>NC_136382.1:166686088-168044421 GCF_965140285.1 Lepidochelys kempii
AGCAAACTAGGTTATGGAATTAAAAAACAAAAAAGGTCACAAGGCAAATCACTGTGGTCCCAATTCTGAACCCTTACTCATGCTGAGTAGTGTCTTCTTCTGCCAGTAATTCCACTGGAATCAATGGGATTACTCACATAGCAAGATTCTATTCGATGCAAGTGAGCGTGGCAGAATCAGGTCCTGATTGGAGGGGCATTTATGAAGGACTCCATCCTGCTTCCATCAAAGTCAATGGCAAAATGCCCATTAACTGCAAAGGGGACAGGAACAGGACCTGACATTCCAGGCCTCCTTATTGACAGTTAGACTGGAGCTGAAAGGTGATTTTCATACATGAAAAGCCAAATTCTCTGCTGGTGAGAATGGATGACTCCACTCAAGTCACCGGGTGGCATTCATCTACACCAGAGGAGAATATTGGCCCAATAAGAAACAGGGAGAACGTTTACATTCCTCTTTAAAGTTTTAAAGAATTTGCAAGCTGCATGAAATAGCAGCAAGGAAATGTTAAGAGTTTTTGCCTCTGTATGTAAAATATCCCACAGGCATTTTAGCTTCAAAATAATCATCACCAAGAGAAAAAAATTAACTGTACCATGTGCTTTTCCTTCCATTGGTGTATAGTGAAATTATGCTTGATTAAAATCCAACAATAAATTCCCAGACTCAGATCAAAATCTAATGTCAAGTTTTGTGTTTTATGCGCTTCCTAGCGGATTCTGGGCATCTGAACAGAGCTTCTGTCTCTCTTTCCCAATCCCAACCAAGGACGTACACAAAGAGGGCCTGCTGTATCCTTGAGGCAGTGACTCAGGAAATAGGTTGGCTGAAACAGGTCATAGGGTCATCGCTACGCATCCTTCCTCCTGAGCTTCCATTTTCCTCTCCCACAAACCATGCATTAACAACTGCTTACCAGCTCACTTCTACCACCATGAGGGAAATCAGTTTTCCCTTAACATATTGGAGGTGCTCTGGAATGTGGCACCCTTTTTCTCTCCCATTCTTATTGGAGGCTGAGGGTGCTTCTCTCACCCTGTGCAATACACATTTCTGGGTTGCTCCTGGTATTCAATAAAGCCTATGGGGCTTCTGTCTTAAGATGTGCACTATTCTCAGTCTAAATAATGAGAAATACTTCTACTTTATCCATTGAATTATATCGGCTCGTATCCTTGGCTTAAAGGGGCCAAAATGAGTTCATGTCCAGAGGAAAACAGAACACAATGGATAGCAGAATGCAAAATCCAATTCAGCAAGAATGTGTTTGTTGGATGCGACACAGATATTAAAAGAAGACTTTAATACTGGAAAGAAAAAATATTCTTACTTTGTCTGCATATTTCATCAGCACTATATTTCCTACATACATGGTTATGTCTGTGTACACCCATTCAGGAATATATATTTAGAAAATTACCTACTATAAGCCATATTTTTATGTAAATTTTTTTAAAAGGAAAGGCAATTCTTTAATTTAAAATCATTAAGGTTTACTTTGTATTGTGGGTCACTTTTGACATTTCCTCTCTGCCAAGTGTATTTTTCATTATATCAACCCTAAACACACACGTAGCTCTATGTAGGGGCCCGATGCTGTCAGGTGCTGACCACCTCCTGCAAGATAGCGAACATTCTCCGTTTCCATGGACTTCAATGTGAAATAAGGTGCGCAGCACCTCTCTGAATCCATCTGATAGAGTATTTTATATTATTCTACCTACCTTTAAAAATTCTCATTACAAGAAGTTTAAGAATAGATCTGTAATAATGGTCAATTTCTGAATAATGTAACATCCACAAGACATGTATATAATCAATATCCATTTACATGATTAGGTACAAACCAATATAACATAAATTTGCAAACAGCTTTCTTTCCAGACATCTCAAGGATTCATTGTCCTAAAATCTATTAATACTGTCTGTAGAATGGGGTATGATGTCAGGTATTTTGCTGTAGTTGTTAGAAAGAAATAATTTATACAATATCTAGTTTGATAATTCATATTAGATAGAATAGATATTCTAGATTATACATTGGATACTAGATACCTGTTATAGTTTAATCCAGGAAAACTTCTCTATAAAGTTTAGTAAGTATGGCAAGCTTATTTAAAGTTGAATAGCTGTGAAGGAATCTGTACTGACAATTAAAGCCTTTGGTACTCAATTGATACGAAATAACCAACTGGAATAACAGTACCAAAGCTCTGAATATGAAGTGTACTCACTGAGGAATTCCAGGGGAACATCATCCTGCAAAGTTGAAAATTGTTCATTCTCTCTTTTTATCAGCCAACTACTATCTTTGCTCAGGTGTTTGCAAGTTTGTTCTCTGCTTATTAGGGCAATGCACCTAAGAAATTGAACATGTTCTTGATAATAGGGACATTCAAAACTTTAAAACAAAAGAGTTATACTGGACATGATTTTGGCAGAATAAGCCAGGGCATGTTAGATAAAAGCGATTTCAGATAGTCGTGTCCCCCACACACGAAAAGATAGATAAATCTGAAGACCATATTACATTTCTATATCATGAATCTGTTTTGGTGCTAAAAATCACTCTACTGCACTACTGAGAAGTACAAAGTGACAAATTCTTTTGTGTAAAATTAATAATTGTTCCTTAGCAATAGTGGTTTTCTGCTAACTTTTGGAATGGTTTTCATGGATATTTTCAAATAGAATTCTTGACAAAGCGGGTCACCTTATCTCCTTTAGCTGAGATGCTGTTATGGAGGAATTTTAAACAGAATAGAAATAATTAACAACTCTGGGTGCACTAATAGCTCCTTTATTAGGATTCCTCCACACCAAAAAGTAAAAAAATTAAATTAATTAACTTTGAAGCTACCTGAGCTAGTCTATCTTAAAACAGAAATACAATCCCCCTTTAAGAACATGGACATGTAGGGCCCAATCCAGCCCATCCTCAGCAACTCCTGTGAAGTACTGAGCATCCTCAACTCCCATTGACTGTCATGGGAATTGAGGTTACTTGACACGTCTCAGGTGGTACTCAGCATCTTACTGGTTCAGGCCTTCACTGTTCTGAGGAGAAACATATCCTGTGGTCATGAATCTGCAGGTTGCATTGTTTAGATAAACAGTTTATCCAACTGAGAAAGAGATAACAAGCCTACCCGTGGTACAAAAATGTCACTATTGTTCTCCTTACAAACCAGTTTTATGTTCTTCATGAGCAGTTAAACAATTATTAAAGTCCACATGGAATCCATGCATGCACAAAGCTGTAAGATTCACAAGATTCCTCCTGTAAACTCAACTCAGGCTAGCCTAGATATCTTCTCCAAATTACATTATGCAGTTAAATCAGAATGTTTGAATCAAATAGTCAATACAGTATACTTAGGGATAGAATAAATCCTGATTTGAGGAATATAACTTGCAATATTCTTTAATTCTGCAACTAAATACAAATAAGGCATCCCTTTCAAATCTGATTGTGTCTATGATTATTTAGTTTGCTAACGGATCATAAAAAATCATAATGTACATTAAAAGGCCTCCTTAGCTTTTGACCTGTAGAAAAGTAAATTGTATACAGATAGCGTCATTCATAGAATGCTATATGATTTGCAGCATAATTTAATAAGGAACTGGTAACAAAAGTATATATATTGTATCTTTTTATTGTAGTTCAACTCAGTAACCTGTTAGCACTCAAGTGTCTACTTTTGAGTATTTATAAATATTTTAGCTATTAGAGGTAAGCTTTGGAAGAAAAGCACGTGAAATAAACCCTGAAATGGGCGTCAATGGCAGTAAACTTTATATGCTTGGTAACAGATTATAAAAAAACTGCAAGCATAAGACCTAAAGGACATGTGCCACATGCAAATTTACATGCAAGAAATCTACCTTAGTGTAATTCATTTTACATACTGTCAGCCTTGTCAGGATGACAGAAGTAACAAACATTTGACATTTTTACATGTAATAGTTAAATTACTATATTTCTAAAATCCTCTGTTAACCTATTAGGCAATATTAGCTCTTCTCTTATAAGGTAGTAAATGTGTATGTGTGTAGTGTTTGTGGGAAAGTATACACACATATTCACGTACTGTACATAACCCTAATACATTGGAGATACACTACTGTTCATAGCGAGAAATACAAAATGCCCATTGTACGCATTTGGAATCTGTGCCAAGCTTAGTACACTTTCCCCAACTTTTACTCAATATTCAAAGGATTCTCTAGCCTGCAAAGATCGTTCCCTACCATGTACAGTTTATATGGCTGACAAATCATGCTTTATTGAGATATTAATCGGCGCGTCCCTACCTATTCTTTCTCCAAATGGAGAAGATATGCAGAACTCAGACGGCTTAATTCTGGTCTCAGGTATGATTTCTGTCCATTTTAGAGGCAGACATCTTTGGATTTTTTAAAGCCTAAATACATTACCCAAGATCTCTCTGCCTACATGACAGATATCAAATACAAGGAAAGCAGAAGACAGAAGAAGCTAGGCTGACAAGATGCATGAAGTTAGACTACCAACTTTCAAAAAATAATCACTTAGATGTGTCCTGTGCCTCTTTTGAAACAGACTTTAAACAACCTGCTCTGTACTCTTTATCAATACTCTCCAGGCCCCTAAAGATTTCCCAGGGCAAGGTTTACACCAAACATAACACTCTCCTCTCCTCCCTCCCCCCACACACCCCAGGTCTTAGCCACTGAAGCAGACAGTCCTGGCTAACAAAGCATCATAAATTCATAAAGTTCGCAGTAACAGTCGTTGCGCTGAGGATCTGCAGTGAGCGAGAGAAACTTGCACCTGTCTTTCTTGACACAACACACCTGTCTGGCACTGCCCATGCGCATTTCGATGCGGCTCTCAGTACCTTTCGCTGTGGAAAAGAAAGAAGGGGGCGACCGTCTCCTCTTAAGAGCCCATCGGGGCTGCCAGACCAGCTTCACAGGCAGAGTTCTCGAGCAAACTGGTGCTCGACGGCTGCTTTGCAACCGGGAAACGTGCACGGACTCCTTTCTGCTCCTCCTGCCAAGATTTCCAGTCCCCACATCCCCACCTGCCGTGCAATTCTGCCTGAGACAGACTCCCCCCGATTCCAGCCTGCACTCTCCCTACCGACTCTAACTTTCTCTTAACTTACAAAGACCCCCTCCAGCAAACGCCGTCTGAGCAGGAAGCCCATTTCTCAGCTCCCCAAAGAGACAAACGCTTTCCACGCACTGTACACATAATCCACACCTAGCGATTAAGCCCACTGTCCAAACAAGGCTTCACATTTTAAGGTTTACTCTTCAAACGTTCCCCCCTTTCAAGACTTAGCTAAACTTAAAGCACACCTCTGTCCCTTTCCCCCTTCTACAAGGGCTAGTACAGACCCATTCAGAAAGAACCGTTTCCTCGTGCATTTTCACTCAATTTACACACATGGCAAAAGTGGTTTTGGTCAGTCATCAGATTAAAAAAAACAAAAAACCAACACATCTCCAGCAACAGGAAAAAAAATCCCCTTTCAAAGAAAAGTGCCCACATCCCTAACCCCTCTGCAGATCACGAATAACCTTATCCCTAAACTTGCATATGATATATTCTCATGCGCTCGCTCGATCACATTTTCTGTACATTTCCACAATTCTCAATTCGTCCCACCCTTTGGAATGAAAAGTAATAATCATGAAAAAGCCCCTGCCCTGCCCGGCTCGGGTTAAAAAAAACAAACAAAAAAAACGGAGAAGTAGAGACATGCAAATGACAAGCAAATTGGAACAGACAAAAAGAAAGGCAGCTATAATAAACAAGACAAAGAGGAGGCTCATAGGAGCAGACTAGGAGTTTAAAAAGGGGGGGATGGGAAGAGGGAAAAAGGGGAAGCTCAGTACAACAAAAAGAAGTAAAATACTCCCCGCATTTTCCATCCCCAGCAAAGTGCCCTCCAACCACACACAAAAATAAAACGAGAAGAGTCAACAAAGGTGGCAGAAATGGAGACAAGCAGAGAAGAGACAAGCAATATCACCCCACAACAACCAGGTCACTTACTCTGTCGGACTGGGCAGGCTAGAGTGATGGTTCCATTGAAGCGTTGGGGGTAACAAATCGCTACTCCTTTAGTTATTGGATTATTGTTATTATTCATTTAACAAAGTCATTGCAATCCCCCCCCACATCCACCCCCTCCCGGAAAAAGCAGCACACATTTGACACCGGTGATCAGTATTTTGCTGGGGATTATTTGGTATCATCTAACCAGCCCATGCAAGTGCTGGAGGAAAAGCTTTTTTTTTTTTTTTTTTTAAAGAGGAAGGAGGTGAAGGGGGGGGAGAGAGAAATACTTACTCAGTGCAAAAGCGATGGAAGTGATTTTTTTGTTTGTTTGTTTTTTGTTTTTGGTGCCGGTGGAAAGAGAGAGGAAAACAGAGAGAGAGAGCCCGATAGCTTGCTGATGATGAATATTATAATTGGACAAGGGAGGGCGAGTGTGTGTGTGAGAAAGAGAATGAGTGAGTGAGTGTGCAGGGGAGAGAGAGATAGAGAGAGTGTGTGTGAGAGAGAGAGAGGTGGGGGGAGGGAAGAGCTCGTTTGCGCCGCACTCCTCTCCCTGGCTGTAATTGTCTATTATTTCTGCCGGCAGCAGAGCAGCCTCGCTCAGCTGAGGGCTCCGCACCACAACAAGATTTACTTTAAGACACAGCTGAAGGAAACAGGAAGACTACACGTCACAGTCTGAATGACGTGAGCCAGGCCAAGCGCCCAATCGGGAGGCTCCTTCGGATTGAAGGGGGGACAGTGAACCGAGAACTTGGGAGGGGGGGAAAAAAAAAAGAGGGGTGGGGGGAGAAAGAGGAGGAGAAACTGGATCCCTTCCCCAGCCCCCCACCCAGTGCTGCAGGGAAGGAGACTTTATCACCTAATCTGGGGCTTCCACTGAGAGAGCCATCTGCGAGCTGCAGCAGCTAAGAGCGGCACTTGATCTACTTCTGAATCTTGCCACTCACTCCAGGTCCTGCGGTGCATGGCAGATCAGTTACCTAACGAGCAGCAAAAGCTCGTCTGGGTGATGTTACTTGCACAGCAAAAGCTGCACCGCGGTTACAGATAAGTAAATGAAAGGAGACACCCTACCTCAGCTATTTAGTGATTTGGGGGCGGGGGTATTTCAAGAGAAAGTACCTTTAAAAAACAAAAAAACAAAAAACGGAAATAGAGAAAAGTCTTCAGCAAAGTGAGGAGTGCTGACCAAGGTACCCCACCGTTATTCACTAAGATTTTAGATTTTTTTTTCTTTCCGCAATTCTAGCAGACTGGGGCGGGGGGGGGGGGGGACGACTTGTACAAGTTGAAAGCCAATCTGTCCGTGTTCCAGGGCTATCATTGCTGTGACTGTTTAGGAAGTGGTGGCTAATCATCTCTGGCAGCATCATATACTAACTAGAGCAATGGTAGTATTAAAAAAAAAAAAAAAGCCAAAGCACAACAGATATAAGGCAAATTTCCTGCAACTCAGACACAACAACCCAAACCAGTTACTGTGTCGGAATGCCTGTCTGGATACAGCATTTAAATACTTTTTGATGCACTGGTTACAACCTTTAAAAAATTAGTTATTTCAAAACTTCTTATTAATCTTAAATACAAGGTGTAAAGAGGATTCACTTTCTATTGAATGTGAGGCTGCAACTTTAAGTGAACCCGACATTTAACGTACCCCTTGTGAGGCAGAAAATAAACGAGCAAAAAAGAGCATCAGGTCGCACTGTGTCCAAACAAATGGCTTTTAATGAACAAGATTAGTTGCTTCTCACTTTTATTTACTATGGACTTCTCTGGCTCAGACATAATAAAAGCATGCACCAAAAGTTCAGTTCAGCTTAAATCTATACCCTAGTTAACTGAACACCGAGTGAACTGTGTACCCTGCTCTACATCAGTGGGAGGGGGGGAATAAAGTATTTTCCCAATATCTCTGGAATGTGATCAGATCAAAGAGTGCGGTCAGGTTTTACACCAGTTAGCGCAGATTTACGACGTGTGCTAACAGTAAAGACACAGCCATGTTCATTCTCGGGCATGTTAATTTCTATAAAACAATCATCCCCCTGTTTGAAACGGATGATGTTGAAGTTTGCTTTAAAAATATGTTAGGCATACACACCGCGGGAAAAGAGGGAATAACAAACATTTGGGAGGAAAAGTCAGAGCAGACAGGTTAAACCGCTTTGAGAAAGGTAAGAACAGTGTTTAATCTGTGTGAAAATAAATATCCGTCTCTTGATTTATGTATTTGTTGGTATATTAACTGACTTCTCTGCTTCATCGTATTGCTAAAACAGTTGCCAAATAGATAGATGCCCACACCGCAGTCCGTGGGGGTTAGCATTTTGGGTCTCTTAAGATCCCCTGTTCAGTTAACGGACCTAAATGTCCTATTTAGGGATATTTTCAAGGTCAGCCAGGCTAATTTCTGGGGACTGTGTGACTTCTATATTTGGTTCACTCTTTGTTCTTATTTTCTGCATCACGCACCAAACAAATTTTAAACAAAGTAGCCCGGGCACTCGCCACTCAAAACACAGGCGTGAGTTGAAGAAATGAGAGAGAGCTAAACTTCTCAAACCCTGCGCCAGGAGGGTGTGAAAGAAAGCAGAACAAGAAGTGGATTCTCGGGGGCCAAGGACTGACGGGCACGTCAGCCCAGACGGGGCTGGGTTGCTCCCTGAGCGCAGTGCCGGGGAAGTGTGTGGACCCGCTGCTTGGGGAAGTTCTGGGGACCAGCCAATGCAAGCAGCGGAGGGTGAGTGCAGCAAGCCTGGTGCTCTGATCCCGGCCGCCCGTGCGTGCAAACCCCGGCTGCCACTCCAGCAGCTCCCAGTGTAAAACCCGCGCCTCCCCTCCCTTCGAGGGCAGACCTGCCCTACAGTGCCTCGCCCTCTGCTCTGCCGGCTACGTTATGCGGCGACGCAGGGATCTCTCCCCCTTCCCCCCCACACCTCCCCCCAGGATCTGTCTCATTAAAGGAGAGCCGCCGCTTCCAGCCTTGACACGTGGATTTCTGCTGCGGCTCGCTGACCTGTCACCAGCCATATACATATAATGTGGGGGCTGAAATGTTACAGCCCCCGTCTCTATTTAGGCTGCAGCCCTCCCTCTCTCTTTCTCCAAAGAGAAACCTCCCGAATATCTGATCCCACTCCCCCCTCTGGTTTCTGGTGCGTTAGGTGACGCAGAAGAGTCAGCCATCAGTTATGGGACAACACGGACACTCAATCCACGCTCTCCGGTGCTGTGTGTCTCCCCCCTTCCATTATTTCACAGAGTGAACACAAGTTTAGAAGCCTTTCCGGCCACCGAACTGTTTCAAACCGGCGCAGCATTGAAAATGACAAGGTGCTGAATGCTCCTTGGGCTTTGAAACCGGCTGCCTCACCTTTGTTCCAAGGGCTAGAGGTACTGTCGCTATTTACCCTCCACGTAGACGCATAAAGGCGATTGCTCCATTCTCTGCTCCTGGTTTTGTTTGCTTGCTTGTTTCTTTACATCCCATTGGAAAACAAACCAGAAAGTCACAGTCAACTCCCATTACTGATAAGCTTCGTGTCCAGCTAAGAAGCTGTCACTGTGCGGGCAGGCTGTCAGCTCAGGGGGTTCCTAGCCATAGACGCCCATGGAACAGCCAACCAACCTGGACTGGTTCGGAAGCGACATGCCACAAGATCAGTAACCGTGGCAGCTGCAGGAATTCCCTAGTGGGAACCCAACTGCTTATGCCCCTCTGAAGTGATGTTTGTTTAACGAACAGCTTAAATGTAAACAGAAATGATCGCTTAATATCACTTGGAATAAACATGTAACATAGCGCTCAGGGAGCAAAGAGAAAACGCAAAGAGGCCTCTCGCTAAATCATTCCGTCTTCTTCCCCCTCCTCCCGCCAAAGTCATGAATCACGAGAAAATACAACAGATAAAAAGCCCCTAATTACAGCTCACCACACTGCTGTATTGTGGAGTGGACTCATCATTTAGTAGATAGCATACTATTCCAGGATGAAAAAAGGGAAAACTTTTATCATTAAAATGTAATATTATCCGAAACTGATCCATTAGCCAGCCTCGGCTTCGCCTCCGGCACCAAACTTTCCAATATCAAGATATTAACAGATGGTGGTAACCACATGGTGAGATGTTGCTTAGAGAATCCATAATTTCACTCAGGCCTAAAGGACTGCATCCCATACAGCCAACGTGTAGTCTGTATTGGCCCTTCTACTTCTCCTTCGGCTTCTATTTCAAGATTCGTGGTTTTCCCTTATATATATATAAGTGGGAACGAGCTATATATATGTTATATATATATATAACAGCTCTTAAGAAGCTTTTATTTTTTAATAAAAATAGTTCTTGGGGGTGACTGAAGAGTTCCAAATATTTGTGCTACCCGACGTTACCATTTACCCCTCTTTTTCCTTGTGCAATTGAGTATTTCACTAAATAGAGATGAAACACAAACAAATACTAGGGGCCAACCTTTCCGTGGAAGGATTTACTGAAAGGGAGAGGCTAGAAGGTGAGTGCATTTGTCTGCATATCTCAGTGCAATAGTGCAACAAGACTCAAACTAGAATGCAATTACTTGACACTTAAAAAAACAAGTAATCTTTTCTTTTAGGCGTGGGCATAAATCGCTTGGTGAAATGTAATTTGCCCCTAACCGCTAACAAACAGGTTTGTAGGAGCAGCAGCGACCTGAGGTGCTGGCTAAGCGAATAACGAGAGGAGGAAGTTGCATTACAAACTGTTACTGAGGCAAAACTCTCCAGACCAGAAAGTTTCGGATTAGACCTAATAAAAGTGGAGGCACTTGCTTCCCATCTATGAGTGATGTTCCTGTTCCGAATAGCGCCCGGAACGAGGAATTTAGGATGTTTTCATCTCACACCACACATTCCTTTCTTGGCAGAGTTTGGAAATCAGCGGCGGTGGCAGCGTGGCTACAGGATCTTCAGCAGAGGGCAGCCGCCACAGCAATGGCTCCCCCTTTGCCTTTCCTCTTCCTGAACCCGTCCTTCTGGATATTCAGCCAGGGTCAGATGCAGCCACTGCACTCAAGAGGGCACCCGTTCCGTGAACTTCAGCGGGAGAAAGGATCGAGCCCTGAGCCGATCTCTGTTGGTCCCCAGATGGCTTTCCACCAGTCATGTCATTTGTGGTGCCTTCTCCTCCGTATGCTCATCCCATTCCCTCCTTCGGAGAAATGTCACTCGCTCTACAGAAGAAGTGGGAAAGCAGGCTCCACAAACGGCAGCATAAAAGGGGCGCCCCTCTCCATATCTCACACGTGGAGTATTATTTCCACATCACCCCTAACCCAGGAGGCAAGAGCTCCATCGTTGTACTCTGTGCCAATCCCATATACAAGTTCCAGGCTTTAACTTCTTGTTTTAAAAAAAATAAGGGAAAGCCTGCTACTGTTTCCACAAATTAATCTCTTTCTCCCCCTCCCATTTGGTTGGCCCGTGGGGTTTTGTTGCTGCAGAAAGTCTGATGGCCGTTGGAGATAGGTGCTCAGACAAGAAGTAATAGAATAATGAAATGAAAGTCTAAATTAGATGTCAAATCCTCACTCCATAGAGTAGATCTAAGGGCTGATCATGAACGAGCTTTCTGATCATCTTTATGTTAAATCTGAGATGGAACTGAGCCTGACCCAAACATCTTTGCTTTGATACCTTTTCTTCCTTAAATCAAGATTACAGCTCTCGGTGGACACATTTTCCATGTGACTTGTGCCAGGTAACAGAAGTAACATGCGGCTTCTTCATCCGTTTTATCTCGCACACTCCTCACTGAGATACTGGACTGGGGGTGGGTGGGAAAAGGACCTGATTAAGTGAAGGAGTTGGAGGGCTGTGTTTGCTAGCGAAGGTCAAATACTATGCGAGCTAAAGCCCTGATTTACATTATTTTAAGTTAGACCTTTAAAAAAGGATTGCAATGTTGATAGATGTTAGAATTCTATTTTCCAGCATTTTGCAAGATACTCTATGCCATTCATCATACAAAATAAATAAATAAATAAATAAAAATCAAATATGGCTTTACTGGATATTCCATCGTGCCAGATGTTCCCCCCAATCCACCATTACTGAAATGCCTTTTATAGCAGTTTAAAAAATCGGGGGTCTCTCTGGTTGGTGAGCTATCTAATCTAATCTAATCTAATCTAATCTATCTGTCTAGCTGAGGGACTGCACTCAAGAATGCTAATACTTACTCCCGTAAATGTAGGCGGTGACATGGGGAGTCTATTAAACAGGGTAATTCCTCCAAAGAGCTGTAGCATTAACGTACTTACACATTTTGTCCCGCAAACACTGGCTCCCCTTGCCACATGTGCTTGGTGATATTTTATTGCAGAGAAGTGTCATTTAAAAGAAAGAAGGGGGACGGGGCAAGCTACCCAAACAAGGAGGATTCACAAGTTCTTGATAATGAAAGTTAAGGAACTAAGAGTAGCGATGTGCATTTACCTTTTAGGAAAAGTTTTTTTCTTCTTCTAAAGGTGATGGTATTAAAAATGCTTTAATAATCAGGTTTTAAGTATTTTCTGATGCATGACGGAACGTAGCAAAATATCCATAAGAATCCTGATTTATTCTCGACATAAATCGAATTTAAATGGTTGGCCTTCCCCCCTGCTTTTCTTTATGATCTCTCCTTGTGGTTTCGTTGCCCTTCTCCCCCTTCCAAGCCCCACGCTCAGGGGTCCTGCTCTTTCACTTCCAACACAGCAACAATTCCAGATTGACAACCGGACCCTAGGGAACTATACAGTTAGAGCCCGATCCCGCAGAGTGACTTACAGGGAGCTTTCCCTTAGAGAGGAATGCAAGGCAAGACGGGATCAAGGGTTTGCAAATAAGACTACACGAGGCGAAGAAAAGTAATCAGTCCGAATTAACATTCAACATAATTGTGTATAGGTACAATCAACCCTATCATTTCTTGACTTCATGCATTCTGCTGGGATACAGAGGGGACTCAGAGAGAGCAGTCTTACACGTTGGGGGGCGGGTGTGTGTGTGTCTGATTCTGCAGTCTTTGGGCAGGCAAAACGCCCAGGGCAGTCAGTCGACCTTTTGGTTGGAGGACTGAGAAGGCAGCTTCTGCAGTGGTGGAAAATAAACACCCTTTCTCACTGCAGACTTAGAGGGAAAACGATCCCCCTCCCCACCCAAAATAAGTGGTAAACAGGTGGGAAATAATAATACATTTTAATGAATGATAATGTCACATAGGCTTATGCTATTAATCTTAAGTAATACTCATGTTACCCTGTGCTTGGAGAATCATAGGAAGCCAGGAACAAATGTACAGCTAAAGGCCACTCACCGAAGGGGAGTGAGAGGCATATATTACAAAGAAAGATTTGTGTTCGGTTCCCCCGCGCCCCCCCAACACTGACTCCTTGTGCCTGGGTGACATATTTTGTCTTCCCTTGTAGCTTTGAGTGCTGCAGGGGCTTTGGAACAAGGGTGCAGAAGTGTGTGAGACAGCAGAGGGAGATAGGCTAAATTTGGCAGGTGAATGACTCTCTTGAATTCTTTCCTTTTTTTAAAGACTCTTGAGGATGCCTAGAGTAGAAACATTTTGCAAGTGGGGCTATGGGTGACCTCGCTCCAGCCCTGCACCTTGCAACTTCCTCTCTCTTGTGCAGCCCTGAACAGTGGCGCATCGATAAGCATGCCTGTAATTAAATGCGCGGCTCTCCACTCTCCAGGCCTCTCTGGCACTGAACTCCCCTCGCTCTTTTTAGTCGTATCAGAGAAAAGGCTGCGGCCTCACCTAACGCAGGCGCCTGTGCCGGACTCGGCAGCAAAAAAAAATAAAAAAAAAAAATCCCCAACCCCTCCAAAAAACTAGATCCCCCCCACCCCCCGAGCCGCACAAATCAGGGCAGGAAGGGGAGTAGGAGGTCCCTGGGCCAGCAGCTGTCTGGCCACGTGGAGTATGGCAGGTTTTCGCGTTGAATCAGTGCCCCTTGGGGCCACGTGTGTCGCCCTTACCTCCAAGCACCAGCTGCAGCGGCTTCGTCTCATTGGCAAGGAAGGGGACATGCTGCTTCTGCTCCGTCCCTTGAGCGCATCCCCCAACCCCAGAGCAACTGCAAGTGCAGTTCCTCTTAGCGTGTGAAACAGATTCCAGTCTATGGGCCACTTTCCCGGTTTGGTTGATGGTGATTCACTGAAGCAGTGACACTCTGCTTATTTCCTGAGCGATATGGAAGTTGGAACTCAATAAACACTCATCCCAAGCCACAGCCATAGAGTTTGCACCTAAAGTGTGGGGACGTGCAGATCTTTTGGGTCCCCCCCCCAACCTGTTACAGAGATAGAACCGATTCACAAAGGTCAGAACCAGAGCTCAAATTTCCCTAAAATGAGGTTTGTCAGATCTGAGGTTTCAGGTCAGCTGAGAAATTAGGACCCCCCCCAGGATTTAAACTTCCCCCAAATTCTGCACCCTCTCTGAAAATAGTGATGTTTATTCCAAGGTGACAGCTTTGCACAGTGACACGTTTCTTTCTTGGGGGGGGGGGGAATGGCAGAAGAAAACTTCAGAAATATGTTCAGGACCATTGTTGACTCCTCCATTCAGTTGTACTAAAACAACGAAATAGAAAATGATAAAGAAATGATTTTAAAAGGGCCTTTTCTTTAATCATTTTCCTTGTTGCATCCCTTCATTAACCCAACAGATGACACTGGGGCTGAGAATGTTGAACAATTTTTACCTTCCTCTTCTGAACTGGGGTGCACCTTCTAGTATACAAAAAACAAGAACAACAAAAGTTAGAAATCTGTCTATTTATGATGGTAATCTCTGATCATTTAGGGCCTGATTCTGCTCTTACTTACACTGCTGTAAATCAGGAGTAACTCCACTGAACCCAATGGAACTACACCAGTTTGTGTGTGAGACAACAGCGTCCCTAATATCTGTAACCATTAAATTTAGAGTCTGTGTCTACACCACTTGCCCTAACCTTCCCTACAAAAACACAAACAAAAAAAACCAACCCCAACCAAACAAAAAAACCTTTAGGAACAAAATACCTTCAATTAGGAGAGTAAATATCATCTAGGTGGTTCAGCAAAAGGCAGTTCAATTCATGGATCTTGTATTGATGGAAATAGAATTGTTAAAAAAAAAACCCACTCCAGAGGAGAGAAAGTGAACTAAACTAATCCTATTAAACGCGGTAGCATGTTTCTGTGGAGCGCACAGAGAGATTAAGCACAGGAAAAGGGATAAGTGCTGCTTCAGTTTCACTAAACTAATGTGACAACTTGTCATTGGAAATCTTTGCAGCTTGTTAGCAGATGACTAGCTGATTCAGATATGTTTTCTACCATTTCCTTTATGTCTGGGGATGGTGTTTTTTCTTTCCAGTTCCTTTCTTATACATACTGTTTTATTTTGTTTTTTAATCCTTCCTGTATCCTTCAAGTCAAAACATTTAACTTGCTTTAATCAATATTTTATTTTGAAGATGTCCCTTGACCTTTTATTTGTGCAAATTAACCTTCATGGGCACCTCATTCATTCATTAACCTCAGCTGGATTGCATATCCCCTGTACATGGCATTTGGGGTATGACTTTTGTGTAAGACCTCCCAGATATTACCATGAGTGTATATAGTAATAAAAATAAGTTTATGGTGTGGTTTTAAAAACCTTGGCCCAGATTTCTTTTTCTTTCTTTCTTTCTTTCTTTCTTTCTTTCTTTCTTTCTTTCTTTCTTTCTTTCTTTCTTTCTTTCTTTCTTTCTTTCTTTCTTTCTTTCTTTCTTTCTTTCTTTCACTAGATTAAGAAAGAAACAGTATAGTAGCCCTTGCCAGTTTCCATGTCATGGCTATATGTATGTAAGGGCTGAACAAAATAGCTAAGCTGGGAGATATTTTAGAGTCAGTAATTTCTTTTCCAAAGCAGGTGTCCAATTTGTTTGAAAACTGTGCTGCCTTCTTTCTTTCTTTCTTTCTTTCTTTCTTTCTTTCTTTCTTTCTTTCTTTCTTTCTTTCTTTCTTTCTTTCTTTCTTTCTTTCTTTTTCTTTCTTTCTTTCTTTCTTTCTTTCTTTCTTTCTTTCTTTCTTTCTTTCTTTCTTTCTTTCTTTCTTTCTTTCTTTCTTTCTTTCTTTCTTTCATCACCCCTAGTTCTCTCCTCCTCCCTCCCCTCTCTCTTCCCCCCTCCCCATTAAAGGCGTGCTTGTTGAGTAAATGGAAAAAAAACATTTGACAACATTAAAGGAAGACTGTTTAGAAAAGGAAGGCCCTGCTGAGGTGTAGAGGAAGCCTGTTTATTAACACTGGACACCTCTTATCTGAGGCAGCTCCAGATGGATCTCCCCTTGGTAATTCCTACTCTGTGCCAAGCAGGGTTAAGCAGGGTAATCACCTTGACGTGGGTTGGTGATCACTAGGGGATCTTCGGCTTCTTCAGAAAGAACTTGCAGCTTGTTTTCATTTCATTTTCTTTTCTTTTGTTTTTTCCCTTCCCAGGATCTCCGGACTCGTCTATGGCGGGGATCTTTGCACAACGATGTAGCCATGACATCAGTGTATCTGATGCAGTGTAGATATGCTGGTATGAAGTGGAGCATATCCCAGTTTGAAGTTGCACCCGTGAACACCCTGCTTTACACCCATGGAGTGCATCCCCACTGGGTATTTGCAGAAGTGTAGCTACGTAGTTGCAAAGATCCCTAACACAGACACAAGCTGTCAGTAACTATGGAGGAGGAAAGGCAAGGGGAGAAAGCTAGAACTCAGAGCAAAAAGGCACGTGGGAAGATTTACCTTTGTGGTTGTAAATTGCTCACTTCTGGGATAGGGCCAAGTTTTGATTGAGAGAGAAAATAATTCAAATCTGTCAATAATTAACTGTCACAGAATTAATGCTATCTCAACAAATTGGCACTTGGTAACACCTCAAGTTCAGACTTTTCATGGGAAAAGATTGATTGAGTGGCACTGGCCATTAAATTTACCTACCCATCAAGCGTGGTTTAATATCCTGTTCATTCTAAACATTGCATGCCTGACACATTTACCATAATCCATATTTTTGGGAGAGTATTTTTTAAGATTAGCCATTTGCACTTTTCCAATTCCTGAAATGCAGCATTATTATAATGCATGTACAGATGAACAATATGGACTAGATTTTCTCCTGCACTGAGGTCTGCTAAATGAGACAACTGTGGCCAACAACTATTGGTTATGGATTCCTGATTCAGAAGCTGTCATGATCCTGATCCTGACATAAATTAGAACAACCATGGGGCTGCTTGGATTTCCAACAGTTGGTTAGGGTCCTTCGGGGACCATACACCAGCTGTAAATTGGTGGAGTAAAGTTATATACTCTACCTCAACCACTCCCTGCTCTTACATGACCTTTCCATCTCCTGACATGCCATCTCTCCCCTTATGCTGGGGTGGTTGGGAAGATTGGAACAGGAGTGGGCACTGTTGGCTTTATCCCATGGATAGTTCTCTCCCACCAGGAGAGTCTTGGCCAGGCAGCTGTGTCCAGATTCTGATCTCATCTGACCCTATAACCTTATTTGGCCTTGCAACCAGATTTCACCAGGGCCTATGAGGAAGAATATGTTTTTAACAGTATTACAATGCTCAGTTTTTATTATTTTCTCTCCCTCTCTCTTTAAAAATCATTCTATAATAATAGAGGTGGTGCTGGTATCCAGTGAGTAATCAGCATCTTGTTAATACTTTCACACATTACAGAAGTAGCAAGTTCTGGCCTTATTATTGGAATGCCATGCCACACTGACTCTTACTTTTCCATTTTAAAATTGTAAGTGAATGGTCAGTGTGGACCAGATCCAGTGGAGCTCCACTGGATTACAGCAGCTGATGGTATTCAATACTTGTGAAAAGAAAAGGAGGACTTGTGGCGCCTTAGAGACTAACAAATTTATTTGAGCATAAGCTTTCGTGAGCTACAGCTCATTTCTTTGGATGCATTCAGTAGAAAATACAGTGGGGAGGTTTATATACATAGAGAACATGAAACAATGGGTGTTACCATACTCACTGTAACGAGAGTGATCACTTGTGAAAGTTGCTGGATTGACAGACCAGGAAACTGAAGTCCTGTGGTGTGTTACAGTAAACTACAGATGCTAGGAGTCCAGACTTCCTGATAATTTGTCACGCCAACATACCACAATCCTGCTTAAAAAGGATCCACCTCTTGGAGGTTAGAAGACAATTTGTGCTTGATACCCATTCATAAATCAAGTGCAAAACCATGCCCAATGTAGCTTTTGGTTCCTTCCCCACCATAAAGAAGACCTTGTGACTCTAGATGATTTTGATTTTAGCTTTGATTTTTTAGCTTTAGCTTTCTAGCGTGGATTTGCCCTCAGTGTGAAGTTGGTAAAAACAGTCATTGTCTAGTGCCTAGTCTCCTGAAGGCTTTTAAAAAAACATGTTTTAACCAAAGTATACCGTATCCACACTGTAGCCGAAACAGTGCTAGATGAAACAGATTTTAAATCACTATTTGGAAATAGTTTAATTGTTTTCTCAGTCTGGTGATTCACGCAACTGGTGGCCAATCTGATTGGGCAAGCACCAGTGCACATTGGTCTGGTTATTAATCCAGATAAAACAAAGTCCCTGGATATTACCATCAAACAGCTTGTAGGTCCGCATTACAACCCATTCAATGTTAACCTGTCCAGACTAGACATTAAGCAGGTGGCAGCTGTCAAATATTTGGATTAGCATCATAGACAGTGCTGGAGGATGCTAAAAAGATGCGATGTTCATATAGCAGCGGCTGTTGTCATGTTTCAGGCCTTCAGTATCTTCTGTGGGGATATCATGGCATCAGGCCTGCTACGAAGTTGTGGACCTATAGAGCCATGGTTATACCAACTCTGTTGTACGGACGTGACTGGTGGGCACTGAGAAAGCTGAAGAACACTGGATTGACATTTTCCATTTTCATCATTTCTGTCAACAGCTCCATATCAGTGGCAGGACAAGATCAGAAACTAGGGGATTCAAAGTTGAACCCAGCTACCACCTCCACCATCCCTCGTTCAGTTTCAATGGCTTTCTTGGTGTGGGCATATTGGAAGACTATTTATTTAATAATGGTCTCTTCAGTCTAGCAGAGAAAGTATAACATGATCTATTTGCTGGACATTGAAGCTAGCCAAATTCAGGTTGGAAATAAGGACATTGTTAACAGTGAGAGTATCACAGACATGGGCGGTTGTGCCTAGTGGTGTGAGTAGGAGTTAGGGCTGGTGGTCACAGCAGGAGTCATGCCTGGTGGTTAGAACAGAAGTCTGTAGCCAGGAGTCAGAGCCCAGAGTCACAGCTGGAATCAGGAGGCAGGAGTTGGAGTCCAGGCTCAGAGCAAGGTACCAGAGCGGAACGGTCAGAGCTGAAGTCAGAGGCCAAGAACTGGAGCCGAGGGTCAAAACTAGGTTACCCGGAGTGCAGCAAGGCTGGCCCAAGGCAGGAGCAGGGCTGGGTCCAAGGCAGGAAAAGGGCTTTAACAAGATTGGAACAAGGTGGGAGCAAGGCTGGGAACAAGCAGGCACAGAACCTATTACAGCTGTGAGCAAATGCTTTGAGCATTCGCTGTACTGCTGTCGGGCTTAAGAGCTGGTCTGCTGACCCTCTCAGCCAATCAGGTGGTGTAGCCAGTCAGGCAGCCAACTACAAGCTAGCTGTGTTCGTAAGGTTGCACAGAGACTGGTACTGCTACAACATCCTGATTCCTGTTGGTATAATTAACCCCTGGAACAATTTACGAAGGGTTATGGTAGATTCTCCATCACTGACCATTTTAAAATCAAGATTGGATGCTCTTCTAAGAGACACGCTCAAGCAATTATTTTGGGAAAGTTCTCTGGCTTGTGTTATACAGGAGGTCAGACTAGAACACCACAATGGTCCCTTCTGGCCTTGGAATTTGTGAATCTTTGAATCTATAGGAATGGAAGACCAACAAATTCCAAAGCCCGTGTCCCAAGGAATACCGCTACATGGCTAGTGATCACTTGGGCACCAAAAGCTTTGGTGGTGCAACAAGCTTGTAAACTGGATGTAAACTGAATATACAATCAGACCAGCTTAAGTGCCTTGCCAGAAATCAATCTGGGAGACTATCGATAAGATTTGTAAGGAGACCATGACACTTTGGGATTTGCCATGATAATGATTGGAAACTGTTTCCTACCTACCATGGCCTTTATTGTAATGTAGGTGAGATGTTTGTGATGCAAACAGTTGTCCATTAGTAACTGAGCCCAACAGCTCATTTCACATAGGCTGCTGAATAGCTGCCAGATGCAACAACTCTCTGTCATTTGTCCTGGACTGACTCACACACTACTGCAGTGCCCTAAAGGTGAAAGGGTCAGTCACCCACATAACCAGTACTGTAAGCCTCCCTGGGTTAGCCCCCATCTTAAATTTGTTGTGTAACTTTGTGACATTCTGTACCTTGGGGGAGCATGCTGTTATCCCCATATTCTTCATTTTCATATAATTGTGATCTTACGTATAAAGCATGCTATGTAATGTATCAGGGGAAAGGCTATGATCTACTGAAAGTCATTTCTCTATCCATGTATGTATATCATTAATGCATAGGAAGTTACGAGAATTGTGTTGTATGGTGGTGACTAAAACATGCTGTAAGTTGGGGAAGCAGCCAGATATTAGCTCCCCAGAGGCAACAGCAAGGAAAGTAACCAACGCCTGGGCGGGGTGTCAAACAACCCATCAGCAGCCATTGTCCAGAAAGGGAGCTATAATACAATGACTCACCTGCATGAGGCCCCACCAGGGGAATTGCTCAACCTTGCCTGGAGAGACTCAGCAATGCCCCGCAGACATGCCTGGACTTATGGTCCCCAAGCACATGGGCTGAGAGTGTAAAATAGTCAGAGTGGACACATACTGGGCCCTTCTCCTGCCCCCACCTGTGCTGCAAGTTTGCTGATTTACAATCATGCCTATTGCTTTAAGAAGACAATGATCTGTTTTATTTGTGACCTTTCAGCTTTGCGCTCATAGGGGCCAATCCTGAAAACTTCTGAAGACAAAATTTTTAAGATAGGCACCTAGTTGGATTTACAAAATAATTTAATGTAAATGGGTTTCCCATTGAAATCAATGGGAGTTAGGCACACAGGCACTTTTGAAAATCCCATTAGAAGCCTATTTGCATCTTAAGGCATCTAAGTACTTTTAAAAGTCTGTCCCTGAGTGCCCTCAGCTCCCACTGAAATAAATGGGAGTGGATGATGCTTGGCACGCTGCAGGATCAAGTCCAAAATAATTTTGGTGCCTTTTTCTGGAAGAGGAATAGTTTTCTGACATCAGGGTCTAATGGCATTTATGATAACTTCATAATTTCAGAGTATCAAGTTATTGAATTCTAAGAACGATCAGACTTACTTGATAGTGCTGTTTAGTTGCCCCTACAACAGAAATATGCTGTTTTATCTCCTAAGAGATTCTTGAGGAAGAAAATTCAATCTGTAGCAACGAGTAAGTTATTTTCCTCTCAAGGCATATTGATTTAAATATTGACTTCACTGTTGGAGGGTTATTTCACTCCGCATTCCAGATATGCATAGTTAAGTGACAAGTATTTAATGTACCAATAAAAATGTGATTTCTGGCACAGTAATCTTATCTGTACAATTCTGACTTTTTAAATTCCAAAGTAGCCTTGCTTCCTAAAATAACTTATTTTTGTCTGAATCTGAATCCACTTTGCTCAATGTAAATGGGTTTCTTCCACGTTAAAAAGTAAACAAACATTAAAACCCACTTACAAAACTACTTTGTACTACCTGCTAGCTTCTTTTATGTTCTTCAGTAGGGAATTTATATTCTGGAAGACAGAAGTCCTTTATTTAATAACAGAAAAGGTAATGCCACGGGACCTGCTGCAATTTGTCATAAATCCAAATTGAGAGTTCTCTGGGACAGGGAATGCCTCTTTATTTTTGTTTATACAGTGGCTCTCACTTGGGATTCCTGACTTTGATTAAGTCTTCTACGAATAATAATAATAATAATAATAATAATAATAATAATAATAATTATTATTATTATTAATTAATTAATTAATATATCACATGCCGCTGAACAGCAAACTAAAGCTAGTTATTATTATTTTATTTTCTAGTTGTACCTAGGAGTCCCAGTCGTGGACCATGACCCCTTTGTGCTGGGCACTGTACAAATACAAAACAAAAAGATGGTCCCTGCCCCAAAGAGCTTATCGCCTGTCTCATTGGAGTGTTGTCTTCATTAGTAAGTGAATATTATCGAAATGTTTCATGCGTTCTAAATTTCCCGTTTTGTGTGCACACAACCCTAGCCTACCAGCCCCAGGAGCCAATTTTATTTGTACAATTGTTCCTAGCAAATTCTTTTTTAGATGTTGACAAATAGGGCCCTCTCCCAACCTCTCTTCATCCCACACCCCTCTCCTTCAAGTAGCAGGCTTCTGTGGGTACGTCTATACTGGAATAAAGG
Source organism: Lepidochelys kempii (assembly GCF_965140285.1). NCBI lineage: Eukaryota > Metazoa > Chordata > Testudines > Cheloniidae > Lepidochelys > Lepidochelys kempii. The sequence continues at coordinate 166,708,696 of NC_136382.1, forward strand.
ACACAACGCATGGCTTTTGCTGGCCAGGGTCAGCTGACTCAGGCTCATGTAGATCAGAATGTGGGGCTAAAAATTGTTGTATAGACATTCCCCTTAAGCAGGGTCCCAGAGCTCAGGCTCCAACCTGAGACCAAATGTCTACACAGCAATTTTACAGTCCCACAGCCCAACCCCATGAGCCTGAGTCTGCTGACCTGGGCCAGCCGTTTGTGTTTGGTAGGTTGTGTAGATGTACCCTATGTGTCCTGCAGCAGGAGGCCTCTGGTGGTAATCTGAAAACTCTCTGTCCCTTCCATTTCTTGTCCAAAATGAGTCAGATTTTTTTTTTGGCCGGAAGGGGAGTGGGGGGGGGGGCAAATACCCCAAAATCAATTCTCAGATCTTCCTGGAAATCCTGGAACCTGCCCTGTGCCTAGTAGTGCGATTGGAGGGGCAGGAGCAAGTGACATTTCAGGGAGGAGTTGCATGCAAAAGATTATTGCCCAGGCCTGCCCCAAAATGCCAAGGCCAGCTTTGCCTGTGTTGTTTTGGTGTTAGTGTTGCCATCGACTGTTGCCAAAAAAGCACTGGAGTACGTGTGCCCAGAGACAGGTCCTGTTCCCCTTAAAAATGTGTTGTAGTTAAACTTACACACAGAGGGCTCAATTCACATTTTGTGCCAGCTCCTGGCCCCTCAGGACAGTACGTACATTTGGATGGGGGTGCAGTAACATGACCTGCTTGAGACTTCAGTTCAACTAGAGGGGCAAACCACCAAGTCAATATGTTAATAGAGCACCTCTCCCAGATAGTGTCTGCTTGCAGGGGTTCTTGAGTCCAGACTGGAATGTAAAGCTGCCCCATCTTGAAAGAAACCCTGGGGGGAATAGAGATTCATGGCCAATACGGACACTTCCCCTGAGGTGACTCCACAGCAGGCACAAGGAGTAGAATTGTGGAAATGAATTTGTCCCAAATGAATTTGTTAGAGATTGTCTAATTTATTTATATTTATTTAATTTCACCTTTAAGCAAGAAATTAGCCTTTCTCTCTGCACGTATTTTAATTGAAATCTTGATCTAAACAAATGTGCTCTCTTTATTAACCCCAGCAGTGTAATTTTTCATTGTAAGACTGATTCAGAGGAAACGGTGTCACTAAAACAGACACACAACCCAAGAAAAAATGACAGCTTTCCTCAATCAGTTCCTTTCATGACCTTGATTTGAACCTTAATCTGTTTTAACTATGTTTTTTTTATTAGCCATTCAGACTTTGAGGTGATGCTAATTTTCCTGTTTTTAAACTATCAGTTTTAATGTAACTAATCAAGGTTGGTGTATGTTATTTTGGCTACGATTTCTAATAATTACTGTTTTTTTAAGTATTTGCTTTCTGCATATATCTGTCAAAATGCTACATATGTGAATACCGTGCTGTTTCTGTCACATTGTACATAAAACTCTTCTTTTTATTTATAACAAAATAACCATGAAAAATATTATTATATGAAGACTACCAACCTGATCTTCTAATCTTTACTCATATGAGCAATCTTTTCCTTCAAGTAATGCCATTAAAATCAAGGAATACTAAAGAGAGGGAGGCTTTTCAGGATCAGACCCTATCTGAGGTGTCTGGAATAGAGAATAAATATATACTTAAATCTGTCCTCTAAATATTATAAAATATTGTAGCTGATGACTAGTACTTTTCTTTGCCTATGGCATTAAAGAACAGATTGTGTTACTATGCTTATCTCTACCTTTACAAACAAATACACCAGAAAAATATGTTGAGTAGAAAAAACAGTGCTCATTATCAAATGCTTAATTAGATTTACTACAGGTTTTTGTACTTTTTGGCATAAACTTCAAAACAGATTGCTGCATGGTTATTCTTGGAATTCTTTACAGTGTAAAGGAAGCATCTATGTATCTACAATATGTATTGATCTATAGATCTAATGCAATAGTATGTTGCTATTATTATTGTAATTATAATTATTTTATTTGCATTATGGTAGCATCTAAGGGCCCTAACCAAGATCAGGACCCTGTTGTGAGAAGTACAACATACATATAAATAGTAAGAGAATGTCCCTACCCCAAACTGTTAATTAAAAACACTGCACAGCTATGATCTTTAAAGCTTGGCACATTTGATTAGATTTTCATTGAAACTTACAGATTTGATCCAGTATTTTGAGGACATGTGCACGTGTGTCCTAGTGGTTGGAGGGGGTGGGCAGCTGTGAGCTCTATCACATGCCCTGTAGTTATAGGTGTCATTGGAACAATACCAAGAGAACAAACTTTGTAATTGTTCCATGGGCTAAACCTCTCAGTGCATGTTCATTAGGGCTGTATCAAATGATGCATTAATATTTTGTTAGAGAACAAACTGATCAAATAATTACAATGCAGTTGTAAATTTGACAATCAGAGTTTTTAGCCTGAAAAGGGAGAAGATGCTCAGATGCCTCAGGGCTGGGCATCAGTAGAACCTCATTGGATAGAAAGATAGATAGATAAAAACGTCATTGATTATTCAGTCTCCATCTTATTCAAACTTTATTTCTGTGAAAGAGGAAATCTACTTCTCCCCACCATCAGGTTGAAAGCATTGCCATATTTGTGATTACTTAAAGAGCTACTGGCTAATTTGGAAATATGTGGAAGTAGAAAAATGAATGATATATGTAAAAATGGATGAATATCTTTGAATGCTACATTAATTAACACAGCCATATAGTTAGCGTGGTTGGTGTTAAAGAAAAGAATAATGCTTTTTTAATCCAAAACTTTCCCTCCCTCATCATCCATTTTATCTCCTCTTGTCACTTTCTATTAGCTGATCGTGACTTCTCATCTCTTGCTTGAAGGGTGGGCCAATATATTACTTCGGAGCTGATGTAAGTGACACTCCAAGGATTGGCTGGCAGCAGGTTCAGTAAGAGCAGCTACCACCCAACCCCTGGAGTGTCAGGATGTCATCTCCATGACATGCCTGGAATCCTCAGTTCATTCTTGAACTGTCTTGTTACAGCCTAATAGCAGTAATGTTTCACTCTCAGTCTGTCGATGGCACGGACTTGACCTCTTCACCCGGTGGCATCTCTCTCTTTTGCTGAGATCCGTACTTTTATTTTTACTGCCGAGTTCTCGTCTTTAATGGAGCAGATGATCTCTTGTAAGCCAGGGTTTCTATCAGAGGTGAATGACTGACAATCCTGCTGGAGCACGCCGTGTGGATGTGTGTGTGCACGTCTGCCATAAGAAAAATCATTTTATGATTCAGTAGCTAATTCAGGCCAAAGTAAAACTTTTCAAATTGCATCTTATGTGAGTGAATTTAGTGCTTGTGAAAGGTCCTGGACTGAGATTCTTGGACCCTAATTCTGTTCCCTGCTCTTGCTACTTTATGGCAAAAGAGGTGGCAACAGCTTCCTAGGGAACCCCGTTTATGTAAAGAACCTACCTGAGTGACATAGGGTATCAGAATGGTCCTACAGTGATTCCTCCAGCCCGCAGCATAGCATAGTGCTAGGGGAAGCAGAAGTTTTGGGGAAGGAGGAGGCACAGTGAGAGCCCACTGCTGCCTGATTATTCTGGGCTGATGAATGGCTCCACTGGGAGCTGTTGCAGGCATTGTAAGTTAGAGCCACCCTTGGGCTGGCTCTGACTTTTGCTGGGGTCCCCGTAGGACCTCGGTGAAGCCTAGAATTAGGACCATTTAAATGCTAACGTTATCAGGCACAGTTAATCTCTCTCTCTCTCCCCCCTCTCCTTCTCTTTTAAGAAAGCAAAATAAAAAATGTGTAATGAAAAAGGTGGGGTATAGATTTCACGGTTTAAACACCTGCTTTATCTTATATTCCATCAGCAATACTTCAGCTATACTTAGCTTATTTAGGCCCTGCTCTGGCAAACACGCAGGTACATGGGTAAATTTATGGATGTGAGTAGTCCTATTGAATTCAGTCAGCTTCCCATAGTTCACATGGCTAAACAGCGGCAGGATTAGGACCTTTGTAAGCTCTTTGATGAAACAACCTCTTCTGCCACAGTAAAGAGCCCAATTTAGTACTATAGAAAAAAATATTCCACATCCTTGTGTGCACTCTGATTCAATCTATGTGCCATAGATCATTGCGTTATCACATAGTATTTACTCCACAGAAGCCCGGCCCCATGAACTGTGCTGGAGAGAAAGCAAGTGAGGTGGAGGCTTGCAGGAAAATGAAGGATAGTCTCTTGTGTTTAAGAAACTCAGGGGAGCTGGGTTCTATTCTTGGTCAGGCCACAGATTTCCATGCTGGGCATGACTATAATAAAGCATACACAAGAGTACCAAATTAAAGTTCCACAGACAACCTTAATTCTGGTATTTCTTAACTTTTGAGTGTTTGACTTTGCAACCATAATATTGATTTAACATAGTTTTCATAGCTTTTGGGATGTAATTTCCTAGGTTTTTAAAAGGTCAACTGAAAAAAATCAGGAAATTCATCATATGAAACCATATTGACCCTCTGCATGGGACATCAGCGGAGTTGGAACCTAGGACCTTTGGATCCACAGCACAGATATCTACCCCTTGACCTAAAGATAATAGCAGATAGCAACAGTAGACTGTTATCCGTTATGTGGACAAGCTCCTCGATGGAAAAATGACACATACTTTGCTGGTGGCTTACACAGTTATTCGTTAGTCAACAGAGGAACCTTGGGGATTAGGAACCCTAATATAGGTTCTGGAGTGTGGTCTAGTAGTTTTAGATAGTGCAGCCAACCACATTGCTTTGGCACATTGATTTCCCTAACCTCAGAAACAATGGAGGCGTTCTTTTTCTGAAATGTAACCAAAAAGAAAGAAAGAAAGAAAGAAAGAAAGAAAGAAAGAAAGAAAGAAGACTTAGGCAGAGACTAAATATGAAAAATTTCAGCCCAATCAAAGTCTGGCAAAAATTGTAAGGAACTGAATACAGGGGTTTATAATGGACAGAGTTGGACAACCTTAACTAAAGGTGTCACTAAAAATTCCACTACTAACAACTTAGTAGCTGATCCTACACACAGATCTGTGTTCCTGTACAGAGCCCTATTGACTTCACTAAAGCCTCCTGGGAGTCACTAGGTTCTACCCAGGTACATCTGATTGCATATTTGGGGGGGTGGGAGGAGTCTTAGTTTTTGCAATTTCTTAGATTTACATTTGTTGAGTGAACAAAGATTGAATCATTTATGATGATGTCCACTTAGGTACCATATGTCATGAGCTGTTGTAAACAGTGTGTTATTCTGAACATAAACAGAAGCAGAGACTTTCATCAAGAATTACTTTTATGTTAGATTAAGAAAATAATAACAAAAAAGGATGGAAGTAAAGGGGGCATACACTATATATATATATACAGTGACAATCTTCATGTATCTTGAACACACAGCAGCTCCTTGTTTCTGCAGATAGAGAAGTCCTCAGAGATTTAAAGGGGATGCACACAGAAAACAAGGATATGACATTTACATAGCTAAAAATAACACTCTTTACTGCAGATGCAAATTTTTGGGGACATGCATGCCTCTCCACCATTTAAAATATACATGTGGTTGCAACATTGTTTCTGCCCATCCTCATGAAGTCACTAGAAAATGTTTCTTGAAGGTTGTTTGCGCTATCGTTTATGGGACATTGCAATGGAAATATTTTATTGTTTATTTTATTTTGGGGAAGAGGAAAGTGAAATTCCCTTTTTAATGGCTAAGAGTTTGTGTGGCTCTTTAAGTCTTCAACAAATATATTAATTTTACGTGCCAAAGTCTTGAGAAGTGTTTGACTGCCCATGGCTTTTGTGTGCATTTCCAGATGGCAGATGCCATTTTGTGTTTTGCATAGACTGACTAAATTTCTTTGCTCTTTGTACATATTGCAGAGGAAACCATTCTCTGCTTTCAATAGGACAGAACAGCTCGTTGGCATCCACACCAGTTCTGGTCTGGTGATACAAAAAATATTTAAGGGGGAATTCTGAGACCAAGCCGGTGGCAATAAAAACTTCATACACTGTAACACAGGGAAAAGGTTTAACAGTTGAATTAGAAATATCTTGAGGGGTCTCCCCAGTGAAGCTGAAATAAACTATCCAGGGTAACCTCATGGGTTGAAGATATAATTTGATGTATGCTTTTTCCATATTTATTTAAATGGAGAAACATATGTTATATATGAATGAACATTATTTTTGGTTCATCTTCTTGCTAGTGCAGGTTTGTTCCCTGTGGTGTAATTTGTAGGTCTTTGTTTTAAATACCCCAGTGATGGGGCTTCCACCACATTGAATCTTTTATTCTGTCTGGTTTAGCTTATTTATAGAGAGTGGCTGTATTGCTTTTCCAGATACAAAGATCAAACCAGGACCTTCAGGCATTGACTTTAATTGGAGATGAAGAGAAAAAAAAATAAGAAAGAAGAAAAGCAAAGTCTACATGAGCAGGCATGCAGTGAGTGAAATCCTGGCTCCACTGAAGACAATGGGAATTTTGCCATTAACTTCATTGGGGCCAGGATTTCACACATTGTGTGTGTGTCTTCTGTGACTGTTTGCACTGACCTTAATACAAAATGGGTGTCTCTCTCTGTAGATAGCAGATAGGGTGTCCAGATGTCCCGATTTTATAGAGACAGTCCCGATATTTGGGGCTTTGTCTTATATAGGCACCAATTCCCCCCCACCACCTGTCCTGATTTTTCACACTTGCTATCTGGTCACCCTAATAGCAGAGCCCTTAGAAATCGGAGATTTAAATGTGCGGTAACCCGAAAACAAATGCATAACAAGCAGTTACACTAAATACACCATAGTTTCAACTGAATTTTTAGATTGAGCTTATAATTGTATGTTTAGGTGTTTGGGGTCAGGGAGGGAGGAGTCATGTGTTATTGCCTTAAGAATGGAAATATGTTTTTGTGAATTGGTAAAGTGTGTTAAGTATAAAATGAGGTTTTAAAATAAACTCTTTTCACTGTTTTATATGCTCATTCTGACAACACCTTGCAGAAGAAAAGCAAAACAAATATCCTGCCTATTCTAGAAAGAATAAAGAAGTCAGTACTAATTTGTGTTCAAAGAAACTAAGATTTATATGTCATGCAGTTAATCAGATTTTTATCATTTTAAGTGGTATCCAGATATAGTTGAAGTGGGCAGTGTACATAATAACATAATTATGGGTGTTATAATGACGTAACAGCAGCAGGAGCTCGGCTCCTGACTCCTTGGTTTTCCATTCCCACCCACCATGATCTACAGCTATATTTAGTTGTTTTTCACAGTGCTACCTAATGCCATGGTCCCAAGTATTTTTTTAAGTAAAATAATAGAGATAAGACCATATTGATTTTCCATGAAAGTCTAAACACTGGAACCTTTTCTTGCAGATGATTGTTCTTATTTAATGTTTTTTAAAATTATGTGTATTATTATCTTCTGTGCATGGCGTGCAATCGCTCAGGGGTAGATTCTCAAGGGGGGTAAATTGTCCTAGATCCACTGATGGCAATGGAGCCAGGACCACTGACACCTGCTGAGGAACTGCCCCACACATATTAAGGCATGTTTGTGGATTGTAGAAGAACTGAGATGATTAAATAACTGAGTGGTGTTTGGGGATTTGAACAAAGGAAGTTTTGACTGCTGAATTATTGTACTTTAACAATGCTCAAGCTATCATTTTTGGCACCACTCATCCTTGTGGGATTGCAGGTCCAGGAACACCTGATAAACCACTAATAGGTGAGACCTCTACATTTATATAACACTTCAGTGATGGAGGACAACAAACCTCATGCCTGTGGTGGACATTTGCCATAGAATCTTAGGGTTAGAAGGGACCCACAAGGGTCATCTAGTCTAACCTGCTGCCAGGATGCTGGATTCGTTGTGTCTAAACCACCCAAGAATGATGGCTATCCAGCTTCCTTTTGAACACCTCCAGCAAAGTAGCTTCCACAACTTCCCTAGGCAGTCTGTTCCATTGTCCTACTGTTCTTACAGTTAGGAAGTTTTTCCTGAGATTTAATCTAAATCGCCTATCCTATAGTTTGAACCCACTGCCTCTTGTCCTGCCCTCTATGGCAAGAAAGAACAACTTTTCACCATCTTTTTTATGGTAGCCTTTCAAGTATTTGGAGACCACTATCATTTCCACCCTCAAGCTCCTCTTTTCCAAACTAAACATACCCAGTTCCTTCATCCTTTGATCATATGGCTTCAGTTCCAGTCCTTTGATCATCTTTGTCGCTCGCCTCTGGATCCTTTCCAGTTTCTCCACATCCTTTCTGTACATGGGTGACCAAAACTGGACACAGTACTCCAACTAAGGCCCACCCAGAGCCGAGTAGAGCAGGACCATCACCTCCCATGACTTGCATGCTATGCCTCTGTTAATGCAACCTAAAATTGCATTTGCTTTTTTTCGCAACAGCATCACATTGCTGACTCATGTTGAGGTTGTGATCAGCATGGTGCCATAGTAATGGCTCTTTTGATACATCCTGATATGATTAATGTATTACCATGGTACAATGACAGGTTTCAGAGTAACAGCCACGTTAGTGTGTATTCGCAAAAAGAAAAGGAGTACTTGTGGCACCTTAGAGACTAACCAATTTATTTGAGCATAAGCTTTCGTGAGCTACAGCTCACTTCATCGGATGCATTCTGTGGAAAGTGTAGAAGATCTTTTTATATACACACACAAAGCATGAAAAAATACCTCCCCCCACCCCACTCTCCTGCTGGTAATAGCTTATCTAAAGTGATTACTCTCCTTACAATGTGTATGATAATCAAGATGGGCCATTTCCAGCACAAATCCAGGTTTTCTCACCCCCCCCCCCACACACAAACTCACTCTCCTGCTGGTAATAGCTTATCCAAAGTGACCACTCTCCTTACATTGTGTATGATAATCAAGGTGGGCCATTTCCAGCACAAATCCAGGGTTTAACAAGAACGTCCGGGGGGGGGAGGGGTAGGAAATAGGCTAACTTGCATAATGACTTAGCCACTCCCAGTCTCTATTCAACCCTAAGTTAATTGTATCCAATTTGCAAATGAATTCTAATTCAGCAGTTTCTCTCTAGAGTCTATATTTGAAGTTTTTTTGTTGTAAAATAGCGACTTTCATGTCTGTAATTGCGTGACCAGAGAGATTGAAGTGTTCTCTGACTGGTTTATGAATGTTATAATGCTTGACATCTGATTTGTGTCCCTTTATTCTTTTACGTAGAGACTGTCCAGTTTGACCAATGTACATGGCAGAGGGGCATTGCTGGCACATGATGGCATATATCACATTGGTGGATGTGCAGGTGAACGAGCTATTAGTTCTAACACTGACCGCTATTCCTACCTACATGCCTCCAGCTTTCACCCTGATCACACCACACGATCCATCGTCTACAGCCAAGCTCTGCAATACAACCACATTTGCTCCAACCCCTCAGACAGAGACAGACACCTACAAGATCTCTATCAAGCATTCTTACAACTACAATACCCACCTGCGGAAGTGAAGAAACAGATTGATAGAGCCAGAAGAGTTCCCAGAAGTCACCTACTACAGGACAGGCCTAACAAAGAAAATAACAGAACGCCACTAGCCGTCACCTTCAGCCCCCAACTAAAACCCCTCCAACGCATTATCAAGGATCTACAACCTATCCTGAAGGATGACCCAACACTCTCACAAATCTTGGGAGACAGGCCAGTCCTTGCCTACAGACAGCCCCCAAACCTGAAGTAAATACTCACCAGCAACCACATACCACACAACAGAACCACTAACCCAGGAACCTATCCTTGCAACAAAGCCCGTTGCCAACTGTGCCCACATATCTATTCAAGGGACACCATCACAGGGCCTAATAACATCAGCCACACTATCAGAGGCTCGTTCACCTGCACATCCACCAATGTGATATATGCCATCATGTGCCAGCAATGCCCCTCTGCCATGTACATTGGTCAAACTGGACAGACTCTACGTAAAAGAATAAATGGACACAGATCAGATGTCAAGCATTATAACATTCATAAACCGGTCGGAGAACACTTCAATCTCTCTGGTCACGCAATTACAGACATAAAAGTCGCTATTTTACAACAAAAAATCTTCAAATCCAGACTCCAGAGAGAAACTGCTGAATTAGAATTCATTTGCAAATTGGATACAATTAACTTAGGGTTGAATAGAGACTGGGAGTGGCTACGTCATTATGCAAGATAGCCTATTTCCTACCCCCCCCCCCCGGACGTTCTTGTTAAACCCTGGATTTGTGCTGGAAATGGCCCACCTTGATTATCATACACAATGTAAGGAGAGTGGTCACTTTGGATAAGCTATTACCAGCAGGAGAGTGAGTTTGTGTGTGTGTGTGGGGGGGGGTGAGAAAACCTGGATTTGTGCTGGAAATGGCCCACCTTGATTATCATACACATTGTAAGGAGAGTGGTCACTTTAGATAAGCTATTACTAGCAGGAGAGTGGGGTGGGGGGAGGTATTTTTTCATGCTTTGTGTGTGTATATAAAAAGATCTTCTACACTTTCCACAGAATGCATCCGATGAAGTGAGCTGTAGCTCACGAAAGCTTATGCTCAAATAAATTGGTTAGTCTCTAAGGTGCCACAAGTACTCCTTTTCTTCATGGTACAATGGGCAATTCTCCCAACCCCACAACATAGTCTTAAGGTAAACTCTGATTTGCAGTAGTAAGCTAATTAATAGTATGTAGCCATTTCCACCTTAACCAGAGGCTTATTACTTTTGTCCATGACACTGAACACTGTCTCTTCAGTATGTCTCTAGACACTCCCTTGTATCGCAGAATGACCATTCGATTAAGTTGGTGACTTTCTGAAAGACTAGTTCACTGGTCCTGAAGCTTGCAATAGAAAAGTGAGATGTATACAGTGTATTTAACTGTATAGAGAAATTTACCGTTACCAATAAATTCGTGCGAAGGAATCCCAAGCTAGATGAAGTCTTGGACCAGGATTCCTGGCAGGAATCGGTTGCTTGCCAAGTTTACAATTGGTTCATTCAGCACAAGTCGGCAGGGTTGTGTATCTCTGTTCCTGTAGTCAAAGCTCATTCATTTTGTGCAACATAGCTCAGATCTTATGCAACTACTGATATTTATACAGCATTTACTTTATAGCTGTGAATATTTGTAAATCTACATTCTGGTGGGAAAGCTGAATTTGACACCTTCACATTACATTTATTTATTTTAACAATTGCAACTTCTTCCTCTCTGTCAGTCAACATACTGCACCGTATGTAAAATAGGAAGGTTGTGAAAATGTGAGCAAGGATGGAAAGAAGGTGTGTGTGTGTGTGTGTGTGTGTGTGTGTGTGTGTGTGAATAGCTTAAAATGATAATTCATTCTTCCTCTCTAAGAATGATTCATTCAGGTTATAATATAACAGATTCATCCCTTGTGTAAATCCATTGATTTCAGTGAAGTTGCACCAGGGATGAATTTGCCCCAGTCAGCTCTAAATTTATTTAGATTTAAACAGCAATTAGAAATGTCCATACAAAAAGCTCTAAGTGCCCTAATAGTTAATTAGACTTACAATCACCTAATGATGACCACCCTGCAGCATAAAAATAATCAGATACTGGGAACAAATTAACTCAGCCAGCCAATAAATCAAAGCAGGGGAAGAGCTCCTTTCCCTCCCCTGGGGACTTACCCCCAACATTTACCAAAACACAATCAAAAATGGTTTTTGTAGCATGCCCAGAAGGTGATCAAGCCTGGGCTATTTCAGGCCAGGGTGGGGAGCTAGAGCCCCAAAGTGCTCACAAAGAATGTCCCGTCGTCTACGCACTCTCTTTTCTGATGAGGGAGTCCCAGTTTGAGTGTCTCTGCTGACTACATCTGTGGCAGTGTGACATGGGGAGAGAGGAAGTCAAAACCCAAACCTTAAACTCTACCTGGAGACCAGTAGGCTCTCTAGGACCTTGAGAAGCAATGTCATGTGCGCCCAGGAAGATTCCCCACTCAACAAGCAAGTTGCCACATTTTGTACCAGTTTCTGTCTCCAAATGAAGGTACAGTTAGCCCCAAGTACAGCACATCTCACTAGTCCACTCTCAAAGTAACAAAGGCACAAATAAAAGCATGAAAGCTCCTAGATGGTAAAATACTGACTTGGTTTCAGCTGTAATCTGATCAACTAACAGCATGTAGGACATAAAATCACCTCTTCTTTGGAGGTGACCAGTGGTGGATGCACTTCCAAATCAAATGGACTGATACTATCTCCTTCCACTGCTTCCTTGAACCCACAATCACCACCTCAGTCTTATCTGGGCTCAGCTTCACACAACTCATTCTTAGCCAGGCTCCAGTCTCAACATGACATTGGCCTGTTTGCTGAACCACCTTTTTCCATATATCTGGGTATCATCAACATAATGAACTACCCCTTATGCCTCCTCACCGACCCCTCTGAATGGCAGGGTATATAGGCTGAACAGGATGGGTGACAGAAAGACACCTGAGTCACTCCACACTTGAGAGCACTTTGGGAGAAGGAATGCTTGCTCATGATTATCCATTGCAATTTCTCCAAGAGGAAAGAAGGAAGACACTGAAGAGCACCCCTATACCGCTCTGCCAGGGTCGACAAGAGAGTCAAAAACATCCTATGGCCAACTGTGTCGAAGGCAGAAAATACGTCTAATAACACCAGCCCAGATAGCCCCTCTTCATCCACTTCCAGGAGGCGTGCCAGTGTGACCAGTGCAGTCTTTGTGTCAAAGTGAGGCCTGGACTCAGACCAACAAAGGTGAAGAAGATTGAAATTCCCAGTGGGCCCCATCTTGGTATCCTTTCTCAGGAACACTCCCACTCATGGCCAAGATAGAAAGGGGGCTGGTTTAGTGGTGAAGGCACCAATGTAAGTGTTTGGAGACAGGGGCTCTGTTCTTGGCTGTGCTGTGTTGCCTTGGGGCAAGGTATTGAATCTAACTGTGCCTCAGTTTCACCGACTTTAAAATGGGTAATGATAATATTCCCCTCCCTGAAAGATGTGTTCTGTGTCTTAATTCATAACCAAGAGAGATGCTCAGATATTACAGTGATGCCATAAAAATGCCTATAAATTCTTTTGCCTCATCCTGCAAAGCACTAATGTCTTCCTCAAGGGGCTTCCACTGACTTCAGGATCAGTCCCCAATTGACTAGTTAAGAAGTACCCCATACAATGTGCAGTGGAAAGTCGGACACATAAATGAATGGGAATATGTGTGTGCAACTCCTGCCACTCCCAAAATATCTTTAGCAGCCCTGAAAGCACCATAGATTTTGGTGCAACAGATGATTGATGGATGATTAATAGCTGATTTGCTGTGCCATTAAAAAAGGATTCATTTTACTTATACACTGTATGTAGAATTAGTTAAGGGTTGCACAGGAAAGAAAGTGATGAGCCATTGTTCCCATTAAATTATAATAACAGCCTTCCTAACCACTGTATATTTATCATATGAGAAAAGGAAATGCCTAGTAAAATTCTGTATAGGTTAATAACACCTTCATAATATAGTCCCTTTTCTATTGACTTGAATAGCCCTCCTACTGACTTTTACTGGATTATTAGAGTTAATTACATCAATTGCAATATAATTGATTCTTAAATACTACGTAGGACCCTCATACAATTATAGAAAAACAAAAGTCATCTAGACATCTCAGATCAAAAAAGATTTGGAATTCCTGCACATTTAATTCCTGATAATCACCAGTCAGTTTGGACATTAAGATTGCAGGGTCTCTTGTTTTCTTTCTGCTACGTTTTGACAGAATTGATAGTTTTACAACATTTAACTGAGTGTGCATGGAAATATAAGATTAAAGGTACGAATGTAATTTGCTAAACCTGTTACTTCGTCTCCAAAAAGTGAAATGTGTTACCTGCCTGTCTATACTAAAATATAATTTGTACACACACAAGCATGCAGAAATATGCATTTATCATTGAAGATTGAAGTCCTTTATCCACAGGTGCAGGAATTCCTATAGATCTTGCTTGCTAAAGTCACCATGGGCCTTCAATATATGACATGAAGCAGAACTGAACACTGATCTCCAGAGGGTAAAACATCTATGCATTATTTCACTGAGTAACTTTGACATAAAAAAGGTTTCTAAAGGATGGGCCTGTACCCCAGATAACGATTACAAACCATTCAAAAAAAGGTGCTTTCAGATAAACCCTCTGAGGCATGCTACAATATTATTAAGCAGCAGTTCAACTTTAAAGTCAGTCAGACATAACATTTTTGTGAGCCTGCTCTTGGTCAGAAACCCCTATGGTATAAATGTAGTAGATGTAACTTAATTTATTTTTTTTACTGGCTTTGTTACTGCTCTCCAATGGCCTTCTAGGAACCATGCAGGGTTTTGTATGAGTCAGTTTTCTTTGTGTTTGTGGGTGTATTATGCCATTAAAGTCTCTGCAAGGTAAATTCAGCAGTCTTTAAGTTACTAAATGAAATGTATTAAACTCAGTTCAACTGGTGTTAAAATGTCAGCCTGAAGTTCCCACTATGCGATCCACGAAATCAAGCTGCCTGCGCTTTCGTTGGATTTTTCAGTGTTATTATTTTTGCTTTACATGGCACACTGCTTATTCCACATCACTTAAACCATCCTGCAGCAGCCTGCCATCAAAGGCTTCCCCAAGGAAAAATTAAGCACTTACAACAATAAATTATTGAAAGACTACATCTAAGGGCACCATCCACCTTGTTCTCATACCCGCTTTAAGTGTTAAATAAATCATAACATCCTGTTCACCGTGCCGTCAGTAGGGGTTAAATAAGTCATTGCAAATGAGATCCAAATCATAGGACTTAGCTAGCTTCCAAGTTTTTTGTTTGCAAGGAGTAAGTACTTCAGGCCTTTTGATAGTTTGGGTCTTTAAGGAAAGCCTTTTTTCCATTCCAACTACTTCCTGTTAATGTGGAAATGAGAGGAAATGAGCATTAAACAGCAGCCCGGGCCCACCCTTTTCCAGTCGTGTGCCTAATTTGTCAGGTGTAATATTGGCACCTGGAGGCTTGTTTTGGCTCCTGTTACATCCTTACTGGGGAAGTATCAAAATCCTTGTAACACACAGTGTAGGACTTCAAAGCCTTTTTGTTACACAAAGAAAGAAAGAGGATATCATCATTAGAAAACACAGAATTCCATGCCCTCATTAGTTTCTTAAATCTGAGAGAAATGAGCAACAATAACCTATAAACAAAGAGAAAAAGTATATGGCATTTGATTTAGAATATACATTAAAATGGAAGCATAGCTGTGGTTGTAAGGTAATAATGGCCTCTTTATAAAAAAAAATGTACTTACTTTATAGGAATCTTCATGCTGCTGGGTAAACAAAGGCCCCTGTATATGAAGATGATTAAGCACATGTGTATCTTGGAGTAAATCAAAGGCTATTCACAATCTTAAAGTTACACATGAGCTTAAGCATCTTGCAGCCATTGGGGCCCAAATGCTGCTGCAGTGCAAAATATGGTGAACCCAAAGGGACAGCATCTGATACCCATCAAGAAGAAAAAGGGTATCTTAGTCCATGAGGAGTCCCATTAAATTCAAAAGTGGTGCTCAAGTTGAGTAAGGGTGTCAGTATTTGGCCAAATTTATAAATGGTATGCTAAGAGAATAAACCTCTTCACAGAATTTGTTCGCCAGGCTACAATGCAAATAGATTTAAGCCACTTTAAATGGTACCTGATATTGGAAATATTCTGAGTGAGCCAAAGTGCAAAATGCAATACTGATCTGATCTGCGAAATGGCTAGGGTTGATTTGGATTTTCAGAACTGATTAACATTTTTGGAGCACAGCAGCCGTTTGTGTGCCATTTGTCTGAGATATGAGCTACAGTTAATTTGCATTCTTGGGGGAGGGAGTGGAAATAGTGTAGCTAATAGTTATGCTAGTCAAGGTAAATCATGCCGTGAGGGAATACTTTTCTTCTTCTTCTTCTTCTTCTTCTTCTTCTTCTTCTTCTTCTTCTTCACCAAACCAAAATAAATCCCGAAAACCAATGGAGCTCCTTTAATTCCCACATTAATATGTATGTATCTGTAACTGTTTTGATAGAACAGTGGAATGAAAGAAGAGGCTAGGGAAATCCAGCTGCCATGCCAATGTTGGGTAGCAAAAGGGGTTATGCAATTACACATAAAATGAGTATCTCCTCCTGGTTGTCAGGCCTGATTCTGCCCCCCTTCGTTATGTAGAGTACCTTGCTAATTGATCAGGCCCACTCTTTGTTGCAGGAAGTGGAGAAAGCCAAGTGGCTGAACAACTCCAGCATGATTTGGATTCCTCTGATTTCTTGGATCCATTTCAGCTGGATCAATCCAATTATAGTTTCAGGCATGAGTATGGAGACAGAATTAGTAACCTTGGCCAGTTATCTCCTTTTGGTGATGGCCAAAGGTCCGGGCTTATGCTGAGGTTGTTATCTGAAGCAGTCCTTGACACCGTTGAGTGGGGACGTTGTTGACTTGCTGGTAGGTTGCTTCATAGTAGCTCTATATTTTCCATACTCACAGATCTCAGTGAGGGGTGCTGGGTAACTGATCATCTCTTCCAAGGAGATGTGGGTCACACAAGGATTTATTCCTCCTAGTCAACCTGTATGTGAGACCAGCAGAAGAGAGATGGGGTGCTTTGTGCTGTTTGTGCACTGTAGTCACTTCACATTTCCTTTTCTAAAGAGCCAAGTGGTGCAGTTTCCTTGTGATTCTTGGGCCTAATCTAGATGCGAATGGGCTGTCTGAGTCTCTGTCCAGATTAAATAGAGCTGATGCTGCTTCTTATGGGAAACAACTGGGGAAAAGATCTGAATGGTGGCTATTTTGGTGGAATATACTGCAGCTGACGTACTTCCTGGAACAGGTCATTGTAAGCACATTACATATACGCACTAACCTGGATTCCCTCTGCTTCCAGGTGTTAATTTTAAGGTATAAACCCATGAGATGTTTGCTGACAGTCCCATGATGTGCATTTGAAGACTGGAGGCAGGCCCTCACTCCCCAGGGCACTCTATCATAGCTGGAGTTTGTTAGCTTGAAGAATGTACTATAAAGCTCATCACACGATCCAAATCTTCACCATTGGCTCTAAATTGAAGTTAGGGGATCAGGTGCATCTCTGGGCAGACTGATCCGCCTGAGTTGTGTTAGAGCACTCATCTGCTATCATTCATGCTGGGTTGAAAAAGCCACCAGGAGCCAAAACACAGCTGAGGATTGGCTAGCGTAGGCACGTCCTACACTTGTCCCATTTCCTCTGGTCAGGCTCTCTTTTCTCTGTTATGCTAGCAGCAGGAAAGATTAGTGATGGCCGCTGTATGCCCCCAGAGATTATCCTTACATTGGGGTGATCCTTCCAGGCCCTGTTAAACTAGATATACAGCAAGATTATGCCCATGGTGAAGTACAAAGCAGCTGGAGTTTTTAGCTGTAATTGTGTCATCCCCAGTACACCTAGATGCCATGAATTTGTGGTCTCTTCATAGGGCAGGGAAAAGAACCTCACACATTTCCCACTGAATACATTAGAAATCTTGCAACATTCCTGTGGAGAGCTGTTTCACTTAGTGGCTGTCAGCGTGCTGTAAGATACAGCTGTCCGTGAGCAACTTCACCTTTTCAGTACATTCCCCGGGATGTCCTTTCCTATTGTGTCCGTTCTAGCAGCTCTGTACAACTCTTAAAGGCTTCAGGGGATTCACGACAGCTATAGTGCTTGCCACCTACTTGGATTCCTAATGACACTGGGTTCATCCTAGGTCTGCTTTTTCCACGACTTGCAAGGCCCAAGAATGCCAGAATTCAGTTCTTCCCTGCTAATACCATTCATCAGTCTCTGCTTTGGAGAATTATATACCAAGTCTTGTGCTGGTGCAAATAATATCTGCTTGGTGTCAACACTGGTGTCTCTTGTACTGTATATGCTTAATAAGCAGCACAATTATCCCTATACCTATTGTACAATATTTCCATCTTGATCTCAGGAGTGTAGCAAAATCACTATGTCCTTTGTGATATGCAGATGGAAATAATCTCAAGAAGGCTGCATTTTGAGCTTTTCCCAGTAAGGATTTATTTGAGAGATGCAGACAGTAGAAAGAAAGGTACAATGAGGGGGCGTATGGGAACATGTTTCTGGCCCTACTGACCTGCTTTGTACTTCTCCTGTGGCCTACAGAAGCTCCAAATAAAGGTCCTGGAGGATTCCTCTGGTATAAAGGGAATTACTGGTGGGGTAGAGTAGTCATAACAGCTCGATACAGTCTCAATCTTTGCCCCCAGGCAATGCTCAAATTATGGGGAAATGTGTGTGGGGGGAGAGCGCTGCATGTCAATTTGCAGTTAATTTAAACAATAGTGAGAATGGGACCAGAAGACAGAGGTAGCCCTTAAAAGTAGAAAGGGGGATCAGCCCCTCCCCCCAACCCACTGTACTTAGAAGCACTACCCCCTGGGCAGGGCTTGTGTACATATTCAGGAGGTAAGGTGAGTTTGTACTCAGGTGGCTAGCTAGCCCGAGCTGCTGCCCATGCTGTTGCAGCCATGCTGCTATTTTTAGCACACTTGCGCAATTAGAGCTAGCACGTGTCTGTCTACGCATGCTGGGAAGCCCCATCTCAGCTACTGAGTAGTAACATCCTGAGACATGCTCTCAGTTGCAACTGGGACCTGACTGGAAGTCCCAGATTCAGGTTGCTACAAAGGGAAGTTAAAGCCTTCCCCTTGACCTGAGCAAAGTGCAGAAAGGCCAATTCCACGTTGGCTCATGCCTTTTCACAATTACCCTGCAAAAAATCCAGCCCATTTTTAACAATAGGTGTAAGATGCTCTTCTGCAGAAAATCTTTAAAAATGACGATTCATAGAATTGAGTCTGAGTTGCAAATTTCAGATCTATAAGCAGATCCAAACCCAAACTTCTCCAGATGCCAGAGTTGCTCAGATTCAGTGTTTTGTTCTAGCCCATTACCAAGCTCTAGATCAGGAGCTAGACTTCCCCTAAGAATGGAAGAGGGTGTGGTTTTCCCAAGTCAGGCCCATCTCTTAGTAAAGAAGTAAAATACACCATGTAGACCTACAAATACAATGTAGGACAAATTAATATGGAACAGGGTCTGTTTCTCCCAAAGATTTTCTATCTAATATTAGAGGTGACATGATGAGTGAGGTAAGAAACAGTAGGGATGAGGAAGGATGAGAGTAATATTAATATCACATGGTTCCCATCTCAGTGGTGATACCTATGGACCTATAGTAATAATAATATAACAATCGCAATAAAAGGACTAAGTCAGGAAATCTGTGTTCCAGTCCTGGCTCTTCTACAAACCTGCTATGTGACCCAGGACCAAGTCATTTAGCCTCCTTGTGTCTCAGTTTTCCCATTTATAAAATGGGGATAATAATGTCTTCCGGCGTGTAATGTGATTTGAAATCCTTAGACTGATGTCATTTTAAAAGTGCAAAATATTACACATTAAATCATTCTGCAGCTTGGGTTGTGCTTCAGTCTCTGAGGACTGAATTTAGCTTGTAGTAATTTAATTTTCCCCTCATACTTGGCTCCCACAGTAGTGTAAATCAGGAATAATTCCACTGAACTAATTCCAGTGTAAAACTAGTGTAAGTGATCACTTCAATTGAGCTATTCCTAATTCACACAGCTGTCAATAGCAGAATCAGACCAACAGTGTGCTGCAGTTATCTAGGCACAATGGGGTGGAAACCTCTTCAGTGCTGCACCAGACACCATTTCCCTTTTGCTGACAGATCTCAGTTCTATCAATAAGACACCATTATTCTCAATTATCTTTAAATTTATTTTCCCTCTGCTAATAGGGCTGTGAATAGTGACCATTTGTGCTTTAGTTAGTGATTGGATAGTTTCCCAGGTCACATGCTTCTGTTTTTGTGCACTGATTCGATGACATATGTAGCTAACCAAAGCAAGTGAATGTATAAATCAAAATTCATGTTGGGTGAATATTCAAGTGTTCAAGCTTAAATTTGGCTGTGAATAAGAATTCTTGTGATTTTAGCTCCCACTCACAAATGCATGTGGAAAGCAACCCTAAAAAGGTCACGACCATGCTCAGCTGAATTCAAAGAAATATTATTGGATCACTTTTCCCTCTATTTATTCAGTTCTGGTCACAGTCTTTAAGATACCTGGATCCTGTGTGAATGCTAATTTTAAATACAATCATATTTGCGTGCGAGAAGAAAATGTTTTTTAATGGTTTAAGTTATGGGAGCCTGTTTTCGCCAGGCTCCTGTTGCTGCATCAGGTTGAACCAAAGGTTGGTAGTAACTAAATCAAGTTCCCTAAGAATAGCAGCAGGAGACTGGGAACTTGCAGTGAATGTGAGCATTTTGGCTACAGAAATGTTGCCTGGCTGTAACAGGACCTGGGTGTGTCATTACTTAGGGCCAGATTCTGACTGACTCTTATGTCATTGCAAACTATGGGGAGAATGCAAGGAGCCGTCACCACCTCTTTGCTTGGCTTGTGTAAGCACCAGCAGAATTGTAGCGTCTGTGTTCAGGGTGGTGCTGTGGCTGTTCCCTCCTACTCCTCTATGGCTACAGGGTGCTCCAAAGCGGCAGGAAGAATGTGGCACCTGGCTCCATACCTGCTACACAGCAGCCAGCCGAGCTGGCTGGCTACTTGAGGAGAAGTCACCCGCACCTTGCAAAGGGGTGTCATAATGGATGTGCAACCTCTGAGCATCCAGGAGAAACCTCTTGGTGTTCCTTCTAGGGCAAGGGAGCTCCCCACGATCCCTTACTCTGAGCTGTGCCTTATGATCTTGCCCGTAGTTATCCAAAGAAATGTAGTATCTGTCCTGCACTAATGTTATATGAAAGCATCCTCACCTCACACCCTCAAAAACACACCATCCAAGTCCTAATCTGTGGGATACACTGTGGGCTCAAATGTCTCATTTTCCTTGAAAAAACAAAAGCTAATTTTTACATAAATAATAATAATAAATAATTAACACATATTTAATACTTAATAATAATGTTATGAGTGACTTGGGTTAAATCTCATTGAAATTGGGGTGTGTGTAGAAGTGGCCCTTCATTACTGATAAATGTAAATAAAATTAAGCTCCTTTATAGAACCAAGTAGCTGAAACAATAGCAGCCTCCATGCAGATACAGTCACCGACCAAAACAGAGGTACATGCAAGGAACATGTTAGCAGAGGGGGTTTGCTGGGTAGTGTTTGATCGCTGTCCCCGTGAGAGAAGCAGGAAACACGGCAGAGAAGCTGAGGCATGCAGCAGAAAGCCAGGGACACTGTCAGAACAAGGACCGGGAACATGACCCTGAGAAAAGGCTCGAGAGACATTTTGGGCTCAGTGCTGGCTGCAAAAAAGCTTGGAACTGTGAGCAAAGAAACTGTCTCCTGCTGTTTGATTGCTGCTATGTCCGGGGAAACTGGGCTCTGTACATTCTTTGTAAATAAATATCAAAGAAAAACCCAATGCCATCCAAGTTTCTCTTCCTCACTGAAACAATCAGCTAGACTCCAAATTCTTGCTCGCCATTCAGGTTGAGAAGGGGGTAATAATAATAATATATGCTGTACTAATATAACACCTTTCAACCAAGGATCTAAATGTGCTCCAGAAGCATTAAGGACCAGAACTTTTGCTGGCGTAAATTGGCCCAATTCCACTGAAGCTGGATCCATTTACAAAAGTGGAGGATATGCCCATCATTATTTAAGCTCTATGACACCTGTGTAATATAGCTATACTGCAGTGCCCTCCCCATTTTACAGATGAGAAAACTGAGGTATAGGATGGCTAAGTGACTTGTCTAAGATCACACATCAGTCAGTGGCAGAGTCCTGGCTCCCCCTCTCTTGCTCTATCATTGTTAATGTTTATTATCTGCCTGTGATATCACCCAAAATGTGCTAGGTGTTCCTCAAACACAGAGGAAGGCACAGTTCCTGCCCTGCAGTGTGTAAATCTACAAAGATGGAAAAAAACCAAAGGGTGCTGGAAAGGAATACAACATACAAGCAAAGGGCCAGATTCTGCTACTCATAGGTTGAATAGTACCTTTCTCATTTTGCTAGATCCGGCCACCCTTGGTCATGGCAAGTAGCACCTTACTCGAGGAGTAGTCCCCATTGTGAACAAGGGTGGCAGAATCTGACCCACTGATATCAGTGAGATTATTCCTGGAGAAAGCTGCTACACCATGTGAACAAGGGGAGCAGAATCTGGTTCCAAGTGACCAACATGAGATAAGGCACGTCTTGTTAGTTACACATTTGTTAATGGTCACCCCCTTCACCATTCAACCCCCCCGAGCAAACCCAAGCCTCATTTCCTGGGTTTTATACACTATCCCTGCAACCTCTGACCCCTTTTTGTCAGCATAGGGCAACCAAAAGATAAATACATGAAGTAAATCAGTAGTTGACTTAGTCAGCTGTTTCCTAATAGATGTCACAGAAGAAACCTGTCTTCAAGAGGGTTTAGAATGAGGAGAGAGGAGTGACTTTACAGAGCAGCTCAGGAAGGGTGTTGTCTGCCCAGAGGGTGGCATGGTAGAAAGTGTGAAGACAGATGCAGGAGAAATAGAGAAATGGAGCATCTGGACTCTTCTCTCTGGTGAAACAGAGGAGATGGGTGAAGGTGATAGGAATCAACAAGGGCAAATAAGAAGAAAGGGACGAATTATGCAGGGCCTTGAATATGAGGACAAGAAATTTGTATTTCATGCCTTAGAGAAGAAGGGTGCCAGGTAGCTATATTACAACATGGTGATTTTACTGGAAGTAATAAGCAAACAGGTTTGTGGTGAAAATGGTGAGTTTTCACCTTTGGGAAGAGGTATAAAAAGTATCATTTTTGCTCATGGCAAAATCTTCCTGTTTTCAGAGAGAAAATTGATCGCATGAAATGGTGATGTTTTTACTCTCTTGTAATTACTGAATTTTGAAAAATTTAGCATTTGATCCTGTGAAGCACTAAGTGCCCCCTGCAAATTATGTGCATGTGTGTGCAGGTGCACATGTGTGAAAGAGATAGAGAGAGAGGGAGCAACGTTACCATTTTCACTACAAACATTGGTGCAGCAAAAAACCCCAACTCTTCCTTTAACAAATTCAGAGAGCCTCATAAAAACCTACATATCAGTTTTTGCATGCAAATATTAACCAAGTAAAAATGGATACTTTTCCACAGCTCATAGTTCTGGGCCTCTCCTGTGGAGAAACTGCCATCTGAACATGCATGTTGGTTTGGCATCTGGACAAAAAGCTCCCTGACGAATAAGTATGAAACCACCAAACTTGTTTCACTTGTGATCCCGTTTTCATAAAGCTGGTGAAAGCCTGCTGAACTGACCCTTCCATACAAGCTCTGTTCTTTTCAAAATGCCATTTGGAAAGACCCCCCTCTGCCCCAGTTTTATCACTTTTGCAAGAGGCAGCCATCCATCAGCAACAAACCACAATGCTGGTCTTGGCTGGCTGAATGCAGTCAGCAGCTGCTCTGTTCCAAGTTCTGGGCAAGCCACAGTTATCCAGATTCCCACTTGTCCTATGTCTTCTGCCTCTGTTGCAATGCAGCATCTTAAACTAGAAGGACCGCTAATTGACCAGTCTGGATAGGTTGCCAGTACTATTGTACAGTCGGTTCCCTGTCCCCAATAGCCCACTACTCTTCAGCCCCTCCTGATCCAAGGCTCATGACATATTCCAAGTCCTCCTTGCATTCAAGATTCGAGTTCGGCGTGTGCTATGCTGTGCTTTTCCAGCAGGCTGCCTTTTGTGATTATTTTTCAACCAAAGGGAATGTTCAGGATGGTCTGGTCTTTCTTCAGTTATTGCAGATAACTAAAATGTAAGACAAGAAAGCTAAAGTCAGATTTTAATAATGCCAAACATCAGACAAAATCTTTCTCTTCTCCAACAATTGGGCTGAAAGACTTACAAGCCTGAAAATAAAAAATGCAATTCCCAGTTTTAAAAAATGAAGCAGTATTATCCTACAGGCTAAGATAAGAACGTGATTTAAGTTTGCTTTAGCTCATTTCTTCACTGTGTTGCGCTGACACGATTGTTCAAAGAAATTGTGCTTTTGGAAGGAACAGGTTAAAGTTTGCTACTGATATTCATCAGGAGATGGATATTTAATCTTTAATCTCTTGTTCTAGGCCCCTACTTTGGATCAACTAATTATCCCGAATAAACGATGTGTCATTCCCATTATTTATGTTTCACTGCAGCCAAAGTATCTGGACCTCGTTTTGGTAAGCACCATTCATTTCGACCCATTCAGTATTAATCTCCCTGCTAACATCTTTCCTGTCCTATGTGCTGTCCCCTATTTGCTTTTATGTTTTCCGCAGTGTTTATAAAAGGATAATCTTTTACAAAGCAGACAGAATTTTTGTGTATAAACTGCTCTGTTTGAATGCCTCATTGATATACCATCTAAACTGAAGTGTTCAGCAAGATTAGTGCATCCACTGAACTGGGTAAAAATATGGGAACTGCTCCTTTCTTTATAGCGAAAAAGGGTGGCTAATGATGCCATCTTCTTTTAAATAGGATACTTTTAGCAGATGGACTGAGAATATGAATACATGCAACAAATAAAAAGTAATCAGCAAAGGAGGTAGCTTATTGTGGTGAATAAAAGCAAAAGAGGGAACAAAATACATAGATAATGTAAAGACTAGGAGCCAGAATCCATCTCAGTGAAGCTGATGTATATCACTGCAGAATAACTCAATTGAAATTAAAGAAGTTACTAATTTTTTACCTATTTGTAAGTGAGATCAGAATCTGTCCTTTATATCCTAAACATAGATGACTTCAGCTAGGCCGGAGGTATGTAAGGCTCTGAAATACAAACAATACGTTTTTTTAAAGGGACAGAATTCTAGCTTTTGAAATGTACGTCCGCTGATGTCAGGTGGCATTGACAGGCCGTCTGTGATGCAGACACTTTCTGTTTAAAGAATACAATAGGCAAGTGAATTTTTGCCCTTATTCCAACATTTAGTCGGGAAAAATCCAAAACAGACATGTGGTAGTACCATTTGAATGGCATAGATCCTTAAATACATTTGTCACTTTGTGTACTTGCCAGATATGTTTTGAAAATCTAAACCATCAAAACACTCCACATTTTATCCATCACAACTCTGTCAACATGTAGCACTGTTTAGTATTTTATTT
Source organism: Lepidochelys kempii (assembly GCF_965140285.1). Lineage (NCBI taxonomy): Eukaryota > Metazoa > Chordata > Testudines > Cheloniidae > Lepidochelys > Lepidochelys kempii. The sequence goes on from NC_136382.1 coordinate 166,734,031, forward strand.
TTGTTAAATTATACTATTGTTGTCCATCTATTATGACATAAACTAGGATTTGTGCCCTTGCATTTAAATGAAAAGAATACTGTAAGAAAAAACTGAAAAATGTTCAGAAAGTGTTTCAATTCATTTCCACCGGTAAGTGATCTAGGGCACCTGGAAAAGAGTATGAGAAATGCAGTGAATGCAAGTGGTGGACTGGGCACCTGTCGACATCAGCTTCAGATGAGGCTCACTCAGATATTTCCAAGATACTAGACATTGAGCCTAGTTTTATGGAATCCCTGACAGCTGTGGGTGGTTTAGAGAGGACAATTACCTTTTGTCATTTTTAGTTCACTTCTCCCATTTGAAGGTCCCATCTCTAACTGACTTGTACTGCTAGCAAGGAAAGACTGAACACTGCTATTGCTGGATTCTGTCAACACCGCTACTAGATTAGTCAGAGCGGTATGATGCCTGGGGAGAGAGGTACCAAACATATTCCCAGTCTCTGATCCCCCTATGGCAGCTTATTGAGTTGTCATTGCACCTTGGAGGTAGCCCATGACATATGATAGATAAGTGATCCTGGGAAACTCATTGGCTCAGAAGGCTTTATTGGGATAAAGTGTCTATCACCCTTTAAGTCATTGGCTATGATTCAGCCTACATTGCCTGAGAGAAAAAGTTGTCACACCCTAACTGCTGTTCAGTGGCCTCTGGGTAATATTTTTGGTGCTCTCTGTGCAGAGGATAAGCTCCATGGCCCCTGGAAGGTTTGGGCTGCTGGGGAAGGATTGGCCTTAAAGAAATTGTTGTGGAAATGTTTATTTTTATTTGATTATAAAAATATAAAAAGATGCTGATCCTGCGTTTTGGTTTCCCTTCCACAATTAATGCCCACAATAAGCTCCAAATGTATTGGTTAGCCCACCAACAAATGAATAAATATACAGCAGACAAAATGTAGCAATAAACCCCCTTTACAGCACGCACGGGAACTAACCCACTCCCGAAATAGCCAGGAAAATAGGTGTCCCTTGCAGCATGTGGAGGGTTTTTTGCAGTGAGGAAAGAGTAAATTGCAATGTGGATGGTGTCCTACCAGTATCTCTCTCATATTCACATGAAGAGTTTGAGCACATTCATGGGGGGAGGGATGGCTCAGTGGTTTGAGCATTGGCCTGCTAAACCCAGGGTTGTGAGTTCAATCGTTGAGGGGGCCATTTAGGGATCAGGGGCAAAAATTGGGGATTGGTCCTGCTTTGAGCAGGGGGTTGGACTAGATGACCTCCTGAGGTCCCTTCCAACCCTGATATTCTATGATTCTATGAACCTCAGCAGTGACAATATGGCCCAGGTGTCCTTAGTGATTATGGGCTAGATCCTGATTTGGTCTACATTTGAACTATACCCTCCTACACATCTGTGTAAGCTACTTAGATCTTGGGCCCTGGTGTAGTGCCAGCATCCTCTTACTCCCACCTTGAGGCAGGTAAGTGAAAAATGGGTGGGGAATGGGTGGAGGATAGTGATCAATTGTTCTTCATGTCCACCAAGGGTAGGACAAGAAGTAATCAGCTTAATTTGCATTAAGGGAGATTTAAGTTGGATATTATAGAACTTTCTAGCTATGAGGAGAGTTAAACACTGGAACAGGTTACCCAGGGAAGTTGTGAAATCCTTGTTATTGGAGATTTTAAAGAACATACTAGACAGACAGCTATCAGGGATGTCTAGGTATACTTAATCCCTACTTAGTGCAGGGGGATGGCCTGGATGACCTCTTGAGGTCACAGGAACATAAGAATGAATGGCCATACTGGGTCAGACCAATTGTCCACCTAGCCCAGTACCCTGTCTCTGACAGTGGCCAGTGCAGATGGAATGAACAGAACAGGGCAATTATCGAGTGATCCATCCCCTGTTGTCCAGTACCAGCATCTGGCAGTCAAAGGTTTAGGGAAACACAGAGCATGGGGTTGCATCCCTGACTATGTTGGCTAACAGCCATTGATGGACCTATCCTCCATAAACTTATCTAATTCTTTTTTTAAACCCCCTGTCAATGAGTTCCACAGGTTGACTAAAGAAGTAGTTCCTTATGTTTGCTTTAAACCTGCTGCCTTTTAATTTCATTGGGAGACTCCTGGTTCTTGTGCTATGTGAAGGAGTAAATAATACTTCCTTATTCGCATTCTCTACACCATTCAGGATTTTATAGACCTTTATCTTATCTGCTCTTAGTCATCTCCTTTCTCAAATGAACAGTCCCAGGCTTTTTAATCTCTCCTCAGATGGAAGCGGTTCCATAACCCCAATCATTTTTGTTTCATCCCTGTACTTTTTCCAGTTCTAATATATCTTTTTTTGAAATAGGGCAATCAGCACTGAATGCACTGTTCAAGGTGTAGGTGTATCATGGATTTATATAGTTGTTAGAGCTGTCAAATGATTAAAAAAATAATCGCAGTTAATCACGAGATTAAGAAGTGGTTGTGATTAATCACGGTTTTAATTGCACTGTTAAACAATAGAATACCAATGTAAAATTTTGATAAATATTTGTGGGTTGTTTTTTTTTTTTACATTTTCAAATATATGGATTTCAATTACAGTACAGAATACAAAGGGTACACTGTTCACTTTATGTTATTCTTTTTATTACAAATATTTGCAATGTAAAAAAGATTAAAAATTGACAGGTCGAAGCATGAAGGGACATACAAATGTTTAGCATATCTGCCATGTAAATACCTTGCAATGCCGGCTACAACAGTGCCATGCAAACGCCTGTTCTCACTTTCAGTGGACATTGTCAATAAGAAGCAGGTGGCATTATCTCCAGTAAATGTAAACAAACTTGTTTGTCTTAGCGATTGGCTGAACAAGAAGTAGGACTGAGTGGACTTATAGGCTCTAATGTTTTACATTGTTTTGTTTTTGAGTGCAGTTATGTAACAAAAAAAATCTACATTTGTAAGTTACACTTTCACAATAAAGAGATTGCACTACAGTACTTGTATGAAGTGAAATGAAAAATATTATTTCTTTTGTTTATCATGTTTACAGTGCAAATATTTGTAATCAGAAATAATATAAAGTGAGCACTGTATACTTTGTATTCTGTGCTGTAATAGAAATCAATATATTTGAAAATGTAGAAAAACAGCCAAAAATATTTAATAAATTTCAATTGGTATTCTATTGTTTAACAGCGCAATTAAAACTGAGATTAATCACAACTATTTTTTGATCTATTTAATTTGTTTTGCATTAATCGCTTGAGTGAACTGCAAATAATTGACAGCCCTAATAGTGGCTTTATGATATTTTCTCTCTTATTATGTATCTTTTTCCTAATGGCTCCTAGCATTCTGTTAGCTTTTTTGCACATGGAGCAGATGTTTTCAGAGAACTATCCACAGTGACTCCAAGATCACTTTCTTGAGTGGTAACAGCTAATTTAGACCCCATCATTTTGTATGTATAGTTGGGGTTATGTTTTCCAATGTGCATTACACTGCATTTATCAGCATTGAATTTCATCTGCCATTTTGTTGTCCAGTCACCCAGTTTTGTGAGATCCCTTTGTAACTCTTCATAGTCAGCTTTGGACTTAACTATCTTAAGTAATTTTGTATCGTCTGCAAACTTTGCCACCTCACTGTTTACCCCTTTTTCCAGATCATTTATGAATATGTTGAACAGCACTGGTCCCTGTACAGATCTTTGGGTGAACCCATTATTTACCTCTCTCCACTGTGAAAACTGATCATTTATTCCTACTCTTTGTTTCCTATCTTTTAACCAGTTATTGATCCATGAGAGGACCTTGACTCTTATCCCATGATTCTTTACTTTGCTTAAGAGCCTTTGATGAAGGACCTTGTCAAAGGTTTTCTGAAAGTCCAAGTACACTATATCCACTGAATCACCTTTGTCCACATGCTTGTTGACGCCCTCAAAGAATTCTAATAAATTGATGCGGCATGATTTCTCTTTACATAAGCCATGTTGACCCCCAACATATCAAGCTGTGTCTGATAATTCTGTTCCTTACTATAGTTTCAATGATTTAGCATCCAATCTATCCAAATCTTTCCTGAAATGTGGCACCCAGAACTGGTCATGATACTCTAGCTGAGGCCTTATCAGCGCAGAGTAGAGTACAAGAAATACTTCTCGTGTCTTGCTTACAACGCTCCTGCTGTTATATCCCAGAATGATGTCTGCTTTTTTAAAAACAGTGTTACACTGTTGACTCATATTTAGCTTATGACCCACTGTAATCCCCAGATACCTTTCTGCAGTACTCCTTTCTAAGGCAGTCATTTCCCATTTTGTATGTGTGCAATTAATTGTTCCTTCCTAAGTGCAGTATATTGCATTTGTCTTTCTTGAATTTCATCCTATTTACTTCAGATCATTTCTCCAGTTTGTCCAGATCATTTTGAATTGTAATCCTATCATTCAAATCACTTGCAACTCCTCCTAGGTTGGTATTGTTCACAAATTTTATAAGTGTACTCTCTTATCTAAATCATTTATGAAGATATTGAATAGAACCGGACCCAGGACCGAACCCTGTGGGACCCCACTTGATATGCCCTTCCTGCTTGACTGTGAACCACTGATAACTACTCTATAGTCTTCCCCTTCTGGAGTATCGAAGTCTTTCTGTACCTATAGTCTCAGGCAGTCTTCTCATGCACTGCACTTAAGGTGCCACTTCCCCAGTGGATGGTAGGGGAATCCAGGCCCACTCACTAATCCAGGTTCCAGTCCAGGGACCCTATACCTGGCAACTATGTCTGCTTTCCCTCAGACTCTTTTGCTTCTTTCCTCCTCCTTCCTACAGCTTCTGGTTCCTGCCCCTCCCCCGCTGCATGCCAGGTGTACCACCTCAAACTCTCTCCTTCCAGGGAGTAACTACAGACTAATAAACCTGGTTGCCTCAAAGAAAACCTCCTGACTCTTAGGGAGTGACTACAGCCCACTTCTCTGCAGCCACTTTCTACATCCTGGTTTTATAAACCAAGCCCAGCTCCTCCCCAAGCTGGACTTCATCAGCAAATGATGCCCTAGCATTCCCTGGTTTTCCTAAAGGTGCAGCCTATAGCTTAATTGGACTAATTTACCCCGTCAGGCCTTGTATAGGGTGGATACCTCATCACAATCCCCTTTAATAAATCCTTCCCAGAGGGATGTCTCTATCCAAAGCATGTGCTCCTCTGTACCTGTTGGCTTTCCCCTAGCCCTTAGTATAAACACTTCTTTATGACCTTTTAATGTTACATGCCAGCAATCTGGATTTGTTTTGGTTTAGGTGGTTTAGGCTCCTCCATTCCCCAAAAGGTTCCCTAATTCCTAATAAATCCAAATCTCTCCTCTGAACACCATCATCTCATCCCTGCAGTTCTGCCTGTCTAACTGGCCCTGCGCATGGAACTGGAAGCATTTCAGAGAATGCTACCATGGAGGTCCTGGATTTTAATCTCTTACCTAGCAGCCTAAATTTGGCCTCCAGGACCTCTCTCCTGTCTTTTTCTGTGTCTTTGGTACCTATGTCTACCACAACCACTGCACATAAGTTTGTCTAGATGTATGAGCAGCACATAATGGAGGCTGGGGGAGCTTAGCCCTCCCAAAACCTCGCACCGGTGGGGCTGGCAGTGGCAGATTACCAAACGAGCCCATGGGGCCCATGCCTAGGGGACCTGGCTAATTTGGGGCCCCCAGAAAAATCTCCCTCCATCACAGCCCCAGGGCTGGAGGAGCCCTCACTCTCTGTTGCAGTGGCACTGAGATTTTCTGGTCTTGGGGCCACAGTGGGGGGAGGAGGGGAAATGAGTAAGTGGGGAGAAGAGGCGTTGTGGGGGTGGAATAGGGGCATGGCCGCAGGGAAGGGTGGAATGGAGTGGGGCCATGGGAGGGGCCACAAGTGGAAGGGACGGAACAGGGGAGGGGCTCCAGGCTTAGTGCTTGGGTCAGGGCTGGGGCCAAGCTTTCAGCCCCCTCCATGGCCCCGACCAATCCCTGCCCCGGCTGGGGGCATGGTGAGCTGAGAGTGGGAAGCAGGGCCTCAGCCAGAAGAGGCAGGACAGGGGGATAGCCTCCCCAAAGGAAAGCCTCACCTGCTGCCCATGTCTAGATGTCTGAAGAGGCCCGCAACCTTCACATGTGGCAGGCAATTCACCATGCAGTTCTCATGGTCATAATCTGAACTATCTATATTTCTAATAATCAAATCCCCTATTACCATTACTTGTCTCTTCCTAATAACAGGGATACCCTCGGTCAGAAAGGTATCCTCAGTGCGAGAGGCTACTGCAACATCATCTGCAATGAGGGTCCCAACTATGGGATCGTTTCCCTCCGCTCCAGCTTGATGTTCTCCTTCCCTGAGACTTTTAATCTCCTCGACAGCACAGAGGCTGTCAGACTGTGGGTAGGACTGCTCTACTGTGTCCCTGAAAATCTCCTGTATGTACCTCTCTGTCTCCCTTAGCTCCTTCAGGGTTCAACCACTCCCGTCTCAAGAGCCCATGCTAGTCTCTGAGGGCCATGAGCTGCTTGCACTGAATGTGCATATATGCCACCTGCCCACAAGGCAGGTAATCATATATGCTACATTCGGTGTAATAAACTGGATAGTCCCCACACTGCTGCTGGACTTCCACCTGCGTTCCTTTTACTCCTGCAGGGTTTTCATTTGTTTGTTTGTTCATTGCGTAGGGAATTTTTTGGGTGTGTGTGTGTGTGTGGATTATTGGCCTAAGTTTCGAGAATATTTGCATCAGGTCCTCTTGCTCCCTCCCTAAATTCCCTCGCAAAAATCCTCTGTTTGCTGTTCCTGTTCACTAGCTCCTCTGGTCGCTTACAAACTGTCTTTTTAAACCCCTGTTCTCCCTGAGTTAGCCACACCAGCTTGTCAAGGGATCCTAAAGGTCCATTCCAGCCCTATATTGCTACAATTTCTATGATTATTTCCCACTCCCAATGCACCACAGGGGGTGTCGCAAGTGTGTGGAGTTGGTGTCATTGCTGTGTAAAAGGATATTGGATGTGGTTGCAGCAAACAAAGGACATCCTGAATTTTGGAAGATGGGGTTCTGGATTGCAGAGGCCAGAGCAGGATTTGGCTGGCTGCAGCTTAGAGCAGCCTCTCACTGCTTTATATATGAGTTGAAACAAAAATAATGGTGTTAAATACAAGCTCTCCATGCCATAATAAGAACAACCCAGCGACTTGCTGCTGACTTAGAATGGGTATTGTGCTGCTGTTGTGACTCCCGTGTCTGCTCCTGGGTTGGGGCAGTTCATGAGTGACGTTTTCCTCAGGCCTATATCTTACTGCCCTAAAAAACATAGTGTGTATGGTGGGGGTGGTGAGGGGGAATCAACAACAGAAGATGTAATATGTCATCAGAACTCTCTCTGGGTAGAAAGTTTTTCAAAGCTCTCCAGGAGGTGATAGTGCATCTTCAGAGCACATGACACCTCAGTCCCATCTCCTTCAAACATGGGTGGCATGGAAGCAGTCGGCGATATTAATTTTTTACAATGTGTTGTAGACACTTCAGCAATGTATCTTCTGGTGTAAAGGTGTGGAGGATCTAGGTGCTGAAGTGATTAATCTCACCCCTCAACAAAAGGGATTTCCCACATTTACATTGCTCAGAAATAGCCCTTGGGAAATTTATGTGAGCTCTTAGCAAACTAAGCAGCCATCAAATGTTAATCAAAAACATGCACTTGATAACTGTAATATATATTTAAAGAACCAGAAAACATTAACATTCCAGTGGGGCTAGTCAGAGACCTATAAAAATCAAATGTTAAAGAGACACTGTCAAGGTTGAGAGGTTCAAAACTTAACCTACCCTAAAATTAACTTTTTATCTTTAAATTTCCTTTTGATACAAAAAAATCTGCGAGGACTCCAAAATAAGTGGTGCAATATGACTGAGATCTCTAATGCCTGCCTGGGTGACCCCAAGATAATGGGGGACCGGATTGTCCCTCATTCCATACATTGCTCATGGGGTCTGTCTTGACCTGCCTCCACACAACTGGGAACCAGCTGCCTCTTCAGAATGGTCCTCCTTTCTGGGGTCCCACATTTGTGTATGGAGAGGGGATAGGTTTGGCTGGGTTTGAGGAGATGGCATATCATCTTCCCTACACCCAAGCCGTGCAAGGAATCAGTACAAAAAGTAAAACAGGAGCTCCTCTAGTCTGGAGAATCTCCCTTAAACAAGACTTTCAGGGGCAGCCATTTGTTTGGGATACCCTAACAGTATGGCTCCATTGGAGGGTGCAGGGCATTCAAGAGACAATGTAAGTTTTCCCCAGGCAGATAGTCCTTTGCCTCATGTGGATCCCGAAGCTCTGCTGGGCTTGGGGGCAAGACCCCATGATTCTGCTGCAGGAGTGTGTGTGTGTGTGAATCCTCTCTTCCCCAATGGAAGAATTCAGATGGAACTCCCTCATGGGTCTCATTTTAGATCTACCAGCCTTGACAGTTTCATTTTAAGAGAATGATATAGAATATTTGTCACAGCTACATTCTCAGTGAGCACAGATACCATGGTAAAAGACACAATATAAATATCCAGACAGCCAAATAGCTAGTAACTGACTATTTCAATAGCTGTCTGTCCCTTCTGTCATCTAGCTAAAGCAGGAACCTTTCACATGTCTTCTGTTCCCCTTTACTTATATTGGGCAACACCTTAGTCCACAAATTGTACCACTGATTTCAGTGAGACAATTTGTGAAGTAAGGTGCTATTCAATATGGGTAAGGGGATCAGAATCTGGTCCTAAGGAGCAAACTTTTCCTTTTATTAAGCGGTGCAAGAACAACTGTGCAATCTGCAACAATTCTCTAGCTATATTGGATGCTGCATTAAGCTTTACTTTTAATGGTTTTGCAATAAAGTTAATTATAAAATAATTATATTTTAAACTTGTGGTCACCTCCTGTTAAGTACAAATATTAGTTGGGTTCATATAAATACTATTGCACCATCAGCTGCTTGCATTGCACTCAGAAGAGAAGTTCTGCTAGGTTTGATGTACCTTTCTTCCTACATTCACAGACTAATAGATTTTAAGGCCAGAATGGACCACTGCAATCATCTAATGTATGTGTAACCCTTCTGCCAGGTGGAGTCAGCAGCAACAAGGGCCAGGTTCAATATCTAGGGGTTTCTTTTTAACAATGAAACACAGAAGCGGATTCCAGTAATCTGGGAAAATTACACCCCTGGGTGCCTCTAAGAGGCAATACTTCCTCTCTCACAAGCACTAAGTCTGTGTTTAGAAAATAAACTTTTAATAAAAAGGGGAAAGTAACCCGGCATTAATTTGGGAAAACACCACAAGCATGCTTCAGAAGCATATGTCCATGAGCAAAACACCCAGCCCATAATATGGTGGGCGGTGTCCTTTGCCTCAGGCTCTCACTTTACAGTGCAAAAGTCCAACAAACAAAAGTTCCTCTCTCTTTTTCTCCCAATGACTGTAACAATCAAAGTCCAGTTACTTGGATCAGGCAGCTGTTCTTCATTTCTGCTATTGTTTGTCTCCCTTTCTCTTACATGTCTAATTTTCTTCCCCTGTCTCTCTCAGCCAGGTGGCTTGCTAGCTGTATATGGAGGCTGTGACCTGCCAAGGGAAAATTTCTCAGGTATCTAGATAAGTTTTAGAGAATGCAAAGTGGGTAACATTTGATTGCAGGGAGAGAAGGGAAGCTGCCTTGGCTGAGCAGATTGGTAATGGGATATGCAGTATTTCAGCTCTAAATTGCCAGTTTGGAGGTGAACTCAGGATAGTAGCAATGGACAGCTATTAGCGTCTGAAGGCTGCTGGTGGCCTGTGTGAAACAGGCTTATGTTCTCTGTCCAGTTCTTCATGAAAAAGCACCATATCACAAAAACCACTACTGTATTTATCTCTGTAGGCCGACTCAACAGAGAGGCAAATGGACTACAGCCTGATCCAAGGCCCAGTGAAGTCAATGAGAATCTTTCTATTGTTGTCAATGGGTCCTGGATCAGGCCCTGAATGAACATGGAGATTGAACTATCCCTAGAAGAGATCTACCTGCTACCCCTAGAAGGGATCTTTTAGGGTCAGTGCTGAAACATATTGCAAAGCATTGTGGGGAAACTTGCATGCCCTCTGCCCCTGTCAGATTTGTTCTGAGGGTAAAGAGACAGCGTAAGTCTCAATGGTGGTTAATCTGACTCTAACATTTATTTTAAAAATGTTGATAATAATTGTACGTGGGGGAGATACTTTTTCTTATGGGGTTACTGACAGATACAAAGTCTGAGTTGTTCTGTATGGCTGAAGATGAGATCCTAATGTATCAAAGCACATATCTTTATTGTGAAGATATATTTCAATATACCTTGTTTCAAAGGAGAATCAAGACTAGGGGAAAATGTATTTACAGCTATTTGGGACATGTGAAAAAAACAAACATCCTCACCTCTCTTTGTTTAGTGGCTAAAAATGTTTCTCTTTTAAAATAGTTCTATATTTAAAATGAAATCCACATTATGACATGGCCTGCATAAAAGTTTCGTGTGCCATTATTTTGTAGCCTCACATACGGAACCCTACTGTTGTGACTCAGGCCCCAGTCCTGCAAACATTTACATGCGTGTTTTCTGGAATATGAGTAGTCTCACTTCCTCCAATGGGACCAGTCACAACTTTAAAGTCATGCATGTGCTTAAATGTCTTGCTGAACTGGGACCTTAGAGTCTTCCACACAATAAAAGACTTGCCTCACCCAGCCTGTTAACACTACTGAAAACGCACAAGTCATTAAATACCAGAAGTAATAATAATAATAAACCTCACATCATTAGTACTGTTTTGTTTAGTTTTATTTTTCATATACTATAAACAAAGCTGTCAGGTCACTAGAACATATCCAGCTGTGCTGTACCTGAGAGCAGAATTCGGGCTTTAGTTTCTATACAGTAGACACTGTTCCAAACAAATTATACTTCACTGGCCACATTTTGAAGGTGCTGTGTGTTAATGATACACTGCTCCAGTACGTTTTGTACAGTGGCTCTAAAAACTCTGCCCATCTGTCATGATAGCATTAGTCCTGGCGTCTCTGGTGAAAGAATCAAAATAAAAAGGGAGGAAAAAAAGTCAGTTTCTAATGGTTTCCAAATACCCATGTCTTATAAGCGTGAATTAAAAATTGCTCTCATCTTGTGGCCTTCCAGCACTATTACAGGGATAAAAACGTTAAAACTATTTAAAATAAAAAAATCCTGTTAAAAGATAAAATATACATATATTCTCAGCTATTTAAAACAACCTGTTGGTAGACACTCAGCTTTCATTTGATTTGCACTTCATTTGCATTAATAAAAAGTAAACCATAAGCATTGTGATTTACAGTAATATAAAAGCTATTACAGAAGACCTTCATCATAAGCTTCTTTGTTGTAAAGCTATTGCATCTTGCTTTCAATCACTAAACACCATTAAAAACCTTTCCTAATATAATACAGCTTGCTGTAGTACACAAATTCCTTTGCTTCAGAGAATGGCCTTATGAAACCACACTTTGTGTCTTTAGAAGCAAATAGGAGGTTAGTTATTAATTTGGTTTTAAATGAAAAAAACCCCCACATTTCCAGGCATGAGAGTCTCAGTCTTCTTCCAAGATTACTGCATAGAGACTTCCCAGACCAGATCCATCCAAAATGTCCACAGCACCTTGATGTTCTCCTTGATATTCTAATGTTGAACCATTTGCCTTTGACATCTGCACCAGTTCTTACGCAGGCAGGATGTAGATACCCAAATAAACTAATGTCTCCTCTCTTGTGAAAAGTGCCATTGACTCCATATTTACCTCCATTTTGCATTTTCTCCAAATGATGATGCCTGAAAGAACACAGTGTCCCCAGCACTGGGCCAGTTTGTTGATTTAATACTGCCATGAAAGAAGAGAACAACCTACTGAATAGCTAACATCACATCCAAGAGTTTTCTAGAGAAGTCTCCAATGGCACATGAATAGTTACACTGACTTCGGTGGAACTACTTGTATTTAAAGTTAGGCACATACTACAGAATCTGACCCAAAGCTTACTGAACTCAATGGCAATCTTTCCACTGACTTCAGTGAGCTTTGGATCAGGCCCTATGTGCTTTGATGAATAGGGATGGACTTAACCACATACTTAAAATGTGCGTTGCTGAACTAGGACCTAACCACAGACCAGGACTGAGACTGTTAACGTTTGAATTTAGCAAGATTATAACCCAGATTAATATTGCTGTGTGTAAAGCATGAAAGCTTACAGGTAAACAAAGTGAAAAATATGATTTGAACTAGAACTGTAAGAACTAGGCGCAAATACAATCACTGTCAAGCAACCTCACTTATTGACTTTTTTAAAAAGGTTGAAAGTCTAGACAGAGCCTTGTTAAAAAGACCTTGAAGAAAATTCTCTGAAAATGAAAAACAACTTTTTAAATGGCTATTTTTGAGGTAGGGGGTCATTACCATTTCCTCCTTGTCTTTTTGATGCTAAATTCTCAACTGGCATGCAAACATATGCCCCCATCTCCAATGTTTCCATCCTACTTCGACCAAATTCACAAAGCTGGATATAGCTCTGTATATTACTTTAGGGCTTCAGCAGATCCTGTATTCAGAATAGTTTGAAAACTGCCTAGTGGCTTAGGGACATGATTTGTCTTTATTGTGAGTCCAGTAGGCAAATAGCAGTGAGCTCACATGCTTAGAGGACTTAGTTTGTGCAGGCATGTAACTTAAATACCTGCTTGGCACTGTTCTCCAGTAGCTGAACATTCTCGATGATGCTTTCTTTTCATCCTTCTGTTCTGTCTTCCTTAGCAGGAGACTCAACAGCTGTAACAACACATGGAGGATACTTGGCAGCTGCAAGTCACAGATGCTAAGCTCAGTAATGTACTTTTCCTGTACACGCATCTGAGTGTTTTGCTGGCTGCTTGAAAGTTTTCACTGGTGTCTGAATGGCTTACTCCACGACTAGCTACAATATGCTGATGGTTGTGTCCAATCACCCCTGGAGTACAGGGATCAATTTAACTGATGAGCAAGATGACTTACCTCCTCCTTCAAGATGCTGCTATCATTTGCCCCTATTTATTGGTAAGAGATTTGCATGCTTTAGCAGCTTACAGGGCCAATCAGAGTGGGGGTCAGGAGGGCCATTTGGCCTGGGCCTCAAGCTCAAAGGGGGCCTCAAATGTAGACACTTGTTAATTTTTTGGCATTTGATAAATTTCGCAACTTGTTTTTATGTGCACGAAAGCTAGATTTTCCCTTACTAATTAGTGCATTTGCCCAGAAAAAGGCTAGAAAAGCATTTGTTAAATAAAAAAATATTCTTTTTTATACTCTTTTTTGGTGCCTTATTTTGTTTTCATGTATCGTCATTTTTTATTAGTATTGTGGCTAGGGGCCTCAAAAGCTGGAAGTGGCCTGGGACTCTCTGGACCTCTGAAAGGGCCTGGTAAGCATACATTTAAGAAAGTGATCTTGTATACAATGCTACTGGGCCTTTGTTTTTATACTGAGAGACATATTAAGACACGGAATCCTTACTACATATCATATTTAAAAGTAATAGAATATACTTGCCAGGAAAAATAATAGTTAAACCCAAACTCTTTGCAGGATTTCCTCTTCCTTTTCTTTTTGTCTTTGCAAAATGGTATCTAAAACCTAAGATTTCCTTCAGACAAAAAACTCAGCACACCTGTCCATTTTTTTTGAATATTAACATTTGATGGACATGCCGGGTTTGATAAATACGTGCAATCAGAATAATAAAATCAACAGAAACAACTCTTCCTGGGTAATGTCAAGAGGCTCACTCAGTAATATGGTAACACCCTGATACATAGAAAGAGCCGATGGTTATATTACTGTATAATGTTTCTCTCAACAAAAGCTCACTGCTGTAATGATCACTGTTTTGTTTCTGAAATTTATATGGCAAGGATTTGAAAAGCTGTTTAAACTATGTAAATAAATAGATTAAAAAATACATAAACACTAAGATTTTCTTAAGAGTGCAGCAAATATAAAGCAACATACATATACCCACAAACACAAAGAATCCAAAACACAATAACAAACTTCACTAAAACCTACGCCAACATTTTCAAATGTGGGTGCTATAACCGGGGCATTAAAAGTTCCAGCTACAGCTGGTCAGAAAAATCTTTTTCTTTTTCCTCACAAAATTTCAATCAAAATAGTTTTCATTGTGATTTTCTGTGGAAATTTTTGACTTAAAAATGAATGCCAAACATTTTGAGCTGAAAAGCTTTTGTTTCATTTGTTTTTGTTTTTTCAGAAAAGTCAAAATTCTCCATGGAAAGCAGACACTTTCCATGAAAAAATGTTTAGTCAAAACCCCAATGTTCTGTAAAACAACAAACAAACAAAACAGTTTTGACAGAAAAAAAATTGACCAGTTCTAGTCCCAGCACAACCAGCACACCTGTTTTGGAGATGCTGCCCTTTCAAGGATGGGTTTTTGGGAATGGTGCATGTGGTAGAGGGGTCGTATGTCTACAAGATGAAAGCAAGGCTTGCTATAAAAGGAGTGGCCTACTCTTGGGAGACCAGGACAGAAGAAATATATGGGGAGAGCTCTACAAAGTGGCCCAGTAGGAGGCTTGGGAAGAGAGCCTGGGAGAGATTGAGGAAGATCTGGTGTTTTCTTATTTTTAAATTTATTGTGATTGCATTCACACAGATGTTCAAGTAAAGCATATTTGTTTAAATGTCAACAATTTAGTAGCCGAAGGAAGGACACGTGCACATCCATGAAGGGGAGAAGGGATGGGCTGATTGTGAAACTCTGCTGCTCGGAGGGCCAAGGGAACTGTTTGTAGTGTATATCTTAATCAACCATCTCGCCAGGTTTCCCCATCCTGGTGGAGGAGCAGATGTTACTTGAAGCGTAGGGCTATATGTGGATTCACCTGTGAGCCAGACAGAACACGGAGGCACAGATGAGTAAGTGCTGGGACAGAGATGCGGATCATGTCAAAGGTGACTAAAGTTAGATACCTTAACCTGGTGGCCTGATTTTCATAGGTGTTGAGCAGCCTCAGCTCCTGTTGACTTCAAATGGCCAATGACGTCAAGTGCTTCACACATCTGAAAATCATGCCACTGTTCAGATGCCTACATATGAATTTTAGGTGTGCTTATCTTTAGGCCTTCAAGTTTGAACATTTTGACCATAGCTTCTAAAAGAAGACCAAAGATATATAATTACAAATAACTATATACATATACATATGCACCATATGAACGTTTCTCTAGACCTGTATGAAATTCTGAGGTGTTAGTTCCTAGGGATTTCTTTAGTTCTGATTCACATGGATTCACACCTCCAGAGTTTCACTTGGATTTTCAGGCTCCAGTATACCACAAATCACAAAGTGAAACTTCACCTAAGCCACTAAGTTTCAGCTAGTTTCATATTAAAACAACACAAAATGGTGTATTTTGCATGCTTTTATTCCAGAACTACTAATTGGCCCCACTTGTTTCTTTGAGGTATGTGTGTTGTGGGGGAGGGTTACAATAAGACGTAGAGCCAGGAAGGGTAGCTGACAATAGGGCTCATGTACGACCATACATTTGGCCAGGGTTATGTCTGGATGTACTCAGTGTGGTCAACTCTTGTGACTTTGTCATGGGTCTCATGATAGCAGATGCTTTTCTTAAAGTCCCAGCTCCTGGAGTCATATGATTATGTAGAAATCTCAATTTTCATTCAAAAAAAGTAAATTCATAGCTCTCACGGTTGCAGAGAAAGCCTTGAAAATGTGACCTCTAATGATGGTGACACCAGAAGACAAGTAACACCTCCGATTTATTCTTTTTAAAACTCTCCTAATTTTAAGCCACTCCTGAATTTTTGGGGCCTGCTTCATGATTTTTGAATGCTTGGAGGTGGCACTGGTGAGTACTCTCCCACCAATGGGAAAGCCTCCTGTTCCTCCTCCTTCTTTCAGTTTGGCAAGCTTGTGCTGAGGACACCTGCTAGCAGTCAGCCATCCTACGAATGGCCTCTACTTTTACAGAATAGTAAGGCTTTTGGGGAAGCATGTTCTCATGGCTTCTGATCCCCACTGGGGGGCTTCAGGCATTCTTTTTCTTGCAGTGGAGCAGCAAATTAATTAGCTACATCTGAAATAGGCAGTTTGCATGGTCCTTCAGGCCTGGATACCACCGTATTCTGCTGTCCCAGTGTGCTCTGTGGAGGTCCAATAGAAGTGACAGGCTGCAGGTGGCTTGGTTTCCCCATTCTGGTACAATATGGCAGCTCCTTGGCTCAGAATTAGATCAAGAGCCAGATTGCAAGGTCCTCTGTTTTGTTTAAAGGGGCTGAAATCTCTCCTCTTTGCCTTCTTGCCTTACAAGGATTATTTCTTTTGGCCACACAAAGAAGTCATTTAATTTTCCACTTAAGCATCCTTTATGGAATTCATTAATAGGGAATGGGCACAAGTGAATAAACCTTGTTCACCCTTTAATGTCTTGCAGAGAAAATGTTTTGTCTTCTCAGGGGGAATTGACAGGACTTGTTCTAGTCCCAATCTGGTTGCCTCTCTCCTGGCAAGCCCTAGTGATTTCAGCTGGAATTGTGGATGCGCAACACCCCTGAAAAGTCAGAACCTAAGTGTTTCCCAGGGAGTTTTTTGTATCAGATGTTGTATTGGGCTGAGGGAGGTAATTGGGTAATAAAATTGGAGACTAAAATTAACTCACACTACAGACAAACAGTTCCTCTGGCCTTCTGCCAGGTTTCACAATCAACCTCTGGACTTAGTTTTACCCATCTGGACTTTTAGTCCTTTCTGCCCCTCAGTGGATTGGTCTTCTGAAGACAGCTCTTCTTTCCCTCAAGGGACACACCTGTAGTCTACACAGCCCACAGACTCTGTAACTCATTTGGATACAACCAACATTCAGGCATTTCTCCTGCTTGGAAGCACTTAGGTGACAGTACTGTTGGTTCTCAAAGTGGTTCTAACCATGACCTCTTCCTCAAAGATTCCTCCATCATCCCTGGAAACAGTTTCTACCATGGTCTTTATACAATGGCCCAATTCATGAGAGAATAAGGATAATTATGAACGCCATCCACTCAAATTCTTTCCTTTGTGATGCTGCTTTAGATAAGGTTAGGCTGATGGCAACAGCCATGGCTAACTCTACCTTGGAGTGTAGACATAAGGAGACTGACTCTGATCTCTCTTACACTGATTTTATAGCAGTGTAACTCCCCTGATTTCAATGGAGTGACCCCTGTTTTGCAATGCTGTACAGGCATGTCTACATGGTTCAGCAATGAACACTACAGGGGTGTGATTTCTAAAGCACATTAACATGTTGTGCACCAACTGGTCTGTGTAGACACTGCTGGTGCCCACTAAAAATTCTCTAGTGCGCTTTAACCAAGTGCCATTTCAAAGAGTACTAGATAAGGTAAGAGTAGGTAAAGACTACTCATATTTCCTACAGACCAAAATTTTCAAAAGAAATTCATTTTGGATCAGTCAAAACTTTCCGTTTCAATAATTTTGAAATATTTCATTCTGATTTCAACTTTTAAAAAAGTTTATATTTTAATTTATAACATAATATACAATAAAATGTAATTTTTAGCAAAATGTCACTTTGAAATGAAAAATTGAAATGCTCTATCCTGATAAGGTTGAAATGGAAGTTGTTGGCCTTTTAAATTTTTTTTTCAAAATGACATTACACCAAAGTTGTCGTATTCTTGGGGAAAGTTTTGATTTTGATGACTTGGCATTTCCAACAGAAAAACATTCTGTTGGCAAATTTTTATATTTCTACTAAAGACCTAAAAAAGAAAATATGTTGAGTTTTTATATACTGAACACTCCCATTATCCAGGCCATGGGGAATATTTGGCACAGAAATAACCTCTGACATTTTTTTCTCCCTCTGTTAAATCCATTGACACTTCATTTCCTGAGCATCTCAGAGAATGCATCACTCACTGACATCAAAGATACCAGAAACCTCATTGCAACTGATGAGAAATGACCCGGAAAAGGTAAGTTAAAACTCATTTCTTTGCTTACTGTCCTTTGTCTCCTGGGAAGTGGGGGATAGTCAGTTCTTATTTTGGAGCATCACCCAATAATCAGTTTAGCTTTGCATTTCACCTTTAAAAGGATGCACACTTTTTTGAGGAAAATTTGGATAAGGCTTCTTAAGAGGTATAATATGTGAATCCATCATGTCCCTTTTCCAAGCACACTTCTAAGCTCTGAATCCAACACACACACTTTAAATTCATGGGGCTGCGAGTAGCATTCTGCATGTAGAGGGACCAGGATGCTACTTCCTGACTTGTATGCTACCTATAGTGGTGCTGGTCTCTGAGGAAGATGAGTGAGCAGTGAAATCTGTTGTCATAGTACTGTGCATTTTATTAGGACTATCCTCCACACGGTACCATCACTGTGCTTTAGAGGCTCACGTAAGAATCATGGACTTTAAAATCTATATAGAGTTCAAGAAACAATAACAGTGGCAGAGGGTCTGGTTTTGATCTCAGTTACACCAGTCTAAATCAGAAATCTCTCCACTGAGGTTAATGGAGTTACACTGATGTAAAAGTAATGTAAGTGAGGTCAGGTGCAATTAAAGGTCCTAAGAGTTTGTTTCCTTCTGGCAAGTAGATCACTCATGTATTTAGTATTTCATAAATCTTGTCTGTTGGAACTGGACTGAGTTAGGGTGAGGGAAAGGGGGTGGATAGAGTTTTGGTTGCAGGATGGTTCATCACAGAAAAGCTTTGCAGAAGCGCATTTCAAGGAGGCATTTGAATTAGGAGAGCATGGTCAATACATGCATGGGACGTGGAAGGCTTTTCCAGGCATAAAGAGCAGTATGAAAGAAACCTTGGAGGCAGGAGCATGTGGAGACAAAGACAGGAGCAAGGCAGCAAGGCTGATGCAGAGCCAAAGAGTGAAGGAAGGGTTGTAGGTAGAAATTTGTCCAGAGAGGTAAGAGGAGTGGAAATATGAAGTGCTCTGAAAGTCAGGACCAGCAGGAAGAACTTGATGCAGAAAGCAAGCAGGAGTCACTAAAGGAAACTTATTAGGGGAGTGACATGGTCCAAGTGATGGGAGAAGAAGATAATTTTGAACAGAGACTTCCTCAGACTTCCTTTTGTCTTGTCTAAGGGAAAAAAATCAGTTGCTATGGCAACAGCAAGTCAATATCCCCTGTGTGGGTGAGTGGATGATGTTGGTCATGGGTTAGAGAATCACAGAAATCTAGGGCTGGAAGAGACCTCAAGAGGTCATCCAGTCCAGCCCCCTGCCTTGAGGTGGGATTAAATATACCTAGATCATGCCTGACAGGTTACCAGTTGTTAAAAACCTCCATTGATGGGGATTCCACAAGTAACATGTTCCAGTGCTTATAGAGCCTTTTGATTATACCTGACAGGTTTAAATGAAGCTCATGTTAATAGTGACTGATAGTGGCCAATGTAAAATGAGTTTAGTGGCATCAGTGCAGTTCCCAAACAGCAGGTTTTCACATGACACAAGGAAACACTCCCCTGACAGGTACCCACAGGGGCAGTTTTAGCAGAGAGGCCAAAGACTAAAGAAGGGTACGAAGCCCAAATGTATATCTTTCATCTCAGTTGGCTCACACTAATAGTACATTGTAGGAAAGCTGTCACCTATTCTGTGGCTAAGTAGAAGACTCTTGTCTCCAGAACTGCCAGTCCTGCACCTTCCCCAAGCACTGCGTTCACATGAACAGCTTCTAAAAGTTAAAAGGAAAGGCCTATTTCTAGCTTGTGCAGGAAATTTGCTGCTTGCTTCCTTTCCACTTGCCTAAAGTGACAGCTCTTTTTGCCTCCCTGCTTCTTGGTAGGTAGGGATAAAAACATTGGTTCAAGACTCACTGCTGGAAAGGAAGGGGAAGACTTCATCAAACAGTTTCTACTAAGTAATATTTCCTCTTACTGGTTTGTTATCGAGTATGCACGGCACGAGTCTTAGTTTAGAAGTGGTTATATGTCTGTTCTCCTTATAATGTATGTACACTTGATATCTGTCTTGCTATAGGATATATCCCTTGAAAACTTCCTCTCAAATAGGAGGCCCTTCTTTAACCATAGTTCGGCACAGTCTGTTTGCTTTATAAAGTGTTTCCATGAATGTCTTGGGCACTGACCTTGCAAGGGGATCCATGGTCATTGCCACAGTCCCATTGACTTCAGAATCCTTGAATTGTTTCTGCTGATACCTTTGCTGCTGCTCAGATGCTGAAGTTAGAGAACCGTTTTCACGGCTTCTCTGGTAACAAATGTTTTGGAGACGAATATCAACATTGATCTTAATTATACATAACACTGAGAAATCTGCAATCTACTGGTGCTCAAGGACTCTGGGTACCTTGACAGAGTATACTGAATAAGACTATATTAAAATAAAAGTCAGTGTTCTTTCAAATAAACCACAGAGCTGGAGCAAGAAAAATACCAACCCTCCAATAATACAACTATAATGGCTGTTTCAGTAGACGCCTTTATGCTGCTTTGTTTGCTTGAAAACATGTGAAGTGTTTATTTTTCATTCGCACTATCTCGTTATTGCAGGTTTCCTTTACAACATGAGGTGTTTCAAATGTATCATCAAAAAAAAAAGCCCAATGATTTTTATCTGAGTTTGAGATTTTCCAGTAGTGATCAGTCACACACAGCACTGGTCACAGCCACTATGGCACTTTGTTTTCATTGTATCTCTCACCAGGTTGGATGTCCAGTAAGTGAAATATATTGTGAGAACTTTTTTCTGTGCTTTAAAGATAAATATTACACAGAGACAAAAAAATACCTAAACAAACAAACAAACTAAATCTACGGCAGTTAGTAGATGGCCATTAAAGATCAGGCTATGAATCCCTTATGCTCACTGAAGTGAATTGGACTGCTCATGTGAATAACTGTTTACTAATGCGAATAAGAGGTTTACAATCTGTCCCCAAATAAATATTTACTAAATAAAGCCCTGATCCTGGAAATGCGATCCATCCTACATAACTCTCTATATGTGAGTAGCCCTATTGAACTCAGTGAGAGTAGTCATGTGTGTAAGGCTACTCATATCTGTAAATGTTTGCAGGATTGGGATCTAAGGCCATGCAGGTGGGGTTTTTAGACATTAATGGGATTTGTGCTCCAAAGTTGTTTGGGCATTTTTGAAAATCCCACCTTAAATACAAAAAATGTTCAGAACACTCCTCAGAAATCACTGGCCATTTCCCCATTCCACTGTGACCATTTAGAATTTTATCCTAAGAGGTGCTGAGCTCCTCCTGAACACCCTCCATTTCAGCTGAAATGTAGGAGCATTGAAGGCAGTCAGCAGGCTTAGACCCTTCCTGCGTGCTGCTGTCTCTCACTGCCATTTTAACTATCCTTCCCCATCTGGAGGCCTTGTTTGATGATACAGCACAGGACAGAGAAATCAGGTTCCATTTGAAAAACTTGCAAACCAAAGGGTCTCAAAGCTGCTGGGTGTTAAATCCTCTCTCTCTCTCTCATATTTGTATTAGGTGGTTAATTTAACAATTGAGTTGGACACTGGAAAATTAACCAGTCTTTTGGGGGGAACATCCTCCCAAAGTTAAATGCAGGGTATATTTTGCCTCCCTGATTTCTATTACCTGCATAAAACGTGGTCAGCTGGTCTTTATGCAGGTGAAGTGAATTGCACTCTCAGTGGGCAGTTAATGTAGTGACCTAGTGTGCTAGCCTTTTATCTCTGGAGTCAACAGAAATGAGTTTGGTGGGCTCATCTTTGCTGTCTGTTTGTGCTCATCATAACCACTGGATGGTTGACAGTCTCTGCTAAGGACAACCAATAACAGGGGTGTCTCAGGTGCAGAGCTAAGAGGCAGCATTCAGGAGAGGAGAATCACAAAGAAAGCTCAGTGTCTTGGAGGAGGTAGCAGCCTGCCTGGAACTTGGAGGAGGAATGCAGGTTGCAAGAGGGAAGAGTTTGGAGCAGGCACTAGGAAGCTGGTTTGTGCTCACATTTCATGAGGGCTCGAAACAACCCTGAAATAGTTGTCTTAATAAAGAGCCCGTTTAGTTTTACAAGCATGGAGACCTCCCATGTTACTACCCAGCACTCCGTACATGCAAAAGAGGAGACTGGTGGCTGGTGCATGCAGCAGAGAGATAGGATAGATTAAAGTGTTGGTGGATGGGATGTGTTGGTGATGAAGGGCTGCTTCCCCACTTGTAGCGTCTTGAACAGTAGCTGCTGCTCTTGCAATGGCCTTGTGCTCTTGGACCCAGATCCTCAAAAGCAGTTAAGAGCCTAAATCCCATTGAAATCAATGTCCCCCTGTACACTTTGCCTATGTCTCAGGAGTATTATGCAATATAATGGGATTAATGTTTGCAAAAGGATTTGAGTTCCTCAGCTGAAACCTACATATTTTATTGTGATCATCATTACTATTAGGGAGAAAATAATACTGTAAAACCTTTGTATTGTTTTTGCTGATCTATCATCCCTTTCCATGGCTATGTGAGCTGTAATTGGCTGTAATTTCAACAGCTTGCTGGTGTTTAAAAATGTTCCCTCATTAAGACTCCAAATGACCTAGGGAGGTAGGTAGGTCAGGATTATTATTTGTTATTTTATAGATGATTAATCTATATACTTCAGTGTGACAGTATGCTTCAGTGACTTGCCCAAGGTCACGTAGTAAGTTAGCGGCAGAGACAAGAATAGACTTCAGTACCCTGTTCTGCCCACTGGTATGCACCCCTGGATATATTGGGCATACAATGTCTGGTAATGGAGAGTTATGCTGCATAGGCTCACTGTCATGACCTTTGTCAGCCAATAGGATTCCTCCTTCCATAACGCTTATTTTATAAAAAATTGTGGTCTGTGGGCTAGATGATGACTTGGACTTCACACCCATGCAGGGGTGGAAGCAGGAAGAAAGAAATCTCCTTACACATTTGCATAGACTACCAGGATCTTGGGCCTGGGAATACAGCAGTAAGTGGGTGTGTATGTGTACACACTTCTCTCTCACCCCAGCACAGATGGGTGAGTACAAGTGGGGGTAATCCACCCACCACTGCACTGGAAAGCACAGCTCTATAGGGTGTGTCTTAATTACTGGTATATGCCAGAAGCAAATAACTACACTTCTCCCCCATGGCACAAGGGAGAATCCAGCAGGGAATTGTGGATAACAGGGTTATTTCCTAAGGTGCTGCAGCTAACTCACCACCTGTTGCTCAGGACTGCACCTAAAGTTGCAATCCAGCCATGCATGTGCAGGTGTTTCTGGGGTGGAAGGTAGCATTGATCACCAATGCTAACAATACAGCACAGCCGTTTAGGGTGGAAGCTGACTAGGAACTTGCAGTGTGTAAAGTAAATGAGAAATGCAGGGAGACAAACAGTAGTTAGAATTTAGCCCTGGCATTTGGCCAAGCGCCCCAAGTATGCAGTGCCATTTAATGAGTTTGAGCGCTGAGGACTTGGGTTTTAGTTCTCATGTTGAAGATGGCGCCCTGCAGCACCACGCTTGGACACTATTGCCCTGGTGATGAAGAGGGAAAGATGCAACTATCCTCACTTCCTACAGTCCCTGGATTTTCCTCAGCCATCTTCCATACAACTATAAAAGGCTGTTTAGTGTTAAACTTGAACAAAATCATAGCTCAAGCTGATATACAGTAGCCGTGTGTCTAAACATCCACATTAATAGCATTATCTGGAGCTCCTTTGTGGTTTTATAGGAATTTTCCTAATCTAACTCTTGGTCCATCAAGTCCAGTAGGCTGCTTCTAGTCACCGCTGGTGCCTGATGCTTCCCAGAATGCCACCCATACTTACCCAAAGCATAATACAACTATTACTGAGTCTGGGGTGGGAGAGGTGATCTCTTCCTGACCATGTGGGGATCAGCTAATGACCACAGGCTGGAGCTATAACTACCCTTATCTTAGATTCATGATGGCAAATTAGTCACAAAGTGATCTAGCCCTTTAAAAAATCCAGCCACAGTCTTTGATTCAGTGAGCTCCTGCTGCAGTGAATTCCAGAAACTGGCTAATAAACGTGCTGGTTTTCCCTACAGTGTATATACATGGTCTGGCTATTAATTTAATGGATTCCCCTGTTCATGATACTGAATTCCTCTGTCAAGTTCCTTCTAACTCTTCTCTTTTCTAATCTAAACACTCCTAGTTCTGGAAGTGTCTCCATATATGTAATGTAGCAATAAAGGGGCACGTGTGGGTGAGCTGGGGGAGGGAAATGGATGTAGTACTTGGCTCATGCAGTGGGGAGTGAAAGTGCGGCTGCTGCCAGTACTTCCACAAAGGGGGCATGGCTGGATAGAGGGTAGCCATGCCCCCCAGTGCTCTTGCTAGCCAGCAGGTATAGGTGGAGCTATAGTGTGTAGAATGCAGGTCACACATTTATAAGCTGTATAAAGCCAGTTACCATGCTTCTCCCAGGCCCTGGGAGTCACTAATCCATAAACAATCATTAAGCCCTATACAGCTCAGCACGGTTGACAAGACCATAATTTTGCCCGTACAGTCCAGATGTGCAAAAGGCCTGTTATATCATCATCTACCTTTCGATGCAGAATTGTCCCCTACTGCACATTTCCTAGCTGTTCTATCCAGTCGAGTTTTAAACATGTCAATGATGAGGCTTCCACCACTTTTTGGGAGAGATTATACCACAAGTTAATAGATTGCACATGCCATTGTAGCTCTGAACATCTGTGTTACTCTTCTTTCCACTTTAAGCCATCTTTTAGTTATGGGAAGTGGAGCAAAGCTGGACAGAACACCGGTGGAGGGATTTGTTGGCTGTAATTTCATTACAATGTGCTCTGTCATTGTATATCTTTTTTATGAACACAACAACTATCCTATTTGATATTTTGTAGTGTCTTCTACACATTGGGCAGACAAATTTAGGGCCTGTTTTGGCCATTCTTACACCATTTACATAAAATGGACCTTTTGCCCAATAAAGCACTATTTGGTGTGAATAAGAGTGATGGAATTGGGCCCACGATGATCTACGCACAATGACTCCTAGGTCTCTTTCTTTAAAGGATCCCACATGTTGGGACCCAACTGGTAAACGAGGCTATTTCTCATTAGAAGTATTACCTTACCCTTACCCCAGATGAATTTCATCAGTCATCATGCTGCCCAATTTGTCAATACATTTAAGTACACCTGGAGTTCTTCACAATCTTCCATTGTTGTTATGAATCAAAAGACAACTCCTGCAAACCCTTTACAGCTGGATAATCTTTACTCAAAGTCCACCTAAATTCAATAGGTCTACTTGCACGAGCACTGACTGCTAATCTGAGTACGGATTGCAGGACTGGGCCCCCTGAAATGCAATGTCATCATCATCACTAACTCTGTCCACTTCCTCCTTCAGATCACAAATCTATTAAATGGCACTAGTCCAAATACAGACTCTTGGTGGTACCCTACTATTAACCTCTCTCCAATCTAAGAAGCAGCTGTTCATTACAACCCTTTGTTTCCTGTTGCTTAACCGGTTTTTAATCCACAACAAAGACTGTCCCTAACCCCACGATTATTTATTTTCCTTAATAGTCTTTTATGAGGGGTCTTATCAAAAGCATCTTGAAAATCCAAGTAAATTAATGTCTCGCAGGTCACCTTTAGTTACTATTTTATTAACTTTTAAAAAAGCAATATGTTGCACTTTTCAGTATCATTAAATGGCTTGGGTGGGTGGAGGGGAGTGATTTCAACCACATTGTGACAGCTACTGTAGTGGCTTAACAGAGCTGTGGTTGAATTAACACAGTTACTCTGTCTGTACTTAAGGATGCTATTTCATTTCCCGGCATCTCTCTGGTCAGGTCAACCACTGGCTCAAGGTGGAAGTGACAAGTTTGCAGCATCTCAAGTGTGCTGGTGTTACCTCTTGGGAGGTTGAGAGGAAGGAAATAACAGTCCATAAAGTTTTGATTGCTTGGAAAAGAAAAGATGTTTGTTGAAAGTCTGAGTAAGGCCAACTGCAAGGCTCAGGAATGAGCAGAACTAGTCACGCATTTGCTGTGTACTCACTACAGCTCTGAACTGATGGAGATTTCCAGTTGGGTATTATTGAGAAGGGGACTTCTTTATTATGTCTAGTAGGGGACCATCTCCTGCCACGAGTCTGGAAGTAAATGGAGAGTTCTCTTTAAAAATGGATGGAACAGTCTGATCTAAAATAGAGGAGGGAGGCAGGGTGGCGGTGGCAAAAACAGTGGCAATGAAGAAGTCAAATGTGCCATGCTCTATTCCTCCCACAATTTAAAATACCAGCATTTGGCAAGCAATGAGCCATATGTTCCCAGGGCTTGCAAGCCAAAAAGTGTAGCAACTTACTATAAAACCTCTCCAACTTCTACACACAAGCCAAAACCTCCTACTTGATATGCTGCCTTCACGCCAGCTTACAGCACAATGATGGGCTTCTGCAAGGAGATCTGCAAAAGGATGGCACACTCCACAGACAAGAGAACATGGTGGCTGAGGCAAGGTGGGCGGAATCAGGGGAGAGTCCCCCTGAGGCTGCTCAGTAGCAGTCACACAAGGGTCTCAGTGGGAGGTAACACAACTCTAAATTGTACTTCCCTGCCCCCCAATGTGGATTTACACATGGAAACCCAGGTCCAGAATAAGGGATCGTGCTGCACAGATCCACAATCTCTTGTTCCACACACCCTCTTCCACCTTGTACCTGAAACCCTCTCAGATTTCCCTTTATGTGAGGCTTTGGAGAGGGGGTCTGTACCATGGGGGCCTTCTCCATGGCAAAGCAGGCTCCCCCCCAGGCACAGAATAGCCAGGGTTCGCCAGAGCACAGTCAGCTGGCTATCAGCAGAAATGTGCTACTCACTATGGCAGGACAAGTGGATTCCTGAGGATACTATATAGAGGCTACCTGCACCTGAAGGATGAGTGGGCTTCCCCTCGGAGTGCGAGCAGCTGCATGTTTCTGTTTGCTGTGACCCCTTGCCATTTGTTCAGTCTCTGCAAATTCTACAATGCAGTGTCTGTAGGACCTTTTACATCTCTTCAGGGAGTGTTCCTCCCACACCCACACCTCTGGCTGACTGGACAGCAGGTAAGGATGCTGCAGATCTCAAACCTTTCTGGACATTTCTATTAGCTCGACCTGATTAAACAGAGTTAAATTAATACACATCTGGGACCATGCACGTCTAATTTAGAATGGGTAAACTGGGGCACTAAAACACTGGGAAGTATAGAAAAGAGTAACCTGCACCCACCGCTACATGCTCCATTCTGCCTCAGAGACCACAGACTGTGGTTTGGGGGAGGGGGGTGGCTTTTAGTGGTGGAGGAGTATGTTGCCAGTTGAACCATCAGTAATTCTCCTCTATGTTGTCGACCCCACCCTCAGAGGGGTTACGTCTAGGCACCGAGGGGTATAACCACTGGCAGCATGGTTGCTAAGGCAGCTGTACTGCCAGGGGAGACAGTGATGTGAACTGAGTTGAGAAAGATGTACCTTCTCTATAGAAATGTGGCCTGAAGCGACATCACCTTGTGCTGTGGCTCTGCCAGATCTTATGAGTAAGGCTACGATTTATCATGGGTATTTTTAGTAAAAGTCATGGACAGGTCACGGGCAATAAACAAAAACTCATGGCCCGTGATCTATCCATGACCTCCACTATAAATACCCCTGACTAAATCTTAGCTGGGGAGGCTCCGGGGGGGGCCGCTGCTCTGGGGGGACCTCTGGGGCTAGCCCCACCAGCCACTGCTTGGGTAGTCCCCGGGGCCAGTTGCCTGGAGCTGCCACTGCTCCGGCCACCCTGGGGCTGCCCACCAACCACTGCCTGTGGGGCCAGCCCAGCAGCGGCCGGTGTGGCTGTCCCTGGGGCTGCCCAAGCAGTCGGCTGCGGGGCCAGCTGCTTGGGCGGCCCTAGAATCAGCCACATTGGTCACTGCAGAAGTCACGGAAAGCCACAGAACCCATGAATTTTGTGACCTCCATGACAGACACGCAGCCTTACTTATGAGTTAAGTCATGTCAGACCAGGTCGGTACTTAGATGAGAAGCTTTTGATGATTACTGTAGGTCTTCAGAGAGTGGTTTTGTTGGCTCAATAGGTGGCAGGTTCCCCACCTGACACACTAATGAACCATCCCCAAGTGCTGGTGTTAGGAAGCCCTAGGGAAGAGATGTAAACACCATTAACTTTAATGGCAATTACATTTAGACCAATAGAGAATACTAGTCAATAACCTAAATATGTACTTTTCTACAGTGTATTAGTTTCTTTTTATGAGAGCAACGTTTATGATTTTTGCTCTGGCCGTTACTGTGATTTTATGGAGGTGAAATCTACCTGTGCTTATGTGACCAGATCTAACAGCAAAATAAAAGCTGGGTATGCTTTTTAAGCATGCAGCTTTGGCATTACAAATAAATAAATATTAATACTAATAATAAATTTTCCAATAGCTAGTGTATGATCATGTACATTCTTTTTGACTTTGTTGTGAAATACACTTTTCAAAGGCGGTAGAGTACGTGTAGTATTTTCTCACTCCTGAAGTTTATATCACTTTATTTTCTGCAAGTGGAAAATTGAATGGATGGCTAATCCTACCATTCTGTGGTTGGGATGAGGCTAGAAAGGAGCACAGAGAATGAGCAGGCAGCTCCAAGACCAAGAAGGCATAGTATGGAATGGGCCACAGAGTAAGAGGTGAAAATGAGAGGGAAAGAGCAGGGGGAAGAATGTAGAGAAAAGGGGGTGGAGATGGAAGACCTATCCAGTCAGCGAGGAGGTTTAGGAACCAGAAGAACATAGAAGAGGAAAGGCAGAGAGAGAGAGAGAGAGAGAGAGAATCACCTTCTGCCAGTCCCCGAGAAAAGGCTACTGTACCTTGTGACACCTAACTTGACTTTTCTTGAGTAACTAACGGGATAAGTGAAGGGACCCAGCTGCCTGGTTGAAAGTGGAAAAACTGGGGCCAGAGGAACCTTAAAATCAGACAAAAGGGTATGAAAAGAAGGCAGTGGGTCACATGCCTATAGGCATTAAAAATCTTTTAGACTTCAATAGTTATTAGACAAATATCTTCCCCCGACTTTTCTTTTCATGCCCTCCACCCACCTCAATAAGGCTTTGGGGCTCTAAACCTCCAGCAAACTCAGCTTCTGTCAGTGGCTTTTTTTTTACCTAGCCCCATCTCTCTCTTTCTTCCAGCCCTCCATTTCATTCTTAATGAATTCTGTGCCCATGCTCATTTGTCAGTGGAAACCATCCTGATGGGATCTCTGCCATCCACTCTGCATCACCTGAAGCAATCCATTGGATCACCAGCCAGGACTTGGACATCTAACACTGCTGTTTTTAAGCCATAAGAAAGAAAGAAAGAAAGAAAGAAAGAAAGAAAGAAAGAAAGAAAGAAAGAAAGAAAGAAAGAAAGAAAGAAAGAAAGAGAAGAGCTAGTGAATCTTCTGGTTCTAAAGGTATGTTTACACAGCAAATGGCACATTTTCAGGGTTAGAGCCTAAGAAGAGGTGTGGGCATCAGAACCCAAGCTCCATTCAGAGCCCAAACATCTATTCAGTTATTTTTAGTGCCATAGCATGAGCTCTGTGAGACAGTCTGTCAACCCCAGCTCTGAGACTCGCTCTTGTGGGCTGTACCCTAAATAGTCTTCTCTCTCCTACCACTCCTCCCTCCCACCAATGGCCCTCATTGGGACTAGGACTACTCCTCCCCCCCACAGTGGTCTATGAGGAAGGCAGAACCCCCTTGGATACCTGCACAGGTTACCCAGACCTTGGGTTAAGTGCAGGAGTAAGTGGGCACCATGTGCATGCTATTCTCCCAGGCCTCTGAAGCGGATGGGCTGGAAAGTATGGGGAATGTTTAGAACCTTTGTCCCAACCCCATACACCCTCAATGGGCTGGTCAGCACATCTGAGCCACTTAATTTATGCTGACATAGGCTAGAAGCAAATTACTGCACCACCTTCTCCTGGAAGGAGGTAGGATGCAGGGAGGGAATGGTGCTTCAATGGAATATCTGCTGCTTATGCACCACCAATTGCTTACAGCTGTGCCTAAAAGCACCATCCAGGCTTTAAAGTGTTTCAGTAATTGGACCTTGGAGCTCCTATATGCCCTAAGTGATCACTACATCTCTGTGTGTGCATGGGGAGGTGGGGGTTTAGGTGGGAGGGGACTGACACAGGGGTTTGGTACTATGGTAAGGTGTGAAGCAGATTCAACAGTTTTGACTTAACCGAATTTCTGCCATGTGTTGCTCACTTGTCGAGCCAGTCATTGCACCAGGTGGCACTGATACTAGAAAGCATCACAGTGCCAATGAAGAAGGCTTACTGATGAATTCATTTTGAAACCACTGTTGTGCAGCAGCTTAACAATTAATCAAGGAGAAAGATGAATTGCAAATATATTGGTCTGTAAGGTCCCAATACTCCACTCTGACTTGCAGATACTAAAGACAAACTGATTATGATTGCCCTTTACTTTCCTTCCAGCTTAAAGATAGGGGAAAATATTCCAGTTGTATGAGACAGGCAAGTACCTTGCAACGATGCCTATGGTGTAATGTTTTACTACGTGCTGTTTAATGGCACGTTTATGATTACAAATAGGTAACAGTACTCATCCTAAAAATGTTTAGACATCTGGATTCCCCTAGTACTCAGAGTTATTCTCGTCCACCAGATTTGTAGAATAGTCCAGATGCATTATAATACTGCGTGCATAATAAAGGCACATTTTAGAAGGCTACATAAATGAACTGGAACAGATAAATGCATAATATTAAAAATACACATATTTTTTACTAAGGAAATTAAATACACAAGATAGGTTTAGATCAGTGTTAAAGAACATAATGGGAATGGCAAGTGGCATAATAGGAATAATGCCATGGGATTATCCCAGGGTAATAGGGAAATAATAGGAAGGGGATAGTATTAAGGACAAAAGACGCAATCCTGCAAGATATCGAGCAATCCCTAAGAAGTGCTAAACTGCCTCAGCTCCTTTTCTAGTCAACAGGAGTTGAGGGTAATGAGCACCTGGCAGGATCAGACCCTAAATCAGAAAATTCTAAGCTAAAGTTGACACTCTCAGCCTGGATTTACATGAGATGCCAATTTGTACTTCTTAACAGGAGCTGACCACATTGAAAGGACTTTCGAAACTGTGGCCAAATTTTCACTATGGGCTCAATCCAACTACTACTACACAAAAAGTAGTAACAAAAGATGGAAAGACTCCCATTGAGTTTACCAGTAGTTGGATCAGGCCCCTTTATCAGAAGACACTCTAAGAGTGTTGAAAATTGGCTTAGGAAGCTATGTAACTAACACATCTACATAAACCCCGTGCTGCTGGCACTGCAGTTAGATGGCTCCAGCTTAAGTTGATTTTCAATTGTTGGCCATCCAAACTGTGTGTGCCCTACAGCCCATTCCACTCCTTATTAGAAGCCCCTGTTACATGCATAAAACTGGCATCTAAGACAGGGTGGTGGAGCTACAGGAGATGGTGCTTCATGATAAAAACATATTTTGATTTCAGGCCAATATTTTCCTAAAGTAGAAAAGTATCTTTTTGAAACGAACAAGCCCGCTGTAGTGAGCCCTTGACTCAGGGTTCAAGCAGGATTCTTTTAGTAGCGACATTACCTGGATCGATGTGAAAATGTAACGACTAAGACCGGATCCTGCATACACATATGCATGTCTTCTAATAGTCCTGCTGCTGCTAATGGAACGATACACCTGCACATGTGGAGAGTTTATTTTGCAGGACTGGGTTTGAAGGCCCCGCTCTGCTCCCAGGTAAAATCAATTAGAATTTTGTCATTGACTGTAGTAAGATCAGATCCTGAGCTATCAGCCTTCTTTAAACACTGAATCATGTTTTGCAGGTGCTGCAAAATGCACTTGTATATTTTAGGGGCCAGAGCAAGCCCACTTTTGGATATAAATTTAAATCGCTCTGAGGTGCTTTCTGTTGCAAATCATATTTTGACACTTACGAATGGAGTATGGGTGATTTGCTTTGACATCTACATGCCATTTTGATAGGTTGAGCGCAGATCTCTGAATATTCTACTTTTGTCCTGTGTGCTGCGTCAGTAAGGTTTTTCTTTTTTATTTGAATAATTTCATAAAGTTTAAGGCCAGAAGAGATGACTAGTCTGTCCCCCTGTATATCACAGGCCATCACCACCACCCTCACACGAAACCCAACAACTGAATTAGACCAAAGTATTACGAACTGAGAGTCTCTCTTTGAGTATAATGGCTTTTGGCAGTCTGGCTGAGCATTGTCACCTTGAAGTGCAGTTCCCCCTATTCAGAGCTCTATTTAGGCTGCGACAGCAAAAGCCCACAATAGAGGCTAGGAGTGCAGAGGTGCTCTGCCCAAAGACATCGTGGCTGATTCAGGCATAATGCCTCCAGGAGCACTGGAGGAGTGACCACCAAAGTGGGAGCTCCAGCACCCTGTGAAGATACACGGTGCTCTCACCTTCCAGCACTGCTGGCTGGGATGGGCTGGCTAGAGCTAGACCCCAGTTGTAGCTACCAGTTAGGTAGGTGCACAGATCTGGGAGGGTTGCTGCTCTTTGCATTGTGCCCCAACAATCTAACCTGCCATATTATTCTGGGATGTGGCCATCGTTGGGGAGAGGTGTCTCTGATTCACAAAGATTTCCACTACTCCTAAGACACTGAGGTTTAGGCATCAGCCCTGGCTCAGGGTTGTGCCTGAAGGACCAGTCTAACCCCTAGACTCTCAACTACACACTTCGCACTTTGAAACCGGTCATAAGTATCCTCGTGATAACATCCACCTCATCGTAATCACCACAAGTCTAGTGGCTAAGTCCTGCCTGACAGGGAGAATGCACCATTCTTCCTTAAATGCACAAGGCAGAGCATCCACATTCATATTTTTAGTAGCATATACCAGTGGTCCAACCTTTAGTGTACTGTATGTACTTTTAATAATCTCCATAAAAGCCTGATTTTCAATCCCTAGGCTCAAGCTGACAGTGTAAATAAAATCACCCAAATCCACAGGGTAAGAGAAATGAAAATGACAAGGATTAAAATTTTGTCAAACCTCTTTCTTTTTAAAATTCTGCTTCCCTTCCAATTGGATCACGACCCTCTGTGTGCACAGCTTAAGACCAGACGGTATGCTTTCACTTTTATTCCGCTCTGCAGCAGGCTTACAGTATTTAGTGAAAGTCTGTAAAGAATGTGTGCTGTGTAGAGAGTTAATACCATAATCCCCTATCGTTGGGGTCAAATGCTGAATAGAGCAGAAGAATTAGAAAATATGTTACATACAATGGCAGAAAAAACGCATCGGCATGCTGTTCTGTTATCACAGGCATTCATTACCAACAAGTAAATGGCAATGAGGTAATAGAGTATACAAAAAGATGTGTACTTCAAGTCTAGTGTGCATGTTATTATAAGAACCTAAGCCTTTGAGTGAGAATCTAAGTACTATATATATATCTATATCTGTACACGTACATACACACACACACACACTCCATAAACACATATACACATTGTAGTTGGTTTTCCCCATCATGTATAATTGCATCATCCCAAGAAGCAGCTTAAGTTTAGTTTTGAGGTAACAAAATTCAGCCTTTTAAATTATTTCATGGAGGTGAACATTGAAAGTTCTTTTGTAAAATGTCCTGTGAAGTATGAGCTCTATATTTTGTACTCCAAGCACCGCAGTGCATCTGCCTTCTGGAGAATTCCCAGACACAAAATACAGTCACCTTTGCTAAGGAAGTACCGAGAGAAGAATCTTAATGCTGGAATTTTCAAGAGAATCTGAGGGAGCTAGACACCCAAATCCCACTGAAATTTATCAGGGTTTGGCTGCCTCACCCCCACAGGATCCTGAGAAAACCCCAGGCTACATGTGTTGGAGGAATCCAAGATGAAGAAACAAATATATACATACTGTATGTAATAGCAGATTCTGTGCAGTGGTTTTTGGTAGCTGATTTAATTACACAATTTAAAAATCAAATCACAACTAGTTAGGTGATTGATTTATGCTTTGATAACAGTAAAGAGTTGGTAGTGGAGTGACAGTATAGAACTAGAAGAGGAATGAAAGCTATCAGGCCTCCTTCCTTCACACTAAGTAGCATCTGATTCCATCAGCAGTCCCATTGATTTCAGCCTGGCTATTAAGTTAGGCAGACTCTGGCCAGTACAACGCTGAGCTAAATAACAAGCGCGGGTACTTAAAAAAGTCTTGCAATAAATAGCAAGTTAATGACAAACTGTAGAAAGCATTGCAATAACATGTTACTGTACCTCTTTGTCCCTTGTGAGGGCTTTATCTTATCTCATTCATGACCAGTTGTGGAAAGTGCAAAGAGGAAGTTGACCATAGAGGCAATGTATGGGTTGCCTGTATTTATTACCATGCTGTGGCTGTGAGTAGTCCCTTGCATGACGATGAATTTTATAAAGAATTCTTGATGTAAAAGGCACTGCCTGACGCATAGTGCAGTTCTCCTCTGACAAGTGAGTCTGTAAAAATAGTCTCATTGGGATGCCATGGTTATCTGTGACTCAGTGAATGTGCTCAGTTACAAATGACAAGATGGACCGTTTTCTACTTTAGCTGTGAAACTTTTTTTAAAAAATAGCCAAAAATGGAGTTTTCAGCTGCCAAAAACTGAGAAAAAAAAAACTGTTTCCAGTTTTTCAATGAAAACAAGAAAATACATGACAGGTGTTGACACTTTCCACCAAGGTTTCCATTTTGACAGAAAAACCATTTTCCTCTGAAAAATGTTTTGACCAAAAATTTCCAATCAGCTCTAGTTAAAGTTGAGGAGCTACTAGTGTTCAGCTGCTTCTAGCTTTTGGGAGGGGCCATTTTGCGGGCTGCTTTGAGCCCCAGCATGATTTTTTAAGTCGGAAAATTCTGTCTGAAAACTTTTTCCTGTGTGTGTGGTGGAGGGAAAGGAGGTTGCATTGCTTTGTTAGGAGGTGCTGAATGCCTCCCACAAGCAGTTCTTGAGAAGCACACAGCAGCTTGCAGGATCATGCCCGCAGGTATTGGTAGTCTGTGGCTGACTATGTTTTTGTCCCATATTGTTAAGTTGTTCTTGTAATTAAATGAGGTTCTCAGAATTGTGATTCTGCAGTTTCTGGTTGTTTCAGATCTTTTTGAACAACAGAACACCTCAGACCTGCATTACAATGTTTCTGGGTTCTTTGTTCAGACTAAATAGCACCAGTGAGGAAAAAATATAGAAAAATGTATGAAAAAGAAATGCCCTCCCATTGATGCAGTTTTCACATACACTTACTCCTGTCAAAGGCTTTTTTAAGGTAGTTTTATGATTTATTACTCATTGTGTAAACTCATGGATGCTTTTCTCTCCCCCCTGCCCTCAATGTGGGAAAAGTAGACATTTCTACATGAATTCTATGTGCCGCTATAATATTTCTACGCGCACAGTATAAAGATGTAACTGACCAGGCTCACTACTTCATTATCAACATGGTGAACAATCAAGCCACTGCTGTTACCACCAAATTAAGTGCTAGGGAGCGAAATTTGTAAGGACCAGTTTCTGTCCTTTGATGCATAAATGCTTGGTTTCCATTGACTTCAGTGCAAGCCATGTGTGTTCATCCAAAAGAGAAATTTGGGACCTAATAACTCCAGAACCAATGAGTAGGAGGTGCTAAAAATCAACGATTTATACAATTTGGCCTTGGGAGTATTCAGTCTCTCAGGGAGTTAGTAGACTGGAATAATTAGAAATAGTGAATATAAAGGGAAATGTAGTTTGATTTACTGAGTTGAGGAAATAAAGATTTCTATAGCCATAGGAAGATGCTTTTCCTATTACCATGGAAAGGAAAATGCATTACAGGAGGAGCTAAATTATAATTAACAAAGACTTGGCTACGATTTGGAATTCTTTTTTAAACAGATAAATTAGAATAACAGATTATGGAAGTAAAGTGAAGGATTGTTCATGTTAATGCTCATGTTCAGCTCACCATCCAGCTACAGAACGGAGTGAACTAACAAAGAGATAGGTCTTGTTTAGGCTGCTTTAGTCCACACCAGAGGGTGTAAATTATAGTCTGCACTAACATGTTGCACACTAATTGGCCAGTTTGGACCCTTCTGGTGTGCATTAGAAGTTTCCTAGTGCACATTAATGTTGTACTGTTTGAAATGGGACTTTCTGGTGTGGACGAAAGCACTGTTTAGATAAGCCCTTAGAGACACTACTAAAGAAATCACTGGTTATCACATGGCAATTTTGGTGTTCAAATGATCAAGAAAAGAAGCAAGAGTTCTAAAAGTTACTTAATTTTGAGGTTAGGGATGGATGAAGGTGATAGGTTGGATAAAGTTCCATGTGGGAATGGGGAGATCCATACATGAAGAGATCCTCCACACACAGATCCCTGGGGGAACAGATCTCTACCATCTCCCCATATTCCTTCCAAATTATCAATGTGTGGGCTATGAATATATTCCAATAGAATCAGAAACTATAGGTAGAGATAGCTGGAATTTTTTTGATGGAACAGGTTTCTGCTGAAAAATGAAGCTGTGTCTAAAATTGAAGTGTTTGGCAGGAACATGTCAATTTTCAATGACAATTTCAATAGGAAAGTCATAATGAATCATTTCAACTTTCTCATTGCATTTTAACAATGTCAAAGATTTCATTTCAATAAAGCCAAAATTTGTCTTTTTGATGATGTTGAAATGTGTCATTTGGTAAAAGATAAAAATGTTTAGTTTCAGCTTTAGTGTTTTGATTCATTTCATGTTTCTATTACACTGAAATATTAATTTTAATCTAACAAACATATTGAACACCATATTATACATATATTTAATATCAGACACATACAGTGTATATAGTATTTGATATTACATCATACAGGTTTGAAATTATTGCAACCAAAAGAGTTTTTGCTAGTTCCAAAACCAATATTTTTTTTTTGGCATTTTTGGTTTTTGGAACATTCTAAAATTTCACAGTTTTGCTCCAGTTCAGAATATTTTTTTAAAATGATGGGATTTTCTGGGGGAACATTCAAGTTTCCAGTTTCAAGTTTGGGGGTTGCTGAAGTGCAAAGGGCCCAGCTTGTACTTCAGGATCTGACCTTGTCTATAATCGTTGATTTGAACAAATTCATAATTTTGTTTGTAGTTACGATTTCTTTATTGGTAAAAAATCAAGTAATAGTGTGAGCTGAATAATTAATGGCTAAATACCCAGTGTTTGCAACTGGAAGAGGAGAGGATGGGCAGCAAGGGCATAAAATATAGGCAAATAATGCAGGGACCAACTGGAGAAGCTAACAATGTGTTAATATCTGCAAACAGAGAGGGACATAAACTGATGTCAAAAGCAGCCTTTCCCTATCCCGCCCCATCTATCCAGAGGAACTGTGGTGATTCTGCTGCTTTGGGTGCTTGGTGAGTCCACAGAAGGGGAGGAGCTGTGTTTGGCCCATAATGCGTATGTTTTATTCATTTTTTAAAAATGTGTGCAGTCAATTGGGGTCGGGATTTAGTTCACAGTTTCCTTCTAGCCTGCAAACAGCTGAAAAGTCTTTGATGTCCCAGACCGACCACTTAAAGGTAGGCTCTGCTGTTCATAGAACGGGGAAAAGGGAGAAATTGAAGAGGAAGAAAAGGAAGAGGAAAAGAGAGATGGTGAGCAGGTATGACTTACCCCTGATGTCACTATGCCACCGCTCAACAATGAGCTGTTCAACCGGAGGAGATGAGGAGAAGAGAACTGAAGAAGAGGAGAAAGTATAAAAGGGAAGGAGAGGTGAAATAGTCAGGATAGGGAGGGAAGAGGACTTCTACCACCATCAACCTATGTATTCTTCACAGTACCAGCTATTGCTATACTTAAGCAAAGGCACTGGAAGAGTTAAAAGTCTGCATGCTCACTGTAACTAAGATTTAAGAAGACTAGGAAATGGCATAATGATCTATAAGTGTGAATGGTTAATGTGACTTAGTCAACCCACTCCTTCTAGTCTTCAGTTCCTCCTTGTGCTTCTCAACAAGAGGTATGCCCTTGCATAGAGCCAAGCACCTGCAACTCCCATAGGACTGCAGCAGGACCTGAGGGCATTCCCAGGAGTTGCTCTGCATAGACACCTTCTAGGACTAGGCCCCAAAAGTAGTAACACAGAACGTGAACTACGTGCCTCAGGAGTACTCTCAGACTTAGAAATTAAACACTGTAATTCTATGTGGCTTGGTCTTTGTGCTAAAAACAGTTGATGTCCATTCACTAGAAACATGTGGATCAAGATTGATGTGTTACTTTCCAAGATCTATTAGATTTAATTTAGGGTTCAGCTGAGTTGAATTCAGTCTGAGGTTAGAATCACCACAGAAATGATGAGCATTCCAGTTTACATGTACCAGGCACCTAGATTTAAAAAATAAAATAAAGTGAAGGGATCTCTGTGACAGACATGAGCTGCTCTGCAATAATTTATGACGACTGTATGTTGCCTTGGTTATTGGGGTGTTTATGATATGACTATATTGGGTTAAATCAACAAGGCTGTTGGAAAACAATCAAGAAGGAGGATGCAGAACAATGTAATTTGCTCAAATGAGCAAATTGCACATACTCTGCTTACCATCAATACAGACATTTTGTAGTATGGCTCAATTAGTGTAACTTCTTCCTATAGTCCAAAAGGGGGTGGGTGGTACACCACGGGAAAATTCTGCCCTCAAGTGTGTACTCAGCTCTTTGAAGTCAATGGGGCAATTCATACCCCTGGCAAAGCTCACTGTGCACTGAAGCATTGTCTGGGATGTAATCTCTTGGATAAAATGATAAATGAAGGTTCTTTCTGCCAATCTCTGCTACCTGTCCAGGTCAGTGGAAGTTGAAGATGTCTTGGTACATTTGGAAGTGTGGCTATCTGCTATGGTTTGGAGGAAGTGAATGGAAGCTAATAACACTTAGCACCGAGGAGCTCAAAGCACCT
This sequence comes from Lepidochelys kempii, assembly GCF_965140285.1. Lineage (NCBI taxonomy): Eukaryota > Metazoa > Chordata > Testudines > Cheloniidae > Lepidochelys > Lepidochelys kempii. The sequence continues at coordinate 166,773,270 of NC_136382.1, forward strand.
TACAAAGCTGAGGAAATATGATTATCCCCATTCAACCAATGGGTAAACTGAGATACAGAGAGGATAAGTGTCTTGTCCAAGTTCACATAGCAAGCCAAGGACAGCTGTTCTCAAGCTAATCGCTGCATTGTTTGTCCTTATGATCCTCTAGGAACAAGGATCTTAAAATAAATATTTAGGGTTAGTATTGAGATAAGCTATTGCTCTGAAAAAGTCAGACTACAACTTGCTTTGCAGGAGTATTTAACCAATTCTGTAGTAATGGGCTTATCTAGGTATTCATTCAGACCCCTTCACTTTAGTATCTGAATACCTCTCAAGTATTTAAAAATAGAAACAACAACAGTCTCTCCCTCCCTCCTTCTCTTCCTTCCTCCTTCTGTTCCTTTGTCTGTGGGAGAAATAGCTTGATTAGTTTAGTTTTGGTTTGTTATTGCTTATGCATCTAAATGGGTGTGCCCGGTGACTATAAGTGAAGCAATGAAGGAGGAATAACTAGGTCAAAGAGATGAGTGTTGCGATTAGTTCTGAATGCAGGGAGACCTGTGGTCATTCTTATCTCTTGCAAAAGTCAATTCAATAGTCTTGTAAAGGCCTGCATTCACAGGCTTCTCTTTGCTGTTTCATTGTTCCAGTGGAACATAGCTGTAGCAGGAGGTTATATATTATACTTGTGGTGCAAACAGCATCAATGAATATTGAGTCAATGAGACAGCGTGATTGGCTAAAGATTCCACGTCTACTTTCCCCAAGGGAGCAGCTGCAGACATATCACTGGTGGAAGAAGGGGAATGTTTTGTTTTTTTTTAAAAAGAAATGTAATTATTTTGTGTCATTTTAAAAATGATTAATACAAGGGAGAAAAGCCACAGCATTTCAAAATCTTGTTGGTCATTCATAAGTACCACACACAAATGGAACCCTAATTATAAATGAATTTCTGAGTGAGGAGATGTGTGTGTGTGAAAGAGAGAGAGAGAGAGATGCATCCACTGCATATCTGTGAAATTCATCCCTGTGCAGAGAGACAGCACAAGGGCCATACATCACTTAAATCCTTCTTTAGCCCTTGGCTGGCCCCCTACATAGGTGAGTTTCACTCTGTTATTATTTGATAAGTGACCAGAAAAAATGGAAACCCGAACAATAACTGGATTAAAAGCAGCATACAACGACAGCCATATTTCTATTTATTTTGGGTTTCCATTGCATAGTTCTTGAGTAAAGAAAATTAATTTCTCTAGAATCTAGAGTAGGAGTTGCATCTTGCTCCTGTATGGTAAATGGTTTCTTTTCTGGAATTTGCATTAAAAATGTGGTGATACTAAGTTATCCTCCGTGTCTGGAGTGGACCACACACTTGAATCATCAGGGATACAAAATACCAATGCGATATTTACTGGAGTCGTATCAAAGATCAAAAGGCAAGTTCTTAGAATAAAAGTCCTTCCCCATACCTTCTGGCTCCAACGTCTTTTACACTGGTTTTCCATCTGTATAACTCCACTGACTCCTTGATTTACACCAGAACAGGGAACTCCTTTTCAGCAGATGGACATAAGTATCACAGAAAATAAAAGATGGGCATACACAAGCAACTGAGGCCCTGATTCATCTAAGCACATGCTTCACTTTAAGTACTTAAATCCCACGGAAGTAGATCGGACTTAAGCATATGCTCAAAGTTTAGCATATTCTTTAGTGCTTTGCTGAATCGAGGCCTGAAAGATTACAAGTGTATTCATATGGACCCAAGTTCTGCCTGTAAACTCATGTGCATCTTAAGACAAAATTTGATCCACTAACTTTATTTTTGTAAGATATTTAGGCTCCGTTCCTCCTAGGTACCTAGCTCTTATTAATTTCAGTGAGAGTTAGGCAGCTAAATACCTTTGAGTATCTGGGCGTTAATGAGAGACATCTAACATTTGACTACATTTTTACTTCTTATTTTGGATCCAGCGTAGTTCAAAATTACCCCAGAGTGGTTACCCTGATTAGGTCCAAAAGCTGTCTGATGGGAGAGGAAAACTGAACAAATGATGTTCACAGCAACATTATCAATCAAAATATGGCCAAATAAATCAGCACATTCCAGGATATTTTCTGCTAGGTTTCATTTTTGTCAAGTAAATCATTTTAAACTTAGAGCCATCTTTTGCAGTTCACATCAGGCTTACTTATTGCCTGGGGCAAACAAGATGCGTACACAGTATCATAGCATCCTTTAGGTAATACACACAGCATGGCAAGGGAATATCATCATATCTTAACAATTTAGGAGATGAAGGGAGAAACTTTAATGCTTTGCATGTATTTACTTTTACAACATGCCATAAAGATTAAAAATACATTGTACACAAGTGCAGTATTTAATGTAGCACTTTAATTACATTCAAGTGTGTTTCTAAATAGTCTTGAGAAAACCTTAATGACCAGCTGTTCTACCCCCTTCCCATATGTCAGAAACGGTTTCAGAAATCACATTCTGGGACAGTAAGGTTGTATAATTAGACAGTGTATAGTTAACACTTCTAGATTTTCCTCTTAAATGGTGGACCCTTTTCACTAACATATTGTGGGTTGGTGCCAGTTTGGCACAATACAATTATGCAATGTGCCAAACTGCAACTGAGATGTACAAACTCTGAGACATGTTATGATTGCACCATTATCTTTTTATATCTTTTTCATCATTAGGACTGGATGCTTTTTGGGTTAAGTAAGATCCAGACTTTTATGGCTGACAAATAAACTTAGTAAATAGGACTATAAATTTTTAATACTCCTTTCATAATACAATTTGTCTCATCAGAATTAGATGTTACTATAACCCTGCATCAGTTTTAACCAAAAAAGGCATTGTTCCAAGAACATCGAATACATACAAAAATTCCAAAGGAGATGCTTCTGCTTAAGAGGCTACTCTTCTTGGCTTGCATTCAGGAAGGTACTTAAACACATGCCTAACTTTAAGCACACATGCAGGGCTGGATTAACGTATAGGCAAAGTAGGCACATTTTAATGGAGAGCGGGGCCCAACAAACAACTGTACAGTACACACACAGCGGCCAGGTTGGCCAGACATGAGTGGTGCTCATCAGCGGTTCTCAAATTTTAGCAATCCAATGACCCCCACTTTGATTTAAAATTTTACTTGAGCCCTCCCACTCACCCCAGGCCCTGCCCCCACTCCACCCCTTCCCCCAAATCCCCATCCTTGCCCCACCTCTTCCCACCCCTGCTCCACCCCTGCCACTCCTCTTCCTTGCCTCTTTCTGCCCCCTCCTCCCAGCATGCTCCATCCCCACTCCACCCCCTTCCTTCCAGCGCCTGCTGCATGCCACTGAACAGCTGTTCCACGGCGGGCAGGAGGCACTGGGAGGGAGCAGGAAGAGTTGATCAGTGGGGCCGGTGGCCCTGGACATGATTCTGCCACCTCCCTCGAGTGCCCCCTGTCCCCACTCCTCCCCCTCCCTCCCAGTGCTCCTGCACACCGCTGAACAGCTATTCCCTGGTGGTCAGGAGGTGCTGGGAGGGAGCGGGAGGAGTAGAGAGAGGGAGGGGGAGGAGTTGATGAGTGGGGCCTGCGGACCCCAGTTTGAGAAATGCTGCGCTAGATCACGATGCCGCATGCTCAGGTTTGGCCCAGCTGTCCCTCCAAGCAGTAGTAGGATAAGCAGCCAGTCCCAGCATATCCTTAGCTGTTTTTTGTTATTTGTGAGACGGTTAGACCCAGAAGTGTATGTTTGCCAAGGGCCCAATGATGAGTTAATCCAGCCCTGAGCACACGAGCATTGTGTAAGATTGCTCATATGCTTAAATTTAAACATATGTTGAATTGGGGCTTTAAAATGTATATTCCAAACAAAAGACAAGAAATCTTTTTAAAAAGAAGTACCTGGACTGCTTGGTCTTTCCACCCAATAGCATCCCATTCCCCCCAACATCTAAAAAAGACAATAAGTCTCTTCTGGGATGATTATAAGATTGCCAGCCAAAACACAGCCACAATTTCCAATGGAGGGGAGTTTGTGTGACTCTATTAAGATCAAGCCACAAATATACGCTGCACAGAATTTTTGTTTTCGAAAAGTGGGGGAGGGGAAAAGCTCCACTGTTCTGATAAGAGAGATTTACCACATTTTTTCCCAAGCTTGAATTTCCAAAGACTTATTTAGATGTAAGCAATGACAGCTGTAATCATGTTTTAAATCTTGCTTTGTATCCTTAGTTATAATGTTGTTCAATTAATATTCAGAATAATGGAAGTGATGTGCCCCTTTGAAAAAGACTTGAATGCAGGCCAAAGCTTTGGAAAACTGATTCTCAAGAGGATTAATCAGCATTTAAAACTTGCATTAATAAAAATCTGATCTTCTACTGTGTGGCATGCATAATACTTTTCGTTTTTAAGCATTTTATTTTAATAGTGTGGTATGCTATGTCCTGATTTTTAAAGGGATTTTAAAAATCTAACTCCTTCAAATGAATCCTGCTTTGACCCATCCATTCTTTTACTGAATATAAAAATATTCAGAAAAACCGTACATCTGCACAAAATACTTCCAGAACTATAGAGAAGTGGGAGCATTTGTTAATAGACATTATCTGGATGAAGTTTCCAGAGGAATTTACGTTAGGAAAAGTTATTAATTTAATATAAATCTAATTGAGCCACAATTATTTAAAAGTTTGCTGTTAAAATTTATCATGAAAACACATGGAACCATAACCAGGACTTACATTTTTAAGCACTATGTTATAAGGAATGTTACTGTATTCAATACCCAACAGGCTTGAGCCTACAACTGAAAGAGAAACCTAATCTACATTTTGTTTTGTTTTCCTGATCTTATTAATGGGTCAGTGAAACAAGAGGATTTTGTATAAAGTTTTGAGTATAAATTCAATTATACTAAGCCAGCTAATTTATCCTGCTAATATCTTGGTAATTAGCAAAATAGTTTTTGTTTCATATCAAATGCAGCAACTAGATGCATTTTATAACACTTGAAAAAAATTCTTTGTTGCGAAGAGCATCATTTTTGTATACTAAAAGTCTCACTCATGTGCTCCTACGATGTGAAGAAGTCTAGCTGAGAAATGCTTGTGTCCAGACTCATTTTATTAAAGGGCAACAGTTTGTGCTGTAAGTACTATCTGCTTTTACATTGTTACAGACCCAATTTGAGCTTCAGTTCCTCATAAAAGTGATAGGTCTCCTAAATGGTGCCAAAGGTTGATTTATGATATTTTTTTTAAAATCCTTGCTGGCTTTCATTAAAATAAATACATGGGTTTTTAAAAATCATAACTGTAAAGTGGATTTTATCAAGTGGAATGTCAAAAATTATAACCTCTAATGCACAAATCATTGTGATTGGATTCAGACAGATCACAAAGGCAAATGAATCACAAGAAAAGGGATCCTTCACATACAGGGAACACATATCCAAATTGAGATATGCCGCACACATAAGGCCCTTCATGTTCAGTTTGGGGGCATTTATTTCATTTAAAATTTCCTTGGAATTTATCAGCGTTGATTCCAAAATTTTAAAAATGGATGAAAAAAATTGAAGACAAAGGGGAGTGGGACGGGTGCCTGGAACTCGCAATGTAGCAGCTGAGGGAGCCTTCATCTCCCCGAGGGCCTGTCACTGTGGTGGCTGTGTGGTTTCGCCTGCCAGGAGCCGGCTTCCTGCCCGCCTCACTCCCCAGCTGCAGAGCAGCAGCCATCAAGCCGACGTTACCCTCCTCTGCTCAGGTGCACTGTGCTGTCCAGAAGGGCTTTGTGAAGGGATATCAAGCTGCCCCCTCTTTCTGTAGTGGGGAGCCAGGTCTGGGGAGTTCTGGCACTGTAAAAACTTGGGTGAAAGTTGTTTAAACCCAAAGAATGGCTATTGTCCAACCTGGGAATTTTTGGGGGGAAAAACTGGCAAAAACTGAAAATGAAGTGCCCTAAGCATAAGAGTTTGGAGCTATGGTGCAGCCTCCCTTGCTTGGAGCTGCATACCTTCAACCAGTCAATTCAATCCATAGTCTAGGAGTATTCGTGGATTCCTCACTGCTCCCTTAGCATCATCTATAGTAATGATTTCTATCATCTCCAGGTGGCTAGGAAAGTGTCCCATCACTGCAGATGGTGATGTGACCTCAGTTATTCATGCCTTCATCTCCTCTCAGCAGGACTATAGAAATGTGATATACCTGGGCATGAAGTCTTCAGCATTGAGGAACCTCCAGCTAGTACAGAATGATGTAGAATGTCTCTTCCTCATCTATGTGTATAATTGGTTTGATGTGTGTGTATAAGTTTGGGCCAAAGTCTGATCTCAGTTGTACAGGTGTTGATCTGGAGTGAGTCTGTTTAAATGAATTTACATCAGTGTTACAAGAACAGGATCCAGCTCAATGGGACTGCTCAAGTGAGACAGAAGAATTGGTCCCCAACTTTCTATGCCCACTAAAAGGATGGTAGCAGTGATATGTATAACACTATAGATAGGGCCCTACCAATTTACAGCTATGAAAAATGCATCACTGACCGTGAAATCTGGTCCCCCCCATGACATCTGGCTATTGTAGGAGGGTTGCGGTATTGCCACCCTTATTTCTGTGCTGCCTTCAGAGCTGGGTGGCTGGAGAGCAGTGGCTGCTAGATGGGCACCCAGCTCTGAAGCTAGCACCCCACCATCAGCAGCACAGAAGTGAGGGTGGCATGGTACTGAGGGGGATGTCACTTTTTGGGAGGGCAGGGCTAACCATATGGGTGGGTGCTGTGGTCAGTGGGGGTGCTGTGGTTGCCCCCCACCACACCCACACAGCCAGCCCAAGGGCCCTTTAATCTCCCAATGCTGGGGAGGAGCAGGGCTGGGGATGCCCTGGCCGGGGGTTCCTACCATGCGCCGTGCTCCAGCTGCTAGTCCCAGCTGGGCTGCAGAGGGACACCACTTCCTTTTCCCCTTCATGGGCTGCTCCTGGGGCCGGGTCAGACCCACCTCCAGTGGTGGCACATAAGTAAGGGTGGCAATACCACACCGTGCCACCCTTACTTCTGTGCTGCTGCTGGCAGCGGCTCTGCCGTCAGAGCTGGGCTCCCGGCCAGCAGCTGCCGCTCTCCGGCTCTCCAGCTCTGACGGCAGCGCCGCCACCAGCAGCAGCGCAATAGTAAGGGCGGCAAGACTGCAACCCCCCTACAATAGCCTTGCAGCTCCCCCCATCGCCCCTACAATTACAGCACTGTGACATTGCAGATTTACATAGCTGAAACCCTGAAATTTAAGAGGTTTTAAATCCTATGACTGAAATTTACCAAAATGGACGTGAATTTGGTAGGGCCCTAACTATAGATAAAGTGGGACTTGTCTTATAAACCCCTATTTATGGAGCGCCTTAGTCTGCCATCCATACTCACACTGGGGCAGCTCCTCAGCAGGTGTAAACTGAAACCAGTGGAGCAATGCCAATGTACACCAGCTAAGGGAATGGCCCACTGAGTATTTCTCTGTGTGGTTGCAGAAAAATCAGTGGGACTGATATTCACTGAGTAAAGTATTACTCCATTGGTGAAACCTTGGCCCCCCACTGAAATCAATGGCAAAAAAAATCCATTGATTTCAGTGGAGTCCAGATTTCACCCCGTATGAATAAGGGTGGCAGAATAAAGCCCTGAGTTTCTGGGACTGCTTTAAAAACTAATTCTGAATTGAAATTTAGCAAACAACTGTTCAACACAGAAATAGTTTTATCAAAGTTTCAAAAAAATTCAGGAGCTATTTTGGGAGATGACAGTTTTCAACCAACTGCATTTGGAATTTTTTAGAATTTCATTTTTTTCTAAATATTCCCCTCTTTCAAACAGAGCAGTGCTATCAACCCCATTTGACAGCGGTGGACCTGAAGCCCAGAGAGACTAAGTGAGTTGGGCACACAGGAAGTCTCCGGTAGAGCAGGGAAGTAAACCCATGTCCTAGGCTAGCACCTTAGCCACTGGACTGCCCTCCCCCTGGTTAAAGACAGCAGTGGCAACCTTATCTTTGACATTGGTCATTTTGGTGGTTTGGAGCACAACTTTTAAACATAGAGGTTTTTTCCCCACCACACACAGTATGTTCCTCAGAACAGAACTGATTCAGTCCCTATCCTGCAACGGACAGTGCACAGGCAAACTGCTGTGCCTGTGGGCTCTGTACAGGCACAGCCATGCTTCTGGGCACATCTCGTCACAGGACGCTGAAGGCTTAGCTCTTCAAAGGTATTTAGGCACCTCATTCCCACGGAACTCAATGGGAGTTAGGTGCCCAAATGTTTTTGGAGACTGGGCCTTAGTGCTTTGCACTTGATTGTGGTCAGCCCTTACACAGCTGTGCAGTGGGGAGAGGGCTTGAGAAGCCATCGGCACCATCCCCTCAGCAGGAGCCACATACAGGCTGGTTAGCCCCAAGGGTGTCATGGCTTTGTTAGAAAACAAAAAGGTATCAGGGTAAAATATGTCAAAGACTGCAAGTGACTTAGGAGCCTAAGTCGCATTTGTAAAAGGGATGTGGACACTCAGAACTATAGGCTCCATAGGATCCCAGCCCAGAGGACTTGAAAATCCTTAGTATGCCACAGAGCTCAGCTCCTCAATGGCTCTCTGCACATAAGCAGGACGGGACATTGTGGGTAATGCTTCTGGACGTGACGGGGGAAAAAACAAGTGGGTCTACATTTAGTAAAACAGCAACAACCTGTAACATCAAGACTTCCATTTGCCTAAGCTGTGTAGCCAAGCAATCAGATGTCTACAACCCATGTCTTTTCTCCCGCTTTTCTAACTGCCCTTTGTTTTGTCCTTGCTTGTCTGTCAAAGCCATTGTTGATATTGTGAACTCTTTGGGGACAAAGACCTGCATTCTATGTGTTTTCAGGGAAACAAATAGCGCTCTTGTGAGTGCAATGAAATAATACATAATCCTGAGTTATTTGGTGCAAAATGTTTTCTACTTTTGAATCAATGACAGCAGACCTTTGTAGAAAAGTGTTTGTGTTTTTTGTCTGTGAAATGCACATTTCACATCAAATCAAAAGCTACTTATCTGGTCTAAGAGTAACAGCCGTGTTAGTCTGTATTCGCAAAAAGAAAAGGAGTACTTGTGGCACCTTAGAGACTAACCAATTTATTTGAGCATGAGCTTTCGTGAGCCACAGCTCACTTCATCGGATGCATGCCGTGGAAACTGCAGCAGACTTTATTTATACACAGAGAATATGAAAAAATACCTCCTCCCACCCCACTGTCCTGCTGGTAATAGCTTATCTAAAGTGATCATCAGGTGGGCCATTTCCAGCACAAATCCAGGTTTTCTCACCCTCCACCCCCCCACACAAATTCACTCTCCTGCTGGTGATAGCCCATCCAAAGTGACAACTCTTTACACAAGAGTTGCATGATAATAAAGTTGATAATAATAAAGTGCATGATAATAAAGTTGGGCCATTTCCTGCACAAATCCAGGTTCTCTCACCCCCTCACCCCCCTCCCAAAAACCACACACACAAACTCACTATCCTGCTGGTAATAGCTCATCCAAAGTGACCATTCTCCCTACAATGTGCATAATTAAGGTGGGCCATTTCCAGCACAAATCCAGGTTTTCTCACATCCCCCCACCCCCATACACACACAAACTCACTCTCCTGCTGGTAATAGCTCATCCAAACTGACCACTCTCCAAGTTTAAATCCAAGTTAAACTACAACATCTGGGGGGGGGGTAGGAAAAAACAAGAGGAAATAGGCTACCTTGCATAATGACTTATCTGGTCTACAATATCTGCTCTCTGTACTCTTTCTATTGTACCTCAAAGGCATCTAGCACCATGGATCAAGATGTTCACAAATGACTAGTGATTTTTGGCTACCTCAATTTTTAGGTGCTTTTGAGAATTTTACTTATATGTAAATCTATTTTGATATGCGGTTGGTTATTGTTATACATGCTTTTAAAAGGTTGTTCGAGAAACAGCTGAAACATACTCAAGGTCATTTGTAGAGATGGGCAAAAAATGGAACCATTTATATGGATCCCTCAAAGTCTTGATGGGAATTAAATGAGACACAGATTTGACCCACCCTTGGTTTTGGTTTTGGAAAAGAGACACCCAGGAGGTGCTGCCAAACCAAGAGCCCTTCAAGTTTCTCTTGCTCATCTCGTTTTGAGATAGAGATGAGCCAAAACCAATTCTGCCCTCATTCTTCTCCAAACTTTGGGTGCTTAGATGAAATATGAACTAGATCTAAGCTACCTCAGTTTCTGAGTTTGGTGTTACTAAATCAAAATCTGTTAAGGAATCAAAACTCAAACTTAAGCCATTTTTTGGACTTCCCCAGCTTTGCCCATCTCTAATTTTCTTCTAAATGTTTATCCACTGAATGGGAAAGATGACCTCATCACCTAAAACAAATGAGCAGTTGGGTTCCATGTGAGCATAGGAATGGTGGAGGATAAAGAAATATAGAGGAATGTTCTTGGCTTCTTTTTAAAGCACTCTTGATAGAGATTCAAAATTGTTGGCTTTATACATGTCACCTATTGCATATATTGAATACCCATATCTAAATCTAGTACAAACTATTACTTTTTACCCACTCATTGGGAAAGCTTGCAAGTTTCTTCATATTGCTTTTACCTTTACCCAGTTGCGGCTCCACAATGACCATCCATCCATCCATCCATCCATCCATCCATCCATCCATCCATAGAATTTATTTGCATAGATAAATTCTCCATCTGTTTTTCTTATGTAGTGACTCTAAAAGCTCCTGGGTAGACTTCTTCCCATCAAGAGAATAGGAACAAGATGCCTGCTGATGCAAGAAGCACAGCATTGTCAGAATTTTATTCTTGAAAAAGACTTCATGAATCTCTTCTTCTGGGTTTGCTCAGAAGCTAGCAGAAGCAAACTTTCCTTCTTGGTTGCTAGACTCTGCTCTGCCCTGGGTTCTGTTTTATTCAAACCATCCAAATTAAGGCTGGACAGGGTGGGGTTAAGATGAAAGATCATGATGTGGGCCCATCCCCATTACGACACAACTGAAGTGACAGAATTAGAGATTTGTATTTTAAAGACAGGAACGTTGAGGGAGGAACAGTGGCCAATGAAATCCAAAATAAAACTTATCCAGAAATTAGGCTGACCTCCTGAGGTCCCTTCCAACCCTGATATTCTATGATTCTATGATTTTCATAAGGGCTGAGCACCTGCAGCTCCCATTAGAGTCAGTGCTTATTAGTTGTATTATGATAGCACCAAAGAGTGCCAAATGGGACCAAGGCCCCTCATTGTGCTAGGCCCTGTACAGACACATAGTAAGCCTCAATCCCTGTCCTAGAGAGCTTTAAATAGACAAGATAAACAAAGGGGGAAAGAAAGGAAGTATTATTATTCTCATTTGGCAAGCAAAGAACCAATTACAGTCTTGATTCAGCAAGGTACAGCAATGCGGCTGCTTACATGCTTGCAGTTAGGCGTGTGCTTAAGTGTCATTCCTCCCAGAGGATGCTCAGCTTAAAATTAGACCAAGTGAATTTTGTCAGCAATTCAAGAAAAATGAAAATACTGGCGGTAGCAGGTTCTTACAGTTAGCCTAATCCTGCAGCAATGTTATTTGCTAAATGGAATTATGTTACATTTTCTGAACATTAGTAAGGCTCAAAATGCACAGTATAAAATGTAGATATAATAGGTACAATTAATATATATTCATTTTGTCCATGTTAGCTGATTATTCTGGAACACAAATGATGCTTTTCATAAAGCACAGTCTTAGAATGCTACCTGCATTACAAAGTTATTGTTAATACCCTAATTAGTTGGGAAGTGATCCTTTTGAGGGTTAAGTGGTATTTTTATGCCATGTAAGTCTCCATTGTACTTGGTCGGTTGGCTTTTTTTCCCATTAACAGTTTGTACTCGGGTTTGGCTGTATGGTGCTTATGTGCAACAAGAGAGACACTATATAAATAAATTAAATAAATCAATAAATTTGACTCCCAACTCACACGGAATCAGTAATACATACTTTCTTTATTTTCCCCTATGTCTTGTTGTATCTCTTAAGAACATGTTTGTAGATTACATTTGTTGTAGTAAGATTGTCCTACCAAGATAACAGATTTCTAAAAGGCTGAAACTATCCCTTGAGGTATATTTTGACAAAATATGCAAAAATAATATCCTATATTCTGGGAATGAATTTATTTTATTTTTCTTCCCCTTGGCATTCTCCTTTTGCCATTTTCAGTGCTCTTTAAGCACACACTTTAGAAAGACCACATCCACATTTGAATGGTTAAGCAAAGAAAACTAACACAAATAATCACTTTCTAGCACTTCAAAATATTCTAATTTTTTAATGGAGAAAATGCATTCTTAAATTAAATATGCATAATAAGTAATACTAATAATAAGAAGAAAGTGGGATATGTGAGAATGAATGTAATGTTGCAAGCAAAATGCATTTTATTTGCTGGGTATAAAAGCTGGCTGAATCAGTAAGAATCAGTGGGGGGAAAAATAAAGAGAGAGAACCTCATAATGCTTATAAATTGTCCATAATTGTCTGTATTTTAAATATAAAAAGTTGGCAGTGGCAAAAGCTAAAAGCCATTAGTCGTGATACCGTTGTGCAATACATCAGCAGCAGCGACTTTTAATCTAAGGGGAAAAACCTGACTAGAGTTTTCTAAAATGATGATATTACGATACTTGAGTCTTGTCTTGATGTTTACTCCAATGCTGGCATTGTTCAGAATGACATATATGAATCCTGTTTGAAAAGAGCTACTAATTAACATGAATAGTCTTCTTCTGTGAAGGTCGTTTATTGCAAAGTTCATTTTTCAGCTGAGCATTGCTAAAGTAGTCACCCTTCAGTAACAGTCATTAGATTAAGAGAATTAGGTCTGTTCTCTTCCTGACATTGGGTCAGGGTTTTCAAAGAAAGTCTCTTCCATGCCAAGAAACCCTTAAAATAATATTTGGGTAGGAAAAGAACGGATGTAATTACATTGTAAATATTTGTCATTATCGAATTAATGAAGACCGCTCTATTCATTTCTGAAAACATGTTTTCCTAATTTGATGTCCCAGCTCAAATCTTTCCCTATGGGATCTTGGATTTCCTCAATTGTAACAATTAATCAAAACAGAGGGATACTGAATATTCAGCTTTAGGTGTGTGCATATGTTCACCTATGGCAAAATATTAGAGATGTCATGCCATGTAGCCTTTATTTCCCCCTTCAGTGGCCCCAGTATGGTTTTCACCTTTTCAAGATCACATTGGTTTCAAACAGCTGTGGTTCACCAGCAAACAAAAGGAAATTTCTTAGGGCTTCACCCTGCAAGATGCTGACTGAGCATTGCGGCACTGATTCAGTAAAGCACTTAAGCAGCTGCTTAACTTTAAGCATGGGTGTACCAATATTTATGCGTGGCTGGATTGAGCTGAGAGTGCTCAGCATCTTGCAGGATCAAGCACTTACTAAAAGCATAATTCTCATCCTTTCTACCCTTCCAACAATTGAATCCAATAATAAAGTGTACACTAGGATCCAAAACCAGGAGGAGCCATGCCTGTGCAGAGGGCAAAAATGCACACCCAAGCAAGGGGCAAGTTATTTCCCATCTGGTTTTCCCTTGGCTACATTAGGTGTTTGTCTCTAGTTTCTACTGCAATTGGACAGCAGCCCCAAAGTACGGTTATGCTCTGGAGTTTGGGGACCAGTGTTAGATGTTGGAGGCCAGCCCAGAGCCACCTATAACATGCTGCAGGTTGAGCTACACAGTGAATCCGCTTATACTTGTATATTATAATTCATTCGTTTAACAAATGTTAGTGGAAACTACTGAAAGATACATGTTAAAACATTCCTAGATTGTAAGCTCTTTGGTGGAAGGGACCATATGTCCTGATAGGTTTGTATAGAAGATGGAACAATGGGGCCTTGAGCTCGATCAGGACTTATAGGCATTAAGGCTTAGAGCTTTGTTGGATAAATAGAATCTAAGCGGTTCCAAAATATTTTCCTGTTTTAGGGCTGTATTGTGCATAACATCTTCTCAAGAGGGACCAAGAAATTCAGTAAATTTCAGTTCATGGAGTTTCTTGCAAAGCAATCTGTTGGGAGGCAAGGATTCTCCCCTACTGGCCTGCAGGAAGGTGTGCTGAGATCACTCAGACCTGCTGATGTCCTGAGAATGGCACAGAAATCCCATGGATCCATGGCATTCAAAGAACAGGTCCCTGTGTCTGGCAGCTCAGGGTTCCCTTCTCATTTGATCCCATGGGTTTCTTGCCAGCCACTGCTTGGAGGTGGGGGTTGGGAGTTCAAAATACCAAGGGATCAGCATTATCTTCTATTAGGAAATTCCCTGGCTTTCAAGGGGAATGGTGCCCCAAAGAGCAGCAGTCTACCCCTTTGCCCCTCCTATTCCCTGCATGCTTAGAGTCCTGTCTCCGCCTGTTTAGGCAGGGAGGAAATCCCTGAGATTGAGAGGAAAGGGGGAGCGTGTTGTGGAACCACTGCTTCCCCCCGCCAGCTTCCACTGGGTTTTTGCTCCTCTCCATTTACATTAGCGGAGAGGAGCATATGGGCCTTTGAGATTTAATGTTTCATGGCTTACTTGGCTGTCACAACGTTTTACATTTTTATGTGTTGTAACATACATGGTGATCATCTTTAAGGAAAAAAAAATGGTACGGCAGGTCCCTAGATGCCCTTGCTGGGAGCAGATGTCTGAACAAGAATGTTGTTAAACCCCTCTTGGATTCTCATTCCCCACCCTTTGTATATTCTAAATTGCACTACTGAGCACACGCTGACCCCCTCTCACTTCCCAGCAGAACTTAAGATGGTTTAGGGTGGCGGAAGGTTGAAATGGGGAAACTTGCAGATTTATAGGGCATTGAGACGGATTCATAATCTGTATTGATGCCATCATCCCTGACCATGTGACAACCAAAGCAGATAAGCCTATGACTCAACTGAAAAGATTTCTTAAAGCTGGTAATCGATATTGAGCAGCTCAGTCTGTTGAGCTATCAAGTTCAGAGATAGCCACACAATGGTGGTGGGGGTGGGGAGGGGAAATTAGAGAGGCTGACAGCAAGGCTTGTACATCTGGAGACATAAAATCAGCAGTTAAGAAGGCTTTGACATGCTTGCAAATCAGCCTTACATGACACTATAATGGAACAGGTAGGTAGTGCAGTACATAGATGGGATCAGCTGAGGAGGGAACATAGGAGAACAATAGGTGTCCATTGTTTCTTTAGGACAAAAATCAGAAATAAAATAGGGGGGATTCACACTTTGCAAGGCAGGTGAATCTGGATGTCTCAATCTGGAGGCACACAGGCTGAGATGTCATAAAAGGGTCTGATTTTCAGAAAATGTATAGCACCCACCTACCCTCTGAAAATGAGGCCCCTTTAGGGAGTCAAGAGTTGAGCACCCAAAACCACTAGTCAGTGTTGAAAATCTGGGCAAGGAATTTCTTGCTCAGACCATGTGTCTTTCAATTAGGACCAAATCAGGAAGTTCTTATTCAGCCCCAGCTTGGCTCTTCCCCCTCCAGTGGGGGAGGAGCTCCACACCCAGCTATGGACGTAGGGAATGGCACCTCTGGGGTATCTCCTTCTCCCCCAACTTCCCTCAGAAGCTGCCAACCCCTCCCCCTCCCGCAGAGCTGAGGATCCACTTGTGGGGACAAATGGAAGCCCTGGTTGGGGCAGTAAAGGACACACATCATTCCTGACCAACTCCTCTGGGATTCCACTGCAGAGCTAATACGGAGGGATTCAGTATTTACTTTTTGCACAGACCCTTGCGTGCTGTGAAACTCCAACCCCACCCCTGAGAAGTGGCACGCAGTGGGGTAGGACCTGGTATTACATTGTTTATCGATACCCCAAAAAGGTGGAACTCACCCAGTTCCTTGTTTGAGGGAAACAAACCCCAACCCCTGGAGAGACAATAAAGAGAAAACTGTGAAGAGAACTTCCTTAGTCTTCCTGCTCATCTGGGCCCCTTCCATGAATTTCTCCATTGATTTCAAGGGAGAGTTCTGCTTGAAATGAATGATCTAATGTAGCCTTAAGTAAAGACTTAAGGATTTAGCTCTTAATGAGCCAGACTGTCCACCTTTCAGTGAGGAAGCTATATATTATTATCCATAGCACAAAATATACAGCAGGACAATAAATTCTCACTCATCCAGATGATGTATGTCACCATTCCATGCACAAGCCACAATATTCTTTTCCTCCCAACTTCAGTGGAGAAAGAAGGGAAGCTGATGCCCATCAAAATAAGTTGCACAATGATAACACCTCCTAAATAGCAGCATTCTCTAGAAAGCGAAGGAAGCATTTGCATGGATAATCAACCATTATGCTTTGTTTCTACAGGAGGAATGAATTTTATGGACCCAAGATTGGTCAGATGGGCCCTAATGATACAGGTGAAAGTTGGGTCATTCCAATATATATATGAATGAAGCTATTCTGGTTCAAATGCATTTTACAGCATGATGCTTTTGATAATATTGTCTTCCTGCTGAAGAACGGGATGTGCTTTTCTTTCTTAAATGTCTAATTAGTGGGCAGTGTGTCATGTCACTACTTCAAAAAATTCCAGTTGTGAAAAATTTTGGGAGCACATGAGAGTGAGTGTTTGTCTTGAAAGACAGAGCAAACAGAAATTAATAATCATGTTTCCCTTGTTATATTTACTGTTTTGCTTCTAAAGGGAATATTAGTCCACTAAGAGATTCATAATTAGGAGCATGCCAGATGCGTTATCAATGTGGTTTTAAATTTTTATACATAGAATGCTTGTTTTTTTAGGTGATGCTTTGGTTCCATGTACAGTAGTTAAATATAAATATCATGTATAAGGGGGCTACTAACTGCTCCATGATTTTGAATCTGTGTTTACTTAATCTCCCCCCCACACTTTTTTTTTTTGGTGGTCTGGTGGGATAGATGAACTGAATGTACTTACCAGATGGAAGAATAAAACTGGAAAGCAGAATAGAGATGCAGACCTTTCAGCTAGTAAAAAGCTGAGAGCTTTAGTTCATAAAAAGAAGGCTGGAAAAAAAATCAGTTATGTTGGGATTCTGGACATCTTGCCTGAAGTGGAAGAGGTGATTTTGTAAGGAGGAATTATTCAGAAGCTGAAAATGTATGTGTTCTATTATCATGTTGCAGTCAAACTGGAGTGTTGATGTGGAGAAAGGGGGGAAAATACCCAGCCCCTGGCTGATTCATCTCAGGCAGTGAATGATTAATTCATGAAGTAACCTCAAAATGGGGGAATCAAATGTGGCTTGGCAATATTGATGTAACAAATCCACATGCGGAAGCCAACAGATAGAGTTATTGTCCTAAAGAAATCACACCCATCCTGAGAAACTTGTGACAATAACTCTAGGTTTTAGGTTCACCAGATACAGATCTCTTCAAGCTGGAGGATCTGTCCTCTAACTAGCAGCGGTAGTTAAGTCCCTTATTCTCCCAGTGAGACAGCCATTAGAGGATGACATGACCACATACCCATATAGATGCAGAAAGTAGTTTTGACATGCTTTCTTTGACCTACAATACAAACCAAGTTTAAACCAAAACTCAGTTATGTCTCCAGGATTTCTTCAAAGCTAGCATATCTTCATCATGCTCTAGGGCTGCTGGTAAGATAAATGGCCTTTTCAATGGTCTCCCAGCTCATCCATTCATCTGTCTCTCCTGTTTATCTGAAGGTTTTAGAAGTCCTATAACAGGACTGAACTGTGTACTGTGTACCAGTGACCTAGATGATAATGTAAACTCTACATTCATTCTATTTGTTACTAAATGAGGAGGGATAAAAACACCAGACAGGGTAGATCAAAACTGCAGAATAATCTGTCAGTCTCATAAGGATGGGCAGCTATCCAGTAAACAGAATGAGATTTAATATAGATATATTTAAGGTGAAACACCAATTGAGAAATAATTATATAGATTAGAGACAGGCCCGAACAACAACACCAGATTCACCTCTAGAGCTTTGGGAAAGTTCAGATCTGAATGTGAATTTCAAAGCATGGGCCTAGTTGTACAACAAGCCTGAATTAAATGTGAATTCTCACAAGTTTATAGGATCCAAATCCATGGTTTGGACTCATTTCTATACACAAGGTGGGAGACTGCTACACTGAAAGCAGAAATATGGAAAAATGTCTAAGGGTTTAAAGTTGATAGGAGCTCACGATACAATAGATTGCAAAGGAAAAAGAAAGGAAACTTCCATCCTTGGATCAGTGATTGATGATGTGAGACAGCTGATGCTGTGGACCCTGTATTCTACATGCTTTGTGATTAAATTTGTATAAAATGTTAACTTGTAAAATATAAGATGCAGTAATGCCTATTGATGCTGTTTTGATAAGACTGCACTTGGAATAATACATTATTTTTTGTATTATTTGGTCCTTCATTATGAAAAGGATATTGAGAAGTTAGAGAAAGTTTTAAAAGAATGATTGTAACAATAATGGGATTTACATTGTAAATCCTAAGAGGCAGGGGGTAGCATTTTCAAAAGAGCCGAGCTGACCTTAGGAGCACAAATTCCATTGAAGTACTCCTAAGTCACTTTAAAAGTCTTGGTGTTAGGTGCTTTGAAAAAAATCACACTAGGCACCTAAATACCTTTAAAAATCTGGAACTAAACTTTTAGAAAAGTTCTACCCCTTGTCTTCCTATGTACCTAGATTGCCCCCCTTATCTACCTATATGCCCCCATAACATGTGAGCACCTCACAAGCTTTTCATGTATTTACCCTCACAACAAACCTGAGGTAGGGAAATGAATTATTATTTTCATTTGATAGGTGGGGAACTGAGGCATAGTATGATGAAGGGACTTGCACAAGGACTTGCACATGAAGATGAAGTCACTTGCACATACAAAGTCTGGGGCAGAGCAGAGAATTGAACCCAGGCCTCTAGCTAGTATCTTCATCAGTGGCCCAGCTGTCCTATTGTAGGACTATCACCAAGTACTCTATTGATACTGTCTCATTAAGAATAGGTGGTATGATATCTAAAGTTCCACTGATAGGACTTCACTTGAATGCCTCAGAAAAAAGGCGATGGAAAGAAATAGGATACCACTGTGGAAATATTTGAGAGGTATTGTCTGGGGGAAGGGCAAGGGACTATTTTCTGTAAAAGTGTGTTGTAATGGTATAAAATAAGCATAAAATATTCAAGTTAGATATCCGAAAACAAAGTTCAATGATAAGGGCAATGAGACAGTGGAATCAATTGCTTACAGTGTTTAGCGAGGTAGTTGAGGCATCATTAGAGACATTTAAAATAGCTTTGATTAAATGCTAGTGAGAGTCATGTAAAGGAAGATCTTGCCTGATGTGGGATTGGTCCAAGAGGGCATCTATAATTGTATATGGACAAAGATGGAATTTAATTTGAGATATTAATTAGGGCTTTATTTAACGCAGATTCAAGACCTACAGCTGCTGACCATATAACGCTCTTTAAGTTGCCACCAACTTGACTCATTTTCAAAGTTCTCAGCAGTGACGTCAAGATTTAAAGTTTGACCTAATGCTCCATATCTCCTCTTGGGAGAGATGAGAAGATTTCATTTATCTCTGTGGAGGATTTGGCATATCCTAGAAGATATTAGAACATATCTGCAGTACTAGTGGGGTTCTTCTTTTTGTTAAGAAAACTAAGATGCCATGAGGGAAGGCATGGGATGTCTCCTCTAGAAGCCCAAAATGCCTGATCATTTCAGGGGCAGTGCTCGAACTGCGGGTAGGGAAATGTGAGTATGGTGTACACTATATTCCCAATGATCCAAACAGCACAGGGGACATGGATTTTGTTTGAATAATGAGGAGTTTGGTTGATTGAGATGGCAGGAGCCATTCAGCAGTAGGGTGGCCTTGCTTGCGGCCAAGGTCTTCTTCTCAACCTCCTCGTCACAGTCCAGGCTGGGGGAGTCTCTGCTCTGCCCCACTCACTCACTCCTGTGACAGTGGGGCTGTAGAGGGCTGCCTGCACTGCCACAGGGCTGGTGACAACTGTTTTCTGCATGTGTGTGTGGGTGGGGGATGGGAGACAGTGATCCTGGCAGGGCAAAACAGAGGTCCCTGGCTAAGGCTCTGCTCTGCCCTGCCGGGACTGCAGCCCTGCCTACACCTAACGCCTGAAAGGATCCAGTGTCACTGTCCCTGTTGCAGTACCAGGACCCCTCTGCAGCTCTGCTCTCATGGCCCTGCTCACTTACTCCCAGGACATCAGGGATGCAGAGGGATCCCTGTGCTGCTGCAGGAGCCATTCAGGGAATCATAGGGCTGGAAGGGACCTTGAGAGGTCATCTAATCCAGTCCCCTGCATTCAAGGCAGGACTAAGTATTATCTAGACCATCCCTGACAGGTGTTTCTCCAACCTGCTCTTAAAAATCCCCAATAATGGACAGTCCACAACCTTCCTAGTCAATTTATTCCAGTGCTTAACCACTCTGACAGTTAGGAAGTTTTTAATGTCCAGTCTAAACTTCCCTTGCTGCAATTTAAGACCACTGCTTCTTGTCCTATCCTCAGAGGTTAAGGAGAACAATTTTTCTCCCTCCTCCTTGCAACAACCTTTTATGTACTTGAAAACTGTTATCATGTCCCCTCTCAGTCTTCTCTTCTCCAGATTAAACAAACCCATTTTTTTCAATCTTCCATCATAGGTCATGTTTTTTAGACCTTTAATCATTTTTGTTGCTCTTCTCTGGACTTTCTCCAATTTGTCCACATCTTTTCTGAAATGTTGTGCCCAGAATTGGACACAATACTCCAGGTGAGGCCTAATCAGTGCGGAGTAGAGGAGAAGAATTACTTCTCATGGCTTGCTTACAACACTCCTGCTAATACATCCCAGAGTGATATTTGCTTTTTTTGCAACCGTGTTACACTGTTGACTCATATTTAGCTTGTGATACACTATGACCCCCAGATCCCTGGTGGCCTCCCCTGCAGCCAGGGGCTTGTTTTCCTCCTCTCAATCCTGGCCAGGGGTCTTTGCTCTATTATCTGGACCGCCACATTATCTGAATCCCTTCCTTGTTTCCCAGCATGAGATACCTGGGGATCAAGGAAGGGATTTGGATAATGTGGAAGTTCAGATAATAGGATTTTGGATAAATGGGTGTATACTGTATTGATTAGAAAAAACGTAGACAACATTTAAGTGTAACCTCCCCTTTTCTCATTCTTAGTGCTGCTTCAGGATGTATTTGCAGTGCTTCAAAGGCGATAATAAGTAGAATAAATAATACTCACCATAGCTCTTATATAGCCCTTTACATCCATAGACCTCAAAGTGCTTGAGATGTGGACAGAAGTGTAACCTGGTAAGTCAGTGATAGACTTACACTACACATTCTTACACAAATAATTCACCCCTTACTTTCTCTTCTAGCTTTCCTCCCTCAGATCTTCTGGAAGGGTCTTTTCCCAGCCAGAAGACCATAGGTCTTTCAATAATAGCATTTGAAATGTTTGTAAATAAAAATCTTGGTTGATATAGTAGAACCTCATTTTCTACCCAGAATGGAAAAATCACATGTATTAACACAAAAGAAAAGATATATCAATGTCAGCAATGCACAATGGGGGGATATAATCCCAGTGTCAGATGAAGCAAGTGGCTGGCCGGTGCTCCACTCTTTTGAGTGCCCTGCATCTCAGGCAAGCTCTGCAATTTAGCTGGACTGGCCTCCACCCATAGCCTTTTCACCAGAGAAGTAGGAAACAATTCATAGTTAGGCTTGCCCCAACCTCTTCTCTCGCAGAATTACCAGAGGGTAAGCATATCACTGTCTCATCCTAAACACAACATACAGCCAACTCTGCTGAACACTCCTGCACATTGGCAAGACTTGCTTATGGGTCTGCGGTTTTCATAGTGTTACAGACTGGTGTTTTTGTGAAGACTGAGTCAGTATTATGTCTTATGGGTGTGCAAAAGAAGGAATCGGGGGAGGAGGGGTGTTCAAAACTAAGAGCTAATCTCTATGTACATTGCTTTGCGCCTTTGTCTAACTCTTACATTGTCAATAATCTTCTGTTAACATAGGCAGGTGAAAAAAGTTTTGACATGCCAGAACCACAACACTCTTTCTTCATTTTTGTTTTCCTTCTTAGGTGAATAACAGCAGTCACAATACTAATATTCAGGGTACCATGTTTGGTCTGTTTCTTAAACTGTGATCATTATGTGACTAAACATAATAATAGGGGGAAGAAAGGTTGGATGATATTCCTTAGAGGAAAATGCATTTCTTTTATCATCTACAGTAGTTTATTTCACATATTCATGACCCTCCTGGTCTTTTTTTTTTTTTTATGATGAGCCATAAAAATGACAAAATACATTAGCAAAGTTCTCGGTTTATGCTAAAATGACCATATTCAAAAATAATAACAGAGACTTGTATCAGCAATGCAAAAGATGCATGAAGTAATTGGTGCTTAATTTGTACACAAACTGTCAAGGCAGTTTTCCTCACGGCCTGCATCTTCTGAATTCATTAGTCTCTAATTAAGGCCAGTTGGGACCAGCAGTTAGAAGGTTAAAGAGGTTCTGACAGCCCTAATCATTGCTCAGGAAGCTGAAAATGTATGCAAAGTCTCGGCAGATGGGGTGAGATCTGCTTCTGCCAAGTGATAACTGTTATTCCTTTGCACCTCCAAAGCTGTCATCCTAATAGGCACATTT
This sequence comes from Lepidochelys kempii, assembly GCF_965140285.1. Lineage (NCBI taxonomy): Eukaryota > Metazoa > Chordata > Testudines > Cheloniidae > Lepidochelys > Lepidochelys kempii. Next base: position 166,796,105 of record NC_136382.1, read on the forward strand.
TAAATTTATTAATGCTCTAGTTACAATGCATACACAGTCTCTAATGGTATGTCATTCAGAGTATATAAACTGAGCAATTAACACATATTACCTGGTAATGGTAAAATTATTTGTTGCCTGTTTCATCTTTTTCCTTAATCCAGCAAGAAGCATTATAAGCAAAGACTTTTCTTTGTTCAGAAAAAGGAAAAAAAAAAGAAAACAACCAAAACCAACCAAACAAGATTCTGAGCCGCATGTTGGTTTGACTGGCATTTGTTCTTTGTTTCTCTAGACACAGAGCTTGAACTAACTTTACTTTGATTTTTCTCCCTTAGATTTAGAACTTAGTGACTTTAGTTGTCCAAACTCAGCGTTAAAAGTCAATGTTTTAAAGAATTCAAATAAAGTGTTAAAAAGGGGTAAATTCGTAGTCAAATTCTCCTTTTTAACCTCTTTTTTTTAAAGACATTAATTGATTTGAATTCCTCAGAAAATAGCCCTCTTTTTATCTTCCCCACCACTCCTCTGGATATCCCACTTCTCTGTGATAGCCATATCTAATTCCTCTATGTAGTGGTATCCCTGTCCTTAATCCTATTTTGCTTAAAGCTGCTTAATCAACAGAAAGACCCTTTTGGGGTTAGGTTTCTGTTGTCCACCCTGAGGTTTCAGCCATGACAGGCCTTTAATTAAATCATAGAATCATAGAATCATAGAATATCAGGGTTGGAAGGGACCTCAGGAGGTCATCTAGTCCAACCCCCTGCTCAAAGCAGGACCAATCCCCAATTAAATCATCCCAGCCAGGGCTTTGTCAAGCCTGACCTTAAAAACTTCTAAGGAAGGAGATTCTACCACCTCCCTAGGTAACGCATTCCAGTGTTTCACCACCCTCCTAGTGAAAAAGTTTTTCCTAATATCCAACCTAAACCTCCCCCACTGCAAGTTGAGACCATTACTCCTTGTCCTGTCCTCTTCTACCACTGAGAATAGTCTAGAACCATCCTCTCTGGAACCACCTCTCAGGTAGTTGAAAGCAGCTATCAAATCCCCCCTCATTCTTCTCTTCTGCAGACTAAACAATCCCAGTTCCCTCAGCCTCTCCTCATAAGTCATGTGTTGCAGACCCCTAATCATTTTTGTTGCCCTTCGCTGGACTCTTCAATTTATCCACATCCTTCTTGTAGTGTGGGGCCCAAAACTGGACACAGTACTCCAGATGAGGCCTCACCAATGTCGAATAGAGGGGGACGATCACGTCCCTCGATAAATGTAGCGCTTGTGCAACAATTGTTTGTGACGTAGCAGCATACAGAATTGTAGTCATAGGCAATGGATAGTTTCTAAACTGTAGGCTTCATCAGGACTACAGGATTCATAAACAGTCCTAATAGTGTGACATGGTGTTAATCTCAGCAAGAGAGCAATTATGTAGCCAGTGGTTTATAGACAGGTCAGGAACCTATTTCCCTATTAGGACAAATTGATTTATACTCTATAAAACTAACATAACTATGAAAGAGAATTTAGGATAATTAAACTCTGGGCCTGATTCTGCTCTCACCAGTGTAAGTCACAAGTGGCTCCAAGTTTAATCAATGGAATTACAGCAGTGTAAAATCAATGTGAGAGTAGAAGCAAGACTTCTGATGACTTTTCTTTGCTAAGATCCTGAATGGAAAGATTTTTAGAGCTTTGTGATTGATAGCAAGTAACCGAGGTCAGAACCAGAATGCTCCAGCCACCCAGCATGGTCTTGTCTCCCATCCCCACTGAAGTCAAAGGAACAACTCAGCTGAGTAAGGGCACCACATTAGGCAACTTGACTTGCTTGACAGTTAAGACCATGCAGGTTGAGTGTTTGGCACCAGAAAGAATTGCCCAAAGCCCAGCGCCTCAAAGGTATTTAGGCACCTCACTTACATTGATTTCGATGGATCTGGGTCCCACTGCCTCTGTTTGTCACAAGAATTGTCTCACCAGCCTTCAACAGTAATGCTATCCGTACAGGAGAAAACGGGGAATGAGGGAAAAGCAGAGAAGTGAGAAATAACCACAACAAATGAAATGGGCTGCAGAGTGGGGATAGAAAGATGAGCACCCTAGCCTGGCCCAAAGCCCTCTGTTTCTGAAAACATTATCACAGTGGTCTTTGTAGTTCCTTGTAAATTTCTAATTTTCCTGTCACTGAGCCAGTCCTTGTCATTTGATGGGCAAATTTAATCAAATTATAAAGCCTGATATACCTTGTGGGCCAGATCCATAGCTGGTGTAAACCCTTGTTATTTCAGTGGAGCTATGCTAATTTAGACCAGCTGAGGATCGTGCCCTCTCTGTGTGTAATTTTTTACTGTGCATCTTGTGACATTATTGTTTGATAAAGTGTCTCCTAATTCACTTTATTTTATTTTAAGTTACAAAAATGCACCTTTCCAATAATGTAAGCCTATATACACAGGAATTTAAATTGAAATAGAACCAATATCAGTTACAAACCTCCCCACATACCAATATTATAACTCTCCCCATACCCACCTCTCCTGGGAAAAGAGAAGGGGCTTTGCAACATACCTAGAAGTTCAGAGTAGATTTGGGCTCTGTCAGACCAAAGAGGGCATACATTCCAAAACTGAGGATTCTTCAGTTAGAAGGTCTTGCCACCAGCATTCTCTTATTAAAACCCTGAGGCTTGTCACTAGAGTGTCTCAGCTAATCTGAATTGCTTCATTGTCCTTCATGGGGGGGGGGGGAGGTGGGGTCTGGCTTTTCTACTCTGTTTAGATCAGTAAATGAGGCCAATCGAACCCCATCAATGTAACACTGCTGAAATGCAGTGGGAACCAGGACCCTGGTCTCTAAGGTAGACAGGACCCAATTCATTTAGAACTGAAACTATGACTAAAAATCATATAGTTGCTCTGGAGCTTCCCTTTCCTTAATGTAGCTTCCTACTGACCGGTCCAGAGCAAAGAAACCAGCACATATCATGTACTGCAGATGGGTCAGCGATGGATCCCATGCAGCTGGCATGATCTGTCTCATCTTGTATTTGCTGGCTACTTACCCAGTCAGCAGCCATACGTTTCTGGGGTAAATCACTGCCAGTTGTCTCACAGAAAGACAATTGTCTAACAGTAAAAATAATAATTCTCCTCTAATAGTAGATTCAGTACTTGAATCAGGGATGTTAGCCCCAGGATAGTACTCCTTTCTGCGCCCACCCATGATTCTGAGTCCCTGTTACAGCCAATTCACAAATAGAATGAAACAGTAGAGTAAATAATGTGCTGTGAATAGTTTGCTCTTGGGGCACAAGTCAACAATGATGGAAAAGGCGAGGGAAGTTATAGGTCAGATGCAGGTTAGTCAGCAAATTAGTGTAAGTGACCAAACAGCAACTTGTACCAATTTGCCGTTCATGTGGCTTGCAAAACTTGTGTAACTTATCACTAGTCTGATGTTCTGCCAGAACACAATTCTGGTTGGGTGTAAGCTACCCGAAGTTGCCTTTGCTCTTGCTAGGGCTGAATGGGCTCCAGAAGTGCTAGAGATGATGGAAGGGAACGTTTAAAACAGTAGGAAGTCCTGCATTCTCTGCAGTCCTTATGCTCTACTGTTAGTTGCTTTCCCTGTTACCTCCTCCTCACCTGTCCCACTGATATGCCACTTTCACATCTTCTGTGCACACTCTGGGCCAGACTGTCCAGAGCTGCACACCATCACTGACAGGTTCTAGTCCTAGAGAAGGTCCATCTGGCCTTGCGAGATCTGAGTGCAAGGCATAGAGCTGTCCTCCCATGGCACAGAATTGAGGTAGAGATTCCTATGCCAGGCCCCAGCCTCTTGCTGCTAGTGTGGGGGTGTGGCTGGAGGAAAGGGGCCTTGTATAATATGACTCCACACTACACTGATCCCTGACTGCAGCTTTGGCCCCTTTAAGCCACTGACAGCAGGTGTACCTTAGAGCAACCCAGATTAGGCAGACACCACGGAGATTCCATTATGTAGCTCAACAGTCACCACTGTTCTCTGAGTTGTGGCGTATTGTCCTGGGTACATTGCCTGTAGGATATGCCTGGATGCAGAGGTTCCAGAACTCAGCCCAGGCTGAGCAAGAGAACGTTTTTCATTACAGTCAGGAAAAAGCTCAGGAAAACAATGGAAAACTCTCTACCCAGTAAATGAAGATACTGACTTCTTTGTGGCCAGGAGGTTCAAGTGGGCTTTCTCCTGTGGAACCAATAACATCATAGCCTCATTTTAAAATGAATTTCCTCCTTTGGGGAGACCTAGCAAAAAAATCATTCTATGCCATGTCTAGCTCCATTTCAGGATTTAGGGAACATTCTGTTTTACTCTGGGACACTGGGCTGTCACTGGTGGGACTGGTGCTGTAAGATCTTTAGCTCTTTTTATATCTACAACCGCTCTTCTTGGTCTTGATCCAGGGCAAAAGGAAGAGACAAGCTGATAGTGTTCAATACTTTTGATGTTTTCTCAGGTTAGCTGCCAGCACTGACATGGTGCTGTGTTCAGTAGGTATTCTTTTCATAGGCACTCTACAGTTCACACCTCGCTCAGGCAAGGGTATCATGAGCCCGGGGCTGAATGGATCCTGTTGTACCAGATAGTGATGGATGTTCATTGCTATGTGTGGTGCTCACTGCAAGGTGTGAGGTGAAACACACGTAATTCAGCTGGACCTCAGAATGGTGCATATGAAAGGGATGGGGCTATATTTCAATAGAAAGTATTTTGAGCACACTGAGAGTGTAAGAATGCTCTGTCACAAGATTAGAAGGATCTGTGCCCTGAACTGCATGGATCCCTGTTGGAATCTAGTAACATCCTGTAGGGTGTGTGTCACTTCTCCAGCATATACTCAATTTTTTCTCTGGAAGGTTGTCCATGGCTAGGAGAATTTGAGGGCATATTGGTCTTATCATTGTTTCTTTACAGGCTTTCTTTGATCCAGCAAGATGCTGAGCATGTTTGTGAGGTGCACAGCACCCTCAACAAGCCCTGACCTCTCTGGAAGTTTAGGGTGTGCAATACTTGGCATGAACCCTTAGCACCTGGCAGAATCAAGCCCTATGAGCATTGTTTCCATTTAATTGGCATTTACGGACTATTTAGCTGTATGGGAGTACTGTGGCCAGAGACTTTGTTGGTTTGTGTTTATTTTGGCTGCACTAGGGAAAAACAACCTCTGCAAATGAACTGGAAAGCCCAGAGAGAATTTATCTTTCTGAACTTTGGGTTTCTGCTAAGTTTCTCTCTAGCTGCATAGACCCTGGTTCTGCCACAATCTCAAGGGTGATTTGTGCATTTATTTCCAATTGCTTCCAGACTAAAAGCGATACAAGTATTTGTATGCATTAAACAGTCATTCTTAGCGCTTGTATGCTGATTGGCTTCTGTAGAGGTGAAAGCCCTACACAATGATGGGTAAGCATCATTACCTCCATTCACAGATCAGAAAGCAAAGGTTCAGGGAGGTGAAGGAACTTGTCCAAAGTTACACAGCAAGTCACTGGCAGATCCAGAACTAGAAACCAGTTTGACTCCAATCCAACACTGGTTTCACATCAGGGTAACTCCACTGAATTTACATCAGTGTACCAGAAATAAGAATCAGTCTCCAGACCTCCTGACTCTCAGTCCCATGCCCATTTGCTCAGATTGAGCCAGATTCTCTCTTGCACTTAGTTGATTCTCTGTCCAGACCTGGCACAGGGTCCCTGCCCCCCTTTCCCGCCCCCCCGCAACTGAGCATAGCTGGAGTACCCTGCATTCCAGCCACTCATTCTCCTTGGCCCAACATACCCCACCAGCACCGGGGGCTCTGAGAAGGTGGTCTAGCAGCTAGCTATGCCCTTTGGGGACTCCCCTGCACCGGGAAATCTTCAGTGGAGACCCTAGGGCCATATTTCATCCCATTCACACCACAGACATGGTGCTCAGGGGACAGATTGGGGCAAAGAATCTGATCTGTTATTTTGTTATTAGGAAGCCTAATCCTGCACCACTCGGGACAGTAGGGATTTTGCCATTGATCTCAATGGAGGTACTTCTGTTTTATGCTGGTGTGAGAGGACACGAAGTGTCTCTGCACCTGGGCAAACTCATACAGATTCATGTTGTTGCTCCAAGGGACAAAGATTTGGGGGTCGGGAGGGGGGGAGAAACATTCTGGCATGGTCTCTGCAACAAGCTGTTGTCAATAACCATAGTACAACATGAAAAATCACTGCCAGGGTTGCACAAACCCATACCCAAAGAGCGCACTGAGTGCTGGGCAGTCAGTATTGCTGAGTAGAGCTGGTTGGCATTTTCTGCAGCCAATGATTTTCTTTTTTTGGGGGGGGGACAGGTCAAAAAATGGTTCTGATCAAAAAAGCACACCCTGAACTGGATTGGTGGCAGGCCAGGATTTCATAGTCACCACCGTGCCATACACCATGGCTGACCTGCACTTCATGATCCCATTGGGATAGGATTCAGGCTTTTCTACTCCAAAGACACATCGTCCACCCTTTGAGCCAAGGTTCTATCTTCTTTAGCTGGAGCAGTATTAGAGTTTATGATGAATACTGAAACATTCAGCTGAAGGCAGGGATATTATTAAGGGCTGTGATTAATAGCTGTCACATGTGGCTCATTCTTCCTCTCGCCCTTTGTCCAGGGGGAGAATTGTGTGTGCAGTGGAGTGATGTTTTGGTAGGGTTTTAGTTTTGGAGGGGAGGAGGAGGATATCTTCTTTTCAGTGCACAAACTGCTCATTGGGCATCTTCCAGAAGGCGAGTTGAAGATGTGTGCCTTGTGCTTGGAGCAGAAGGTGATGAGGTTTGTGATGGTCCTCAGTTCCTGGGGAGTTCATTCTACAGTCTCACACAGGACCTGGAGAAGCTTTGTCTCCTGCACAAACGATTTTTATCCTTGTGGTAGAAAGTTCCATTGTTCCTGAGAAGTGAAATTTTCAACCCAGAGCTTTAAGTAATCCTTTAGGTATTCTAGGCCCAGGACATTGATTGCCCTGGAAGATGTACCGGCACAGTGGGGCAAAGATTCACTCACTGTGTGTACACATTTTGAACACAGAAGGCCAGAGCTGCCTGTATGCTTGGGCTGCTTTTTGCCACTCTGATGGCTGCTTTAACTAGCTATTTAAGAATTCCCCCACTTAGGAGATGCCTCAGCTGATGCTTCTAGGGCAGGGGGGCATAGCCAGGGACAAGGGAGCATTGCTGGAGAAATCTTATGTGCTGGAGATTCCTGACTGCCAAAACAGCCATTGAGGCCATGGACTGTCCTTGTTCCCTTCCCATTAACAGGGGAGGGAGAAAATGCATTGGGATACATCTTCTGTTAGCGAAGAAACTCTTGTCTGAGCTACTTCTTCCCTTGTCAGATGCTTGCTGCCTCTGCTCCACCCACGGCCAGAAATTCCTCACCTTCTCCCCCTACTCCACTTCAGATCCATGACCTGCTGAGAATAGGGGAAGTGCTGGGAAGCAATGGGCTCCCACCCTAGAGGGAAGAATAGGAGGGTGAGCTGCGCTCTCCTGGACTCCCTTTTGCTTTGTCCCCTTGTGTTTATGTAGCTCTTCAAAGTGCAATCATTAATCCACACAGCATGTTTGTGGTAGAAGGCAGAGAAAGTCTCATGACAGGGGGAAAGGCCCCTGCCTTTAAGCTGAGGGGAAGCTGCCAGTTTTTGGAATGTCCACTCAAAACATTTAAATGCATGAGTCATAGCATAAGAAATTCAATTAGGAGTGAAAATAATTGGTGGGAGTGTGCACTGAGTGCCCCTAGCAGTGGTAATTACCTCTACTGCCTCGTCTGAGTACTCAAAGAACGTTTCTGTTTATGCTATAAAACCTTAATCATAATACAAACAGCTTCCCTTTAGTGCTGCAAGAGAGACCCAGTACTGCGTCAGTCTTCTCATAACTAGATGACCTGAAAAGAGTTCCCTTCCATGATTTATATTCCTGGATAGCTCAAAACAAATGTTTTTCAAATCAGCTCACTATTGTGACCATATCACCAACGTCATGTCGATGAGAGACTATTTTCCAAGCAGGCAAAAAGTCAAGAGGCTGAGACTGAGCTCCCTTGCACTAGTTTCACACTGGTGTATCATCCTTGACTTCAGTGGAGTTAGTCCTCATTTGCCCTGAATAAGTGAGATCAGAATCAGATTCAGAATCTGGAATAAAAATCCCATGCTCCCGATACTCCAGCAAAGCAGCCATTGGACCACAATATCCAGAATAGAGGGATTCTCTCAGGCCATCACAGTGACACCTATACCAGCCTCTTGCAGGTCCCAGCATGGGAGACATAAACTGGACATCCTTATGCCCCAGTGAACCCTGGCAGCCTTCAGGCTATCCACTGTATACCAAGGACTGGATCAGGCCCAATATAGGGGGAGCATAAAAGTTGTTTACAGTCAAATTTGTCTCTGTAGCCTAGCTAATCTTGCATTACAAGATTACTATGGCCTCTGACATATACTTGGTATAGCTGGAGCTGTGTGCAGTCAATGCAAGATGTGACTTGTCTACTATACCATGCAAAGATGAACAGCTATTTAAGAGAAGACTCAAGCAGCATAATCCATTAGAATCCATTTACAAACTAACAGATATTTTACAGACATTCAACAGACATTCAATCACATCATAATCTCAGAAACCTGCCAACAACCCCCTCCCCCATAAATTAAAATGAAGTTATATAAGCATGACTTGATGAACCTGGGGTAATCTGATGGCATGAGATGCATATACTACATTAAGTTACAAATTCCCCTTCTTTTTTCTTATCTGTTAATAGTGGGACAGAAAACAGGTAGTGAATGTTTTGGAGCCAGCATGTTTATCTATTTACAGTTCAATAAACTCAGAAATCTGAACAGGGTAAAATTATTTTATTGTGGTCCATTTGTCAGTAATTTCTTACCATGTTACCTGTTTATTAACCAACTGGTGGCTGGACAGACTTCTCACTAATGGCTAGGCTACTGTTCCTATTAAAGTGCAATGTATAGTATATGGCATGTGTTTAGGTCCCATCATACAGTATGATGGGAATGGAATGACCCTTGATCCTGTGGGGAATCCCCATTGAAGACTGGATCAGATTGCAGGTTTGGGGATCTGAGCTTGGCATCCAATGTTAAATCTTCTGACTCTGGGAAGCTTTACTTAAGTGAAACCCTAGAGATTTCATTGTGACTGCTCACTATGGGTAAGCACATCTCACGTGAATAAATGTTGGCAGGAGCAGGCCCTGTGATATTTAATGGCTCATGCCTTTGCCATAAATAGCACAAAATGTAATGTTCTTTTTAAAATATGATGGAGAGATTGTATGGGGTTAATGTTTTTATACATGCTTAGAGGAGCTTTTCACCGAAACCCTATGGTGGGTCTCTGTGGGGGGGAATTGTGAGTGAAGTGCCTGCAGATAGAATTGTGTGGAGGGCAGCTTTGGAAACATGCATTCACTGCCATGATTACACAGATCCCATGGCTTCGCTGCCCCAGTGTGAAAGAGGTACTGAAGTGCAATCCCAGCACCTTGGCTGGAATAGCAACTGCAAGGGCGCTGGGCTGCCATCCTGGTACTGGAATGGGAGATTGATTGCACACCCTCAGCTGCCCCAGTCACAGCATATTTCAACCTATGTGACTACTGTGGTAGATAATATTTCAAACTTCACCAAATGGATGAACGGATCTAATGAAGATTAATCGCTACATGTTTATATTTGCTGGGTGGAGGACACTGAAAATAGTCCTGTGTTTGTATCGCTAACAACCATGGCTTTTCTATGTTCCTGTGCAATGCAAACATAATAAATCATTTGAATTTTTTGTCAATGGATGGACATTACAGTAATATAATACAGACGCCCCGATCTTGTCCCTGAATCACCCACCCTTATATTCACAGATTGTCCCACTGAAGTTAAGAATCTGTCTAGTGCAGGCCTGAGAATAGAATTGGGAGCTTAGACATGACAGAATTTCATTTCAATGGTCCAGTGGCTTGCCACTGGTGTAAATTGGCATAGCTCCCTCTAAGTCAATGGAGTTCCACCAATGTCCGGCAGATAAAGATCTGAACCAAAGCTCTTAATAGCCTGAGGGCTGGGACTTTCAAAGTAGTCTAAGGGTGTGAGGCCAAAATCCTATTGAAAGTGAATGGAAGTTGTGTACCTCACTCTTCTAGGTTTTAAATACCATCTGAAATTTTAATTAATATTATTAATACTAACATTGATAATAATCCCCTGAAACATGCTCTGAAGTGTGTTAATGCAATTATTGAGTGGTTCTTAACATTTAATTTTTTTTGTGACAATAACCATTAAAAACATTCATTTTTAACATATCTTTCCACTACAGAGAAAATTTCATAGTGGAAGGCTAGGTAGAAATAGCTGAGTGGGGGGAGAAGAAAAGAAGATGAACAGCTTCTACTGAACATTATTTTATATTTATTTAAAATAAAAATATTTAATGTCTAAGCCTGGAAGGGTAAGAGTGTTTCCTTATTCTTTCAGCTTTTACTCTCACTCTTGAATGGTAAATTCTCAGATTAAACCACCTGCTGATTTACCTTTAAAGTGAAAGTAAAAGTTCAAAGCAACCCAGTGGCCTCCAAAGCAGAGTGGCTGAAAAGGAGTGTGTGGGGTAATTCATGAAGACAATATTGCCTTCTTCCTTTTTCCTCTGGCCAGGAGACTCTCCCTCTGTCTCTCAGATGTGGACCTGGCTACAGTACATGGAGCCACGTTTCTGTCACATCAGGGCTGAATTACAGCTGCAACATACTTTACTTTAACCTGACCCAACAGGCCACCTACAAGCTTCGTTTGGTCCAACATGCAACAGCTGGCCTGATAAGGGAAGTGAACAAAAAAACCCAGTTAATAATACCAATATGTTGCCAACTCTGTTGACTACTAGCTGAGCCCCTGGAACAGTTCAAGGGTTCTATGCTTAACTTCAAAGCCCTCCATAGTCTAATTTAAAGATTACCTTTCTCTGTTCTCCATGGCAGTTGCAGAACATTGACAGAACATTGTGACTGACAGAGCCTACCTAGGTTATAAGTCAAACAGACTGGCAGCAGGGCATTCTTGGTAGAAGGCCTCTAGTTGTGGAATTTCTTCTTGTTAGAGACCCTTGCTGAGCCCAACGTGTGCAACCATAAAATCCTGGTGCAGGACTCATTTCTTTCAGCAGACATTTCCATAACACCCATGCTATGTACAGCCCTCCCGGAGCAATCCAGCTAAACCTAGCTACTCATCCAGAATGACATAAAACAGGGAGAAAAGTTGACTCCTCCTCCCGAAGGATCACTCATATACATTTCAGACATACCAAACCTGCTAAAAATGCAGGAATTGGGCTTGTTTTTGGCTTAATTGGCTTGTGAGTTGCTTGTTGGCTAGTTTTTGGCTTGTAGCTTGTTGCGTGTTGCTTCTTTTTTTTGAACTTTTTTTTGGCTCCCAGCAAGCAGGGGCAAGGGGCAAGCGGGGGCAAAAGAGGGAGAGTCAGGGGTGCACAGCGGGCCCATCACAGTCCCAGACTGGACATGGTGGGGGGAAGGGATCTAGTCACATAGAGCATTGGGGTTCTTAGGAACTGGCTTATTTTGGCTTTGTTTTGAAATGGGATTAGCTTGATTTTTGGCTTACTGTGAAAGTCAGGGTGCTTATTTACCACATGAAAGTTGGCAACTCTGGTACATTGTAGGTACCCAGTGGGTTGCTCTACATTATAGCAGCCTCCTCCATAACTGCCTGTGAGTTTGTATCTGTTGAGCTGCCAATTATGTGTGAAATATGTGGTATGAAAACTAGACTGATGAAGATAAACAAGCTGCCCACCCCTACACACACACACACACACACACCTTGTTAACTCAGAGAATTTTATTAGTTTGTAGATACTGCTACCCTTTTACCACTTATCCAGATTGGACCTCATCTTTGTAGCTAATTGTTTTGTGTTAAAGACAAGCAGAATAGCATGCGTTTTTATTATGTGCCAAAATATGCTTTGAAAATGTTAAAAATATATAAACATTTCCAGCAATTTGAGTGGTACTCTGCATTCATGGGTAGACCTCAAGGAATGTGTGTCTAGTGGTCTCAGCACAGGATTGAGAGCTAGGAAAGCTAATACTTTAATTCTGGCTCTGATTCCCCTGTGACCTTAAGCAAGTCACTTAGGCCAGTTTCAGAAATGATTTCTGGATTGGGTTACTCCATTTCTGAACACCCCATTTGAAACACCTGGAACCTATTTTTCAGAACTGTGGATCACCTACAACTGCAAATCAAGACAGAGGGTGCTGGGCTGCTCAGCCCCTTTGAAAATCAGGTATTATGTGGAACAAGATGAGCACCCAGACACTGAGGCAGCCATTCTCAGAGGTCTCTTTTGAACATTTTAGCCACAATTTTCTGCCACAGTTTCTTCATTATAATATGGGGATGATATAGTTCTTGTCTTCCTCAGAGGGATGTTATGCAGATTAATAGCTAAATCAGTTAGAAAAGTGCTTTCAAAATGAAAAGTATTATATAAATAGTCTTGGCAGAATTCAAATTTTATTTTGATGGATAATATCAATATTTATTGTTCTGGGCCAAGGTGTTCGAAGCACCGCAGGCCAGCAGAGGTACTCTGGAAAACGAGACCCACACACAGCTAAGAAGTGAGTTATTGGCTTTATTGAAGGTTAGTGACACACTCGCAATGGGGACTCCAAGCATTGCTGTCATGGAGATGGAGAGCCCAGCACACCAGAGCTTTGCCTGGGACGGAGTCCGACGAAGGGGTAAACAGCGAGCCCTAATAAGCAGTACACAAAATCAGCTCATGAATATATAATAAGGTACTTTCCAACAGGGGCTTTCCGCTGCCTGCACAGGGCCCTGCAGGGCAGATGGAACCGGCCGAAACCGGTTAGAGTTGGTTCTCCATGTCCTACAGTGACCGGGCGGCCTCGAGAAAGCGGAAGTTCCCTAGCTAGGCCGTAACAAAGTCTTCCGCAGTCCCTTACATTTATGTTTAATCATTTTTTATCAGTTTAAATGTTCACAGTTACAGGGTTTTGGGGGGTGACAGATTATGGGGGGATTAAACAATGATTATTTAATGGCAGCAGACATTGAGATTCAAAAAGTTAGCGCTTCATAACGGTTAAAACAACATCACATGTCAAAATATACCAAGTAAATATCCTTAAATCAAACTGTACTTTTCATGCAGCATGTCTCTTACTTTGCCTATCTGTACATTTTGATTGATAGAAATATTTTTTCATCCGTTTGTGTGTGTGTGGTGAAATCAATGTTTAATGACATTTACCAATAACAATCTGGTCCTTCCAAGTCTGCATAGAAGAGTTGAGTTCAAAAATTGTTGAATATGCTACCAATTATTGGTTTTTGCTAAGAAACTATCCTTTTTAAAAAAAAAGCTGCTAAGCTATGATTGAAGGAGACTGGCTCCTTCATTTCAGTGCTATAAACAAACAAAAGGGAGGCCTTGGTCTGGCGCCGCTCTGAGTATTCTGAAATCCCCCCAGCACCTTGCACGATATGACCCTAAGATGGTTATGCATGGAGAAGATAATATTGTTTCAGAGCCTCCAAATGTGCTGGGCCTCTATAACGTGGTGAAAGAAGATGTCTTCCAAGAAGTTCACATTACTGGCTGCAGTAAAAGACAATAGCTATATTGTTTCAGCAGCCAGTTTCTTCCCATTGTCTTCATTTTAAAAACCCATGCACACTCAAAGGCAAAGGGATGTGTTTCACCACAATTTGAGAACTGTACTGTAACCAGATATTATCTTCATTTTACTGCTTGTTTCATGTTACTTTTTGGTCCTTAAGTTCTCTAGAGTTCATCATTGCCCATGACGTTATCATGACTTGCAAACTTTCCCATTATTTCCACAATCAATAGGAGTGTAATATATTGTGTTATTCTGTATTTCAGGTACATGTCACTCAGTGTTTTATCTCCATTGATACTCCAGGTACCATGCACAGAAACTAAAGTAGGCTGACTTGTCTTCAGCTAATCTTGAATGTCTTTTGTTCAAGAGGTGTTTTGTATTCATCAGTCAACTAAGGACTCATCCTGAAGAAGCCCTCAGTCAGCACATAGATCTCAGTGAAAAAGGGATATGCAGCTTGTAAAATATTCATAGCAAAAGGTACCTCAATCATTTTCACCTTTTGACCCTTCAAGCCTGAAAGGATTATTAGCAGTAAGAGGCAAATCTTATGGACGTGAAGTTTTCATAGATGAAATATCTTGCCTTCTCTGTTATCCACTTTTGATATTAAACCTATTCAGAAGTTACACTTATCTTCCCACTCTATCTGTCGCTACAGTTGTGTCAGACTCAAAACAGTTTTAATAAAAGTCCAAAGTTGAAATGATAGCGATCAAAGTCTGGAGTTAACCACAATTTTTTAAAAAGAGAAAAGTGCAGTGGATATTCATTTTTCCCCCAAGGGCAAAGATTGAACCTAGCTGTAATAAATACAATTAAATTCCCCACATAACCAAAATTGTAGTTTTGTGGAATCAGTAGCAAGTTATCTACATTTGTGAAGGTTAAAGTATAAAGCAATCACTGGGATTTCCCAACATACAGTAAGTTAAAAGGAAATGATGGATGTTTGCTGTATGCAATCAGTTTTTACAGCATACATTAAATGAAGCACCATAGTTGAGAACAGTCTGCAAAATCCAGAATATTTTTAGAAACTACCACAAATTCTTGCAGCTATAAAGTCTTATCCTTACAAAATTTAATATAAAAACTACCAGAGTTGCAAAATTAATTTTACATATGTTAGTAAACAATTCCAGCCTTCGGGCCAAGTCAGTAAATCAGATCCACAAACTGGATCCCATAAAAGAATTCCAAATTACTCATTTTGGAAGATGAATAGCAGACTTCCTGCCCCAAACAATAGTCTTTGTATGTCTAGTGTGGTAGATAGGCAGAATTACCAGTGTGTCCACGAGAGAGTAATAATTCACCAAAAGGAGAGGTATGTTCAGGCAGAAAATGGTCACGGCCAAATGAAATCCTGGTACACTACATGGTAGCTTCAAGAAAAAATGAATATTTGTGCTGAATAAGCAACACAACTTAAACTTTTAGGACATGAACTCTTCATTAATTAATACACTGTACACATGGATACAAAGATAGTGGTTTGCACTGATATTATTACCCAAACTGCCAGATGCATTGTTGTTGTTTCCATTGGCATGTGTCATCAAGTGGCTACATATAAAATAGGGGCAGAAGTAGAGCATCTTGTAACATTTACCAATTAAAATTCTTATCAAAGGAATGCTTATTCCTCAGCAATTAAGCATCAGGTGGTAACAAGTGGGAAAAGATGTGGCATCCTAATCAAGCTATATCTCCAGAAGAGCTCAGTGCCCCTTCTTCAAGCACTCCAAATGCATAGTTAGGGCTATGTTTTCAAAAAGATCTCAAGCTCCCATTTAGTTTCCTAAACAAGGGCCAGATTTTCAAAGATGAACAGCAAATAGTAGCTGCCATTGTGACTCATATGGCCAGATTTCCAAAAGATCTGAGCACCCAACATACTGCGCTCTTCTGAAAATATGGCCACTTATATGGTGCCTAAAGGAGGGCTGAGCACATAGTGTGTAGGATTTTGCAATGGGACTTGAGCTCGTAGGTCACTTAGGTGCTTTTGAAAATTCCACAAATATAAAAAAAATTAGACTGAATTGTAATCAGTATGTTACAATAAGAGTGCACAGAAGCAAGCACATCTGTACCTCCAACACAATTTACATTCTTAATCAGAGTGTTTTTTTCCACCCCTTTCTCAAGGGAATCTTGGCTCTTAGGCAGTTTTGTGACCATTCCTCCAGCTAATAGCTATGGGTTGACAGATCCATAACACAGCAAACTATTTTGTGTATATATTTTTACATATAACCCATTTCTCCACTACATGGCATAACTTCAGCCTTAGGTTATGTTTATCCATGATTCCCCCCCACCCCCCAATATTTAATGTGGAAAGATCTTTGCCCTAGTTATCATTCAATATGGAGATAGCCTAGGGTGACCAGACATCCCGATATTATTGGGACCATCCCAATATTAGGGGCTTTGTCTTATATTTGCAACTTTGCTCCTTCCCACCCCCCGCAAAAAAAGTATCCCAATTTTTCACATTTGCTATCTGGTCATCCTAATATAGTCACATCCTGAATCAAAGATCCGAAAAAAGAAGTAGATTAAAGGATGAAGATTAGGACATATCCTCGGTGATCAAATGAGGACATATCCATGTACAGGAAAAGGACAAGCAGATTTATTAATGGATTAAGGGAGAGGCAGCATGATACTTGTGCTGTGACCTTGAGCAAGTCACTTAACCTCACTATGCCTAATGTTTCCTCACCTTGCAAGTTGAGATAAAGTAAAGCTCTTTGAAATCTACTGATGAAAACTTCTATATAAACGTTAAGTGTTTTGTTTTATTGTTCTGCTATTTATCTGCTATTAGGAAATTATAGGCCTGTCAGTCTGACATTGATCTCAGGCAACATAATGGCGCAGCTGATACCGAGATTTGATTAATAAAGAATAAAAGGAGGGTAATGTAATTAATGCCAATCACCACGGGTCTATGGAAAATAGATCCTGTCAAACTAACTTGATTTTTTTTATGAGAATACAAATTTGGTTGATAAAAGTAATAGTGTTGATGTAATATACTTAGACTTCTGTAAGGCATTTGATTTGGTCCTGCACAACATCTTGATTAAAAACCGAGAGTAGTATAAAATTAACATGGCACACATTAAATGGATTAAAAGCTGACTAACTGACATGGTTCAAAATGTAAGTGTAAACACAGAATCATCCTTGAGCAGGGGTGCTTCTAGTGGGGTTCCTCGGGGATCTGTTCTCAGCCCTGTGCTATTTAACATTTTTTCTCAAGGACCTGAAAGAAAATATAAAATCATCACTAATAAAGTTTGCTGATGACACAAAACTTGAGGGAGTGGTAAATAATGAAAAGGACCGATCACTGATACAGAGCAGTCTGGATCGCTTGATAAGCTGGGCATAAGCAAACAATATGGTTGTAAATACAGCTAATATGTAAATATATACATCTAGAAACAAAGAACGTAGGTCATACTTAAAGGATAAGGGAACTCTATCCTGGGAAACAGTGACTCTGAAAAAGATTTGGGAGTCATGACGGATAATCAGCCAAACATGAACTCCCAGCACAAGCCTCTGACCAAAAGGGCTATTGCGATCATTGGATGCACAAACAGGGGAATCATGAGTAGGAATAGAGAGATTATTTTACCTCTATATTTGGCACTGATGTGACTATTGCTTGAATACCGTGTCCAGTTCTGGTGACCACAATTCAAGAAGGATGTTGCTAAATTGGAGAGGGTTCAGAGAAGAGCCCCAAGAATGATTACAGGATTAGAAAGATGCCTTATGGGGACAGACTCAAGGAGCTCAATCTATTTAGCTTAACAAAAAGAAAGTCAAGGTGTGACTTCACATTTTATAAGAAGCATCATGGGGGACAAATATTTGATGGCGTGTTCTTCAGTCTAGCAGAGAAATGTAGAACATGATCCAATGGCTGGAAGTTGAAGTGAGACAAATTCAGACTGGAAATGAAGTGTAAAAATTTAAAGTGAGGGTAATTAGCCATTAGAGTAATTTACCAAAGGTCATGGTAGATTCTTCATCACTGGCAATTTTTAAGTCAAGATTGGATATTTTTCTAAAAGATCTACTCTAAGAATTATTTTGAGGAAGTTCTGTGGCCTGTGTTATACAGGACGTTAGACTAGATGATTACATTGGTCCCTTCTGGCCTTGGAATCAATTAATTTAATAAATCTGCAGTCTGAAATACAGTTCACCAAATCACAAAGGTTGATATAATGTCCTCAGTTTGTAGGCAGGAAGTTCCATTGATTTCAATGAGGAGATCTGCTTTCAGGGAAGTTACTGCCACCTGGAAATGACTTAAAAGGAGTTTCAGGTATTTCCCCTGCTCCTCAGTACAGCTGCTTTTCTAAAAGGATTTCCTGTCCCATGCTCCAAACAAATTGGAGAAACTGATTCACCAACTGGTGGCACAGGGGAAACAATGAAAAAGAGTCAACACAATGGGCTAAATTCTGCTCCCAGTTATATCATCTCACTAAAGTATCTCCAGATTTACATTGGTGAAACTGATAAGAGAATGTAACCCAAAGCGCTGCCCACTTCAGAAAGTAAACACAATGGGAAAGTACGCAAAAATGGCTTTGTCTCTAATCTGTTTGAGTTGTGCTCATTCTAGATGTCACTTCTAGCAATACTAACATTACACAAGTGGCAGGCAGAAATGCGGTATTTAAGTTGAAGGTTTCTTTTCAAAACATGAAAGCAAGATAGATCCCAAAGCAATCAAAAATAAAGTGGATGAGGAGTCTGTAGAGAACTGTAAGGAAAGCTTTGAGACATCACTTTGTTTATACCCTCCTGGAAGAATGCATTGTGCATATATTGGTACAGCTATGCTCCTGTACTGTTAAAAAGCTCAGACCTAGAGTTTTGAAAAACTAAGATTTTCAATGGTATTTAGCTGTCTAAAAATGCAGATAAGCATCTAGTAGGATTTTCAAAATTGCTTAAGCGGGTCAGGTGCCTAACTCCATTGAGACCTTTGAAAATCTGGCCCCAAGTGCCTACATTTATTCAGTGAGAACTGCTGGATGTGCAGCACTTTTGAAATTCAGGCCATTTATTTAGGTGTCTAAATATGGCCAGAGGAGCCTAACTTTAGGCACTCAGTTGTGAAAATTTTAGCCTCAATGTTTAAAGTGAAGACAAAGGATATAGTATTCTACAGAGGCATAATCCCATTCTGCATATTCTTGTTCAGTTGAGATCAGACCAGTCATACACTATACTGTGGGGGAGACTGCTGAAGGTACAAAGAGCAGTTAGGCCCTCAGGCTGGGTTTTCAAAGCCAATGGGAGGTGGGCACCTAATTACCTCAGGTGATTTTTAAAAATTCCAGCCTCAGCTCCCACTGACCTTCAATGGGAATTGGGTGTCTGAGTATACTTTATGCCATTGAAAAATCTCCCCTGTGGTAGTACCGTGCAATATTAACTAAACTGATTACACTCATTGTGAAATATATTTTGATGTCATAACTACTGAAGATGGATATTTTCCCAAGATGGATCCAAGGGATAACATCTGGACAAAATGCCAAATAGTCTGAAATACAAACCTGATCTGCTTTATTAATGAAACAATCAGGCTTTTGCAATAGCAAACCTAGATTCATTTCCCTCTCTTTTCCCTCAAAAAATTCAACAAGTAAATAGGAAGTCTATAAAAACTCAGATGAGGAGCAACATCCTGCCATTAACTTAAAAAAAAAATTAGTAAGCAAGTGCATTCAGGGAGGAACTCCATAGCTCAGGGGACTGTTAATGGGCTGTAGAGCGTTTTGCCTCTAGGTCACTGGTTTGAATCCAGCTGGTTGGTAAAGACTGATAGTCTCAATCATCCAAATGGTTACTTGTGGTCAGTGTAAAATGAGTTGGTGGTTTCAGTCCAGTTTCTAGTAGACTCTTGGCCACAAAACAATGGGCACTAATTAGTAACCTCCTAGGTAGTGACAGCCAAGGCTTTGAATGGACATGAAGATAGAACTTGCTTACCAGGCTGAGGAGCAATCTGCTCTCTCTGTAAATGAAGAGAGCCTCAGATGCAGTGGAACCAGAGTGATTACATTGCTGGAAATGGATATTGGATTAAGGGAGTTTGCACAAAGGTTCTGTGCTATCTGAATGCTAAGTTGCCCAGAGCTGTGGAGCACCACAGACAAATCTGCATACTCAGGTGTCCAAATCAGTGTCCTCTCACAGAAGCATTTACGGTTTGGTGAGTGGGAAGAGCAGGGACAGAATATGCCCAGTGGATATGCCCAGTGGATGCACCATCTTTGTGTCCCATAGAATGGGGAAGCAAGAGAAGTCAGGGTGACTTCAGAAACAGCCCCAGAAAACTTCAGTACTCACAGAGGGGGAAATTTCTCCCCTGCTTATATATTGCAAGACCCCCCTTCATCAAGCCTCATTATTCTGGCTTGGCACAAAGAGGATTTAGGGCTCAGTCCTGCTTCCATTCTGGTCAATGGGAGTTTGGCCATTGAAGTCAGTGGGAGGATGAGGACCATAGGCGAGAGCCCTCAAGCTGCCCACATTGGTGGGCAGCTTGAGGGAAGGCTGCACTGTTGATATCTGTGCTCTGCCTACTCTGCAGAGCAATAGGGTTACAGACCTTAATGCTACCAACACTTACACAGGTCAGTAACTTTAAGCATGTGAGCAGTCCTATGGGTTTCATTGGGACTACTCCTGGGTGTGCATATGGGCTTGAAGGACTGGGGCTTTATCAGGGGCTTTAGTCTGTTTCATTGCCAAACTCACTTGAAATCATTACAAATAAATAACTGAAAGCAAAAATAGCAATACACATAAAGAGTGAAAGCACTGACTGATGAGCACAGTTGCTCACAGGCACAGGGGGAAGGTGTGCACATGATGCTCTAGGGACTCTCACTGCAGATCCCCTGTGCACCCTGGATTAAGAGGGCTTTCCTAAAAATGAAGCACCAAATTTACAGTCTGAATGTATAAAACGAAGAGATTCCAGTGTGTGCAAAGCTACTTTTCCTAGTAACTTTTAACTGACATTTCCGATGTTAAAAAAATAAAAGCATCACCCCTCTCTCACACATAGACTGTTATTAAAGAGCAGTATTCGTTAGAAATGCATCAATGGAATTCCAAATGTAAATGGACTAAATGTTTTCATTTCGTGTGTGGATTGTAGCTCTGTGTCACAAAAGAAGAAGCAGTGAGAATTTAATTCTCCATAGCACATCCCTACCCCCCAATTTGTTTACCAAGAATAAACATTTATTTAATGGAATTTAGTTCTAAATATTTAAAAGCTCACTTTGTTTAATGTGTTTTCATGCACAAGATGTTAAATAATTATGTATGATGTGGTAGTCTTTCATTAGGTAGAGTTAATGACCATCTGGGGATTCAGGCCCCAAGGCAGCACTGGGGGCTTCCCAAGTGCTAAATGGCCATTATCATACTGGTAATGCACTAGTACATTGTACATGATTACTGTTATAAATTAAGCATAAAAATCACATTAAAATAATAAAAAGAAAAGGAGTACTTGTGGCACCTTAGAGACTAACCAATTTATTTGAGCATGAGCTTTCGTGAGCTACAGCTCACTTCATCAGATGTTTACCGTGGAAACTGCAGCAGACTTTATATACACACAGAAATCATGAAACAATACCTCCTCCCACCCCACTGTCCTGCTGGTAAATAAATTGGTTAGTCTCTAAGGTCAGCAGGACAGTGGGGTGGGAGGAGGTATTGTTTCATGATTTCTGTGTGTATATAAAGTCTGCTGCAGTTTCCACGGTAAACATCTGATGAAGTGAGCTGTAGCTCACGAAAGCTCATGCTCAAATAAATTGGTTAGTCTCTAAGGTGCCACAAGTACTCCTTTTCTTTTTGCGAACAGCAGGACAGTGGGGTGGGAGGAGGTATTGTTTCATGATTTCTGTGTGTATATAAAGTCTGCTGCAGTTTCCACGGTAAACATCTGATGAAGTGAGCTGTAGCTCACGAAAGCTCATGCTCAAATAAATTGGTTAGTCTCTAAGGTGCCACAAGTACTCCTTTTCTTTTTGCGAATACAGACTAACACGGCTGTTCCTCTGAAACCTGTCATTAAAATAATATTACAGCAATGAGATAAAACCCACCCAAAAACCAAAAGGAAAATTCAGGTTTAATGCTGCTCTATCACCCTGAACTGGTCCCTGGTCATGGTGCTACATATGGTCCTCTCTTGGGTGGGTCTGGATCAAATGGAATAATGGCAAGATGACTATGTAGCTATTTAGGTCTATGATACAGCAAAGAGGTCCATGTGGCTAGATGGAGTCCCATTGTGTAAGTTGGGGCTCTGCACTGGCACAGGGGCCTGCCTGCAAGGTCAGGGCCTTACTGTACAGTGCCATGCCCATATTAATGAAATAAATATTTTCTCTCTTGCACGTAACATCAATCACTTTTTGTGGGACTTTCTGATAGAGGGTAATGATTAATTTATGCTATGGTAGCACCTACCAGCCTTCACCAGCGTAAGGATTCCATTGGGCTACATGCTGCATAAACGCAGAGTAACAAACAGCCTCACCACAAAGAGTGTACAATCTAAATAGGTGACACAGAGGCACAGAGAGGTGAAGTGACCTACCCATGGTGACAGGCAGACCCAGGAAGATCATCCAGGCCTCCTGAGTTCAGTACTCTGGCTCTGGGACAACACTGTGTCTCAAAGATTATAAGTCGTACAATGCCCAGGTATAGCAGAGCTGAAGGAAAAGGATAAAATGGCATTTCCGTGATTAAGTGTATGTTTCACCTTTACAGTAAGTATATTTTTTCCTGAGTTTTACTTTCTTTGCTAGTATAACAACATATTTCAAGTATATTAGAAGACAAAGATTTTTTTATTGGAAGCAAACCAAAGATACAAGGCCTTAGAGTATATTAATATGCTATACCTGGGTGCCCAACCTACGGCCCCATGGGCTGTACATGGCCCACCAGAGCATTTCATTAGGCCTGCAGCCTGCTTGGACATAATATGCTAATGGCTGACTCATTAGCATTTTGTCATGATGTTTACATCATTTTAGTTTACATAAGTGTGTAAATAGACAATCGTGTATATAGAAACAACCTATCTAAATACATATGAAACAAGCTGAACTTAAAATATAAATCAATACGGGTGACTTTAAATTTTATTAAAATAGGTATAATCTGTTTGGCCCCCACAAGGTCGTGCTTAGGTTTATGTTGCCCTCCTGTGTAATAAGGTTTGGCACCACTGTGCTATACAGTATTACAATTCATAAACAACACTTCAGAGAGGAGGTAAGATAACATGCAAGTGGGACTGACATCACTTTGCTGTTGCCTCAGTGTTGTACAATTGTTCGCATAAGCAAGTATCAACATTGCTTGTGGAAGTTAGAGAGAGAAAAGACCTATTAGGTGTTACCATTCTCTCGACATGATATTGTGCTCTGCATAGACTTACATTGAGTTTGTTTTGCTATCGTTTGTCACATGGTCTCCATCGACTTGAATAGTCATCATTTTGCCTTCATAATGACATCTTAATATGGTCTCGTCGCCACAAAGTTGCCATGACATTGTCAGGATCATTAGACTATGCTAAAGTCCCATTCAAGGAGGTGGAAAAAGGTGTCATTTTAAAAAATGGCTATTGGGATTTGGTCATTTGTTTCTATCTCTTTTTATACAGTACAGTACCTGACTAGTAGGTAAAAGAAGGATAATTCCAGGCCCACTGGAAATTCATTGGACACTACTATCTTTTACTGTAACATATGCTTTGAAGGGGTTCTGATTAAAGCTGAATGTTAAGTGATTAAAACAGATTTTTTTAAACATAAAAGATTAAAACATTATTTAAAATAAATCTTGTAAAGAAGAAATGGTAGTGTATGTAAAGTTTAGTTACAGATATACTGTATATTTTTGTAGGGAAATCAGGAACTTAAGATAATAATACTGTTCATTCATATAGCACCTTTCTTTCCAAACGAACCCCAAGAACTTTGGAAGTTTAATATATCATGTGCTCTACATATAACAGATTAGTTACTGCTGAACGCAGCCAGCTAGGGGCTATGATGCAACAACTGTTCAGCAGTGCACAGTAATACTACACAGGAGTTTTTGACAAGAGGTGAAGAAAAATAATATATCCAATGTATATTTAGCTAATGCACAATATGTGTTTCCTGAACGTACGAGATCTCAAGTCAAGTAAAATTTCAGAGGTTAAAATAAAAAAGCAACCAAGGAAACAACAGGACAACGTTAACTAAAAGACAAACGAGAAGCACATCAATTAGCTCACCCACTAATTTGTTCTAACAGCAAAATGACCCTGTATCAAAATATTTACCACCGCTGAAATAGCCAAAACTCACCAAAAAACTGATGAACGTGTTTTCCTTCCAAATCAATGAAGTTTCATAATTTGCAATGATATTTGACTCAAGACCTTTAAATCCACTAAGATACCACTTCAGTTAGTACGCTTTCCCTTTGAATAATAATTTAAAGGAAGTAGAAGACATCTTATTTTCCAGTAAGAAGAAGTATATTTATTGGTGCCATTGCCCCAGTTGTGTGGCACCTCAAGTGCTCGCATGTATTGCTTATCACTGAAACTGATCGTGGCTTAGTTTAATGTGCATTTTCCTTAATCATTTCACTCCACTGTGCAAAGGGGAACATGAAGATAAAGCTTTAATGTGAAATCTGGAGGCACAGGGAACGTACTTTATAACAGCTCATATTGTGCTCATCTAGAGCAATTATTATTGCTCATTACATTTATAT
This sequence comes from Lepidochelys kempii, assembly GCF_965140285.1. NCBI lineage: Eukaryota > Metazoa > Chordata > Testudines > Cheloniidae > Lepidochelys > Lepidochelys kempii. The sequence goes on from NC_136382.1 coordinate 166,820,735, forward strand.
GTATGAATCATTATATTTTATATCGCAATATGCATGTTTTTATAAGTAAGCTTTAAGCAAATTAGAATACTTAATATGTGTTTGAACTTTTGCCAGACATGAGCTCCAGAGCCAGTTCTTTCTATTTACATTGTAGCATTTATCCATTTTCAAATATTAGAAGATTTATCTATCAGATTCTGTGTAAATTCAGTACACAGATAATTTGTAAAAAGCTTCCTTTTTAAAAATGTTCTGTGTTTTTTCTAATCTAATCTCTTTTCTAATTTCCTAATCATATAACCTTGAAGTCTAAAGACACAGCTTGTGATAATCTGTGTAAACTGTCTTTATTGTTATCACAGACATTTACAAAAAAATACACACACACACACATTCAAAGCTCCCTTTTAAGTAATACTTTAGTCACAGTTCAATCAGATCCCCATTACTCCTACTCATCAGATAGAAAGTGTTCACAAGCAGAAGGGGGATATTGACTTTAAAAATTCATTGGCGAGGCGTACAGAGCCTGCAGGAATGTCAAAACTCCAACCTGCATTTTGATGTTTTCGCCTCAGGTTAGTCTTGACTGACATGCTTGGAGCACTCTTGTTTGTGCTCCGGCATCCATTAACTGTCCTTGACTCAATGTTATACAGGCCTTTACAGTCAGTTCAGTGCCTAATGGTTACAGCAGATGAGGTGCCACGAGGTGTAAGAAAAGCATACACCTCACTTTAAGGGATCACATTGGTTGTTCTTTGCTTCATTAGGGTGTATTGTTTGATCCCAAATTAATGAGAGCCTGTTAATTATTATTCGGATAATTGTGCCTCGTGTGGGAGCATGCCAGGCAAGTGGTGTTTTAAAGAAATGGAGTTTTGCAAAGGAAAACAAAATGTCAAGGTTGAGATGTCTTTGAGTAGGGTTGGTTTATATGCAAGGCATTCCACACAAGTATGGATGGCATTAGATGTAAAGAACATAAAGAGGGTGAGCCTAAACTACACTTGCTTCAGCTATTGTATAATGCTAAATAACTACCTTGTAAAAACAGCTCAAAGAAAGCTTAGCTGTTCCACAGATAGAGCTAGATACACACCTGTAATCCCACGCACTGCACTGCTGAGCCTTTGCTTCTCTTTTGACTTTACCCTTCCCGCCACCAGATGTTTTTTAAGCTTTATCGAAATGTGACCCAATTCACACTTGCACTTGGGTTCAAGGGACGGATCCATTTTAAAATAGGCAAAAATGAGTGCTGAAGTGGTGTTAACATTAACAATAATTTTAATCATTTTAAAGTCACTCACATTAATATATGAGAAATAACTCTTGAGTAAATGCTGACAGGTATAAGTATGCCCATAGAAATGTTTTTCTTTTACATCAAGCTCCGATAAGCTTCTGTGGTGCCTATATTCATTTAACAGAAAGTATTGAGATTAGACAGATGTCTCAATTTAAAAGGAAAAAAAAAGGTCTTATGGAGATAAACCAGGATGTGACACTGTTTCACCTGTGTTTTTCTGCTAGCCTATATAATGCTATCAGAACATAACTAGAGTTTGGATTCATACATCCCATTTGACATTGACTGACAGTTCTGCAGAGAACAAAGGCAGAGAGATGTCAGTTTTAAAATGTGGAGATTTTATTAGGTCCAAATGAAAACATTCAGTTCACTTTACTTCTTTTAAAATTAGATATGGGCCAAAACACCAGAGAGCAACATCCGCGAATTCAAAGATTCAGAATCCAAACCTGGGTTGGCTCCTATCTCTGTAACAGGCCAAAGCAAGGACCTGGATCTGAAAGTCCCAGAAATTTGAGGTGGGAAGGGTTTGCAATTTTCGTCTGAATTTTGCAGCTCATAGCCATCTCTGCTTAAAAGTGATCTTCTCCAGTTAGTCTAGACAAAGATCTAGACATTCTCAGATGTTCTACATCCTGAAGCTTCTCACCTACAGTCCAACAGTGTGGAGGATCAAGTTCTCATCACCTCTTCAAACTGGGTTGCCTGTCAGGTGCCTAGTCATGAATTTGGGTGCCTAAATTTAGGTACTCAAGTTTAAAATGTTATCCTTAGTTGTTTAAAGCCATTTGGGATGAAAAGCTGTCTGTAAATAAGTTATTCTGTATGAAAATGTCTCCTACTGGTGACAGCAAGGATGACTAAAACCAGCTGATGTAACTGGTAACAGTTTGCTGCCTTTTTAAATAGAATCATCAGAACTAAAATATTTCACCTTTATGTGCAGTAAAAGCCTGCATGAGCTCCTGTAAAAAGTTGACATACTGTAGGGACAAAAATAAAGAGCAGCAATGGCCCTACAAACAATGTTAAGATTTTGATCATAAAATGTAATTTAGGCTCACATAACTGCCTATTTCTCACAAGAACCTGAAGTTCATAGGCTGAGCAATGGGTTACCTTTCAACAGAGAAGGGAACAGCATCTAGTAAAAACAATGAGGATGGAAACTCATGTATATTACTCCCACATTTGCTTGTGGTTTAGTGCTTGTGAATGGTGCTCAACCAAGTGCCCTTGAGAGTAAAGCCTATTTCCACACGGACTGCGCTTTGATACGGTGGGAAGGCTTGCATGCTCCAGTGAGAGCTATTCTGGCAGGAGTGGCATTCCTGGTAAGGCTACCCAAGTCAGAAGGGTTGAAGCGTAGGAGCCTGACACAAGGTCCACTGGTCCTCCTGGTAGAAAGTTGTGAGTCAGGCTAACAAGCTGTCCAAACAAAAATGCTTCCTGTTAAAGAAACAATCTGAGGTGGGGTGGAAGGTGAGATGATCAAAGAAAGAAGAATGACTCCAACCAGATACATGGAGGCTCGCTGAAGAGAGGAAAGAATTAAAGAATAGAATTCAACAAAACAAGACAGCAGTAGAAGAGCAATTCTGTAACAAGAATATGTGGACAAAGACAAGGAATATAAAAGATCAGTTAGAAGATGGAAAATAAATCAAGAAAGGCTGAGAAGTTGTACAAGAGAGGGGATTCTAAAAAGCATTTTCTAGTATCTAAACATCACAGTTCTCAAGCCATTGTACAATTCTGACCATGGACCAAGGACAGAAAGCCTGTTGGATGGAACATTTCCAGGCTGTGCTAAGCCAGCCAGAACCACTAACACACACTGAGAGATGTGAAGATATAGAATACTTATCTTGTGAAGTTATCGACTTTACGGAAGTAATTAAAGCCATAAAGCAACTGAAGAGTTTCAAAGCACCAGGCTATGATAAGATAGATGCTGAAATGTTAAAAACTGAGAAGAAGTGATTGCCAGTATCATAGGCAGGTTGTACAGAATGGTTTGGGAAAAGGAGATCTGTCCTAAAGTTTGGAAAAGAGGTGTCACCTGCAAACTTCCTAAGAAGGGCAACCAGTTTCTTGGTGATAACTGAAGAGAGGTGGCACTCTATCTGTACCTGGAAAAGTGTTTTGCATTATCATTTTGAAGAGGATGAAAACTGCTTTTGATAAAGTACTCAGGGAAGAACAGGTTGAATTTTGATCCCGTACGTTATATTCTGACCAGAGTTTCACCTTGAGAAAACTTATTGAGAAATACTAGCAGAAGATGGTGTTTAACTTCCTTGATTTCATGAAAGTGTTTGACAGTGTCTGCAGAGAAGTCCTCTGGAAGATCCTGACACACTGTGGAATTCCAGCAAAGATTATTAATTTGAGGAGAGATTTGTATGACAAGTCTGTGTGCTGCACCAGGACAGGGACTGGACTCGTGGAATGGTTTAAGATTGTAAGGCAAAGTTATGTTCTATCCCTGCGTCACGTGTGCATTGTCATAGACTTTGCAATGAGAAAAGCAATAGCTGCTGCCAAGGACGCTGGTATTGTCTGGACAAGAGATAAACCACAAGACTTGATTTTGTAGATGATGTAGTCAAACTGGATACCAACTTGGATGAAATGAAAAGACTCTTTAAGAACATGAAAGCAGAGGCAGTTAAAGTGAGCAGTATGCAGAAGAGCAAGACCATGGAGATAGCAGAGAATGCTGTCAACACCAGCGGATGTGTGAGTGATGGTGAAGAAAGAGTTGATGACTTCATCTATCTCAGAAGTAAAAATATCTGTTGATGGCCTGCTCTCTAAAGAAGTGAAGGCAAAAATTGGTAGTGGATCATTTTCCTGTCTGTCAAATATCTGGAAGAATAAGAAGATACATCTACACTCTAAAATGAGATTGTATAATGCTATTGTCCTTCCAACACTACTGTATGCCTTGGAAACTTGGCAGATGGTGGAAGTACACAGTAGGAAACTGAATGCATTCTACCAGCATTGTTTAAAAAGAATCTTGTGAATTCATTGGAAAGAGTCCTTAACTGTTGTGCTGCATGGGTCAACAGACTGCGGATTCAATAATTAGACAGAGACAGCAATGGTAGTTTAGCCATGTCATCAGGCTAACCCATAGCAGAAGCACAAGATACATCATAGATTGGAGGGAAAAGAAGATGTGGAGGAAAAAGACTGTCCTATTGCAGGTGTGACACCCCAATATTCACCACTGTCATGTAATTAGGATATGTTTTGTACAAAGTAGGCCTTCTGAGGTATCATTCTAAAAGTCTTGATCTGCTAGACATGAATATCTCATTGGATTGTATGTGAAGTTATGAAGTTTGGCTACATATGTGTTACTGAAACATGCTGAGAGGTTGAAACCACCTACAAGCAGCCTTTCGGGTACAACAGTAAAAAGGCCAAAGAATGTTAATGGCTTATGGAGGAAATGCACACAAGCACTCGGATTACCCTAGGAACTGTGTACAATAGAAGCCTCTCAGAGCTAGCACTACACAATGGGAACTGTTTTACCCAGGTCACAGCAAAAGAGCTTTCCAGCAAGTGGGAAGAAGATATAAAAGGGGGACAATATATTGTGAGGGTACCTCACTCTCCCTGCAACAACACACCTGGAAACACTGGACGGGCAAAGACTGAACTGTGGGAAGTTATGGTTCCAGGCTAGGAGGATCTTTAGCCTGTGTATGAAAACCTGGGAAAGCCAAGGCAACTAGTGCCTTAAGAATCTGCTAGCCTGTTTATCACCCAGGTGAGAATTTGCTAATTTATATGCTATCTGGGTGTGTGCTGGAGGAGGCTTGAGAGCCTGGCTCAGCAAGACAGCATAAGGGAGCCCAGGATGGTGGAACAGGTGGGCTCAGTGGTACCCCAGTATATCAGATGGCACCCCAGAGCAGAGGGGGGCAACCTGTCACAGCAGGACAATCAAAACGTATTCTGCTATCATGGAGACAGCTTATGATGGAGTAAAACGTCTTGCTCTAGACAGACAGCCGTGGGAAAATAGGTTGCTTCAAATGCCGAGCGGGCATAAGAGAATCTAAGAAAGTCCTTTTCCTAGCTACAGGCCAAGGGCAACAAAGGGTGGTAACATCACTTGTAGCTACCCCACAATGTTCAGCCGCCCCTCCTGAACCCAGATCTATAGAATGTGGGCAGTTGAGTCTCTATTCAGCCTTGGGCGTCCCTTGACAAGTTTGCCAATTGTGGCTGCTGCTTTTATGTCAATTCACCCTGACTTTTAAAGCCCCGTCATCCATGAGCTTGCTGTGGAGCGTGAGCACCTAGTTTGGGGCTTCATTACAAATTCAAAGCACAGCCCATATGTGCCAGAACTTCTACGGTCTCTCAGATAGCTTCAGAGTTGAATCTGGGCCCAATTTCAATTGAACCCTGGAGGACTGATGGTTTTCCACCCGAACTATTGGAAATCCATATTTCAGGTTCCGTGATTGCTGGGTTTCAAAGTAAAACCAGGTAGGACGGGTGTGTGTTTTAAAAGCTCATCAGGGCAGGCACTGTGTCTTCCTTTATCTTCATAAGGTACTCCGCAGATTTGGAGATCTACTGGAAACAATTAATAAGTAATTGTAATCAACAGACAAATTGTGGCCTGGCGTATGCAGTGGCACAGATCATCCCCTTTCACCAGCTTCTCACATCATGGGTAGACATGAAGAAGTGAAGAGGTTACACGGGTATCACTATTCCCCCTGCTCACTCCCGTCATGCAAGTGGACAGGAAGTGGGGGGAATGGATGGAGCCTTGGCTGTACTTCCCATTTGTCTGACCAGCAGAGTTGCACCAGCATGCCAGGGAATGTGGTCTACCAGGTATACAACCAGTATCGTTGACTTCCTCTCCAGAGCAGTGCGGGAACCGGAGAGAGACTGTAACTGCATCACAATTTCCTTCCCCAGCTGCTCCAAGGACAGTGCAACAATACGATGCCCCCTACTCAGGGCAGATTGTTCAGTCATTATCTAGCTGTAAGTTTTGCAGTGATTTCAGGTTCATTTGGACCCCAAACTCAAAGCAAAACTCAGTGAATGTGAATGCCCTCATGGATGATTCTGAAGAAAGTCTTTGCCTGATCTACTCTGAAATTGTCACGTGTATACTATTCTTCAGCAAAAAAAAAAAAAAAAAAGGCCTATTCAGAGCCTCTCAGCAAGTTCCAAACATACTTCATTTAGTGGTAACATTTCAGCCTCCAGCCTCCGCAGACTGCTATAGAAGGCAAAATATTACCACTAGCTATTGTTTTTTAGGGCATTGTTTGAATGCCTCTTTCAATTATATAATACTTCCACAAGGGATTGAGCTAAATTAAGGGTCAGATTCTGCTGCCTGTCCTCTGGTTGGATACAACTTTGCTTCATGTGTGTTGCTATTGGAATCAATGCGATCATGCATGGAGTAAGTATCTAATCAATGGGAATAAGGGTAGTAGGTTCTGGTTCCAATTAATTAAATAAAATAAAGCATTTATCAAACTTGCAGAGAGATTTTAAATAACACTTTTCTGCTAGAGGGTCACGTAGCAAGTGACTAGTGTGAATTATTGAATATTTACTTAGCCATATACGTTGCAAGATAAAATGCACTGCACCTAGTTACAGCAGAGAGAGTGAAATTTCCCCCTCCGCTACACTAATGCAACCCGCTATTAAAGCCATGTGGTTGCAGTGGAGGGCAGAATTTGGCTAAAATTTTCTACTGACCTGAGAACGAATGCCATGAAAAACACCTATTTTTTTTCTAATATGGACTTTTTTATTTTTTAAGCTGACCTGCTAGGAGAGGCTTGTGTTGCTTTGATTTAGAGAGGGCTGGTATAATTTGTAATGGGTGAGTTCGGTTTAGTGAAAGGAATCTAGGCAGGGTTATGTTGTGGAATGGAAGGTTCGTGACATTAGCTGTACGCCAGGCTAGTGACAGGAACCAGGCTCTGCGGAGCTTTGCACGTGTTGGTCACTGTCCTATTTGTTGTGTTTTCAATGAAATTTCCTGTCATTTTCAGGCCTGTCAGAACTACTGTATTTGTCAGATATGAATGTTTGACTCTGGGTGGGGCAGAGTTGAGGAGAGGATGGAATTTTTCGCGCTAAGAATGAACTATGTACCAGAGGAAGCTATGCTGATGAAACACCATTTTAGAGTTTAGGAGATCATACCGAGACAGGAGTTTAGTTATAAAGATTTTATATTAATACGAGCAAAATGTATCATTAAGTTTTAGATTTAACAGCTGAGTAGGAGCCTGAAGTCTTTCCATTGACTTCAATGAGCATTAGATCAGTTTTTAATTTAGCTAGGTGAAAAACAGACAGAAAAGTGAGATACCCTTAGTGGGTCAATCATGCTTAAGGTATGAGAAAGAACAGGTTGGTCTTGGTATTATTACTTGATAGCATTCAGTAATATGTTGAGAAAATACACTTGACACAATGCTGCTGGTTATTCTGTTGTTGTATACATTGAAACGCACAAGAAGTGCAATACAATGGGAGAAACCATATCTTGTGAAATATTTTGACATCTGAGTGAATAATTTGTTAGTCTAGGTGTGGCATGTAATGTGAGTAATTATACACAAGTCCATAAAAGTAGAATAAAGAGTATCAGTAGCACAACCAAAGTGCTAATATGCAGTGGAAGAAGTGAGCATATCAGAAATCTTAATGTTCTTAGATTTAGCAGTTATTGACAACCCAAACCTGCAAATACTTATGCCTGGGTATGGTGCTTACTGCTTTCCTTTGAGGTCAATTAGTGTGTGCAGGATTGGGACCATAGGCTCTGATCCTGCAATGAGCTCCATGCGGACAGAACTTGGTGCCTGTGTGAAGCTCCATTGTTTTCAGAGCATGAAGGCAGCTTTTAATGGGGCAGTATGGATGCAAGGATCCTTATTTCAGGATGAAGGCCTAAGGCCTTATACTGTCAAGTCTTTTTTGGTCTGTAGAGAGCTCTGTGTGTTTATTGTGCTATCTAATTAATAATTAAAAATAAAATGGAAGATACTTTTTCTATGTTTATGCTACATCCCCTGAGAACCAGAAGATCTTATGTCATCCGTAGCAATCACTTTAGTCATTCACATTGTAAAACAAAGGGCCAAATTCAGACTTGTGGAAGTTTCTGAAAGTTTGCCCAAATGGATGCTATGGATGATGTAAGAAAGATCTGGGAGACACCATTGATAGCTCTCTGAAAAACTCAGCTCAATGCACAGTAGCAGTCAAAAAGGCTAACACAATGTTGGGAACTATTAGGAAAGCGATAAAAAATAAGACAGAAAATATCATAATACCACTATATAAATCCATGGTGTGCCCATACCTCAAATACTGTGTCCAGTTCTGGTTGTCCCATCTCAAAAATGATCTAGTGGAACTGGAAAAGGTTCAGAGAAGGGCAACAGATATGATCAAGAGTATGAAATGGCTTCCATATAAGGAGAGACTAAAAAGATTAGGGCTGTTTAGCTTAGGAAAAAGAAGATTAATGGGGGGATATGCTTGAGGTCTACAAATTAATGAATTTTGTAGAAAAAGTGAATAGAAAGTGTTATTTGTTCTTTCACACAATAAAAATAAAACCCAGAGTCACCTGATGAAATTAATAGGCACAAGGCTTAGTACAAACAAGAAGACATACTTTTTCACACAATGTACAATTAACCTGTGGAACTCATTGCCATGGGATGTTATGATAGCCAAAAGTATAACTGGGTTCAAAAAAGAACTAGATAAGTTCATAGAGAATAGGTCCAGCAATGGTTATTAGCCAAGATGATCCCATGCTCAGGGCAACCTAAACTCCTGACTGCAAGAAACCAGCAAGGGAAGACAGGGGTAAATCACTACAATTGTCCTGTTCTGTACACTCCCTGTTCCGTACACTCTGGTACTGGCAAACTCAGCACCAGAGACTCCCACGTAGCTCATGCAGATTGTAACACCCTAGTATTCCCTTGAAGGTTCTGGATATAAACCAGGGTTTAGGTGGGGACACTGATCATTTCCCTTCCCTCCTACATCACCTTCCAAACCTAGTGAGGCTCCTTTCAAACCCACTCCTCCAACAGAGGTAATTTTGGTCCTGTACTAAAGTTTATAGAGTCCCTAGCTCCTCTCTTCAGCTTGATCAGCCAATGATGCAGCCCTTCTGATGGGCAGCAGGTCCTTTCCTCAGATCCCCCATTTTTTGTTTCTCACATTCTTCCCTTTTCTGGGAGGTTACATAAAGGAATTTATAGCAGTTCTGATGTTGGCTTTTATCAGGTGCTTTGGCGCTGCGGGTGTGAAGGAGGGTTACACATTGAGATCCCTCTGGGCCTCAGACCCTCTGGCTTCATCATCATGATCTTTCTTTCTTTTGCCATCAAGGTTCTTATCCTTGGTTTTGAAGTCAGAGATCTCAGGGGAAAAAAATCATTTCAGTTTTCTTGTTTCCAAAATCCCTCAATGAAAACAGGGCCAGAGTTCAACTCTTTGGGTGACAGTTGGCTCCTGTCTCTCCTGGGTTTGTCCTAAACTTGAGGTTACATTGGACCCATTGTACTGAGACAATCTTGTCTATCATGCAGGTTCTTACACTGGGATTTCCTGTTCTCCATGGATAAGAGAGATACATACCTACATATCAACATCTACCCTGTATAACAGCATTAGCTGTGTTCGCCTCTGAGGAGCAGGCACTTTTTGATAGGCCAGGACCAGAGCTGAAGTTGTAGTGAATGTAGTCTAAGGCTAAGCCCAGCTAGGAACGAATGCTTGTGTCCTGAACAAATGTTAGGGTAATGCCTCCATTAGAATTTACAGTCTTGTTAGTTAACATATGTTTATTACCATGGGTGAGAACGTGGCTAATTATGCATATGCATCGGAAGATAGCAATTATTTTTCATAATCCCCTATCATTTCAGCATGATTTTTTTCATGTCCCAACTCAAGATAAGTCATCTCAGGATCCTAAAAGTCTCTTACTCTTTTATGTATCAGGAGACAGTCATTTTTGCACCATACAGGGCTCAAGACTGTAGGAAACTTTATTAGTAGCTTCCTTCCCAGGCTGCCTGGATTCATCTGTGGCTTTGGCAATGGAATGATTTAGCAGGAGATGTTTGTTCATGCTGCCTTTCCATGAACAGCACCTTCCCAAAGAGCCCAAGTGCATCTTGCATGTGAGCCAATAGTCCGGTAAGTGACAGATCAGAGGTCAGTACAGGGAATCTGCCAAAATTCCAGAGATAACAGTTTAAACAGTGTTTAAATAGACACAGAGGGCCTGATTCTCCACTGTCTTGCATCTTGTGTAGTTATTTGCACATGTATAAAGTGAGTGCAAGGGGGCATAAAAAACAATAGCTGGGGCAGTCAAGTGGAGAATTCCATTTAAGTAGCAATTTGCACTCGCTTTGCAGTGGTGTAAACAATTACACAAGGTGCAAGGCAATGGGGAAGCAAGTCAAAATAAGATAGGCGGAAACTACATGTAAAGGTGTGTTTGTGATCTAATTTCAAAGATATCAGAAATCACTAGGAGGAATGGCTTTCTCTAGCTAACTTTTGTTTATAAGGTTAACACAACATCTGAAATAAAAGATAATAGGAAGGTTCCCACTAAGGGGAGACTGCAATGTGCATATAAATGTCACAAGCTTGTCTTTTACTTTATTTATTTTTAATGGAGTCCAGAAAGTTGTATCCAGTAAACTGGAATTTTAGAGCTGTAAGAGGTGTTTTAGGGTCTGTGCTGGAGGCTGGAGGTCAGCTTGGTTGCCGTGGAGAAGGTTAGAACCAGGGCAATGAGGAAAACATGATGAATTAAACCAGTTTCACAGTTCTGAGACTAGTGGTTTTGCCCTAGTTACCTCAGTGTTTCAGGTCTCCATCTAGTTCTCAATGTGAAGTTTTTACTCTTAAGTGTTGGGCTAGGATGTCAGTGAAATGAGAATGGTAATTAGCATTGTATGTTTTACAAGTGGGGAGCTCATGGTGTTCTTGTGATCCCAGTGCTGACTGTGTGCAGAGCCATTTAATGGAAGCCGTGGTTTGGTTTTGTTTTTCTTTAGTCCTGAGAACAAAAAGAAATGTCTCAAGGAAAGTATAAAATGGAATTGAAAAAGAACAATAGCATTGGTTTGATTTGTTTAATTCTGAAATCAAGGTCACTTAAAAGTACTGCAGCTTTTATTTGTTTTAATTTTTTTTGGCAACATCTTTCTTTTCATTTGATGGTCCTGTCATCCCAGAACTGTGTATGTTACTGATCCTGCTTGTATTCAAAGCTGTTATTAAGTGGAGTCTTTTAGATTTTAGAGAAATGATAATGGTTCCAAAGATGACAGAAAGTGGCAGCTGGTGACAAAAAAAAACCCTTGATAAGACGACAACAGTAAATCAAACTACTGCCATTTTTTCGTTTCATGTTTGTTAATACCACCTCGCCTTTTGAAGTTTAAAGCAAGGTTCAAAAGAGCCAGGTGCTGAATCATAATATTAAAGCAAGTAAGGAGCTCCATGAAAGAGCGGAGATCTGAGAGGGGAAAGCAACAAACACAGCTTTCAACTGCCTTTTGTCGGCCTTTCTGCAGATGTCACCAGTTGTTATCCCCAGCAGAGGCTTCAAGCTTGTAGCAGTGCCTCTGGCTGATTCCAACTCAACGTTTCAAGTGTCAATCAAAAAGGAAGGACGCAGCTTAGGTCCTGGTCATTGTCCTGTGAAAAGAGCCAAGCATTTAACATTGATTTAGCTCCCTCAATATACAAAGATAGAGCCAGCTTTGTGCAGCAAAAGGGCCTTTGGCAAGGTTGCTTGTAGAGCAATTCCATCTCATCCGATGCTCCTTGGTTTAGCTGTCACACTGCAGTGTCTGGAGTCCTATGAAAAGTTATTCAGGAATGAGTGAGCAAATTAAAAAGAAATAACATGCTCTCCTAAATAGCAATGCAGGCTATAGAAAATGCTTTTAATGTCATTTAGCCTTGAAAAGCAGTTTTGATAAAAGTATTTTATGCTTTTAAATACCATTTAACAAGGAGAATAAGACATTTTAGGACAAGAGAAGGCCCTTGTGAAGCCCATCTCCAATGGACTGTGTGAACAGTTGTGCCACAGTGTATTTTTGGCCAACTTTGTCTTAAAGCTTCTTATATTCATTGCTGTCCATAGACTGCATTACTAGTCTCTGTGTACAAAAATTCAGCCAGATTGCCACTGGTGCTCTAACTTACAGTCTTCTGCCCTTTTTCTTGTTGGCAACGATTATTACCTGTGTCTCTCTGTTTCTATTTTCTTCAAAAATCCTTTGTAATGGAGTATTTCATTCCCAGCCATGACACTCCCAGTTTGGCTTTGACTCCAGATTGCTGGTGGCTCAATGTGAGTTATTCAAGGCACTTGTCATTGTCATGGAAATAACAAGTCTCTGAAAATGCCTGGCAATCCTGTGGTAGGGAATAGGTTCTCACACACGTGGCAAGACCCACACTTAACGACCTACAGAACGGGGAAAACAGGTGAAACAAGCCACTGAATGAAGAATGTATATTTTTTAAAAGAGTCAGTATAAAACAATCAAATGCTGTGCAGCATTAAGTTATGTTAAACTCATGAACATAGATATTTGTAGAGAAACGTTACCTATGGACAGGTTATTTCATTATCGGGTTTCAGGTATCTTCTTTTTCGACACTTGGAATGAGCCACTGCTAGGCCACCTCTAAGGTATGAGCGAGGAGTGTGATCCCCCTGCTCATATACACATACCTGCGCCAACTCTCATTGAGCTTGCAAAAGTATAAATACCAGTGTAGCCACAGTAGCATGGGTAGCGGGAGAGGAGGCATGGCTTAGCATGGTTTGAGGTGGGTTTGTACTGAGCATGGCTGAGCGATGCCTCCGCTGTTTCTACCTGTGCTATGTTGCTATTTTTACTCATGCTAGCTCAGTGAGAGCTAGTGTGAGTACATGTATCCAAATAGGGAAATGATACCCTGGCTCGTAATGTAGATGTAGCCTTAGAAACAGGCTACTGAACTAAATACACCAATAGTTTGGTCAAGTATGACACTTATTATGGCCCCGATACACCAAAGTACTTATGCACATGCCTAACTTTAAGCATCTGAGTAAAGTCGGTAGAAATATAAGGAAAACGACTTTGGGAAATATGTCAACATTTTGAAGTTGTTTCCATTTTGCATGGCTCGAAATGCAGATGTTTGCTTTTTTTTTTAAAAAAAAAAGATTGTTTTGATCAAAGTGGGGTTTGAAATATCGATAAAAATGTTGGTTAAAAAGATCATGGACATTTTTTGTGAGGAATGGAAAAATTTAATAATGTCAACATTTTTCATTAAAAATTCTTTTAAAAAGCCATTTTTCAATGAAAAATCTTTTTGTGTAAAATACATTGGCCAGCGCTACTCACGAGTAGTCCCTTTGACGTGAACAGGATTACTCATGTGCCTATCATCAGGCATGTGCGTCTCATTTTGTGACAGACTTTGCTCTGTCCTTCTAGAATGAGCTCTGCACTAACGGTTTGCTTCTCCACTTGTGCATTTGATATTACTTACAAATACAGTAGAGTGTCAGAAATATTCAAAGTGGACTATTCAAGATATTCAATCATCTATACAAGTTCAGCTTTATTTTTAAAAACACCTAGCACTACAGGGTCCTGATCTATGACGGTGGCTCCTAGGCATTATGAAAATACAATGTATATCTGCATGTTCTTAGCAAGGTGCTCATAATAATACCTTGCATGCATATAGTCAATTTACAGAAAATGGGATCAATGGAGTTGAGTGATCAATGCAAAAACATTTCTGTAAATCTTCATTCCGATCTTAAAATACATTTGTTTTGATCAAGTCCACGTCCCTTTTGTACTCGCTGTCCACAGACATACACATGATAGACTTTGACTCAGAGAAAATGAGTGCAAACCTTGCACGCAGGCTAGTTCTAACTCAGAGTGGCTGTGCACATTGAACATATCCTGTGTTGTCTGAAATTCAGACATTTGCATGAACAGGTGTTTATTCACACAAATACATGTGACCCGTTGTTCTTTGTACAAATGCCCGTATTTGCACACGGGCAAGGGTACACATGAATGAACAAGCGTATTCTCTATTCACCGTGTGTTAGATTGAATCCTGCACACAGGGCGGCATGTAGCTGCATCACCCCAGGAGGAGCCATGGGGAGGAACTGTGTCACAAAGCCCTGGGAAGAGCTGTTGTAACCATTTACTGCCCACCTCATACCAGCCAAGCTCTGCTGACTGGCTCATTGAAGGGAGGGACTTAAACTCTGCCCACTCCCTGCCCATCTCCACCCCTTCCTTGCCCACCTGTGACCAGGCGCTCAGCCCTTGCTCTCTCCTGTGCCTAGATCCAAGGCCCAGGAGACCTCTAGTAGCCATGAAGCATGGTGGGTAGATGTCATTTCCCCCTGTGCAGGGCCAGGCACAAACTTGCCTTGTGAGGCATTTGCTATTCATCGTTTGTTATCCTATTTAACTAGTTTCAGTCATTTAATCAAGGAGCAGAAGCAACCCCATGTGACTTAGGTGACCTGTCACATTTTATGAGTAATTCAAGTGAGCAGTTCACAGAAAACCCAATAGGTGGAAAGTTTGGGCAAGTACGTACTACAGTACGTTTGGGCAGTATGTACTACAAATAATAAATAGACCAAGGTTGGTTCACGAGTAATTTGCAAACAAAAAGAAAAAAAAGGCTAAATTAATCAGATAATTTATTCCCAACAAATAATTCCACCACCTTTGCCACAGAAAAAATGGATTCAAAATTCAGTGCAAATTCAAAGGAAAAGACGGCATCAAATAATTTGGAGTAATGAAAACCTTTGCAAGAATCACTATCTATTTGCTAAGAAAAGGGGCAAAATTCCTCTCATGCCTTGCTCATCACATGCTATTCAGTCAGCTCTGTTAAATCAGACAAACCACCCAAGAGGTAGGTAGATCATGTCCACCTTGCAGATGAGGAAACTTTGGCCCAGAGAGTTATTTGCCTAAGATTACCGAGTAAGTCTGGCAGCATGCCCGTCTGTGACCTCCAATCTGTGGTCTCCTGAGCCACTCTCAGTACCCTCCTCCTTTCCATTCTTTCTTCTCTATCCACTTTGCACTCTCTACACCCTCAGTTTCTCTGCTCCTTTCTCTGCCCCACCAACCCCAGACACTTGGGTTATCCTTGGTATCCATTTCCTCTGATCTTGCTCCTGCATGGCTGAGTTCTTCAAAAAGTCCTGTGGTCACTAGGACTCCTTCACTGATAATTCATTCTCTCCTCCTTCAATTCTTCCATCTTTCTAGTAAGCAGCACTACATCTGCACTCCCACTGATTCCCACGCTGGCAATCCCGCCCATCTAGTCACCAATTCTGGCTCCCTTCCAAACACACAAATACTCGCATAGTGCACCCTTACCCTTATCCACACAAGATCTTACAGACGGATTAAAAAAAAAGGGAACAAGATCTGTCATGAGCTTGCCCTCCTCCACTCCTTTCCCTTACTGCCTTCCACTCACCTGTTTCAGCGACACTGAGCTTTTGGCTCCTTACCTGTTTTTGGCATCATTGATCATACATTGATCATTCTTGAAATCTTGTCATCCTTTGCCTTCTGTGACGACATCCCTTTTGGGTTTTTCTTCTACCTCCTTGATTGTTCCTTCGGAGTCTAATTTGCTGTGTTCTTTCCCACCATTCTCCCTCTCCATTTAGAGGGTATCCACTAAGACTCTGTCCTTAGTTCACTCCTCTTCTCTATCTACAGTCTATCTCTTGGTGTTTTATCCACTTGCATGACTTCAGCAACCTCTTTTAAGCTGGTAACTCACACATTCATTTGTCTACTCCTAGCCTGTCTCCCTCCATCCAGCCTCTCATCTTGGCCTGACAGGTTCTCCTAAATGTGCTGTCAGCAATTAAAAGTTCACATGGCTAAAATATTCCCAGACAAGAAAACTACATGAAGATGGAGTTAAGGTTGTGAGTATGTACCAATAAAAAGGGCAAAAAATGTTACAGAGATGCTGCAACTATCCCAAAGCCAAGCATTACAAAGCCAGGAAGTAGTGTTAAAATTGCAATGAAAAGAAATCACTGTTAAGGTAAGAACGGCACAGTTAAGGCACCCAAACATCCTTAACTCTGCCTTGCAGTGATGTTAGGAGGAGAAAAATATGAAAAAAAAGCAAATGTGTTTTTAAAAAATCAGTTTACACTAATCTGGGGCAACAAACACTAAAATGCCTTAATTATAATCATACATCTCATTATAGGGCAGAGTTAATGTTTGGGTTCTTTCTCTGTGTCCCCATTCAATCTATAGACTTTGCTGCCTTTGCAGACTACATCCACAAAGGGATTTTGGTGTCAAACAGCCACTCTAGGTGCTCTAATCCATTGTTTAGATCTTCAAAATCTCCACTCAACTGCTGCCTAACTCTGTAGGCACATACATTCTCCAAGTGCCCCAGTTTCTGCTGGTGGGCATGCTTACAGCCACCTAAATCCTGACACCTGGTATCTGGGTCAGAGCTAGGCTCCAGCAGGATTCACAAACTAGGTGTTCCCCAAGCTATCTTGCCTGCAGGGCCCGATCCAGTAAGTGTTCTCAGAGGCTGCCTTACACCACACCTACCAGATCAGGCTGTGAACAAAGAGGAGGTGGCAGTGCCCCACCCTTATGTTGCGTAGTCCACTCACCCAAGAACACTCACCCAAGATGTGGGAAACTCAGGTTCAAGTTCCCATTCCGTTTGATGTGGAACAGCGACTTGAACCCAGGTCTTAGTTTCACCTCCCAGGTGAGGGCTTTTATCACTGGCTATGAGGTATCGCTCTCCATTTCTCCTCTTGCAGGTGTTCCACTTGGGCCACAGAGGGAAAACAAATGACTCTCTATCTTAGTGGTTAGAGCACTCACCTCTGAGTCTAAACACAAGTATATTGCAAACCAGTTTCAAAACCTTTTTGAACAGTGGTACTATACACGATCTTTTGGAGGTCATCAGATAATGCATTTGTGTTCTCCCAATATTTTGAGAGTTAATGCTTCTGGTTGCCATTGTGTCCTGTGGAAATAATGGCTTCTGGTCACCACAGATTACTATATGCAAATAGAAGAATACATTCCAACTGCTTTGCTAATGCAAACCATTGTAAATCTAGTGGCTCTTACCTTATCCATAAAAAACGCTGGTCTAAGAGAACCAGTCAAAAACCCGATACTGTCTTGGGAGTGTCAGGGATATAACACTTGAGGTTCAATTCATAATTTCATTTTCTATAAGAACTTCCTTTCTTAACTATAATTATAATATACTCTTCAATTTAAGTATCCTGTTATCACCATTGTTAAAGATTGCAGCAAAGAAAAATAAAGTTTAATTTGCTTTTATTTCCGATTACAACACTCAGTATTTGTACTGTTCCTTCATTAGCAAAACCCCAGAATCATAGAATCATAGAATATCAGGGTTGGAAGGGACCTCAGGAGGTCATCTAGTCCAACCCCCTGCTCAAAGCAGGACCAATCCCCAACTAAATCATCACAGCCAGGGCTTTGTCAAGCCTGACCTTAAAAATATCTAAGGAATGAGATTCCACCACCTCCGTAGGTAATGCATTCCAGTGTTTCACCACCCTCCTAGTGAAAAAGTTTTTCCTAATATCCAACCTAAACCTCCCCCACTGCAACTTGAGACCATTACTCCTTGTTCTGTCATCAGCTACCACTGAGAACAGTCTAGATCCATCCTCTTTGGAACCCCCTTTCAGGTAGTTGAAAGCAGCTATCAAATCCCCCCTCATTCTTCTCTTCTGCAGACTAAACAATCCCAGTTCCCTCAGCCTCTCCTCATAAGTCATGTGTTGCAGACCCCTAATCATTTTTGTTGCCCTTCGCTGGACTCTCTCCAATTTATCCACATCCTTCTTGTAGTGTGGGGCCCAAAACTGGACACAGTACTCCAGATGAGGCCTCACCAATGTCAGATAGAGGGGAACGATCATGTCCCTCGATCTGCTGGCAATGCCCCTACGTATACATCCCAAAATGCCATTGGCCTTCTTGGCAACAAGGGCACACTGTTTACTCATATCCAGCTTCTTATCCACTGTAACCCCTCGGTCCTTTTCTGCAGAACTGCTGCCGAGCCATTCAGTCCCTAGTCTGTAGCGGTTCATGGGATTCTTTCGTCCTAAGTGCAGGATTCTTCACTTGTCCTTGTTGAACCTCATCAGATTTCTTTTGGCCCAATCCTCTAATTTGTCTAGGGCCTTCTGTATCCTATCCCTACCCTCCAGCGTATCTACCTCTCCTCCCAGTTTAGTGTCATCTGCAAACTTGCTGAGGGTGCAATCCACACCATCCTCCAGATCATTTATGAAGATATTGAACAAAACTGGCCCAAGGACCGACCCTTGGGGCACTCCACTTGATACCGGCTGCCAACTAGACATGGAGCCATTGATCACTACCCGTTGAGCCCAACAATCTAGCCAACTTTCTATCCACCTTATCCCAGCATATACCCTCTGTGGTAAATATTTAGGCTTACCTGCTCCCCCATCAACTCCCAGTTAAACTGTACAGTGTTTTCAGGGGGTTTATACCCACTACCACACCAAAAGAACAATCACTGTCATGTCCTATTGTTCACTGCTAGATGAAGGCCCCGTGATGGTGCCTCCAGTTGTCTCTTTCCAGGGACAAATGTAACTGAATAGGTCCTGAAGAGAATACCAGATCATTGCTATCATCCTCTGTTGCTAGGGCCTCTTAAGATAATAATTAGTAATACTTTACTCTTGCCTATCTGTTTCATCCAAGGCTCTCCAAGAGCTTTACATGAATAAATTAATTTTCGCAATGTCCCTGGGATTTATTATCCCCATTTTGCAGCTGAGGAAACTGAGGCACAAAGCACTTGAGGCCCAAATGTTCAAACGTGATTTGTTTTAGATGTTTCCATTTTGGTTGCCCAACTTGAAACACTTTGGAGGCCTGATTTTCAGAGGTGCTGAGCAGCCACAACTCTGATTTAAGTCAAGGGGAGCTGCAGGTGCTCAGCCTCTCTGATAATAAGGACCTAGGTGTTTCAAATTGGATACCTAAAAACTGAAGCTTCATGAATTAATGGATCTTATGAAAACTGTGGCCTAAATTGGCTTGTTCAGTCTTTAAAATGACACCCAGTTTTCCTATTTATTGTCCCCCTGTCTATCGACATAATTCCAGCCATACATTTCCCAGGCATCCTTTTCCAGCTCTTTGCATCTCTTCCATCACACATGCAAGTCCTCATGGTTCTAGATCACATGTTTACAGCAGTACTGTATGGATATGTGAAGTCTTATTTAAACAGATCCCTTCATGGCACTCATTGTCCTCCTCATTTTTCTACAGGATCTCCTTTAAACCTTCATTCTTCTTTTCTCCTTGCATGATTTGGTACACTGCCATATTACATATTACTTTATAGGAACTCAGTATTGCGAACCACAGTGCTCAAAGTCATGAGTCAGCACCCCAAAATCATGAGATTTAAATAATATATTAGGAATTCTTTTTATTTGCCTTCTGGATTTTGCACCTTTGGGATTCATATTTTCCAACATGTCTCCATAACCACTAGGGCTAGAAACTTGGGGTTTTTTTTTTTTAAAAGAAAGCTGAGATTCTATTACATTCAGGTTTCAGAGTAACAGCCGTGTTAGTCTGTATTCACAAAAAGAAAAGGAGTACTTGTGGCATCTTAGAGACTAACCAATTTATTTGAGCATAAGCTTTCGTGAGCTACAGCTCTCTAAGTCTCTAAGGTGCCACAAGTACTCCTTTTCTTATTACATTCAGATGACTCCAGGGCAGAGGCTTTAAGACAAGCACTAAATTTTGCATGACTTGCTATAAAATCATGAGAGTAACACTGCACCTGAGAAAACAAGACTTGGTCCTGAAACAAGTGATGCATGTGTGTGACTTTACTCACCTATGTAGTCCCATTGACTCCAATGAGATTATGTACATGAATAAAGTTAGTCATGGAAGGAAGTGCTTGCAGATAAGACTCTAACATAGTAAGATGTCTTTTTAAATAATCTTCAGTAAAAATAAAAGTTAACTACCATATATAAACAAAGCTTCTAGAACCATTTTTACTGAAATGTAGATCTTTCAGTTATTCTAGCAAGAAGCTTATTATACATAAAATGGTTATATGAGTCACACTGCTTTTAAAAAAATTCTAAGGCCAGATCCTCTGTTGGCATAAATGGTGTAGCTCCACAGACTGGTGAGCTCACACCGACTAAAGTGCTGCAGGATGCAGGTGACACTTCAATCTACATTTATGACACTTCAAAACACCACCATCTTCCAGCTCTCTCATGGATTTCAATGGAGTTGCACCCATTCACATCAGTGGGTATCTGGCCCCATGTGTATTAACTAGAAGGTAGACTGTATAAGCACATATTAATTTCTCTCTGACCCCTTGCAATTTCCTGTCTCTTTCTCTTATTTCCCTTCAATCAACACTCCCCACATTCTATCCAAATTTTGCTCTGCTGAAATTCAATGTCCCAATTTTGGTCACATTTGAGTCCTAATTATAAAGCCAACTGGATTTCACCATTGCTCGAATGTTCTCGCACTCACTTCCTGTAATCACATTCATTGTGAAACTCAAGGCTAAGTCAAGAATTGTTGCCTTTTTACAGTTCTCTCTTTTATGGATGTTGTGTTAGAAAGCTGTCCTTACCACTTTTGTTGTCATTGCTTCTGGGCTTCACTCCATTTGCTAGCACACTGGCCTTCTCTCACTGCGCCCTCTCAGTAAATGCTGTAACATTCAGCATCCTTTTATGCTTGTGCTTTTAAAGAAAATCTTGGGACAATTAAAGATATGAAATACAGGACAGCATTCATTGTTCTCGCTTTTTAAAAGGTTTAATCACACTTAATGGCTCTCTTGAAAACTTGAATTTTCCATTTTGATGTTTTTACCCCATTGAGGAGTTTACTAATAATCTTGTCAGGTGTTTTCTCCTTAAATGAGCCATTCAATAAGATTTATGCAGAACTGTAAGATGTAGGGGGGCGGAAACAGAAAACCACTTAAACTGGGTTCAGGGGTGTCTTTTCTCAGGGTTTTGTTAGTCCAAAATGTAATTATAAATATAAAGGGGAAAAAAATTCCTATCCCACTTCGAAGAGGCTGAAGAGGAGAGTGGAAAATTCCCTGAAATGCCCCATAGGTTCTTGCACTGAGACAGACCCAGGGCAATTGTTCCTCACCTTGAAAGCCTCACCTGCAAAATCCACCAAAGCTCAGTCCTCCCCACTATTGTCCAACATCTATACAGAACCATTGCAGGAACTGGTGAGATTCCACAGGCTGATGTGCCAGCAGTATGCAGATGATACTTGATTCTCCATCTCCTTTATGTCAAACATAAACAGAACAATCTTCCAGCTCTCTGAATGCCTAGCCAAAATCAGCACCTGGATGAAGAGCAGCTGGCTGAAGCTGAACCCAAGCACAACTGAGGAGATGCTGATATGAAGAGAGAAGCAGTTTAAACAATTCCTCTGTAACATCACCCATTATCGAGGGCATCTGACGTCAGATTGTTGTCAGTCTGCAGCTGTGGAGTCTGTAGTAATGGGGACTGTACCTGTAAGGGCTGAGCCTGCCAGGCAGAGTGGGCAGTGTGCTGGGAAGCTACTGTTCTTATACACAACCAGTTGGAATCAGACCTAGAATAAAGAAGAGCTCTTAAGGACCTTAAGCACTTAGGCCCATATCCTTAAAGATATTTAGGTGTCTAACTCCCCTTGATTTCAATAGTGAATATGACATTGTCCCAGGAGTAAAAAAGAAATTAAGAAAATACCCAGAGTAGATGAATGCAGCAGTTAAAAGCTACACCAGAGCCAAAACTCTCTGGAAATATGGAAAAATAACTGGAGGAAGTTCAACCAGCACTTCACTCTGTATCTGCAAGCAATGGGTGACAGTAGAAAGGAAGACTTTCAGAAGGTAGCTTTATTTTTGACAGTGGCTGGTCCTGAAGCACTTACTAGGTTTAATACTGTTCAGTTAACTCAGGCAGAAGAGGCTAACTATGAAACTGTACTACAGGAATGTGAAGAGTATGGCACAACATGTAAAAATCAGACATGGTCAAGAGATGTTTTTCCTTTTGGACTCCTCAGTGCAATCAGATGCCCAAATAGCCATGGCAGCAAAATACTCCCTTTTCCAACTGTGTCTGACCAGAAGATGAAGCCCAGTGCTATCAGATACAGACCAGACCATGGTGATTCATGCATTTTTGATTCCTGGGCTTGATTGTTGCAACTCATCATATCTAAAAATGAAGCCACCCTGTAAAAGCTCCAAATGGTTCAAAACACAGCCACCCATCAGTGTAATAACACAGACTTCAGGGCTCTGCTCTCTGCATTGGCTCCCCCCATTGAATACAGTCTCTGTCTTGATATTTATGGTATTGGCCTTAGCTACCTGAGTGATCACATCTCCCTCCACTAATGTGACCTCCCATGACATTTCACTGTAACACTCAGAACTGTCAACCAATAGAGGAGGCTTGTGAGCGTGGGAAATGGAATTTTCACAGCAGCTGGACCTTGACTATGGAACTCGCTCTTGCAAGTTATAAGAGCTGTCAAACATAACACTTTCAGAACTAAATGGAAATCTCATTACTTTGACTTGCTTTCTCCAAATAGCTTCTTAACACACAGAGAGACACACAATGCACCCATTTACACACAAAACCATAAAAAATGCAAATAAAAACAAGGATAAACCAATAAACAACCTATAAACTACAGTCTGGGAAGCGAGAGAGAGAGAGAGAGAATTTTTTGTTATTTATACGTTTACACAGTTGGCAGTCACTCAGATACTTTGGTGATGGGGGCCATCTAAATAAATAGGTGCAGAGATAGTGAAATTAAGATTATAAATTAAATGCCGTAGGAGTCATATTTCATCTGTGTGTCTCAGGGTTTATGCCACAACAGTAAATCCTGAGATAGATTAGATTAGGTAGATTTGATATGTCAATATTCACTTAAATATTTTGGGCCTGTTCCCAATAAAGTTAATGGAAGTAAGATCAGGCCTTTATTGTTCCTATGTTATCAGTGAGTCTTTATTACACATGAAGTGATTCATTTTTTATACTAGTCTGCCAGAGTGGGATTTTCAAAACTGCTCTGCATTGGCCTAATTCTGCTCCTACTGAAGTTAATGGGATTTCATTTTACCGTTGACTTTGGTGGGAACAGAGATAGCCCAATGCTGCGTGGGTTTGAGAATCCCGGACTCAGTGTATAGTTCGGATTCTGCCAACTTCTGTTTTTCATACATTGTTCTTATTAGGCTCAGTCCTCGTGTGCACTAGAGCACGTGGGTTAGGGAGACAAAGAAGACTTCACACTCTTCTCCATCTTGGTCCTGGGGCTGGCTGGACCCTTTTTGGCCCCCCAAGGCTATTTAAAGCAGCCTTAGAACTGCTCTTAATGGCCCAACTTGTTACAGCTTCCTAGGATCCATTACAGTTGTTGAGGACAGTCAGCATGCAGCATTGTTGGGCCACGCTACTTCTGACTCCCAGCACATATGCTATATAAGGAGGGTAGGGAGGCATGTCATAAATGATTCTCCACACACACACCCTTGGAGCCCAGGACTATATAGGATGAAGCTTTTACTCAATTTGCACACCTTTTGGGCTGGCTTTGTGTGTCTATACTAGTGTTGCATGAGGTTTATTAGCTGGGTGCAAGAGAAGGTGAGGGTAGAACACACTGGTGAGCCTTCGGCAGTGTAATGGCTCCCCATGGCAAGGGTGAAGAGAGAAGTTTAAACTGAGACATTTAACAAATATGTGATTTGAAATGTGTTCTGTTGTTGATTGGTTAGAGAACAGAAACAATACCATGTGATAGACAGAACTGACTAATGGAGCAGACAGTCACAGTAGTGGCAGTGGGCTCTTCTCAAAGAAATATTTTGCTGATGAAGTTTGTGAATGTCAAATCACAAATATTCAAGACTTTTAATTTTGTGTGAATGGAAATGAGATGAAATTTGTAGACAACTATTCATGTGCCAGATGCTACTTCACTTACATTGCATGCTGCCTTACACCAAAAGTAGTCCTATTGAATCAGTGGGACTACTCACAGAGGCCCCAGTTCAGGATATCATTTAAACCTGTGCTTAATCTTAAGCAAATGCTGTTTGTAGTGTTGTTGTAGCTGTGTTGGTCCCAGGAGATTAAAGAGACAAGGTGGGTGAGGGACTGTCTTTTATTGGACCAACTTCTGCTGGTGAATGAGACAAGCTTTCAAACTTACACAAAGCTCTTCTTCAGGTCTGAAGCCTGTCTATTTTACCAACAGAATAAATACCAGTAAAAGATATTATCTCACCCACCTTGTCTTTTTAAGCAAATGTGTAAGCCCTATTAAAGTCAAGCACATACTTAAAGATAATTATGCTTTGCTGAATAGGGATGGTTTGCTGGATCTGGGAGGGAGTAAGGTAATATTTAGGGTTACCAGATGTCCCAATTTTATAAGGACAGTCCCGATTTTGGGTTTTTTTTTTCTTATATAAGCTCCTATTACCCCCATCCCGATTTTTCACACTTGCTGTCTGGTCACCCTAGTAATATTAAATGTAAGAATGGCAGAATCTGGCCCTCTGGTTGTTGTTTTTTGCCCAACTATAATTATGAGAAGATGATAAATGTGCTTAAAACACATTTCTTATGACTACATAACACAATACAGTTCATTTTGGGATGTGTCTGGCTGACTCAAGAATTTGCCTAGAATTACACATCTGGTTTTTCCATAGGCATTGTGCTGGAAACTACTATGTCCCTTATCATCTTAAATCCACCAGGAATGTCACATGGGAAAGTCTTTATATGCCATGTGATGTCCATTCTGTTTGTTTTCTGGAATATAAGCATGTCTCCAAAGTTACTGATTAATTTTACAGCGTACAAGAAGTGCTACTGATTTCTTGTTTCTGTCACTGACCCTTTAAGATATAAAAATGCAAATACTTTTGCATTGCTCTTCGGAAGGGGGTACTTTTATGTATTTATTTTTTGTTTTCCTTTACACCAATAAAGTGTTATCTTTAACCTGATAAGAAGCTTTTAAATCTAAAAACATCATTGCTTTGATAAACTCTGTCTCGCTTGGTATTCCGTCCAAACACTATTCTAAGATACTCATTTCTAACCTGTTCTTCATGTCTCATAGCGAAATTGCCCTTCTCTGCATGCATTTCCATGTGCAGAACACACACACTAATGTGGTAAACCTGCAACTTCCCATGTAATGTTTATTTTCAGAAGGCAAATATTGTGCCAGTGTTAACGTCAATTACAGACTTATTTGACAATCTGACTACTCCATCTGATGCCTCAAGGGCAAATTTCAGCACTTTATGAAAGAGGTTGGCCAATAACGATCTATATGAATAAAATATACAGGCGAGAAGTTTTAATGAACATTGGAAAACAAAACTATGAAATATTAATTTCAAACATTTACATTAAAACAACAAAGGATTTGATTCATGCTGGCAAAGGCTAAAACTTGTAGAATGAAGGCTGCCACTTCATTCTTTACGTTGCCCTGCTGAGACTCCATATTATAAGTGTCTCAAGCAGTGCACAATCAATACCTTATGAGCTGCAATGCCTAGCCACAACAGGGGGTCTGATCCCGCAGTCCTACTGAATGGCAATTTTACATGCATGAATACTGTAGCATCAGTGTTATGCTGAGGCAAGGGTGCCTCAAATCTCTAAATTGAAATATTGTTTTTTTTTTAAATCATTATTATTTAAAATCAAATCATTCAATAAACTTTTACTTATTTCATCCTTAACTTAATTGCTTTTCTGGTGGTTTATGCTCAAGACATTTTCAACACATTTAAATGACTTCTATGTTGTTCTGTAAAGAGATACTCCATTCAGGGTGAAGCTTATCAGGTACAGAGAGCCCACACAAAGCCTTTGGTACCACTTAAGATTTAAACTGAGCTACTTTCCACCCCCTTATTGTCCTTAGGCAAAACTTTGGATGACTTTAAGGCGGAGTTTCGCCTGTGTAGGGACTATGAAGTCAGGCCCTCAGTGTTGTTACCGTGTTATTGCAAGTGCAAAAGGCAGCGTTACATTACAAGGGAATATAAAACAACTTCTTTCATAGGCTGTTTCAAGGAATAATAACTGGACTGGACTATGAGGTGTCTATGGTGCCTTTGGATTCAAATCCTATGAACTGAACCTACTGATTCTTACTAGATAGTGGAGAACCTGAGAAGCAGCAGCATTTCCAAGTCAAAATGTTAGTCATCAGTGCTTAAGCAAGTGTTTAAAGTTAAGCATGTGCTTAAGTACTGTCCTAAATGGGAACCTGAGTGGGGCACTGTTGCTGGTCTTAACTGCACATGTGCTTGTTACCTGATGTTACTTTTCAAAGTATGCTGAGCTGGGACTACCAGGCTGTTCGGTGAAGCCAGCTGCTGGCATGCTCCTACTGGATCATGTACATGTGGATGATACACTTTGGAGCTGTGGAAGAAGTGCCCTCCCTGGATCCTTTATCTGTGAAATGAACAGGCATGAATGGTGCATCACTAGAACAGAGACAAAGGCAAGTTTGTAGTACCTTGCACGTAATTTCTTGGTTTTCTGCCTGGGGCAGATCTGGGGTGCCATTGTTGAAAAGGTTTCTATTTGGATAAGGATGCAAAAGTCTGCATGCCTCTCCAAACCAATTGGGTAGTAAAAACAGGACTGGAAATCACTCCCATAAGATTTCAGCCCTTATGGAAAAGTCCTATAGCATTTGTTAGAGAGTCATAATCTTGCTGTAGAATTTAAACCCATCTAGGGAATGCCACAGCAGGGAATATAATTTTCTATAAAATTCCAGAGGTTGGTTTAAAAACTCCAGGCCAGATCCTCCGCTGAGGTAAGTTTGTGTAGCTGCATTGACTTGTGAATCAGTTATTATTTTTATCTGACTCTGTTCATCCATCCTTGTTTCATCACAGAACATTTGAGTGTCTTCTGTTGACCTCACCTAGAGCTCAAAGGTCCTTCAAAACCAATACAATGTCAATAGAAAAATAATTATGCAAAACTTATTAGTCCAATTTATTAACAGGATTTTTTGCATTATCCACACTAGCCACAAAATATGTAGCGTGGGTGAAATATAACCCTACTCAGAGGGCCAGCCAAAGGCTTATGAACCATTTTAGTCCCATTTAAGAGCTATTTTGAGTGGTGGCCCTGACTATTAACAGTGGTGAATTGTGGATGTTGCCTTCATATTTTGCCGTTACAAACAAATGGACAATCTCAAACTGAAAAGCCATCTGAAGTCCCAACAAACCATGTGCCTTTGCCCATCATTAAGCAACCAGTAGAGAAACTGATTTCAATCAAATCTTGTAAAACCAAAAGGAAATATACCTGGGCTGACAAACACAATTTGAAATGGCTGAGTTACAACTCCCCAGAATTCAGGGTTTTTGATGGAGTCAGTCATAGACCTTTAAGTATAACACAATGAATGGGTCCTGCTGTAATATCAATCATAAAGTAGACGGTGAACTTATGTCAGGCTGTACTTTGCAGGTTGTGAAGTAGGAGGCTGTGCTTAATACATTGGGAGAAAAAAAATGCATATTCAATTAATGACTGCATGTATGAAAAGTCTTTAGCACCAACACCCAGTTCTGGAGTGTATTCTCTGAGATTTCTCTCTCTTTCTCTCTCTCATGCACACACAGACACACACTCACACAAATTGGTACAGGACTCGTTTCTCTTAATATCTTTTTGAGTTCTTCCATGGTAGGCTTTTAGGAAAGAGAAAAACCTACAGTTCTGGTACCTTTGAAGCATTCGTTTTAATATGATATCGACAAAACATTTCTGAAAAAGTCTTGAAACTATAACCAACATATTCTTTAACCTAGCACACTCTAATAATGCCTCCTATAGGTCTTGTACATTGCATGGAGCTGGCATTGATAAAACACTAAATTATAACAGCATCAGGGCTTAACAACATCCGTGCAACAGCAGAGCAACTCTCTTTTTAATTGAAGGCTCTGTGTTATTATTTTATAGTATAGGCTTGTAAGAGAATTTATTAATACTCTCCTAACAAAGATAAGTGATTTGGAGGCTGCATAGTTTTTATTTCAGAGGAGTTATTTTATTTGATAATGACATTAAATATTAGAAACTATAACAGCTGGTGTGTTTATCCTTACTTGAGTGTATTAACCTCTTGAGCCGTTTTTTCCAGAAGAAGGATTCAGCATTACAGATTTGACTGTCAGCTGCAGTGCCTGGCGGCCCGTTGGATTGGCATCCTGACAGAATCTAAAGTCCAGTGCTGCAAGTAAACATGGATGACATTGCAGATAGATAGAACTGGCTGACTTGAGGCACCTGCAGCTGCTTGCACCAGAATAAAAGCAAAGGTTGTGCTCACTGAAGTGGAAAAACACTGAATTTACCTTTAGTTGTTTTTTTTTTTTTTTGGTTGTGCATTTTGGAACCTTTCCACTAAAAGCACATTATGCTGAAATACCTAAGTGAAAAAATCCACCAGATACCAGATTTCATAACTGTTGTTTCCCCCTTCACTGAACAGTTTCCCTACTAATTTCTGACTGGTACCAACTGGTATTTTACTGGTGTGAATATCGGGTTATAGGAGAGGATGCTAATGCTATCTGCACAGAAGCAGCCGTTAGCAGGTTATTTTTTTTTTACAGATGGAATTCATGAGTTATATTTTAAAGCTGAGTTACATAATGCTATAAAAATTGGTTATCTAGGAAAGCCATGATCTTTTAAACATTCCTGTTTTCTGGGGTAGGTCTAGAAAGTCTTTGGGTCTTGGAACCCAGGAAGAAAGCACATGGACTAAGCAAATTGTTCTTGTCAACAGCCCATATAGTCAATCATTAATTCATAGCCATAATATTCATTTTGATAGCACCAACGATCTTAAAATGCTTTACAAACATCAATTAGTTGTCATAGAACCCTTCATGTAGGTATTATATCTAGTTTACCAATAGGTAAACTGAGGCACAAAATGCTTAAATGACTTGTCCAAGGTCACACAGCAAATTAGTGATGATCCTGTAACAGAATCCTGACTCTGAGTCCCCTGCTCTAACCACTAGATAATGCTTCCAACATTACCCAGTAAAAGCAGCTCCTACTTTACCCAGCTGATTTGCCTGTAATCAAATTTACAGATGAGTTGGAGAGAGATTGGTATGATAGAACTGAACTGAGGTGTTTGATGGCTGGTTCTTTTTCCTTATGCCACCTGTGTCCTTTTATAACATCAGATCGTTTACCTTTTTAAAGAAAGTGTATTCTTTTTCATCGTGGGTCACCGGTAAGCCTAACACTATCTTTTATGTGGAACCCCTGCTAACAGAGGTGGAGGAGTATCAATCACAGCTTTCCCTGGGGTTGTACCTTGCTATGCTGGCTCTTGATCAGGAAGAAGCAGATGGTTATTTACAAATAAAATAATCAAGACCTCAAGAACATTTTTCCCCAAACCTTCCACGAAAGAGGCCAGAATAAGGTAGAATAGTTTAATATCCCCTTCTGCAAGCTCTCAAGGACAGTGCCTGGTCTGCTAGCACTTTTAAGCCTGTTGTTGGTTAAATTCACCAAATATGTGATACCTTACACAATAGAGCTGCTTCCGATTTTTCTGTGGTATTCAGGAGGCTCTGACACCCAAAAGACAATAGAAATTAATACTAGATTGTTGTACAAGAATATTGTATCTGCCTTACAGTATATATATTTTTCAGTCAGTTCTTTACAAGCAATGCACAGACTGCCTTTGAATCTCTTCAGTAGCCATGGTCACCCTCCTTCTTTATTTAGTGTTAAGTGTTATGCATTTAGCAGTAAAACCTGAACAAAAGAAAAGAAAGCAGGTGCTCTAAGTTTACTCTAGAGCCAGCTGCCAGGAAAACATACTGTACTTATTTATTTATTTTTACAGAACATAAGGGCTTTACATTGAATGCTTTTGAAAAAAGAACACTTATGAACATACATTTGATCAGTCTTTTATTTTATTTTTAAATCAATAAGGCCATGGAAGTAGCAATTACTGAAATAAATTGTCACAAAATTTTAATTCCCATTTGCTTCCCTATTTTTGATTTAGACAAGGACAGTTTCAGAGATTTCTAAAGTCAGGAATGAAAACCTTGCTGACACTGTTGGGGTTTGTCTCATTACCGCCATCTGTGGCTGGCTAATGGCATCGCTGGCTACTGATGCAAATTCTTAATATAGGCAAGATAAGCCATGCTTTGCACTGGTGTGGTTTACCCCACATTTGAGCAGGAATTAGCTGCACTGGTACAAATCATGGCTGACCTTGTCTACAGCAGATATTGTTGCAACTGCACTAGTGTGCAATCGCTGGCTCAAATTCAGTTGTGTTCCCAGTGTATGCAAAAGTGAAGACTATACAGGAAATATGCAGAATCTGTGGTGCTGAAAACTGGATTAGATATGGTGATGCCTGCAAAGCACCAAAGATCATTGAAATCATCGAA
This sequence comes from Lepidochelys kempii, assembly GCF_965140285.1. Lineage (NCBI taxonomy): Eukaryota > Metazoa > Chordata > Testudines > Cheloniidae > Lepidochelys > Lepidochelys kempii. Next base: position 166,851,831 of record NC_136382.1, read on the forward strand.
ATGTAGGGCTGGACGTGACCTCTCGTCCATCTCCCCACACTGAGGCAGGATTAAGTATACTTAGATCATCTCTTTCTCCTTACATTATCTTGCATTCACCACCATAGTGCACACCAGCTGTATGCTAAAGGCCGCTGGGCCTGCGGGATCAGGGGTGTGGGCTGCCCCACCCCCTGGCGCGGTGGGGTCCAGGGCCCCGGCTGCCCTGATGCCCTGCCCGGCGTGGGGGGGGGTCCAGGGTCCCGCATGGTGGAGTCCAGGGTTGGGGCTTCTGGGCCGCCCTGCCCCACACAGCAGGGTCCGGACTCGGGGCTCCCCTGCCCTGTTGCTCAGCCCCACCTGGCGGGGTCCGGGGACGGGGATGCCATGTGGCAGGGTCAGGGTAGGGGCTGCCCTGCAGCCCTGTGCCTGGGGTCTGCTCCTGGCCCCACTCTGTGGTGGGGTCTGTGGGTGGGCGGGCCGGGTCATTGGGCATAGAGGTCTGTAAAGGGATTTGTGGGGGGCACTTTAGTTCTCAACCTGTGGCCCAGGTAACAAATTGGGGGCTGCATGGCGGCCCACAATGATAAATAGGTTGAGAACCACTGCCATATTGTCTAAGGCCCAGCGTTTTAAAGCTATTTAGGCATTGCTGCACTCAGCATTTGCAACACCTAACTAATTTAGGAGCCAAACTAGTTTTTAAAGGTGATTTGGGCCCTGAGGAGCCTAAGTCCCATTGAATGAAAATGAGATTTATGTACCTTAATCAGTTAGGCATTGCAATACTGAGCGTAGCAACGCCTAAATACCTTTAAAAATCTGGATTTAAGTCAAATAAAAACAGAGTCCAACAAGTAGAATAAGAATGGAATTCTCAAAAGCACCTCAAAGATTAAGAGTGCAAATCCCATTGATTTCTTTCTCTTCCCCGGGAAGTTGGTGAAATTTAAAAAACTTGTATGTGTGTGGGAGAGTGTGTCTTCCTCCTCCTCACTTTTTCTTAGTTGTTGCTGTGGAAGGCTGGGCTAACGCAGTGAGTTTGGCACTGTGTTTTGAAGGGGGTGAAGTCTGCAAGCCTTCGCACCTTCTCTGGAAAGGAATTCCAAAATCTTGGGCCACCTGCTGAGACAGTTCTGTCCCCCTACTTTCAGGAGTTTGACTCTCGGGGTCAACGGTTTCATCATTGCTCTGGATCATAAGTGTTAATGGAAGCTGTGCTCTCTGAGTGAGAAGGATCCTTTCAGGTAGCTTGGTCCACTCCCATGAGAACCTGATATAGATTTATAACTTCATATTTACCTGAGGTTCTACAGTAAGCCAATGTAGAGATCAGAGGAGCACTGTGAGTCAGCACTGGAACTACAATGTCATATCACCAGGTTTCTGTGGTGCTAGTTAAGATGTCTATGAGATAAGGTGATAGTAATCTCATCTGCAATGAGCTTGTAAGTAATGATCACCTTCTGATCACTGATCTTGCATTAATCAGCAGGATTTTGAAGCCTGGGTGTCATATCTTCAAAACGTTCAGTTTGCTTTGAGAAGGCTCCAAAAAGTAAGTGACCAGATCTTGCCCTCGTTTACATGTGGACAACTCCAGTGAGGTCAATGAGGTGACATGGGTGTGAGTATTCTGCATAAAATAATTTGATTTTACAGTTTATTTCCCCTCATGCCCCATAACCTGAGATTGATTTGTTCAATTTACTGTTTACAGAATTCACATACTTATGTTTCCTATGCTTTTTCCTGGAGATATGCCTGAATTTCTCTTCTTGTCCCCCAAAGTATTCCTTTACCTACCTCAACACCCTTCTCATCTAACGAGATTCCTGTCTTGGGAGTGAGTGACTATCAGAATGGTATTTTGGCTATAAAAATAAGTAAAAAATAAAGAAACAGCATTATTAGAACTGATCAGAAAATTTTTTTTCTACAGAAAAATTTGACTTTTGGTAAAAAAACAAAACCCAAATATTTTCAGCCCCATACCAAAGGTTTTGATTTGGAAATACCATTGTGGTACTTTAGGGGTTGTCGTTCAAATGCCTCATGACCCTATTTGCCTCTATACGCTGGGCTCCCTGGCTTGATTACATTTCTCATGATGCACCACTGTCACCCCAATCACTGGGCCACTATGATGCATCCTGGGAGTCCCTGGCCACAAGGTATCATGGAAGATGTAATCCAGCTGGGCCTGGCAATAGGGAAGAAGAGGGGCATCAGGCAATTGAATTACAACTCCTATGAGACACTACAGCAGCAGTTCCAAATAAATTTTTTTTTCAAATTTTTAAGCTGAAAAAGAAAATCTTTTTGATTTTTGGGTGTTAAATTCTTAGACTAGAAGTCAACATTTTCCATGGCAAGCAGACAATTTTAGTGAAAAATACCATTTAATCAAAAAACAAATGTTCCATGAAAAACAGTTTCGAACCAGCCTGGTTCACTTCGAACATTTCTGAAACACAGGTTTCGACATATCTATGTGCTACAGTCCCCTGTTGCCAGGGTTTTAGATTATAAACCAGTCTGAATGGCTCATTCAGGCTTATATTGAAGGAAACCCTAACACAGAATATTTTACTGCTCCCTCTCGCCTCTCTTCCCCTTGTCACTCTTTTTTTTAACATAATATGTATTTATTTATTTATATATCTAGACAGCCACAGAACTGATACGGGGAAAATAAAGCGCCTTGCCAAAATCACATACATTTTAATGGCTTTCCTGTTCACTTAACCCCACATCAACAGCGTATCCTCCCTTGCCTGAACTGTGCCTCTGGAGGGTGTGGAAGGCCGAGAGCTGGGTGGAACTGGCCTGGCTCCAGGGCCTGTTTAACAAAGGAAAACTTGGGACATTTTTGAAAACACGAGGTGCCCGTTTCAAGACACTTGGGCCCCATCTACATGGCAATTTCTGATAGAGTTTGTAGTCAGTTACTGACATGGTTGGCTGTAAATGTAATCTGAGCCCACACACACCATGGTTAATACTTGGTTAGCAATTGGGGAGCTAACAGTTTCAACCATGCCAGTGTTCTAGGCAGTTGTCTTCCTGTAACCACTTCTTTGGGCATGGAGAAGGGACTCCTTAATTGTACCTGTGCACTATGGAATATTCTGTGTATGACAGCAGGCCACGTTTTCCAGAATGCAGCAGTACTATCTAGATACTTATAAGCCCTTCATTACTGTGGTATCTGAGTGCCTCACAGTCTTTAAAGGTTTATTCTCAGGTAGTTCCCTGTGAAAAAGGGAAGTGCTATTATCCCCCAATGGTGGGGGCGGGGGGGGGGTATGGAGGCACAGAAAGGCAAAGGGCAAGATTTTTCAATGCATTAAGGTGTCAACAATGCTGATAGATTCCTAGGCCATTTTGAAAATCCCACTGGGTGCCTACCTGCATCTTTAGGCACCTAAATACAAAATCTGGATCTTAGTGACTTAGTGAATTGAACCTGGGTCTTCCAAGGCTCATGCTAGAGCCAGATTTTTAAAGGTATTTAGATGCTAAGGGAGGTTTTCAAAAGGATCTAGGCACCTACAGTTCATTGATTTCAATGGGTGTTAGGCACCTAGATATTTTTGAAAATCCCACGAGGCACCTTAATACCTTTAAAAATCTGTCCCCTAATCACTAGACCATTCTTCTTCCTAAATACAGGTAGTCAGTGATATGTTAATACGGACTTTGTTGACCCATAGGGATGTCTACACTATGAAATTAGGTCGAAATTATAGAAGTCGGTTTTTTAGAAATCGTTTTTATATAGTCGATTGTGTGTGTCCCCACACAAAATGGTTTAAGTGCATTAACTTGGCAGAGTGCTTCCACAGTACTGAGGCTAGTGTCGACTTCCAGAGTGTTGCACTGTGGGTAGCTATCCCACAGTTTCCGCAGTCTCCGCCGCCCATTGGAATTCTGGGTTGAGATCCCAGTGCCTGATGGGGCAAAAAACATTGTTGCGCGTGGTTATGGGTACATGTCGTCAGGCCCTCCCTCCGTGAAAGCAACGGCAGACAATTGTTTTGCGCCTTTTTTCCTGAGTTACCTGTGCAGACGCCATACCACGGCAAGCATGGAGCCCACTCAGCTCACTGTCATCAGCTGTCTCCTGGGTGCTGGCAGACGTGGTACTGCATTGCTACACAGCAGCAGCAACCCATTACCTTGTGGCCGCAGATGTTACAATAGGCCTGAAAACCATCGTCATCATGTCCGAGGGGCTCCTGGCCGCCTTGGTAAGGTAGGTCAGGAGCGCCTGGGCAGACATGGGCACAGGGACTAAATTAAGAGTGACTCGACCAGGTCATTCTCTTTAGTCCTGCAGGCAGTCCTATTGTACCATCTTCTGCTGGGAAGGCAGGAGATGAGGATGGCTTGCAGTCCTACTGCACCGTCTGCTGCCAGCCAATGATATAAAAGATAGATGGAGTGGATCAAAACAAGAAATAGACCAGATTTGTTTTGTATTAATTTTCTCCCCCATCCCTCCTTTCCTCCCTTTGTGAAATCAACAGCCAACAATTGTTTTGGTGAGGTCTGTCAGGGGCACCTTGAAAACTTTAATGGAGATTCAGTCCTGCCTGAAATACCAGAGGGAGGGATAGCTTAGTGGATTGAGAATTGGCTTGCTAAACCCAGGGTTTTGAGTTCAAAACTTGAAGGGGGCCATTCTGTGTGACAGTTGTTTTTGTTTCTCCTTGATGTAAAACCACCCCCTTTGTTGATTTTAATTCCCTGTAAGCCAACCCTGTAAGCCATGTCGTCAGTCGCCCCTCCCTCCGTCAGAGCAACGGCAGACAATCATTCCGTGCCTTTTTTCTGCGCAGGCGCCATACCACGGCAAGCATGGAGCCTGCTCAGATCACTTTGGCAATTAGGAGCACATTAAACACCACACGCATTATCCAGCAGTATATGCAGCACCAGAACCTGGCAAAGCGAAACTGGGCGAGTAGGTGACATCAGCGCAGTGACAAGAGTGATGAGGACATGAACACAGACTTCTCTCGAAGCACAGGCCCTGGCAATATGGGCATCATGGTGCTAATGGGGCAGGTTCATGGTGGAATGTGGATTCTGGGCCCGGGAAACAAGCACAGACTGGTGGGACTGCATAGTGTTGTGGGTCTGGGACGATTCCCAGTGGCTGCGAAACTTTCACATGCGTAAGGGCACTTTCATGGAACTTTGTGACTTGCTTTCCCTGCTCTGAGGTGCAAGAATACCAAGATGAGAGCAGCCCTCACAGGTGAGAAGTGAGTGGCAATAGCCCTGTGGAAGCTTGCAATGCCAGATAGCTACCGGTCAGGCGGGAATCAGTTTGGAGTGGGCAAATCTACTGTGGGGGCTGCTGTGATGCAAGTAGCCCACGCAATCAAAGATCTGCTGATATCAAGGGTAGCGACCCTGGGAAATGTGCAGGTCATAGTGGATGGCTTTGCTGCAATGGGATTCCCTAACTGTGGTGGGGCCATAGACGGAACCCATATCCCTATCTTGGCACCGGAGCACCAAGCCGGCGAGTACATAAACCGCAAGGGGTACTTTTCGATAGTGCTGCAAGCTCTGGTGGACCACAAGGGACGTTTCACCAACATCAATGTGGGATGGCCACAAAAGGTACATGATGCTCGCATCTTCAGGAACTCGGGTCTGTTTCAAAAGCTGCAGGAAGGGACTTTATTCCCAGACCAGAAAATAACTGTTGGGGATGTTGAAATGCCTATAGTTATCCTTGGGGACCCCTTAATGCCATGGCTCATGAAGCCATACACAGGCAGCCTGGACACTAGTCAGGAGCTGTTGAACTACAGGCTGAGCAAGTGCAGAATGGTGGTAGAATGTGCATTTGGACGTTTAAAAGCGCGCTGGCACAGTTTACTGACTTGGTTAGACCTCAGCAAAACCAATATTCCCACTGTTATTACTGCTTGCTGTGCGCTCCACAGTATCTGTGAGAGTAAGGGGGAGACGTTTATGGCGGGGTGGGAGGTTGAGGCAAATCGCCTGGCTGCTGGTTATGCGCAGCCAGACACCAGGGCAGTTAGAACAGCACAGGAGGGCGCGGTGCTCATCAGAGAAACTTTGAAAACCAGTTTCATGACTGGCCAGGCTACGGTGTGAAAGTTCTGTTTGTTTCTCCTTGATGAAACTCCCTGCCCCTTGGTTCACTCTACTTCCCTGTAAGCTAACCATCCTCCCCTCCTCCCTTTGATCACTGCTTGCAGAGGCAATAAAGTCATTGGTGCTTCACATTCATGCATTCTTTATTCATTCATCACACAAATAGGGGGATAACTGCCAAGATAGCCCGGGAGGGGTAGTGGAGGAGAGAAGCACTGGGAGGGGTGGTGGAGGAGGGAAGGACAAGGCCACACAGCACTTTAAAAGTTTAAAAATTTAAAACTTATTGAATGCCAGCCTTCTGTTGCTTGGGCAATCCTCTGGGGTGGAGTGGCTGGGTGGCCAGAGGCCCCCACACTGAGTTCTTGGGAGACTGGCTGAGGAGGCTATGGAACCTGGGGAGGAGGGCGGTTGGTTACACAGGCAGTCTGTGCTCCAGCCTTTCCTGCAGCTCAACCATATGCTGGAGCATATTAGTTTGATCCTCCAGAAACTTCAGCACTGAATCCTGCCTCCTCTAATCACGCTGCTGCCACCTTTCAGCTTCAGCCCTCTCTTCAGCCCACCACTTACTCTCTTCAGCCTGCCACCTTTCCTCCCGGTCATTTTGTGCTTTCCTGCACTCTGACACTGTCTGTCTCCATGCATTCGTCTGGCTCTGTCAGTGTGGGAGGACAGCATGAGCTCAGAGAACATTTCATCGTGAGTGCGTTTTTTTTGCCTTCTAATCTTCACTAGCCTCTGGGAAGTAGAAGATCCTGTGATCCTTGAAACACATGCAGCTAGTGGAGAAAAAAAAAGGGATAGTGGTATTTAAAAAGACACATTTTATAGAACAATGGCTACACTCTTTCAGGGTAAACCTTGCTGTTAACATTACATACATAGCACATGTGCTTTCGTTCCAACGTCGCATTTTGCCTCCCACCACCACGTGGCTAGCTCCTCCCCCCTTCCCGTGGCTAACAGCAGGGAACATTTCTGTTCAGCCACAGGCAAACAGCCCAGCGGAACGGGCACCTCCGTATGTCCCCTTAAGAAAAGCACCCTATTTCAACCAGATGACCATGAATGATATCACTCTCCTGCGGATAACACAGAGAGATAAAGAAGGGATGTTGTTTGAATGCCAGCAAACATACACTACAATGCTTTGTTCTACAATGATTCCTGAGTACATGCTACTGGCCTGGAGTGGTAAAGTGTCCTACCATGGTGGACGGAATAAGACTGCCTTCCCCAGAAACCTTTTGCAAAGGCTTTGGGAGTACATCTAGGAGAGCTGCGAATGCCAGGGCAAATTAATCGTTAAACATGCTTGCTTTTAAACCATGTATACTATTTTAAAAGGTACACTCACCAGAGATCCCTTCTCTGCCTGGTGGGTCTGGGAGGCAGGGTGAGAAACAGTTCCTGGCTGTCAGGAAAACCGGTTTTTCCGCTTGCTTGCTGTGAGCTATCTATAACCTCATCATCATCATCATCATCTTCCTCATCCCCAAAACCTGCTTCCGTGTTGCCTCCATCTCCATTGAAGGAGTCAAACAACACAGCTGGGGCAGTGGTGGCTGAACCCCATAAAATGGCATGCAGCTCATCATAGAAGCAACATGTTTTGGGCTCTGACCCAGAGCAGCCGTTTGCCTCTCTGGTTTTCTGGTAGGCTTGCCTCAGCTCCTTAAGTTTCACATGGCACTGCTTCGGTCCCTGTTGTGGCCTCCTTCATGCCCTGGGAAATTTTGACAAATCTTTTGGCATTTTAAAAACTGAAACGTAGTTCTGATAGCACGGATTCCTCTCCCCATACAGCGATCAGATCCCGTACCTCCCGTTAGATCCATGGTGGAGCTCTTTAGCGATTCTGGGACTCCATCATGGTCACCTCTGCTGATGAGCTCTGTACTCACTTGTAGCTTGCCATGCTGGCCAAACAGGAAATTGAAATTCAAAAGTTCGTGGGCCTTTTCCTGTCTGCCTGGCCAGTGCATCTGAGTTGAGAGTGCTGTTTAGAGCGATTACAATGGAGCACTCTGGGATAGCTCCCGGAGGCCAATACCATTTAATTGCGTCCACAGTACCCCAAATTCGACCCGGCAAGGCCGATTTCAGCGCTAATCCCCTTGTCGGGGGTGGAGTAAGGAAATCAATTTTAAGAGCCCTTTAAGTCGAAAAAAAGGGCTTCGTTGTGTGGACGGGTGCAGGGTTAAATTGATTTAACGCTGCTAAATTCGACCTCAACTCCTAGTGTAGACCAGGGCATAGTTGTGTTGTGGATCAAGCTGTTGCATGGACACAATTCTATCATCTTTGTGGTAACAAGGTCAGAGGAGAGTGTCACAAACTAATTCCAAGAGCGTAGTTTTAAGGTAGACAGAACCTTATGCTCTTTGGTGCATCCTAAGCTCCTTGGCCCTTCAAATGACATCCATAAGGGCACAGGGGTCTGCCTGTACAGATATCATTGCAGAATTGGGGCCTGACTAGGGATATACTATGAGCCCCTTAGTTTTGACTACAGTAACTTCATGATGGATATTCTTGTTTTGATTATTTCCTTGAAAAAGCCACTGACTTATGTATTAGACTATCCACTAACTAAAGTAATGGCAGGTGCTATAAAGCATATAGAAAAAGTGATTGCACTTACTCTTATTTTTACTTACTTATTTTACTACAATATCTTGTGATTTTCCATAACACTACAGCTGACAAAAATGATACTGCACTGTTATGAGCAATGTCTATGGTACTATTTTTATAAGGAAGCTCATGTTCTTTATGATACATATATCAATGATATCGTAGTATTGTGTACCGTTGCATTTTTAAATACTCGAGTTTTTTGTTTTGTATATAACCAAGCAAAATATATATATATATATATATTTCAGTGTTCATGTTCCCTGTAAACCAGGGGTCCCTGTGTGGTAGGCAGAAGAGGTGTTTCTCAATCTAAATATGCATGGCTAATTTAACTCTGCCGGTAATATAGCTAAGTTGTGCATTGAGATTTTTTGTGAAAAGGTAATAAAATACATGGGCATTTTTCCATATAACATTTGGACTTACTTTCATATAATACTTACTTATATTGACATACTTATGAAAGTAAGTCATTTCAGACTTACTTTCATATAATCTGAATTCTCTACATGTTCTTTCTAACAGAAAAAGCCCCAAAGTGTGGGGGGGGTTTAGTCAGATATCCTTGAGATTAATTTATAAATGCATTATTTTCTAAATTGCAATGTGCCAGTAAAGCTTACAGCCAGGAAACACTGAAAAAAGGACCCTCCACCCTATTTAGCAGAATAAAATAAATAATTCCACTTAACACATACACACTAGCTGGGCCATTGGATCCCCAAAAAATCCACAACTCCAAATTTGGGAAGAAAAAAGGTGCCATTAGACATTACATTTTTTTAATTTACAAAATATTTTTTAAATTAAAACCTAAGGGGACAAACATTTTTGTTGCAATAGTTTTGATTAGCCACAATTTCTTGTTAGGCTGTATTAAGAAAGTGATAGAGAATAATACTGAAAATCCTATATTGCTGTTATATAAAAGGTTTCAGAGAAACAGCCGTGTTAGTCTGTATTCACAAAAAGAAAAGGAGTACTTGTGGCACCTTAGAGACTAACCAATTTATTTGAGCATAAGCTTTCGTGAGCTACAGCTCACTTCATCGGATGCATACTGTGGAAACTGCAGAAGACATTATATACACAGAGACCATGAAACAATACCTCCTCCCACCCCACTCTCCTGCTGGTAATAGCTTATCTAAAGTGATCACTCTCCTTACAACGTGTATGATAATCAAAAAACTAAACTAAAACTAGACAAGCCATTTACAACGCACACTTTGCTTCTCTACAAAAGAAAAAGGACACTAAACTTTCTAAACTACTACATACCAGCAGGAGAGTGAGTTTGTGTGTGTGGTTTTTGAAAAAAAAAGGGGGGGGGGTGAGAAAACCTGGATTTGTGCTGGAAATGGCCCACCTTGATTATCATACACACTGTAAAGAGAGTGGTCACTTTGGATGGGCTATTACCAGCAGGAGAGTGAGTTTGGGGGGGGGGGGGGCAGAGGGTGAGAAAACCTGGATTTGTGCTGGAAATGGCCCAACTTGATTATCATACACATTGTAAGGAGAGTGATCACTTTAGATAAGCTATTACCAGCAGGAGAGTGGGGTGGGAGGAGGTATTGTTTCATGGTCTCTGTGTATATAATGTCTTCTGCAGTTTCCACAGTATGCATCCGATGAAGTGAGCTGTAGCTCACGAAAGCTTATGCTCAAATAAATTTTAGTCTCTAAGGTGCCACAAGTACTCCTTTTCTTTTTGTTATATAAGAAAGATTGATGGCCCATGCTTACCATGAACAGTTTCAGTTCTGGTTGCCTCATTAAAAAACAAGATCTAGCAGAAATAGAAAAGTTACCACCAAGGGCAGTTCAGATGCATGCAATGACTTCCATTCGAGACCAGATTTTTAAAAAGTAGGACTAAATTTAGGGAGGATATGAATAAGAGGTGACATGAGAGAAGTATATAAAATAATGAACCATCTACAGAAGGTAAATCAGGAGTTCGTTCCTATTTACCTTATTATATAAATCAGGAACCCAATACAGTTAAGCACTACTGTTTTTATACAATCCACTGCCACAAGATATTATCTTAATATCTGATACAAAACAGCACTGGACATCTATAAAATCATAATATCATCTTCATTAACACTAGCTAGGATAAAAAAATGCCAGTCACCAACTGCTATGGGTTAGGAAATTCCTTCCTCCATAGCTGTAGTTACTGCAAAATTGTCCATTTGGGGGGTTTACATCTTCCTCTGAAGCCTCTGATATGGGCCACTGTGGGTCACAGGATACCTGACTAGATGAACTATGGGCCAATCCAGTAAGGCAATTCCTATGTTCCTGTGGCATATTCCTATTATTTATGCAATAATGCTCTATCAAAAAGAGACAGTTAAATCTTACATACCTGTTAACTAAGCCAAAGCTACACAGCAGTAAGCTTTATTGAAACTGTACTGTAAATACAAATGGAGCAATTAGCTAAGTGCGGGTGGTTTTACATGGGAAACAAATAGTTGGTACCACGGGCTACAAAACTCAGAATTTAAATGTTTGGTGTCCTTTTATTTACAAAATGCAGCAGTCACAAATAAAAGTTGCATTTTCAAAAGCTTCATTTTGGCAATTAGCACACATGGAATAACAATCACAAATGATAAATGTCATACTGTTGTCACCAGAAGTTGAAGAAATCTGCAGGGTTCCTGTTTGGATGCAAATCCCAGAAGTTCTACCCCCTGTGATTCACATCAAAAAATCTTTGAAAAAGGTTTTGATTTTGGCAGCTGCTGTCAAGATAAAACTTTCTTTCAACTGCAGCCATCCCAGCTGAGGGAAGGCTTTGCTTCTTCTGCACAGAAGTCTTGGCGTCCATTTTCCTCCAATTTTCTCTTTTACACTGAGCAAGTAAAGCAAAAGTTTGTGATGAATATTTTCATTATGGCGAGCAGTTTTCTTTAGTGATACCATGTTATTATCTAGTACCTGATAACACACTGATGAAATGTCATCTTTTCCCACAAATGATAGTAATTGTGAGATGTGTCACAATAAACAACATTCACCTTTTGTCAAATGCATTTTTTTTTATGTTTAATGTGTTCTTTAGTGCTCACAAGGAGCATCAGATTGGCAGCCCTGAGGAATGGCGGTCTCCCATTAGCCAAAGAACAGGTAGGACAGGGCAGTTGCCAAAGCAAGCTCCTGCATATTGTCCCATCAATCTACTTCACACATGAGGTGGAGGGTAGCCCTTTTCGATGTCCATTCAATCCCTGGCCTCTCGCGGACTGACAATGTGCAAGTTAGTGCCCATTGTGGTGGCAATAACTGTAATTTATACCAAGGAGATCAGAATGTGCTCTTCTGATGCATGGCCTTTTTCATGATATCATTAAAACCATAGTTCTCTATTCACTCCAAGGCTGCTGACTCTGCCAGACAGCCCATGGAGGAAGGTTGTACCTGTGCAAGGCTTCAGTAGGCTCCACTCTGCTGGAATGCAGGCTTGTCCAGGATGAATTAAATCTCTCTGCTGGAATTTACAAAGGAGCTGAAGGAAATTAGGTGCTCAGCTCCCATTTCCCACTGAAGTTTAGTGAGATTTGGGCACCTAGCTCTCTTCAGCTCCTTTGAAAAGTCCTGCCTAACTCATCATAATTCCATATCACCTGCAAAAGAAAACATGTTAAAGGAAACAATTACACATCACTTCAAGTTTCATTCTCTACTATTTTTCTTGTGTCCTTCAGTTTGGAACAGTTGAGTCTTAACATACTGAAACGCTAAGCGTTCTTGCTGGAGTACATGTAAAAAGAACACCTTATAATTTAAGTGCAGACTTTACTTGTCTAGCCTTAAGGACATAAAATATGCCTACGAAAGAAAAGACAGTGTCTATACGCTCATTAAAGCCCAGGGCAAGGATCTGATCAAAAGGATTCCTGCCAAGGAAGGGCACGCTGGAACCATTGTAAGAAGTTGTGTATGCGTACACTTTTCTTTTCTTTTTTGTGCCCTGTCCCTTCCCCTATCACCTCCATTCAATTTTCTTCCAGCTGGGAGGAATAGAAGAGATCTTACTTCCTTGATGACAAGCATGGCCTTTGAGCAGTTAAAGCAAAAGGTACTTTAAGTTCAAATGAGACTGTGACTTAAACCAATATTACCTGAGACCAACACATGTTTATTGAAATGTAAGTATCCTTCATTCCGATCAGCAGGCTTTATTCATCCCACTGCGATTTCAATCATTGCCCTTTTATTTGTCCAGAGTGAATAAGTGAATGGGCTGTACATTTTTATTCACAGCAGTAGGTTTACGTCTTCAAATCAGAGAGGTGTTTTGATTTTAGAAATAAACTCCGGAGGAAACAGTTTCAACTGGAACTTTCATATTTTTTTCATCAGTTTAAGGTAACATCAAAACTCATCTTTCCCCAAACCTAAAACCCAACAGCATTCTTTTAAGCCAAATTAAATCCAATGTTGTCCCTTTTTCTTTTTCCTTCCAATTTAGAGGAAAATAAAACTATTCTTATTTGAATGGTTTTGTTTGCAGATCCTAAATACCCTGCTACTGCAAAGTTTCAAATGATCTCATACAGCCCAAAGTCTCTTTGGTGTCAGCAGCTGCTCAGGTACCGACACAACCAAAAGAATGCTGCTGATCAGAACAATGACTGCCTGGCCTACGGATGTCATACTGAGGTAGAAATCTTGATGCTCATTGGAGTGACATTACTAAGTGTATTGCACACACACTGTATCTAGGTCAGAGGAGAAGTTATTTCACAAAGTTAGCAAAGCACTTCTTGGCAAACAGACTTTTAGGGTTCAGGAAATATTTGAGTCTATTATTTTGTTGACAGCGTAGCACTGAATAATAATAAAAGGTGATATAGAAGTACAAAGAATCTTTTTATCTGAGCATGAGTGAGAGGAAGGATGATTCCGTGGTTAGGGGTCTCGCCTAGGTCTTAGGAGGCTGGGTTCATTTCTCTGCTCTGCCACAGACTTCCTGTGTGACCTTGGGCAAGTCACTGAGTTTCTCTGTGCCTCTGTTCCCCCATCTGTAAAATGGGGATAACTGCACTGCTGCCCTGCCTCACAGGGTGTTGTAATGGTAAATATATTAGAGATTGTGAGGTGCCTAGATACCATGGTAATGGGAGCCATGTAAATACTTAAGCACACAGGATAGATAGACAATTTGGGTAGGAGATGTGGAGCTGCTAATTGGCAAAGAGACACATCCAAGTACAACCCAAAGGACGTCACCTCTGAACGTCATTTCCAGAATCTAGCAGGGGAGACAAGAGACTAAAGAAAGGCAAATTATCTCTCTGCACCAGGAGAAGGCGTCAAAACTAATAATTTAGAAGACTTGACAATTCAAGGTAAGTAACAAGGCCATTGGCTCACAGCATTGTGAGAAGGTGATTCTGTCAGTAAAGCACTGGGGCTATTAACACGCCAAGGACTGAAGGAATACCACTGGGAAGTGATGAGGCCAATGACCCACAGGGGTGGGGTCAAAATCTTTGATGGATATGACCAGTGGCAGCCAAAAAGCCCTCCTGGTTTCAAAGAGGCCCTGAGAACTCAAAGACTGTTCCAGCAATGTTGCTAAAATTGTACAGGGAAACCAGTGTTACAAGGAGACAGTTTAGACACTTTTTAACAGGCCAAGTCATGCGAGGGATACACAATTGCTGTCCAGATCAAACCTAACATCTGCAAAGCTGGTAGAGGCTGGAACAGGCCTGAATAATTCCAGCAGTGAGCTCCCTTGCTGAGAGCAATGAGAAAGGAACTGGAACAGCATGTTTTAGAGGGGAGAGCTGAGGCACTGGCAGTCGGTCTAAGATGGAGCTTGGCCTGCCTGTGCGCCAAAGGATTCCCATTTTTTGAGAGCTGGAGGAGTTATAGCCTCTCTTACACAAAGGAGCTGAGAGCCAAGAGTAGAATTTTAGTCCACATGGTGCCTTTAGAGAATAACACTTCCCTTCTTTTGCAAAGTTCTTGGAGATCTTCAGATGAAAAGTGCTCATCAATATAACTAATTAATAATAATAAAAAATGAAAGTTACATCCAAGAAATCAAAGACATAACATTTCCATTATCAGGTGTGGACTCTGGCATGAATTTAATTCATGGTACCAGCAACTCAATTCATGGCCCCCGACAATTTATTTGTGTTATATCATTTTGAAATGTGGGTCATATTTTTGCCCATGGGTGTAGAAATGGTGGAATCTAAAGATCTCTGCTTAGAAGAAGCTATCATGGAGGGAAAGATTCATTCAAATGCTGCAGCAGTTCCTTTCATGAAGTTGTGTAAAGGACAATCAACTCACAGAGCCTAAATCCAGAGGCCGAAAACTGACAACCATCTAAAATTATCCTGGAACCAACACAGCTAAA
Organism: Lepidochelys kempii; assembly: GCF_965140285.1. Classification (NCBI taxonomy): domain Eukaryota; kingdom Metazoa; phylum Chordata; order Testudines; family Cheloniidae; genus Lepidochelys; species Lepidochelys kempii. The sequence continues at coordinate 166,866,994 of NC_136382.1, forward strand.
ATAACACTGCAAGCAACTATCTAAAATAGCCGTTCCACCAAATCATATGACACTAGATGAGTGTCTTTCTATTTGACTGGATTTGTAACATGGACTTAAACACTGAATTTATACCATAAGTTCTGAAGCAAAAGAGCTGAACATTTTCTTTGCTACCTTGACGCCTTTTATATATTGTGTGATGGGGCAAGGCCAGATGGCTATAGAAAAGTAGTGGGAGATAGATATATTAGCTCCAGGCTAAACAAATCCCTGGTATCAGGTTAAGTGAAATGGAAGCTGCTCCAGGTCAATGAAGACACCTGGGGCCAATTAAGAACTTTGCAGAAGGCAGGGAGAATGCTAGGTTGATTGGGACACCTGAAGCCAATCAGGGGCTGGCTGAAACTAGTTAAAAGCCTCCCAGCCCATCAGGTGGGTGTGGATGCCAGAAGCTGTAGAAGGAAGTTATGCTATTGGAGAGGCTGAGTAGTAGACACCATATCAGCCACAAAAAAGGAGGCCCTGAGGTAAGGGTGAAGTGGAGCTTGAGGAAGTGAGGGCTGCTGTGGGGGAAGTAGCCTAGGGAATTGTACATGTCATGTTTCTAAAAGGTCAGCTACCATAGCTGATACTATTAGGGTCCCTGGGCTGGAGCCTGGAGTAGAGGGTGGGCCTAGGCTTCCCCCCTGCCCATCTTTGCCCCCTGATTAATCACTAAGACTGGGAGACAACAGAGACTGTGCAAGGAAGGATAACTTCTCCTCACCTCCCTTGCTGGCTTATGATGAAAATGGCTCAGTAGACTGTGACCCTTGTCTCTTGAGAAAGAAGGGTTATGTGGAGGGTCACAGTGAGCCTCTGAGGCTAGTGAAATCTGCCAGGAAATGTGGGACCCATGGAGGCAAGGACAGAGCTTTGTCACAATTGTTAAACACCCAACCTCTCATGTGTGAAGTAAAGGCTTAGTCTTATTGTAGACATATAATCTAAACAAACAGCAAACAGAGCAAATGAAATAACTTCACACAAGAGATGGGTAAAACCATGGTTTTGGTTTATATGAGACCTCATCAACTGGGTTTTGGGTTTACAAAACCAGAGGTGATTTCTGTTCAGGTCCAATTTGTTCCAACCCTCCATAGTTTGGAGCAGTTGGATAAACTATTCTAGGTTTGGCTCATCTATATAAGAGCTAATTCCCTAAAGCTGAGGAAAATCATGAGCAAAACTGATCGGAAAGAAAAATGTAGAAAGAAAAATGTGAATGAAAATTGGAAATTCTTCAAGAAGAGTTTATTAGATGGCCAAAAAGCCAAGATTCCACAATCAAGCAAAAGGACAACTTTGGCTGGTTCACTGGTAAATTGAAGGCAGCAATTAGAAATAAAGAAGCAATATATAACAAATGGAAATGGGGGAAAATAGATAGCAATCAATATAAATTAGAATGTATGAAGTACAGAAAATTGATAAAGGAATCTAAATAGATCTGGGAAAAATCCCTGGCTGGCAGAGCAAAGGACAATAAGGATTTAATAAAATATATTGGGAAGAAAAGAAATCATAGCAATAACATAGGCCCATTACTACAGGGAGATGGTAAAACTGTTAAAAATGAGCAGAAAAGACAGGTATTCAGTAAATATTTCTATTCTGTTTTTCAGAAGAGGCGAATGATGTACCCAGACCATGTGAGGTTGATGAAGTACTTTCCAGTTTATTAGTAACTATGGAAGATGTTAGACAACATCTACTAGAGATAAAGATGTTTAAATCAGCAGGCATGGATAACTTGAACCCAAGAGTCCTAAAAGAGTTGGTTCTGGAGCTCTTGGGCCCACAGATGTTAATGTTTAATACATTTTTTGAATACGGGGGAAATGTCAGAAGATGAAAAGATTGCTAGTGTTGTGCCAATATTCTAAAAGGGCAAGTGGAATGACTTGGATAACTATACATCAGTTAGCCTGACATCAACCCTGGGCAAAATAATGGAAAATCTGATATGGGATTCAACTGATGAAGAACTAAAAAATAGGAATATAATTAATGCTACTACACATGCTTTAATGGAAAATAGGTCCTGTCAAACTTGATTTCATTCTCTGAGGTTACAAATTTGGTTGATGAAGATAACTGCACAGATGTAATAGGCATTGTAAGGCATTTGACTCAGTGCTGCATGACATTATGATTAAAAATTATCACTATACAATATCAATAGAGCCCACGTTAACATGGATTAAGAACTGGCTAACTGACAGATCTCAAAATGTAGTTGGCAATCAGGATTAGTCATTGAATGGAGGTGTTTCTAGGGGCATTCTGCAGGGATCAGTACTAGGTCTGATGTCATTCAATAGTTATGCCCATGTTCTGGGAGCAAATATAAAATCACTCTTCATAAAATTTGCAGATGACACAAAGATTGGTGGAGCAGTAAATAATGATGGGGACGGTCATACAGAGCAATCCAGATAGCTTGGAAAGGGGGCCACATTTGAAAAAAAATATTTTAATACAGCCATATGCAAAGCTATAAATCTAGGAACAAGGAATGCAGGCCATACCCACGGAATGGGGAACTGTATCCAAGAAAGAAGTGACTCTGAAAAGTAGTTAGGAGTCATAATAGAGAAGCAACTCAACATCAGCTCCCAGTGGCTTATGCAATCTTTTAGTGCATGCATAGGGGAGGTTAAGAGGAGAGAGGTGATTTTACCTCTGAATATAGCATTGGTGAGATGCATCTGGTTTGGGTATTCACAGTTTAAAAAGGATGTTGGAAAAACTGGAGAGGATGCAGAAAAGAGCTACAAAGATCATTCACAGGCTGGAACCTGAAAGTGTGAGACTTAAAGAGCTCAATCTGTTTCACTTATCAAAAATAAGATAGAGGTACAGTGTATAAGTTCCTTTATGGGAAGAAAATACCAGGTTCTAAAGGGCCCTTTCATCTAGTGGAGAAAGGCATAACAAGAACCAGTGGTGGAAGATGAAGCCGGAAAATTCAAAGTAGAAACTAGATACAAATTTCTTAACAGTGATGGAACAAACTACCAAAGGAAGTGATGGATCCTCCATCTCCTGATGTCTTCAAATCAAGACTGGCTGCCTTTCTTAAATGTGTGATGTTGCACTCCCTATGTTTATGGAAATATGTTTATGAGTTTGAATATGATGTAACTGGAATATGCTTCATGCAAAAGGTGTCTTGTAAGGTATCATTACAAAGCTTATAATCTACTGAGTGTGTTCATCCTATTTGTATGAATGTATCATTCTTGTATCTGAAGCTCGAAATATGAAATATAACTCTGAGGTCCTATTGTAATGATTAAAAGTGTGGGCCATTAATGGTGGTTTAGAATCTTGATGGCTCCCATTAACTAGGACAACTGGTTGTAAATGGCTCTGTTAACTTGTAAGCCTTCCTGTATAGGTGGGTGCCAGACAGTGAGTAATGAAATCTCATAGGACATGTGAAAATGTCACATGATACTGGAATCCATCTTAAACCTGGTGCTTTTCCATTTAGAAGGAAGGGTGGGAACCCAGAGAGAGACAAAGGATTCCCGCCTAGTGCCAAAAGGTATAAGGGAGGGGGGGAAACAGAACAAAAAGGGCTGCCAGTCGTGAGGAATCCCCGAGTTACCACCTGAGTTGGAACTAACAAGATCTGTACCAGGAGACATGATTGGGCCCGGACTAAGAAGGAGCCTAGTCTGTGAAAGAAGCTTATTGGAACATCTCTGAGGGTGAGATTTACCTGTATTCAGTTTCTTAAATGTATTAGGCTTAGACTTGCGTGTGTTGTTTTATTTTGCTTGGTATCTTACCTTGTTCTGTCTGTTATTACTGGAAACCACTTAAATCCTACTTTTTATAAATCACTTTTGTTTATTAATTAACCCAGAGTAAGTGATTAATACCTGGGGGAGCAAACAGCTGTGCATATCTCTCTCTAAGTGTTATAGAGGATGGACAATTTATGAGTTTACCCTGTATAAGCTCTACACAGAGTAAAACAGAATTATTTGGGGTTTGGATCCCATTGGGGTCTGGGTGCTGGAGATAGGAAACCTGCTGAGTAGGTTTTGGGGGCGTGGACCAGACCTGGATCTGTGTTGCAGTGGACAAACGTGTCTGGCTCAACAAGGCAGGGTTCTGGAATCCCAAGCTGGCAGGGAAAACGGGCTCAGAGGTACTTTCAGCACATCAAGTGACAGTCCCAAGGGGGTCTCTGACCAAACCCATCACAATATGCTTTAGTCAAACACAAGTTATGGGCTGAATCCAGGGATACCTGGGTGAAAGGTAATGGCCTGTGACACACAGGAAGTCAGACAAGATGATGTAATGCTTCTGGGCTTAAAATCTATGGCTATATTTCAGACCAAACAATGGCCTTCAGTGGGGGAAAGTTTGGTTCATGTTCAAATGTTGCCAATACTCAGCTCAGGTACATTCACTCTAATACAGTTTCTCTGTATAACAAGTGATATCTGTCCTTAGATCTCTACAGCAAATAAAAGTTTATCTCAAACTGAAACATAAAGGTCTATTTTCAAATAATATTGGGCTAAAATTAGATTTTGTAATTTTAGAAGAAAAGGATTTTACAAAACCTAATACAAATGTTTCCAATACTCTTTTCAAAAAAGAAAAGTTAAATTAAATTAGCATTTTTTCCCCTTGAAGGTGTTTGGAATCCAAACACAATAGCTCCATACTATTGCTTGAGAGTCAGAAAACATAACATAAATGAGGGAAAGTAAATTAAATTATTTTAATTATTTTTTAAAATAATTTCTACCCAGAATATAAAAATATGCAATATGTCCTAGCGTTTATGATAAGTCAGTTTTATATTTTCCTCTGTGAGGATGGTGTATTTACTTTCATATTAATGAAATGGCACATGGGAAAGGTAAGGACTAGACCCAATGCCCATTGAACCCAATGGAAAGTCTCCCACTGACTTAAAAGGCCATTCCAGCAGGCCAATATCCATACCCAGTGTGGTTCACTTTACTTTGTGGTTGTTTCAATTTTTCTTCAGCTGGGTCAATTTTAACACAGGTCTTTGTTTTAAAACATGTACAGTGTTACATAGACAAAATAAGGTGATATGTTTTAACTACAGTGTATGATTTATATCTTGAAAATATCCCTTAAATCCTATATTTATGTTTCTATTCAAATTATCTATCTATTTAAGAGAAAAAGTAAAGCAAGAAACAACCATTTTTGTTACGGACTCTAACTAAATTTATAAATCGCTGTCTCTGTTTTTATTTTTTTCCAGTTTGAAGACAGGTTTCCTTCAAAGCATTTCACTATTTAAGGTTTAAATGTTCCTAGCACTTGCAAAGGGTTGCAGCAAACCCTGACTTATTTACAGAGAGATGTTGAGCAGAGATAAAACTACTTAATAATCCACCAATTCTTGCTAAACACATTTTCCTTCCACGTCCTCAGTGAAAGCAAGTACAAAAGCACTCCAATTTGCCATAGATATTTTGACATTACATATATGTTCTTTTTATTCTACAGATGGCTGTCCAAACCAAGGGTGAAACAGAATGATTCAAATAGATGAATATGAAAGTTCATCATAATAAGAGTCCTTAAAGATTTTAAGATTAAAAAAAGAAGTGTTCATTTGAAAAGAACTGTACATTAGCAGTAACACATGGAAGGGAATGGAAACAACAAACCAAAAGATGTATGTTTCAAGAAAGGTTGACCACCTGACCTCTGCAAGACAAATTATTGCCCTTGTATTTTATGGAACATCTGTTAGATTCACAACAGCAATAACAACAACCACAACAACAACAAGCGTGAAAGGCTCATGAATCTGGGCTGAAATTTTTTTTTCAGCCTATAGAAGAAGTTGCCCCTTGAATGTTTGAATGCATTCCAGCTCACACTATCCGTATTTACAATGACAGTGTTGACTGAACAGTCAGCCACTCTACCACTCGCAGCAGCACTGGCTATTATAATAAGGACACAGGAATGTCAGATATTTTAGGTTACAGGCAGTCCAATATGTCTGAGTCTGCCCTCCCTTTGAGTTAACACTTGTACTCATAGAACAGTACGTCTCCAGCCCTTCTTAAGCTCCAGTTCTCACCCTTTTCCTCTTGTACTTGACTCTATTATCATATAGCCTTGTAGCAAGCAGCTCCACTCCCTGTTCTCTTCTCTTTAGAACTGGGTAATCAAATACTCCCTTAGGGCCTGATCCAAAGCCTACAGAAGTCCATGGGAAGACTCTCATTGTTTCCAGTAAGCTTTGGATCAGGCTCTTGCTGTCCACACCAAGTCCCTAGGCTGTCTCTACCTATCATTGTCTCTTGGCACTATTCTGGTTGCCTCAGTTATGCCTTACCTATTTCTCCATTAACATCTCTAGCAGTACTAAACCCAGGTGCCTTGGTCCAGCCCCAGCCCCTCCCCAAGCCTTTTGCACTGGTTGTAACAATATCCCCCTGGGAAATGATAGAGAATTCTGGAGTGTCTCTTCCTTTTTGTCCTTTCTCCCAATCTTCCTTGTTTTCCTCTCTCTGTAGGGTCATCAGCTGCAGAGGGAAACAGACTGGCATTCTAGTTTATTTCCCTCTGCACATTTAGATATATAAAAGTTTATCCCTTGCTACCGAGGAAAGCTGATTAGGACCATTCCTAGCGCTTCTTTACCAGGGGTTAGCTGCAAAAGAAGAGTAACTAGAAGTGCAAGGTTCTGGTCAGTTTCCCTTTGCAACTAGCTCAGAGTGTAAAAGCCCTACTGGAGTGGGAACTGATCCTACTCACTTTCCTTCTGCAAGCTCTTTATACAGAAGAGCCACAAAGGAAAAAGGGAGTGGAGTGCTAGTCATTTTCTCTTAGCCACTAGCTGCTGAGGGCTGGCTTTCATAACACAGTGTTCAAATCATTTCTTAAAACACTTCTCCGCGAAAATATTTAAGAAGGCAGATTCTTTAATCTGTGCCCTGTTGAGACTAGTGTGGTTTTGTTTCCAACTGCACCATGTCCATTTCATCACTATTTTCAGGCCAGTATCTGACTCCACCAAAGTTATCTGCACTCTTATTTAACTCATTTAAATGTCTCACCTCAATACTATACAATACATAAAATTCTGACCCAGATGATAATTTTTCAAACTCCAGCCCACAACTTAAGATGTTCAGATCTGGGGTTTCAGTTTGGATGTATCTCTAGTTAGTTAGTATTAGTATTTACATTATGGTAGTGCCAAAGAACATCAACCAAGGACCAGGGCCCTTTACAGCAAGGCACTATATAGGTAAGTAGCAAAGAAGACAGTCTTTTCCCTGGAAAACTCACAATTTACAAGGTAGTCAGGACACAACAGGTGTATGAACTAGACTAATGGTGTAGAGTGGGGTAACTATCAATGAACAGCATTTGGCAGAAAAGCAGAAGCCTCTAGTTTCCAAATAGGATTTAAGTATAAGTATTTTAATGCTACCCTTGCTCTTTCTTTGCTTCAGAAATCTTGGCTGCATCCAGCATGACTGCCAAGTTTTGTCGGTCTTGAGGGGATCTAATTCCTTTTACACCTGTTCTTGCACAGTCCTATGTTTTTCCAGTATTCCTTCTCTTCCTCTAGGGAGACATATGTCTGTTGCTTCCTGGTTTCTGCCCCCCACCTCCATCGTAGTGGATGATACACCAAGGCAAGGGATTCATGTACTTTTGTAAGCAATGGCTATTATACCTTCAGTAAATCATCCATTAAAGGCCTTCTATCTCCTTCACCATTTGAGACCTGTCTGAAACCTTTCATAGGGGCCAAATGCTCTCTTCAACAGCTGTCTATTTTCCCATATATGTGGGAAGCCCAGGCAGAATTTGGTGCATAACTATAGCTATGGTCATGCTAGTGATGGTTAAGCCACAACGGAAACACCATCCAAACTCAGTTAAGCCTCTATAGAAAAAACCACTAAACTTTCACCTATTTCTAGAACTGAACAGGAACCATACCTTTCCAAAGGTTCTGAAATGTGGAGATAAATGAATCTGCCTATCAGATTTACTGCCTCTACTAGAACCAGAAGTTCCAATATAGTACAAGGAAGGTTTTTCTCATGGCATTTGCAGCCTGATTTTGTAGATTTGAGAGGTTTGCAGAACTATCCACACTTTTGGGTACTTATTACAACAGAACCCAACTCCAAAGGCTTTGGGATTTTTTTGAATGGGGGGTTTCTATCCTGAATATATGTCTTCTAGCAAGGTAAAATATGAATGCATCTATGAATACTTATAGAGAAGGGCAGACACCCACAACAAAATATCCACAGAGAAATGGGTAACTGACAGGATTCTTCCTGACGTTGTTTTGTGTACAATATCTTCTAATTTTGTTACTCTAGTATTTCTTGTGAGATTGGACCATACATGTGGAGCTTATCCTTGTTACTTGACAATTAGTCTTGGTAGGGAACCTACTTACAACACAATTGGTTCCTAACTATGTTATGACTAGAGCTGTGTGAATAATGGATTTTTTGATTCACTGATCATTCCAAAAAGATCGGGGGGCGGGGGGGAGGGGGGAGCGTGTTTTCCAGTCAACACAACAATGAAAATTTTTACAATTTTTGACAAATCAAAAAGTTCAAAAAAAGACAACTTATTGGGCAATGTCGCTTTCTGATTTGCTCTCCTTGCCTTTGTTTTTCTAATCTGAACCAGGTCATATCTTATGCGTTATCTTCTAGAAACTCCGTGCCAGGTCATTCTGTTCTTAACATTAGTTATCACTCTGAATCTGTCCTGCTGCACAGTACCTTTTTGTACTTTTGTACAGCCTCCATGGTGTATGTCATGTACAATCCCTTTTTGTACATAAGTCACTCATTTCTATATTCCTTTCCAAACTTCAGACATTCATGTCTGAACCATATACTGTGTCTGGGTTAAGAATGGTCAGGTATTTACCCGCTACTTCCTTTTGCTACTTGCACAGTATTTAACTCCTCATTGGCCAGACTGGGAACTAGAGTGGTGACTGTCCTGTCATCCAATGAGATATAGCAAACTTACCCCTAAGTAAGGCAGTTTTTCACCATCTTCCTCTTCCATGCAGATTAAATAACAGCAATAATCTTTCTCTTTTTAGATGCTGCTACTTCCTAATGTCAATTAAAACCCTATTTTATGCTCTGTTTTGGAGATGAGGACCAGTTTCCTCTTGGGTCTGTAATTTTGTTATGTACAAAATTATTTCTGCAGCCCATTACTGCTGGAGGAAATATTAGGCTAGATTCTCAAGTGCCCCAGGTCATCACTCATTGCAGCTGAGGGGGTCAGGGAGTAAAGGTGTCATTAAACAACTTGCTGCACCCCCTCCTAATCAGAGGGACAGCCAAGGTTGATTTTGGGCTCACTATAATTTAGAGCAGTATCAGGGCTGCTCAAAAATATGAATGTCTGTGGCTCTCACTTGACCCTCTCTACCAGCCAGAGATCACTGAAATGATTAGTCTTGGTTACCCTTTTCCTTATTTAGGCTTTCCCCTTTTCTGTTTCTTTTTAAATATCCCTCTCTTTTTTGTATCATGTTCCCAAAACATTATAAAATTTCAGTTAAATTGCATGACAAGTTTTATTTGCTTAACTCATTTCTTCTAGTGTCAAGAGCATTTGTATTGCCTTCTCTACAGTATTTCAATTCTAATGATGCACGGTGTTACTAGATCCTAAATACTCCCCATCTTCAACTTAATTGACCAGAGTTGGCACATTTCCTAGAACTAGGACCTGTATAGACTCAAACCATATACACTAGGCTGTTTGACAAACTGTGGGAGATGGCAATCTTACATTACTTCTAGAAACCTGTTCCTCTTCTTAGCTTTTGCATAGTTGCTGTCCCAATCAATATCTGAGTAATTAAAATCCCTCATGATCAATGTTCTAGCTGTTTTACCGGCCTCTGTTATCTGTAAAAACATTTCCTGATCTACTTTCTTTGCCTGCCCTGGGGGTCTGTGGAAACATCCAGGAATAGCATGACTACATTTATTCTTCTTACTTAGCTGCTGTTCAAACTGTCTTCACTCTGACAGCCAAAATATTTATGCTGTTTCTTACTGCAGACTCAATATATTGCTATCCTCCTTTTGACTGAAGATGGTTGTCTAACCCCATTAGTAAACTTTGCATCTTGGTATGAAATTCTCAGATGTTTTTGTCTTTGAAGTTCCAGGAACATCATGCTTATCCTTGAAAATGCTTGATTCCATTTTGTGACCCTATTAGTACGCTTACAGCATTTGTTTGGAAGATATTTTCTCCTCCCACCTTTGCTTTACATTCTCATTATCTCCTACAGTGATAATCAGTGGATACATTACCTTGAGATCCACACATTCCCCCCTTTAGATTCTTCTCCACCCACACCCCTAATTTAAAAAACCCCAACCCCCCAGCAACCCTACCAGCTAGAACATGTCCCTATTAGTGGCCAATCTGTTTGCTCCCATAGGGTGGGGAATAACACAGGCCATCTCTCCTTTGCCATTCTGCTTTTCCATTTTGTTGTTTGTAATTCTCCAAACCTCTCACATCTCCACCTAAGATCTAATAATCTAGCCATGGGAACAAGAACCAGAAAACACTGTTATGTAGCTTTCTTCTTCCAATATCCGGTAAAGGGGCGTGCAGCTCTTTAGACAATGCCTGGATACTTTCCCCTCATTTCATTTAGTTCAATGTTCACAACTGTCACAGGCTTTTCCTTAAGCTTTTTGACTGGGCCTATCCCACTTATTAAAAATCATTAGTCCCTCTTCCTTTATATCCTGCTATTTCTGCTGGAACACCTCTGTTTCTCCTGCACTGTGTTGTGCTTCCAATGCACTCATCCTGCAAGTTGCTCACAGCTGGTTCTCCTCCTACTCTGTCACTCCTTCGGAGTCTGAAACCAGCCATCTGTCATCAATGAACCTCTCAGATTCATTGACCTTCCCTCGCGCATCAACCTGTCTCTCTGATGCTACAGTCCAACCTCTGAGTGCCACAACTAACCAACAATACACACACACACACGCGCGCCTGTTGTTCTAGCTCTTCCGTCCTCTAAATTGAAAATACGTATCTGCTGCAAAACCTTTTATTATTTTAATACAATGCAAGTAGATGCAGCTGCTGCCTGCATTATCATTTATTTAAATGTGAACTGCAAAGATTTAATAAATAAATAAGGATCCAAGAGCCAAATTCTGCACCCATCTAGGCATCGTGAAATACCACTGACTTATGAGGAGATGTTCGGGCATATGTTGGTACAAAATTGGGCTCTAAAATCATCTATAAAACATAAACCAAATTCTAAACTGTGTGCTACTCTCCAGTAGGCAGTCCAGCAGGGAATAAAAAGGGGAAATAAACTTGTGCAATGGGAGCAGTGGCATGCTCCCCCTAAACTCCCTGGCTTGAACCATGGGAACTCCAACAGACAGAGAAGCCAGGGAGGATTTGCTGTCTCCTACTTAGTCATTACATTTCTGAATGGAACTTGGCTCAGTCATTATTGCTGTTTGGACCAAACCTCTATTCTTTCCCCACAACTCAACCCCTCCCGGGGAAATCAGACAGGCCCTGAGTTTTGTGCAGACTTTTTACCTTCTGGTAGGTATTTCCCTAGGAGGGTAAGATACAGTCCTCTGCTTTGTTTTATGTTTGCAAACCACTGAAATCAATCACGGTACGATGACAACAGAATTTGGCTTGGCTTCTGCAGACTTGGAAAGCACAAATGTACTTATGTTTTAAAACACAATCTATGAAGATCAGATCCATCTTCATTCACCTGCCACTACATCATGATGCAGGGCCCAGTGTTTTCTCTGCAATGGGTGATGACATCAGATTAATAAAACGAGCAGAGTCAATGCAGTTTGCAACAAACCTCATGGACCCTTTTGTGAGCTGCAAAGTTCCTCTGTATTGCTCTGTCTGCTACACATGAGCATTGTATTCTCATGCTAAAAATCCCAGTGATGTTTGCGTGAAAGACATTTACTGCACATGATCAGTGGCTAATTGATTTTTAAACCTTAGGTATCTTGTCTGGTTTTATTTTTTTTTTCAAAATGCCAAACATTGTTTAAAGCATATGATAAAAGAAACTGTCTAATTGCATTATTATGATAAGGCTGTTTTTCAGTTTTGGAAGCAAAATATAGGGCACATTAAACTATAAAAGCCTCTTTTTTCACATTTCTATGCCTCATTTTACTTTATGGCTGTGCTTGTCTCTTGGCTTGAGCTGTTATCCAATATTTGGGGCCTTGCACACTTGTTTCCATTAGAAGAAGAAATTGTTGACATGAGGCAGGTATTTCCTTCGTGCAATCCTAGCTATTTATAAAGTCCTGTTTCCCTGAACACAGTAAGAACAAACAACTGGAGGTTGTTTTCTTGTAGAGAAATCCAAATTTGCCTTTCCTGTGCCCAAAAGAAACTCTCTCTCGGCTTCCTCTCATGATCACACTCACACTGCTTCCCTTCCTGTGTGTTCACTTTCTCAATGCTTTTGGCCTCTCTCACACACAACTACAACCAATCAAAGCCTCAGCCCCTGCATGAGCAATCAGTCCCCAGGGAAGTCCCTCGGCCTGCATGTCTTAGCTACTGATTAGCCTTGCATGTGGCCTCGTGCCTTGGGCAGTGGCTTCCATTGTCTCCAGTTATCTTACTTCATAAAGGAGTAAAATTGCTTCTTCCATTCAGCCTAAATAAAGGGTTGTTAGCATGCCCACCAGCTTAAATGAGGTCTGTGATTGCCTATAAATCAAAGACATGCTTGATCACAGCCATTAGCGTCTTCCAGCACACAGTTACATATTTTAAGTTAATTTATTTGTCTTTGAAAGTGCCAGATTAACATAATTTTTAAATGAAGGCCTCTTTTTATCCACAAAAGGCCAGATCCAAAGCCCAGTAAAGTCAACAGTAGTCTTTCTATTGACTTCATTGAACTTTGGATCAGGGCTCAGATGGTTAAAGAAGACAAACAGCAGTGCATGCTTCTACACTACACCACTGTCACCTGACCTACAGAGACCACATGCAGATTGTGAGGAGGAAGTTTATTCTCTCTATTCATATGGCCATTCAATTCATGACATTACGAGGATCCAAAAGGGTAGCAGTTGAGTGTTGGAGACATATGTCACTCTACCAGGAACATGACTGAGATCTATATAAATTATTTTCCAAGGGTCAGTGAGCAGTTGTTAGATGTTTGGGCTCAAGTCAAACCAGTCACTAAATGATTTTTTTCAAAATGTGATGGTCAAAAAAAATTGCTTCCAGCTCCAAATTTCTGTGATTGAGTTTTAAACCCAACACCTTTTGTGATGCTTCAATACATTTTCTGCATTTACAGTAGTTGTTCTCAGTCTGTTTTGTGGAGAAAGACTGACCAAATCCCAGACAGTTTCCCCAGAGAGGTCTGAGGTAATGTCTGGGTAGTTGATGGTGAATACATTCCCACTGAGAGAGTATGCTCCATCACACAACTCGAGGTTCTCAAACCAGCAAGGGGAGACATGCTACCAAGTATGAATTGGACCTTTGCTTCTGATTATTGGTGAAAGCCAGAGAAGTGCACGAGGTCACTCCTGACCAAGATCATCAATGCCATCTTAACAAAGAGCAGCCTACTGGCTTCCCTGAAACATGCAGAAATCCAGGCAGGGTCAAGAAACCCTCACTCACATCATATGATCTTTCTAGCTACTGATATGTGTTGAGCCCCCTCATCGAAAACGAGCAAGAGCCTTGCACCATTCAGGGTATTTCCGACAAACTTCCATCAGCTGCACAATAGCCTGATACTAGCTTTTCTCCTGGAGACAAACATCAGGTGTAATTCCCACTTGTGAATGTGATGTAACTGGGGAAGGGACAGAGCTATATATTCAACCACGCCTAAATATAGTCCTATGGCAATGGGTGCATCACCAAAGCATAGAGAGATTTATTGTAACATGTATTTCATTGCAAATGGCTGCTTCACAACTCAGCAGCAAACCAACAAGAGATTACGGGCCAGATTCTCTTCGATAACGGAGAGCCACTTTGCTCGAAGGGTGAGGCTGCCCAGTTAGGTAGCCAGTTACAGCGGCCTGATCCTCTGCTTGGCTCAGCCCTTGCCTCACCACAGGTTACAGCAAGGCTATCCACTAGCTAGAGACGATCACAGTGCAAAAGCACTCTAGTCGCCTCCCACTCCCGGAAGGGAGGTATCAGTGGAGCAGGCGATACTGCTTTCCTGGCAGGTGAGAACTCCACCATGCCAGAGGATTTCTCAACCCGTTGTGTCACCCTTATGCTGCTTGTCCTCATTTTCTGGCCCATTAGGAAGCAGTGCCCAGGGAGAGCCCAGTGTCTCCGTACCAAAGCATTAGTGCATCAAGGGAACCCCATGATATTGTTGTCACATCACAATGCCCTCATCCTGAAGAGCCCACATACAGGTTTAAGTGCCCCAATAAATACAGGGCAACAACTCACACAGAGACATAGATTTCACTGCTACACTTTCTACTAAAAACTAACACCCGCTTGAAGAGGCTCGCTAATGGCATATAACGCACATTCACTAATGTTTTACAAACACCCATATTGTGCAACCACCATTGGCAGCCTGGCACTATGCCTCACTTTATTTATACCCCTGACACCAAACTACACACTGAGCTACTCACAACATCGGCCATGAAACCCACACCTCTCCTGTATTAGTCACCTAAACCACATGAACACATAACCGATAAACACGGTTGGAGCTGATTGCCCAGTAGGCAAATGGAAATATGCAGATTCTGGGTGGTGGAAGGGAGGTAGCTGAACCTGTGAAGGGTAACTAAGCAGTGGATTATAGATGTGATAGTGAACGATTTAATTGCTTTTTCTGCTTTGTTTTGACGGATTATGCAGTATAACGCCCTTAACTCAGCATTAGCTAATTTTTTCATGAGTGGATATATAATTAAACCGAGTTTGTTGAATAGTTATGTATTATTTAAATACTCCACTGTACAATGTTGTGTCATCCTTCATTTCCACACATGGAGAATCATCTTTGTAACTCATTTGAGTCAGCAGTGTGCCCTTGTTGCCAAGAAGGCCAATGGCATTTTGGGATGTATAAGTAGGGGCATAGCGAGCAGATCGAGGGACGTGATCGTTCCCCTCTATTCGACATTGGTGAGGCCTCATCTGGAGTACTGTGTCCAGTTTTGGGCCCCACACTTCAAGAAGGATGTGGATAAATTGGAGAGAGTCCAGCGAAGGGCAACAAAAATGATTAGGGGACTGGAACACATGAGTTATGAGGAGAGGCTGAGGGAGCTGGGATTGTTTAGCCTGCAGAAGAGAAGAATGAGGGGGGATTTGATAGCTGCTTTCAACTACCTGAAAGGGGGTTCCAAAGAGGATGGCTCTAGACTGTTTTCAATGGTAGCAGATGACAGAACGAGGAGTAATGGTCTAAAGTTGCAGTGGGGGAGGTTTAGATTGGATATTAGGAAAAACTTTTTCACTAAGAGGGTGGTGAAACACTGGAATGCGTTACCTAGGGAGGTGGTAGAATCTCCTTCCTTAGAGGTTTTTAAGGTCAGGCTTGACAAAGCCCTGGCTGGGATGATTTAACTGGGAATTGGTCCTGCTTTGAGCAGGGGGTTGGACTAGATGACCTTCTGGGGTCCCTTCCAACCCTGATATTCTATGATTCTATGATTCATTTGGCTGCCTGGGGTCTCAAATTGCTAGACTCTCTAAACCCGGGAGCGATTGTTAAATTGAGCTGCAAATTTCCATTAGGGTATTATGTGTCCACTTCCTCTGTTAACCTGGTTTTCCCTTAATCAGAGACTTTAAATTTTGCACCAGAGGATATTTTATGGGAAAGAGAATGCAAATAAAGCTCCTACACTCAATCTCCTCCAAAACAAAGCATTCACAGGTCCAACAGGACTGGTACTGAATATAATGCATGTGAAAAGAGTAAGGGTGAAATCCTGGCCCCATTAAAGTTAATAGTGAATCTCCCACTTGCTTCAACTGAGCATGGATTTCACTGTAAGTATTCAAAAACCTTCTCTCCTTCTTTGCTTTATTGGTTTCCAAGTCTGTGCTATTTGGAAATCAGATTTAAGTTCTGGTGTTTCTGGTGTAATTTCCTAGTCCCATTAACTCCAGATTCTTGGTCAGAATTTTAGAACAACAGAAGTAGAGATTTCCCCCAGAGAATATTCCCTAGAAGCTGAATTAAACTCAGCATACTTTGGAATAGGATTTGGGGTGTTTAGTCAGTACTCATACAATGCAGATATGGTGAATTAGTATGTACCATGCTGCAATGCTTTGCCTTAAGAGACTTCCAACAACGTGAAAGGATAAAACATCACCTCTAAAAGCAGGGTGGTCAGAAGTTCGTGGATCAAGTGAATATGCTACTTTTTGTGCCATTAGCCACCCACTTTTGGAAGCTGCTAAGAATGCCAGTATTGCTTTCAAGATAAGCTTTGCAGGGTAGGAAAGACTGATTTGTTAGCAATGAGAAGCCAAGCCCAGAGGCGCTGTGTTGCTTCTAGGAATGGTGCACAGTAGCCCTCCATATTAGAGAAATACTGTAGAGTCCCCTACATGTAAAAGTATTTGAGATAATTGGGTAGTGGCTGACTAGCTCAGCCAATGCTTATAATCCTATTATTGTTTCTATGTTTCAGACATTCTGCTGAGATTAGGGAGAGATGAACGCAAACTATCAAATAGTTTCAAGGTGTATTCCAAAATAGGAAGGTTTAAACATTCTCCAGTTTCAATGGTGCATTTTAATTTTCCTTTGGACCAAGTTGAAAAGGTTGCAGGGAGGGTTTTAAGGAAGGGAATGAGTGGGGATAAAAAATGAAAAGAATGTATGGTGGGGCTACCACTACTTAGGACTCTGGGGAAAACCCTGCACTAGAAACAGAAACAAGCCAAAACAGAAGGCAAAAGAAACAGAACTGGTGAACAGCCAAAAGATCTTCAGTGTTGGTTTGGATAAGAGAGTTTTGTATAGACCTCTTCTCACAGAAAACTGTACGTGCCTCTCTGTTTAGCACGCGCAGACTTACAGCCAACAAAGGTCATAACTAGGCAATCCATTTTTGGACAAATTGGGGTATATTTCCAAAACAGTATGTAGGAGGAATGATCAGCAAGGACTTGCGCGTTAATCATCAGTCTGACAAAGGCCATCTATTTCATACTCAACACACAGTAACAACCCACCCTGTGACACAGAGGACCTTTCATAGAGAAGATGAGTGTGAATCTTATTTCATTATCCATGGGCCCATGTTTAAGGGACAGACAGTTCATGCAGCCATCTGGTCTCACTGTGCAGTCATGCAGCAGTTTTTTAAAATCTTGTCTTATGATTTTTTTCTTTTACTCCAATTTTCTTTCTTATTTGAATTAAGGAAGGTCAGTTTCCTAGAAAGCAACTCTCTCTTTTATCTGCAGCTGGGATATGGCGATATAGATGAACAGATGTAACATGCAGACTTCAGCTGTGAGAGTCTTTCCCATTTACAATGCTTCTTCAGTGACTTTATTACTGATCTGAAGACCCTCCCCCTGTCCCTTTAATTTGAGAAAGTGTGAAAAGACATTCACTCTCCATTTTAGCTACATGTTTGGCTTTCCTTCAGACCCCTCCAGTTGGGCCAATCTGTGGCCATGGCTGCTGGCAGCTCTCTTTTTAATTCATATGCTATTGATTTTTCTATGAAGTTATAGACATGCAAGTTTATACCTCAATCGAATAACGCCTCAAAAATTCAACAAACATATTCCACGTAATGAGAATTGGTGTTCTGCTGGCCTACATGTAGGAGGAAGAAGGGGGAGATTTACAAGGCACAAAGGGCAATTAGGCCCTTAACTCCTAGTGAAGGACAATGAGAATTGAGTATCTAACTCCCTTAGGTCCCTTGAAAATCCCTGCCCAAAAGCCTTCTGTCAGGGAAAAATAAACAGGTCTCATTAACACTCATCTTCAGGACTTCTGGTAGAACATGAAAGCAAATATAATTAGTGTTATATTTTAATCAGCTAGGTGTAGCGTGAAGAGCATTGCTTTCCGCTGAAACATCAGGTGTAGACTGTTGATGGAAGCAGGATACTGAACTAGATGGACCAATGGTCCAATCCTCTAAGACAAATCCTAGATTCCTGTGAGGAACAGGGGAAAAGGGCACTATCTATTTAAAATGAACATTGTTGAATATACAGATGAAACACTGTGTCTGAACATGGTTGTAATGAAACATAGCTCCATTAAGAGAACATTAAAGTTGCACAGTTTAGCATGCAAAAGTCAGGAAATGCCAGACTCACAGCTGCATGCTTGGTTTGCAGCATTCTGTGGTGTAAATAAGGAAGAAGCAGTGGGGAAGACACATAATCCTTGTCTTTGTTTTGGGGGACTTTGTGCCTGCAGATTTGCTGGAGCCTGACAAGGTGACTCTGTTGGATGGGACACAATCATCCAGAAGTTAGGTGTGGTGGACAGTAGGGGTTATTAAGCAGCCTGGCAGGACAAACACAGTTGACTGGAACCAGTGGGAACACCAGGGGAGGAAAAGGCATTTATAAATAGAAGGAGTGAGAACCAGCCTGGAAAAAGTTCAGTGGTAGATCAGCACAAGGACCAGAAGGCTCTGCTGCCCTAAGGATTATGTTCTAGGGACTTTGCCAGCTTGTAAAATACAAATAATCTGTGTTTATGACTCCACTAATCTTGGGCTCTTTCTCCACAATGTAACAATAAGTGAACAACATCTCTAGTCACAGCTACTGGAATTATTTTATTAGTGAAATCCTAACCTGGACCCAGTTTATGCATAAAAAGGATATGCAACCAATACTGGGCCAGATCATGCAAGCACCCGCATAAGTGTTTGCAAGTTCAGATTCATTATTATTAGAAGTAGAGCTGGTCAACATTTTCGCAACATTGTTCTAGGTTTTGGACCAGCTGCGTTAGATATACAATGAACTAAGAAGAGGTAGGCTAGTTCTCTGCATTCAGTTCTCAGTGTAGCAGGTAAATGCCCCAAGCTTTTAGAATATGCACGTTATATACCCAGTGCCTTCTGGCACTGCATGCTGTGGGACTGTCAACCAATCCTGACTCCATTTTGCACAAAAAACTGGAATCAAGATGTTTCCTAATACGAACACAGCATAGATGCAACTCTACGGTGACTGGAACTGAACCCTGCAGAGCAACTCAAAGCAAACTCCATGCACAACCTCTTTCTCCATGTGTTCTCCAATCCAGGTCAACAGTTTCCTAATGAGCTCTAATCCAGTCAGTCAAGGGCTGGAACAGGATCTTCCTGGCACTCACAAATCCAATCAAAGAACACTATAGTTTGGACACTTATAGATCTCTTAAAGCCACAGGTCCCTTTTGGAAAGTAGCTCATACAGCCATATTGACATTCTCATTGAAGGAGTATCAGCAATGATACTATTGTTGGGGAGGGAAAATCTGTAGCTTTTTGAGTATACCACCCTAAGTACTTTGAGGAACAGTGTTTAAGTGGGTTTGAATCTAGGCAAAATGAGCCTGTCCCTACCCTCAGATTAGGTAAGTATGAAATATATTTTCTCTGCTAAACTATCAGCACTTGGCTTCACCTTTAATTAGAGTCAGATAATTTAACAAAGGGCAATTGCCATAACGTTAGTTCCATCCATTTTTTGCCTTTCATATTGACAAACTGTTCTGAAAATGTATCAGTCCAGGCACAACCCCACTCATTCACCCTTGAAGATGGCTACAATGGAAAAACAAAAGATAGGTTACCTGTTAGTAAAAGGGGAGGGATAGCTCAGTGGTTTGAGCATTGGCCTGCTAAACCCAGGGTTGTGGGCTCAATCCTTGAGGGGGCCATTTAGGGTTCTGGGGCAAAAATTGGGGATTGGTCCTGCTTTGAGCAGGGGGTTGGACCAGATGACCTCCTGAGGTCCCTTCCAACCCTGATATTCTATAATTCTTTGAAAAAAATTAAGTCTTCCCCAGAGAGGGGGGAGTAGGTTTTTGTAAGCGTGCTTAGTAACTTCAAATCAGCGGCACTGCTATGGGTACCCGCATGGCCCCACAGTATGCCAACATTTTTATGACTGACTTAGAACAACGCTTCCTCAGCTCTCGTCCCCTAATGCCCCTACTCTACTTGTGCTATATTGATGACATCTTCATCATCTGGACCCATGGAAAAGAAGCACTTGAGGAATTCCACCATGATTTCAACAATTTCCATCCCACCATCAACCTAAGCCTGGTCTAGTCCACACAAGAGATCCACTTCCTGGATACTGCAGTGCTAATAAACGATGGTCACATAAACACCACCCTATACCGGAAACCTACTGACCGCTATTCCTACTTACATGCCTCCAGCTTTCACCTGACCACACCACATGATCCATTGTCTACAGCCAAGCTCTGGGATACAACCGCATTTGCTCCAACCCCTCAGACAGAGACAAACACCGACAAGATCTCTATCAAGCATTCTTACAACTACAATACCCACCTGCGGAAGTGAAGAAACAGATTGGTAGAGCCAGAAGCGTTCCCAGAAGTCACCTACTACAGGACAGGCCTAACAAAGAAAATAACAGAATGCCACTAGCCGTCACCTTCAGCCCCCAACTAAAACCCCTCCAACGCATTATTAAGGATCTACAACCTATCCTGAAGGATGACCCAACACTCTCACAAATCTTGGGAGACAGGCCAGTCCTTGCCTACAGACAGCCCCCCAACCTGAAGCAAATACTCACCAGCAACCACATACCACACAACAGAACCACTAATGCAGGAACCTATCCTTGCAACAAAGCCCGTTGCCAACTGTGCCCACATATCTATTCAGGGGACACCATCATAGGGCCTAATAACATCAGCCACACTATCAGAAGCTCGTTCACCTGCACATCCACCAATGTGATGTATGCCATCATGTGCCAGCAATGCCCCTCTGCCACGTACATTGGTCAAACTGGACAGTCTCTACGTAAAAGAATAAATGGACACAAATCAGATGTCAAGAATTATAACATTCATAAACCAGTCGGAGAACACTTCAATCTCTCTGGTCACGCGATTACAGACATGAAAGTTGCGATATTACAACAGAAAAACTTCAAATCCAGACTCCAGCGAGAGACTGTTGAATTGGAATTCATTTGCAAATTGGATACAATTAACATAGGCTTGAATAGAGACTGGGAGTGGCTAAGTCATTATGCAAGGTAAACTATTTCCCCTTGTTTTTTCCTACCGCCGCCTCCCTCAGACGTTCTTGTTAAACCCTGGATTTGTGCTGGAAATGGCCCACCTTGATTATCATACACATTGTAAGGAGAGTGATCACTTTAGATAAGCTATTACCAACAGGAGAGTGGGTTTGTGGCAGGGGTGGGGAGAAAACCTGGATTTGTGCTGGAAATGGCCCAACTTGACTATCATACACATTGTAAGGAGAGTGATCACTTTATATAAGCTATTACCAGCAGGAGAGTGGGGTCGGGGGAGAGAAAACCTTTTGTAGTGGTAAACACCCATGTTTTCATGGTTTGTGTGTATAAAAAGATCTTCTGTACTTTCCACAGTATGCATCCGATGAAGTGAGCTGTAGCTCACGAAAGCTTTTGCCCAAATAAATTGGTTAGTCTCTAAGGTGCCACAAGTACTCCTTTTCTTTTTGCGAATACAGACTAACACGGCTGTTACTCTGAAACCTAGTAACTTACTACAACTTTGGTTTACTGGTTTCCTAATAACAGCTGGGTAGTTTTGGGGTTACAAATTAAGTACCCAAAGGTCGGTACAGAAATCAGTCCTGATTTCTGAGAATGTCTTCATTGTATAGTTTGTACTCACAACGTTCAGCCTATCAACTGTACACATGCTGTTCTCTACAATTATTTGTTATTCAGGATTGATAACTGGACAGCAGAATTACATGGAGGGATGGTATCTGAGGATCAGTAGTGCCTAAATTTTGGACTTCGGCATCTAAAGTGAAAGACAGGTGCCTAAGTCCCTTTGTGGATCTAGCCCAGAGACACTAAGTGAGTTGCCCAAGATCATACAGGAAGTCTGTAGCCAGGATGGAAACTGAACACAGATTCTCATAAGTACCGGTCAAATATCTAGCAAATTTTTTTGTTTATGAATTGATCGCCCCATGCTGACAGGTATCGGTGCAAACTGCAGACATTCATTCGGTATGAACCAAAAACCCATTTCTAGCAAAGGTTGTAAGCATGGTTGTAGCAAACACTCATTCAGAGTCTGAACAAATGTTTGCATGCACTGTTTTTGCACGTTTATTCTTAACTCATAAATTAAGCTTCTCCTCATTTGACAGGAAATATTTGGTGGAAAGGCTGGAAGCAGTATTTTCAGAGTTACAACAATTTAAAGAAACTGTATCCTTGAAGCAGGAATATGCGGAAAGCTGTGGTGATGTTTTTTTTAATTATTATTTTTATGAAATTTAACCAAAACCAAAGCTTGAAACGTTCATAAAATCTGTTTTGAGAACACTGACATAGCCATTAAAGAGTCTCTTTAAATGAATATGAAATACATGATTTCAGAGATACCTCTTTACCAGCAACCCAAGGTCTTTAAACAAAAATCATTTTGCTTTAGATGTGAAAGGGAAGAATAAATGCAAGAGGGTTGTTTGCATGCTCAAGTATTTGTATTTCAAGATGTGATTTTCTTTTCTCTCTTTTTATTGGTAATTTTTAATTAAATCTGAAACCTACTGTTCATGTTTAGCATTATATGGTGAAAAAGAAACTAAAAGAGTGCATATAAGACAATAATATACATCTTAAACCCCACATCTTGACATGGGAGAGTTTCTTTAGCTGTATAGATAGAACACAGGTGGAAATGTGTGGGCATTACTTTAAATGAGCCCATACAATGGATAAATCCAGTTTCTCAAGACACCCTCTCACCTTGAACATTACTTTTTTCCATGATTAAAAGAGAATCAGGTTCAATAGTCCATTCTGTCAGAGCACAAAAAGAGTTCTTATACCATGTTGCACAGGTAGGATGTTATTTAGAATGTAAGTTTGTTGGGGCAGGGACCATCTTTTTGTTCTACGTTTGTGCAGGCCCCAGTACAGTGGGGTCCTGGTCTATGACTGAGGCTCCTAGGTGCTATGGTAATACAAATAATAACCATAATAATAATAATACTGACTTGGGACCCAATCCAATGTCCATTGAAGTCAATGGGAGTCTTTCTATTGACTTCAGTGGGTATCAGATGAGAGCCTTGTAGAAGGTATATTACAACTTAAAAAGTATATTATAACTTAAAAAGTGACCAGGTTTCAATGATCTGGTTTGCTGAGTGATGTACAGTTAAGGGAATTGGGGTTATTCTCCTGGGAAAAGAGGAGTCTTTGAAAATGAAATGGCAGAAGTTTTCAAAATTTTAAAGGAAATTGGTGATAAAGACAATAGTCATTTTTCACAGTTCCAAGTGGTTCAAAATAGAACTGAGCAAAGTTTGGAATTTTTGTCCTGTGGGAAATTTTAACATTTCAACATTTGTCTTCATCCCAAATTGGGACAAAAAGTCGAAATGTCTAAATTTTGTGATGAATGGAATTTCCAAAAAATGTCAATTCAGAAGTGTCCTAATGTTTCATTTGAACATGTTTGATTGACAGTCCCAAAATCTATTTCAACCAATTGTTTTGATTGGTTGAAATGACCCAAAAGGCTTTGTTTGGAGTCATTTCAACCTTGAATTGCGTTTTCCTACTGTGGTGCATTGCCTCGGGAGTTGCAGCATGACAGCCTGAGGGCTCTATTGCCCCTTTGGACCAGGCTAACTGGCCGGACCACATGTCTCATAATGCACCCATGTGACTCCCATAAGGCCCCACACAGCTCTGACCAAGGGAAATCAAGGCATTACCTTTTGCTAGATATAGTCCTCCAGGGAGCCTGGACCATAGGAGATAATAGCAGCTGGATGTACAAGTCCCGTGACGCAGTGTGCCACAATAGTGAATGCCATTTAACGTTGTGTTGAATCAATTCAAATGTCAACATTTTGGGTCAGTTCAAAACATAAAATGTTCTGATTCAGGTCAAACCCACCCAAATTTTGATTTTGCAGAAACTGCCTGTTCAGTCAGAAAATCATTCCTGTGGAAACCTCTGAATCAGCTCTAGTTCAAAACAAAGGGACACAGGGTCTGAGATACAGAGATGGCCTCCAACATTGCAGAGCCACAGTTTTGCCCCTGCAATAAAATGCAGTCACAACAGGTAGCACTTAGATACGAAACTTTTGTTGTTTACACCAACAAAATTAGCATCAATTTAAGCCCATTGTTTCTTGTCCTATCCTCAGAGTTTGAGAACAACGTTTCTCCCGCCTCCTTGTAACAAGCTTTTATGCACTTGAAAACTGTTATCATCGTGTCCCCTCTCAGTCTTCTCTTCTCCAGACTAAACAAACCCAATTGTTTCAATCTTCCATCATAGGTCATGTTTTTTAGAACTTTAATAATTTTTGTTGCTCTTTTCTGGACCTTCTCCAATTTGTCCACATCTTTCCTGAAATGTGGTGCCCAGAACTGGACACAATACTCCAGCTGAGGCCTGAACAGTGCAGAATACAGCAGAAGAATTACTTCTCGTGTCTTGCTTACTACACTCTTGCTAATACATCCCAGAATGATGTTCACTTTTTTTGCAACAGCGTTACACTGTTGACTCATATTTAGCTTGTGATCCACTATGACCCCCAGATCCCTTTCCGCAGTACTCCTTCCGAAGCAGTCATTTCCCATTTTGTATGTGTGCAATTGATTGTTCCTTCCTAAGTGGAGTACTTTGCATTTGTCCTTACTGAATTTCATCCTATTTACTTCAGACCATTTCTCCAGTTTGTCCAGGTCATTTTGAATTTTAATCCTATCCTCCAAAGAACTTGAAACTCCTCCCAGCTTGGTATTGTCCACAAACTTCATAAGTGTACTCTCTGTGCCATTATCTAAATCATTGATGAAGGTATTGAACAGAACCGGACCCAGAACTGATCCCTGTGAGACCCCACTTGGTATGCCCTTCCAGCTTGATTGTGAACCACTGATAAGTACTCTCTGGGAATGGTTTTCCAACCAGTTATGCGTCCGCCTTTTAGTAGCTCTATCTAGGTTGTATTTCCATAGTTTGTTTATGAGTATGGTGAAAAAGCAGGATATTATGTTTAAAATAACCCCCAAAGAGCAAGTAAGATGACTGAAATGGCCTCTTCTTGCTCATAAATGACAAGTTCTGCCTGCACTTAATCATCTCTCTGATCTAAATAAAATGTAATAGAAGTGGAAGAATAATTTCCTTATTTAATGGAGTCTCAGTGATACTTTTATAGTTGTTAATATTTTGTTATCCTACCCTGTTTGCAAAACCTTCCTAGAAGTTTTAAAATATTTTTGTACCACTGATTTTGCTCATTTCCATATGGGAGACATAGATTTATTTTTCCATGTTTTGAAATGAGCTGGAGTGAACCTGGCTGTTTATTTTTCTACTTAGAGAGGGCTTTGCTATGCCAAGACAACTTTGAGTAGCAGACTCATCAATTAATACCAGCACCACTCTGGGAATGGTGTTTGCTAAGAAACTGTTGCTACAGAACAAGCAAATTGAGAACAAAACATTGGGCCAAATGTTAGAAGAAGCAGAGGGGAGTCTGTATCTATGGATCCCGGCCCAGGGAGCACAGACGGGGGAGTGCTGTCTCCCTGGCACACTCCCTTATCCTGCAGAAATCCCTCCATGAGTCTTGGGCCCCATATATGGGTAGGAAAAGCCAGGCTGGGATGCCATTCACCCACCATATGCACTTTTTGTCCTTCATGTGCAAACCAGCAGAGGTTAATGCTGATTCAATTAGGACTGCCAAAACATGCCTTGAAAGGGATAAGAGGCCACCAATGTTTTGGGGTGGTCCCTACTGCTGTGGGGTGTGACAGTCTGTGGCAGGATAGGGGGGCTAAACCCACTACCCCTTTGACTATGTGGGGGAGGGGCAACAATCATCTTCTGCCACTTGAATCAAAGCACTCGAAGGGCTATTGCTGCACAGGGGGCAACAGGGGCAACAGTATTTGTTGCCATCTACACAATGAATGGCAATTTTTTTATTTCAAAGACGGAAGGTGATTTACAGTGATCAGAATGCCAAGAAATATTTTATCACATTTCTTACCACTTTCACTTTACTCAGACCATAGGCTTAACATCTTGACAGCTTCCTCCTACATGTACTGTGGAAGTAGTAGTCTGCCACTTGAGTTTAATAGAAACTCAAAATACACCATTAATCCATGATAGGGGATGGAGGACAGGGCTATGTATGTATGTACGGATACACACACACATGTAAAGTGGAACAGAGAAAAACGGATCTACCTTAAATGAACAATATAGCTCAATTCACTGAAGAAAAAGAAAAGAAAAGAAGCAAAATGTCATAGAGAACATTTACATTCAAACCTAGCACCTTTAGCTTGCATTGCCAGCACTTAGGGCTTGATTCTTCTCTCATTCAAGTCAATGGAGAAACTTCCATTGTCCGTACACAGAAAACAACCCAAAGTGAGTCATACCTTGGCACAAAGCAATTTGACCATTGAGCAGAACACAAAAATAAAAAGTCTTCAAAATAAGCATGCCTATATGATGGTTCAACCCATTTTCTCAAGCTAACAGCTATTGTAGAAACTTTCCATGAGGTAAATATAATCTGAATATAGGCTTGAGCTACCCATTATAATTCTTTACCTTTTCCATGGACCATTACTGTATTTCTCAGCACTCCACTGCTAGTGTTACTGATTTTCTGCAACAGCTTCTCCTGGTTTTTGTAAGTGACAATCCAAAGTGCTCCCCTTATGCCACCAGTATTAGAGACTATGAAGGCAACATATACACTGACCTCTGAGGCATGTGTAGACTGTTGACACAATACTCCTCCTCTATGCTACTAAATTATTAGTAGTAGTATTTGTATCACAAGAGACCCAGCCAAGATCAGGATCCCATTTTGCTAGACACTCTACAGACACACAGTCTCTATCTAGGAGAGTTTGCAATGTAAATATACAAGACAGAAAAAGGGTGAAAGGGAAACAGAGGCACAGGGAGGTGATGTGACTCACCCAAGGTCACACAATAGGGCAGTGGCAGAGCTGGAAATAAAATCCAAGTCCTCTAACTCCCAGTCCAGTGCCCTATGCACTGCACCACACTGGTTCTCTAAACCACCTTTTGAACCAATGCTCTGTGTGCTCTGCCCTATCAGTGATGGCTGCCTTGCTGCTTTAACATCATGCACTGTGCACTTTCCAGTCATCTCTAATATTTTCTCATGAAAGGGATTCCTTCTCCCTGCTGGAATGTAAAAACTATTATCAGGCATGCCGTTGACCAAACCCTGCCCAGATGCTGCAGTGTGGTTTCAAACTGTATGTCGTCTGTTGTTTTTGCTGCCCACCATGCAGCCAACATGTTCATCAGGCCATATGGAAGATCCATGGGAAAAAAGAAAAGCTACTTGTGCATAAGTATTGAAAGTCAGAATAATACAGTCTTTAAGATTTAATTGGTACTAAAGCTGGTTTAGAAATAATCTGTTTTGTAGGCATTATTTGGTCTAGGTCTTTCTTTATGAAACAGGAATAATACAAAAGAAAGATCAACGATTCCAAAATCAGTTTTGTTTTAAAAGCAAAATCTCCTTGTTCCATTCAAATAAAAGGGTTTCCATTTAAGGAGAGCCAAGCATTTCTACACACTGTAGCTTTGCCTCCTCCATTGATTGCCCATATTCTAACTATGGACACTGGGACCAAATTTGCAAACCTCGGGGCCTAATTGTGCCCATGTGACAGGGCCAGTATCAGTAACTCTGGGGCCCCTGTGAAGTAATTCAATCCAGCTCCCCCACTGCAAGGCCTAACATTCAGTCTAAGAACTTCTCCTCTCCCAGCTGCCATTCCCAACTGCTAGGAAGGGCACTGTTCCACAGAGGTGGAGATTTGTGACAGATAATACATCCTGACCAGGTGAGGTGTATATTTTGGTGTGTCTTAGGGGAACAAAGATAGAGATTTCTTGTTAAACCAAAAGGAGAGAGTTTGTGGTGCATCTCCCAGCCAGTACTGTGGGGAGGGGGAGATATACAGGTGACTTGAGTTATATCGCTGTGGCAGATTATTGCATGGGATAGCAATACTGTTAGGGCCATAGTATATTACATTTATGTATCATTGTGGCCTATGGATTGTTTGCAACTCCAGTGGGGAGTGAGTACAACAACTTCTTCAGGAACCAAAAACAGTGGAAGTGATTAAGGCAAATCATTCAGGTAGTTACAATCTCCAGGGAGGTACCACCACCTGGGAAGGGTTGCATATACTGGATTGTCCAGAGACCATCAGACAAAGAAAGCATTTGGGGATAAAAAGCTGGGATAACACTGACTCCAGTCTTCTTGCTGAGCCACAAATGGACAGGATCTTCTGTCCAAGGCGGGGGAGCCCATCCCTTGAGGAAAGGGTGAAAGGACTTTGACCTGCTAGGACCCTATAAGACTGATGGGTGACCACTGGGTGAGCTTTTGGCATGCTTACGGGAACTTTTATTGTTTTAATATGTTTTTCTGTAATGCTTTTACCTTAAGAATACACATGCTTGCTTGGAAAGAGTGGTGTGATAACTTGCAATTGCTGGTAATACACTGTTAATAGCCCTCAGAGAGAGAGAGAGCAATGCAACCACACTGGCCTTTAGGCAAACTGTCTTGCTAAGGATATGACAATGTAAGGAAAGGAGCTATGCAGCCTTAAAACTCTGGTCAGGAGGGAGAAAGATGTGCATTTCTGCCAAGGGAGGTGACACCTGGGAGCTGGAAATCTTAACTGGATGCCTCAAAGGACCACGGAGAGGGAATACAGGTGCAGTTATCCTGAAATTGTGACAATCACCACTGGGCTGTCAGTGCATGCAAAGGAGCTCATACTCAACATCATGAAACTCTGGAGCAAGAAGCCAGGCTGGGCTACCACACAAGCATTTAATCTTTTCCTTGGTGGGACGGGCTCTCATGACATACCACCAGGCTGCAGCAGCAGATTAGGCAAATGTGTGTAAAATGTCTCAACCACATATAACAAATGTGCTTGTAAAACCAGACAATTGCATATAGAAAACACACCCTTTGTATACAATGTGCGTGTGTGATTGTGTGTATGTGTAAAAAAAGTGTTCATATGTGCAAGCACCTGTTTGCATGCACCTGTTTTGCATGTGAAACTATTCGCGTATGTGTGGCTTTCTTGGACCTAACTTGAACTCAGATGTTTGAAAATTTGGCCCTGTATCCACTGTCAGACTGCTGTCACTTTCTGTTTTGTGTGGCATTTGTAAGACAGTAGCTAATGGGGTGGGAGTCTAGGGGAAATCCTAGCTAAGATAAACCTGAGTGATATTTACTTGGTCTTCCTTATGTAAAACAGTGTAAAAATGGAGCAGTAAAATATTGTAAAACTTGAGCTGATATTTCTACTAATGCAAAGTGGCAGCTTTTAAATAGGAGTGCCACCATTTGTCACTTTCAATCATAGACTGCTGATAGTGGTACTTAGAAGGACTTAATAGACTTAAGAAAACAAATAGAGCCCCTCCCCGTCCTGAAATAGAAAAACAGACATGGATTGAGGCTTGGATTTTCATGCCTTGAGAGACATCAAGTGCACCGCATGGCGCTGTCTATGCACTTCCTTTTCATCCTACTCAAGTGAAACTGACAACTTGTCACATCTCTCATTCTGTTCACTTAGTGTCCTGCTCTCTTCTTTGGCTCTTTTGCCTTTTCTTAAGTGCTGTCCACCACTTTTGTCACTAGTCTTTAAAAAAGAACGGTGCCACTTTTTGTTTTAATCGCCTCTGTGTGATACAGTTTTAAGAATCAAAAAATATTTTTTTTCCTCTGTGAATAATATTTAGCACTTCAGTAGCACCTGTACTTGTTCAAAGCACTGTATAGATGTTAGTTAATTATTCTTCATTCAGGTAGCTCTGGAATTATTTCTGTTTTACAGATAGGGAAACCAAGGCAGAGAGGTGGAGTGACTTGCCCAGGGCCATACTTGAAATAAGTGGTGGATCCATGGTAGAAGTCAGGAGTTCCTGATTCATGTGACCACAGTGTCACTCCAGTTATTTTGCTTGACTATTGTCCTCCATAGATATGGTCCTTCTCCCAGACTGTGGTTCTTCACCTTCTTTGCTGAATTTTGTTTACCTCCTCTCCTGTGCATCAGCAACACAATGGATGATATGCACAGCTCTGGGAGCAGTCTTTGGTTTTGTTTGATTCTCCATCAGCAATGAGCAAACCACATAATTTTCAGTCACTGTCATTGAAGTTAATAGAACTGCACAGAGTTACATGAACCTTTGTTCTTACATGTAATCCTTATCATGCTAATAAGATGCTGAGCTACACATTGTCCTCTTGGGTTTATGCCTACAATAAAGCAGGAGTGGTTTGATGGGCATTCAGCAGAGCTCTCATTAACACAGGAGGTAGTTCACCTGTACCCACTCTTCACATTTTATCTTGTGCTGACAGACATGACATTCTACACACCATGTTGTGCCAGATCAAGCCCTGTTATACGATGTCCCCTGGGAATGAGCGGAAGTGACAAATGTAACAGCTAATAAAGGTTGTTTTCTGTATGCTAGATTCTGTTCACAGATTTTATTGAAGGTGATGAGGCTCTGATCTGCATGGAAGAACCTGCATTGGGCAAAACCTAGGCACGTTGTCCTGATAGTCATTTGTCAATTTCCTCTGCGATTCTGTTCAAAATCACTATGCAAATAACTTTGCCGATTGGAGACAAAGTCAAACACCACCAGTTATTGCTGTCTGGAAAACTGCATAATTTTGTTATATATTAATTTCAAGTCTCATGAACAAGAGCTTATTATCTAGTACAGTTTGGGGAAGTAGAAATTAGATCCTCTGCTAGTATAAATCAGCATAGTTCAAGTGAAATCAATGGAGAATCTGGCCCATTTTTGGAATATTTCATACATAGACTCTGCTGTAATACATTTGGATTCACTCACAGGCAGCCACATACGTAACTGTTTTTCTTTATTTCTTGTGCTCAATAAACAACACAGAGTCTTGGAGTTGTTCATACAGGTACAATTCCCTTTGACTTAACTCAATCCAGTGAGTCTTACCTGTGTTAGAAATGTAGGGTTAAGCCCCCAAAACCACCAATAGTTTCAGATAGAAGAATTACATTAGAAAGAAGACCAAGAAGTGATAAGGATGAGTTTTCAAAGCTACCCAAAGGATTTGGACATTCCATTTCTATTAAAATTAACGTGAATTGAGCATCCAACCCAATCAAGTGATACTGAAAATCCCAGCTTTATTCTTTTAAATAACATATAGATGCACATGTTTATACTTTGAATGTTTTTGGGCAACTGTGTTTGACTGGAAGAAAAAACTATAATGAAATATAGTCCTAAAGTACTCATTAATATATTGTACTAATCGGTCATACTGT
Source organism: Lepidochelys kempii (assembly GCF_965140285.1). Lineage (NCBI taxonomy): Eukaryota > Metazoa > Chordata > Testudines > Cheloniidae > Lepidochelys > Lepidochelys kempii. Next base: position 166,898,749 of record NC_136382.1, read on the forward strand.
TTAGAGCAATGCAATCGGTTTAATGCTAGTTTTGCTTCAGCTCCTACTGCACCTTCCCTAATTAAGACCCTAATTCAACAAAGCACGTAAGAATATATTTAACCCTAAGGTTATTCCATTGAGATCAGTGGGACGATGCATACTCTTCAAGTTAAGCACAGGCTTAGGTTCTATGCTGAAGTGAGGCTTCATTGGAACTAACATGATTGCTGTCATCGCAGTTTACTTGTGTGTTCAACCCTTTCCTCCACCATGTGTCTGTCTTTTCTATCTAGACTGTTAGCCCTTTGGGGCAGGTCCTCTGCTACTTGACGTTTGTATAGCGCCTAGCACAAGGGGGCCCTATTTTGGGCTGATCCGCAGGCACTACCCTAATAAACTTGATTCATAATAATTCAAAGAATATGAATTTTTAGTTATATGGGCCAGACCACCAACTAGACATTGCTCCATGATCTGATCCATTCATTCTCTGTTAATCATATTAATATTTTTATGACGTAGCTACACAAAAAATTAAAAAGTAAGACCCTGCTCTTGCAAATACTTTTACATGTGAGTAAATTTACACATCTGAGTAGACCTATTTAACTCAGTGGGACACCTACATGTATGAAGTTACTCCCAGATGTAAGCATTTGCATGACAGAGGCCCAAGTCTGTCTATTTCAAGCAATAAAACTTATTCCAGTGATTAATATTTGTCTTTAAATAGTGACACTTACGTACTTTATAGATTCATAGATATTAAGGTCAGAAGGCACCATTATGATCATCTGGTCTGACCTCCTGCACAACGTAGGCCACAGAATCTCACCCACCCACTTCTGCGATAAACCTCTCACCTATGTCTGAGCTATTTATTACTTCACATGTTAAGAAAGAAAAATGTAGAAGGTGTGAAAAGAGTTGAGCTTTTAAATGGAAGGAAGGAGAAACATTACAAAAAGAATGAAATCAAAGATCATTAACGTCTTTGAGGCAGATTTTCAAAAGCCCAAATGGCAGTCTGATGCCTAACTCCCATTGATCTTCCAAGGGAATTAGATGTCTAACTGCCGTTTAGGCTTTAGAAAATCTCCCCCTTTATCATTAATATCCAGTTTCAGTTAAAAGTTTAGAGGTACAATTTAAAGACTGTTTCACCTTGAATCAGTAAAGATGCAGATTTCGATACTGAAGCCAAACTGGGTCGAATGGACAAAATAGGAAATTGTGTGTGTGTGTGTGCTAAATCCAGAAGGTGAAGTCAGATAGGGAAAAACGATTAAGTTCTTGCATTAAAGTAGTTAAGGTGTCATCTTAAGCTCACTTTATCAGAGTTATTGCTGCTTATTCATAAGAGCACTAAGCAACAGATGTTCACCTGGCCAAGCAAGCCTGTTGAAAGGAAGATGTACATATGCTGTAGGGAATGAAGCGTGATCGGATTCTTAGAAAGAAAGGTTCTTGTTTCCTGGTATTTGCTGAAGCTTAATAAAGAGAGTGGGAAAGGGGAAAAAAAACAGAGGTGGATGGAAGGGATAGAAAGAGACAAAGTACTAGAAAGCAAAGATAAATGAAGCCAAGGTGAAATTATAAACTCAGGGACATTTCTTGAACAGCAGTAAAAAGCATAAAGAACACAGATTGCAAAAGAAACAAGTTTGTTAAAAAAGCACAAAGTATGAAAAAGGGGAAAGAAATTTTCCAGCTACCTCCATGATGTTGTGTCAAGTTAGCAGAGTAAATCATAGAAACATAGAACTGGAAGGGACCTAGAGGGGTCATCTACTCCAGTCCCCTGCACTCATGGAAGGACTAAGTATTATCTAGACCATTCCTGACAAGTGTTTGTCTAATGTGCTCATAAAATCTCCAATGATGGAGATTCCACAACCTCCCTAGGCAATTTATTTCAGTGCTTACCCACCCTGACAGTTAGGAAGTTTTTCCTAATGTCCAACCTAAACCTCCCTTGCTGCAATTTAAGCCCACTGCTTCTTGTCCTATCCTCGGATGTTAAGAAAAACAATTTTTCTTCCTCCTTCTTGCAACAACATTTTACATACTTGAAAACTGTTGTCATGTCCCCTCTCAGTCTTCTCTTTTCCAGACTAAACAAACCCAATTTTTTCAATCTTCCCCCATAAGTCATGTTTTTTAGACCTTTAATCATTTTTGTTGCTCTTCTCTGGACTTTCTCCAATTTGTCCACATCTTTCCTGAAATGTGGCACCCAGAACTGGACACAATACTCCAGTTGTGGCCTAATCAGAGTGGAGTAGAACAGAAGAATTACTTCTCGTGTCTTGCTTACAACACTCCTGCTAATACATCCCAGAATGATGTTCGCTTTTTTTGCAACAGCGTTACACTGTTGACTCATATTTAGCTTGTGATCCACTATGACCCCCAGCTCCCTTTCTGCAATACTCCTTCTTAGGCAGTCATTTCCTGTTTTGTATGTGTGCAACTGCTTGTTCCTTGCTAAATGTAGTACTTTGCATTTGTCCATATTAAATTTTATCCTATTTACTTCAGACCATATCTCAAGTTTGTCTGGATCATTATGAATTTTAATCCTATCCTCCAAAGCACTTGCAACCCTTCCCAGCTTGGAATTGTCCACAAACTTTATAAGTGTACTCTCTATGCCATTATCTAAATGCAAACAGTACTGATTCTTTTCTACTTTCTAAGTCCCTCCTCCCTCTTGTTTATCTGTTTAACTTAACAAACTGACTTAGGACTTAAGCACAATGGTGCCTTTTGGATCCCATTTTCTTGATTCAGTACATTTGGTGGCGGTGGTGGTCAGACTTTAAGAGTCAATCTAGGGCATCAAACAAAGATAACATAAGAGTCATAAAGCCTGGCAGTCATTCAGGGGGTACCTGGGACATGTATCCTATTTATCATTTGATAGGTTACATTGAATGACTTATGGATGTACTTAGCACGAACAAGACTTGGTGGAATGGTGACATTAGAACCCTTACCCATTCTCAACCTATCTCTTGACTTTGTAAACACAGGGAGAAACTCAGTTCCCTTCTCTATGGCTATGAAGGGCTGCTCGGCACCAGAATGGGTGTGGTTCCTCTGAGCAAGGGAGAAGACCAGATGTAGGGAGGCTGTACCCATCTATGCAATGTGTGGCCCTGCTGCATGCAAGTTCCTGGCAAGACAGTTCACAGACAGCAGGATGGAATGGAGCTGTGAGGGATTGGGAGAGAGGATTCACAGCTGTGGGCCTCTTTCCATTCTTCTCCACCCAGCCTCGCAGATGGGGGAAGGCTTCATTTGCTCCCACATACTTTTGCCTGGCGCCCAGCTGGCTGTTCAAGCCAGCCAAAATATTAAGGATTTGGCCCATAATCCAGGAAAGACACAACAGCCATGTTTGCTCTCTGAATATTGTTAAATGAAAAAGGTCTATTATGCTCTTCTTGGATGACATTGCATCGTCAGTCCTGAAAGTAATTGCTTCCCAAATCGTTATATTGTGAGAATCCTATTAAAACACAATAAGCCAACGCGCAAGTTATCTACAACTGGATAGTCGCCCGATTGCGTCCCTTTGTACTTAACACACTGGGTGACAACAATACAGCATAACACGTGGCACCCTGTCCTGAATGCACCAGCCATGTAATTGGACATTTCTTCTGAGGGAAAGATTGCTAATCATTGAGTGGGAGTTTGAGGAAGGACTTAGTATTTGGCTAAAGAACAGAAAATGGTCTTCCTGAATTATTTTTGCAAATAGAATAAGAATGCTGAAAGAGCATTTGAATCTGATTTGTAAGACAGACGTTAAACAGACTAGCAGCATCCCAGTATCCCTCTAATACTTATCTCATGTACCAAATATATTTTCTTAGCCTCAGTGATGATACTGCAGTACTTAGGACTATATACATAGTCTCCTGAATGACTTGTCATGTAAAGGAACATGGAAATATTTGTGCCACTAATACTATTTTACAATGACAGAGAGCCAAATAGTGCCATATAGATGCAGCCCCTTGCTGGAGGTTGAGTGGAATCAGACCACCCCAGGGGGAGACAGTCCCTCCCCAAGCTGCCGGAGGCACAGGCGGTATTCCACAGGCTGCATCACCCTTTGGGTGCAGCATGGTCTAGTTGACAGAGTCCTGGACTGGGAATCTGAAATCTGGATTCCATCCCTAGCTCTGCCATTGACCTGTTGTGTGACCTCTGGCAAGTCACCTTATCTCTCTGTGCCTCTATTTACCCCCTCACCCTTTGTCTGCCTTAACTGTTTAGATTATAAGCTATCTGGGGAAGGACTGATGCTTACTATGTGTTTATACAGCACCTAGCACAATGGGGCCCTGATCTCAGTCTGGGCCTCTAGGCAATACTCTAATAATAAATCATAATAAAACATAGTAATAACCATTCACAGAACAGAGGGAGGGAATCCTGTTGGCAAGGACTCTAGGGAAAACCACCTACAGAGAAGGACATGCGATCTTTAATGTTCACATGGAGCTGGCTGGACCTCCTTTATTAGGGAACTGACTGAATGGAACTCAATTTACCTTTTTTAGAAATTTAAAGGGGCTGAGCCATCCCTGCTGGGATTTGAAACTGGGATTTCAAGTCAGCTTGATACCACCTTCAGAAAGTGATGCTTACACCATTAAGCCTCAAAAGTGGGACGTTTCGAGTTTGCAAATAAAAAAAGTTTTGTTTATTCAACATGGCTGCCAATCTCGTCTGCACCACATCCACTTATTCCAGCAATCAATTATCAGAATTTGTAGGAGACATTATCGTGTATGAAAAACTATAGGCAATGTAATGGGAATTAATGCACAAATGAAATGATGTGTATTCCTTTTCTTCCCAATCATTGTACTAGATTCAGCACAGGCCGTAGCAAAACCCTGCACAGATTTCAAGATATGGCACCTCTGAAAGATACAGTATTTGTTATCTGTGGAATTGTGTCAAAATATTACTTGATATGTCCTGTTGGGAATATTACCCTGTATCTAATCAGTTTTAGGGCAATAAAAATAGATTGTTAAGCAAGAGCTAAAAAAAAAAAGTGCAAATATTCTCTGGAAAGGTGGCTGCATAAATTACAATGTGTAGTTCTATATTTATTTTTTCCCTCAATATCTTCCTTATCAGTTTTTGTTCACTTTACAGCTCAAAAGATTATTTTCCTAATTGCCAGCTCTGCCCTGTTATTCTGGGACTGGAAAATCCAGTTATGCCCCTTACCAGCATCACCAGTTGCAAAGATTCCACTGTCAGAATTCCACTAAGAACTGCGTTTATCTGTGAGCCAGGAGAGAATCCAGTTTGCTCTCATGTAGATATGTTGGGCTCTGCACTGCTAAAAGCAGTATAAACTTGTTTTAGTCAGAAAAGTAAGCAGAGCCATTACCCAAAATAACACAAAGGGCAACTGACAACATTACTTTGTATGTAGGTTGCTTTAGATACACTGAGTAAAAGGCTTTGTTATTACAAGGTGGCTAACCCTAACCACATTGTATGGGGACTACCTATTGGAATAGAAAGAATATGGGTCAAGTCCTCAGTTGGTGTAAATTGCCCTAGCTCCATTTTTAACTTCAGTGGAGCTCCTCCAATTTACACCAGCTGAGCAACTGGCTCAGAATGCTGAAGCCAAGAGACTACATGATCATTAATGAATACAGGAGCAGCCAATCCTGTAAGCGTTGCTTCCTAAGTATAGTGGTTATTGTAATGAATAGTCCCTTTCAAGGTAGTAGTCTACTGAAGGGACTGAGACCTTTAGTATTCTATCTGTCACAGACTAGTTTACTGTACTGTCCCTCATAGTTCTGATCAGAGATTATTTTATAAAACTCAGCACTGTAATTATTGGCTGAGCTCATGCACTCAATGTTTTAAAATATCAAGACAAACAGAAAAAGCTGGTAAGAAGAGACAGCTTTAAAAGCCACACCAACGCATTGAACAGTGACTGGTACTTTCAGTGTGCTTTTCCAGGACCAGATCCAAAGTCCATTAAAGCCAATGGAAAACTCCCTTTGACTTCAATGGGCTCTGGAGCAAGGTCTCAGTGTAAATTTCTGGAAGGTAAAGTCAATGGGGAGCTACTGATTTAGCAAGAAGGAAAACAAATCCCCTCCATTTCAGTCATTGTAACTGAGAGCTCAAAGGAGGCTGAAACCCAGGTCCCTGGCAAAGCCTGCTAAGCCTGCCTATGTCTCTCTGTACCAGATGTGGCATCCAATTCATTTTGGGTAAGCCTCAAATAGGTTAGAGGGTCCATTCAAATAAACACCCAAAAGTCTGGGTGCATCTCTGAACCATAGTCAACATACCGGAGCCTCTTAACTCTGTGAGATCCGGCTGGTCAGGAGAATAGATTCCCATGAGAATTCCAGTGCTTCCTGCCTTGTGTCAGGTTAGAAATATCACAATCTCACAGGGTGTTTTGTAACTTCAGGTCCTAGCTGGAACAACTACTGGAGGAAAAAAATGTTATCTAAACTTTGAGGAATCAGCAGAAAGATGAAGTGGCTGCTGAAAAGGTGGAGTCAAGGAACAAAAGGAGCTGGCCACTGAAAAAACAGACAAGACTCAAGCAGTGGCTTTCTAAAAGGTGGCCAGCAGACATTGAGAGAAGCAGCAGCTATGCTGGTCATCAGAGAAGAGCAGGGGAAGGAGCTAATTGGCACCACCTTCTACAGAAGTAGAGGATGGCTGGCATGGAAAGAAAGGAGATAGTGGAGTACTGAAATGCTGGCCAACAAGGGACTGCTCACTGGTGGGTTTTGTATGTAACCAGGAGCGCTGAAACCCTTTTCTTAGATTCTGGTATGCTGGAGAGAGGGTTCCAGTCAGCATTCACTCACCTTGCCCCTGTATTAGCTGCTGTGAGATCTTATCTTAGCATTCCATCTTGAATGTGACACCCAGTTCTGTCAGTATGCAAATGTGATGATAGACACCTCATCGATGACAAGGGAGAGGATTATCTGCTTCTTCATGGACACAGACTGCTGAACACCATAGAGACTAACAAATTTATTTGAGCTTTCGTGAACTACAGCTCACTTCATCAGATGCATTCTGAAGTGAGCTGTAGCTCACGAAAGCTTATGCTCAAATAAATTTGTTAGTCTCTAAGATGCTACAAGTACTCCTTTTCTTTTTGCAAATACAGACTAACACGGCTGCTACTCTGAAACCTGAACACCATAGACACCCTGATTCTAACATTTTCAGGAAAAGAGATGGGCAGTGATCAAACTGAAAACCTTAATTTCTTTGCATACTAATTTTAAAGAAACAGATCAAATTTTAACATAGGCAATAACCCAGTATAAATAATCCATTCACCTTGTTGTGTTATTACAGTTTAATTGTGTATATTAAAATAGTTAACTGTTATCATCAGAGTACTGTATTAATATTAACTTATCCTCCCCAAGTCCCTCTGAAGTAGGTATTTTCTCCATGTTACAGATGAAGAAATTCCAAGAGCTTAAGGGCCAAACTTTTAAAAAACAAGGTCTGTTTGGACACACACAAATATCTGTACAATTGCACACTTATATGGGCCTACTGTTACCATTACTGCATGCGCACATTGGGAATTTGTGTTTACCAATGGCCTGTGAGAGGCCTTGCTTGCTATTTGCACGTGGATATATTGTACCTTATTGCAATTGAGGACTGCAAGTGGGCTTGCAATTTCTTTGAGAATGCCCTAAAATGACTTGCCCGACAGCATGGTGGGGAACAGGTCTCAGAAGTTCTTACCACTCAGTTCTGTGCTGGAGAACTAGGCCTCATCACTTCCCATCAGTTTTGAATGAAAAAGTCCTCCCTCCCTTTCTCTTTCAGCAGCTATGTTATAACTTTGATGGCAATGAATCACTGTCCACGATAGTGTCAGGAAAGGGAAACAGGCTGGAGGAAGAGGAGGCTACCATGGTATATGAATACTCTGAGTAGTTTCCTTCGTGATGCCTTTTCAAAGGCTTGTGCATAATCCCAATCATCTCCAGGTTCTTCCCTTCCTACTGACTAGTGCAGTTACTGTTGGCAGGTTCTCTGACCCTCACCACTCCTTCTTCCTTTGAATTAAGTAACTCCTTTGCCTCTACCCCCCAGCTAGCTTCAGATCATCGCTATATCCCTGCACATTTCTTCATCAAAGCCCATTTATATGTAAAGTGAACAAAATCAAACCTAACAGCGAGCCTTCCTCATGTAACTCCACTCTTCACCCTCTTCCCTTTGACCTGAATCATTTCCACTGACGAACGCCTTCTGTCTTTGATATCCACACCAGATCTTTATCCACTGATGTAGCTCATCCCCAAACCTGCCTATTGACCTTAAGACGTAATCTTTTGTGAGATACTATATCAAAAAGTTTCCTTGAGGTCCAGATAAATTACAACCACATCTGTCCCCTGTCAATCAGTTTGTGACTTTCTACAAAAATTCCAGCAGATTTGTTAGGCACAGCCTCCTTTGTGCACCTACTGTCGCTATCCTTCATAAAATCAGAAGCCTCTAGGTCTTTTCACCTCCCATTCAGTCCCTGATTAATGTTTTTATTCTCCTTCCAACTTCTAAGGTCAAACATGCAGGCATGTAGTCTCCTGGATCATCCCTAGATATACTTTTGAACCACAGACAGGGCCCCATGTATTCCATGATTCTGATGCTGTGGAATATGCCATAGAATCCATCCCTTACTGCAGAAATGTGTTTCAGATTCAAAGCTTTCATGTTATGTTTCTAGACCTCATGGCTGGCCAAATAACCTTGAAAACATTAGCTGAGCATCAACCAATATTTTCCTGACTCTTCAGGCAGGCTGAAACGATTGCTCTGAGAAGTGTGGACTACCCCATTCATTTCAAGAGGGTGTTAATTCTGACACTAAAAGATGACTAATTTCTAACATTAATTATTCTGCTGCTGATCAATTTAACAGAAACATCCAGCCAGTGCATTTACTCCACAATCTCAAACTGCCTCTCATGCCTCCCATGCCAAAAGCTCCAAAGCCTTCTGCTACACAACTGTAAAAGTCTCCACTTCTATAGACACATTTTCAGTACAAAATTCTACAAAATAGGGCACGGATGTGGGTGAGACTGCATAAGCTAAATTGATTTCAATATCAAAATAAATAATACTCATTGAATTCTTCTTTAAGGTATTTAATTAAATAAACCTCCATTTAAATGTATCTGCCACTGAATTTCAGGCTGTCACAGGGACCTTGCCATAGAATTTAGGTCTAGCTTGTTGTCGAATACATGTGGCCTTAAATATAAATGTTGCATTAAGAAGTAAAATTCTAACCTTGCTTAGATTTGAACGAGTGGTCTAAAAGTGAAAGGTTTGGGGCCAGATTCCCAGCTGGTGGAAATCAATGTAGCTTCATTGAAGTCATAGAATATGAACTTAACTTCTCACACTTAGGGATGGATGCTACATGTCACAGTTGAGACATTATGGAGTGATCAGTGTGGGGAAAACTCTCACAACTGTTCTATCTATCCTCTGTCCATAGCCAGAGGGCTTCAGTTTCCTGAGCTGACAATCCATCATCTTCTCTACAAGCACTAAATTAAGGCAAATCATGTGTATAAGAAATCTCTTTAGAAAAGTATGACACACCAGTGAACTGAAGAAATGGTCATCCAATGTCTGTATTCAAAGCCCCATATAATCCACAACAAATTGACCTACATTCGGTGGCAAGACAGATCCTGTAAAGTCAGTAGAGCAATACTGATTTACACCAGCAGCAGATCTGGCCTATATCCTAGTATCAACCTGCTCAGGCACTCGCCCCAAAAAAGATTTCTTAAACATGTCTGCTTAAGGTTATCCTATCTTTCATGCTGCTTTCTACAGAAACTAGGCTGAGTCCCATCTGATCAAGCAGTTTTGCAAGTCTTCAGATATTCTAATTTCTTGATCACTTGTTCTGACATGATCCTAATTTCCTTCAGTGTTTCTTTTTCTTCCCTGGGGAAATTTGTGCCTGTTTCTAACATCTGTCCCCCACCACTCTCCTTTGAGAGCACCAAGGCAAGAATTCATTTAACATTTCAAGCAATGTCTACATATCCTTTCAATAAATTATCTTTGCCATTTCTTAAAGCCCCTTCTGTCTCCTTCACTGACCTTTTTCCTTCCATACTTGAATAAATTCCCATTACTTAGCATAAACTCCAGTGCAATCTTCTTTTTCTTTCTCTACGTTGGCTTTTCTTATCTTTTTTTTTATACTCTCTGAACTTCATTCAGTAATCTTGCCAGTCTTCCACTGTACCTGATGTTTAATACCTCACATATGCCTCTTTCTTACCCTTGATGATTACTTTTTTTTTTGCCTGTTCATCACAATGTGGATTTATTTATTGCTAGATTGCATATGCGACAACCCTTGGGCATATATTAATTTAAGTTCTGAATGCTTTCCATTGCCCATCTATGTTCTCCTCTCCATTACTTTTCAGCCAGTTCCTCCCACGTCTTTCTGAAACTCGCCACTCAAATTTTGGGAGATTAGCACAAAATTGATGCTATGCTTTTTGAAATAGATTGTCAAGAGAACCATCCATATGTCCAAAGAGAGAGTCCAAAGGAATGATGTCCTACAGAATTGTGAAAAAGTCCCGGGGTTTGAGTGTAGCTGAACCATGCTCGAAGCCACCTTTATGCCTTCCCCAGTCTCAGGGCTGGCCCAAGACCAAACTGGCCCCACAGTAAGTAAGAGCACCCCTATAATCCAAGGGACCATTCTGCCAGTCCAGGATCACCAAAATGTAGTGTACTCCAGTCCTGCCTCCTATCCACCCCATTACACTCCCTCCCTGACCTGCTCCCTGTAAGGGAGATGGTGGAGACTGGGTAACGTAGAGCTAGTTACATCAGAGGAATCCCCTATTGTCTCCTATAGCACAGTACTAAGTCCCCTTTGCACTTCTGGATTGGTACAAAGGGACTTAATCTGGGCTAAGGATCTGGCATGTGGAGTTCATAGAATCATAGAATATCAGGGTTGGAAGGGACCCCAGAAGGTCATCTAGTCCAACCCCCTGCTCGAAGCAGGACCAATTCCCAGTTAAATCATCCCAGCCAGGGCTTTGTCAAGCCTGACCTTAAAAACCTCTAAGGAAGGAGATTCCACCACCTCCCTAGGTAACGCATTCCAGTGTTTCACCACCCTGTTAGTGAAAAAGTTTTTCCTAATATCCAATCTAAACCTCCCCCACTGCAACTAGAGACCATTACTCCTCATTCTGTCATCTGCTACCATTGAGAACAGTCTAGAGCCATCCTCTTTGGAACCCCCTTTCAGGTAGTTGAAAGCAGCTATCAAGTCCCCCCTCATTCTTCTCTTCTGCAGGCTAAACAATCCCAGCTCCCTCAGCCTCTCCTCATAACTCATGTGTTCCAGTCCCCTAATCATTTTTGTTGCCCTTCGCTGGACTCTCTCCAATTTATCCACATCCTTCTTGTAGTGTGGGGCCCAAAACTGGACACAGTACTCCAGATGAGGCCTCACCAATGTCGAATAGAGGGGAACGATCACGTCCCTCGATCTGCTCGCTATGCCCCTACTTATACATCCCAAAATGCCATTGGCCTTCTTGGCAACAAGGGCACACTGCTGACTCATATCCAGCTTCTCGTCCACTGTCACCCCTAGGTCCTTTTCCGCAGAACTGCTGCCTAGCCATTCGGTCCCTAGTCTGTAGCTGTGCATTGGGTTCTTCCGTCCTAAGTGCAGGACCCTGCACTTATCCTTATTGAACCTCATCAGATTTCTTTTGGCCCAATCCTCCAAATTTGTCTAGGTCAAATTGAGTTGCCTGAAAGTAGCTCACTGGGCTCCATTTCAGAGCTCAGTTTAAGGGGTTGATCCCAAACTGAAATTTGCATACCCAGAGTCCCAGAAGGGAGAATGACCTATGCCTTTAAGGGACTATCTGCAGCCCATATTCAGTAATGCAGTTGCACCTGGATGATCGTGAACACTGAAGTTCAAATGCCCCAAAAAAGGATCATGGTTCCAAATACTGGGAGGTTCCAACCACATACATCCACACGTGCAACATCTTTCTGGAAACTGCTGAAATAAACAACACACCTGGATCTCCTTGGAACCAGTTCAATTAGGAAGTCACAAGCTGTTCTACTTCTTTCAACCCACTCAGAACTTGGAATGTAAAACCCAGCACTCAAAGATACAGTCTCCCAATAGGAGTTGTGGAAGCAAATAAACTTAATTAGTTTTAAGAGTGACCTGGACAAATGTATAAGTTCAACCATATGATGAGGTTGCTTGTGATTGTAGGGGGCAGGGCTCAACAGTCATGGGGCTCATTTATGTTCCTAAACGCTCATGCTTCAGGTTTTCAGCCAGCCACTAGTAGGGGTCACGAAGGAATTCCCACCCTACCCACAATGTACTCTGTTTTTACATCTCCTTCATCTAAAGCATCAGGGATGGCCACCAGCTGGAGATGGAAAATAGCTCTGGGTCGGCCAGGGTTCTGATGTGCCACCAAGCATTGTCTCTTTCAGGTGCTTGGCTGGTTGGTTCTTGCTCACACACTCAGGGTGTACCTGATCGCCATATGTGGGGTTGGGAAAGAATTTTCCCCCAAGTCAGATTGGCAGAGACCTTAGGGTTTTTTGCCTTCCTCTGAAGCATATGGGTGGGGTTTTTTGCCTGGATTAACCGCGTATATCTCACTTAATCATTAACCAGACATTGCCGAGATCTCAGGCATTGATGTACTTCGTCTCTCCTATTCTGTGCCTGTGGCACATAATAGTCTAGTCTCCTGTGGGCTGTAATACTTTGGTCTCATTTTGGTTGTTGGGTTTCGTGTGTGGGTGCTGGGTGGCCTTGGTGGCCTGTGATATACAGGAGGTCAGACTAGATGATCTGGTGGTCCCTTCTGGCCTTAAACTTTCTGACTCAATGACCCTACACAGTGAGGATTCACAATATTTTCTGCAAAGACTTGCGGGTCCCTGCAATGAATGGCTGACACCAACCTACCACAGTTCTCTAGTCTGTGATAAAAGTAATATCTATAATGAAAGTGATCTCTTTATAAAGTGTTTTTCAGTGTAATGGAGCTCTCTTCCTTCTTTCTTTTAATTCACAGTATTATTAGTATTTACACACCACAGGGTAGATCACCACAGCCCTTACTGGGCCACACAGTGGATAATGGGTGGTGGGGAGGAGGAAGTCCTGCCTTGCTGCCCTGCTCGGCCCGACTCAAGCACCGGAGCTACTCACCCACTATTCCTCACTGTGAGCAAGTGAGCACGGTGGTGGTGTGAGAAGTGGGAGGAGCCCTGGCTCCATTACTCTACTCACCAGCCAGAGTAGTTGGCCAGGCATGTAGGAGTTACTTGCTCTAGACAAAGGGTGAAGTAACTTACTCCTCATCAGGCAAAGAAGAAGCAGAGGAGGAACAGTGACACTCTCAGGGTAGTCTGCACTTCAAGCTGGAGGGGTAATTTCCAGCTCGAGGAGACATACCAGTGCTCGCTCTGATTGAGATAGGGTGCCAAAAATAGAATGTATCCACTGTGGCACCAGGGGCAGGATGGGCTAGCAGCCCCCAATACAATCAGAGGTGAGACCATAGGTACATACTCAGGGCAGCTAGCCCCTCCAACCACCATGGCTACACTTCTATTTTTAGCACAGTAGTTCAATCAGAACTAGTGCGGGTATGTCTCCTCAAGCTGGAATTTGCACCTTTCTAGCTCCAGTGTAGACATACCCTGAGTTACAAATTGCTCCCACTATTGATAGCACCAGTCAATCTAATTCTGTACAAAGCAAACACATTAACAGAATATTAAATTTTCATGGATAAGCACACAAAAATCAGGAAATGTCAAAGTTAAGTTGCACGAAAAATTCCTAATTCTTGTAAATATGCATTACAATTAAGACCTGGAGCATATAAAGATTTCTACACGTGCTCAGTTTCTTTATGACTTCAGTGGGACTATTCAGTGTGTAAATTTAAGCACATGCAGAAATTTTTGCAGGATTGGGACCACAGTTTCCAATTATAGGATCACATACCATATCTCAGCGAATACAATATAATATCATCTAAATGTGCAACCTCAGAATAGCTTGGATTTTTCTTTTCCTTCTCTTTTTTCTCTCTGTACCAGGAAATTCCATACAAAAATATAGTGTTCAAACTATTCAAGTTGAGAAATCAAAGACTCAGAATTCAAAGAAATTGCAAAATTTTGAACAAGGAGCCTTAATCCTGCCCCTTATGCGTATGTCTTAAAGTACGGTTTATTATTATCCATTATTTGTCAAATAATATAATATGTATAAAAATTGCATTGATTTATAAATCTTTCATTCAGAACATGTAGTGTACATTCTGTATTGCACTCCCACGTAATACAGATTTTACATGTAGGCTGATGTAGTTTGAAAGCCAGCTATCTTTTTCTCTGATAGTCCCCACACATAATATTATGCCACAGTTATTATTAGTTAATACTGTTATTTGTATTACAACAATGCTTAGGAACCCCAGTCAAGGATCAGGACTCCATTCAGCTAGGCACTGTACAGACATGTGGCAAAGAAGACAGTCCCTGCCTGAGAAAGCTCACAATTTACACAACAGACATGACACAACGAATGGGTGAAACAGACAAATTGGTTGGGGTGGGATGGGATGATGCGGTAACAATAAAATAAACCATTTAGCAGAAAAGCAGAAGTTACTTGACTAGGCAGTGTCTCTACAAATAATTGCTGAGTACAATGCAATAGCACCAAAGGCCGTGATAAAAATGCACATAAAGACACGTACAGTATATGGGCATATGTAAGGGAACTGTTGCCCCCTTACTAACATTCAGTGGGGGTGTTTTGGTTGGCTAGCTCCCAGTACTAAAAGGGGAAGGGTCTATGAGAAATCAGGACCCTGAGACTGACAGTCCCCAGGAACAACGGGGAGAGGCCAATGCTCCCGGTCAGCCTGAATGACAGGGCGGGCAGGCTAATCAGAGAGTCAGGAGGCCAGGGAGGTCCCGTCCTCCTTGTGAGCTGGATTTGCCTGGGTCAGACAGAGTGGGGCCGAGCTAAGGAGAAAGCAGGGGCCTAAGCTGAGCTGGGGAGCAGAGCTGTGCCAGATCCAGAGGGGCCAGAAAAGCAGCCCACAGAGAGCAGACCCTGTCCTGGGAGCAGAGCTGCAGCCCCAAAGCCAGAGGCACAGCCCAGAGAGAGCAGACTTGCCCTGGGAGGAGAACTGCAGCAACCAGAGCCAGAGGGGCCAGAAAAGCAGCTCACGAAGCAGGTCAGTGCTGGGAGCAGAGTCACAGAAGCAGCCTGCAGAGCAGCCCTGTCCTGGGAGCAGAGCTGCAGCAACTAGAGCCAGAGGGGCCAGAGAAGCAGCCCAGGAAGCTGGAGGCAGAGCAGCAGCAGCAGTGCAGAGACAGAGTGGTGCAGTTGGGGCTGGAGCAGTCTGGAGCCGGGTGCGTTGAGACCGAGGGGCACCCTGGGCAGGGGGCCCAGCACAGGGAGACGCCTCAGCCAAGGGGCTTTGCAGGCCAGGCTTGGATCATAACCCCGACAGGGTGGGGGCGATACTGGGAAGAAGGGTCCTGCCACCTAGAGCCTGAGAGGGTGTGGCCACCACCAGAGCAAGTGTCCAACACACAGCATCCCTGCAGCACAGCCAGGGCCTGAGAAGAAGGCCTGGGACTTACAAGGAACAGACTGTGAACTGCCCTGACATTCCAAAGACACTGTGATGTTCCCTGCCACAGAGTGGGCTGATGTGTTTCCTTTAACCTTTCCCATTTTTCTTTATTCTCTTTAAAATTAATTGTTGATTAAATAACTTACAATTTAAAGCAAATGAATGTAATGGTCAGTGGGTTAGAGAAGTGCCCAGTGCAGAGAGAGTACCACAGAGTGGGGACACCCTAGCCCCTGTGCTAGGTGACCACAGCAGGGTTGGGGGTCGAGCCCCCCAGGAATCCTGGGCCCAGCCTTGTTGGGGTTTCGAGGTCTCTGCCAGACAGAAGAGTGGAAGGGGAGTCCTCAAGGGCGGGGAGGCCACTGGGTATCGGAAGTGGGAGCAAGAACTCAGATCCTTTCACTAGCCCACTTCACCGGGGTAGTGCAGAAGACAGGAAAGTTCCCCACAAGAGTAGGACTATTCCCCCGCTTACACATAGAGGGATCATGTTTGGCAGAAGCATGGAGATGAAAACTCTGCCCAGTGTCACATCTGCACATCCCTCTCTGACAATAGAAACCGAGCATGAAAAGGTGTAAATTCTGCAGTCCTCATGGCATGCAGAAATTCACCACTTTTTACCAAGCTATTCCTTTCTTTCTAACAAAGTTCAAAATTGAGCCCTAAGGGCACAAACAAAGGAAAAATTGCTTCACAGCATTTTCCCCTAGCTATTGCTTTGGGGTATATGTAAGATGAGATCAAGTGAGTCCTACGTTACAAGCATGTCTAATTCATTGTGTGGGTACTTGTTCATGCTTGAATTTGACAATTTGTTTATCGCGTTTTAAACAAAATCGATGCACAGTAAACACAAAAGTGTTTGTCACTGCATCTGGTGTGCGGTCACTTTAATTTTTATATTCTAGTCTATTTGATGATACTGTAAACTTTCATTTTACACTGGAAGAAGGTTTAGGTGTCTATAAGGCTGCATTCATGCTGAGAATTTTTAAGAATTCTACCGGTAGGATAGCACAACTTTTGCTACCTACTGAAGAAGCATTCATTTAAACCGGTTACAAGTATTTTTACTGTGGAATCAGATGACACAGGGGTGCAGATGCCTACAGCCTGTCTACACCACCACTACCACCATATCTGGCATCAATGGCGCTGTTCTAGGGCTCGGAGAATACTCTACATATATCGGTGTAGATAGGCTCTAGTATGTTGAATTGAGTAAATAGCTGGGATGAGCCATTAACGTAAGGTGCTAAACAACATTCACGATCTCAGAGCCTGACTCTATAGTGGAATGTTGACCTTTGCAGATAGGATTTCTCTCTCCAAGAATGGAAAGTTCTTTAATACAATTAAGTGACTATATGTTGGTGAAACAAACTTCCCAGAAAATTCTTAAAACCATAGGCCAGCCGGTCATGTCCCTTTCTCAGAGAGAACTTGACATACCAGGGAGACGGTAATTAAGAAAACATCAGAAAGGTAGAGAAATGAACTCTACCTTCCAGCTTCTAGTGCTAAGCCCAGCCCTCGCTCAGGCATTCTTTACTTCCTATTGCTGGAACAGCTGCTTTTGGTTGCTTCATGGAGCACCTACATTGACCTGAGCTGTTGTCTTGTGTGTCAAGGTCACTGTGGTGGCTCGGTGCCTTGTCACTGTGACATTCCTCTGCAGATGGTTCCTAAGGAGGGTGGTTCACATAACGTGATACATTTTAGCATACCTATTGCATTAGGGAGGCTGTAAACTCATCTGACCTCACTCCTCCAGCCTGGGAGTAAGGAAGCAAACCCAAAAATATGAAAGGATGCTGAGAATAAAGCTACACCATGCAGTTCTTACTTTCAAGCTCTTTCAAACACATGGAGCCTAAACCAACCCACCAGTTCTAGTTATGTGCATTTGTAAGTTTTGCTAAGCCTTTTTGTTACTTTCCTTTGCAACCAAAGCTTTCTGCTAGCATTACCAATCTAAAACACAACCCTAATTGTGCAGCCTAAGGATTACCAAATGCAATATGCCTCACACAAAGGAAACTCTTCTATATAAACTGGCTACTGAAACCTAAACTAGCTGACTTTTTAGTGGCTTTCTAGTATAGCCTTATGTACAGTAGACCACACTGCGATCATTCTGTTTGGGTTCAATAAAGACATGGATTACAGTGGTGTGTCTGTATGCAGTAAGAAGTCTTGCAACTTGATAGACAGAAGAATCCAGAAGAACTCTCAGTACTTGAGCCTCATTAAAAATAGGCAGACATGGCCTTTCAGATATTAGTCCTGTCACCTCTTCAAGGTGCAATGGAACTGTCTATAAATCATGGAACACATTAGGTGGGTGGGTCCCTAATTTTGCATGTTTGTTTCAGTGTTACAAAGTATAAAAGGGGTGGATGGATCTTGAAAAGCACCAAAAAACGTGTTATGTAATTTATGCACAGTTCTAGCCCAGATCTACTAATATTGCATCTGTCTTGAGCTTTGGCCAGCTCATTCTCATCCAAGGCTATGTGTGGTAGTTATATGGCCCCTGTTACTGATAAGACAACTGTTATTCCTACACTCCTTTATAGGTGCAAAGCCTGACCTATTGACAGCACCTTAGGAGTCCAGAGAGGTACCACCAATGATGCCTCTGGAAGATCCTTCACATCAAGTGAGAAGATCGCTGCACTAATGCCAGCATCCTCACTGAAGCCAATGTCACCAGCATTGAAGCAATGATCCTCATGCACCAACTCCACTGAGCTGGACATTGTGTGTGGATGCCAGACTCCCGCCTTCCAAAACAGGCCCTCTACTCTCAGCTCACCCATGGTCAGAGACCCCGTGGTGGTTAGAGGAAACGCTACAAAGACACACTGAAAGCATATCTCAAGAAAATTGAGGTGGACCTCACAAGCTGGGAGGATCAAGTCACCATCCGACCTCAATGGCACCACATCCCCCATGAGGCAGTGGCCCACTTCAAGGAGAAGTGCCTTGCCCTTGAAGCTGAAAAGAGAGAGAGAAGGAAGGAAGGAAAAAGAAAGAACTTTCTTCCAGCAGGCAGCTGACCTGCTAGGAAATGTCAGGTTCCCGGATCAGACTCCTGAGCCATCTCAGGACTGATATGTAAATCTGTGGTAGAGATCATCCTCGAATCGAGGGATCACCGATGATGACACTTGGGACATAGGGCAGTGCTATTATTGCCATTTTACAGAAGGGGACCAGAGGTTAAATGATGCCCATGGTCACCCAGGAAGTCTGTGGTGGATCAGGGACTTGAACCAAGGTCTCACAAGCGCTAGATTAGCACTCTAACCATTGGGCAATACTTCCTCTCAAGTCCCTCTTTTAGTGAGATGTTGGTGGGAACTAAAATAGATGGCACAGGGTCGCGGTGGAGATTTGTTAAAGGTTTCATGATGTATCATTTCTAACAGGAGGAAACCAATGAATTTAAAGTGGCATCTGATTAATGGTTATCTTTACTGTTTCTAGAAGAAAAACGAAACAGCTGAGCCTCCACTGTCAGAAACAGAATAAGATTGGTCAGAGACTCCACTATACAGACAGACACTTCAGTAAAAGAGGGTGGAAAGTTGAGAAGAAGATTTGAATTCTGGTTATCTGTAAAAACACTCTAATCCCATATTTAGAGGATGACAGGGCTCCTGTATGGGGGAAAATGCTATGAGAGTCTCAGATGCAAGTTCCTAAATACTGGAGGTAAAGACAGGTGCTAAAGTTATTTGAAATAAACAAACAAGACAAAATACAAAGGTCCACAAAGGTACTTAGCTGCCTATGTCCTGTTTTTAGGCACCATTCTGATCCACAAAACTCTCACTTAGCTGCCACCTAACCCCGTAGGTTCCTACGTTTGTGCAGTAAAGTTCCCTCTGTGCCTGTTTCAGCACCTGTGAATGTGCACTACTGCCTCACTCTAGGACATGCACCTACCTCCTGTGTAAGCTCCAGGGCAATTCACAGCCTGGGGGAAGATCTGTGTTTGGCCACACTAGTCGCACAGAGAATCCAATTCACCCAGGATGTGGGAGATCCCCTAGTTCAAGTCTCCTCTCCTCCTGAGGGAGAGAAGGGATTCGAACAGGGAGCAGGCACCTCTCAGATGAGGGCCTTAACCACTGCCCTAGGAGATAGTCTGATGGGAGTCTCCCTCAATCTCTCCTATTGAAGTTAAATAATTGAACAATTCAGTGTTAACTGGGCCAGAGAAAGAGTTAGAATGATTCTGCAGCCTGGTGATTGGGGCACTCACCTGAGAGATGGAAAATCCCTGTTCAAATCTTTTCATCCACTCTGGTGGAGGGGACACTTGGCTGGAGATCTCCTGTATTCTAACCACTGGGCTAAAGGTCACAAGGGAGGCCCGCTTCCTCTTCTCTTTTGTTTCAGGGCCCACAGGCAACATACGTAACTAGACGCCTATCTGTCCACAGTTCATGGATTGCTAGCAGAGATAGATGCCTCCCTGCACCCTTAGGCACCTGTCTCCATGCAAGAAGGCACTTAGCACACACCCTTCACCAGCAATTTAGGCCTTGTTTAGGCTGCTCCCTGCCTAAGGTGTCAGCTTTGTAGATCACATTCTAAGACGCTCATTTCTCCTCATGGATTGCCTAGGGAGCCTAGGCACCTAATGGGCTTTGCAGACCACAGTGTCAAGCCTGTGATTTTCTAGGAGCCTAAAAGTTAGGTGGCATGACACTCAGTGTCAGAACGCCTAAGTCTCTTTGTGGCTCTGGGCCTGTTATCCTTATTGAGATATGGTGCTCGCTATTTTAAAATCAGGGTTAACTAGATATTTCATTAGTGGTCCTCTAGTTTTAATTGTTACAAAGGTGTATATATTGTTTCCCTCATATACTATGGGAAATGCCAGATTTTCAGTTTAGTTGAAAGGAACACTAGTCAATCATAAATAATGAACTAAAAGTAGTGTCAGTTATCTCAAGTCCTACTGACAATATTTGTGGCTTTACAATCAGTTTCTTTCTTTCTTTTTTAATGTTTGTTTAATTTTTCTTGTTCTGTGAAAGTCCTACAAAAACAGCTGTAGAAACTGGTTGACTCATATATTCATAGGTTATTTTTTAAGGCCAGAAAGAACATCTAATCTAACCTTCTACAGGTCATAAAATTTCACAGAATGATTCCTGCATCAAGACTACAGCTTCTGATTCATCCAGAGCATATCTTTTGGAAAGCAATCCATCACATCCTTAGGTAAAATGTTCCAATTGTTAATTACCCTCTCCATTAAAATTTTCACCTTACATCTTTTCTGAATTTGCTTAGCTTCTAACTGACTGTAGAGCAGGGTGACCAGATGTCCCGTTTTTAAAGGGACAGTCCCGGTTTTGGGGACTTCTTCTTATATAGGCACCTATTACCCCCCACCCACTGTCTCATTTTTTCACAAGTGCTATCTGGTAAACCTACTGTAAAGGGGAAACAGAGAAACTGACTGCACACAAAGTGCAGTAAAAGACACAAAGGAAACAAACTGAAGAAACAAAGAAAAGTATCTGATTTTCTTAAAAGTGTAATGTTTAAGTTAATAAGAAAAGGAGGACTTGTGGCACCTTAGACACTAACAAATTTATTTGAGCATAAGCTTTTGTGAGCTACAGCTTACTTCATTGGATGCATTCAGTGGAAAATACAGTGGGGAGATTTATATACACAGAGAGCATGAAACAATGGGTGTTACCATAGACACTGTAAGGAGAGTGATCAGGTAAGGTGAGCTATTACCAGCAGGAGAGCGGGGGGGGGGACCGGGACCTTTTGTAGTGGTAATCAAGGTGGGCCATTTCCAGCAGTTGACAAGAATGTCTGAGGAACAGCGGCGGCGGGGTGGGGAATAAACATGGGGAAATAGTTTTACTTTGTGTAATGACCCATCCACTCCCAGGCTTTATTCAAGCCTAAATTAATTGTATCCAGTTTGCAAATTAATTCCAATTCAGCAGTCTCTCATTGGAGTCTGTTTTTGAAGTTTTTTTGTTGAAGAATTGCCACTTTTAGGTCTGTAATCGAGTGACCAAAGAGATTGAAGTGTTCTCTGACTGGTTTTTGAATGTTATAATTCTTGACGTCTGATTTGTGTCCATTTATCCTTTTACATAAAGACTGTCCAGTTTGTACAATGTACATGGCAGAGCGGCATTGCTGGCACATGATGGCATATATCATAGAATCTCAGGGTTGGAAGGGATCTCAGGAGGTCATCTAGTTCAACCCCCTGCTCAAAGCAGGACCATTGTGTTCTGCACGGCTGAGGTTATGGGGCAAGTGATGCTGCTTTTCCACAATTTCAGCCCATGCACATTGGCAGAAGCACTCTATGTAGAAGTCCAGTCTGTTGTTTCGCCCTTCAGGAGGAGTCCACCCCGAATCCTTCTTGTCTTGGTAGGAAGGTCTCTGTGGGTTAGTATGTTGTTCAGAGGTGTGTTGAAAATATTCCTTGAGTTGGAGACGTCGAAAATAGGATTCTAGGTCACCACAGAACTGTATCATGTTCATGGGGGTGGAGGGGCAGAAGGAAAGGCCGTGAGATAGGACTGATTCTTCTGCTGGGCGAAGAGTATAGTTGGATAGATTAACAATATTGCTGGGTGGGTTAAGGGAACCACTGTTGTGGCCCCTTGTGGCATGTAGTAGTTTAGATAGTTTAGTGTCCTTTTTCTTTTGTAGAGAAGCAAAGTGTGTATTGTAAATGGCTTGTCTAGTTTTTGTAAAGTCCAGCCATGAGGAAGTTTGTGTGGAAGGTTGGCTTTTTATGAGAATATCCAGTTTTGAGAGCTCATTCTTAATCTTTCCCTGTTTGCTGTAGAGGATGTTGATGGTGGTTCCGCAGTTTCTTTGAGAGTGTGTGGCACAAGCTGTCAGCATAGTCTGTGTGGTATGTAGATTGTAATGGATTTTTTTACCTTCAGTCCTTTTGGTATGATGTCCCCATAACCTCAGCTGTGCAGAACACAATGCCATCCACAGCCTCAGAAACAACTCTGACATCATAATCAAAAAGGCTGACAAAGGACGTGCTGTCATCATCATAAATAGGTCGGAATATGAACAAGAGGGTGCTAGGCAGCTCTCCAACACCACTTTCTACAAGCCATTACCCTCTGATCCCACTGAGGGTTACCAAAAGAAACTACAGCATTTGCTCAAGAAACTCCCTGAAAAAGCACAAGAACAAATCCGCACAGACACACCCCTGGAACCCCGACCAGGGGTATTCTATCTGCTACCCAAGATCCATAAACCTGGAAATCTTGGATGCCCCATCATCTCAGGCATTGGCACCCTGACAACAGGATTGTCTGGCTATGTAGATTCCCTCCTCAGCTCCTACGCTACCAGCGCTACCAGCTATCTTCGAGACACCACTGACTTTCTGAGGAAACGACAGTCCATCGGTGATCTTCCTGAAAACACCATCCTAGCCACTATGGATGTAGAAGCCCTCTACACCAACATTCCACTCAAAGATGGACTACGAGCCGTCAGGAACAATATCCCCGATAATGTCACAGCAAACCTGGTGGCAGAACTCTGTGACTTTGTCCTCACCAATAACAATTTCACATTTGGGGACAATATATACCTTCAAATCAGCGGCACTGTTATGGGTACCCACGTGGCCCCACAGTATGCCAACATTTTTATGGCTGACTTAGAACAACGCTTCCTCAGCTCTCGTCCCCTAATGCCCCTACTCTACTTGCACTACATTGATGACATCTTCATCATCTGGACCCATGGAAAAGAAGCCCTTGAGGAATTCCACCATGATTTCAACAATTTCCATCCCACCATCAACCTCAGCCTGGACCAGTACACAACAGAGAACCACTTCCTGGACACTACGGTGCTAATAAGCAATGGTCACATAAACACCACCCTATACTGGAAACCTACTGACGGCTATTCCTACCTACATGCCTCTAGCTTTCATCCAGACCACACCACATAATCCATTGTCTACAGCCAAGCTCTACGATACAACCGCATTTGCTCCAACGCCTCAGACAGAGACAAACACCTACAAGATCTCTATCAAGCGTTCTTACAACTACAGTACCCACCTGCTGAAGTGAAGAAACAGATTGACAGAGCCAGAAGAGTACCCAGAAGTCACCTACTACAGGACAGGCCCAACAAAGAAAATAACAGAACGCCACTAGCCATCACCTTCAGCACCCAGCTAAAAGCTCTCCAATGCATCATAAGGATCTACAACCTATCCTGAAGGACGACCCATCATTCTCACAGATCTTGGGAAACAGGCCAGTCCTTGCTTACAGACAGCCCCCCAACCTGAAGCAAATACTCACCAGCAACCACACACCACACAACAGAACCACTAACCCAGGAACCTATCCTTGCAACAAAGCCCGTTGCCAACTGTGCCGACATATCTATTCAGGGGACACCATCATAGGGCCTAATAACATCAGCCACACTATCAGAGGCTCATTCACCTGCACATCTACCAATGTGAGCAGCAAACAGCAGAGAGGCTAACAGAGGGAGTTTGCCTGGGATCTGTCTGAGAGGAGGTACGCTAAGGGCTGCATTAGGGAGGCTGTGTTGGTGAGTATCTGAGTGTCTGTTGTGGGGACAGTTTGACCGTGTGTTTGATTGGTTGTTTGTTTGAAAAGTGTGAATTGGGAGTGCTTTGTTCCAGGTGAGCCTTGAGTGGGCCTGATGGTTATAAAAAGCCAGTCAGCTGAGTGGCGAACAGCAGAGAGGCTAACAGAGGGAGTTTGCCTGGGAGTTCGCCCGGGGAGAGCCCACTGAGGCTTACATCTTGCCAGCTTCTCTGAGTAGTTACTACAACTCCTGAGGAAGCTCGTAGAAGGAAGGTAATATGGATGGGGAGCGTTCAGCTGTTGTGACCTGCACTGGAAGTGCCATGTTTGTCTTTCTTCCACAGGACAGAAGCGACTTTGTCTGTACAAAGTGCAAGCTGGTCTCTATATTGGAAGAGAAGGTTCAAGGTCTGGAGAAACAAGTATCGACCCTGCATTGCATAAGAGAAACGGAAGATTTCCTGGACAGACATCAGGATATGCTTCTATGGGCACAATGTTCTGAAGATTCAGAGCAGGCTGTGCAGCAGGGACAGGAAGACGGTGAAGAAATTTGGCAGCATGTGACCTCCAGAAGAAGAAAGGGCAGTGTCCATGTACCAGCAGCGCAGATACAGGTAAGCAACCGTTTTCATGTTCTCTCCACAGGTACTAATGCAAAGAGTGGACTAGATGATACATCTGAGGGAAGAGAACAGAAGGAGACTCCGCCGATTGGAAGGCATGAGATGCACTGTCCTAGGGATGGGGGTTCCACGACCACTATTCCAAAGAGGAGGCGGCGGGTGGTGGTGGTCCGGGACTCTCTCCTCAGCGGGACTGAGTCATCTATCTGCCGCCCCGACCGGGAAAACCGAGAAGTCTGCTGCTTGTCAGGAGCTAGGATTCACGATGTGACAGAGAGACTGCCGAGACTCATCAAGCCCTCGGATCGCTACCCCTTCCTGATTCTCCACATGGGCACCAATGATACTGCCAAGAATGACCTTGAGCAGATCACTGTGGACTACGTGGCTCTGGGAAGAAGGATAAAGGAGTTAGAGGCGCAAGTGGTGTTTTCATCCATCCTCCCCGTACCAGGAAAAGGCCTGGGTAGAGATTGTCAAATCGTGGAAGTCAACGAATGGCTATGCAGGTGGTGTCGGAGAGAAGGCTTTGGATTCTTTGACCATGGGATGGTGTTCCAAGAAGGAGGAGTGCTAGGCAGAGACGGGCTCCATCTAATGAAGAGAGGGAAGAGCATCTTCACAAGCAGGCTGGCTAACCTAGTGAGGAGGGCTTTAAACTAGGTTCACCGGGGGAAGGAGACCAAAGCCCTGAGGTAAGTGGGGACATGGGGTACCGGGAGGAAGCACGAGCAGGAGAACGCGAAAGGGGAGGGCTCCTGCCTCATACTAAGAAAGCAGGACAAACAGCAAGTTCTCTCAAGTGCCTATACACAAATGCAAGAAGCCTGTGAAACAAGCAGCGAGAACTGGAAGTCCTGGCACAGTCAAGGAATTATGATGTGATTGGAACAACAGAGACTTGGTGGGATAACTCACATGACTGGAGTACTGTCATGGATGGATATAAACAGTTCAGAAAGAACAGGCAGGGCAGAAAAGGTGGGGGAGTTGCATTGTATGTAAGAGAGCAGTATGACTGCTCAGAGCTCCGGTATGAAACTGCAAAAAAACCTGAGTGTCTCTGGATTAAATTTAGAAGCGTGAGCAACAAGGGTGATGTCGTGGTGGGAGTCTGCTATAGACCACCGGATCAGGGGGATGAGGTGGACGAGGCTTTCTTCCGGCAACTAAAGGAAGTTACTAGATCACAGGCTCTGGTCCTTATGGGAGACTTCAATCACCCTGATATCTGCTGGGAGAGCAATACAGCGGTGCACAGACAATCCAGGAAGTTTTTGGAAAGTGTAGGGGACAATTTCCTGGTGCAAGTGCTGGAGGAACCAGCTAGGGGCAGAGCTCTTCTTGACCTGCTGCTGTCAAACCAGGAAGAATTAGTAGGGGAAGCAAAGGTGGATGGGAATCTGGGAGGCAGTGACCATGTGATGGTCGAGTTCAGGATCCTGACACAGGGAAGAAAGGAGAGCAGCAGAATACGGACCCTGGACTTCAGAAAAGCAAACTTTGACAACCTCAGGGAACTGATGGGCAGGATCCTCTGGGAGAATAACATGAGGGGGAAAGGAGTCCAGGAGAGCTGGCTGTATTTTAAAGAATCCTTATTGAGGTTACAGGGACAAACCATCCCGATGCGTAGAAAGAATAGTAAATATGGCAGGCGACGAGCTTGGCTTAACAGTGAATCCTTGCTGATCTTCAACACAAAAAAGAAGCTTACAAGAAGTGGAAGATTGGACAAATGACCAGGGAAGAGTATAAAAATATTGCTTGGGCATGCAGGAGTGAAATCATAGAATCATAGAATATCAGGGTTGGAAGGGATCTCAGGAGGTCATCTAGTCCAACCCCCTGCTCAAAGCAGGACCAATCCCCAACTAAATCATCCAAGCCAGGGCTTTGTCAAGCCTGACCTTAGAAACTTCTAAGGAAGGAGATTCCACCACCTCCCTTGGTAACTCATTCCAGTGTTTCACCACCCTCCTAGTGAAAATTTTTTTCCTAATATCCAATCTAAACCTCCCCCACTGCATTACATTGAGACCATTACTCCTCGTTCTGTCACCTGCTACCACTGAGAACAGTCTAGATCCATCCTCTTTGGAACCCCCTTTCAGGTAGTTGAAAGCAGCTATCAAATCCCCCCTCATTCTTCTCTTCCGCAGACAAAACAATCCCAGTTCCCCTCAGCCTCTCCTCATAAGTCATGTGTTCCAGTCCCCTAATCATTTTTCTTGCCCTCCACTGGATGTTTTCCAATTTTTCCACATCCTTCTTGTAGTGTGGGGCCCAAAACTGGACACAGTACGCCAGATGAGGCCTCACCAATATCAAATAGAGGGGAACGATCACGTCCCTCGATCTGCTGGCAATACCCCTACTTATACATCCCAAAATGCCATTGGCCTTCTTGGCAACAAGGGCACACTGTTGACTCATATCCAGCTTCTTATCCACTGTAACCCTTAGGTCCTTTTCTGCAGAACTGCTGCCTAGCCATTCAGTCCCTAGTCTGTAGCGGTGCATGGGATTCTTCCGTCCTAAGTGCAGGACTCTGCACTTGTCCTTGTTGAAGCTCATCAGATTTCTTTTGGCCCAATCCTGTAATATGTCTAGGTCCCTCTGTATCCTATCCCTACCCTCCAGCGTATCTACCTCTCCTCCCAGTTTAGTGTCATCTGCAAACTTGCTGACGGTGCAATCCACGCCATCCTCCAGATCATTTATGAAGATATTGAACAAAACTAGCCCGAGGACCGACCCTTGGGGCACTCCACTTGATACTGGCTGCCAACTAGACATGGAGCCATTGGTCACTACCCGTTGAGAACCAACAATGTAGCCAACTTTCTATCCACCTTATAGTCCATTCATCCAGCTCATACTTCTTTAACTTGCTGGCAAGAATACTGTGGGTGACCATGTCAAAAGCTTTGCTAAAGTCAAGGAACAACACGTCCACTGCTTTCCCCTCATCCATAGAGCCACTTATCTCATCATAGAAGGCAATTAGATTAGTCGGGCATGACTTGCCCTTGGTGAATCCATGCTGACTGTTCCTGATCACTTTCCTCTCCTCTAAGTGCTTCAGAATTGATTCCTTGAGGACCTGCTCAATGATTTTCCCAGGGACTGAGGTGAGGCTGACTGGCCTGTAGTTCCCAGGATCCTCCTTCTTCCCTTTTTTAAAGATGGGCACTACATTAGCCTTTTTCCAGTCATCCGGGACTTCCCCTGATCGCCAAATCAGGAAGGCCAAATCACACCTGGAGTTGCAGCTAGCAAGTGATGTTAACAGTAACAAGAAGGGTTTCTTCAGGTATGTTATCAACAAGAAGAAAGTCAAGGAAAGTGTGGGCCCCTTACTGAATGAGGGTGGCAACCTAGTGACAGAGGATGTAGGAAAAGCTAATGTACTCAATGCTTTTTTTGCCTCTGACTTCACGACCAAGGTCAGCTTCCAGACTCCTGCACTGGGCAGCACAGCATGGGGAGGAGGTGACCAGCCCTCTGTGAAGAAAGAAGTGGTTCGGGACTATTTAGAAAAGCTGGACAAGCACAAGTCCATGGGGCCGGATGCGCTGCATCTGAGAGTGCTAAAGGAGTTGGCGGATGTGATTGCAGAGCCATTGGCCATTATCTTTGAAAACTTTAAGCGATCGGGGGAGGTCCCGGATGACTGGAAAAAGGCTAATGTAGTGCCCATCTTTAAAAAGGGGAAGAAGGAGGATCCTGGGAACTACAGGCCAGTCAGCCTCACCTCAGGCCCTGGAAAAATCATGGAGCAGGTCCTCAAGGAATCAATTCTGAAGCACTTAGAGGAGAGGAAAGTGATCAGGAACAGCCAGCATGGATTCACCAAGGGCAAGTCATGCCTGACTAATCTAATGGCCTTCTATGACGAGATAAGTGGCTCTATGGATGAGGGGAAAGCAGTGGATGTGTTTTTCCCTGACTTTAGCAAAGGTTTTGACACCGTCTCCCACAGTATTCTTGCCAGCAAGTTAAAGAAGTAAGGGCTGGATGAATGGACAATAAGGTGGATAGAAAGCTGGCCAGATTGTCGGGCTCAACGGGTAGTGATCAATGGCTCCATGTCTAGTTGGCAGCCAGTATCAAGTGGAGTGCCCCAAGGGTCGGTCCTCGGGCCGGTTTTGTTCAATATCTTCATAAATGATCTGGAGGATGGTGTGGATTGCACCCTCAGCAAGTTTGCAGAGGACACTAAACTGGGAGGAGAGATAGATACGCTGGAGGGTAGGGATAGGATACAGAGGGACCTAGACAAATCAGAGGACTGGGCCAAAAGAAATCTGATGAGCTTCAACAAGGACAAGTGCAGAGTCCTGTACTTAGGACGGAAGAACCCCATGCACTGCTACAGACTAGGGACCGAATGGCTCGGCAGCAGTTCTGCAGAAAAGGACCTAGGGGTTACAGTGGACGAGAAGCTGGATATGAGTCAACAGTGTGCCCTTGTTGCCAAGAAGGCCAATGGCATTTTGGGATGTATAAGTAGGGGCATTGCCAGCAGATCGAGGGACGTGATCATTCCCCTCTATTCAACATAGTTGAGGCCTCATCTGGAGTACTGTGTCCAGTTTTGTGCCCCACACTATAAGAAGGAGGTGGAAAAATTGGAAAGAGTCCAGCAGAGGGCAACAAAAATGATTAGGGGACTGGAACACATGACTTAGGAGAAGAGGCTGAGGGAACTGGGATTGTTTAGTCTGCAGAAGAGAAGAATGACAGGGGATTTGATAGCTGCTTTCAGCTATCAAAGGGGGTTCCAAAGAGGATGGATCTAGACTGTTCTCAGTGGTAACAGATGACAGAACGAGGAGTAATGGTCTCAAGTTGCAGTGGGGAAGGTTTAGGTTGGATATTAGGAAAAACTTTTTCACAAGGAGGGTGGTGAAACACCGGAATGTGATACCTAGGGAGGTGGTGGAATCTCCTTCCTTAGAAGTTTTTAAGGTCAGGCTTGACAAAGCCCTGGCTGGGATGATTTAGTTGGGGATTGGTCCTGCTTTGAGCAGGGGGTTGGACTAGATGACCTCCTGAGATCCCTTCCAACCCTGAGATTCTATGATATATGCCATCATGTGCCAGCAATGCCCCTCTGCCATGTACTTTGTTCAAACTGGACAGTCTCTACGTAAAAGAATAAATGGACACAAATCAGACGTCAAGAATTATAACATTCAAAAACCAGTTGGAGAACACTTCAATCTCTTTGGTCATTCAATTACAGACCTAAAAGTGGCAATTCTTCAACAAAAAAATTCAAAAACAGATTCCAACGAGAGACTGCTGAATTGGAATTAATTTGCAAACTGGATACAATTAATTTAGGCTTGAATAAAGCCTGGGAGTGGATGGGTCATTACACAAAGTAAAACTATTTCCCCATGTTTATTCCTCCCCACCCCCACTGTTCCTCAGACGTTCTTGTCAACTGCTGGAAATGGCCCACCTTGATTATCACTACAAAAGGTTTTTCTCCCCCGCTCTCCTGCTGGTAATAGATCACCTTACCTGATCACTCTCATTACAGTCTGTATGGTAACACCCATTGTTTCATGTTCTCTGTGTATATAAATCTCCCCACTGTATTTTCCACTGAATGCATCCAATGAAGTGAGCTGTCGCTCATGAAAGCGTATGCTCAAATAAATTTGTTAGTCTCTAAGGTGCCACAAGTACTCCTGTTCTTTTTGCGTATACAGACTAACACGGCTGCTACTCTGAAACCTGTTTAAATTAATAGTATCCCTTTAATTTGTGAGATCAGAACTAGAAATGTAATAATATTTTAAAGTAAATACATACAATACTGAGTATTGCTTAGACTTTAGTAAGAGAATTTAAGGACCAGTCACATGACAGACAACTAAGGTTCATAAAGAAAAACTAATATATGAAATATTAGAATATCCACTCTCAGTGAACCTCTAGAGGGGAATTTTTCTAAGACTGAATGTGACTTCAGTCTTTCAGCCAATGTTAGAGCTAAAACAGTTTGAAAAGACAGATTTGGCAGCAGAGATGTCGTTCTCTCAAAAAAACAAACATCAGGCACACTGTATACATTTGTTACCATTCATTATGCACACTATCACTGAATGATTAATAATTAACTTCTGCACTATAGCTACAGTAGCTTCGAGAGATTCCATTTTATGAACTTTTTGATTTTATGAACTCTTAAGTCCCCAGTTAGTTCATCAAATAGGGGTTCTGCTGTAATAGCTTCAACAGTGTACCTGTGTCCAAAATCCTGCATGGTTACTGCATTTATCTTGTTATAGAAACTACAGTATATGACAAGTCTATGGCCCCAATCCTGCAAAGAGCTCCATGTGGACAGAGCTCATTGCAAGATTGGGGCCTAAATCATTAAGGTTATACTACACCACATGTGAATGTAGCCTAAATGTAAAATAATGGAAAATACATTTCATAATACTACATGTATATCTGTGCTCATAGGAAAAATTGCATTATCTTGTCTGAGAAATGGATAGGATCATGTAATTAAAGACTGTAACATAACACACAAGGAGGCAGTGTTAAGGAAGTGTGTTCCACCTTAACTCTCACATTTTCTGACCTTTTGAGTGCAACCACAGCATTCTCATAAACTGCAGTTCAGCAAAGTATTTAAGCACACGCTTAAACCCATCCCTATGCTGCAAAGCATTTATGCATATGCTTAATTTTTAAGTGCTTTGCTGAACAGGGATAGATCACTGAATCGAGACTATAATGTAGTTCTGTACACACACATGCTTCTATTAGACAGAAGTGTCACAGCCCTGCAGCTCCCAATGAAAACTATTTGTTCAGCATTTGGAAAAGTCGGGGCAGGTGGGGAAGAGGGGAAATAGGAAAGGATCAGTAAAGAGTCAGACAGACATATTACATCTGCAGTTAGAACATTTTAAAGGATCACTGTTATTAGAAATTCAAGTTTTTCAAGTATTAAAAATAAATCTTTAATTCCCCTACAGATTCCTAGTATCCAGAGTATTTTATACAAACATCTGGATAAAGGAATAAAGGCAAATCCATTGTGTTTCTAGACATTCCTGGAGCACTGATGTTCTTGAGATTATGCTATTGGATTACTGGTATAAAAATAATAAATATTTTCAGTACTTAAAGCTGTAATGCTTTATGTTGGATTTGGATTTTGGTTTCATTTTAGTAAAAGGTGGATGGAGAGTCAAAGTCTCTTCCTTAGCCAGAAGGATATATTTGACTTGTATTGAGTTTATTGCTTACTGACCTATATTTTTCTCCTTTACAGTATTTGAAAAGTTACTTAGCAACTTTATTACCCTTTAGTCAACATTCCAGAATATCTTTAAAGAGAAAAAATATGAATATATTACTTTTCATTTCTCTACTAAATGACAATGAGGAAAATATTCATTAATTTACTTTACGTTCATAACACTATATAATACACTAATCTATACATGGCACACCAATTTGTTATTGTTGGTTTAAATGTATAGATTAGCATATCACACAAGATGGGCTTCATACAGAAGGGTAGGAGACTCCACCAAAGGGAGATCTTTCAAAATATTTTGAGATCTATAAATGTGTTTTCAACAGGGCGTTTAACTAACCAGGAACCTAGCAATATAACTGGCTCAGAGTTATGTTTGTTAACAGCAAATGTAGACAGCCCTTGCCAGCCATCCAAGGGTTAAACAATTATAACCTTCCAAATGTGCCCAGAATTTAGTGATGCTGAAAACATACAGTATGTTTAAGTAACATGTGCTGCACTTCTCCATGTCTGACTTTCCTGAAGGGAGGGACAAGGTGCTGCCTTATACAGCTGGGTTTCAAACCTCCATTTGTGCAAGGTCTTCACCCTTGTTGCTTCCCATTTCCCTAGGGAGCTGTAGTATGTCACTGAAAGTTCTAGTAACCAAAGACAGCAATGCAACAGCTAAGCCTTATGGCTCCAGCCCAGTCCTTTCACTTTATCCCCTTTACTGTTTTCTCTCTCTCTTTTTTTAACATGCAAGTTGCCATGAAAAATTTGTTAATGAAATATTTGCTTAGAAGTCTGCTCTGGGCTAGGCTGATAACCTATCTGTGTTTGAGTTTGGCTTCCCATATTCTAAATACTCATCTTCTCTCTGTTTAGCTTATTGATTGGTTTGGCAGGAAAAGCAGCCTTGTCATCAGTGACCAAGGTCAAACTAAACAAAAAGGGACAGGAGAAAAAAAAAAAAAGGAGAAGTTGAACTGATGCTCTCAGTGAGGCAAGAGTGGAATATCTGACCTGCCAGAACTTTTCTTAAAGGGACAGACTCTGTTTTCCTAGTGTCTTGCATGCTGTTTACACAGTCATAAGAAAACAACAAAACAACAAAATATTTTACATTTATAGATCAGCTTGCATCCAAAAGAGCTTACAAATTCTGTTTGCGCAGCTCTTCCAGGATGAAAGCAGAAAACAGCCAAACACGGGGCTAAAACACTATATCCATGAAAGCATCATGGGATATTTAATGGTCACACAGATCAGACAGGACCTTTGGCTAAACTTTTCAAGCCTGGATACCTAAAATCAAACACTTAAATCCATATCTATGAACCTAAACAAAAGACACTTGTTTCAGAGGTGCTGAGCACTACTGGATGTCACTGAAGTCAATGGGAGCTCTGGTTGTTCAACACCTCTGAAAAACCGACTACTTTTGTTAAGTGTCCTGTTTTCTGTACCCACATTTGAAAATGTTGGCCTCGGTTTTGGAAATCCTCTCCAAAACTTCCACAAAACAGGAGAGAATGTTTATGTAGGGCTAAACTGAGCCTCTCATTATAAGGAGTCTGTCTTTCAAAGGTAATGGCGAGATCACTGAACCACCCTCGCTGTTATGCTAAACTCTTAATTAACTGCGTGGACTTCATTGTCGTTCTGTGTCTTCAGACATGAAATGCATAAAGCACCTGCGTCTCTAAACATTTTGTATCCTCTCTAAACTAGAGTTTATCCAACTAAAACATGTCCAGAATTTTCAATAATTACTGAAGAAATTTTACGTAGGAGTCATTCTGCAGTACACCCCTATGGATAGTTCATCCCCACAAAGTACCGTCACGTGTACATCATGCAATGTTAACAGGAACGTGTGCTTCAACAGGAGACTGTATCAGAAACTAGACGCTAGGATATGTATGGCAGAAGCAGACTGAGGTTGGCTCCTTTACTGTTGTGGCTCATTGCAAAGAAAACTGACATTTCTGACTCATTTAGACATAACTCAATGGCAATATCACAGACCTGCTAAGTAAGCTACCTGACAGTACCCTTTAAACGTATCAATCACAATATATTCAGGTGAAGAGTTTTACAAGTGAGTGGGAGTTAGAGATGAATAATTATGTAATATGAACAAACCACTAAATTCTGAGGTCTTTGCTCAATATTTGCTCAGTTCTTACTAAGTGAGAGTTTAGCTTTATTAATGACTGGGGGGGAAATTAATCAGGACTAGATTATTTGGCCTTATCTACTTCTAGAGTTCTATGTCTAAAAAGAGCTCTTAAATCTTTTTATATTTTCTCTCATCAAGGAACTAATTCAATTATCAATGTATTTTTCACAGTGTATTTGGACACATTAGTATTCTATAGTTTTATAATAAGCTATTACAGTTGTTGACACATTCAGCTTCAGTGGCCTAGCTGAATTGATCAAATATATGCCTAATTTCCTATCTGCAGGCATGGATAGACTAACAAATTGAATCAAAGGGGTTCTCATCAAAACT
This sequence comes from Lepidochelys kempii, assembly GCF_965140285.1. Classification (NCBI taxonomy): domain Eukaryota; kingdom Metazoa; phylum Chordata; order Testudines; family Cheloniidae; genus Lepidochelys; species Lepidochelys kempii. The sequence continues at coordinate 166,933,566 of NC_136382.1, forward strand.
TAAAGAAACAGACAAGGCTACATACTGTTGGACTGAAGAAGACAGTGACTGTATGTCAGTGAAATAACTACTCCCCTCCCCACACCAATGCACACAAATATTTAGGGCCTCAATTTTAAAGAAGCCTCCAGAACTGATCCTACAGATTTCTCCTTTTTCCATACATGTACTGAGTAACCGTACACCCGACTACTACCTAGTTGGCACAGGCAAAAGGACACATTACAAGGAATGTGGGCCTATGTTTTCAGAAATGAATACTAATGACTTTTGGGTGCCAAAACTGAGACACCTTAAAGGGCCTGCTTTTCAGGGATTGCTGAGCACCCATCCTGGGAAAACCAGGTCCCTTGACAAGATCTCAAGTGGAACACTGAACATCGCTAGTAGCTTTTTATAATTTAGGCTGTGGGCTTTGTGCACCCTATAACAGTTACATGTGGAAAACTTCTGAGAGCTGTTTTAAAGGCCTGAGTGGAAAATGGAGGCCTAAATGAGTGACACTGATGTCCACTGAACAGCTTCTCACTAAAGATTACCAGCAGAAAAAGGGTTTGACAAGGAAAAACTGGGCATCAAGATCAGAAGAAATGCATTGTCCGTAAATAAACCAAGGCTCTGGTGTTTGACATGTAGATTTAGCTGCCCTTCGTCAAGTGTGTTTTAATTTGTATCATTCTAATCGGGTTAAGAATTATTGTAGCCAAAGTAATTAACAGCAAGCTACCAACCAGATTCTTGACACAGAAAACAAGCAGGTTTCTCCTCCAAGTGTGTGCCCCCCCTGAGAGATGGGAGGTAAAGAGCAGAAGAAGGGAATTAGAGGTGACCTTGCATTAATGAAGAAGAACATGCTGCCGGATCAATGGGCAAACCTGGCACACTCAGAGAGGAAGCTTCAACTGTGCCATCGAAGTATCTCTGATATCCATGGGGGTTTCACAATAGATGCTTATGCAAAAGAGGCAAACACGAAGGAGGTGGGTATAATAAAATTGAGAGAGAGAGAGAGAGAGAGAGAGAGAGAAGGTGCCAGGGTGCAAACCAAAAATAAACGAGGAGATTGCCCTTGGTTCTTTTATTTAAAGAGCCTCTGCATTGATGTTATTGGATTAAGCATTTTGACCAAAGTTTATAGAATTTATTTTGGCCAAAAATGATTAATATGAATATTGGCCTAATGCCTGAGCAAAGGAATGGAGTTTCTCTCTCTAATCGGGTTGCAACAGATAAAAGCTAAATAGAAATGAGTAATTCGCCGTGACTCAATTTTACATGGGCTGTATTTCAAGATCTGAAATTCCAAGTGCATTTCTGTTCTTTATTTCAGCTGTGCTATCTTTTACTCACCCTTGCTAGCCTATGTGTCAGCCTGGGTTGGCAAATTGGGAAACATTTTCTTCTGTAATCCTGATGTACTTTTTAGGAGACTATGTCTTTCTGGAAACTAAATCAATTCAAGTGTTCAGGAGGCCTCTAGTGGTTTACACTTTCAGAGGAAGTTTCCTCCAAAGCTTAGCCTGTGAAATAATGGAAATACACATAAGGTCGGAGAAAGAAAGGGGACTCACCACTTGTTGCTTCCTGTTGTTTAGAATCAATAGCAATTCTTGTTATCTGAGTTCAATATCTAGGAATCAGGCACTCAGGATCTGATGTACATTTATACCAAATGACGAGAATGTGCACAGAGGAGAATAACAGGGTTTTATAGACTTGTTGCTGTTCCACGTGTTTCTAAGCACAGACAGGGAAAGAATTACAACGTGATGAGCTGCAAATTTGAAATAGCCATCAAAGGAAAACCTATGCCAGTTTCATTTTGATCAATAAATGTAGATGTTTTATATTACTGACATTGGATTTCTAGTGGTACATAAGTGCATAATTCCCCATTTGCAATAACAGGAACTCTTCACCTAACTCAGACACTGAACTGAACTTATAGGGCTAGATCCTCAGCTGGTGTAAAGTGGCATCAGCAGAGCTACCGTGATTTTTAGAGCTGAGGATGTGATCTTTAGCCTATTAAATATACAAATATTATGCCTCTATTTGGGAAGCTTTATGTTATTTTCACAGATATGGTTATTAAAAAGAAAAAGAAAAAAGTCATAAAAATAAATGATAGTACTGAAGTTCTGCTAGCTCTCTCAGGAGTGTTAGCCTAGACTGCCAATTCTTTCTTCAGCACACACATATTTCCCTTGGCTTATTTTCGTATGTCATAGGATAGTCAAAGAAATGTCCTTAATTCCTAGCACTTTGATTCACCTCCACAAACTAAGCCTTGTTGTAGGTGACTTAGTCCCCATGTGATCCACCTATTATTAGAACATGTTTAGCCCTCCAAGCCCCCAAACTCCTGCTTCCCCTTGTCCTTATATATATCTGTCTCCTAGCAGAAAAGTAGCACATGACCTCCTATCCTCAAGAATACTTGGCACAAGTCCCTACTTCTCAGCCGAACCTATTGTTCTAGTAGAGAAAGAGACGGGCGTGCAAGTGTCTTGCTGACACTTTTGACTTTAAACATGAAATGCCATTAATCAATCAGCTGCATCTGTTTGGAAAAAATAAGTGACTGGAGTCAAGGCAAACACAGTAAATAATCCTTAGGCAATCTGGAAAGAAAATAAGGGAGGATAGGTTTATGACGTCTCGTTACTTTAAAGTCATTTAATCTGCAGTCTTATCCTTCTCACAAAGATTAGGTTTACTAAGTGCACAGTAGCTAGACTCCAAAGTCAAATGCCCATGCAAAACACTGCCACCAAATTAAAAGCGCTATATTTGCAAGAAAGAAGCATTTGCTATGGAATTCACATATCACATGGAAAAGGCGGGGTTCTGAATGTACAAATGGGCAGGTGTGAATTTGAACTAAGCTCTTAGGAGTCACAGGTTATGCCCATGTGCCACTGGAAGGTACATTTCTCTAGCAATACAATAAGGTTGTAGTTATGATTAATGAACACAATCACTTGTCCATTCTTCTTACAACTGCTTCTGAGAATAGCTCCTCCATTAATACTGTGTGGGCCCAATCCTGCAAGTTGCTGAGCTTCCCCTGAAACCAAAGGAATGGAAAGTAGTGCTCAGCGCCTGAAAGGAGACAATCAACTCCTTGCAGGATTGAGCCCTACGTAAACAGTGCTGCTATATTTACATGCCTGCTGCTTTCTTTTTTTTTTCCAGAGCCTAAGCACCAGCTCCTAAACTGCACTTGTGCCCCTTTGTATCAGTCAGGTATGAGGGAGTCCCCAGCTGGCTTACAGCCAGCTCCTATGCCCTCCTGCCCCCCAGTCTCTGGAGTGTGTGTTCCAGATGGGTGGGGACATAGCTGGAGTGCTGCTTCCAGAAGCCATTACTCCTCATCGATGTTGCTGGAGTGTTGCCAGAGCACTGCTGCTTGGGGATTGTCGACACTCAGAGTAATATGGAGAAGCACTAAAGCTGCTCTACAGTACACCAGAGGTGGGACATGCATAAAAAACAGTCCCAGAGTAAGGGACCTGAGCCAGCCCCTTTGTGGCACCTGCCTTTCCAGCTACCCAAAGTGCTCCTGTAGCATGTCCGAATATTCCACCTCCAAACATGGTTCCTATTAGCAAGGGCAGGATTTTTCCCTGGAGGTAAATCCAGCCTGTTCCTTAGAAGCAAAGGATCCCAAAAGAGTGGAAGTGTGATTCTGCTGCACAAGGTTAGTTGGCTGTATTGCAGGAAGGATTCAGAGATTTTATGGCCAGAAGGAACCATTGTGATCATCCAGTGTGATGTCCTGTATAACACAGGCCATAGAACCTCCCCCAGTGATTCCTGCAACCGCTGTGTTTGGGCTACAGTGTATATTTTAGGAAGACACCCATTCTTGACGTAAAGACTCAAAGGGATGGAGAATTTGCCACAGCCCTGGAGAAGCTGTCCCAGTGCATAATTACTTCATTTGTACCTTGTTTTCAGAACCTTTATTTCCAGGGTTCATGTACAACATGCATTCCTCATGCCAACAGGTCTGGAGTCATCCCTTTTCACATAATGAATGTAGATTGCTCCTTAGTGTGTGGTGAGACTCCTAGCCAAGGAGCTGCATGATGTTCTTAAATACCTCCCTGCTTCACTGGCTAGTGTTCAGAAAAAGAATCCAGCTTGTATACCTGCATGGAAAGGTCACTTTAAGTGGTAAATAATTTCCAGGTCACATAAAGTTAACACTTAAAAAAAACTGTATGTGGAGAGAGGTAGGTGAAGTGATACAGTTATACCATTTAAACGAACAACGCAATGGGTCTGACTTTCCTTCCAGCAGAGTGACTCATGGGTGACTTTAATCTTCCTGATATCTGCTGGGAGAGCAATACAGCAGTGCATAGACAATCCAGGAAGTTTTTGGAAAGCATAGGGGACAATTTCCTGGTGCAAGTGCTAGAGGAGCCAACTAGGGGCGGAGCTTTTCTTGACCTGCTGCTCACAAACAGGGAAGAATTAGTGGGGGAAGCAAAAGTGGATGGGAATCTGGGAGGCAGTGACCATGAGTTGGTTGAGTTCAGGATCCTGACACAGGGAAGAAAGGTAAGCAGCAGGATACGGACCCTGGACTTCAGAAAAGCAGACTTCGACTCCCTCAGGGAACGGATGGGTAGGATCCCCTGGGGGACTAACATGAAGGGGAAAGGAGTCCAGGAGAGCTGGCTGAATTTCAAGGAATCCCTGTTGAGGTTACAGGGACAAACCATCCCGATGCGTAGAAAGAATAGTAAATATGGCAGGCGACCAGCTTGGCTTAACGGTGAAATCCTAGCGGATCTTAAACATAAAAAAGAAGCTCACAAGAAGTGGAAGGTTGGACATATGACCAGGGAAGAGTATAAAAATATTGCTCGGGCATGTAGGAATGAAATCAGGAGGGCCAAATCGCACCTGGAGCTGCAGCTAGCAAGAGATGTCAAGAAGGGTATGTTGGCAACAAGAAGAAAGCCAAGGAAAGTGTGGGCCCCTTACTGAATGAGGGAGGCAACCTAGTGACAGAGGATGTGGAAAAAACTAATGTGCTCAATGCTTTTTTTGCCTCTGTCTTCACTAACAAGGACAGCTCCCAGACTGCTGCGCTGGGCATCACAACATGGGGAGTAGATGGCCAGCCCTCTGTGGAGAAAGAGGTGGTTAGGGACTATTTAGAAAAGCTGGACGTGCACAAATCCATGGGGCCGGACGAGTTGCATCCGAGAGTGCTAAAGGAATTGGCGGCTGTGATTGCAGAGCCATTGGCCATTATCTTTGAAAACTCGTGGCGAACCGGGGAAGTCCCGGATGACTGGAAAAAGGCTAATGTAGTGCCAATCTTTAAAAAAGGGAAGAAGGAGGATCCTGGGAACTACAGGCCAGTCAGCCTCACCTCAGTCCCCGGAAAAATCATGGAGCAGGTCCTCAAGGAATCAATCCTGAAGTCAGCATGTATTCACCAAGGGAAGGTCATGCCTGACTAATCTAATCGCCTTCTATGATGAGATTACTGGTTCTGTGGATGAAAGGAAAGCAGTGGATGTATTATTTCATGACTTTAGCAAAGCTTTTGACACGGTCTCCCACAGTATTCTTGTCAGCAAGTTAAAGAAGTACGGGCTGGATGAATGCACTATAATGTGGGTAGAAAGTTGGCTAGATTGTCGGGCTCAATGGGTAGTGAACAATGGCTCCATGTCTAGTTGGCAGCTGGTGTCAAGTGGAGTGCCCCAGGGGTCGGTCCTGGGGCCGGTTTTGTTCAATATCTTCATAAATGATCTGGAGGATGGTGTGGATTGCACTCTCAGCAAATTTGCGGATGATACTAAACTGGGAGGAGTGGTTGATACGCTGGAGGGCAGGGATAGGATACAGAGGGACCTAGACAAATTGGAGGATTGGGCCAAAAGAAATCTGATGAGGTTCAATAAGGATAAGTGCAGGGTCCTGCGCTTAGGACGGAAGAACCCAATGCACAGCTACAGACTAGGGACCGAATGGCTAGGCAGCAGTTCTGTGGAAAAGGACCTAGGGGTTACAGTAGACGAGAAGCTGGATATGAGTCAGCAGTGTGCCCTTGTTGCCAAGAAGGCCAATGGCATTTTGGGATGTATAAGTAGGGGCATAGCGAGCAGATCGAGGGATGTGATCGTTCCCCTCTATTCGACATTGGTGAGGCCTCATCTGGAGTACTGTGTCCAGTTTTGGGCCCCGCACTACAAGAAGGATGTGGATAAATTAGAGAGAGTCCAGCGAAGGGCAACAAAAATGATTAGGGGTCTGGAACACATGACTTATGAGGAGAGGCTGAGGGAACTGGGATTGTTTAGTCTGCAGAAGAGAAGAATGAGAGGGGATTTGATAGCTGCTTTCAACTACCTGAGAGGTGGTTCCAGAGAGGATGGTTCTAGACTATTCTCAGTGGTAGAAGAGGACAGGACAAGGAGTAATGGTCTCTAGTTGCAGTGGGGGAGGTTTGGGTTGGATATTAGGAAAAACTTCTTCACTAGGAGGGTGGTGAAACACTGGAATGCGTTACCAAGGGAGGTGGTGGAATCTCCTTCCTTAGAAGTTTCTAAGTTCAGGCTTGACAAAGCCCTGGCTGGGATGATTTAATTGGGGATTGGTCCTGCTTTGAGCAGGGGGTTGGACTAGATGACCTCCTGAGGTCCCTTCCAACCCTGATATTCTATGATTCTATGATTCTATGAGAGGAGCACTGCTGAACCAGGTCCTCGGCTGATATAAAGTAACAAAGCCCCACTGAAGTCAATGTGACTATGTTGATTCACATCAGCTGTGGATCTAGATCACAGGCTTCAATGTAATGATTCAATTGACAGTGTCAGTCAGATCAGAATCTAACATACTGTCTCTTTAGACAGATTCCTTTCCCTAAAATGTTGGTTAGGTTGTATGTGTTCCCCTCCCAACTTCTGTCAGTCTCTTACTGCAGCACTTTACCTGTATGGTGCCCAGAGACATAAGAACATAAGAAGGGCCATCCTGGGTCAGACCAAAGGTCCATCCAGCCCAGTATCCTGTCTACTGACAGTGGCCAATGCAGGTGCCCCAGAGGGAGTGAACCTAACAGGTAATGATCAGTGATCTTTCTCCTGCCATCCATCTCCACCCTCTGACAAACAGAGACTAGGAACACCATTCCTTCCCCATCCTGGCTAATAGCCATCAATGGACACCAGAAGGGGTGCTACCAGGCAGGAGGTTTGTATCAGTTTGCCCTACAGATGAGTAAACCACCCTTAGTGACACACTGTCTCTCTTGCTTAGTCAGACATAGGATTCAGAGCTTGCTCTTCAGTCAGGGTCTCCCAGCTGGTGTGTGTTCTGGTCCAAACTGTGGCTAAAGCACTTATTACAGCTGCAGACCATGAAACTGTTAGACATTTTGAATAATTTACCACTGCGTTATAACATACTTCAGTCACGTCACAGACACTTTGCAAAAAGTGTTATCCCAATGGATGTTAAGATGTTACTAAATAAAACACAAACAGGACTGACCCCATCATCCCTGTGAGTGTGTATGAGAGAGAGAGCACAAGCGAAGGGAGCGTAAAATGTGGCTCCCCACCAACAAAATACTGAGTTCCTCCATTTCTACAGATGCCACATGAGCAATGTAAGCCTTTCCCCATTGCATCATCAGTGTTCTTCAGCCATGACCTAGAGGAGGAAGAGGGTAGTTCATGTCTGTTACCAGTGGATGCTGCCCAACCTGTAGGACTTTGGCTAAGGTGACCTGACCCTCCGCCTAAGTCCCAGATCCCACAGCTCCAAGTGTCACCAACCATTGCCCGGTGAGCGAGGATGACCTGACCACCACAGAAAGGGTGAGGAGAGAAAGGCTGCCAAAGAGGATGTAGGAACACCTGTAAAAGGGGTGTATCCGTTTTTATTTCATCATCATCCACACCCAAAGTCTTTAGTCCCATTCCCCCATAAGCTCTCTTACCTCTCAGGCAAGTCCAATGTTTTCCAGAGAGGCGGGCCCCAGCCTGTGCCCAATTCTCCCCAAACAAAGTACCTTTTTCACAAGAAGATTTTCATTCTTCCTGCCCCTTTCTGGAGCTGTTTTTTCCCTTGGCACTTTTTCAGCAGCCCAATCTTCTTGCATGTTGCCTCTCCTCCTCTGCTCTTTTTTCTGGAATGAGCTGATGTCTGTCTTGCATAGACCCCAGGCCCTTCTCACTGCAGCAGCTTCTGAGAGGATTGGTTAGTTGGAGTCAGCTGTTTGGTTTCTTTTTTATTTCTTTCTTCCCCCGTGTGACTGTTCACGCTGTCACAATGTCCAGTCAAGTTTGGACACCTATAAGCAAAGATGCTAGTTTTGTAATATTGACACCTGCCTGTTAGAAACGGAACTGAATTGACCTACATGTTTCACACAGGCCACTGAATAGCCTTCAGATGGTAACTTGTGATCACCTCAGGCTGGACTGAAACCAGTAAGAATTTCTTTCCTACTACCCATCCCGCACCATTCAGTCAAATATTTGATTGAATTGTAAATGATATAAATGATCAAAATATTATGGTGATGAGGCCATATAAGCTCCGGAGAAGCAGCATGAGATAGTGAATGGAGCACTAGACATTACTATGGATTTGTTCAGTGACTAACACAATGGGGCCCTGCTCTCATTGGGAGCTTCTAGGTGCTCCTGCTAATAACATCACCACCACTACCACCTGGATAAATAAATGGAGACATCAGTATACAAAATAAAATGCAAGACTGAAATTTCCCTTCTCACATCTTCCATGAATTATAGAGGGGAGATGAAAATGACACATGATCTTTGAAGGAAGTGGAAAGGAAACAAAAAAGGAAAATGGTGGAGAGATGATTCCTCACTCTCCAAAGAAGCTTTTAAATATATATATATATATATATATATATATACACACCAGGAATAACAGTTCTTAGTAACTAAACAATATCAACAAGCAGGACCAGATTTTCAAACTGTACTATTAAATCTGCAAGCCCACTCATTTGTTCATGAGAAATCATATACCCATAAGCAATTTGATGCACAATTACCAGACTCGCAAAAGCAAATGCATATTTGCATGTGCAACTTGTTGCATCCAATGGATGCACTAAATTGACACATCCAGAGATTTTGCAAGTGAATTTTTTAAGGCCAGTTTGTAAATGCCAGAGTACTTTGAATTTCTAACCAACACCATCGGATGTTTTAAGAGCTCTATTCTGATCTCAGGTGTGAACATACAAGACCAGATCAGGGAAGGCCAGCTTTGGTGCATAGCTGATCTGACAACATATATTGCAAAACATATGCATAGCTGAAATGAGAATTAGGTGCTTTCTATAGATCACATTCTAGTGCTACTGAAGAGAATGAATAAAGTCATAGAATCATAGGGTTAGAAGGAACCTCAGGAGATCATCGAGTCCAACCCCCTGCTCAAAGCAGGACCAATCCCCAATTTTTGCCCTAGATCCCAAATGGCCTCCTCAAGGATTGAACTCACAACCCTGGGTTTAGCATGCCAATGCTTAAACCACTGAGCTATCCCTCCCCCCACTGACTTCAATAGGACCAGCATGAGGGACAGTGTAGTGCCAAGTTAAAATGGTAAGTTAGCATAGGAACAGATTCATTTTACTTGCTGATAGTCTTGTCTTAGACAACCTCTTTAGATGGGAATGAGGAAGTCATTTTACAACTTCTACCATTTAAAAATGTTTACTTCCTAGAAGGAAATGTATCTATTTGCTGTACATCCTCATCCTATGAAAAAAGAAAAATAATAATAAAAGACTCAAATGTTAACAAGTTCAAAATAGGAAACAGTTAACATTTTGCTTTCATCCAGAAATCCCAGCAGTGGGTGACATTCCTAAGCTCCCATAACTGTTTTGCCACTAGTATTCTCTATTAAACTATACATTTAATAGCTGCCACAGAGCTCTTCTAAATACCAGGAAACCTAGGGTTACACCAAGTTTAATTTAGGGAAAGAAACCTCTCTGATGGATACTAAATGACTTCAGCTACTTCAATGACCTCCTTCCTTCAAGATTAACAGGGTATTTGAGGTTTTTCTTTGTTTGCTTTATTTTTAAAGCCAAACTTTATCAAACCAGCCATTTCAGAATGTTGTGTCTCAGGCTTCTGGGAGCTGTGAATAAACACACTGAAACTCAGTATAAAGTAAATAGCTAAGAGCTGTATTGAATGCGCACTAGCTGACAACATGTCTGAATAAAGCTAAGGGCCCAATCCTAAGAGATGTTGAGTGCTTTGCAAGAGGTGCTGAGCATCCTCAACTCCCACATAGTTAAGATATATGACGGAACCACAAATGAGGGAGCTGCTAAAGGCCAAAAGCCCATAAGACTCTATGCACCTTAAATTAAATTATAAAAAGCCTGAGCTAGTATGAAGAGAACTCCAGCACTGAAATATAAGTGGCTTAAAATCTCAGTTTTCCCATGGAAAAGATATACAAAGTAAGCATTTTGTCACTTTCAAAAAAAACCCATTTATGTACAGCTAACATGCAAAGCACAGAATTTTAAATGGACCCTTTAAGGAAAGAGTAAATTAATACTGCAAACTATTAGACTTCCCCAAATGTGCTGCTTTACAATTTAAAGCTGTGTTCTGTGTCATGCAAGAACCCTTCTACAACCAAACCAGGAGCCAGATTCTCTTCTCAAGTACTCCAGTTTTACCTCAATGTAGCACCTTTAGCTTCAATGGAGTCACTCCTATTTATGCCAGCATAAGCGAAAGATGACCCAAGACTCTAGGAAAACTGAACTATACAAAGCCCTTGAAAAACTGGTCCCAGGTTTTAAATAAAAATCAGTGCATGCTGGGTGGGACAGGATACTTTGGGAGTTGTAGGGGCCAATTCTGCAAGGTTGCTGATTACCTCCTGGGAAGATCTGAGCCCCTCATCTCCAATAGACTACAATGTTTAAAGGCTTTAAAGATACGTAGTAGGATCCTGAAACAGATCCAGAATCAGGCAAGGAAAAGTGTAAAGCATGGAGCACTGATTGATGTGCTCTTGGCTACCCTGGCTTAACAAGTGGCTTGCAGTGAGTTGGACCAAATGCACCTTTTTTCCTACCAGAATGATTTTCATTTTTCCTGGGTTGAGTCTGAGCCATTTTCATTTCATCTAGGGTCTAATTATGCCCAGAGAGTAGCCTTTTCACATGCATTCAATCTTATCTATTCCTTTTCTGTATGAAATACCTTTGAATTTTCATCCCAATGAAACAGATACAATGACCTGTGGACCTGAAAGCTTTACAGTGCACATGGGAGGTGAGTAAGGATTTCACTACACATAGCATGGCACTGGATTAAAGGATTTACACATTCTCAGATGGAAGTTAAAAGGCATTTGCAAATAATAAAGATAGAAATTATCTATTATAATCATTTCTTTAAGAGAGGTCCCAAGCAATCAGATCAACTCTGACATTTGTCATCTTTGCTCATGCCTGATTCAGAGTCTTAGTGTCTGGGAACGGATTAATAGAGAGAAAATGTAGAGTCAAATTCGGTGCTGGCACAACTCGGAGAATTTGGTCCTTGCAGACTGGGTAAATGATGACTGAGACATGATAACAGTCTACAGCTATCTGAAGGGTATTCATACCAATGGGTAGGAATGATTACCTGTGATAAACCAGGGTAGAAAGAAACTAAGGAAGGGAATGTTTAGGAAAAACAGTGAGCTATATAAGAAAGCAAAACAGTCTCCTTAAGGAAGTGGTAGAGGCTCCATTGCTTGAAACTTTAAAACTCATTTGGAAAGAACACAATAAAATGCAATGTATGGAATGTTGCGTTGGCAGGGTGATGGACTGGATGATCTAACAGGTCTTTTCCATTACTAGCATTCTAAGTCCAGGTACAACCCATTTAATTCCAGGCCAGTCATCTATTATGACAGAGAAATGAAGTAGAAAGACATATATTCTACTGAGGAAAACAGTATTTTATTATGCCAGCTGAACTCAGTGGACAGGCAGTGAAAACATTCTTTCATTTTGTACCTTTAGCTCAGCCAGGCCTCTGCAATGTAACATTCTGTCACTTTCTATGGATTAACTCATTTGCAAAAATGTGCCATTTTACCGAAATTAGCACAGGGAGAATATTGCACTTCGAGAGCTGCTGCAGCATAACTGTTTGTCAGTAGATTTATGTAATGGATTGTTTTCCTGCAATACAGGATAAGGGAAATACTTAAACAATAACTGCTGTGGGGAGTGTGGACAAGGCAATAATTACCTTCCACGGTGTTAATAAACCTCAAGGCTACAGGCCAAAGTGTATTTACACTAGGGGAGATGTATTTGGTGATTATATAGGACATTTGAAGATGGAAGAAGGTCAGGAAGCCCCTCTAGGTCTGTTTCCTTTGTTGAGTTAACAGTTGTTCCCCTCTAGAGCTATTTCGAACCACTTTTTCCAAGCACTTTTCAAGCCTGACTAGTTGCTCCTTGTGCGTCACTTGGTGATTTATTCAATACACTGAATGTGCTCTGAAAAGAAGTTTTTCCTGGCCCATCCATTACTTGCTTGTGTCCCTTTTCCCTCTTCCATGACATGTATCCATAAAGCTTTATAGCACGAACCTTCTCCATTCCTTCTGATGTTTTCTCACTGAGATCCCTTTAGACACTGTTCCACCACAGTCAAACCTAATTCCTTTAGGCCTTTAACTTACTAAACTCCTATATTATTCAGTTTGTACCTTCTCCAGTGGCCAGAAGTGTTTTCAGTGTTCCAAGTGGGGCCTCACCAGGGCCCACTCTTTGAAGAAACATAGCCAAGGTGTAGGAAACATTTGCACACTTGAGAGCAGACCCTATAGCTGCAATTTCACATTTGGAGCAGCTGCATAAAGAAAAATTGCTGTTGAAATCTACATTTTGGGCCTCATTCTCTTCTTCCTTACACCCAAGTAAATCAGGAGCAGCTTCACTGAAATTAGTGACGTCACACTGGTTTAAAAGGTAGATCCACCAAGTCTATATCATGGCTATATCACACCACTTACTGATACTCTGCCCATGCATTATACAGTGATTTCCTGGTTCTACCAGGTCCAATGTAACCTATGGTCAGGGCAGCATAACCCCACTGGTTGCTTTTGTTGTCCAGAGCATTTTAAGCAAGCCCTTGAGGACTTGCTGAAAACAATCTTCCCGAGATTGTTACGGAAGCCTCCTAATGCTGATCCTGGCTGCTCCCACATAAGTCTCCATAATATTTATTTCTAATTTAAAAATTGTTATGACTGTGTAAAGCAAATGTTAAAGAAAATCAGCCAGGTTACCAATAGCTGATTAGAAATACCAGCAATGCAGAAGCAAACAACAAAAAGTAAAACTTACTATAGGGTACCTTGTATAATCCTTGTTCACATTGGTAAGCATGCACTTATTTACACAAATGCTCCCATTAAAGACAATGAGAATACTGTTGTGAGTGAATGCTTGCCAGGGTAAAGGGTCCCTAAGGGCCCAAATCTGTTCCCACTGAAGACAAGGAGAAAATTCATATTGATTTTAATGGAAGCGTCTTCAGACCTTCACCTTGATTCTCCAAATATGCCTGAGCTGCATTTGGACATAGTGCGAGTTGCAGTTCCATGATTTAGAGACTCCTGCCCTGTTGGAATGGCTGGTGTATATTGCCTGATGCCAGTAGAGGATTGGGTGAGGCAGCATTCAGCTCCATCATGCTCTCACCTGCTCCCAACCTGCCCTCCATACACCTTTCTCCCCCTCACACTGGGGACCAAGAGAACACCTAGTGTAGGAGGTGGGTCCACCAGCTCAACACCAGTGGAGATTCCCCTATGCAGGAGGAAATCTCCATTGGGAATGTCCAATTGACAATACAAAGTGGCCTTAGCAGACCAGAGAATCTGGCCTATTGTGTCTAGACCAGGAAAACAGCTTGAAAGCTAGAGGATGACTATATGAGGACCTAGGAAATAGCTGAAGGACATCTAAACTTATTCAATACGCTGCCCCAAACTCATTTTTACTTCAGTGGAGCTAAACCAATTTACACCAGGTGAGGATCTAGCCCATTGCCTTTACACAAAGGGTAGCTTTTATATGGAATAAACAACCAGGAGCACTTACAGGAGATATGTAGTAAAACATAACACCATGGAAAGGAATGTGACCCGTATTTAGAGGTATATTTCTTCCTGGCCTTCTACCAGCAAAAAGCTTCCTATACATTCTCATATATTCACAATAACTATGGCTCCCATTGTGTAAAAATACCTTGGCTTAAAGCCTTGATGCTTATCAGTGCCGTGGGAGGTAATTATTGCCTTGTACACACTCCCCACATCAGTTATTGTTTAAGTATTTCCCCTGCTTCAGGATTGCAGGAACAGAATGCATTATATAAATTGACTGACTAACACTAGCAGTGATGCCAGAAGCATGTAAGAGTCTCAGTGTCAATTTGGCAAAACCCATCTTAGTTTGTAAACCAATTAGCTCCCAGTAAGGCTAACAGAACTTTACATTTGAGAAGCTCGATCTGAAATGAGAGAATGTTTTCTCTGTCAGTTCAGCTGGCATAATGATAAGAAATTGTTTTCCTCAATTAAGATCCCATTCTGACACCGTTTGCCCATTCTGTAAGGTCATAGGGTGGACCTGTGTAAGCCAGACTCCTTTCCCCTCTCTCCCCTCGTATTTCTTCTTCCTCCCATGGGAAATTTATGTCTTTCTCTGGCATCTGTCCTCCTTTTGTGCGTGCACTGAGGCACAGAATACATTATATTTTTTAGAAATGTGTTGTCAATAAATTATCGTTGCCATGTCTTAGATGCCCGGCTGTCTCCTTCACTGACCTCATGCTCCTCATATACTTGAAACATTTCCCATTATCTGTCTTAACCTCCTGTGCAATCTTCTTTTCATTCTCTGCCTTTGCTTTTCTTATCACTTCTTTGCACTCTTAATTCCATTCTGTAATGTGTCTGGGCCTCTTCTATACTTGATGTTTTATAACTTACATGTCTTTCTTACCCTTGATTACTCTTTACATATCCTTGTTCATCTGTACAGGTCATTTTTTCTTTGCGTAGATTTCTATTTCTGCATGGTATGCATAGCCCTGGGGCATACATGCATTTATCTTAAACACTGCCCTTTTGTCCTTCTACTTCATTCCAAATGTGAATTGCTGAAATTCATAATACTTCTTCCACAGCCAGCTCCTTTGGGCCTGCAGCTCCCCACAGAACATGATAACCCCCATAACATCATGCCCCATTTGTGAGTCACTGTGGTTTTTAGTACTTCCATCCTTACATGGACCAGGAAGCCAATATGAAATGATGCAAAGCAACCATCTAAGTGGGAGAAAGGAAACAGTGATTGGGGAATTCAGGCCCAGATCCTTATCCGATATAAATCAGAATCCAATGAAGCTATGTCAGTGTACATCAGCTGAGGTTCTGGACCTCAATTTTTGCCTTGTCACCCAGACATACGTATCTAAGGAGATTACGCCTCCTAGCTTCTCTGAAGGAACCATTTTTTTCCCAAGGTCTGTCTACTGCCTGGGCTCATCTGACTCCAGAAAGCATAACAACTAATGGAAATTAAAAGAACCGAAATACATAAAAATTAACCAGATTTTTTTGAACTTCCTAACCGAGTTCTGAGTGAAGGTTCAGGGAGATTCTTATTTTCAACTTTCAAAGGAGGGAGGACAGAGGGAAATCTATCAGAGTTGGAACAAAATCGAAATGCCTTTTTAATCTCTTTCATTTCTAGTAATGCTAGTGATCACTTGTAACAATAGAAGGTACAACAATTTGATAAGGAAATGTCATTTTGAAGTTACTGGTGAGTGGTGTCCTTGTAAACAAGTGACATTTCACAATTTTTACTGATTACAATATTAATTTAATTCATAAAAATTAAGTCCCCAAAACCCAGCTTTCATTTCTCTGGACTCATTTTTTCCAGCTAACACAGCTTTTCCAGTGTCTGAAGATGGAAGCTGGCTATAATTTGCTATGAAGAAGTCATTTTTTTATCTGAGCACAATAGCCTTTCAGTAAAAAAAAAATACGAGGAGAAAATTCCATATTTTCACCTTTAGGAAACCTGGCAAAAATATGATTTTCATATTTTACCACCAGTGACAATTTGTTTGCCCTCCTGTAACTCTTGCTGTGATTACTTTCCTCTATTCACTTTCAATACGGTCTTATCCTTGTCGTTATCAAAACCTGTACCGTCTGTAGAAACTCAGGGAAATCATTAGAAAATGCAGTTACAGTGTAAAGCCTACACACAATGGGATTTACATCTGACTGTCATTTTTTATGTAAACATTGTAGAGGCCGTATTGATCTTTCTTTTCCAAAATATTATATCACTCTTAATAAGAGACTAACTATGCAAAATAATGACACATTAGGGTAAATAATGCCAGCAAATTGCAAAGTTTAGCATAAAAATTGAATGTCATTAATGGAACATTGGAAGTTCGTTCATACAACACATACTTCAGAATCATGCATAATATAACAGTGCATCTGCTAAGCCCAAGCTCACATCAGATACTTTACACTTGTTCTGTGGACATGAGGACTGATCTTTGAAGCAGTTTCTGATAAAGCCCTCAAATATCCTGAGACGTGTGCTCCAGTTTCTCCCTTATCGCCTCCCATCCTCATACACAGAAACTATGTAATTTATCAGATCAAAGGTTCATTTTATCTGGTATCTGATCTTCAATAGTGGTCAATGCAGGCTTGCTCTAAGAAAGGCATAAACTTCTTTTCATGCTCAGCAACATAATGCATCTAAGTTTGCACTATTATACTCCAGAGAGAAATCTCTTCTGACCACTTCTGGTGATCAGATTATGCCCTGAAGCATGAGGATTGATAACACCTATCATTTTTGCCCCAGCTAATACAACAGTGCAGATCCACATTGAGCAGACATCTTCATTGACCTGTCTGCGATGACATCTAACCCTTTTTCTTGAGAGGCTACTGTGACAAATAATAACCAGCTTTCTCAACTGTATCCACCACTGATTAATCGTAACCTATGGCTCTGCATTTGTAATTCTTGGATTGTGAATTCTGGTGTAAAATAGAGTTTTTTAGGAGAGCTGGTTGAAAAATGAAAAAAAACAATTTCACACACACACAAAGAGAAGTTTCAAAGCTGTTTCCATTTCACATGGATCAAAATGTACCCTTTTGTGTGTGTACGTTGTGATGGGGCAAGGCCAGATGGCTATAGAAAAGTAGTGGGAGATAGATATATTAGCTCCAGGCTAAATAAATCCCTGGAACCAGTATAAGTGAAATGGCAGCTGCTCCAGGTCAATTAAGACACCTGGGGCCAATTAAGAACTTTCCAGAAGGCAGGGAGAATGCTAGGTTGATTGGGACACCTGAAGCCAATCAGGGGCTGGCTGAAACTAGTTAAAAGCCTCCCAGTTAGTCAGGTGGGTGTGCATGTCAGGAGCTGTGGGAGGAAGTTGTGCTGTTGGAGAGACTGAGTAGTACACACTATATCAGGCACAAGGAAGGAAGCCCTGAGGTAAGGGTGAAGTGGAGCTTGAGGAAGTGAGGGCTGCTGTGGGGGAAGTAGCCCAGGGAATTGTACATGTCATGTTTCTAAAAGGTCAGCTACCATAGCTGATACTATTAGGGTCCCTGGGCTGGAGCTTGGAGTACAGGGTGGGCCTGGGTTTCCCCCCCTTTTGCCCCCTGATTAATCACTGAGACAACAGAGACTGTGCAAGGAAGGATAACTTCTCCTCACCTCCCTTGCTGGCTTATGATGAAAATGGCTCAGTAGACTGTGACCCTTGTCTCTAGAGAGAGAAGGGTTATGTGGAGGGTCACAGAGAGCCTCTGAGGCTAGTGAAATCTGCCAGGAAACGCGGGACCCATGGAGGCAAGGACAGAGCTTTGTCACAGCATATATGAATATTTGTGTTTTTATTGTAAGTCTTCAAAATCATTACCAAATATTTTCATGTACTGAAAAACACATTTTCATATTTTAAATCAGGTTTCCAGTAAAAAAATTCTTCACTAATTTCAAAACTACTTTAATATAAATTCAATAACATTTTGATGAAAAGACCAAGTGAAAAATATCAAGGAAAATTTTGCAAAACACAGAAAGTTGCATTTTTTAAAAAGGGTATTTTTTGACAAAAAAAATTCACAAGAAGTTTGACAAGTTCTAATTTTGAGTTAGATTATCTAGGGAATGGGGAAAACATTAGGCAATTATGCAAGGCTGTTAAATAGTAAGCGCTTGCTATTGCTGGGTACCCTGCAAAACCAGGAACATGGGGACTGCCATACTGGATCAGACCCAAGGTCCATCTGGTCCAATATCCTGTCTCCAACACAAGACAGCACCAGATGCTTCAAAGGAAGGTAGAAGAACCCCTACAGTAGCCAGTATATGATAATCTGTCCCATAAAGGTCACATCCTAATAGTTAGGGATTAGGAAGCATGAGGTAGGAACATAGGAATTACCAGATTGGATTAGGTTCAAGGTCTAGCTAGTACAGTATCATGTCTGGTAGTGGCCAGTACCATATCGATCTCAGGTCTGATATAGTATGGCAATTCTTATGTCCCAGTTTTATAGCCTTTCCAAATGTTGTGTTACCATTTGATATTATGTAACTTTGGATATTCTTGTTATCTTTATAAACGCCCAGACTCTCTTTGAATCTTGCTAAATTCTTTCCCTCAACTATATCCTGTTGCAATGAAGTCCACAGTTTAATTATATGTTGAGTGAAAAAGTATTTCCTTTGATTAGTTCTAATATTCCATTGTATTTATATTATGAAACATGGAGAACAGAAGCTCCCGATCTACCATCTCTAGATCATTCATTATTTTATGCACTCTTAACTTATCCCCTCTTATTCCTCTCCTTTCTAAAGGTGGACAATCCCAGTGTTTTCAATCTTTCTTCATATTCGAGTTTTTCCAGGCCCCTAATCATTCTTATCGCCTTTCTCTGAACACCATTTTAAGAAAACTGCTCTTAAACTACCTGGTTAGGTCATGATGATCTAATCCAAAATAGCGGTTCCCTCTTCTAGCTCAGGAAACATGAAGGGGACACACTGGCAGAAAAGTTCATGTTGCAAGGAAGGACAGTTTCCATATTGGAAAAGAATAGACTATATGGCTGGACAGCTGTACTGCTACCTTCAGACATGCTCACGGGTGTCACTTCTGAGTTTCTAGTTTGACAGAGTGGAATTACTGGATCAGATTATGCACCCCCAGAAATTGTCCTTGCACAAGCTAGGCGTAGGCTAACACCAAAAGGGATACAGAATAGATTCATAGGGCAAGGAGAGAGTAAATAAACTCTTTCATTGTTACAGTGAATGAAGAATCCATCCGTTTGTCTTGTTCTTTCTCATATACATTTCCTTGCACTTGACGTACATAGGCTTTTGGCAGAATTAAAAGTTTATTATATGTTCCATGGATACTATTGATGTGTATTTTAAGTATTTTTTAATTTTTAGCTATTTAAATTTTCACAGTTGTGCAAAATGATGGATTTTAAGCTTTTTTTTTTTTTCAATTATCAATTTAAATGTTCACAGTTGTGGGAAATTTTGGGAGGTTAGACAATTTAGTGACAAAAGATGTTGAAATTGCAAAAGTCAAAGCTTTATAACAATTAAAACACAAATTGTCAACATCATATGTCGAAATATATAAAGTAACTAGCCTTAAATCAGAGTTCTCAAGCTTCATTTTTCTTACTTTGCCCATCTGTAAATTTCTATCATCAATAGAAATATTTTTTCATTTGTTTGTGTGTATACAATGACATTGACATTTATCAACATTTACCCTCTCATCCTTCCTAGCCTACCTATATTGAATTTCACCCGTCATATTGTCCAATCCCATTTCCCACAATCCTGCCTAACTGACCTACTACATGTAATTTTGAGTCATCAGCAGCCTGCACCACTATATTTGCCTATTCAGTCTATTTTAGATTGCTAAAGATAACACACAACACTGATTCCTGGTTCTGTTCCCTGGGACTTCCTACAAATAACCCCTTTTCACACTGAAAATTCACCTTTTATTCCTATTCCTTGTTTCCTGTTTCTTAACCAGCTTTTTATCCATGGCAGGATTGACAATGATTGCCAATCATCTCTTGTGATTACAAAGTAGTTCCATTTCCACGGCCATTCAGTACTTGGCATCATTTACTGGGTCTATCAGCAAAAATGCTAATTGGAATCAATTGTGATCAATAGATTTTTTTTTTCATTTTATGTTTGCATGTCCCCAGTTTGAGAACCCCTGATATCGAGCAAGAGAAGCACGTCTTTGTCTGTATGAAATTTTAGTTTCTACTGACTTTGCTCGTGCTTTTTATGTAAAACTATGCAAATATCTAGATGAGTTGATGTACCCCCGGAAGACCTCTGAGTACCCCAGAGGTATGTGGGTGAGAACCAATGTAATACAATGTAAGAAAAATAAAATGTAATTTCAAAATGAAAATTCAAAGCATTTCATTCCAACAATGTTGAAATGGGATGTTTGGAAACAAGGAATATGGTTCTATCAGAGTTTCTCCAACCAGCTCTACTATTGATCTGATTCAATCCTGTGACCTAGGCTGGAAGGGTGTATATTACCAGCAGCAATCCCCTGAGCCATTCTCCCTACTGGTTCTGCTTGCAAAGCTTTTGATTTATTTAATAATCTTTTCCTTATCTTTCCAATCAAGTGATCATTAGCTAATTCCCTTCTGCCAATATACTCTGATCATTGCCTCAAATTCTCAACTGTACTTCATCCGTAGCCTGTGACTTCCAAATCTTACTTTACTTATTAAGCTCCCTGTTCCCTTACTTCCTTTGCAGTCTCTTGTAGATATGCTGAACAATATCCACTGCAACTTTCCTTATTATTTACTAAACCTTCAATTTCAGTATCATCAGCAAACTTTGAGATCAAACTGTGCTCTACTAAGGATCACAGACAAGGAGTTAAATATCGTATGCTCTTCATTCATCTTTAATATCATTACAGCTCCATTGAACAAAAGGCTAGAGGCATGACTGTTGTTGAATTCAGATTGCTAAATGTTTAACAAGCAGGCTGACATGACAAAAGCAGGAGTCTCTGATCTCATCCTTTGAAAGCAGTTCAGGCTGGTTTGGGGGGGAAAGTATAGCGTGGGCACCTGTGCACCTGTATTTTATCCTGTCTAAGTAACCCCCTCTCAGAGGAAGTGAAGTCGTAAGGTCCTGTTCTAGTAACAATGACGAGAAACTGACCAAGAGCTGTTTTATGGCCTTTCTGCAATCCTGTATGTCCTGTCTGTGTCTGGAGGGCAAGTATAAAACTTGTTTTTCAGTGCGACAGAAGGAAGTACAAGTAATTAGTCCTTGCCAGGCAATTCGCACATGAGGTTAACCAGGCTCCTAGCTGGGTTTAAAGTGGAGAGGCTGGACAGCAGGCTGAGTGTGTAGCAGGAGGAGGGGAAGGTCAATAAGAGTGTAGCAGGGAAGTGAGTGTGAGCCTGTGTGCAGGTGTGTGAAAGCCAGGGCTATGTGTAAAGTTTTGGGAAGCCTACATTATTCTTGTATTATAACCGTTACATCAGTGCCTCACTCTGTTAACAGTTACTGGTGATATTGTTTCTCACTTGGCAACATAGCCTGATAAAGTAGGCAAGATGCTATAGGAGGAATTGCAGACATCAGAACCCACCTCTTTTGCAATGCAGAAATGTCCGCTTTAAAGGCCCATTAACAACACACTCACAGACCTTGCTCTCTCCCTAGGAAGTACCAGCCTTCTGGCCCTTCTATCCATCATGAATATTTGAATAGAAGAGGATGGGGATGGCATTTCCCCATGGCCTGGTATCAGATGGTTTGGTCCCGAGCAAGCCAGCTATGATGTCAGGGACGGACTATTTGTAGAACCACCATCCTGTTTGAACAGAAATAGCAAAAGTACCAACTGTTAGATTTGGGGTACGATTCAGTTTTCTTTAACACCCAGACTTTTTTCCATTTTCTTTACCATCCAAAAACAGTCCAGAGAAGGTGCCAGTCAGAAAATTCCATCTGAAACACCCCTTCTTCCCCTCCAGTACACACACAAAGTGAAATTGAGCCAGGTCTCTAATGTTTTCAGTAATCTAAATGTTCCTTAGAAACTGGGGTGGGATATTACTGCTTTAGTCTTTTTTTCAGTGTACTGAATATAGTATAGCGCACTTGGTTGCAACATGTAGCTTTTCTAGCTTCCTCCTCAGCACTTGGGACTGGTCATCATTAGAGACACTGGACAAGACAGGACATTTGGCCTGTTCCAATATGGCAATTCCTATAAAAACCCTAATTTTTCAGAAGTGTCTCAGTATTACTCTTGGGCAGCAAGATGAGAAAAAAGTACTTTGAAATTAATCACCCAGTCCAAGAGAAAACACACTTGAGGCTGGAACACCCATGACACGGGGTCTACTCACCACTAAGGATGCCTCCTCCTCGCCACTCTGGGGTTTAGCTCCTTCCATGTTCTGCAACATCCTCTGGCTATCTCTCCACCTGTCATCCTCTCTCATCCTGTGGCCCCTCTCGCTCCAGGAGCTACAGGTTCCTCGTTGTGACTTGGCCCTCTGGCCAGGTCACTATGGTCCTCTCCTTCCCGGGTATCAAAGTCTTTCAGGGTGACTTGTCCCAGGCAGTCCACTGTCCACTGCCTGGTCTGTGCCACTTCTCCACTGGCTGGTAGGGGAACCCAAGCCCATCCTCTACTCTGGGTTCCAGCTCAGGGACCCTCTCTTCAGCAGCCAAGGTCCACACTATCCTATAGCTTGGTGCTTTTCCCCTGAGCCTTCCCTACCTTTCTGGCTCTCCCCCCTCTCTGGGTTTGCCAGCCCAAACTTCCTCCTCTTAGGGAGCAACTGTAGATTATACTCTATAGTCCCAACAATGCCTCCCTTCAGTCAGGGAGCAACCACATTCTATTTCCCTGCAGCCTCTTCAGGCCTTGTGTGGGGTGGACACCCCACCACAACAGTCAGCTGCCTCTTTTTAGCTGCAATCTCCAATCTATAGTTCCTGGGTTCCCTGGCTTGTGGCTCATTTGCTTTGTCCTTTAAACAAAAAGTATCAATATTTGACACTAATTGCTACTTCTAGCCCTAAAATCTATGAATTTATTACATTGCTCTTACAGACATTGGGCCAGATTGTGCATCTCTTACTCAGACTCATGAGAAGCAGTCTCACTGCAGTCAATAGGATGGCTCAGGTGAGTAACTTCTCAGCATTGTGAATAGAGCATTCACAGTCTGACCCATAGGGAGTACAATGACAGGAATTTATGACAACTGTGAAACTTCTGAGGTCCACTTTCATGTTTTGTTGGGAATATTTTCTGACATCTATTGTAGTACGGTACATAAAATTGCACAAGAAAAAAGAATGTACAGTAATTTTCATTTGTGTACAGAAGTAGAAGCATGTTCAGGAACAAATACCCACAATCAAAGTATCTTTGGAGCCAGTGAATGATTTTCAGTCTGTTTCAAAAAGTCATTTACAATGGGCCCAATTTTATTCCCCTATTCCCACTGAAGTCAATGGGACTCCTTCCACTGACTTCAGTGGGCTGTGGATCAGGCCCTAGCACTTGTGTAATTTCCCTGTATTTTAGTAGTAAGTTGGCACTTCCTTTATTACATCTGCGAGTTTTGTTTATCTCTGTCTGTTTCCAAGGTGGCACATTTTCCCTGTGCTTCATACTTACCCACATATCTATATTATTCTTTTCACAAATTGTTTCAACACCAGAAAGAATGGTGTTGTTAACAAGTGCAGGAACTGGATCGGGGTGGGCAAACTACGGCCTGGGGACCACATCCAGCCCTCCAGCCTGTTTAAATCTGGCCCTAGAGCTCCCGCTGGGGAGCAAGGTCTGGGGCTTGCCCTGCTCCTGCGTTCCAGCTGGGGAGCAGGGTCAGAGGCTGCTCTGAGTGTGCATGCCGAGGACCCCGGAAGCAGCAGCATGTCCCCCCTCTGACTCCTAATTTTAGGGGTCGCCAGGAGGCTCCGCGTGCTGCCCCCACCTCAAGAGCCACCCCACAGCTCCCATTGGCTGAGAACTGCAGCTAATGGGAGCTGCAGGGGTGGCACCTGCAGATGGGGCAGCGCGCAGAGCCTCCTGGCCGCACCTCTGCATAGAAGCCAAAGGGGGAACATGCCGCTGTTTCCAAGAGCTGCTTGAGGTAAGCGCCGCCTGGAGCCTGTACCCCTGACCCCCTCCCATGCCCCAACCCCCTGCTCCAGCCCTGATCCCTCTCCCACACCCCAACCCCAGCCCTAGCCCAGAGCCCCCTCCCGCACCCTGAACTCCTTATTTCTAGCCCAACCCCAGAGCCCTCACCACCTCCTACACCCCAACCCCAATTTCATGAGCATTCATGGCCCACCATACAATTTCTATACCCAGATGTGGTCCTCAGGCCAAAAAGTTTGCCCACCCCTGAACTAGATCTTATCTAAAACACTTCTTATTCTGTTTACTTCAATTTGATATGTTTTTCTTCTCTCTCTCTTTCAAATACTGTTCATATAGGATCGGATTCTTCCCACTACCCTTATTCACAGTGAATAGTACCTCATTCCACAACAAGTCCCATTAAAGTTAATGGGACTACTCATGGACAAAGGTGCTACACAAGGGGTTCTCAAACTGGGGGTCAGGACCCCTCAGGGGATTGCAAGGTTATTACATGAGACGGTCACAAGCTATCGGCCTCCACCCCCAAACCCTGCTTCACCTCCAGCATTTATAATAGTGTTAAATATTTTAAAAGTGGTTTACATTTTTAAGGGGGGGGGTCATGCTCATAGGTTTGCTGCGTGAAAGGGGTCACCAGTACAAAAGTTTGAGAACCACTGAGCTACGCAATATGAAGCTTAAGAGCTTTCCTGGATCAATGCTTATTGGTGGCAGAAGCGAGAGGAGATTCAGGCCTGGATACTCCAACAGCCTCACTTCTCATTTGTCTCACTTTTATAACTTTGAAATTCTTCCTTCACTTTGGTAATAATGTAAAGTATCAACTAAAAATTGCAATGCATGCATTTCATTTGAGTTTTATTGCCTTAACAGACAGCATTAGATTACAAAAGAGGACATTTTTCTTCTCAGTTTTAGCTTATTCTTATGATTTATGATTAGATACAGCAAGAGTTCATAAACTTCCCTGACCTGCTGACAGTTTTTACAAGCTCCTTGATTTATTTCCATCTTAAACTTAACAGCTTTCATGTGACTGATATTCCTAGAGTCCTGGCGTGGCTGCAGCTCAGCCTGTGAGAGCTCCTCTAATCTCCATGTTACTAATTTAAATGAAGTCTTGGGCTGTTGTTTAAAAAAGACATTCGTCATCTCACAGAGGTTTACAGATCCTCTTGTAATGTAATGTCAGACACTTCTGAGATATGAGTTTTCTAAAGCCTTCCGCTGTTGAGTGTTGTAAGACATACCAAGGTCACTTGAATATGCCAAAGAAAAAACATTTTGCAAAACAGGAGAAGAGGAATTCCTAAGAAACTGCACCGCACTAAGGACATTTAGAAATGATTTATACCATCTGTGAGTACATTTCAAAGATAAATCTGGTATTGTGGCGGGGAAGGAAGGGAAATAATTTTGAATCCAGAAAAATCCACTCACAGTCACCCAGCCAACAGCTATGAGTTCCTGATAAAAAACCAACACAAAGTGCGATATTCTCACAGTCATAGGGGTTGCAGCATCAACAGTTTCCCTGTGTGCTTCAAAGCTGCGGTGCTAACCCATGCTGCTCTTTCAGCAAAGATGCAGTTGGCACTGTGTTTTCATCGTACACTTTCCAAATACCAAAAAAAGTTACATTTTGTAATAACAAAGACCAAACGAGAGAGAGAGAGAAGTGGATGGTTCTACAAGCTCACAGAGAGAGAGAGAGGAAGATCAGTTTTTTTCCTCTTTAGAGCATTTAGAAACTCACAACAGGCAAATAACATTAGGGTAGATGGATGGATTTTGAAAGAAGGTGACTGGAACACCCTTGTGTCGGTTAGCTTTGATGCTGGAGGGGCATAGGCGAAAGAGAGCAACACCAGTAAACATTTCTTGGGCTTTGGAGGTTCTCAGGTGAATATGCCCAGGTGTTTGAGGTCAACTGTGGTCAAGCCTTAGCCTGACAGAAAATTGCTTTTGTAATATTCGTAGATCAGATAAGAAATGACAAGCAACACTCGGTTATGACACACTGGAGATATAAATACGTGTTGCCCAGATCATATGATTGATTGAACGCTTTTATTTTTGCTGAAGAAATTTAGCTAGTGTTGCTGGCAACACACACCTAGCACTAAATAAATGTTACATACAGTAGCTTGTCAGAATTTATAAAAGAGCAATCGACATGTGCTTTACTGTCAAAACATCAGCCTACGAGTTTCCTCTCTTTGGAAGGAAAATGTGTGAAATAAGAGACCCATATATAGTGTAATACCTTCAAATTACAAATGTCATGGAAAGCCTAGACCTGAAATCTGGTGATAGTCTCTATATGCCTCAAACAAGAGGCAGGTTTTCATTGTGGCAGGCAGCGTGAGACACTTTCTCTGCAATACCGAACATTGGCATACTTGGGGGGTTATTGCATATCTTGTGGTATACAATCCAAACACTGGATACAATAAAAATTTTATGCTAAATTTTCAAGGGCTGCACATAGGTAGGAATCTCACTCTAGGGTTGACAACCCTATTTACACATTCAGAGGAATATAATGGAACCTTAAGGTAATGAGAATCATGGCTACTATGTATATCCCGACTAGGCCATCTAAACTTTTCAGAATATAAGCCACATGCTTTGTTAGGCTATGTCACAGGCCAGATCCTTAGCTGCTGAAAATCAGTATATAGACTCAATGAAGTCAGTGGAGCTGTACTGATTTACACCAGCTGGGGCTCTGGCCAAAGAGGAATCTAGGCCACATTTCTGCTTTCCTTGTAACTAAGGTTAAGATTCTGTCACAGGTATTGTTAGTAAAAGTCAGACAGGTCGCAGGCAATAAGCACACATTCACGGAAGCCTGCAACATATCCATAACTTTTACTGAAAATACCTGGAGGCGGGAGGACTGGGGGGCTGACCATCAGCAGCTGCACCACAGCTCCAGCCCCAGGGGCCTGACCGCTGCTGCTCCAGCCCAGCCACTGCCAGAGGGGCAGAAGTGACGGAGGTCAGTTAGTCACAGAATCTGTGAACTCTGTGATTTCTGTGAGATAATCGTATCCTTACTTTTAACAGAAGTGAGATGTTAATGGTGCACAGCCCTAAAAAAATATACATCATTCTATATAAAGCAAGTAAAATAGGTTTCCCCTCAATAGGGTGACCAGATGTCTCGATTTTATTGGGACAGTCCTGATATTCAGGACTCTTTCTTATATAAGCGCCTATTACCCCCGACCTTCTGTCCGATTTTTCACACTTTCTATCTTGTTACCCTACCCTCACTCGGTAAGGTACTTCCCCTGGCTCCATGAGGGGCAAACAAACAACGTGGCTGCAATGACAGACCAATTGTTAACAAAAGTGCTTTGCTGGTGAACTTGTTTCTGCTGCTCATTCTTGTTGAATACATCACTACAGATTATATTTACAGCTATATGCCAGTCACTGGCACTATTCAATTCCTGCCTTTTTTTGAACAGATCTCCTACAAAGGATTTCTCCCACCTTGTTTGGACAATAAACTCTCTCCCAAGGCCCCTTCAGATGAGGAGAACTGAATGGGTCTCTCACCAGAGCCTATCAATGGCCTTGTAGACCAGCTACTGCAAAACCAGGCCAGACCAGCTTCTGCAAAACATACCCATTTCTGCTCACCTGCTGGCCAAGGAAGGAAAGGTCTGGACAGGACAGCAAATTCAAAAGCACTCCCAACTGCTAATCCTATCTGTAGGACCAGCCACTCAGCTCACACTTTTACTGTGCCCTTGATTATTTTTGTTTGCGCCAAATAGCTCAAGTGTATTTCTAGCCTCCAAAGGGTATCCATCCCCTTCTGTAAGAAGGTTTGGTGTTCCAAAAGCTTGATGATTTAAAATACAGTTGCACATCCCATTAGTTCTGCAGCTTGCTCTTTGCTATGTTTTAAATACTGTCTTAGAACAATAAACAGTTTTATACCCACCAAGTCTTTTGTTCCACTAGAAGATATGCTCATCTCTTTCCCTTCATTGTAGCAATATTTACAGCAATGCTTTCTGACTCTTACATGTGGCTTTGTCTATATCAAGGGACAGGGCAGTAGAGCGTGCTTAAGAGGGGTCCCAAGTTTTGTGATGTTACAGCCATTCAAGAACAGCCAAATTCTACATGCTCCCCCCCGTCCATATTTCTTAGCAAGTTCCATACATTTTGGTCAGGAAAGCATCCAAATACCCTTGGGTCAGCATATAACTCCATTTACGCCCCTCCCCTCACTCTCCTTTCCATTGATGGAATGTGTATCAATGTTTCTCCTCTGTCACTGGCATCATGGCCAAAGACTGGTACCCATCATCCAGATTTCACATCCCCCTGATAAGAAAGGATGGTGAGAGTTAAACTGTGAGGGGGAGCTGAGAGAGTGGGAGGTGGAAAAGAGAAAGGAAATCATTTGTAAACACAAGACCCTAAACACCCAGATGTTACTCAGCTCTCTCAGGTTGCTTGACTAGGGTCTAGCACTGGAAAGAAATCTTGAAAAAAATCTCACCATTATACAGCAGTTTTCTATGTAACTAAATTGTGTGGTTCCTATCAGTCTTTCATTATCCCCCAACAGCTAACTGAGGGGCTGAGTCACAACAAAAATGGGCTGGATTTGATAAGATTTGTTGAGATTGCTGATTTCCAATTAAAGGTTGTATCCCTTCCTGTCTGCCTAGATTTTGCTTGGCTACGCAATGTAATCTAAGCGACCCTTTAGAATTGTCTTTTTAAAAAAAATCAAACACTGGTCTCCCTGAGAACCCACAACAGATGAAAGATGAAGAGTCTCTGCTGCTTTGTTGTCCAAGGTTTACACAGTGAAAGGTTGACCATGTGAGACTTCACTAGTTGTATATTGACTATAGGGCTTTATTTCCTAGAACAAAGACCCTGCTCCTTCAAAGAACATAGCAACAGTAGCAGAGAAAACTCATTTTAATATTTGATAACCATAGTATATAACATTGTGGCTGGGTTTGGGTCAACTGAAAATGTCTGCATGCCAATTAATGCAGTCATTGCATAGCTCAGAAGACGCTGAGAAGACTTACACTATAGGCCATATTGTTTTACCTGCTGTAATGATGCCTTTGTAATTAAATCACGCAACAGGGTTCAGGAATGACAGACCTGGGTTCTACTTCTGGTTCTACAATGGGTTACCTTGGGCAATTTGCTTAACTTTTGCTCCCCTGGGACATATCCTCAGATGGCATAAATTGGCAGCGCTCCGCTGATTTCAATTAAGTGCTGATTTACAGCAGCAGCTGAGCATCTGGTCCCCCAGTTGTAAAATGGGCATAATACCACCTTTCTCGTGTGGTGATTAATCATTAATGTTTGTAAAGCATTTGAGATTTTGGGATGGAAGGCACAAATTGATATTAATAAATGGTACCAATGGCTAACACAGAAGATATGTATATAGACAAGATATATGCATACACCATATGTTATGTAAAAGGTATGTATTTAACTGCTTTGAGAGCTTTCAGACTGAAATGCACTATCATTTAATTGATGAGCAGCACACAGAAAATATATGCAAGGAATAGGACCCATCATTACAATGCCTGTATTGTAGAATTCTCTTATCGTTTTCTTGCTTACTTTTCTGAAGTATTTCTCCTATTGCTATTAGAAAGATGCCCCAAAAAACACATATACCAGCCTTCAAAATAATTCCTTGCTAGATTTACTGTGGGTGTTTCTACTATTCAGAATTTGAAGTATTGGGGCTATAGGGGTGGGGGTGGGGAGTCTATTTCTTACTCATGGAACTATAGCATCTGAAATTGAACTTTCCAAGATGGTGGGGCAGATTGGACAGCAAACATCAAAAGCTTTCGACACGTGCTGTGTAAACTTTGGACTCTGACATACAAGTTCTTATCTGTTCTGCTCCAGACTTGAGAGAGAAATGGGCTGAATCTAACCAAATCACACTGTTTTTCCTTACAGCTGCCAACTTGGAAAATTATCAGGGCACAAAGGCACCGTTAAAAACAAAAAACAACAACAACAAAAAAACAATAAAAACGTTTGTTAGTTCCTAAGCAACACAATATTGCCAAGATGGTGGCTCCAATGAAAATTAGAAAATATTAGCTACACATCACACTGTTTATTTAAACTGCTCTGTGAAGCTTTTTTCTTTTTCTTTTTTGCAAACTGAGAGATATTATGAAAAATCTGTCCTTTCAATCAGAACTCTTGTGCATGTTGTGTCAGCAGTTTATTCCATTTGTTAATTCCTGTTTTCCACTCTAAAATACCAAACCGGTTAAAACTTAATGGGAAGAATTTTTCAGCTGAGGAAGGATTTTAAAAAACCCACCAACTCAGCAATGGCAAACAAAAACAAAATGGTCTGCCTCATTTTAAATTGTAAATGTACCAACAAATTAACTTTACAACTGAAATAGTCAAAGGCACCTAAGAGACTAGGATGGCCAATTTCCATTAAAATTAATTGCATCCAAATCCCTTAGGCAGGTTTGAAAAGTCTCAGCCTACTTGCCCAAAACGCTAAAACTTTATGCTTTCATGAAAGAAGGATGGTTCAATAGTCTGAGCACAAGCTTAGGAGCAACGACCTCTTGTGTGGTACTGTTGACTCTAACAAGTACCCCATTCCCCCTATGCACTTAACCTCTCTGCCTCACTCTTTCTATCTGTAAAACGGTGATAAGGGCTAAGTAGCATAACACTTAAATTACTTTAAGTAAAGGAAAATCCCATTTGTGATCATTCTACAGTGGTGCCTACCCAACCATTAGCACATGTACGCATAGTGGTACGTTTGCTGTTGATTTCTGCTGGCATTCTCCCTTCACCTGGTGGTCCCCATTGTAACCCTCTTTCCTAGCAGAAGGATGAATTTGGGCCCTCCACTGAGGTGGACCCAGGCCTACTGCTGCTTCCCCTTCACATTCTGTTGTGTGTGCTACCCTACAGTGAAACTGAGGAAGCTCAAAATCCAAGCATGTGCCCAACTGTGAAAGGCCTAGATTTGGGGCAGTTCAGGCTGTACTGTAATGGAGTTTGAACACTGAATGGAAGGTGAATAACTGTACTACCTGCTCCACGTTCATCATAATGGCCTTGATTCTGCAGTAGATCCACCCATGTGGACCCTTGTACCCACAACTGAGTCCCAATGAAGTAAATGAAACTGCATGTGGATGCCAGATTGGCGCTTAAGGCAGGGAAGTAAGTAGGGAAGTTAATGATGGCCCGGGAAGGTGATCACACAGTTATATCTGTCTTGGAGCCAAATTCTGCAGTCCTTACTTGAGCAAAACTCCAATTAAAGTCAAGTCCTTAGCCTAAAGGATTGGTAGAGTTGCCCCAAAAGGTACAAGTCACATGATAAAATCCCATTAGTATTTCCATGGAAAACATTAAAAATACAGTTGGGAATGATAGTGATATTAAAGGTTTCAGAGTAACAGCCGTGTTAGTCTGTATTCGCAAAAAGAAAAGGAGTACTTGTGGCACCTTAGAGACTAACCAATTTATTTGAGCATAAGCTTTCGTGAGCATATGCGTCCGATGAAGTGAGCTGTAGCTCACGAAAGCTTATGCTCAAATAAATTGGTTAGTCTCTAAGGTGCCACAAGTACTCCTTTTCTTTAGTGATATTAAAGAATCGGTTCCTGCCATTCTGGAGTAATTTGTTTCCACAAAACTCCAGGAGGAGTTTTAGCATGTGGATTAAGGATATGTCTACACAGCAACTAGACACTTGCAGCTGGCTCATGACAGTCAACTGGGCTTACAGAGCTTGGATTGCAGGGCTGTTCCATTGTTGTGTTGATTTCTGGGCTTGGGCTGGAGGCTGGGCTCTGGGACTCTGTGAAGAGGGAGGATCCCAAAGCCCAGGCCCCAGCTCAAGCCTGGAAGTCTACACAGCAATGAATTAGCCCTGCAGCTCGAGCTTTGCGAGCCCAAGTTGGCTGGCACAGGCCAGCCATGGGTTTTTCTGTGTAGATGTACCCTCAGAGGGTATGTCTATACTGCAATGTCAGCCCAGGGTTAGTAGAACTCGAGTTAGCAGACCTGGGGTTTGTTAATCAAGGTTTTGAGCATCTACACTCATTTGTAATCCCAGGTAAGGAATTGTTGAACCCTGGGTCCAATAAAAGATCATTTCCTTTTGTGTATGAGGTTTAGTTTGTCTCATGGCATGAATATTATTTACTTGGAACAATTTGCAAAAGAAATCCTTGAGGTTTATTCATCAGGAGCATTTAAAAATATGTTTTGGAAGTCCCACAGCTATGACTGAGTGAGAACATAATGATGGGGTATAAGGATGCCTCCATAATTAGGGTTTGATGTGATAGGATAAGGATGTATGGCAGTATTTACCAGATACATTGTAACCTCACTTTCAGCTTGGTTCCATCCTGTGCATTGCATTCTACACTAGTCATAACTGGACTACATGAATTGACGAGGATTGCAAGCAAGAATTTCAGGCTTAACTCAATTGTAACCTAATCCTGCTCCCATTGACACCACTGAGAGTTTGACCACTGATGTTAACGGGAGAATGATATGCCCTTTGTTAGTTTGGGCCAGATTTTCAGCCAAATTCCTAAAATCTACCCACAAAATCTATGAGTTCATCTGTTTGCAGCATTTATTAGCTACTTGCAGAGAAAAAGGATCCTCCAGTGGTCAGGGTGCTAGCCTGGAACTTCAGAGATGTGAAAGCAATTCCCTGCTCCATCACAGACTTGCTGTGTGACCCTGGGCAAGTCACTGTGTGACAGTCTCTGTATGCCTCAGTTCCCCATCCGAGATGGGGATAACAGCACTTCCTTCTCACAAGGGAGTTGTAAGAACAAAAACATTAAAACTGGTGAGGTATGCAGATATTACGGGAATGGGGACCATATAAGTACCTTAGACAGATTTTTCACATGCAATTAGTTAGGGCCCAGTTGTCCTCTCAGTGATGAAGGATCAGACATTTCAGAGTCCTGATGGAAATCTGTTCCTTTCCGTGGTATTTGAAATCCCTTTTTTGCCTTTGAATAACAGCAGAAGACACTACTTGTGCAAACTCACTGAAAAATAGATCCACAAAGGAGATAAACTATTATATTTGATAAATATCAAAATAATTGAAAGATGCAAAAATTAAGACACAAAAACAGTCAGTCACGAATCAACCTGAGATTTAGTGCTTTCTCCAGCTATGTGATTCTTGTAATTCAGTAAAGGGTCATTTGTGCTCATTCAAACATACCACTTTACACCTTGTTCTGCTGGGAGATTAACTCTTATGGAGATGACAGGAAAGATGATAAATCCTACATGTGAAGGCAAGGGATTGTTTTAAATAATAGGACAGCGCGCAGAGTAACCCAGACAAGGAGGGCTGCAGATGCATTTCAAGAACTATTAACAACACTCGAGTAATCAAGAAGTACCTTATATCTACCCTCCTCTTCCATAGTTTTAATCTGCCAGATGCAAGCAAGCACAGTCTCCCCTTCTAACTAAACAAAACCATTTCAAAGCCAGCTCAGTCATTCCACTATGCATTCCATTGCCATGCCTAAGAGGGAATCTCGAATGGAGAATGGAGGTAGGTTCTCCCAGCTCTTGAAGTCATGGAAGCTATTGCAGGATTTGCATGGCAACAGTGTGCTCAGTCTCAGGAAGGGGGTCTGAGACTACTTGCATTGTTCTTTTATTGTCCACCCTGCCAGCCACTCTGAGTTGCATCATTGACATTAGCACTAGGTGAACGTATGATTCTAAGGTAGAAAGTAGGTGCTGCCTAGAAAGAAGTGTGCAATGTTTACAAGGAAAGGCAATTTGAAGGGGCTATGAAGTTGAAAACAGACAATTTCCACATTCCATTATTTTTCCCCTCACATATGAATTCTTTTACTAGTGAAACTGAGCACATTTCCAAATAAAAATGGTCCCATTGCATCAGAATAGTTGCTTTGAAATTCCTGGTTTGAGTTTTCACATTCTCTGTTGTAAAAACAACCAAATCTGTCAAACTGTTAATCAGAAATGTGCAATCTGAGGGGCACAAAATTGTCTGAAATGAAACAGGAAGGATATTTGTGCAAAATATGGAAATGTCACCAGTTTTCCACAGCTCGAAGGACTGAAGTTAAGATAATCAGAAAGGAGTTAAAATTAGGGATGAGTTGCATGATAAGAACTGCCTCTCCCATTATTCATTTTTACACATCTCTGCACTTCTGGATCATCACTGAGTCTCAAATCACAAGTGGCAACAAACATAAACAAAGCTGATTTCATAGAATTCTTAGGTTTCAGAGTAACAGCCGTGTTAGTCTGTATTCGCAAAAAGAAAAGGAGTACTTGTGGCACCTTAGAGACTAACCAATTTATTTGAGCATGAGCCGATGAAGTGAGCTGTAGCTCACGAAAGCTCATGCTCAAATAAATTGGTTAGTCTCTAAGGTGCCACAAGTACTCCTTTTCTTTTTATAGAATTCTTAGCACATCTAGAAGTAGGAAGTACCCAAAATCTCACGAACCAGTTACAAATCTGTTTTGCAGACTCAAGAAATTCAGGATAATAATACTTTGCACTTCTATAGCACATCCTACCCTAGGATCTCAAAATGCCCTATTCCAAATGAAGAATTTAACATCACACTCTTCCCACGAGGGGCAGCTACCATTAACCTCATTTTACAGATGATGAAATGGAAGACCAGAGAAATTAAATGACATTCTCCAACATAAAAAAGAAATCTGAGGCAGAGTCAGGCATAGAACCCAGGTCACCCTACTCCCACTCCCATGCCTCAACCACAAAACCATCTGAACTTCTGGGTGCTTAGCTGAACTGAATCACAGGACTGTTTGAGGTTTCCCACTCACTAAGTAAACTGTGGGGAGGGAAAATAAAATGATAACTGGGGAGTAGAAAGGCACCTTGTGTTTCTTTTGTGTGTGCGCGCAGATACAGGGACTTATCTGGTGCTAACCATCTCCAGTATTACTCCACATTCTATATTCACCTGTGGAACATTGGCCATTGCATTCTACTGCTACACATGGCTGCATCAGAGATCAGTACGTAGATAGCTGAATCTTTTCTCTGAATTGCAGATACAAGAAGAACAATCTGTTTCTAACTTAAAATATTTGAGATAAGAGGATACGTGTGTGATTTTTGTTCACTCATAGGTATTTAGACCCTGCAATCTGACCCAAGCAGATGGAGCCTTACACCTAATCCCAATGATGTCAGCGGTACTTGCAGGTGTCTGCTGCATGGATCATACCCCAACTGTTCAATGAGCTTTGAGCAGACCCCAGTGCCTAGGCAGAGCTTATTACACATTCAGGGATCTTAGATTTCCTCCGGGCATAGATGTGATTTTTGTGGTTGGCTGGAAAGCACCATCCAAACCCCTTGAGCTAGGACAACAAATACAGTTAATAACAAGTAGTAATAAAAATGCACCCTTTTTACCACTCTCCTGCTGATATTTCTGAGAACCCCCTTCTGGAAGTGACTTAGCACAAAACAGAATTTCTATTGATGAATTAGAATTTCCTAAATGTCAGCATCTGAGGAAGTGGCACACGCAGAAATATCAACTAAAGCAACTATGCCATAGAAACATGATACTTTGCTCCTGTATGGAGCCTTCCATTTGAGGATCTCAAAGCACTTTAGAAACAT
Organism: Lepidochelys kempii; assembly: GCF_965140285.1. Classification (NCBI taxonomy): domain Eukaryota; kingdom Metazoa; phylum Chordata; order Testudines; family Cheloniidae; genus Lepidochelys; species Lepidochelys kempii. The sequence goes on from NC_136382.1 coordinate 166,969,668, forward strand.
TGGGTATTAATCCTCACAATACCTTTGTGAGCTTGATAAATTGTTTTTAAAAGCAGCTACTCAACCAGCCTTCCTCTTCGGCATATACTTCTTAGGCTAACAGCAAAGTTCTTTAAGTCAATACTTGCTCACTCAAAGCAGGGATCATTTATAGGTCATGCCTATATTAGATGGGACTTGCATCATGTCTATTTTTAAGTATCTTTGACAATGGCTTTAGAACAATTGGTGAGCAGGTGCTGCATGGCTAACAGTGTGTGTATGTTATTTCTGTATCTCTTGTCTACCATTGGTATCATTTCATTACCTGAATTCTTTTAAAAAAGATCTGCCAACTCCTGTCGTCTGTCAGGATTCACCACGGCTGTTCTCTTTGTAGTGCTTTTTTATAATGTTAGCAAACAGGTGGAAGAAAAAGCTTGCTGTTATAGTCTTTCGGTTTTATGAGTAGCGGGGCTGTTTAAACCACAAGATTAACTTTTACTGGCCCTGTTTTTAGAGCGATCTTTGCTGTGGTGATGTGCAGGATGAAGCTCACTTCAGTTAGTGTGTAACAGAAGGGCCTGTCTCAGTCACTCTAAAAACCTTTAAGGACAAATGAATGTCCGCCATTTGTCTGCCTCTCTAATTAGCTTGTAAGCTCATTGGGGGCAGGGACGTAGTTAGGTGTACGTGCAGCATTTAATACAATGGGTGGCCACTCTTAATCAGGGCCTTAGCTGCTACCCTAATATACAGGATTATCATTTTATCCTAGGTGCACAGAGGAGATGGCAGGTTCCACAAGTTCAGAAAATGGGGGGGGGGGTTCATTTTGATTTCTATGTGGAAATATATTTTCCAAAGCCGAACTTCTTAGGTGGTATGTCCCCAGCTCCTTGGAAAACCATTTATTCAGCTGTGCATCCATTGTCTGTACAAATGCTAATTACATGTCCAGCCTCTCTTTATACCGTATGTAATTACAATATACCCCCGGGAATGTTTCAGGGAACCCAGAGGAAAGTTGTTGCTTGTGTTAAGGTTTTGTTCCGTGCACATTTGTTAGTTAGATTAGAGTGGGGGAGGGGTGACCCAGGTCTGATATTTCCTAAACCTCACATCCCACAAAAGACTCTATTAAGTTAGATTCTTTTTTCCCTGTTAACAAAGGTGCTTTTGTTATCATCCTGCCTGAGAAATAGGTAGACCATGAAAGGCAGGGAGATAAACAAAGGTTCCCAGACCTACAGTATGTCCATGGCTTTATAATGCATTTTTTTTAAAGACTGCCCAAAGAGCTAAGCATAAGAACAAGGAGGAGCTGTTCTGCAAATGCTTGTTTAGGCGATTGTCCGCAGTTCACCTCTTATATGCCTCTACACAAAAAGAAAAACAGGTACTTCCAGGCTAACCATAGTTTCATTTTAAATTATACAGAACAGTCACAAGAAAGAGAGCACCATGTGTGTGTCTTCTAAGTTGCAGTCCACACAATGGTTCCCTTTCCCAGTTTACCCACCTTTTTTCTCTCTCTCAACCCAACCAAATACTTCTCCTTGCTCTTGGAATCTTATCCCATTTCCCCGACCCCAACTTTTGTTTTCTAACTCTAAACAGCCCCAAGCCCCAGAGCTCAGTAGTTCCTTTATCCTCCCAACCCCTTCCCTCAGCTTTCTAAAGAGTCCCCAAATCTCTCAAACTCGCCTCCCTTTGCTTACTCCAAAAGGCTTCTCAGCTCAAATTCTCATCTTTAGTCCCAAGAGCCCTGCCACTCCCAAGCTGACCTCCTGAACCACCAGCTCTCAATACACCCTCCGATGATATTCCATTGGGGGTGAGGTACTCACTATGCTTGTTGTTTCCAGGTTGCTCCTTTAAGTCCCATGTAGTCTGTTGGGTTCTGGAGGTTCAAAGCCCCAGAATACATTTCTTACTACTCACTGGAACTGAAGACAGCAGCTGATCTGCAAGAGATGGGTTTTGAAAAAAGGGTGAAGACATCCTTGGTGGATGTAGCCAAACATTTCTTAGCCTAGACAAAAAATAAAAAACTCTGAGGCCAATTTAAAATGTACAGTAGACTAAGTTCTGAAGTAATTTTTATTTTCTCAAACCAATTCTCCCAGGACTAATAATGTTTCTGAACTGAACATATTTATAGTATGGCCCCTCTTCTTGGATGAAATAAGATAACCTGTCAACATGCAATACAAAAGACACTCCTTGACATTTGCGAAAAAACAGCAAGTCCATGGATACTATAGAGAGAAGGCTTTGCTGCATCAACCTATTATAAAGTGCTCTCAGCCTCACTGAACATCTGAAGTGTTTGAACTTGAGCAATTAGAACAAGTTGTCAGGGACACTAGAAGCTCTTCAGAAGAGCACAGAAGGTTCCCGTATGTTATCCACCAATGTCATATACCTTCAGCCTAAGAATCGTCAGTACCTCGGCAGCAGGGTATAAAATAAAAATCATCCACACCAACAATATTTCAGCAAGTTGGGATTTTTTTTCTCTTATAAATATTCTTCCCTGCAGCTTTTCCTTCTGTCTCTTCTTTGCTACTCTCTGCCCTATATACGTTTTCCACTGCTTTCCCCGCCTCGATCCTTATTTCTTTTCTTTTCACTCTGCTCCTATTTTCCTCTCAAGTCTATTTTCTGTCCCTCTCACAGTCTCCACTCTCGGATCCCATTCTCTGACCGTCTTTATCCATTTCTCCGTTCCCTCACCATTACTTCCTCAGCATCTTAGTAACTGTGTACTATTCTCAGCAAGCTACCAGCTTTTCCTAAACCTTGCACCTACAATCAAGTTTTTAACAGGGAGGAGCACAAGCAATGAAATTCATCACCAGATCAAAACTTTCTCAAAGTCTGAGCTGTCCAGATCTGGAGTTTTGATTCCGTCCATTGTGGAAATTGGGACCAGTTGTGAAACTTAGAAACTGAGTTTTGGGAAATATGGGTAGAGCTGTGCAAATGACAGAAATCCCATTTCATGAAGGATTTGAGATTTCAGAATTTGTCTTTGCTCTGAAATAGAAAAAAAAAATATCAAAAGTCTCCATGATGGTAAATTTTTAAAATAATTTTTGTTTCACATTGATCAAAATGTTTAGACTGGACAAAATCAAAATATTTCATTTTGATTTCAACCTTTAAACATTTTATATTACATGAAATAATGCCATACAAAATTTAAAAATAATTTCAAAATGAAAAATTCAAATGTTTACTTCCAAAAATGTCAAAACAAGACATTTTGATATTGTCACAGTATTGCTTCCCTTGGATTTTCTCCAAAGTGAAATATTGGCGAAAGCAACATAATTTCACTAAACATTTTATTGTGATGGAACTGCATTCTCCAGCAGAAAATGGGTCCACTGAAGCTTCTTTTACCAACTGTAGATGTCGGGGTTTTGGCATGAATGCATCCCCAGTTTTTAATAAAATTAATATGAAATGCAGTTGCAGCAAGCAACCAACTTTTTCTTCTCAGAGAAAAATCACAATATCTACACAAACCTCTGCATCTGAACTGACTGGTTGAAAGATTCCTAGATGTGTTTGATCTCCCACTGCAATTGTGCAAGCTCTTCCACTTCTGAAAAGCTGGTCTGCATATTATCAACTTTGTTCTTAGCACTAGAATTTGTACATGCTTGCCTTGATCTCAATGACCTGGTCCACACTGGTGTCCCCCCGCCAACATCTCCCACATGGTACAAAGCCAACAATGCAGTTCCACCTGTAGGAAAGCTGGTGTAGACAAGTTGCTGGAATTTTCTTTTTCAACCATATCCTCTCCTCTATTCCCCCATTGATCCTACCAGCAGTGGAGCTGCTCCAGATGTAACCCAAGGATGAGAGATTTTAAGACAAATGCCAGAGTAGCTTTGTATAGCTCAAAAGTCTGTCTCTTTCACCAACAGAAGTTGGTCCATTGAAAGATATTAACTCACCCGCTTTGTCACTGTAGAAACAGACAGTGAGTTCCACCGTTTTTGTGTTCCTTCTTTTCAAAATAATCCTCCCCTTTAGAACATGCTGCAGAGCACAATATTGGACTATGTCCCCAAGCTTGCAGACCAGGTACTTTCTTGGGGTCATAAAGTACTGGTAGGTGGATACATGTAACTCCACCCCCAGCATAGGAGGAAGAGCAGGACATCATAGGATGGTATCCTACCCTGTTGTTGAATGAGTGTGGCAGTGGAGGAAAGATGAGGGAAGAAGTTCCCTATGTTCCCCCTCCCCTTCTAGCAAGCTGCAGGGGGCAAGATATGACCCTACGTCTCCAGTCAGCAGGTGCTATATGAAAGTAAACCCTATGTCATTTCTTGATCTGAACTCCCAGACACAGTCACAACTGTGTTTACATTAAAGGCATCATGGGCTGGTCAGAATAGGACCAATGGTGGAAGAATCTCTGTGTAAAAAGGGTCGCTAGAACATGGAACAAACTGTCAGAGCCTGGAGCGCAAGCCCATCAAGAGAGAGCTGGACCACATTTTGGTAAAGGGAAGAATAAAAGGATAAAATTGATGCTCAGACATTTGAATTAATATGTATTAATTTAGATTAATAGAAAAGCTAAAAAGGAACATTTGTCTTTATATTGTAGGTGTCTGACACAGGGTATTATTCGTTCTGTATTTTTAAGCTGTGTGCAGCAGTACAACTTAACATAATCACCAGCTGTAAGCAAGGTTACTTAAAAATTCAAATTCACCCCCAATAATTCCTCAGCCTTAAAATTACCTTTCCCCCTCCCACCGAGTCCACTTTTAAATGTCTTGCAGAAAGCAGAAGCAGGAAAGATAAACTTTGTAACATGTCCAGAAAGTTATCAGTTCAAGCCATTCTGAACCGAGGGAGGAAGCAATGGGATATTGCAATGGGAATCTCAATAAAAGTTTGTTGAGGAAGGGAGGAAAAGAAATATGGAAAGAGCCAAATGAGGGGCAGTGACAATCAGTAGATTGTTCTGCGAGGGACAATTAAAGGTGCTGGAGCACAATAGACCACTTGAGTTGAGGTCCTTATCCAAACTTCTTTGGGTGGCTCTTTTAAAGGGTATGGGTGTGATTCATGGGCAGACCTGACTGGGACCCATTCATTTTTCAGAAACACTTCATCCACCCTTAACAAATAAATACATCAGTGAGTTTAGCAATAGTTCTTGAACTTGTACAACAGCAACGTAAATAATAATAACACTTAACTCTTATCTAGTGCTTTTCATCCATCTCTCTCAAAATACTTTCCAAAGAAATTATCCCCATTTTACAGATAGGGAAACTGAGGCACAGAGTCTTTACCAAGGTCAGACCTGGAACGAGAACCACGGCCTCCAGAGCCAGTGCCCACTCCACTGGACCATATGGCCTCAGATATAGATATCGTTAATGCTGCCTTCTGGTGAAAACATTGAATTGCAAAATGTGCTAGCTGATTTGCATAATATCAAATAAGTGTGTAAGTGGAATTAACTAGCAGGTACTTTTCTTTTGTTTGTTTGAATTATTTCAAACGGCAGTGTTTTTAAATGTGATTGACATTAAACCTTTATTTAGACTGTGCTTTGAATAAATGTATTGACATTAAAATTAGCCATCATAGTCTATAAAGCAGTAGAAGGATTGGGTTAGGAATATTACAAGGGTTATATTAAGCTTCATCACAGAATGAATTTCTTGCTGTTGATTTTTGCTGTTTGGCTTCTTTGTCCTTGTAAATTTTTTACATTTCTGTACATTGTCTTTTCCTACTGCTGACAGTGAAAGGAAACTTGACTGGGAACCGGAAGGTAATGAATTATATTCCCATATCGCATATAGGCGATTGACAACCACAGGGTCAATTTTCAAAGGCACAAATGGCAGATAGGCACCTACCTCCCCTTAATTTTCAATGAGAGTTAGGCACCTCAGAGCTATTTATGTCTTTGTGACTCCCTCCCTCCCCCAGAATCTGTGGGTACAGTTATATATATTTTATGCTAAAGGTATAGCTTAACTTCTAAGCAAAAGCTAAACGTTATAATGTCAAAAAATAATAAGGATTTTTAGGTTTCAGGACTCCTTGAAGGATTTTTAGCTGAATTAAAATTATTTATTTCTTGTTCCATGGTTTTAGTTCAGATCCAGACCAAAAATAAGGATGAAACTTTGCCCAGATTAGAGATTTCTATATTGATCCTATCTTTTAGTTGTCTGAATGGCTTATTTGTTGGACAGAAAAGGTATAACTAGGCATACACCATTATAGAATATATGAAGATTTACTGAGATTGATGCATAAGAAAAAGGACAAGTGCATTAACAAATCTAGCTGTCGAAAAGTCACGAGTAATGTTAACCAAGAAGTACATTACTGTGATTCCATCAAAATGTTCTTTTGTTTATTTAACTTTTCCATTTTCATTTTTTATTTGGGTAAGATAATTGCTTATGATAAGCTCTCTGTGCGTAGCTTTGAAACATGCAGAATGGCAGCCTCTAGACTGTAACATGTACTCAGAACTGAAGCATTAAAGATGTGTAATGGCCAAACCATATTTGCATATTGAAATGATCTCAATTAAAATTCTTTATCAGAGGACTTCAAAGACAGAACCTCTCAACTTGCAATATATTTTTCCATTAAACTCAAGCTATTAGGGATGTAATGTGTTTATCTGCATTTGTAAATACAGTAATTTTACTGTTGATTTCATAAATAATAAAAGTTAAAGTTCTTCCCTTGGGCTCTGCACCACAACATTCTTTTATGATTCTTTATATTTTGCCCACTGTACCCTGAACTACTTAGAAGGACACAAACATAATATAGCCCTCAGAACCTGAATTAAGTACAGTAATACTTTGCACTTCTATAGGGTGTTTAATCCAAGAACACAAGGCACATTACAATGATGAATTATGTGTTATAACACCACAGTGAGATCGGGCAGAAATATATAGGGCTCTCTTCACACATCATTGAAAGGCAGCCACCTCTGAGATGGAACAGGATGACTCTTAAATGGCAACACCATACAACAGCTTATGAATGCAAGTGAAGAATATGAGCAAGTGAAACTGCAGAAAGCATTTAATCAGAATAGGCAGAATATAATTAGCTGAGCTGCAATTTAGCCAGTGCACTGGGGTTATATCCTGACTTCAGTGCCCACAGGTATAGTATGGCGATTCTTCTGCCTATAAAATATCCTAGTGTGATTATGGGCTGTGATATTCTTATTCACATTGGATAACACCCAAAGAGAGTGGGGCTCTTTGTGGAGTAAGTTAGTACTCATGGTGAATACAGTTTTCACAGTCTGCTCCTCCCTCCTTACCCACACTTCCATTGTATCAGCTGTTCCACTCCACTCGTGAGGCGTACCTTAGTCATGCATTTGTCCACCTTGCCACAAGTGCCTTCATACTTTCCTCAATGCTACTCCTTGTGTATGCTGTCCCCAAGCTAGTCCATATACTATTCAGTCCTTCTAGAAATCCTTCCTCAAACCCCACTTCTCTCATGATGCTTATGGGCAAATCCCATCTGATAATAGCTAGGTAGCTGTCTAGTAAAGATATATTAAATGAGGGGATCTCATCTCACCATGCATACAGCAAGTCTGTGTAACCACATTTTCGTATCACTGTTACCTTGTTCCCCCACCCCCTTCACTCTCAGTCCTTCTGCATGCTTGTGACATGCTGTGCTCGGTCTTCAGATATACTGTAAACTCTTCAGGTTAGGTACTGTCTCTATGTGTTTACACAGCATCTGATTCTATAGGACCCTGATCCAGAAGGAGCCCTTGACTGCAATTTTAATACAAATACAAAGTTATTATTATTTAAATGTAATTGAAATACTTGAAAAATGTGAAATGTTGCTCCTCTTCTATTGATTAGTCTAATCTTTCTAATAAAGAGCTCCATAATGCAAAGTCATAAGGATTTGTGGGTGCTCGGTACCTTGAGAGATCATGTCCATAAATGTATAGTCCTAACAGTGTTATTCCATTATTTCATGTTTACAAAGCATTTTCTTTTGGCACACTATAATAAAAACCCTTTCAGGTTAGTGTAATTAGTGGCAGATTTGAAATACACGCTAAGCACTGGGTTGTGGTGACTTGCTTTTGCATGCCGCTATGCACTGTGTAAATCTCTTCTCTTGTCTGTCACCAGTAATATCCCACTCTCGTGCAGTAGATTCAGGGCTTATAGCCTCAGTAGGCTGCAGTGACTAGAGGGCAACATGAAGATACTTTGAATAGCCAAGGCACATCCCATCCAGTGGAAGATAAAGATGGGAGGAGAGCAGCACACAAATGTCACATAGTATATATATATATATATGTGATGGGGTATATGAAACCCACACTGGGCAGGAAGTAATAATAAGCTGCTGTGGGCTCAGTCAGCCCCACACCACTTCACCCACAAGAGCTGACAGGCTTGGAGAGGACCAGGGAAGGAGAGCAGTTCCTATGTCGTGGGAGAAGCTTGGATGGTGCCAGCAGCTGACAGAAGACTGTGGTCTGCTGAGGCCTCCGCATGGGAGGGTAGGACTGACACAACCTGTTAGTTTGATTTATTACCAGGAAGCCATTGGTGAGCATTAAGGCAAGTCACTACACCTGAGATCCACTTGAAAGGAAGGGGGCTGAAAGCTGAGCCCAGCAGGGTCAAGCATTTCTTTGTTTTGCGTTTGTGCTGGACTTTGACTTGGGTACTCTGCTCCCCTGGAAGAGTTGAACTCTTTCAGTGAGCTGGCCAGAGGGCTAAGCCACATTCATAACCAAAGGGTGCTGAAGACTCCATTGGGGAAACTAAGGCAGAGCTGCTGCAGTTTTGTACCACGCCATGTACCTCCATCACAATCTACTTGCATTTGTTTTCTATGGACAGACACATTCGGCTGTTCTCTGTGTCATTATTAGAGCTGGTGGAAAAATGCAAAAAGATAATTCACTAATTTTTTTTTCTAAATATTTTTCCATTTTCTGCTGGAAAATGTGTTTGTTGAAAGATTTCCAACCAGATCTAATTTAGAAACATCAATTAAAACAATATTTTTAAAAAGATTGTGTCCTTAAATAGAAATGGGGGAGTTTGAAATTATTTTGAAGGATTTCAGAAAGTTGTGTTACTTAAGAAAACAAGTTGAAAAGTAGTTTAGGTCTACACCCTCAATGCAGTTTAATTTCCATGGGAGTTAGGTGCTTAAAGAACTTTGAGGATCTTGACCTTAGTTACCACAGTTTTAAATCAACAAGAACTCATGGGAGGATAATTCATTTCAAAGGCGCATGAGTAGAAATGAGCATAGGGGAGCTGAATGCATAAATGAAGGAGCAATATGTCTCTTAATGTGAGAGACTCCAGGCTAATGGTAATCACACCCCAAAAGATTATGGTCCAATAAGAGAAACTTTGCTTGTTACTGTGGCTGGGATTCAACTGGTTTAGTGTTAAAAAAGCTGAGTGGCAAGTACTTTCATGATATTTGATTCTCTGTTACTTGAGGGGTCAGGTTATTCATAAGATCAGATGGGAAACTCTTCAACATCCCAAGTCGAAGAGCAAAGTCAAACATTTGCTAAGAGAACTTCAACAGCTTTGCAACAAGTTTGCACTAGCTTGTGATGAATTTGGATTAACCAGCAGCCTAATACAGATGACAAAGATTATGTCTCAAAATAAATTAACTGCACCAGAGGTGTCAATAGAGAACACCATGCTAGAAGTTGTGCACAAAATCTGCTCTCTTGGCAACTGTATTGGATAACTTATCTCTAGATGACTCGCTGAATTCTTCCATTAGAAAAAATGCATTCAGTCAACTGACCAAGCCTTTGTGGGATAACAAGAAACCAATATTGAACCCAAAGATAGGGGTCTACCAGACTTGCATTTTGAGCATGTTACTGTATGGTGGTGAGCCCTGGGCCACCTATATCAAGCATGAGAGAAAGCTAAACAGCTTCTACACCTGCTGTCTTTGCTGTATTGTAAATATCATACGGAAAGCCAAAGTTCCTGACATAAAAGTACTTGAGAAAGCAAAATTGCCAAGTCTAATCACTGTCAAATACAGACATCTTCGTTGACTTGGTCATCTGCATCAGAAGGACGATTGATACATTCCAAAGGATTTCCTCCTTGGAGAACTTGCAGATGCTCCAAGGCCACTGGGCTGACCTACACTCAGATTCAAGTTTGCAAGAGGGACTTGGAAATGTTCAGTATTGATACCACAGACCTGGAAGATGCAAGTAGCAAAGGGCCACAGTGGAGAGTTGCAATGTGCTAGTAAGTGAAAGACTGAAGAAAGATGGTTGGGAGAGAGAGGAAAATGGAGAGTTAAGAGGAAAGCATAGAAGGCCACAAGCATTAGCAGTGCTCTGGATCCATCCTCTGGCCCAGCATCTTACGCCTGCCCTATTTGTGGCAAGCACTTCACTTGAGAATTGGACTTTTTAGCAACTCACAATGCTGGAGCATGAAATACATTAACCGAGCTGCTTTGGCTCTTACACCATCATGTTATTCATTATTCATGAGGATTTGGCTAATACTCATGAAAATATTTGCAAATTCCAGAAGCTTCACAAATTTTAGCACAACAATTTTTCATCCAAAATTTCATACAGGAATTGTGTCATTTGCTATTGTATCAAATAAGGTTGCAGCAAGGGAGATTTAGGTTAGATAGTAGGAAAAACTTTCTAACTATAAGGACAGTTAAGAAGGAACATGTTACAAAGAGAGTTTGTGGAACTACTCTCATTGGAGGTTTTTAAAAACAGGTTAGACGAACAGCTATCAGGAAGGGTCTAGGCATATTTGGTCTTGCCTCAGCACAGGGGATGGCTTGGATGACCTCTTGAGGTCCCGTTCAGTCCTACATTTCTATTCAGATATTCAGCAAGGGAGAAGAAACAATGCAATATCACCACACACAGCAAATAACTAATGCGAAGAGAGGAGAGTTTATGAACTGCCTGTAGTCAGAAAATTATTCATCTAAATTATTTATTGAATACTTCCAAAAAATGAACACATTGGAAGAAAATCAGGATCAGTTTGCACAGGACTCACTCTCTGACAGAGGGACGAATCCTCCACTGGTATAAATGGCTGTAGCTCAGCTGGCATCAGCAGAATTTTGGCCATTTACCTTGACAGTGAATTTGGCCCATTACTTGTAACTAATAGTCACAGCAGTGTTATCACATATTTTGACCATCCTGAACTTCATATAAAGGAGGAGGTTTTTCTTTGAGCCAACAGCAAATCCCCTTTAGCTGTGGTCGTACTTGGATTTAGGAAACATACAGCAGCAGATGTGACATTCCAGCAGACAGTGATAACAACAAACACTAGTCATCCCATTATAATGGGTTTCAGATTTCTCAGTCCTATTCTGCATCGGACTGTGAAAGTCAATGTATCCTATTTGGTTAATTATTCTTCATTGTATTTAAGAAGCTTTAAAACACATTGTCATAATTTGCTCTGTCATAAATGGACACAGGGATTAGAATGTCTTTCATATTATACTTGAGCTTTCCCTTGGAGGATACCTGTGGTAAAACAGAGAAACACTATTAACACATTAAGTGTGACGTATTCACAATCTGTTTCCCCCTCCCCCCCCCCCCCATTTTTTAGCCCTTTTTCTGTGCTACAGTTTTTCAGGAGGTATTGTAGGGAAAGACTGTCGACATATAGTAACTTAGAAAAGAGGAGACTAAAGAGAAGCTTTCCATAAATATAGAGGATCCTGTAAGGAGAGGAATGGATTGTTGCCAAATAAGCTTTTTGAAAGACTAACATTCAAAACAATTGATCATGCAAACTGACATTGACGAGGGAACAACTGTAGAATGCAGTATATGGAATTCAGGCAGAATATCTTTAGACAAAGGACTGTCAGAGCACAGAATAAAGTGGGATGTGCTAAAGTCAGTAATAGATGTAAACTGTGAACATCAGTTTAAGAGGAAGCTGGACATGTTTAGAGAGATGAAGCAAATAGAGAGGTTCAGCCACAAGAGAGGTAATTGGGCTTAAGATGGTGAGCTGCCATTTATAATGATTTGTATTCCCTGAGTTGAGAGAGGCAGACCTTTGATGGACTGTGTAGTTTTCTCCTGGCCATTATTAGTCTTATGTCTCTAAAAAGTGCTCTACTCTATCACAGCAGCCACAGTAATAAAATGTAAGTTAATAATATTATTTATCCTGTAACCATCACTCATGTTTACTGTAGAATTACCTTTTTTCTCTCTTGCTGTACCTCCTACCTATTTGCATTTGAAGGTTAAAAACACAACCAAAGTTATTCAGTGTATCGGGTTTTTTCAGCCCTTACTGCATCTGTACCAGTTCACTGTACCTTGTACACACATGCGGACACAGATACCCTATCTTATGGGCTTGCTCTGCACCTCCCACCCTCCATAACTGTTCCAAATGAGTCTATAATGCAATGATTTCATTCAGAATGTTCCCATTTGTTTCAACTGCTTTCCTGTATGGTGCCACTGTATTTTCTGCCTGCAAAGCGACCTGCTTTTCAGAATCCTGCTTAACCAACTCTGTGCTGCCTAGTTAACCAAGTACAGGAGGCAAAACACATCCCTAATGGTACACAATGCCCTTGTCTTCACCAAAGAACTGAAGCTGCTTAAATAAGGATTTGGGGGACTACTCACAGTACATAAGCATTTGCAGGATGAGAGCTTAAGTGATTTACTATAGCTCAAGCAGGCAATCTGTGGCAGAACTAAGAACTGAACCTAGAGGTCCTGAGTCCCAGTGCAGCACACTAACCACAAGGCCATCCTTCCGCTCTGTGCAGATATCTGCCACACGCTATTTGGATTAGACTTGCTTGGAGGTCACTGTGTAATAATGTAAACAGTTTGAACAACCTTCCCACTTCTGCCTTATGGTGCACCTGTTCCCTTGCAAACTTTCCTAGCATCCCCCACTTCTGGAAGCTGCCCAAGAACAGTTGGGAAAGTACCCCAGGGGCTACAGCAACTGAAATAGTGAAATCACTATTAGTGTAGACGCACAGCAAAATGACTACAGTTCAGAACATGAATCGACATGGACACACTGAACAGTTGTGTTCAAATCAATTCGATTTCAATGGAACAACTGGGGACAGTTCAATATTTTAGTGAAGACACAGACCTAAGTCTCAATACCTCTGTGAAACAAGTATGGTGTTTCCCCCCTATTTATAGAGGGGAAAACTGAGGGCCAAGAGGTGTAAAGTGACTTACCCAAAGTCAAACAGAGTTTGCTTCAGAGCATGGACTAGAAGCCAGGGGGCTGATTCTGATCATATTTACACCAATAACAGGACTAAGTTTATAGTCAACTCCTGATTACATCTATAGCAGTGACAGCAAAAGTCTCCCAAGTCTCCTAATGCCCAGTCCTGCCCTCTACTCACAAGACCACACTTTCTCCTCTCCTACAATATGTAGATACTTTATTTCAAACACATTGGGGGCAGATCCTGTCAAAGCTGCCCTAAAGAGTTAGAAGAGGATTTCCCCTATGGGAGCCATTTATAAGTTCAGAGCAATCCTGTCAAGCCTCAAGACTGGGAGGGTGGAAAAGAGGCCTCACTCACTCCAAATGGTGCACTGAATGTCGCTCCAGCACATATGAGGGTGAAGCACATGGTACACTACATCAGTCGTGCACTACCCACGTTACATTATTCATTTGGGGTGCGGATCCCAGCTGTCTTTCACCATTTGCTCAGTAGCAGATGTAGCACTGTGCAGTGGGGGTACAGAAGAGGAGGAGAGATTGGGCATGCAGGGTTGCTGGGTTTTTTATTTTGTTTTGTTCTGGAGGGGTTACATTATATTATGTGAAAATCTATTTGAATCTGAAATCAAGAAGGACATCATTTTACTGTACGAACATCTATTATGTTAATATTCTGAATCAAGAAGTTCCTTGTGTCCTTTAAGTGTAACAGTGGGAACTTTATTCTTCCCTTTGAGAACATGGTAGAGAAAGAAAGAAACTTCCTCAAAGAAAGGCAGGTGATTTTCCCTATGAAGACACAAAGGCTCTTCCCTTCCACATTATCAAATATAGATCAGTAGCAACCCTTTTAACCCTCTAGTTACCTGGACTAAAATCCAGCAATTCATATCTACTTTTTCTCAGTTGCGTATCTGGCGTTTCTTTTGCAAAATTCACTTTTTGCTCTCCCCGCCCCCACAAAATAAAACTAACTTAATTTCTTCTATATAGATGGACCTGAAGCCAAACCCCAATCTAAACACACCTGGGGTATGTCTACCCAGCAGCTGGAGGTGTAATTTCCAGAGTGGGCACATATACCTGGGCTAGCTCCGACCAAGCAAATGCAAAAGAGAATATAGCCACAGCAGTGCAAGGGCATGGAGTAGGTGCCTGAGATTTCAGGCAAGATCTTACTCAGGATGTCCGGGGGCAGCACTGGTGCCTCACAGATACACTTCTATTTTAGCACACTAGCTCGGTCAGAGGTAGCACGGGTATATCTAGGCGAGCTGGAAATTACAGCGCCAATGTTGAGGTATCCTCAAAGTTTGAGGAAGTTCCATTCAGAGCCAGATTAAAGGCCTGGGTTTTCAGAGTTGCTTAGCACCACATGTAACCAAGGAGACAGATCCCAAGGAACTTTTTGTAAGAAGTCCCTTTCCTAGTATTTATCAGTGTTCTAGGGACTTACACTGTACCCAGAGCTAGCCAACAAAGAGTGACACAAAAACTGGCCATGGAATCGGTGGAGCTGCAGGTGTAAGAGAGGTCGTGATCTGAAAACATGGGAGTTCACAGATTTAAATTAAGGCAGAGCTCAGCTTGCTGGATCTTTATTAGCGGTAGTCATGAATGAGCCAAAAGGAGCCCTAGCCTGAATTTGCAGCAGTAAGTTAGGGAAAAACTCATCTTTTTACAGTACACTAAGTAAATGTACTGGAAAGTACAGAGACATAAGCATGGAACTCTACACTGCTATTGGAAGGGTCAGTTTTCATTAGAATTGCACTTTAAGAAATATGTTCCAGGATCTTATTTTCCTCCCAGCCTAAAACAGGACTAATCCTCCACTGTTTAAATGGGCATTTATACTGGCAACCTAGAAAACAGTTCTGTGTACTATAAACCTTTCCTTACCTTCCATGCGAACAGCTCCACATCTACGGTGTGCTGTCCCCTCCCAAGACGTGTGCATAAGTCCTACTGACAGGTAAGGATGGAACCACAGTAAGGAAGATTCCATTGCGGTCTAATTTATTTGAGTGAAATTCTTAGTCATGGCCAGGTTTGGGTTTTTTTGTTTTTTTTTTTAAGTGCCATTGTCTATATCCACAGCTGCCTTCTCTAGGCAGAAGAGCACAGCAGAACACTACAGAAAAGGTTTCAGCACCCTCCAAATTTATACAAACCTTCGCTGGCTCTGAAAACTTGTTTTCACCTGTTCTAAGGGGGGCCTGTGGGCAAGGGCCAAAGAAGGAGGAGATCATTTTTAAAAGCTTCTCCCTGTCCCCTCCAACAATACTCTTCTTAATTCAATTAGGCCAAAATCTCAGTTGAAGGGAGCTAAAGTAGAAGTAAAGTGGGGGGGTGGGGGGGGAGAAGAGAGGGAAGAGAGAGAAAATGAATCCACCTGGGAGTAAATGGTTGCCCATGCCCTTAACTCTGGACATGTAATTCAAGTCGGAGAGAGTTATTTGATGTTCTTGGCTGGAAATCACATCCTCCACACCTATACTTTAATGCACCTACTGTACATAGTAGTTTGGCTGCTTACACTCATTACCATCTGTTTGGATGGCATGGTGCCTGCTCACAGGTTGGATGATATATAGGTGGCCAGGCAACACTGCGTTTTGATGGGCAGACTGCACAACACTACAATTGCCATCTCTTGTGCGTGACACCATACTCAGTGCCAATAATGACACATTGGCACTTCATGCCTCCATACACTTGTTCACACCTGTTGACACTTATGTGCCAAAACAGGAATCCTTGAACAAGGAAGAAAAGGAAGACACTGAGTTTGCAGGCTTTTGCAATTTCCTAATAGGAATAAGCATCACCTGGACTTCTGTGCAACCTCTGGTCCAGATACAAGATTACACCCTAGACAAACCCTGGACCAGACACTGAAATAGGACAAACTCCACTGAACTGATGCTGTTGCCTCTACATCTTGGTGTTTAGGGGAAAAACCTGCTTGACCGTTCCAGTCAAAAACTTTATAGGGCCAGGATTGGATAAGCCTGCTAGACTTCACAGGGTCAAACCAGACATTTAAAACAAAAAGTCCATGGGGGATCCTAAAGTTTCCTGATATCCCACTGAGACCTTACCAGCTCCAGCTCCAATATTTATTTCTACAAGCCTTTTCATGGGCAGACTCATGTCTGCTGAGATGCCATTCCACCAACGTTATTGTTCCTTTCACCAATTCCAACTTCAGTTTAGTTCCATCCCACATGGACTATGGCTTTTCAGGAAGGAGTTTAGAGAAATTCTGTTGCTGTGGTAGGCTTCAACCACACCCAAGTAAACAGTGTAAGTAAAGATGGCTGCAGTTAGAGCTTATTCTTGTAGCTTCCAAAGCAGCTGCCACTCATGTGGACGTTGCATTATTGAAGTAGATGTCAAGAGAGGAATTGGGGTTGGGGGGGGAGGGGGCCCAACACAGAAGTCTAATAAGCTTTCAAGGGGTACTTTTGGTGAGAGATGGCTTCCAGTTCCCACCTGATCACTCAGTAAATTCAAGGATTTGGGAAGGGGGAGATTCCAGATACTAGATAAAAAAAAAGTATAGATGGTTTTGTACTAAGTTTTGGGAAGACCAGGGCATAGAAGGCTTACAACATTTACCAGACTGGTGCAGAAAATTTTGGACTAAAAAAACCTGAATTTAAATCTTACCCTGAAAGCCAGTGGAGTGTAAAACTGAAATCAGATTTTCATTTATCCTTGTAGCCAACTCCTGTTATGAGGAAAGATTTCTGAATACATGGAAAAAATTAGCCAAAGGAGAAAACATCCTTCAGATAGGCTCTGTTGATTTTGACTGGTCTCTACTGAGGTCTTTAACTGTTGGCCAAGGAGCCAGGAGACCAGTAGAATTGCTGAGCTGAGAGAGAGAGTGAATACAGCGGGGAGTGCAATTAAATAGCTGCCCATCTCTTGACTCTGGGCATGTAAATTCAAGATGGAGAGAGCTATTTTGGCATTCTATTTTTCCCATCTGGAATTATTACAAACAAGCTGAGGACTTTCAACTGGAATGTCTGCTAGGATATGATATTGTTTTGTGTGTGCGTGTGGAGTACATTTGTCCACAGGGAACTGGTCTGAGACACCTACTCATTTCTCTTAGACCACTGAGTATCTTAGGACATTAACTTTTGATCATTACAAGCCTGGCTTTGAATTGTCATCCTAGAAAAGACTGCATATCCCCTGACAGGTCCAATCCTCCACCATTGTGCTAGCTTGGTCAGAGGGAGTTCAATTAAATCCACAAATCCATGTTCTAAATCTGCAGTGCCACTGATTTCTGATTCCCGTGGGCCAAGGTTAGGTTGCTTGGGAGCTAACCACAGATGTCTTATACATCATACATGCATACTTAGTAGGCCACGGAGAAGCCTACGGGTTCCTGCATAGCTGTATCTAACAGTTACCAGGTAGCGACTATTTCATTTCTATGAAATAGTGTAACTCAAGTAATAACTATAAATGAATGACTGTACTAGGAGGTGGGGGCCGGGCTAACCTATAACTGCGCATCTGCTACTGCTGTGAAAATTCAACCTTAAGCAGCCTAAACATTCATTTTACAATGTACACCACTGATTACTTAATTATATCTAAAATACAAGTCAGGCACACTGAAAACCCCAGGGAGTAAATTACATGCAGCTATGAAGCAATGTGTGTGCATTCACTTTACTTTGACAGTTTTTTAAAACATTATCATTTTCCAATGCATCTGAAAGATTTTTCTCTTCCTGTTCTGCAAAACATCATGATGTTACAAACAGGTAAACATTTCTAAGTAATATCAGATGTGCGTGGGAGCATCCATCTTCAGCCTTACACTGTGGGCTCCTACTAAAGGATCTTATCTTTATGTATATTTGAACAAGAAGATCTACATATGCTTGATCTCAGAATGAACCTCTGTATGACCTGATTTTGTTGCCATGGCCACCAATTAGACCAGCCTTGTTGACTGCAGAACAACAGTCAAAGCATCTCTATTAAGTTCTGAAAAAGAGTGTCATATTTTATCAACATACTACACAGCTTCTCCTTAATGTAGGGTAGCTTTCTTCCATTATCTCTGTATTTAAAGATTCATGGTATTAAAAACATTACACGGGGAACTTATTGCTAGCCAGAAGCTCACATTTTTTAACATTATTTTAAATATCTCCTTTTAACTTCCATTCCTACAGGAATACAGAATGGAGACAAGGGTAGTGGTAGCATCTCCACTCCATGAAAACCTTTATGTTAGCATTAAACCTTTATTCCATTCAGACTATTTCTTCTGAGGGCACTAGCAAGAGTTTGTTTTCAGCTGGGGACATTTTTCCCACATCCAGCTTTTTAAAACATTCGCCCCTCCATATTGTGGCAAAGTAGAGAATTGCTTAGAAAGCTCATGTGACTAAGTCCACTTGTTAAACTACTTACACTCACCAATAGGTGTGACCAAAGGTACTTCATACAGTGTTAATTTTAAAGGAAAGACAGCTTAATGATATAAATATTCTGTTTTGTTAATGCCTATTTTTTAAAAAAATATTCTATATGCTCAGTTTTTCTCAGAACTAACAGAGGTTTGAGGGTTTAGTTTTATGGCCAAATCTTTCATTTCTCAGGCTTTCTATTCAGAAAATAATTTTCTTCACATTGTTTTCACAAAACCTTTCAAATGCCCAAAATAATGCAGAAAAAATGGTTTTTATTTTGAACAGGCTTTCAGCATATTATATTAACTGAAGCCTTAATGATACAATGGTTAAAAAACAGAGTACCGATGTGTATAAATGAAAAATGTAATAGATTTTCCTCTTAATGTAATAGAATTGGCACAAGGTATTGGAAACAGGAAAGAAAGTAGTCACTCAAGCATTGTGTTTGCATGTTATTTAAATACAAGTGGTTGAGGTATAAGTACTTCTAAGTACACCTGAAAGAGATGGTGCCTTGTAATCATTGTTTCAGCAATTGACAGTTGTTTACACAACAGCAGCACATTCTCTACTGATTTGAATAATAAACATGTTTAAACACCAGCTGGATAATAGGAGGATAATTGAAACATAGTTTAAAGCTCTGATTTACAGGCATTGTGGCAACACTTTTATTTGTGGTACAATGCTATACTTCTGTGCAGTCTCTTGAAAAAATTAAATAGGCATTGTTTCAAACAAGTTTGGGATATATTTAACTTGATTAATCTATCGTGCATGTGTGTGCGTACACATTAGATGTTAGATAGATAAAAAGGCATTACTAGATATAGCAGAGGTCTCTGTAATTGTAAGCAGTGTATCAAAACACTTTTGAATACACTATAATTGCTAGTAAATACACACACAGCACCACAGCTCCAAATAGGTTTGTACAGTACACTAGTTGTGCTGCTCAGATGTGAAAGATAAGGGCCCAATCAGCATATCTCGCATATTCACTTCACAAGAATGGGCTGCAGTGATAAGCAAGTCCATGAAGCCCACATGGCAAAAGTAGCTGAAGGTTTGGATATGGAAATTGCTGAGAGCATTGAGGGAAATTTGACAATGATAAAACATCCATGCAGAGAATCAGTCCATCCCCCTCACAGCTCCTAGTGCTGACCAGCCTGCATATGTACCACCTTCACAGAACAACTGAGCATGCTCCATCCCCTCACAACTCGTGTGTGTGACTGGACCACAAATGTGCCATCTTCATGCGTGCTGTCTCCAAGCCAGGGCTATGGAGCTCAGCAAGACTTTCCTTGTAATTGCTGTTCTGGGCCAGAATGGGACCAGACACCAGAACTGAGAACAGCGAGCTGTCTCTACTGTGCTCTCAAATCCCCTCCTGCTGAAGCAGCGTGAAGGAGGAAGTCATCTGATTTTAATGCAGAGGAGACAAAAGCCAGACTGGCAGAGGGACAAAGTCTGCTGAGACTGGAAGCTGGGCAAGAAGACTAGGACTGGGTGGGCAAGGAGACTGTGAGCCCAGGGGGAAGGCAAGCTGAGACCAGTTGGGCAAGAAAGCTTGAAGCCATGAGGGTGGGGAGACTATGACTGGGAACTGGTGAGGAAAATGGGAAGACTGAGAGCCAGTTCACTAGAGGATGGGGGGAACACAGATTCTGTGAGAAGCTGGGGGAGGAGGGGAGACTGGGACTAGGAACCAGTGGGAAAGAGACAGATATGGCAAGGAGCTGGGATGTGGGGAAGAAATGGAAAAAATAGTATGTGATCATGTAATTGAAGTCTATACCATAATGCATACACACAAGGGAGTTGAATTAAGGTTGCACAGGCAATTCTGCCATTTCCTAACTTTGGAGTGCTTGACTTTGCAACCTTAATAATGTTCTTTTAACATTTTTGTGTGCACAATATCATAAATATAGTAGCTTCCAATTATTAACATTGAAGAATGGGACCATCCTTTTCCTTAGTATTTCTCTGTTGATTTATCTGAATACTTACTCATTGCAGAATCAGGACAGAGGGTGACCAAAAGAACCCACAATAAGAATGCAAAGGAAGCTCTGCAGAGCTGACTTGATTTTAGTTTGTACTAAGGCCCAGGTGGAATAGTTCACTGAGAATTCCCAACATGCAAAGGCTTCCATGGCTTCTACACAAGTCACTCCCTGCATAGGAAGCACGTTGGGGTGGGCCACACATGGAAGAGGGGAAGGAATAAGCAGGCCAGAGACATGGAAGGGTGTGATTGCAATGCACTGCATTGCTGCTATTCTCTGCTTTCCTGAGTCCAGAGGGCCAGAGTGATTGCAAGATTGGGCCCATTAATCATACATATGGCATGGTGGCTGCTATGTTATGGAAGATGGTAATGTTGTTACAAGAGGTTAGATAGAGAAATTAGAACACTTAGAACAGTAAGAACATCACCAAAGAGGTGGAATGTGAGAAGTTAGCTTGTTACAGGTTCACATATCTGGCATTTGGGCTGCAACTAATAAGTGCTATTTGATGTCTGCTGATGACCAATGTGCCCCTTAATTCCTACATGGGGAAACCTCATGAAAGTTCCTGAAGTGCTTCCTTCCAAAGTAACATTTGATTTTGTTCAGAAAATGAAAATATAATTAGAAACTGTAAACTAGAATGTTCCACCCAGAATCACAATAGAAATACTCCATTTGTGATCCCATGGTGTGCATGCAACGTATAAACACACACTCTTTTGGTGCTTTGTAACGTACCTAGCACAAATCAACCAAAAGAGAACATGATATAGCTCTAAGACGTTTAGGAATACAAGAGACATTCTAAAATGCACCCTCCCATTTAATAAGAGTGTCTTTCTGGTTATGCTGTGAGGTGAAGAACAACAGAGCGCACAAGGAGGGCAGAGTTAAAACCACAACCCAAAAGGTTTATGGGAATCAGAGACAGAATCAGCTGGAGCAAGTAGGTCTGAACTTTATTGAAGCCAAGGGGAGTTGGACTCACTTCCTCCAGGGCTGAATTGGAATGTGTGTGTGAGAGGTAAGTCTAGGAAAGAGAAAGAGGACAAAGAAACTCAGTCGCTGTGGAATAAGCAGGTATAATTCTCATTCAAGTACATGGAGGTTGTACCCACTTAATCCAAGGCTGAATTTGGCTGAGAGAAAGAGAAACAGTAACACAAAATAAGAAGCACAATGAATGGCTGCAACTAGAAACATTATTGCATTAGTCAAGAGAAACTAATCTCTTAAGGGTATGAACCTGTGCCTTGTGTTGCTAAATGCTATGCATGCCATATATTTTTATTTATGTAAAAGGAATCACAATGGGCAAGTCACATTACCAGATGATGGATGAATGGCCAGAGATAGTCTTGGATGGGACATAAAAGAAGAAATGTGCCACATACGCCAATATAGGAAGAGACACAATAGGAGAGTGTGGATCAGACTTAGGGAGGCCTTTATCGAAGGAACTAACAAACAGAAGCTGCACATGATAACAATGTACAGCTGGATAAGACACATGGAAAAAATCACCACAAGCTTCCACAAGATACGATGTGCAGACAATGGTAAATTATAGCTATGAGAGAGTGTTTTAGGCAGTTTTACCAAGCTGTGTGTATAGAGAGATTATGGGTGAGATTCCGGCCCCTGGCTATTGTTGCTTTGTGCTGGGAGAGAGAACTGCCTTAACAGGGAAAGTGGGTTTGCCTCAACATAGGAGAATTGCCAGGGGGAATAGAGCCAACATAGTTAGCTCGGTGCCATCCATTCCCTCCAGAAAAAGGAGGGCTCCTCTATGGGCCAGGAGCAGGAGGGTCTAGGGCAGAGGTGCACTGCTCTCTGGAAATCCCAGGGCAGTGGAATAGTCCTTACAGGACCATTCTAGCTGCTTTAATTTAGAGAAATCCTTATGCCCCTTATGGGGATCTCACTGTTAAGTTGTTATATATAAGGATACATGGTCTAAATCTCATCTCCCTGACACTGTTTTTACACTGGTGTAACTTCATTGACCCTGGTGTGGGAAGAGAATCAAGCCCACAGTTGCTAATGGAGCTAGACTAATTAATTCCAACATTGATCAAGAAGATTGCAGGTTTCAATAGTTTTCTTCAAAACAAGACTGAGCCTTCGTTTAATTCAATCAGCTGGTATCAAAGCAGAAAAAAATAGAGAAGAGATCAATCGACTGCAGTGATATTGACTACAAGAGGTCAAACTAATACAACAGGACTCCTTGCTTTGGATTATGTACCTATCTATACTTCACGTGCATGGTTTAATGTGTTTAATATTGCCTTGTTGGCTAAACCATTTCATTCTGGACATTGGTGGTTAAAAGTATGTGTGTCTAGACTCTAACATGGTGGAATAGTCTCTATCCAAACCAACTATACTCCACAACCTGTTCCCCCAAGATGTTTGCAAAAGACCTAGTTGTGCTGTGAATGACTTGGTAAGGTGAAATGTGGTAACTACTTATGCTAAACAATCTGTTGCGCCTTGTATTTAGCTGTGACACTCTGAATTAGTTTCCCAGACTTGAAGAAGAGCTCTGTGTAAGCTCGAAAGCTTGTCTCTCTCACCAATAGATGTTGGTTCAATAAAAGATATTATCTCACCCACCCTGTCTTTTGGTAAGGAGAAAATCAGTTTCATTTTCTTCCTCCTACAAAATTCGAGTTATTTAAATCTATTTTACCAGGCAAACGCTTTGAGTCAAAACACTTTGTTTCTAAGAGTGTCTCATGAGATAGTAGCAACGGAGGGAAAATGACATTTCTTTATCCGTTACAATACTAATGTGACATTCAAACACAACAAGTGCTATTCAGTTGCTTGTAAGTCACAAAAGGTGAGTGAAAACACGTACCTCTTTTGTACAAATTAAAAAGGAGGTGGAGAATCCTCAATGCAAAGATCCACTTTGACTTAAAATATAGAGTAAGCAGTACTACACATTTATGAGCACAAAGCCCATCTATTAAGATTCTGAACAAATAGTAAGCTTAGATACCAAGAAGCTTTCTTGTTAATGTACGGTTAGTTATGTCAAGGACAGTAAATGAAGCTGCTTTTCATATCCAAATTGATCAGTGTATGTACACAAGAACTACTGGGTCAAACTGTCACCACCAAAAATTTATTTTTCAGTGTGTTACAGATGATCAAATGCTAATAGGTAAAGGAGAAGAATTTGTAAATAATAACGTTCCACTCCATTAGTAGTTGTTTAATACATACATAAAGTTTATGCAATATTCAATCCAGGTGGATACTCTTGTAAACAAATTCTTAGTTTAAAACTCTGAAGCTCAGTTTAAGACAAATAGAAAGAATTGTTCAGGTTTAAAAATTATTCCCACACAATTGCACCAAAGCATTCAAAGTTACCCAGTGAGGCCTTGCGCCTACAATCTGGAAGACAAATTCAGACAAATTCAAAATGAGAAATAAGGTGCTTTTACAAATTGCTGCATGTCATCCTCGGCAGAGACCCCACCACCATCTTGAATAGCCCCGTGAATACTTTGGAGGAGCCCAAGTCACAGGCCACCAGAGTGAACAGTGAGGAGGAGGTGTTGGACCAGGAAGAGGAGGAGTATGGGGGACAGGTGACACAGTGAGCCAAGACCTACAGAACAGTCAAGTGAGTTCCTACAGTCCAGCATGGACAGGTCTGATGCAGAGAAAGGAACTTCTGGTAAGTAGGCAGTTTTCTTCAATACTGCAGGGACACACCTGTTCATTTACTCTTTTATAATCATACTAGAAGAGGTAGTGAAATAACCAGTAGAATTACTATCTGCTTCTCATTCCCCTGTACGGTTAGGTAGAGGGAGCCCTGCAGAACAGTTTGTTATGTGCACCGGGATGTCCCGTGAATCCTCCATAGAGATCTTGAGGAAACTTTCCTGGAGGTAGGGAGGGCTGCCTTTTTTCTTCTGCTGGGGTAAGACACTTTCCCATTCCACTCAGCAATTACTTCAGCCAACACCATTGCAGCACACAGGCTAGCAGTATACGGACCTGGTCTGTAGCCAGACATGGGCAGGAGCTGTTCCCTTTCAGCCTCCATTACCCTCAGGAGTCAGATATCAGCTAAAAATCACCACTGCCAGTGAAAAACAGGGCCAGTATTCAGTTCAATTGTTCAATTACCCTAGCCGCACACACTCCCACCCGCGAACTACCCCCCAAGCTCACCCCCTCCCCTTTGGCTGAGACTGCTTCCATGCTCTATGAATCCCAAGTAGAAGTGAGAATGTTGTGCTTGTAACTTGTGTGGGTCAAGGGGAGTGAGTTCAATATACCAGTGTTAGGAATACACTCACAATAGTACTACTGTGCATTGTATCTTTTACGGCTAGACAGATGGTCTTGAGGGTCTCTCCATCCACTGCAGCCGAGCAGCTCAGCCAGATAAGGAGGAGAAGGAAGAGGACATGGGATGACATGTTCCACGAGATCCTGCAAGCCTCTGCTTTGGATACTGAGCACAGGACTTGGAGGATCACTCTCATGGACAGCATGGACTGGGAAAGAGCAGAGGAGAAAGGTGGGGGGAAAGGAAAGGGACGTGCCGCAGGAGATACTAACGCTTCTCAAGCAGCCAGCAGACATGCTGGAGACTCTTGTTGACTTTCAGGTTCAACAGGCCCGTGCTCGCCTCCCTCTGCAGCCCATAGAGAACTGCATTCCGGAACCTCCCCACACACACTCACACACATTCCATGTGGCATCCAGGGTGACTACACTACCCCTACCATTCCAGCCAGGGGAAGAGTGCAGACAATCACAGCCGCACATACACGGACCTGTGAAAGACACAGTTGGTGTATGTGTTTCTGAAATGAAACAGACTGTTCTTTCCCCTGTATTTATAAAGTTTCAGTTACAAATATGTCTGTTTGCATGGGTTTGGAATAAAAGTCTATTTACGGAAGCTTAATCTTTTTTAGTTCACAACATACGCTGGCTGGGGCTGACATCATTCACAGATAAGAGCAAAATGTTATATTACTACACACACAGCACTCATTGCAAGGTTCATACCAGGATGCAAAAAAAAAAAACAACAAAAAACAAAAAAACAAAAAAAACCAATGCCGGGCAGAGCCCACTACAGCAACACACATTACTCTGGCTCACTATTAAAATGGTCTTTCAAAGCCACCCTGAGCCTTATAGTTCCCCCTTGAGCTTTTCTTATAAAACCCGGTGTCTGGCTGCTCAAAATCAGCAGACAGCCATTCCACCTCTGCCCTTCATCACAGCTGAAGCTTTACCCCCTTTGCTTCACAGGTATTATGAAGCACATAGCCTGCAGCTATAACCATTGGGATATTTTTTTCACGGAGGTGTAATCTAGTGACTAGACAGTGCCAGCAGCCTTTCAAATGGCCAAAGGTGCATTCAGCTGTCAGTCTGCACTTGCTCAGCCTGTAGTGGAAGTGCTTCTTGCTGTTGTCGACGTGGCCAGCGTACAGCTTCATGAGCCACAGGAGTAAGAGGTAGGCTAGGTCTCTCGGGATCTCTACTGGCATTTCAACATCCCCGGTGGTAGTCCTCTGGTCTGGAAAGAAAATCCCTGCTTGCAGCTTTCTGAACAAGCCTGTGTTCTTAAAGATGCGAGGGTCATGCACCTTCCCTGACCATCCAACACTAATGTCAGTAAGATGTCCCCAGTGATCCACCAGCTTTCTGTTGATGTACTCTGTGGCAAGGTGGTCTGGTGCCAAAATAGAGATATGCATACCATCTATCACCACACTGCAGTTCAGGAACCCCATTGCTGGAAAACCATCCACTATGTCCTGCACATTGCCCAGAGTCACAGTCGTTCATAGCAGGACACGATTAATGTCCCTGTGTACTTGCATCACAGCAACTCCCACAGTGGATTTCCCAACTCCAAAATTATTCCCAGCTGATTGGTAGCATCCTGGCATTGCAAGCTTCCACACAGTGATCACCATTTGCTTCTCCACTATCAGTGCAGCTCTCATTTTGGCATCACTGTGCTGGAGGACTGGGGAAGCTCCGCACACATGTCCAGGAACGTGACCTCATGCATCCAAAAGTTCTGCAGCCACTGCTCATCACCCTATACATGCATAATGATGAGATCCCACCACTCAGTGTTCGTTTCTCAGGCCCAGAGTGGTGCTCCGCCATCTGCAGCTGTACCGTGAAAGAAACAATTCAAGGTTATTGTTAGCAATGTCCCACAGCAAGCTAGCCTCCAAGAAATCATCATGTTCCCCATGGCTCCTCTGGCTGCTCTGCAAATACTGCAGGATCAGGCATGCCATGCTCGCAATGCTCATCACCATAGTGCAAAGCTGTGAAGGATCCATAATTCTCACAAAGATGACGGACGTGCGGGTTTGCAGGGCTTTTGAAAAAAGCCGTGAAACATTATGGGGTGCAGATAACATTACGGGATGGAGAAAACTGCATGTTCCCAATCACCCCTGCACGACTCGTTTGTCCCCATGAGGCATTGCAAACCCTTTCCAAAACACCCTGCACTAGATGGGGACACATTGCATGGTGGGATAGCTACCCACAGTGCACTGCTCTCTACATCAATGCAAGCGCTGCTCGTGAGGAAATGCATGGCAGTTTGACATAACATAAATTGACTTAATTTTGTAGTGTAGACTTGCCCATAGTGAAAGATCAAGGCCTACAGCCTCATTAATGTACTTCTTCAGCTTTGCCCTTTTCGTTTGCTCATATTTATTCTTACAGATCTGAAACAGCCTATATTCCAAATCATAAATTTTAATGTCTTCCCACAATTTGTCTGAAATATATTCCTGCAAGAGATCCCTCATGCCATGTTATTGGAATCAGCTGACTGAGGCCAGACCAGAACTTCAGCAAGTGAGTACTTCTACTGAAGTCAGTAGTAATATTTCTGAACAAATGCACCCAGAGAGTTAGTAAGACTACTCATGTACTTAAAAGTTAAGCACATGCTTAAGTGCTTTGCTGACTTGAGGCTTTAGTTATGTATTTCATAAATAAAGAAGAGTCCATTTAAAATATATTTAGAAATGTTAAAGAGTCTATTGTCTTTATCTCGAGCTAAATACACATATAAGTCCAATTAAGGCTATTTAAATGAATAGCTGGGGAAAGGATGTATACAATATACAGTGTAATTAGTGCACCTGAAGGTTAAATACAATAGAAAACAAGCCTTAAATAGATTGATTAACATATAGGGCCAGATCCACAGCTAGGGTTAATTGGCATGGCTCCACTCAAGTCAATAGAACTATGCTAGCTTTCCATCAGGTGACGATCTGGCCCATAAAACAGTGCCAAATATAAATGCATTGGTTTTGGTGGGTTTTTTTTAAATGGAGATTTCTTAAATGAATAGTTGTGAAAAGCTAAATTGGCTTTATCTGGACACAGAGACAAATGAGGACAGACTGCAACTTTTATTAAACTATTACACACAGGGCTGGGGCACTACCTACCCATCACCCATGTGTTTTAGTGGTTCCAGTGCAGGGGATATAGGGTTCCTGTCATGTAATCCACAAATTGGGGTAGGATCTCCTCAGGTTAAACCCAGGACTCAGCTCACTCCAAGTCCAACCACCACCACCCCACAGTGAGAGGAACAGAGGGTACAAACAGGTGGGGACCTTGGCTGACGAGGTTAAATCCCTGGAATGGGGGATACTTGCCAATCAGCACCCCTCACCCCCAACAGCCCAATGGGTGCCAGTAACTCCAAGGGGTGGGGGAGTTACCTGGTGTCCCTCAGTGAGTATTTTCCTCCCTTACCACGATTGCTGTCCCCTTTCACCACTGGCCTCATCAAGTTCTCCCAGCTCATTGAGGTGGGCAGGTGGCATTTGATCTGGACACATCAGTGAAATGAGGACAGACACATGGATGGATTTAAGTGGCAGGCCACAACTCTTATTAACTTAAACACAGGAGAGGGGAGCTACCCACCCATCACCCACACTCTTATAAATCAGGCATCTAAAGTGATTCCAGTGCAGTGGTTATAGGAACATATAACATAACATATAATCAGTACCTTGGGGTAGGCTCTCCCCAGGATTCAGGTCACTCTGAGTCCTATAACCACCACCCAGCAAGAGGGTCAGAGGGTGCAGCAGGGTGGGGACCTCAGCCCATGAAGGCCACAAGGTCTCACCCCAGCCCATGAATGTAAGGCCCATCAGAAAAATCTCAGGTCTTTTACATGTGGGAACGGTTTGTTTGTACTGAAAAATGGCCACAGGGGCACCAGCAACTAGCTTAGTCACCCCCAACCCTGCCAGTTGGTATCACAACTCCTGCCCAAGCCATGCCCTCCCATTCTGTAGCTAGATGTTAGCACCTCCATCCAACAAAGGTACACCATCGTCCCTGAAAAATTCAGCTGATTATAACTGATGTCTCTAGGCTGTACCATTATCCTGCTGACCTCCTGATATACTTTCTTCCTCACCTTGTCCAAATGGGCTGGGTCTGTGCTTCCCCACCAAACCCACCTTGCGAGCATTTGACCACACTAACCTAACCTCTGGCCACAGTTGCCTAATCAAGCCCACATCCCTCTGGAGTCTGTCCCTTAAGCTGACTCCCACACAACCCCCAAGATTGTTCTCCAAGGTGAATACCAGAACATGAGACAAGTCCATTTTTTGTCAATGAGTGCAGAAGTGGCATGAGCTGATCCTGCTGCATGCTTCTGCTGCTGAACCACTAGAAGCAAACAGCTGAGATCTGCCTGCCATCCTGGTCTTCCTTTTGTGGGCCTAATGCACTGTAGAGTGCCTGCAAATCCAAACACTGAGCATGCTCTGCATGCCCTCTGAAGCAACCAAACCAAAACAAAAAGCACATTGGGCTAATTACATTTTACCATTCCCTGCCATCTTCTCCTTGGTGCAGACATAAGTCCTGTAACACCTGGATTTCCAGCACCCTATCACCTGCACTTTCCAAGGGCCAAAACCCCCTACAGCCACTGATGTCACTGCCCTGATCCTGAGAGTACCAAATGTACCCCGGTCCAGACCACAGTAGTGCAAGGTTTTTCTCAGTAGTGTGATCAATTGATACCCCTCAGACAGAGATCAACACCTACAAGATCTTCACCAAGCATTCTCAAACTACAATACCCACACGAGGAAATAAGGAAACAGATCAACAGAGCCAGATGTGTACCCAGAAGCCTGCTGCTGCAAGACAAGCCCAAGAAAGAAACCAACAGAACTCCACTGGCCATCACATACAGTCCTCAGCTAAAACCTCTCCAACGCATCATCAGTGATCTACAACCCATCCTAGACAACAATCCCTCACTTTCACAGGCCTTGGGAGGCAGGCCAGTCCTCGCCCACAGACAACCGGCCAACCTGAAGCATATTCTCACCAGCAATGGCACACCACACCATAGTAACACTAACTCAGGAACCAATCCATGCAACAAACCTCGATGCCAACTCTGCCCACGTATCTACACCAGCGACACCGTCACAGGACCTAACCAGATCAGACACACCATCACCTGCACATCCACCAATGTAATCTACGTCATCATGTGCCAGCAATGCCCCTCTGCTATTTACATCAGCCAAACTGGACAGTCCCTACGTAAAAGGATAAATGGACACAAATCAGATATTAGGAATGGCAATATACAAAAACCCGTAGGAGAACACTTCAATCTCCCTGGACACACAATAGCAGATTTAAAGGTAGCCTTCCTGCAGCAAAAAAATGTCAGGACCAGACTTCAAAGAGAAATTTCTGAGCTTCAGTTCATTTGCAAATTTGACACCATCAGCTCAGGATTAAGCAAAGACTGTGAATGGCTAGCCAACTACAAAAGCAGTTTCTCCTCCCTTGGTGTTCACACCTCAACTGCTGGAAGAGGGCCTCATCCTCCCGGATTGAACTAAACTCGTTATCCCTAGCCCGATTCTTGCTTGCATATTTATACCTGCCTCTGGAAATGTCCACTACATGCATCCGACGAAGCAGGCATTCACCCACGAAAGCTTATGCTCCAATATGTCTGTTAGTTTATAAGGTGCCACAGGACTCTTTGCCGCTCCTCAGGAAGCTGCCATCCTCGTGTATGAACAGGTGGCACAGCTGCTGGCCCTGGATTTTTAGTGAGGCTTTAGTTTTCTTTCCTGGACACAGGCATTCATCTGCACATGCCTTCAACACACATGAGCCCCCCGCCCCCATTCTGGTCCATTTTTGAGTACCTTAAGTGCAGGGACACCTCTCCTGTAGATAGCTGTGCATTTGTTAAGTTGAACGCATGCTGGGGACCTGTTCGCAGCTGCCAAAGGCATCAGCTCACTCACTTTAAAAATGCCAAAGAAGGCAACAACGAATGTCGCCCTAAATAAAACGGCGTCCCTCCCACAACTGCATACCTGTGGTAGAGCCTCTAATAACTTGTCAGGGTTTCCACTGTTATGGGTAATCTGTCTTCCCTCCAGTGCCTGCCCCTCCTGGGCCCCCCTTCTAAGAGCTTCCATATTATGAAATGCCTGGATGGGTCTGAGAAACTGCTTCAGTCGGACAGGCCCACTAGCTGGCCAGATATAATGGAGGGATCCAACCCGCAGTGGGCCAAAGACAACACATGCTGCCCCTCTTCATATGCAGCTCTGGGACACCCATGATGAAGCCCTTCCTGTGCCCTAAATTCTGTGAACTCTGAAAGGCTGGCCTTAGAGGCCCTCAGAGTCTGCGGGGCCACCAAGTCCTCAGCTCGTCCCACAGCTATCATGAGCCAAGGTTCCAGAGTTGTTGGGGCACCGCCCACAAATCCCTGCTGGCCAGTGGAACAAGTTCCCAGAATCTGTCATGCGGAAATTGAGATAGAGCATCCACAGCACCATTATCCACTCCCAGGACATGCACTGCATGAAAAAGGATGTTAAACCACAGACAGAGTTAAAAAAAAAACACAAAGGCCCTCACCAGTCTCATAACCTGAGCTGTCTTAGCTGACTGTCTATATACAGCACAGACCACTAGAAACAGATGTCTTTGTTCTCCCCAAATAGTGACTGCCACCAATACAGGAAAAACCTCAAGGAAGGTGATGTCCCCTTAATGCTGTGAGCCACATAAACTTTCTATCCACCTCTCCACACACCACTCTCCTTGAAAATTAACCCCCAAACCTATGCCTCCCGACACATTGGATTGTACCTACAGCTCAGTCTTGAGCAACCAGTCTGAATGCCCCATTAAACTCCTCCAGAAATCTCTCCCACACTTCAAAATCTTCCTTCATTTCCCTCATCATTCTGATAAAGAAGTGAGGTTTTTGCAGTCCAGAGGCCAACACCAGGCAGGCACAGAATGCCCAACAGGAGCCACCATCTGACATGCAAAGTTTAGGTGCCCTGTGACCACCTGACGTTCCCTCAGCATAATTTTTTTTGCCCCTTATGAGAGCATGTATCATGCCCTGACCAATTCCAACTTCCCTGCAGGTAATCTAGAAACACCATGAACTGTGTCCAGTTCATTGCCCAGATATGTTAAACTTTGGCAAAGCCTTCTCTTTTTTCCATGGTGACGGGGACCCCAAGGTGTTCGGCTAGGTTCTGGAACACCTCAAGCAAGTACTCACAGTACCAGCAGCACAGCTGGCTCCCAGTCTGGTTGCTAGGCAATTCAGCAAGCTCAGCTGGGCCCAATGAGCCTTCTCTAAACGGTTGTACTTCCTGACTGGGCAGGACAGCTTGTGGCCTGCTACTTGAGCCTTACAGTTGCAGCAGCACAGTGGCTGTTCAACACATACCTAACCCACAGCTGCACTTGCCCTGGTCCTGGTTCCAGCCCTGCTCCAGCCTACTTCCAGCCTTAACTCCAGTCCTTTTCCCGCCCCGCTCTGGCCTTCCTCCAGTCATCAGTCCAGCTTTGTTACAGTCCCGTTCCAGTCTTGACTCCTGTGAACTCCTGTCTAGTCTTTGCCTTCCTGCCCTGCTTCCAAACCTGATTCTAGTTCCAACCTTTGGCTTGGCTCCTCACCCCAGACTCTGGCTTCACCCTCAGCCCAATATCAGACTCCTGGATTTATGCTGGCTGAACTACCATCACAACCAGCAGACAAAGTCCTGCTCCACCCTCAAGGCAGGTAGGTTACCCGTGCCCTGGCATCTTACACACAGTTGCCTGTCCCTAATCCTACTGCAAATAAGTCATTGAGATAGTGCATCGGTTCTCAACATGTACCCCTTGGGGTACAGAGAGGTCTTCTAGGGTGTACATCAACTCATCTAGATATTTGCCTAGTTTTACAACCGGCTATATAAAAAGCACGAGCGAAGTCAGTACAAACTAAAATTTCATACAGACAATGACTTGTTCATACTGCTCTATATTCTATACACTGAAATGTAAGTACAATTATATGGTAAAAATTACAAAGGAAGCAATTTTTCAGTAATAATGTGCTGTGACACTTGTATTTTTAGGTCTGATTTTGTACAAGTAGTTTTTAAGTGAAGAGAAACTTGGGGGTACACAAGACAAATCAAACTGGTGAAAGCAGTACAGTAGTCTGGCAAGGTTGAGAGCCACTCAGATATCGTATCTCATGATACAGGCCAGCCTTGCACACAATTGTTCACTCCATCCCGCAGGCACTGTTTCTCAAAAGAGTAGTGGCCTTCCATCTGACACACAAGCAAGTTAAAGTTCCTGGGATGCGCTGGAAGCAACTGGAATGCAGACAATGTCACACTTCCTGAACATTGCCTGACGACCACACTCTTTAACCATGGCTACCGCTGCATCAAATGAGGAGTATCTCACTGAACACAGTTGGGGGTCAATATAGTCATTTACTGATGACCTCAGGGACAGGACAAGTGATGGATAAGACTGTAATCCCCCTTTGCCTTCTTTGGTACCACACCCAAGGGAGAGATGCATAATTCCAGCAATGGAAGGTATGGGAAGGGGCCTGCCACTCTCCCTGCTCCCACTTCCATGGTGAGCTTTGCCCTTACTATACGCTTGAAGCCTTTAACAGACTTCCAAGTTCTCCACCCAGGAGTGGCACCTCACTCCACATATGGGATTTGAAAATTGGCTGAAAATCCATTTCATAAATCAGCTGCATCTTTTTCCCTGGGGTAGTCCAACAACAAATTCCATAACACCCATGTCTTAACTGGAGAAGGAGCCTTTCCCCTGGTTACTGCTTCCACCTGTAGCATCTCCCAAAGCACTGGATTCTTGCAGAAGACCTTTCCTACCACGCTGTTGGAACTGCCCTTTACCCCCATAGCAGGAGAGGGCACTATGCTAACCACTGCACCTTCTACAGAGGTCTTTGTACTTGCATTGGGAGCAAAAACATTTCCCATTGTCAAATGCAAAGCAAACATTCACTTCTATATCTATTTTGAAAGCTAGGTTTTGGCACTGACTGTCTGTGACTGTCAGCTGACTAGGATGATAAGGATATACACTGCTGGAATGGAGCCAAAAGTCTCCCCACATGGCCCATGCTCCAGGGATGGACTATTTGATGCTTACCTGTTCTGTTCATTCCCTCTGGGGCACCTGGCATTGGCCACTGCCAGAAGACAGGATACTGGGCTAGATGGACCATTGGTCTGATCCAGTATGGCCGTGCTTATGTTCTTAGTCATTTTTAGGTAAATATAGGCCAAAAAGTGTTTCTTTAGCAGTGTGTTGGAAGTTAAATGGTTGTCTTGTTAACAGTGTGAGTTGTGTGTGTTTTTCCTGAACAATTAAGTTGTTTAAATCCACAACATGGTTTATAGCTATTTTCCCAGTCTGAAAAAAAAATAAAAATATGTACTGCATATACACTACACTTTACATATTTTCATGATTAATTTGTTTGTAATAAGTCTAACCCTAATCCAATGTTTGTTAGAACTGGACAGGATTTATTAAACTGGTTAAAGATTATCAAATATATGCAGCTCTTTACATATATTACATTAATTCTCTTTCTAAATATTTGCAAAATTTATCAAGTCTTTGCAAGAATTTAAGAAACACTACACAATGCTAAAATTGACTGTGTTTGTAGCACTGATAGAATGTGCAGATTACGAGAGAAGCCAGAAAGCCACGTCACAAGAAATAAGCCACTCAGTAAGAGCGGGGCAATCCAAATAGCATTTGTGTGTGTTTTTATACAGGACATATTTTCAAGGGGAAACTCTATTTAGAAGTTTTCAACTTGATTCTCAGGTCCAGCTGTGGTCTCAATGCAGGATCCAAGAGGATGAGGGGGGCAAAGATGTTTTTGTGCCACCTTTGCATTCCCCGGTCCTGAGATTTGATGGAAGCCATTTCAGTCCCTGTTACAACTAAACTTCTTTCAGCTGACCACAGCCCTGTTGGGCCATTCCAATAGCTGGGAATTGCCAAAGTGCAAGCTATGGCTCTTAAACTGGGGGCTGCAAAAGGGGACAATGTAGAGGGTGAAGGGATGGTGTTATAGATAATGCACTGGACTGAGATTTGGGACAGGAGAGCTGAACTCAATTCCCAGCTCTGTCACATACTTCCTGTGTGACCTTGGGCAAGTCACGTAAGCCAAGATTTTAAAGTTGTGTGATTTTAGGTACTTCAATTTTTAGGTGCACAACCTGAGACTCCTAAAAGGGGTCTGATTTTCAGAGACTGGGTACTCAGCCCTTTCTTTAAATCAAGCCCCTTCGAGGTGTCTCAAGTTGAGCACCAACTATAGAGGCACACAAAATCCCTAGTCACTTTAAAAAAAGTTGGCCTTAATCCTCTGTGCTTCAGCTACTCATCTGTAAAATGATGAATGCTGGCCTGCTTCATGGGGTGTTGAGAGGATAAATTCTTCACTGCATGTTTGGTGTTCAGCTATTACTATGATGAGGGTCATATAATTACCCACTAGAGCTGGCAGAAATTTTTCATTTGAAATGGATTTTTTCCATTAAAATAGCCTATTTTTGAAGCAGAAACATTTTTTAAAGAAAAGTTCTGATATTTTCCATCAAACCAAGGATTTTCAACTTTTGATTTTTCTATTTTCCTCTCTGTATCTTCCCCTTATTCCTTTTTTTTTTAAGCAATCAATGCAAAAATGGGCTTTTTTCCTTTACATTTCATTTTTCTTTTCTTCTTTTCACTTTTGTCCTTCTGTAACTTTTCAAAGCTTCCTCATCTTTGGAAAGTTACAGAGTGGCAAAGTTAGAGTTTCATTTTCCATTTGCCACCCTGCAACTTTTAAAAAATCTTTGAAAAACCGCAGAACAGAAAGAAAAATAAGGAAAAAACAAAAGAAGGACTCTGACTGCAATAAAATGAATGACACACAGTGGCAAAATGGAAGAGAAGGGAGGAAGGGAAAGATTTTAGCAAGAATTACAAAAATTTGAAATTTATGTTGTGACAAAGTTCCTGCTCTACCTTGGTGGGTCTTGCGCTTATTGGCAGATTTGCTCGCCTTGGAGCTTCACGGCAGCCCTCAGCTTGGCCGTTTTTCTGAACCCACAGTCCACGTCAACTCCTCCTGTGTCTGACCAGGAGTTAGGAGGATTTGGGGGGAACCCGGGCCCGCCCTCTACTCCGGGTTCCAGCCCAGGACCCTGTGGAATGCAGCTGTCTAGAGTGCCTCCTGGAACAGTTGTGGGACAGCAACAATTCCCTGGGCTACTTCCCCATGGCTTCCTCCCAACACCTTAGAATCA
The DNA here is from genome assembly GCF_965140285.1 of Lepidochelys kempii. Lineage (NCBI taxonomy): Eukaryota > Metazoa > Chordata > Testudines > Cheloniidae > Lepidochelys > Lepidochelys kempii. The sequence goes on from NC_136382.1 coordinate 167,006,171, forward strand.
TAGAATATCAGGGTTGGAAGGGACCCCTGAAGGTCATCTAGTCCAACCCCCTGCTCGAAGCAGGACCAATCCCCAGTTAAATCATCCCAGCCAGGGCTTTGTCAAGCCTGACCTTAAAAACCTCTAAGGAAGGAGATTCTAACACCTCCCTAGGTAACGCATTCCAGTGTTTCACCACCCTCTTAGTGAAAAAGTTTTTCCTAATATCCAATCTAAACCTCCCCCACTGCAACTTGAGACCATTACTCCTTGTTCTGTCATCTGCTACCATTGAGAACAGTCTAGAGCCATCCTCTTTGGAACCCCCTTTCAGGTAGTTGAAAGCAGCTATCAAATCCCCCCTCATTCTTCTCTTCTGCAGGCTAAACAATCCCAGCTCCCTCAGCCTCTCCTCATAAGTCATGTGTTCCAGACCCCTAATCATTTTTGTTGCCCTTCGCTGGACTCTCTCCAATTTATCCACATCCTTCTTGTAGTGTGGGGCCCAAAACTGGACACAGTACTCCAGATGAGGCCTCACCAATGTCAAATAGAGGGGAACGATCACGTCCCTCGATCTGCCCGCTATGCCCCTAATTATACATCCCAAAATGCCATTGGCCTTCTTGGCAACAAGGGCACACTGCTGACTCATATCCAGCTTCTCGTCCACTGTCACCCCTAGGTCCTTTTCCGCAGAACTGCTGCCTAGCCATTTGGTCCCTAGTCTGTAGCGGTGCATTGGATTCTTCCATCCTAAGTGCAGGACCCTGCACTTATCCTTATTGAACCTCATCAGATTTCTTTTGGCCCAATCCTCCAATTTGTCTAGGTCCTTCTGTATCCTATCCCTCCCCTCCAGCGTATCTACCACTCCTCCCAGTTTAGTATCATCCGCAAATTTGCTGAGAGTGCAATCCACACCATCCTCCAGATCATTTATGCAGATATTGAACAAAACCGGCCCCAGGACCGACCCTTGGGGCACTCCACTTGATACCGGCTGCCAACTAGACATGGAGCCATTGATCACTACCCGTTGAGCCCGACAATCTAGCCAGCTTTCTACCCACCTTATAGTGCATTCATCCAGCCCATACTTCCTTAACTTGCTGACAAGAATACTGTGGGAGACCGTGTCAAAAGCTTTGCTAAAGTCAAGAAACAATACATCCACTGCTTTCCCTTCATCCACAGAACCAGTAATCTCATCATAAAAGGTGATTAGATTAGTCAGGCATGACCTTCCCTTGGTGAATCCATGCTGGCTGTTCCTGATCACCTTCCTCTCATGCAAGTGCTTCAGGATTGATTCTTTGAGGACCTGCTCCACGATTTTTCCAGGGACTGAGGTGAGGCTGACTGGCCTGTAGTTCCCAGGATCCTCCTCCTTCCCTTTTTTAAAGATTGGCACTACATTAGCCTTTTTCCAGTCATCCGGGACTTCCCCGGTTCGCCACGAGTTTTCAAAGATAATGGCCAATGGCTCTGCAATCACAGCTGCCAATTCCTTCAGCACTCTCGGATGCAACTCGTCCGGCCCCATGGACTTGTGCACATCCAGCTTTTCTAAATAGTCCCTAACCACCTCTATCTCCACAGAGGGCTGGCCATCTCTTCCCCATTTTGTGATGCCCAGCGCAGCAGTCTGGGAGCTTCTTTATCCTCACTGTAGGACCTTCCTCCTGGTGTCTGATAATGCTTGTACACCTCAGTCCTCCAACAGTCCGCATTCTCACTCTCAGCTCCTAGTACCTCTTGCTCCCAGCTCCTCACATGCACACCACAAACTGAAGTGAGCTCCTTTTTAAAACCGAGGTGCCCTGATTAGCCTGCCTTAATTGATTCTAGCAGCTTCTTGATTGGCTGCAAGTGTTCTAATCAGCCTGTCTTAATTGTCTCCAGAAGGTTCCTGATTGTTCTGGAACCTTGTCTGTTACCTTACCCAGGGAAAAGGGACCTACTTAGCCTGCTCTCCTGCTGCTGCTGCCGCCGCCCTCTGGGCTGGGCTTTCCTTGCTTTTTGCCCCTGCTTTCGGCTTCCCCCCCGACCAGGCCAGATGCTCTCCCCCCCTTTCTTTTCTTTTTGTTGGTTTTTTTTCTTTCTCTGCTGTTACTAGAGTGCTGGCCGGCTGCTAGCCCCCCCTCCCCCCGCCCACCCGCCTGCCCTCGGACACTGCTGCCACTCCAGCTGAAACCCCCCCCAAGAGGGGGGGGCCTGCCGGCCCGCTTCCCCGGAGAGGGGCAGTGGAAGGACCCAGCCTCCAGACCCAGCCACTTGCTGTTTGTCTGCGGACCCGTCTCCAGCTGAGAGAATTTCTTATCATCTGCTCCAGCATCCCTGGAATGCGAAAAAGAAAGCCCAGAACAGACAGAGAAACAGCCGTCTACCAGAGGAACACTGCCCGGGGAATCTACAAATCACCATGGAGGAGGCCAAGACTGAGTAACTTTCGAACTGTGCTCTCATGTGGGGGGAGGCCTTGACTGTGTCGTGACTGTGTTTGTAGGGACACAGGGGGTGTGGCACAGAGCTGCCCCCCGATCCATCTGTGTCCTCCCAACCCTCACATTACTATCCTCATCACTGCCCCCTCCATCGTCATTGCTGGCTGTTTAACATCTGCCTCTGGACTTAGCTGCTCGCCCTGATTCCACCATGTGGGCCAGAAGCACCAGCCAACCAAACAGGACTCTCTGGACAAGCGTACAGAGGTTCATGTGCCTCCCCCCCCCCGAACTGCCCATCCCACAGCCTGTCCCTTTTTACCTTACCCCAACTCCTGTTAACCACCTGCCACCACCCCCGCTGGGGCTTCGGCAATGGAGGGCACCAGGGTGACCTCCGCCGCTGCCATGCCCACCGCCTCCCCAGACTCTAGGGGAGCCCCCCCAGCCGGCGGGAAAGGCCAGGGCAAGAAAAAGGGGAAGGGCCCCGCTAAAACCACCAGGTCCTCCGTGGCAGGAGCCACCCCCACTGCTGCGGCCCTGCCACCGACCACGGCGTCCCTCCCCGCTGCCCCCTCTACCAGCTCTGCGGGTGTCCCTCCCTCACCCCCCAGGACGTATGCCCGGGTGGCGGCAGCCCCCCCGCCTGCCACCTCGTCATCTCTCCCGCCGACCGTCTCCGCCACCATCAACAGCGGCCTGGGCCCCTTCCCCACCATGACAAGGAAGCACGGTGTCCAATGCCTCCTGGTGTCCGCCTCGCCCCACATGGAGACCTACGTGCGGGCGTTGGTGAGGGTGGTGGGGCCCTCAGCCATTGTGGTGGCCTCCAAAATGTATGGGAAGGTCATCGTCTTCTTCGCATCGGAGGCTGCTGCCCAGGAGACAGTGGAGAGGGGCCTGGAGGTGGGGGGAGTGTTTGTCCCCCTAGAGCCACTAGAGGACCTGGGCGTCTGCCTGGTCCTGACCTCTGTCCCTCCTTTTCTCCCCAGTGCTGCCCTGTTACCCACCCTTTCCACCCTGGGGAAACCTGTTTCTGTCATCAGCCCTCTCCCGTTGGGCTGCAAGGACCCCACCCTCTGTCACATCTTTTCCTTCCGCCAGCAAGTGCAGCTTCTACTGCCATCGGCGGCATGTGACGGAGAGATGCTCAAGGGGTCCTTTCTACTCCCCCACCAGGGGGCCCGTTACCAGGTGTATTTCTCCACGGGGAAAGCCCCATGCTACCTCTGCCAGGTGTCAGGGCATGTCCGGAGGGACTGCCCCTTAACCCGCCAAGGAGGGGCACCTGGGATCCCCGAGACCCAGCAGGACATCGGCCCCATCATTGCCGATGCCCCTGGCCGCCTGATACCCGAACCCGCCCCCCCCTTTGGACCATCACTTCTCCCGCTCAGGCCCAAGGGGCACCTCCCCTACAATGCCCAGACAAGCAGGAGAGGCCCCCCCTCGCTGCTGACAGTCTGGCGGGGCCTATGGAGGAGGGTGTGGCAGAGATACCACCAGGCATGGGAGAGAGCCTGCCCCAGGGAGAATCCTCCATCCCTTATGCTGCCCCACCGCAAGTCCCTGAGCCATTGCCTTTACCCCCTGATATGACCTCTGCTAACCAGCCCCCAGATTTTGCCATGGAGGGCTGGGCCCTAGTGCAGGGGAAGCGAGGCAAGCGGAAGGCTTGAGCTCCGCCTCATCTACCCTAGGCGGAGGCCCCCCAGAAGACCAGGAAGGGGGGCACCGATGCCGAACCTTATACTTTGCCCACGAGTGTGTCCCATCCACCGATGTCAGCCAGGAAAGACATGGTAGCACAGGAAGAGCACCATGGGAGACCCTCCCCTCCGAGACCCTCGAGGAAGCCCCTTCTGTCCTGACACTACCCGAAGCCCCCATGAACCCCGAGGCAACCGTTGAGGTGGGTGCCAGAAGGGAGAACCCCGGGGAGATGGAAAGTGTCCTCTCCTCCATGTTCAAGGAGATCAAGGCCCTAGATCTGACCCTGGTCGCCCAGGGGGAGAACGACCTTTTGCCAGCAAACCTCGATTTGGGCGACCTCACTCCACCCCTCTTTTCCCCATGCTCCCTGCCCCTAACTGCTGCTTCTGCTCCCACCTCCAAGGAGCCCCTGGACTCTTCCATTGACCCGGCCGCTGATGGCACCTCGCTGACGACCACTGAGCCTGCTCAGGTGACAGCCGGCGCCACGCAGCCGGGACACGAGCCGCCAGGGGCACCCCCCGTTGGTGCGGAGCAATCCATTTCCTTCCCGGACGGTGGCCCAACAGAAGATAATCCACCTCCTGATGCTGTGGCCGCTAAATCCACCATAGAGCCCACGCCCAGTATCACTGAGAGCTCCCTCCCCACCCCCTTAACTCTCGAGCCTGATCGGGAGGCGCCCCCATCCAGCTGCTTGCCTCCCGAAACCCAGGACCTCGCCTCTGCCCCTGCCCCTGCCCCTATCCAGTCTACCTCCTGCAATGTTATCGCCGCCCCTGGGGCTGACTCCTTCCCTTTTCCAACCGATGACCCCCAGGGAACAGCCTTTGCATTCTCCTGCCCTGACCCATTAGGGGCTGCTATTTTCCCTCCACCGCCCCCTATCGCCCCAGGGCTTGAGGTGGGCCTAAAAGCTCCAGCCCATCAGGCACCCCGTCGGGGGTCCGCACCATGCTTGCCCGTTTTAGTGGGCCACGGGGCTGCACCAAGGTCCCCGCCAGGGAACAACCGGGAAACCATAACCCCACCCCCCATGAGCTGCGAGGAGAGCTGCAGAAGTTTTTAGAGGATGTCCGTGGCTCCCACAACAAGGTACAGCTTGCTCTCCAGCGATGGGGGGATTTTTTTCAAATCCTCTGGGCCACAAGGGCCCTCATGGGGGAAGGTAAAGGGATGGGGAAGCAGGATGCCGCAGCCTACTGGCGGGTCCGCGTCTTCCCGTAGGTGAATAATTGGTCACAGATGGGTCAAGGACTGTTGAGTGGCCCGCTGGGAAATGCGAGCATCCCTGCCAGTGAGGATCCCCCCCAGCCCTCCCCATGACACCTCTCACCATCGCAACGTTGAACTCCTGGGGCTGTAGGATGGCTCTCCGCAGGTCCTAGGTGCTCTCCTTCCTTCGGGAGGGAGGGTACTCTGTGATTTTCCTGCAGGAGACCCATACAGATCCGACCGCCGAAGATAGTTGGCGGCTGGAGTGGGGGGACAGGGTCTACTTTAGCCATTCCACGATTCAGCAGGCTGGAGTGGTGACCCTGTTCTCCCCCGACCTATGGCCCGAGGTGCTAGGGGTCGCCGAGGCCGTGCAGGGTCGCCTGCTGCATCTCCGGGCCCGTATAGAGGGGCTCGTGGTTAACCTCATTAACGTCTATGCCCCGACATTGGGCCCGGAGTGGCTGCAATTCTATCAGCAGGCATCCGCCTTCCTTGGCACCTTAGATTCTCACGAGCACCTGGTCCTGGGAGGGGATTTTAATACCACCCTCGAGGAGCGAGACCGCTCGGGGACCGAGCAGTGCCCGGCCGCCGTGGACACCCTCCGGGAGATAGTTGAACATCACTCCCTAGTAGACATCTGGTGTGACCACCACCCGGATGACATTTCCACGTTCACCTTTGTCCGGGTGGAAGCCCATCGGTCGAGCCACTCCCGGTTGGACTGCTTTTATTTATCATGCTTCCATGTCTCACGAGCCCACTCCTCCAGCATTCGGCTGGCCCCATTTTCTGACCATCACCTAGCCACCGTGACAGCCTCCCTCTGTGCGGAGAGGCCGGGGCCGGCCTACTGGCATTTTAACAACAGCCTGTTGGAGGATGAGGGCTTCGTGATGTCCTTCTGGGAATTCTGGCTGGCCTGGCGAGGGCAGTGGCATGCCTTTCCCTCGGCGCGGCGATGGTGGGACCTGGGAAAGGTGCACGCCCGGCTTTTCTGCTGCGACTACACCCGGGGCACCAGCCGACGGAGAAATGCGGCGATAGAGCAGTTGGAACGGGAGGTCTTAGAGCTGGAGAGGCGTCTGGCCGCCAGCCCCGAGGACTCGCTCCTCTGCGGAGCGTGCCAGGAGAAGCGGGAGGAGCTCCGGGCCCTCGAGGAGCATCGGGCCCAGGGCGCCTTTGTTCGATCCCGCATCCGCCTCCTTCGGGAGATGGATCGCAGCTCCCGCTTCTTCTATGCCCTGGAGAAAATGACGGGGGCCAAGAAACACGTCACCTGCCTCCTGGCAGAAGACGGCACGCCCCTCACGGAACCAGCGGAGATGTGTGGGAGGGCCCGAGCCTTCTACGCAAGTCTTTTCTCCCCGGATCTGACCAACCCTAGCGCTTGCAGAGTGCTTTGGGAGGAGCTCCCTATGGTCAGCGTGAGCGACCGAGACCGGCTAGAGTTGCCTCTCACTCTGGCCGAGTTCTCGGAAGCCCTCCGTCGTATGCCCACTAATAAGTCTCCAGGCATGGACAGGCTGACCGTGGAGTTCTACCGCGTGTTTTGGGACGTCCTCGGCCCAGCCCTAGTCACCTTCTGGGCTGAGTCTCTGCAGAGCGGGGTCCTCCCTCTTTCATGCAGGCAAGCTGTGCTCGCCTTATTGCTGAAGAAGGGGGACCTCCATGATTTACGAAATTGGCGTCCCGTCTCGCTCCTCAGCACGGACTACAAAATCGTAGCAAAAGCAATCTTGCTGCGGCCAGGGTCTGTGCTGGCGGACGTGATCCACCCAGACCAGACCTACACCGTCCCAGACCGCAGTATCTTTGATAACCTATTTCTGGTTCGGGACCTTTTGGAACTCGGGTGTAGAGACGGTCTGTCGTTCACCCTCCTGTCCCTAGATCAGGAGAAGGCATTAGATAGGGTGGACCACGGGTACCTCCTGAGCACTTTGCAGGCGTTCGGCTTCGGACCCCAGTTTGTGGGTTTTCTCCAGGTGCTGTACACTTCCACAGAGTGTCTGGTTAAGTTCAACTGGACCCTGACCGAACCGGTCAGCTTCAGGTGAGGAGTATGGCAGGGGTGCCCCCTCTTGGGCCAGCTGTACGCTCTGGCGATCGAGCCCTTCCTCTGTCTCCTCTGCAGGAGGTTGACAGGGTTGGTGCTGCGGGAGCCGGAGCTGCAGCTGGTCCTGTTGGTGTACGCTGATGACGTGCTCCTCATGATCCAGGACCCCGGCGACTTGGCGCAGGTGGAGGCTTGCCAGGCCATCTATTCGGCAGCCTCCTCCGCCCGGGTCAACTGGGTCAAGAGCTCTGGCTTGGCGGTAGGAGACTGGCGGCAGGCGAGCTCCCTCCCACCCATGCTTCAGACCATCCGGTGGAGCGCAGGTCCGCTGCTCTACCTCGGCGTTTACCTTTCTGCCACGCATCCCTCTCTGCCGGAAAATTGGGAAAATTTAGAGGACGGGGTGATAGAGCGGCTCCGGAAATGGACGGGACTACTCCGATGTCTCTCCCTCCAAGGGAGAGCGCTGGTGCTTAATCAACTAGTCCTGTCCATGCTCTGGTACCAGCTCAACACCCTGGTCCCGGCCCCGGGTTTCCTGACCAACCTCCGGACATCGATTCTGGGGTTCTTTTGGTCAGGAACGCACTGGGCCCCTGTAGGGGTTCTTCATCTACCCCTGAAGGAAGGAGGACAGGGCCTGAAGTGTCTACACACTCAGGGCCGTGTCTTCCGCCTCCAGGCCCTACAGAGACTCCTCTATGGTGCATGCAGTTCGGCGTGGAGCACACTGGCGCATGCTGAGCCGCATCCGAGGGCTCCGATATGACCGGCAGCTCTCTTATCTCCGTCCGGGAGGTCTTCCGCAAGACCTCTCGGGGCTGCCGGTCTTCTACCAGGACCTCCTCTGGACTTGGAAACTATTTTTAACGACCAGGTCTGTGGCAGCCACTGAGGGGGTAGATCTCCTCGCGGAGCCCCTGCTACACAACCCCCAGCTCCGTGTGCAGGTGGTGGAGTCCCGCTCGGTGCGCCAGAGCTTGATCCTGGCAGAAGTCACGAGAGTTGGAGACCTCCTGGACTACAACCAGGGAGACTGGGTGGATCCCCTGATGCTTGCCTGGCGCATGGGGCTCTCCAGACCTCGTACCCCCCGGCGCGTACTTCAGGAGGCGAAGGCCACTTTGCCGCCTGCTGCTTGAGCTTACCTCGACCAGCACGCCCCGCCCTCTCTCTACCCCAGGCCTGCCGGACCTTTTAATTGGACCCCTGCCCCACAGACCCAATTGACCCCCTCACCCCTTCACTGCGAGCCGGCTGCATGAACTGCAGCCGGTACATTGCCAAACTGCGCCAAGGAAACATCTATACACGGTCGAGCTCCACACCCTTCACGCCCTCACCCTAGTGTCCCACCCCGACACAAAGTGGCGAGACCTTCTGCCACCTTTGGAGGGTGAGCGGCCCCGGTGAGCCAGCCTATATTCCACCTTGGTTCTGAGGCCCGTTGGGGACATCAGTTGGTGGCTCCTTCATGGAGCTGTGAGCACGGGCACGTACTTGGCGCGATTCACCCCGTCCCAGATACTTGTCCCTTTTGTGGTGTGAGGGAAACCCTGGCGCACGTAAATTTGGAGTGTGCCAGGCTGCAGCCCCTGTTCCAGCTCCTCACAAATCTCCTATTATGTTTTTGGTTGCATTTTTCCCCTCACCTTTTTATTTATGCACTCCCCATCCGTGGCCTCACAAAGTCATGGGATCTCCTAGTTAACCTCCTCCTGGCCCTGGCTAAAACGGCCATCTATAAAAACAGAGAGAGGAGGTTGGCCGATGGAGTTTCCTGTGACTGTGAGGCCGTTTTCCGATCCTCAGTCCGTTCACGTATCCGGGCGGAGTTCCTCTGGGCGGCGTCCACTGACTCCCTTGATGCTTTTGAGGAACGGTGGGCACTGTCCGAGGTTCTCTGCTTTGTGTCCCCATCCGGGTCCCTTTGTCTGACTCTTCGATGGGGGAGAGAGTAAGGGACCCCAGGCCCAACCATTGCTGCTGCGTACACCACCACCTTAGAGGGGCCCTTTCACACATGGGACCCGGATTGTCCACCCCACAGCCTGCCCCTTTTGTTGGGTGCTTTCAGAGGAGGGGCTTGTTGGTGACACTCGGGCGTGGCGCCAGGTAACTCAAGGGGGTGGAAGACCCCAAGAGTTGATGAAGCCCCCTCGCTCTGGGCCACCAGGTAACTCGGAAGGGTGGAAGACCATGAGAGTCGAGGAAGCCCCCCGCTCTGGGCCCAGGCAAGGCTTGAACACTTCCCTCCCCTGAAGCTAATGAGAAAACAGTTGTGATTGGTTGCTGCGTTACACATTGCATATGCTGCTGTTTTTACTTTGTAAGTGTGTTATGCAAATAAAAACATCTTTTGCTTCAAAAAAAAAAATTACTCTCCTATAGTGGGGCTCCTCTAGACAGGGCCCGACCCTGTCACTATATCTATCTATCTATAGTGATTTTTGTAAAAAAATATATATATTTTTTTTTTCCATTTGACCCCTGCAATTTAGAAAACAACATTGAAATATCAACATTTTTAATGACTTTTTTTCCTTTTTTTGACCTGCTGTAATACCTAGATAAAGCCAGCTGTCAGCTGCGCCGGTTCCCTTCATGCCAGAGGAATCCTCAGGAGTCATTTAAACTGATGTTATGGATGTTTTTCCACAGTCAGAGCAGCTCAAAGGAGTCTAACCAGATCAGAGAATCTTGCCCTTCAACATCTCTGTTGTCAAATTGTCTTTTAATTTTACCAAATACAAATAGATGAAATAGTATTTATCGGTATTGGGTGAGTTATTACATATTACAATCCGACCAATGAGGTATTTATACACAGGAATTCCACTATAAGATCATTTTGTGTACACACACACACTGATCTCTATAGCTGAGATTTGTTTCCTTCCTTTTTCGTGCTCTCATCCCTATGTATGTCGTGATATGACAATCCCCTTGGGGCAGGGACTATGCATTCGTTCTCTCAGTAAAGTGCCATGAATGCCTATGTCAGTATATATGAATACTAAATAATGATCACATATACAAAACAGTAAACTTTGCAAATCACACATGTGTAGAGAAATGCTTTCCGTTTTGCAAAATGGATATAAACTGGCCATCAACAAGTTTAGGCTTGAAATTAGATAAAGGTTTCTAACCATCAGAGGAGTGAAGTTCTGGAACAGCCTTCCAAACAGAGCAGTGGGGCAAAAAACCCAACTGGCTTTAAGACTGAACTTGATAAATTTATGGAGGGGATGGTATGCTGAGACTGCCAACAATGGCATGCAGCTGATCTGCAACTGCTAACAGCAAATATCTCCAATGGCCGGTGATGGGACACTAAATGGGGAATGCTCTGAGTTATTACTTTCCCTGGTGTCTGGCTGGTGGGTCTTGAGCACATGCTCAGGGTCTAACTGATTGCCATATTTGAGCTTAGGAAGGAATTTTCCCCTAGGTCAGATAGGCAGAGACCCTGGGCAGAGGTGCCAACTTTCTAATGTGGTGGAGGATGCTCCCCCTGGCTCCACCCCCACTCCACCCCTTCTCCCAAGGCCCCACTCTGCCTGCTTCTTCCCACCCCATTCTGCCCCCAACTCTGAGTGTGCCCTGCCCTCGCTCTTCCCCCAAGACCCTTCTGCATGCCGCAGAACAACTGATCATGGCAGGCAGGAGGCACTGGGATGGAGGAGGAGGCACTGATAAATGGGGCCGCCGGCTTGCAGGAGGCACTGGGGAGGAGGCGCTGATAGGGGGGCTGCTGGTGGGTGCTCAGCACCCACCATTTTTTCCTGTGAGTGCTCCAGCCCTGAAGCATCCACAGAGTCGGTGCCTATGAGCATGGGGGTTTTTCACCTTCCTCTGCGGCATGGGGCACAGGTCACTTGCAGGTTTAAACTAATGAAAATGGTGGATTCTCTGTAAATTGAAGTCTTTCAATCATGATTTGAGGACTTCAGTATCTCAGCCAGAGGTTAGGGGTCTATTACAGGAGGGGTGAGTGAGGTTCTGTGGACTGCAATATTCAGGAAGTCAGACTAGATGATCATGATGGTCCCTTCTGACCTAAAGTCCATGAGTCTGTGATAAGGCCATATTCTTAGCTGGTGTCAATCTGTAGTCATTGAAGTCCATGATTTACCACCAGTTGAGGTTCTGACCTATAACGTGGGTCCCACTAGGCATTTTGGTCACTGATTCTAATTAACCTTTCCACAAACTATAACATTCTATACTTTCCGCCACATGGCCTCAAATATATGCAGAATTCTTCGCTGCTTATGAAAACATCTGAGATAATTTTTTTAATTCACTTGCAGATTAATTTTTGCAACCAAAATCTGTACTGATCAGTACAAACAAGAGGCAAATGCATTAGCAGCTATGGGAACCAGCTTCCAGAAAGTAAGATTTTATTCACATCGATGAATGATTACTGTGAGAGGTCACCACCACAATCAAACTCCACTGTTTTATTTTCAATAAATCAGCAGATATATTACCCCATTGATCACTCCACTGCAAAATGCCAACTACCCCCCTCACTGAGTCGGGGAACTTGATGGGGCTGGTGATGTAAGAGGACAGCCCCACCAGCTGAGGGACATCTGTAGGTCTCCCCATTGGGTGGGAGGGAGGGAGGGTGGCTGACTGGCCAGCATCCCTCGGCTCTAGGGATTTAACCTATCATAACATCACTGTAATACTGTAAAGTCAAAATGGCAATGATCTAGGTGATGGTGGGAACCATTCAGAAAAAAGTTTACCTGAATGTATGAATTAGTAGTAGAAAGTGCTGCTTGGAGAATGCCCGTAATCTGCCTGTGTTTACATATACGCCCTCTTCTGAAGGGCAACATACCTGACATTTCTAATTCGTAGAAATTAGAAATTTAATATTAGAAATTAGATATTTAATATACATGTGCATATTAAATAAATATGCACATGCTGCATTACCTTGTGTTGGACCATTCCAAGCTTTCCCATGTTTTAAATTTAAAACAGCTCAAAAAAATTACAACTTTTCAATTTGCCAAAAAAAAATCAATTTTTTAGAATGGCCATTGAACCAAAGAATTGGCTGTGTGCACAGCTCCACGTGGAGGGACACAAGGGGTGGGGAGGGTGATGAAGTAAGGGCAATGAGCCAAGAAGATGATTTTAAGCAGAAGCATTTTTAATAGACATTTAGGGACCAAGGTTGCAGTAGTCACTGCCAGAAAGCAAGGAAACTGCAGTAAAGATGTGAACTGATGAGTGCTTGGATGAGTTTTGGCTGTGTGGACTGGCAAGAAAGGCCAGATTTTAGAGATGTGTAAGAAAAAGTGGCAAGATTTAGAAATAGACTGAATATTTTGGTCCACTGACAGGCTGAGTCAAGGAAAACAGATTATGGGCCTGAGTGACAGGAGGTTGGTGGTGTTGTCCATGGTGATAAATTGGAGATAGGGGAGGACTTGGGTGAGGCAGGGAGAAATCAAATGCTCATGGTCATGGTAAGCTGAAGATGGCAACTGGACATCCCTGAAGAGATGTTGGAAAGACAGGCTGAGATACAGATTATATGAAGAGATATAGCTCAATCAGCTGAAAGGCAAATTTGGACCATGATGATAAAGATGGTAGCTAAAGTCATAGTTGTGAATAAGAACACCTAGAGTTTGAATGTAGAGAGAAGAGGAGGGGGCCAAGGATAGAGCCTTGAGGGACACCCCCAGAAAAAGGGAGATGAGGAGGATGATCAAATGAGACCCTGGAAGAGTAATCAGAGAGGTAGGAGGAGAGTCATGAGTGGACAGAACTATGAAAGCCAACAGAGGAGAAAATTTCAAGAAGTAGGGTGTGGTCAATGATGTCAAAAGCCACTGAGAGGCTAATGAGGTTAAGGATGGAATCCAGGCCCTGAGATACAGCCAGGACTTGATCAGTACAGGTTTTAGTGAGAGACATTTTAGTGGAGTGCAGAGCATGGAAGCCAGACTGGAGAGGGTCAAAGAATAGAATGGTGGGGGGGGGGTTGGAGAACAAGTCCAAAACTCCATGGTTGTAGACAATATGATCATTGAGTTTGGAGAGGAAAGAGAAGAGAAAGATTGGGAAATAGTTTGAGGATGAAATAAGGCCAAGGGTAAGCTTTTTAACATAGGCAAAGACCAAAATACGTTGATTCTGGGAGGGAAAGCAACCTGATCAAAGTGATAGATTGAGGAGAAAAGTGAGAGATACAAAGTGAGAACAAGGGTAAGAGAGGTTCAAGATGAAATGGGATGGGAATATTTGTGTAGACCGCCTTAAGAGATTACAATTATTATTCCTAAAGAAGGGTTTTTGAAGGGGATTTTGTAAAATTCAATGTATTATAATTTGTTTTTAAATTTCTGAAGATGGAAAATCCCCAAGTGTATAGACAACAGAGAGAGAAAGATCTTCAAATTAATCTCTGAAATCAAATTGGTGGTCAATTGTTCTAAATCATTAACCTCTACAGAGATGCAACTCAAAATAAAATGCAGGTTGCAGAAAACTCCTAGCAAACTTTCTATTATTATTGATTCCCTCTCTACGTACTGTTGGGAAGGATGTATTGAATGAAAGGTACCCTTGGTGTTTCTGGTGGAATTGCTCTACTATTTTGGAATTTAGGCTACTGGTTAAACACAGAATTTTTTAAATCACCAGATTATATTTTCCTTTTATGGAAAATATTTTCTCATTGTGCTTATGGTCTCAAATCAGCCTGCTGAGCCACTGAAAGAACCTTTATTCACACATGATATTAGCTATGAATAATGTATTCACTATCTTTTGGGAAAGGCCCACACCTGCCATAGAGACAGAACAGGTGGAAAGGATGTGGTTCATTTCAGCCGGGGCAAGTTAACACTGCACCTGCAGAACAAGTTGCAGGCTTTGTTGAGAGTCAGTCTCAGTTTTACACTTTCATGGACAATAATTTCCTGCATGTTTGGAACCCAAACGTTACAATAATCTTCCTTCCTCTTTTTTTTTTTGTTTGTTTTGGTAATTCTCTCTTATTCTAATACATGTGTATAGTAAAACCGTTCATATAATCCCACGGCAGAGACTTGATCTCTTACAGTGTTCAAGTTTAGTTAATAACATACAGCCAGATCCTCAGCGCTGCTTCCTCTCTTTTCATTGTGAAAGGCATAGACGGTGAGCTGGCAGCATGCTGGAGGCCTGACTCAATAATCTCTTATTAAATAATAATTATAGCTAAAACTGAGGAATCTTCACAGCTATTCCACTAACAGAAAACAAAATACATTCTTCATTTGGGTTTGCAGATAACTTATTTAACTGGTGTGCTCTGGATAAGAGTTAGAGAAACTGAGGGTTTGCCTTAGTTAACCTGAGGGATGGGGTAATGCTGTTTCTCCCTATCTAACTTTTCTTTGGGTAATGTTTATGGCTAATTCATTTTATGGCAGGACTAAGCATCTGGAAAAAAAAATCAGGGCCAGATTTCCAATTAGGCACAGTAGGCATGTGCCTAGGGGCGCCTTACCTCTCTAAAACCGTGTGCAACACAAAGATCAGCTGTAGGGGCTGTGGGGGGGATGGGAGGGAGAGCTGAAGATGCTGTGCCTAGGGGCACATAAGGTGTAAATCCGGCCCTGGTTGGAATCTTGATGCACTGAGACCAAGAAATGTTCTGAGAAATGTAAAGCAGAGTAACCAGAGAAATCCCTGTTGAAGGAATGCAGAGGAAGATTGTTTCAAACTTTCTGGCCTTGTCTATACCAAGATGTTAAAGCACCTAAGGCATAAATTCAAATCTCACTGAAACCAGCAGCAAAGAGAATTACAATAATCTTCCCCTGCATTCCTCCAACAGGGATTTCTCTGCTTTGCATTTCTAAGAACTCTTTTTCGTCTCTGTAAATCAAGATTCATAGAAATGTAGGCCTGGAGGGGACCTCGGTAGGCTATCTAGTCCAGGCCTCTGCACTGAGGCAGGACTAAGTATTATCTAGACCATCCCTGACAGGTGTTTGTCTACTCTGTTCTTAGAAGCCTTCAGTGTCAGAGATTCCACAATCTCCCTAAGTGCTTTGTTCCAGTGCTTCACTACCCTGACAGGACGTTTTTTCTAATCTAAATCTCCCTGGCTAC
Organism: Lepidochelys kempii; assembly: GCF_965140285.1. NCBI lineage: Eukaryota > Metazoa > Chordata > Testudines > Cheloniidae > Lepidochelys > Lepidochelys kempii. Next base: position 167,021,723 of record NC_136382.1, read on the forward strand.
AATTTAAGACCATTACTTCTTGTCCTGTCTTCAATGCATAAGGAGTACAATTTATCATTCTCCTCTTTATAACAAGCTTTTACATACTTGATGACTATTATCATGCCCTCTGAGTCTTTTCTTCTCCAGACTAAAGAAAACAAGTTGTTCCAGATACTTAGTCCCACCATAAAAAGATATTGGTTTTATTGGTCCCTATCACAGGGTACATTTGCTGCTGGGGCTGCCCCTTGTGGTTGGGTCTAGGGATTAGCTCCCACCTGGCCTAGTGTCCCTTCTGTTGCTCGCTTGCTCACTCATTCCATGGCCCTCTCGCTCTCCAGGACTTAGGGTGCTCTCTCTTTGTGACTCAGCCCTCCAGTCAGATCACTCTATAGTCCCACCCCTAGGGTATTGATGTTTCACTGGACCAACTGTCCAGATGCCCCTTCACCAGTCGTGCATCACTCCTTGGTGGCTGGTAGGGGAACCTGGGCTTACCTGCTATTCCAGCTCCCAGTGCAGGGCCCCTATAATCATGACTGGTGTGGAGAAAGTAAATTAGGAAGTGTTATTTATTCCTTCACATGACACAAGAACTAAGGGTCACCAAATGAAATTAATAGGCAGCAGGTTTAAAACAAACAAAAGGAAGTATTTCTTCACACAACGCACAGTCAACCTGTGGAACTCTTTGCCAGAGGATGTTGTGAAGGCCAAGACTATGATACGGTTCAAAAAAGAACTAGATAAATTCGTGGAGGATAGGTCCATCAATGGCTATTAGCCAGGATGAGCTGGGATGGTGTCCCTAGCCTCTGTTTGCCAGAAGCTGGGAATAGGCATCAGGGGATGGATCACTTGATGTTACCTGTTCTGTTCATTCCCACTGGGGCACCTTGCATTGGCCGCTGTCGGAAGACAGGATACTGGCCTAGAAAACTTTGGTCTGACCCAGTATGGCCGTTCTTACGTTCAGCAGCCAAGGTCTACAAAGTCTCAATCCTTTCTGCCCTTTCCCTAGGCTTCTTCCTACTCCACCTTTCTTCCCCACAATTCCTCTTAGTAAACCCTTCCCACAGGGCTAGGATCCTAGAGCTTTTACTCCCCCTGGGGTTTACTCTTACCCATCGCTTTGTGCCCAGAGAATGACTGTAGACTCACTCACTGTAGTCGCCTACTGCTCTCAACAACTTGGCTTTATACAAGCCCAGGTGGACTTCATCTTCAGTTAGTGCTTATCACTCAAGCCTGACTCTCCCCGTGGTGCGGCCTATAAGGTTAACGGCCCCCTTCTGAGCCACCTTAACTCCTTAAGGCCTCGTGTGGGGTGAACACCCATTACAGTTCCTAAGTAGTCTATGCTAAGATTTGAAAGTGTAATAGCACTAGAAAGTGCCAACATGATTTCCAGCCTTAGCATAGAGAGGGTCTTTGCATCAGCAAAGTCTGTCACATTATGTCACTTGATGATACAGGCACCAAAGACAGGAGTTTCCAAAGGGTCATTGCCCCCTACTTTTTAAATGGGGGGGCATGCCTTTCACACATACTTTTGAGACCATGAACTTGGCAGAGGTGCTACAAGGCGGGTGAGGGCCCAGGCCCCTGACCAGAGCTGTTTGGCATAATGGTGGAGCCCCTTCCCTGCTGGCATGACAGAAGGGTGGCCAAGCCAAATTTGAGCAAGTGGCATTGTGACCATTGTGCTCCTACCCCTCCCCCCCCACACACACACACTTTTGGAGTCCTTCCACCACCCCTGCTTGATGGTACCATAGATCGATGGTTAATAACAAGCTGTCTTGGAAAACAGTCAAGCCAAGAGCTTGGAAAAAGAGGTAAGAAATGTTTTGGTGCAATAAGGTAAAAAACATAGCTGGAATTCTGCATGGAATCCATACAACATGGGGGGGGGGGAATACATGCCTTTACTGCATCAGGTAAAGTAGTTTCTAGAGGAGTACGCTGTATATTTCTAAATAGCTGCAGTGATATGCAGCATTAATATTTGAAGGTTTGAGTAGGTTATCACTATGTGGTCAATCCATCCGTCACAGCTTATTTCTTTGGAAGCCCCTGCTCCTCAGACATTAAATAAGTACTTTGGGAGATCACCCATACAAATGGATTGTCACTTATGTATTATTTTAACTGGCGGCAACAGGGTTAACATTGTGAATTGTGGTACACCTTGATAACCAGCATGTATCAAACTTTGTCAGGAAAGGAGATGTACTCCAAACAGGAAGAGACACAGTGCTGCTGAGAATCCCTCATCAAATGCAATAGAATATGAAGGTACTGCTCTGTTTTTTTAGTTCTGCCATCCAAAAGCAATTCAGAACCCCGAGGACACTGTCTTAGTCAGAGATCTGAAATGCAAATGAACAGTAACGTTGACAACCCAAGACCAAACAAGAACAGAGACAAAGGACTTGACTTGAAAGCTTCCTGGAAAGGTCTTTCTGTGAACTCATAGCTTTATGTGGGGCAGAGGCATATTTATATCTTAAACTTTACCAGGATAAGCTAGATGGGTAGTTTTATTGATTGCTTGAGTCCCCCAGAAGATTTTAGTGGAGAGAAAACCTGAGGTGATGGTACAGAGAAATCATTTAGCAGTGGAAGACTTTAGGACTAATGAAACACCTGTCCAACATGAAAAGTTTTTGGGTATGATTTAGCCCCAAGGAATTATCATTCAGATCACTCAAGTAGCAGAACATTCTCATGCCTTCTTTTTCTTGAAGATGCATTTCTTCAGATGAGAAGCTAAGTCCAGCTCCCTTCTGTGTCCCTCTGGTAATTTGTCATAAGGTCCCTTACCAGGAAGTTATAACCCACAACAAAGTCAGATACTTTTGATAATCACAATGTTATTCATCCAACAACACCATCAAAGACACTTTGCAGACACTGTCAGCAAATGCAAGGAGTAATATGAGAACTTTAATCCACAAAACACTCCACTCCAGACTCTGCCATTTCATTCAGAAGACACAACCAACCAATAGGGGCATCCACAATCCAGGGGAGAGATTAGGATTCCATGCCACTTAGAGAGTAGAGAGGGGATAATCAAGCTGTGCTAGCCAACAATCCTGCTCTCAGGGTGGGGTTTTTTTGTTTGTTTGTTTTTTTAAACGTTCTAATTAGATCTGAGCATAGATTTTGTAATTAATGCTGAAAAACAGGTGAAGCTCTCTTGGTTTGGGGTTCATTACAAATTGAAAAGTTGGCCCTGTTTATTACAATTCTTTCAGGTGACCCCGAGTTGAGTTTTAGGCTGAATTCAACCCTTTCTGTAGATGCCAAAGGGCAGCTTGTGGTTCAGAATGGAAACAAAGCAAAACTCAGTAGAAAATCAATGTTGCACCTCTGAGATGGAAAACATGCAAAACTGCTGAGCCTCGTATGATTCCCACCTGAAGACATAAGTATCTCCTCAGCACCTTGGGGAGGGAGGCATCTAGTCAGAAACTCAGTCCAGGTTCACTCAAATCTGGCCTAAGTTCACCTGAAACGTATAGCAAAACTCAAGAGCTGTGTGCATACGTATTGGCAGCTTTAGCTCGAGGGTCCAAGACTGTGTGTGGTTCATTATTTGGTGCTACACTAGCAGAAGCAGTAGCTTTGGGGAAAGATGCCAAAGAGAAAAACACATGGAAAAGGGATGGTGAGAGGCCTACTGTGGCCATACTGTTCCTGCTCTGCAGCAATAGATAGAGCTTCCTGCTCTCCCTCCTTGCACACTTATTGTAACATCTCTCAATGTCACTTTCTGGCCAACAGCGCTGGGTGGCAAATCAAAAGGCATCTCATACTTGGCACTTGCCTGGTGCTGGTCTTGGCTATTTTCTTCAGCCTGTCCCCCTCCCCCAACACACTGTCTCTCTTTCTCACCCTATCAAGAGACTCCATGAGGCTTTTGCCTTTTACCCCTTCCATCTTCTTCCTACTTAAAACAGAAAATTCCCTTATTTCCATCCAGCCCCACAGGTTTGGCTGCTGATGGGGCACCACAGCCAAAGGGTTATCCCCTGTGGCCACACTCTTCACACATCCCTAGGACTGGCTATGCACTTGCCAGTAATATTCCTGTGCTTTGCAGGGCCCTAAGAAAGGGGTTTGAGCTGTGAGTGATTGAGACTCGCATGGCTCAAAAGAGTGCTTGTCTTGCTTGTTCTTAAGGCTTGGCACCTGCTGCAACTTGCACAATATCCAAGGACACTGGGAAACCAGACAAGTCAAATACATGAAAAACTTTCTGCTGGATGTTCTGTTCCAAAACTAATTATGGCTGACTGATGCCAAATGGTGCATTGTCTCAACAACAGCCAGGTCACTCCCGTAAAGAGATTTACCTGAAACATTAAATTTGCATCTGGATCCAGATACATATTTGTCCAAGGTTTGGAACTGACATTTGGGTAGCTGGGGTTTTACATTGCTTCATTATAGAGATAAGAGCCGGAAGCAAAGTTCAGAACCAGATCTGAAATACCCCAAACTGAAGGGATAGTCAGATCAGAGTTTTGGAAGCAGGGATATGCCAAAACCCGCAGCATCAGAGCAGGGAATAATATAAAAGGAGAGGAAACAAAGAAGAGTACAAATAAGGGAGAAAATCCTGCTGCTCAATTATACTGTGGGCTTGGCACACAATATTTACTTTCACCGTTCACTCAGTTTGCCACAGCTTGGAATATTACTCACAGGTTCATCAAGGTACTTAGGAATGATTATGAAAATGTCCCAGGAATCCAAGTTTGTCAATAACTTCATTAAAAGGACTTATGTAGAACAGAAGAATAGCTATTCCTATATTGCATGGCCATCTACTTCTATCTGATGAGTTCCCTGATTCAGAACGAAACATCACAATATCGCATCATATATATCAGTAATTCTTTATTTGCCCTGCATGGTCTTTTTCAAGGTGTGTCTTTTGAACCTTAACAGATCTTATTGATACAGTCGGGTTTAAAATGTAATGAACCAGTCAGAGGGTCCTAATTTCTGCATGTGTTGAATTTTTGTATTAAAATAGGCATTTCCACACAAACTGATTAATTTGCACACTTAACTACCCAATTTGCATGTACAAAATGCTCACTTGTGTGCACACATAGCGTACAAGCAAATAAGTATTGTGACGGGGCAAGGCCAGATGGCTATAGAAAAGTAGTGGGAGATAGATATATTAGCTCCAGGCTAAACAAATCCCTGGTACCAGGTTAAGTGAAATGGAAGCTGCTCCAGGTCAATTAAGACACCTGGGGCCAATTAAGAACTTTGCAGAAGGCAGGGAGAATGCTAGGTTGATTGGGACACCTGAAGCCAATCAGGGGCTGGCTGAAACTAGTTAAAAGCCTCCCAGCCCATCAGGTGGGTGTCCATGTCAGGAGTTGTGGAAGGAAGTTGCACTGTTGGAGAGGCTGAGTAGTACACACCATATCAGGCACAAGGAAGGAGGCCCTGAGGTAAGGGTGAAGTGGAGCTTGAGGAATTGAGAGCTGCTGTGGGGGAAGTAGCCCAGGGAATTGTACATGTCATGTTTCTAAAAGGTCAGCTACCATAGCTGATACTATTAGGGTCCCTGGGCTGGAGCCTGGAGTAGAGGGTGGGCCTGGGCTCCTCCCCCCCACCTTTGCCCCCTGATTAATCACTAAGACTGGGAGACATCAGAGACTGTGCAAGGAAGGATAACTTCTCCACACCTCCCTCGCTGGCTTATGATGAAAATGGCTCAGTAGACTGTGACCCTTGTCCCTAGAGAAAGAAGGGTTACGTGGAAGGTCAAGTGAGTCTCTGAAGCTAGCGAAATCCGCTAGGAAATGCGGGACCCATGGAGGCAAGGACAGAGCTTTGTCACAGTATTTGCAACTGCAAATCCAATAATTAGGCAAGAATTGAGGAAACTTTTGTGTGCAAATATCAATTTCTGTGTGCCAACAGGTACATGCACAACTGTGTCCACAGGACTCAGAGGCCCTCTGAAAATATCCCTGTCTCTGATAAAAGCAACATTAAGTTCTTTCTCAGATAGGGGAGGAGACAGAACACTTCAACAGCCCTATTTAAAACACATTTCTGTTTTATGATATTCAACAACTACAGGGAGCAGCAAGTTTGCTTGATATATTTGTGGGGAAAATACAAAATGTCCTTTTATTTTATGAATAAATTTATTACTTTTCTTCAAATTTACACAGTTTTTAAAAGGTGGTACGATTTTATGTCACACCTTGCATGCTGAGTATGTTTGTTTAACCCTGCATTATTGGGATATTGAATTATGAGTTAGAAAGGGATGAATGTTCTATATTTATAGGCCTGATTCAGAAGAAGCAACCAACTACCCACACAAAATACACAAACTGTTTTGCACATGCTGTTATCATGACTGTACATGCAATTCTGTTGACAACTATATGAACAAACAGCCAAGTTCTCAGCATTTTGCACACACAATTGCACACATATGGGGAAGACTTTGCAAGTCTTAGATGATCTGAGATAAGCATCCATACCTGGGTTGCTGGGGAAGGCATTTATCCAAGCCAAACCTCCACTCCTTTGGAGATTTACCCATCACTAGCATAAAGTGCTTATGTCACCACAAACAAGAGGTAGTTAATTCCATATTGAGTCACAATGGACTAAATTTTACTCACACTTCCAATGGTACAAATCTACAGAAACTCCACTGAAGTCCACTAGAAGTTACATCAGTGTAAAATGGTGAGAGATCAGAATTGGGCCCAGTACCCCTCACCTGGCCTGACAGTTTCTCACCAACTTCTTTAATCTACCAAGGTCAAAGACCTTTCCCAGCTCCACAGCAGATCATAATCCAAATACTATATTTACAGGCCAAGGCTCCCTTTTTTAATAACACTACTTATTTTCTTTTCTGGTAGCCCCATTACCACCTACAAATCTTAGACAAGGCCAGGGGAACACACATGTTTCGGGGAGAAAGGATCCCAATTTCTGAGGCAATATTACTACCATCATCATCATCTACTTTCTGCCCTTGATAACATCCTCTGAAAAGCTGGCAGATGTGAAACTTGAGCTACCCATGGGCCTCCAAACATCCTATAGCTATAGGTATCCAAAGTGGTTCGGATCTTCTCCAATTTCTATGCTGATCATACATCTCCTTCTGAAAAAGGCAGGGGGAGTAATGTGTGTGTGAGAGAGAGAGAAACAGAGACTAGGCTAATCATATTTCTCCTTCAGAAAAGGGGGGATGAGAGAAGCAGAGAGAGATTAGATACAGAAAAACTACAAAATTTTAAACACATGGATATATTAACCGTGTGCAAAAGTTTCCTAGCGAGAATATTTCCTTTTGGATGATTTAACAAATGTAAGCTGGATCAAGTCTACATTATGCAAGAAATATGTTAGCTTTCTTCTATAGTCACGCACAAATGGCTGGAACTAGCTCGATATGGTCCCATCCTATAAGCTGAAAACAGAAATAAATTGAAAGATTTATAAATTGGAGGTGCAATTCTTCAGCTACATTCATTTAAAGATGGTGAAATAAATGACAAAAGCATTCACTCAGAATGTTTTATGAAGCAGATCTAATGTGCAGGTTTTGTGACCTGCAGTGACTTTAACTTCTCAGTAAATCAAAAAGCTTAACAAATATTAAGATGGCAAAGATTACCTGTGTGTGCCAGATTTTATCTTTTATCCGTTATCATTTAGGAAATGAAAAGCTTGACTCGGAAATCAGACAGTGAGTCATGTGATTCAGGAGGTCTGGCAGTCCCACGATACAAGGACCTGCAGCAAGAGACAGAAATTCCACATTTACTGATTAGTTTTCAATCCTTAAGAAAATGTAGGCTTTTTATTGGCAATCAAATGACTTTTAGAATCAGAGCAATTCCTTTTAAGTTCCATTGCATAAAAATAATTATGACCTACAGAAAATAGCCAGACCAATGGTTCACCTAACAGTAGAGCGCAGGGTCATCAGCAGCATATTTGATTCTGTGAGGCCTTGAGCTTTTGGGGACAATCCAACACTGCTTTGACAAATCATAGGCCAGTGCATTTTACCTCTCCAGCTATTGGTCTAGACCAGTCGTTCCCAAACTTGTTCCACCGCTTGTGCAGGGAAAGCCCCTGGCGGGCCGGGCCAGTTTGTTTACCTGCCGCATCCACAGGTTCGGCCAATCGTGGCTCCCAGTGGCCGCAGTTCGCTGCTCTAGGCCAATGGGAGCTGCTGGAAGCGGCGGCCAGTACATCCCTTGGCCCGCGCCTACATTGGGACCATGTGTGACTTAAAGTCTAGTCATCAGGCCAATGAGATATTGCAATGCCTGTATAGGAACAGCTCCATAGAAACCTCGTTTCCCAGCCTCCCCAACTCCCCTGGGGGTTTTTTTTGCATCCTTTAACATTGCAAAGCATTCAGGGGACTTGAAGCCCTGTATTCCCCAGTCTCCAGATCCCCACCACTGCCTTTCCAGCCTCATAGAAAAGAAGCGTCATTCATAAGTTTTCCCCTCACTGGTGTATCCCATGCCTTGGGATGTGACTAAATTAGTGTGCATGCAAATACAGAGTCTCAGTTGAGGGAGTGGCTGCTGCATCATGATCTAAAAAATTCTGTATTGATGCAATTTTGCACAAGGCACTTTATATAACACACACACACAACTTAGGAATCTACCCTGAAGTTCCCACTGACACTGCTCTCTTCTCTTTCAGATGCAGTGACCTTTTTAGATTTGTTTCAGTCTTCATGGGAGCTGACTCATGTAATCCAGTCTTGCTTGTGTGCATGCAAAATGTCTGATACAGTAATTGTATGGGAAGAGGTACACACAGAACAGAACCCTGTTTTGACTACACGGACATTTATTGGTTTGCTTCAAATGCTACTAAGTAAAGAAAGGACACAGGATAAGTAACTCATCCAATAGGCCAAGAGAGTCACAATGGCTACTTAATTATGAAGCTCTTCTAGGCACTTATATATTAATTCCTGGTGTAATGTAGTGTCAAGCAGAGGAGAATAAAGGTTAACATATTCTATTAGTCCCAATTGTTGCAAGAATTTCATAGCACAATATGGTTCATTAAATGTGGAATCTAATAATTATGTTCACCATAATAGAAATTATTCACATGAACATGATCTGAATAGTTATGATTTATTAATTTAGACATAAATTTAATTAACAATTGATTCCAATTGAGTCTCACATTGAACAATAAGTTTTGTTGTATGCCATATAGTGGAAACAATATCAAGTGAGAAATATGAAGTTATAGGAAGCAAGGGGTCACTCCATTTTTAGGATTTCTATTACTGCTTCCTGCTTTATAAAAAGGGTTGTTTGCCGTGTTGTTGTAGCCATGTTGATATCAGGATACGAGAGACACAAGGTGGGCGAGGCTTGTCCCTTCTACCAACAAAAGCTGGTCCAATAAAAGATATTATCTCACCGACCTCGTCTCGCTCATAAAAAGAGTAGCACTTCAGTGGAGCATGGAAACTAATTTTGTATCTGAGGGTCTTTTCCCCCACATTGGTAAGAATCCTAGTTGGATCACCTGTGTGCCAGATCAAGCCACAAAGATGTGTTATAATGCCAACTCTTCAAAAGCACCATTTAATTTGCTCCCATTTCTCTAGCCACCTCATTTCTTCCCACAAACAACGGAAGCCAGTGTGTGCAAATAGCTGTCACACATGGAAACAGAATGGAAGTAAACTACTTCATTTGCCTTATATACAAATGACTGCAAGAGCAAGTGACTGAACAAGGAAAACTGTGGGCGCAGATGATGGCCCATGCAACATAGTGGGCCCAAACTTCAACATCAGGTCGGGGCCTCTTTGAAAATATGGTCTTAAGTGTACCAGTTAAAGACCCTGGGACACAGCAGGACTTTGAATACATTCATTCTTCACTTTGTATTCAGAATGATTCATGTAGTCAGGATCCAATCCTGATCAGCTGAACGCAGTATTAAACCACTGAAACCGGCTGAAGCCGATATTAGGAGGCCTGCAGCGAATAAATCAGTTTTGAAAGTACTTTGAGACCCTGCACAGGGGAAGACTTTTTATACTGAAGTCAATGGGGCTCTCTCATGACACAGGGCTGCACAAAACAGCTTGTAGGGTTGGGGCCTAAGGGATAGATTCACAAAAGTACTTAGGAGCCTAAACCCCAGACACAGTCTCTTTAAACTGGGCTTAGGCTCTTAAGTAACAGTTTTAGCCTCCACTGTGATTCACAAAACTTCGGCTGAACACTGTAGGCACCTAAACTCACTCAGCAACTAAAACTTTGCAGTTTAAAGATCCCTTGGCACCGAGGTTTCTGGGCATGAGCACTGCCTATCTCCCACCTAAGCCCCAGAGCGATTCAAAAACCAGGGGAACACCGGCATTCAGTTGTCTACGTCGCAGGTGGGGCCTAATCCAGTTGGCAGCCTCAAGGGCAAGACAGCAACAACTTCCCTCATACCTTTCAGCCCAGTACTCACCTGGGCTGTGGAAGACCCCTGCTTCAAGGCCCCCCTCCACCAGAGGGGGTGAAGGGATTTGAAGAGCAATCTGCCACCTCCCGAGTGAGTAGTCTAGCCACTGGGCTATAAGATATTCTGGTATGGGACTCCCCCAGTGTCTCCTATTGAAGCTGTGGATAACTAATTGAAGAGCCATGTTGGGGGTGGAGGGGAAGAGAGCGAGCACGCGCACAAGAATAAGAATGACTGTGAAGCCTGATGGTTCGAGCACTAGCCAGAGCTCTGTAAGACTCAAGATCCAGAGCCCCTGCTCCAATGACTCTTAAATTAGTTATCCCCAGTGGAGCAGCTGCAACAGGAGAGGCTGATGGAGCCCCACCTCCCATCCGAATATCCCATGGTTCAGTGGTCGGGGCACTCCCAGGAGAGGTATCCCTGTTCAAATCCTGTCTCCCCCTCAAGTGGAGGGAGAACTTTTGCTAGGGGTGTCCCATATCCCCGGTGAGTACTCTCACCACTGGTTCTTCTCTTCATCCCCTCTTCCAAAAATACCTTAGGCACCTCCCTGCAAAGAGGGCTCAGAGCTGAACATTGCTAGCAGAGGGACATGCCTCCTGGCAGCTTGGATTTAAGGGATGCAGCTCCAAGAGAGGGTGGGCCTTAGCACACATCCCTCTCATCAGCATCTCCCATTGGTTAGTTTAGGTGGCTCCCCACCTAGCATGCTGGCTTTTGTAAATTGTATTCTAAGGGTATGTCTACGCAGCAACTAGACACCAGCCGACTCAGGCTCATGGAGCTCTGGCTGCAGACTGTTTCATTGCTGTGTAGACTTCTGGGCTCGAGCTGGAGCCCAAGCACTGGGACCCAGTGAGGTGGGAAGGTACGTCTACATGGTGATAAAAGACCCACAGCACAGCCATGACAGGCCCAGGTCATGTAACCCAGACTCGTGTGGCTCGGGCTGCTGGTCTATAAAATTTCAGTGCAGATGTTCAAGCTCAGGCTGGAGCCCAGGCTCTGGGACTCCCATGCACTGCCATTTTATAGCCCCACAGCCCAAGTCAGCTGTGTAGACATACCCCAAAGCATCTGTCTCTCCTCATTCACTGTATAGGAACTAGGCATCTAACTTGGGCTTTGTGAATCGCAGTGTGCGCCTGTGGTATTTCTAGGCAGCTAAGGGTCTGATGAATATCATAAGGAGTTTCTGGTTTTGGAGGAGAAAGGTACCCAGATGAGACTAAACAAAGAGCATCAGGACAATTGAGCCAGATCAATACTCCCAATAATCCACTTCCTTCTATTCCCTCTCCCTTTCTGGTGGCATGTTTAATGATCAACTGTCATTTTAGTGTTTCTTTGTTCACATCCATACTATGCTGGGGTGTCACTCATATTACTCTTTACTATTACTGAATGCTACACCCAGCTCCACCACCAATTTGCTTAACCTCTCTGTGACTCAGGTTCACAATCTGCAGAGTGGGAACAATACCAACCTCCCAGGAGTTCTGTGAACCTTAATTCATTAATGTTTTTAAAACACTTTGAGGTTCTCACGTGGAAGACACTGTAAAAATGCAAAGTATGATTGATTCAAACTGACCTTCCCCTTGAAACATCACCATTTGAGCTATAATTCCAAATCCTGACTATGACCAAGTGCTACATAGTGGGATTAACTATATTAATGCTTAAAGCTGTTGCTTTCCCTCCCCCACTCCCATGTTCACAAGCTCATGCTTGTGTGGATCTAATCTTGGACAATTCCTTAATGATGCAGATTTTTATTTGAAAATTACTGTTATATTTTCCTGGCTTCTAGCAGATTTTATTCTCATTGCATCTAAAATGTCAGAGTTTCCATTAACTATAAATATACCATGCTCAGTATAAACCTTCACAATTTGTGTGTATGTCCGCATACACAAAAGGTAAACACTAAGTAGTATTTTTACATATATATGCACTAACACAGAGAGAATTCATGATAGTTTGAAGAGGCATTAGGGGTTTACGAGCTTGAGTTTGGAATGGCCACATATTTTACAGGAAAAGTATGTTAGATGTTTTAGAAATTATTTATTATTATCATTTCTTGTATCCCTTCCCCTGCAAAGTAAGGTTCCCTGGGTACCAGGATTCTAACTGTACAGATCTCAAAAACTGCACAGACCTCAAAGAGAGAGGAAAAATTGTAACTAACACATTGTTAAAATATACTTAAAGAGCTTTCTTATACATAATACTGCTGCAATCATATTTTGAAACACAAAGGTACAAAGTTATAGTTGAGTTTCCCGCCCTGGGCCAGATACTGACCTAAATTTCATAGGTCCACAATCTGCTTTCAGTGTACATACCTATGCTGATTTACATCAGCTGAGGATCTGGCCCACAGACATGTGCAGAAGTTGTTTTAAGATCACCTTTGCATCTCTTAATATGCTGCAGCTCTGTGCAAGGCCAGTCTCCCTTGCACCCTATGTTATAGGAGCCTTAACACCTCCTGAGAGGTGCTTCATGTCCTTAACAACTATTGAAGCTAGTAGGGCCTAAGGGAACTCAGCACTTTTGTAAAATGAGACCTGTGTGAGTACTAGTAACAACAATTGGTTGGCAAAGATGCCGAGAAACTGGGATAAGGGCTCTTTTTTTAAGGTAACTATTATAAAGCTAAATAGATTAGAGAGATCTTGTAAAATAATCATCTCTAATTTTAAGAGATTTCATTAGTCTGTCTAGAACTCAGGAAACAAAATTGTGTTCTATTTCTTCTTAATTGCTCTCATTGAATTAGCATTACAAGGGCATATTAACTATTATAAGGTGACAGCAATTTACTAGTATTGTTGATATGTTAATTCTATAACTGAACAGTAACTTTAAAAGAGCAGAAATACCAACTTTGCCAACCTACATGCAATTAAATGTGCTTCCCAGTGTTACGGACATGCTTTTAAAATAGATGTAATGACAAGTGTTGCTATACTGACCTGTAGTGAGGAGGATGCATAAGACCCTGCTCAATAAATATGGCTGATTTACAACAATCTCTGTGCTCACAAAGCGTGTTTTTGAAGATATCTTGATTATTAAGCACAACAGGGCTGGTCAGGATGCCAGCGCCTCCTTCAGCCACCAGTCCATGTGCATCTCTCAATCAGAGAGAGCAGCAATACTCCTGTAAATTGACTAGCTCACTGGATCCATAGGAATTTTTGCAATTCTGGTCTTCCATGACACTGAACAATCCTCGAGGGGAGTAACATTGGGAACAGCACAATGTCACATAAAACAGTGTAGATTCCCAGCAGACAATGTCAAGGAGAAATGATGTGTCTCAGGATCTTCCAGACAGCTCAGTTCAAACACCATTTTAGTGCATGTATCTACTTTGGTGATTTTCCAGTGCAGCTGAAGTCCCCACGCAATAGGTCCCTTAGGACCCCAAACCTTCTAATCTGGATTTGCTGAGATACCATGACATCCATTCTCTGGCTGGACACCATGTCCCAGGAAGGCTTTGCATCCATGTATCTCTGACTTTAATGGATCTACCAACATGAGACGCTATTGTGGATGCTACACTTGACTACAGGAGGCATTAGGTCCCTGATCAACTGCCCAAAGGTATAGCTTGGTCCCCAGAGATCACTTTAGTGCAAAGAAGCATGGTCAGTTAAAGCTCAGTGCAAAGCTTCTGAATCATGTGGGGCATGATTCAAGACTGATAGCCTGACTGAGAGATATCAACAGTTTGGCAAATACCATTTCCTCCAGCCATCAGGTGACAACATGGACCATTCTATGAACATAGGGGCCTCATGGCTGCAAGCACTTTTATAGCTCTGATGGCACATTTCCACATGATACTTCATCTGAAGCCCCTGAGATGATATGCAGGGACTCTCATATCTCACTAGCAAACTGCAGAGGCCACAGATATGTATAACCTGATTTAGGGTGCTCAAGCAGAGGGGCTTCCTACCCAAAGGACTTGGTCTTTACAGGAACAACACCCGAGTTTCAATGTTCTAAAGATCAGGATACTAAGGGCCTTCAGAGAGCTGGTGCCAAAGAGGTGACCTTGATTCAAATGGACAAGCAGGTCACCCTCCTTTACTGCAATAAGCATGAAGGTACCAGGGTGCACCACATGTTGGCGAGTCCTGCAGGTGTGGGAGTAGACTCTGTCCCACCAAACACTCCCAGTCTGCACTGACCTAACAGGGAGAAGGAACATGGTCATAGGCAGATGGAGTTGATCCATGAAAGGTCTTCATGAGTGGTCTCTGCTTCAGAGAGTGAGGAAGCGGCACTTTCTATAGTGAGGAACACTAGAAAAGGCTATTTTTGCCCTCACCTGAACAGGAAGCTACTGGTCTTAAGCTCAGGATGCTGAGGAATGAATTAATTTCAAGGCATGCCTTCTCCTTTTACTGGAGATAGAGGCTTCTTTATATCTGTCTACCAGATCTCAGATACAAAAGTCCTATCATGCACAAGACAAACAAAGGTTCAGTGAGATTAATAGTCCCATGTGAGCCTGGAGTAGTAAATTTCTCAGCCAAAGCAACTAGCATAAGACTACGATAATCTCTTGGAACCAGAGCCCTTCACTCCATCCCACTGCAGGAACCCTCCCTCTGACACCTTGTTACCTAATTTCCCCAATACTAATTTCCCCCTGCTGTTACTCACACCTTCTTGTCAACTGTCTGAAATGCGCCACTCTCATTACCACTTCAACAGTTATTTTTTCTCCCTTGGTATCCTGCTGTCAATTGAATTGTCTCGTTAGACTAACCTCACACTTGGTAAGGCAATTCACATCTTTTCATGTATTTATACCTACTCCTGTATTTTCCACTCCATGCATCTGATGAAGTGGGTTCTAGCCCATGAAAGCTTATGCCCAAATTTGTTAGTCTCTAAGGTGCCACAAGGACTGTTTTTGCTGATACAGACTAACACGGCTCTCTATGTAAGGTTACAGCTCCAATGGTACAGTGTGTCCAAGCAAGTGGCCCAGGTCCTCCTGCTTTATCAGAGGCCACCAGCAAGAAGGGCTTGCAATTGCAAGTGGAAAGGTTTTACAGTTGATGCATGCAGGCCTACTTGGATCCCTTTGCTTGCCCTGCACAAAAACTATTTGACTATCTTCTTCATCAGTCTCAATCTAACATGAGACTAACTTCAGGCAGGGTCATTTGGCAGCTGTTTCCACTATTCTGACTTTTTGTTTCATTTGACAGCCATTCCATAGGCAAAGCCATCAGTAAGAGGACCATGTCTAAACAGAGGCCTGGCTGCGTATCTCAATGCTGTCACCTGGCTGATACAACATAAAGGTTCCTCCACTTCTCTCACTGATCTTTTATGCAAAGATAAATATAGGGCAGCCACACAGTCCTTACTCCGTGCACTTTCATGGTACTACGACTTGGATTTGTCTGCTCAGAAGAATTCTTGCTTTGACATCTCATTCCTATGGAATCTGTTTCTGAATTTGTAAAACTCAATCCTCCCACTTCTCTCTCTGTTCCTTAAGTTAGGCAAATATTTAGAAAGCTTTTATTTTTCAGGCCACATCCTAGAATCTTAAAAAGCTATAAGCTTCATGTTGTTTCAGAAGCAATTTACTCCTTCCAGGATATTAAAATTAACAAAACTTCTCTCTCATTTGCATTGGCCTTGTTCACCCTGCCTATGGCCATGTCTATTGTTACCTTTTTGGGATATCCTTCGAGCTTCTGACTCTCTAAAGAGGGAAAATCCTGTGATGGTGGTTGATGGTAAAGAAAAATAACTTACTTTGTGTTTTACACCTCTACCCTAATATAACGCAGTCCTTGGGAGCCAAAAAATCTTATCGCATTATAGGTGAAACCACATTATATCAAACTTGCTTTGGCCTTGAGCATTTCCGTTATTAATAGTCACCCCCTATCTAAGTCCCACTGCTCCTTGTCCCCTGACTGCCCCCTCCAGAGACCCCCCTGTCCCTAATCACCCACAGGACCCCATCCCCTACTCCCTGTCCCCTGACTGCCCGGACCACTATCCACACCCCCGCCCCCTGACAGGCCCCCCAGGACTCCCACGCTATCCAACGCCCCCATTCCCCTTCCCATAACCGCCCCACCCCCAGAACCTCCGAACCATCCAACCACCCCCTGCTCCCTGTCCCCTGACTGCCCCCGAAGACCCTCTGCCCCTTATCCAACCCCTCAGTCCCAGCCCAGCACCCTTAACACGCCACTCAGAGCAGCCTGTCGGACCCAGACTCGCTGACGTGCTGATCCGCCGGAGTGCGCAGCCCTGCCCCCCAGACCGCTGCTCTACTGTGCTATATCCAAATTGTGTTATATCGGATCGTGTTATATCGGGGTAGAGGTATACTTATTTTGAAGTTATCTTCTCCCAGAGTTTTGTTCTTATTTGAGACACACACACATACCTTCCCCTAAGAGTTTAAGAGTTCTTGTAAGTGATACGCTTTTGTATTTGTGGCTATGTACGTTGTTTCTTCCTTAATCCCAGGGAGGTGTTTGGTTTTATGCAACCATCTTCCATTCCCTACAAAGTAAATGAGACATGTTGACACAGGTTAAATATTCTAATCTTTTGCTTGAAAAAAGAACTAACAATTTGAAGGCACCGCTGGGCTGCACCATTCACACTGTAGAGTTATAATCTTCCACTTGTTATTGTACGGGTGGTAAAGATCTCCAAAACTCTTTAACTTTGGGAGTTCTCAGCCTCTGTCACGCTGGAGATTTGAAACTCAAAAGCCACAATCTCGTGGCATGATGCATTCAAGATAGCAGAATTACAAAACAAGTAGTTTTCCTTATATTCATCCTAGTCCCAGAAGTGACATCAGCTGCCAGGTTACAGGTGAACCCACTCAGTAGATGAGGCACAGAGCAACCACTTTTTCATCTACTATTTCAGCACTTCCACACCCAGATAAAACTTGGAATGATAGAGGGGCACAAATGTGCTTTTAAAGGGGGATAAATAAGAGAGCCAGATATTTTCAGACATCACAAATAGGTGGGCTTGGCTTTGCTTGAGTTTTCCAAAAAATGGTGAGTCAGTATTATCTGAATTAGTTCATCCGTTACTACCAATAACCTAACTCTCCCAGATCTTAATGCCATGATCATCATGGGCTTGTCTACATGGTGCATTAGTCCACACCAGAGGGATGTAAATTCTCTGGCCCATGTGGAGCCTGCTGGCATGCACTGAAAGTTCCCTAGTGAACATTAATATAGTCCTGTTTTAAACAGGACTACAGTAACATACACAAGGGAATTTTTAGTATGTGCTAGCAGGGTCTACATGGGCCAATTAGTGCACACTAGAATTTATATCCCTCTGATGAGGACTAATGCACTGTGTAAATATGCCCCTGGACTGACCTCATGTTTAACACATGAAATAGGATTTCATGCAATAATACCTGTTGTGAAAGGAATTCTTCTTCCCTACTGTGCACAGCAATGTTAAGATTCTGTGCACAATTTAAAGATGAACAGGGCAAATTCTCCTCTCAGACACCTCACTGTAAACCCCACTGAAGTCAATGGCCACATAACTGTGAAATATGTTTGGTTTATAATTATAAAATACTACATGTTTCTGTCATTCCATTTAATAATATGAATTTTAATGTGATTTTGGTAAGCTTTACTTTTACTGAATTACACTTACTCCCTATGCTGCATGTGAAATATCCAAGTAGAACTGCACATTGCCATATGGAAAACCTAAATCAAGGACACGACTGGGTACTCCAACACTGAGCATGTAAAAGAGGTGCATGTTATAAAAGCAGTGGACTGCTCAATCCACTTCCTGGTTTGCCAGTGCAGATGAAGTGTCATCTGAGCTGATGTGGACTGGAGCTGCAAAGATGTTCTCCTTATTCAGTCAAAGGAAGACACCCCGTGACACACACACGATGCGCTGGTGACAAAATAAGAAAATAGAGCTGTCAGTCATTATCACAGAAGATTACCCGAGGAAATTTCACAGGAAATTGTAGCAACAAACCTGTCTTTTAAAAAATTTTACTTTAATGAGTTGGATTTTAGGCTATAAAACTTGTAAAACTATCCTGCAATTAATGTGATTAGAATACAGGTTCTGTTGAAAAAGAAATACAGTGGGACGGGGTATCTAAATAGCTCAGGGGACTGGTAATGGGAATGGAGCATTAGTGACATGAATGCAGAATCTGCTCACTTGTAACAAAAGTCACTATCATATGATGACTTTTTATGGCCTATGCAAAATAAGTTTCTAACTTCAAACCTAGTAGACTTTTGTCCGTATTTCAATAACTACCAATGTATCTGCAATCAGTTGGCACCTCTTTTTGTCTCAGTAGAGAAAACCAACATTGAATTGGCATGAAGGCTTAATTTACCTTCAAACCCCTGTAACTCCAAAAACAAACTCAAGGCACATTGACTAAAAAGTTAAATACTGCCATTCCTTGTGCTAAACCAGTTCTGTGGATAATACAGGACTTCAGTCATTAACGCTCCCAATCTGGCCCCTCCTCATAAGCACTAAAATTCACAATATACATACGTATACATATAACAGCAATGTATTAAGTAGAACTGTGTAACTTTTACAATCCCTACAGCAACTTTTCCCTTCTGAAACTTGCTGCATATCTCATCAACATGAGGAGAAAATGGAAAGTTGTGTGCAGGATCGTTAAGTTCTGATTTTCTATAATGTAGCCGTAATGTTCTTATATACACTGTATCCGTAATTGCATCATTGCCTTTTTCTAATGCGTGCACAAGAGCATTAGAAAAGGACTGAACAGCCATGAATGTCCTGGCTTCTGGGAAACCTGACAAATAGGCAGTGATAGGATTACAGATTGCTGACAGCAGTACTGAGAGGTATATTCAGTTGAGTACAGCAGGGTGACCAAGTTCAGACTGTTAGAAGAATCAAGTAGAAATGTGGAAAGAGGAAACAAGCAGAGACTTAGAGGGTCTGCTTAAACAAAAACATCCAGAAAGCACTAATTAGCCAGCTGATAGAGGGAGAGCCTGAGAGAGAGAAGATTCTTCAAGGTGGTGCATCCAGGCCTGACCAGCAGCAAATCAGTCAAAACAAATTGGAGAAGACAATCCTAGAGGAATCCCCAGAAAACACAGTTCAGCCAGCTGGTACAAGGTCTAGGACCATCTTTGCCTTGGGTGATGAAAAGGATATATTGCACTGAGAGCCCCAGTGCTGCAGCAGGGGCTGCCTAATATGTAAACAAGGCAGTTGGAAAAGGAGGACAAACAAGATGAGCTAGCAGACAAACGATGCCATGAGCTATCCCTGAAAATACAGGGCTTGTACTTTTACTGACTTTCTGCTTTGGTGTGAGCTTACTTTATTGGAATGATGGGGTGGGGTTTTTTTGAAAGGTTTAAGCTTTGCTTAGTTGAAAGACTTGAGTCCTTTATTATTGTTTAGCATAAATGTGTATCTAGGACTGAATCACCCCATAGGAAAGTCAAGTATTTTAAACAGTACAGTATAATCAACTAAGCAGAGCTGATCAAACTACTTGCAGGAAACAATGTATTTTCCCCTTTTTTCTGTTCATTAGCAGACTTTGATTTTTATGAATTTGTTTTTTCTACAGAATTATTTGATGAATCATACTTCAGCTTACTATTCACTCTTCATAATTCACTATTCACACTGTGTATAGAGTCATCTACATCAGATGGTATGATTTCTGCTCCCACACTGGGGGATGCCAAGCCCACAAAGACCCCTCAGCAAGGTACTTAAACATGTGCCTAACTTTAAGCATTTGAGACACCCCAGGAGCCATTACAAGTCAATGTGACTAACATGCTTAAAGTCAGCTATGTGCTTATGTGCCTTCTAAAACTGAGGCTAAAGAACTTTCAAGATGGCTATGCAAATACGTATGGAACAAATATTAATGAAAATACAAATTCACATAAAACACTTGCACAGATACACATACATATGGATAATGAACCATATATTATATTCACTTTTTTTAATTCATAAAAATTCTCACAAAATTTTCTTTGCAGTGTTTGTCCTCTCTCAACATTGTGAGTATTAAAAAAAAGTTTCTTACAAATTTTAGAAGGCATACACTTAGCAGAGTTTCCATTTCACATGTGTCTCTCCTCCACAAAAGCTGCTCACTTCACTGCTTTAAATATATCTACAGGGCAAAAGAATATGACTGTAGAGAGGACTATCATTAGTTTAGTTCTATCAAGACAATGTTTAGATGAGTTTATACTAAGTAGGAACTCACATTTGAATAACACATGCATATTGTCTTCATGCAAAAAAAAAAAAAAGCCCACACAACCACATAAGCCAAGTCAGAAAATTTAATTAGGAAGATAAGAGATTTTTTTGTAGGTTAAAAAAAATAATTTAAGCACAGAATTAGCATCTTGTAATAAACTTAGACAAAAATTATTTTGTTTTGCTTTGGTTTGTAAATTAGCTCATGATTAAAGTATCTCTCCAGTTGAGCTTCATTGTCTTTGTGTGCCTATTTTTTGAATGCAACTCTGACCAGAATGCACTTGCAGCTCAAGTACAAGATTTGCGAGCATGAGAGGAACAATTATAATGAAGTGAAGTACTTACAGTTTTACCACAAAATCAATGAACTTTTCAAGTGATTTTTATCATATTTTGCAGCTGCTATTTGCTTTTGAATGATGTTTATCACATTGACAAACACAGTGTTTTTAAATAGACTCCTTTGTCTAGAAGCTTCTTCCACCCTTATTATTTTCTTCCACTACCCTATACTGGAAACAATGCTTCCAGAGGATATTTTATCATCTTTTTCTCTCATATCTTTGAAAGGTTCTCACTCAACATTTAGGCCATGGTCATTCGTCAGGGCCCTGCCTAGTTCTGTCTCGTGATTCTTTGAATGAAATAGAGACAAAGTTCCAGGCTCCCTACCATGATTTCAACAATTTCCATCCCACCGTCAACCTCAGCCTAGACCAATCCACACAAGCAGTCCATTTCCTGGACACTACTGTGCTAATAAGCAATGGTCACATAAACCCCACCCTATACCGGAAACCTACTGACCGCTATTCTTACTTACATGCCTCCAGCTTCCATCCAGGACACACCACACAATCCATTGACTACAGCCAAGCTCTAAGATACAACCACATTTGCTCCAATCCCTCAGACAGAGGCAAACACCTACAAGATCTCTATCAAGCATTCTTAAAACTACAATACCCACCTGCTGAAGTGAAAAAACTTGACAGGCTGACAGAGCCAGAAGAGTACCCAGAAGTCACCTACTACAGGACAGGCCTAACAAAGAAAATAACAGAACGCCACTAGCTATCACCTTCAGCCCCCAACTAAAACCTCTCCAGTGCATCAAAGATCTACAACCTATCCTGAAAAATGATCCCTCACTCTCACAGATCTTGGGAGACAGACCAGTCCTCACTTACAGACAGCCCCCCAACCTGAAGCAAATACTCACCAGCAACCACACACCACACAACAAAAACACTAACCCAGGAACCTATCCTTGCAACAAAGCCCGATGCCAACTCTGTCCACATATTTATTCAAGTGGCACCATCATAGGACATAATCACATTAGCCACACCATCAGGGGCTCGTTCACGTGCACATCTTCCAATGTGATATATGCCATCATGTGCCAGCAATGCCCCTCTGCCATGTACAGTGGTCAAACTGGACAGTCTGTACGTAAAAGAATAAATGGACACAAATCAGACGTCAAGAATTATAACATTCAAAAACCAGTCGGAGAACACTTCAATCTCTTTGGTCACTCGATTACAGACCTAAAAGTTGCAATTCTTCAACAAAAAAACTTCGAAAACAGACTCCAACAAGAGACTGCTGAATTGGAATTAATATGCAAACTAGATACCATTAACTTGGGTATGAATAGAAACTGGGAGTGGCTGGGTCATTACACATATTGAATTTTTCCCCATGTTAAGTATCCTCACACCTTCTTGTCAACTGTCTAAATGGGCCATCTTGATTATCACTACAAAAGTTTTTTTCTCCTGCTGATAATAGCTCATCTTAATTAATTAGCCTCTTACTCCACCTTTTCAAGTTCTCTGTATGCGTATGTATATATATATATCATCTTCTTACTCTGTGTTCCATTCTATGCATCCGATGAAGCGGGCTGTAGCCTACGAAAGCTTATGCTCAAATAAATTTGTTAGTCTCCAAGGTGCCACAAGTACTCCTGTTCTTTTTGCGGATACAGACTAACACGGGTGCTACTCCGATACTTGATTAATAGTTTCACAGCAGTTCCATAATGTGACCATTCAGGGCTGCCTCCCATACACTTAAACTACCTGAATGAACGGTCTCACCTAGTTGGGTGCCCTGAAGTCTGGATTGTCCATCAAGAGATGTACAATAAGGAGCGAAGGGGAGACAGAGCACTCCTAAGACCTAGTCCAGCATCCATTAAAGTCAATGGTCAAGTGTCCATTGACTTGAATGGTCCAGGATTGAGGCCCTCATTGGGGTTTACTGTCCATAGCATGTACTTCTAACTCCCTTGTATAACCTTCTAGCTAAGGACTCTTCCCAAGGGAGTGGAGTGCCTGCCCTTATTGGACAACCAGCCCTGCTTATGTTTCATCACCTTGATTCTCATGCCAGGAAACTGATAATTCCTGAGAAATACAGCCAACTAATGCTCATCCTGATCTGCTATGAATTCTACTGCGTATTAACAGCTTGATCCCGCAAATGTTTATTACTGGGTATTGTATCGTTAGCAGTACACCTTTGACTTCTTGGAACGATTAGTATTTTTGTATTATGGTGGCACCCCACTGCACGAGGTACTGTACAAACCGCTATTAAAAAAAAAAAGATGGTCTACTGCTTCAAAGAATTTACAGTCCAGGTTACAAGGAAATATAACAGGGGCAAAACAAACAAATGTAGGGTTTGGGAAAGGATGAAGTAACGATAAAAAGGATACAACTGCATCGCAGTAGAGGTGGGTTTCCTCCAGGTACTAACCCCAGCAGCACAGCCTAGTAAAATCATATTTCATACATTTACCAGCATAGAAAATCGATGCATCCCCACCACTCATATTAGACTTTCTTATGTAAAACCACAGATACTTCTCTTTATAGATTTCATCAATAGAAATTTAACTTTACATATATAATCACTGATAAGCAATAAAATTTTCCTCATTTTTTGCAGTATTTGATTTATCTGAGCTTATATGAAGGACTAATATTCTTCTACAGTGCAGGCGGTTAATCTCCCCTACCGTACAACTTTTAAACGGCACTCATTATAATCCTATTTAATGGAATCCAAGAAGAGTCATCATATTTCTTCATAAATACGTAGGCTGACTTGTAACCTTCTGAACAAAGATCCTTGGGCCTGGCCATTTTGTGCCAAGCACAGCTCGTGGCACTTTTATCCTTGGGCCACTGAGCACCAGTCCACTCCTGAGAAACAACTTAGAGCAGAAGTAAATTAGCCTTGGAGGTTGTCTGGGTTTGGTTGGTTGTCATGGGCCCCCACGGGGTTGTTTTAGTAGCTGGGAATGCAGCTGGCCTTGCTCCCTTTTCCCTAGCCACACCACCTTCATGCTGGTGGCCAATGCAGATGCTTGTTTCTAATGTTCTTTTATGCTGCCCTTATCACACTGCTGGTACTACTAACACAGAATTTGTAAATCAAGACCAGATATGCTTGTAAAAGAGATGTTGTAAGAATTATTTTGGGGAAGGTCAGACAGATGATCACAAAGTTCCCTGGAATCTATGACTAAAGCAAGTCATGAAAAACCCTTATGTTACATGAGAGATTAGCAAACGAAGCTCTAAGAGAGGATTCCCCTCTGGAGGGCATATTTCCATTGATAATGGTGGAGGAGTACCCATTTAACAAAACAGAATTTGGCTCACTGAGACTTATACTGTCTGTCTTGCGCCCCAATAGCGGGCAAACTGACAACTCACTCCTTGCCCAGTGACTGGTTAACTGGCCTTAGTTTAACCTTATACAGCTATATCCTTGCACTCTTAGTATCATTCATTTTCCTATCTTTTATCTTCTTTCTTTCAGCATTCCATCATTTCATTTTCTCTCTCTTTATAAAAGGTCTGTTTATTGAATCTAACAAAGCAACAAATTTAAACAGAATACAAGAATTCCAAGTGGGTCTGTGAATATAATACAAGTGATTTCAAGGGGAAGTCAAAGACATTTGTAAGGGAAGGTACAGCCAGGTGGGAGTGTAGATCTCAGCATATTAGGAACAGAAAAAGGGTCATTTGGCAATCAAATAAAATTTTGATAAATATTGTTTGCAGTCCAAAAACATTGAGGTATTGAACAGTTTTCATTCAGAAGTCCATTTATTATTTTTCTTTAAGAAGCACCAGAAATAAATTACACTTCAAGCAAAAGTCATGCTCCCATTTCTCAGCATAGCAGCAAGAATTCTTGATGGGGCTACACTGGTAGCATTTCATATTCATATATTTTAAGGCCAAAAGAGACCATTGTGATCATCTAGTCTGACCTGTATAACAAAATCTAAAGGACTTCCATGAATTAATTCCTGCATCAATCAAAATAGCTGTGACTGAACTAGGCCATGTCTTTTAGAAAAAACACCCATCTTAATTTAAAGATTCTCAGCCTCGGAGAATCCACCATAACGCTTGGTAAGTTGTTCCAATAGTTAATTATCCTCCTTGTTAAAAAAGTGTGCCTTATTTCTATTCTGAATTTGTCTAGCTCCAACTTCCATTCCATAACTTTGTCTGATAGACTGAAGAGTCCACTATTATCAGATTTGACAGCCCCATGTAAGTGTTTATAGATTGTGATTAAGTCACCCTTTATCCTTCTCTGTGATAAGCTACATGCATTGAGCTCCTTAAGTATTTCACTATAAGGTACATTTTCCAGTACTTTAATCATTCGTGTGACTTTTCTCTGCATCTCTCCAGTAGTCCAACATCCTTCTTGAAGTATGGACACCAGAACTGGACACAGTATTCCAGTAGTAATCAGATCAGTGCCAAATACAGAGGTTAAAAATAACCTCCCTCTTCCTACTTAATATTCCTCTCTATACATTTAATGATTGCATTAGCCCTTTTGGCCACAGCATCATACTGGGGACTCATATTCAGCTGATTATCCATCTGTGATCCAGAATTTTTGTGTTGGTACCTTATCAGATTTCCAGAGTCAAGTAACGCCATTTTTGCAGCCAGAAAAGTGCAAAAAAGAAAAAAAAAGTTTATTTACTGTGTACCCATTAATGCCCTGTCAAAACAGATAACCAGTACATCTTCAGTGGGGACTTTATGCACATAGACAAGCCCTGAGATACTGAGTTACACCAGTTTAAGGTGTGATTTTAAACCAATTTATTTAAACTGGTGTAAAAGATTCTATAAACACACTTATTTCAGTTTACCTTAAATCTGTTAGGAACAGGTTTAAGCTATACTAAAAAAAGTCACTCACTCTGAAATGAGAGTGTCCACATAGCCTTTTGCACCCGTTTAACCCAAATGGTTTAACTGAACTGGTGCAAGTTTGTGTGTAGACAACCCCTTACACAAGATGTTATCAGTGTAACAGTGATGCAAGCCAGAGAAGGTCTGGTTCATATACAGTGTTTCAGGTTTTTTCTTTATGTACATGTTTCCATTCTCCCATCACTTAAAGTTCTCCATTAAAAGAGGCTTATTTCTCATAAAATGTTGTAAGGAAGCATGAGAGAATAATATAGCCTAGTGCAGTGGCAGGCAACCTGTGGCCCATCAGGGTAATCCACTGATGGGCCGCCAGACCGTTTGTTTACATTTGCACGGCCACCCACAGCTCCCAGTGGCCATGGTTTGCCGTTCCTGGCCAATGGGAGTGCAGGAAGTGGCGCTCAGGCCACTGAGAGCTGCGGACGGCCGTGCAAATGTAAACAAACAGTCTGGCAGCCTGCCAGCGGATTACCCTGACAGGCTGCAGGTTGCCACCACTGGCCTAACAGAGAACTGAGAATCTGGAGATTGGAATTATTCCCGCTTTCATCAAAAACTTGATGCATGAGCAAATTGCCTAAACCCTCTGCACTTCAGTTTAGAGGATGATAATACGTCATCTGAGTGCAGCTTGGAGGCTTGTTTCATTCATTCATGTTGGAAAATGCTTTGAGGTCCTTAAGTGGAAGAATCCACAGATAGAATTGCAGGCACCAGAATCCAGGCGTAAGCTGTACCTCCCAAAAGGAGGCCAGGTCTGGAAGTGTTCCCTCCCCATTACATATTTTTATGTAAGCAGAGTCAGGATGAGCTCCACCCTGACATCTGGTGGTGAGGTGTGGCAAGTTGTGGAAAAGAACTTCAGGGGCCGATCTCATTTGCATAGGCACACCCACCCCGCCTAGAATGAGGCCATAACTGCCCAAATGGTCACTTTGGCTGCTGTGGGATCCCCAGTGTCTCTGTTATTGGGGCAGAAAGAATAAATTGTTATTACCCTGATTATGGGAACTGTGCTTGGAACTGTACTTGGCCTTTTGTTATGATGGAGGGACTCACCATCACCTAAGTAGCACACGCTAGGCAAGGGTCATTGGTTCCAAAACTCTGTGAATTGAGAGAGGTTGGGGATAAGTATTACTACTTGGTGGCATGGGCCCCTTGGTGAGGGCCTTACATGCTAATTGCACTTCCTCCTCTCTCCACTGTGGAATATCAGAACTAATTTTGATTTCATTAGGAGTCTAGTTACAGGCTGCTGAGCTCACTTTGCGCTAATGCTACACCAGCACTGAGGCTCCCCTACTACAAGCTGAATTCACCTAAGAGCTGAAATCACTGAGCGTTGTGTTAAGTAGTGAGGGAGCCTGAAGATATAGTGTGGAGCAGTTTGTGGGACGGCTGGAGTGCCTTGTGGACAGGCTGGTGGAGCAGTTCATAGGACGGCGGGAGCTGCTGGTGGGACGCGGAGCAGTTCGTGGACCGGCTGGTGGAGCAGTTCGTGGGACGGCGGGAGCTGCTTGTGGGCCGCAGAGCGGAGCTGAGTGAAGGAGTTTGTGGGGCGGCTGGTGGAGCGGAGCAAAGGCCTATGGAGCTGTGGGACGGTCAGCTTCAGATCATGTAAAGTGCCTCTTACCCCCGTCCCATCTCCACCCAAGTTGGGAGGTAAAGCTCTGCAGATAAACTTTCGAAGTCTGGGGCTGCCCTGACCAGGGACAGAGAATTTTGGGTCATTGGACTTTTGGGACTTTGGGCGATTTGGGGTTGCTGGACTCAAGAACCAAAGGGAAAGGGCATGCCCCAATTTGCTTGGGGTGGGTTTTTTTGCTCATGGGTTGTGTTATGAATCTTGGTGGTGGTGTTTCCCCAACATAATGCCACATTGTTTCTCTCTGTTATTAAAAGGCTTTTTGCTACACTCAGACTATGTGCTTGCGAGAGGGGAAGTATTGCCTCTTGGAGGCGCCCAGCGGGGGTGGTATATATTTGTCCCAGGTCACTGGGTGGGGGCTCGAGCTGGTTTGCATTGTGTTATTGGAATGGAACCCCTAGATATTGAACCCGGCCCTTGTTGCTGCCAACTCTGATGGGCAGAAGGGTTACATTTAATTAGTTTAGATAATCAAAGCATGAAATTACATTTTAGCTGTAGTTTGATATGGTCATTCTGACTAGAGCATTGTAGCTCTTGAGTTTGGGAGCAACCATATTCTGGCATAAACTCTTGAATGAAGTGCTTATCTGAGCCTGTTGCAGCACAAAAGCTTTATAGAACATTAAGGAAGAAAACACCAACTGAAACAGTTTCTTTTGCAAATGTTACCTACTCCTGGCAGGGTTAACACCCACTGGTTTTGCAGGGCATTGGTCAAAAAGTGCATCATCAAGATCCCTTGGGTCTGGGCGAGAAATCCATATGAACACAGCACATGTAATAAGTAAGACTGCAGAAGTTTTCAGCAAACACAAGAGAAGTATCCAAGGTTGGGGGTTTTTTATGGATTCTTTGTCTATTCTACAAAATAGATTGTGGGGTGAAAGGAAGTCCTGGAAGAGCCTGTATCCTAATCTTGCTCTCTGAAAGCTCTGTGTGCAGTTCCCATATAAAAGATGTTGTTTTCCCCTCTCTCGGAGACAGAGGAAGAACTAGTCTTGGGGAGAAAGGTTAGCCCCAGGTTTCCTTGTGGTTCTTACCGGAGTCTCTATTAAAGCCAAACCTGAGGAAAGGGGTAAGTTTGCACTACATACCCTGTGTTAGGAACAGAGTGGGAACTCCCCTTGCTTCCGGACACTTACCACAAACCCTGAACACATCACAGCTTTGAAAGCACAACATTTAACGCAATAAAATAAACTTGTCTGAAAAGCCAAAGCTCCTGTGCTTCAGTGCTCACAAAAGGTGCCAGTCTCACAGACCTGGAGAATGAAGGTCTCTGTTTATCCAAAGATCAGGTACAGCCAAAGCAGCAGCAGCTTCCTCCACACTTCCTACCAATGCACCTCAACCTTGACCTGAAGAGAGGTTCTCTAAGCGTTTGATTGGGATTTTATGACCATTTAGGCCTTGGCATCTCTGTTGAGATTGCCAGCAAGGGGGCCAATTAGTGCCAGCTGTATTGGTGATTTTTTTTCTTCAAAACGTGGAAGAACACCGGTCCGTTGGAACTACTCACAAACCCACCAATTGCACGCAGACCACTAGCCAGCCATCAGATGGTAACAATTTTCAGTCACTGGCTGTCACACCAGAGACCTGAAATTGCTGAGTCACTGCCTCAGAAAGATTTAATCTGTTTTCCTTTCACACAAAGTACCCCTTTGTATTTTAAAAACCAGCCTTGTGTTAATTTAATTTAAAAGACCCATTATTTTGATGTATCTCTTAAAAGAAGCTGCTCTCTGTGTCCAACTGAACAAAATCAACAACAAAAATAAGTTAGAATTTAGGGGCAGGAGTTAAAGGAAGAGAGGCCACAATCCCACACGCCCCACACCGACCTTTTCCTCAAACCTGAGGGAGACTTCAATCTGCTCCATGGGCTCTTCCCCTCCGAACTCCTTATTGGCTGGAGAAATCAAGACTTAAGGCAGGGGAATTTGAAATGAGGTCAACAGGAGGAGCTAATGCCTGGGTGAGGAGCTTTTGGGGCTCCTAATCTTCTTGCCTCTCTGTTGGGAGAACGGGAAGCATCACCTATCTGCCCCTTCTACAGGAAGGTCTGTCCCGTAACCAGAACCTCCTTCACTTCAGAGGAAGAAGGATGTCCACAGATGTACATTTGTGTATATTAATGCAGTGGAGTTATTCCAGATTCACAAGCCCTGTTTCCTGTCCTCTCATAATGGTACCATGAAATGGTCAGTGGTTCTATACCCGCCTTCCACAGTTACCAGTGCAGAACATATGGAAATGGACTGTCCTTAGGGTAGACTGGTTCTATACTATTTAAGGCTACTGGTACTTACATTAGTACTCTTTAGTAAATGAAGCAGAATGAAGATTCCAGCCCATTCAAGCTCAGACAGGACAAAAACTAAGCTTCCTTGTCTTTTAAAAAGTCCACACTTTACAACATCTGCCATTAAGTCTTTCTTTCTAGTCCCTGCCAGGACATTTGCCTAAACATTCCCATCTCTCTTCCTCCCTGGAAAAAATTGTCATTCCAGGTGTATTTCCTAACAACTTACCCTTAGAAGCACATCTAGAATCCCCTCCAGGACTCTAGAAGGACCATGAAGATTGTATCAAGGACTTGATTAAACAACAGAAAGCACACTAACCTCATTTGCAAGCTCTCACACAAAAAAAAGAAAAAGATTGACAGCTGATGCCCAAAGCAAAACTGCGTTTCTAAAGTCCTTTCTAGTCCAGCGACATTAATTTCTCCACCCAGTAACAGTCAGTAAACTGTTATCAAACTCAAGTCCGCTAATGCCAGCACCGAACTCGTTACCCCAAGTATTGCTGCAAGTAATGCTACAAAGTTGGAAAATGCAATTCTGCATAGGTGCATTATCATAAATATTCAGCTTATGTCATGATGAGAACAAACAGCTTTGCAACTAAGGTGAAAAGGATGAATGGCAAATAGACCTAGGTTATGATAGACGTTGTGCCTCATTTATTTATAGCTATAAGATGGTTTTGCTATAAGATCCTTGCAATATACTGGATCATGTAGTTGAATTCCAACAAAATTAAGTTGGGGCAGGAGCTAACAAGAGGCAATCACCAACAGAACAACTAAGAAATGGAGGGGATAGCTCAGTGATCAAGATGTAGCAATGGGGGTTCTTGTGATCTCTTGGGAGTGTCCCAAGCTTAGATTTGTAATACCTAGTCTCCCAGGCATGACAGGTTTCAAATCCCTGAAAGGTCTTCATCTTTCTGTAGCACTTTAGGATGAGACCTTAAACATTAAATTCTATTTGACGTTAACGTTGCCATGGCCCTTTTTCATAAGAAGAGAGATTTGCACTAGCAAAAATTCACCTTCTCTAGTTATCACACTCCACCTCAGAGGTGGTTGCATTTCAGAGGTGCTGTCTGTCCAGAGTTGGTATAACACTACAGAGTCCTTCAGCAGGAAAGGTGTTATGCTCTCCCTAGGAACAGTACCATTGCAGCGCTGTCTGAAGTCACAAAACACCCTTTGGGTACCTTTTCCCTTCACTTCACCTCTTAGTTCAGCTTTGTCAATTGTCAGTTGCTAATGATAAAAATAATGCAACAGTAGAAATAGCTTCCCAGCACTATGAATATTCAGGTACATGTATGCACACCAGCAACAATACCAACCTTGCTGTAGCAGGAAAAAAACTGACATGAAAGAGAACCTTCATTTGCCTGAATGCCTTATGCATATTGTGCCATGTGAGACACTTCCACTAAACAAGAACATCCCCAGGAGCCTGTTATTGTTTTTAAAAATGAAGGGCCAAATGCTGATGTTCTTATTCAGTCATCCGCACTGGACTATTACAGTTTTTATATCCAAGGAAGATGCCCTATACCCCAAGGAAGTTCCTGTTTATAAAGAATCCACTCAGTGACACAGGTCCCCAGAAACACATCACTCCTCTGTGTAACTCCCCATTGAACAGAGGCCAATTCTGTCCATCTAAGGTTCCTGAATGTCCTTCAATACCATAGTGCCTGAGCACCTCACAATTTTAGGGAAGCACTGTTACCCTCATTTTACTGAGACCCCGAAACACTAAATAACTTGCCCAAGATAAGGCAGGAAGTCTACAGTGGAGCAGGGAATTGAACAAAAGTACCCGACTAGGGCCCTAAGATAGTTCCTCTGATTTCCAAAGCCCTATATTGAACTGGTCATGGCTACGTGAGACAACAGCTGCTTCCACAACAGCTGTATTCCACTGGAATGATGATACTGTTGACCAATAGGGGTAGGCTTGTCGTGATTATGGGAGACAGAACCTTCACAAGACTCAGGCTATGAATATGGAATTCACTACCTGAACCACTAAACTTACCTCATTCAAGCCAAATGTAAAGCCCGTCTTTTTGCCCAGGCCTACCCCCAATTATATATATATATATATATATATATATATATATATATATATATATATATATATATATAAAAATCTAAATCTGCTTTTTGCTGGCAAGGAAGGTCAGGAGAGAGAAAGGCAGAGAAAGAACATTATCATTTTTTAAGTACTGGGAGGCACTTAGATACTGCTGTGATAAGGACAATATAAGGGCTTTAGTCAGTCCTCACTCCAACAAAAATCCCATTGACCGCAATGACAGTTTTGCTGGACTTAAGTCTGAGAAAAGACTTCAGAGTTGGCACAAGAATTTTAACACTTAATTTAAAAACTCTTAATAGGGACCTTTTCTAAAAATCTCAAATTATTACTGTGCCTAAGGAAAAAATATAGTTATTTGTTAAGGATTTTTAATAATCATCTAAGAAATTAAGTCCTAAAATATTTTCCTTTACATCATCATTCACATGGCCAGCCTTTCCCCTCCCAAACAGGCATTAACTCCTTCACAACCATGACACTATCTATCCTTTTCACAAAGAATTACTTTTGCATTTTCAGTCATGTTTTATTGGTGTACACTGTGAAAGTTGCATTGAGTTTCTATAGGGGCTCATCTACATGCAGAAGTGCACCAGTTTAACAGAAATTAATTGTCAGGACACTCTTATTTTGGTTTAAACCAGGATTATTTCAGTTTAGCTTGAGTTGATTAGGAACAGGTTTAAGTCTAACAAAATAAATCACTCTTAAGAGCGTCCACACAGGGGGTAGTACTGGTTTCATTAAAGCATTCATTTCTGCGTAGACAACTCCTAAATTAACAAACGTTTTAAAATAGATCAATCACTTTTCTTTATAGTCTGGCAGACTGTCAGATCAGAACTGACTGTTGGTTTATTGATAAAGGCCCCAATCCTGTACTGAGAACCATTCAGTCAGACCATTTCTGCACATGTGCAGAATCAGTGGGATTCTGCATGGGCACAGAGGGCTGCTCAATGGGTCTCAATGCAGATCATGCCCTAAATATCTATTTAACCCTCCCTAACTCAATACAACTTTCAAAGGCCATAATAATCATAGAATCATAGAACTGGAAGGAACCTCAAGAGGTCATCTAGTCCAGTCCTCTGCACTCAAGGCAGGACTAAGTATTTATCTAGACCAGAGGTGGGAAAACTATGGCCCACGGGCCACATCCGGCCCGCGGGACCATCCTGCCCAGCCCCTGAGCTCCTGGCCAGGGAGGCTAGCCCCCAGCCCCTCTCCCGCTGTTCCCCCCACTCCCGCAGCCATGCTGCTGCGCGGGCAGCAGGGCTGCAAGCTCCTGCTGCTCTGAGCAGCATGGTAAGGCGGTGGCAGTGGCTCGCGGGGCGGTGGAGGTGTTGGTAGGGGGTCTCAGGGGGTAGTCACGTGACAGGGGGCGGTTTTGGGCAGGGGGTCCCAGGAGGGGGCAGTTAGGGGACAGGAAGTGGGAGGGCGTGAATGAGGGCAGGGATGGGGGCCAGGCTGTTTGGGGGACACAGCCTTCCCTACCCAGCCCTCCATACAGTTTCGCACCCCTGATGTGGCCCTCAGGCCAAAAAGTTTGCCACCCCAATCTAGACCGTCCCTGACAGGTGTTTGTCCAATCTGCTCTTAAAAATCCCCAGTAATGGAGATTCCACAACCTCCCTAGGCAATTTATTCTGGTGCTTAAACACTCTGACAGTCAGGAAGTTTTTCCTAAAATCTTTAAAACACAATAGGAAAAAAAATTAAAGAAAAGAAATGCAACAATCTAATGGGTGTAAAGTCACTGTGTGTATTGACTATTTCAAATAATACCATTCAATAAAAATTTGCCTGACATATGCAGTTAAAAGGTTCAGCCACACAAGGCATGGTATGACCTTCCTTGAAGTTTTAGATTTTCATTTAATTACAGAAATACGTTACACCCCCTTTATGATTCCATTTCCCTTCAGTGCAAGCGTTACAGGTAGAGTTTACATTCAATTATAAAGTAGACACTCTGAAAGTCATTGATGCAATTTGTGCCACTTAAGGTATTATCCCTTATTAGTTTTTCCACTGAATTAGTGCTAGTTAATCTGTGCATGTGACCAAAAAAAAAAAGTCAAATTTAGCAGCAATAACTGGACGATGACTCAGAAGAATCTTTGTTGGTCTATCAGTTCTAGACAGCATTACAGTTTTGTCAGGCACAATGATGTGATTTTCAACTCCGTAACAGACCTTTCTAAACAACAAAGCACACAGCTGGATTGTTTTACCCTTAGACCAATGAGCACCTGCACGGTCTGATTGTAGTGAATGGGATTACACAACTGAGTAAGGGTTGGTCATATAGTCTGACCCTAATGGAGGTCATTAAAGAATAAGAAGGCCAAACTGTTAACACAAAATCTGGGAGATGGAAATAACTAACATGATCTTGTAGTCCCTTAATCATGCCAGTAGTATCAATTAAGGCGATAGTGGTCCTTATCGGAAGAAGGACAGCATAAGCAAGGACAGTCTAGTTACCTAGGGCCAGATTATGAACCCTGTACTCATACTGGTGAGCAGTTACACACACAAGTCATCAGTGGCGCTATCTGCATGCATAACTGCTCACCAATGTGAAGCAGTCACTCAATCCCTCTGTGCTTCAGTTCCCCCATCCATAAAGTGGGGATGCTCCCTATTCCACAGCGGTGTTGGCCAGGCTTAATTCAGTGATGTTTGTTAAAGTACTTTGAGGATAAAAGACACAAGGTGCTATTCAATTGAAAAATATTGTTATTATTCAAAATACAATGCCATTAGCAGGTAGCAAAAATTTTGGGGCTCACTCATGCAATCCTTTGCCATGTAAATAGACCTTACTCACAAAAGTAAGTAAACTCATGGGAAAAAGGACTACCCATCTGAGTAAGGGTTGCAGGATCAGATGCATAGATCACGCATTATTGTCTAGATTGTTATTATGTATGCAGTCTCATAGCTGTGCATAGTACTTCATAAATAATAATTTTTTTAAAAAGAGACAAACCCTGCACAAAAGAGTTTACAATACAGGGCACATATCCTGCAATCAGGTCCATGCTCGCTGACTCTAAATGGGTTTGGACATAACATGATGAGTGATAACAGTAAACAATGGGAGAGAGGAGGGTGAAGGTTATAGCAATCAGACTGTCTGGTTGCTTCGATTTGCTATGCACAAATCTTGATAGTCCTGCATTTTTAAAAACGTATGAGTTATCGTTGAATAGTTTTGTTTGTTTGCCTTTGAAGGAGGTTCTTTTTTCCTTAATTTCTAAACCTCTTTACTTCTGAATTTGTGTGCCAGAGGTCACTTGGCTATCAACCTGATGGAGTCAGGCCTTTTAGATCTGGAAACAAAAATAAATGCAAACAAGGAATTTTCAATAGTGTATGGACAAGCTTCCGTAAAACACAAAGGAGACCAGATTATATGTGATTAGCCAATATAGATCAGTAGTGGATTTGTCTTTTATGAATCTGCAGAATGCTCCCAAATCAGTAAAAGATAACAGATTAGGCAGACACAATCTTACTCAGTATCCTACAAGCCATCAAACATGGGCTTAAATAGACCACAAGTGGGTCTGAAAATTGAGCCAAGGGCCCATCACAGAGAATCACCTCCTGCTTGTCCATATGCTTATAACCTTGGGAACAGACAGCAAAGGCAATCCAGCAATCCACAACTATTCTGACAGGTCATCCAGTGGGAAACATGCTCAAAGACCCTGTGGACATTTTTGAAATAGAATGGAACCATGTTGGGATACTCTAGATATGGAACAGCAGCTCAGTCTCTTGGAGGTAAAATCCAGGGCTTGAGTCTTCTCTCAGTTACTCCAGGGTAAATCAGTAGTAGATCCACAGAAGTCAATGGAGTTACACTAATGTAAAAGTGAGGTGTGTAAAAGAAGATTCAACCCCAGGATTTCAGAACTCCTTGCATCCAAACCCTGGCAAGACCACTTCCAAATTAAGATACCGAGACAAAATATTCAAGTACCAAAAAAAAAAAAAAAGTGGGGTAGGACACTTAGCAGAACCGTTCAGGAGACTTAAAGCTCATTTGTCACAGCTAGAAAGAATAATGCCATCTTAACAGACAGGAGAATGTAGAACAGACTGGTAGGATGCTGGAGGGGGTTTCTTTTCTGTCATTCATTTTTCATCAACAATCCTGAACAGACCCCAAAACTCAGACTAATTAAAGACAAATAATTAAACACATTCATACTGGGAAGGTTGGCAAACTCCCACTGTATTGTGAGACCACCTTGGCACTTAAATGGTTAGGAACTATATCCCACAACATCATGCTCATCTCATTGTGCTAGAGAGCTCTTGAGAATGTTATTAGCTGGGTGTTCGCCTTGCCGTTTTTCCACATGAGGCAGATGGGTAATTACGAAGCTAATAGTCTGATTGAGAGAAATCAGATGCAGTGGTTTGCCCAATTAGATGATACATTAGCTTCCTTCTTTGTAAGCAGCTAATGTGTGAAGCAAAGTGGTATTTTTGAGGGTCAGAATCCTTAAACAAGTGCCGAGTTGCAGATTATTGTGTCCCTTTTTTTTTCTAATGGAGGAAAAGTGCTACGTCTTCATTACTAAAAGCATAGAAAATGCAAATCAGGCTCTGAAACAAAAGAGTGAAGGGACAGGCGAGAATATTTGGTGTCCAATGTGTCAACCTACAACATCAATTACATTGAAATGCAATGCATGGGAGTCTAATCAAGGATAGTATAATTGTAATAATTGCATGCTTTTGTTGGAGAGCTGCTGCCATTGTTATTGTCAACCATTTGTTTCTCTCTATTGTTTAAGGGGGGATATTTTAAAATATAGACATATATATATAAATGACTGAAGAACAGTATAGGTAAAGGGCTGTGCTATTACCTATGTAATGCGTGTGAAGTTTCTTTCTAAGTACTCATTCTCTTTGGATGGTGAAGAACAACGTACCCTAAATCTACTAAGACAGGTAACCCACTAGCTGAGATATAGGTGTTAAGTGACAATCTGTGCCAAACAATAAGAATTACTTTTTCTTTCTCTGATGCATTTCTTTTGTTCAGGGTGGTAACGTTACCCTGAGTGATTGGCAAGTCATAAAGTAGCCAGCAGAAAATCTTATTAACAATTCCCTAAGACATTTTCAACTCTGCCTTCATACTCTGGAAGGCAGGCAAAGAGAAGTCAATATGAACAGTGTTTCAGCCTGGACCTACATCTGGCTATGCCATTTAAAAGAAAAAAGTTGGCAATCTTGACTACTATCTTCAAGATAAATGAATAAAGAGAGAAGAGTGAATGGAAAAAATGACAACACGAGTTTATGTAGGAGCTTATTGAGGAGAAGAGGAAGTAAGAGCCCACTCTGCATAAACCAGTCATAGTTTCTCAAGTCTGAAGTTGGGCTCAAAATGCTTCTTATGGCAAAGCTCTCAGCATTCACATCAGATAAGAGATTTATTTTCTCTCTTCAGTAGGGCTCGCCAATAGGTTGAAACAGAGGCACAATAGAAATGGACTAAAACATTTAACATAGCTGTTAAATCTCATTTTCCACAGCTAAAAAAGAACAATGCTGTACCATCTTTACTGAGAATACACTTCCCTGCCATAGGAGGCTTTTCGTGTATCTCTAACAATCCTGTACATACTCCAAAACTCACACTAATTAAAAGCAAATAATCAAATACATTCAATTTGAAAAGTTGGCAAACTCGCTTGTATTATTGTGTTAGCACCTTGGCACCAAAATGATCACATCATGCTAATCTCATTGTGCAGGAGAGCTCTTGAGCATGTTATTCAATAGGTCTGTTCCCTACCCCCCCTGCCATCACCACCTCCCAATTGTCTCTTCTTCCTGCTCCTCTTCCTCCAATACTCTTCCTTTGACCAGATAGAGAAGAAATTAAAATGTGAATAAAGATAAACAGACCCAGGACAACGTTCTCATTATATTTCATTTGGATCTGACTGGAACTTGCACTTCCATTTTAAATCAATTTCTTCTTACCCTTGCTTGGTTTCCGTTCATCTGTATAATTACAGCTGGTAAACTTGAGCTGCTTTGAAATAAACTAAGTTGACTGCAACAAACCTTTGTTTCTCATTAGCCCTCTCTTCACATATAAAATCCTTATCCAGAGGGTTCAGATACCACAGTGATGCGTACAGTATAAATGCAACAGATCAAGGAAATAGAGGAGGGCAGCAGTATCTGAGTGACTAGATGAGGAAAGGAAATCAAGGAGAAACCTTTGGCTTTACCATTTTTCCTCTTAAGTTTTTCAGTTTCTAATTGCTGTGGCGTGATAACAAAATTCCTGCCCATGACAAACCTAAGACCTATCCAGTGTTTGTCAAGCTTTGTACAGAAGAAACCTTTTCAGGCAGGTTTGATTTCTACACAAAGAAACGTCTCTGTGTGGCAGTACAGTACTTGTAAAAATACATGTGTCCCTGATTTTCACTTTTTTAAAGGAATAAATCATTCTTGGGAACAAGCCATTACTTATTCAAGGTGCATGCTATATTGTAAGCTTAGGATGAATGCTACAATATTTAGACCATTGGTACTGTAGCAAAAGAAAAAAAAGTTGTACAAAAGAGCTTACAAATATGGTTTTGGTGAAGGAATACATCTGACAGGGGACTAGGTAGCAAGACTATGGAGCCTTTCCCATCTAGGTCATAGTGTGCATCCAGCGCAGGTCAGTGACTGAAATTAGATGCCAGTTTGTGTGAAATCAAATGGTCTCAGTCCAGTTTCTAGTGCAAATATGTCCAAACAGCATGTTATCTGGAAGCCCCAACAGAAAGGCCAAGAACTAAATAGGGATCAAAACTGACTTACTCTCCCATAACTACAGGTTAGGGTTGAGGTACACTGATGGGGAAGCATATGAATGCTTGCAGGGCTCCTGTGATACCTGTACCATTGTGAAGCTAGAGAAAAGACTTCAGATTTATACTTGTCAAGGAAAATTAATGTGAAGAATATTTAAAATAATGCTAGTCCAAGTGTAAAAATCGTGTCTTGGTTAGTAGTGGGATATTGTTCTTATTCATTTTTAATATGAAAATGATATAGTTACATTTCCTCTCAGAATCCATGGCAGAAGAATAATGCTAGATTCACCATTTTTTCCCTGACACCGTAAACTCACCACCAAGAGTGAGGGAACCCACTGAATTAAAGAGGATAATTTTCTTAAAAATCATGTTGCCTCCCTCTGACTGAAAAGGAACAGTACTTCAATGGTACGCATCGAAATAAACATTTTCTTAATTTCATAACATGTTAAATAACAGCACATTAAATTAAGAAAATTAGAGTTGGACTGCAAAATTCTGGTCAGTACCCAGATCTTGAACACCCCAACATTCCACAAAATTAAAGAGAAAAGGGAGAAATTGAGGGACACTCCTGACAGCAATGAATATGTTGACAACTGTCATTGAAACTTTAGGACAATGTAAGTTTCAGTAAGAGATGTAATGCCAACACAATTTTACTGATGAGAAAGCCACAGGATATAGACTAGCTTGTTGTGATCTCCAGGATAGTTCCTGGTTACACACATCACTCTGTAACTATGTAAGTCACTGCCACCTACCTGGTCTAGTACATAAGGATAGCCTCTTTTTTTATCCCACCATTGGGAACTCTGTCTCCATCAGACAATGTACAGCCTCACATGGGTGGCTTCAAAACAATCCCTTATCCTCCAGCTCTGCCACGAGCTTGTATGAATCAAGGATTCTCTTATAGATCTTTAAAGCACAAAGGAATCTAGGGCACAGAGGATCCACATATAGCCAATTCAAATAGAGCAAAACTCTGCTTATCGTGAACTAGAATAAAGAGCCCAAATTGATTCGAAATATTGCAGTGTGGAAACTGTGCTTCTGGTCATTGTAACCCTCCAGCTATAGTATTAAAATGAATTCACTATTAACCTCCTTCAAAGCTCACTGAAATCCACAGGAGTCTTTCCATTGACTTCAGTAGGCTTTGGATCAGACCTTATAAAGGAACATGATTATATTTCAGAGTAATTATAGTTACATGTTTATGTTATTTAGTTGGACTGTTGTACAGAAGTATCATATCGTTTTATTCTTAAAGACTAGGTCAGAGAGTATGCCAAAGCGTCAAGGCTTATAACAAAGGGATTCTCAGCAAACAGATCAGTTATTTAACTGAGCAAATTTTAACTCTAGTAGTTGCTGTAGCTGTGTCTACCATAAAGAGAAGCTAATCAACCAACACAACAAGAAGCAGCAAGGCCCAATCTCAGAACCATCTAGCGCCTTTGATCCTCACAAGAAGAATTCTTATTGATATCACTGGGAGTAGAGCTTGCAGACTAAGGGTGGCATACAGCCTCTTTGATTTCGATTTTGGTCCTATTTGACTTGTCATATGGATGGATTACTATAGAGTGACTGAAATACATATGATAACTAAAGTCATAGAAGGAAAATCAACATCACACTCCAGCAGATGTCTTGGCTGTAATGGGTGATTTATAGGAATACACTGTAGACCTGAGAATGGGAAGATTTCATCTGTTAAGAGCAACAAAACATGCTCCTAGGAGGAAAATTGGAGCAGGACTCAAACTCCTCAGAGACAATGCTAAGAGAATGTTCTGGCAAAGTAGCTGCTGCTGAAGTTGTTGTTTATTTGACATTTCAAATACAGCGTGAGACTCCCACCCCCCCAAACCGCAGTTTGAAGGGAGGGGGTTATGACTGGTTTTAAAAAGCCCCATGACATGCGGGGAGAGGAGGATATGGATTTCTCCTAGGTATTAAAACAAGCTGCTGCAAGTATTTCAGCCTTGTTTATGGTGTAATTCATTACCTCAGGGATCTGCACGTGAAATCTGCACTTCAGGAAGAAAGTCCTCATTTAGCAAAGAAAGTGCTGTGATATGTATGTGGGAAAGCTTTTCCAATACTGTTTTCAGCTTGCCATATGGCCAACTTCACCCAAATTAGTAGCAATTGATGAGCAAACCTTCAACAGTTTGAAAGAGAGAGAGAGAATTGCAGAAGTTCCATTCAACAATTGTGACCCAAGAAAGACCTGTTTGCCTTTTTCCAGCATTGTAAAGTTTCCTGTTTTTGTCTGGCATTGTTAAAGGTTTGTTTTCCATTGCAGTTGGGCACAAGGAAATTCTGTTTCTTTGGGGAAAAGGGAATAAAGAATTATCGGCCCACAGAATAACTACAGCAATTGCCTGCCTGACTTCAGAGTTCTTGCTGTCTCATACTTCAGTGGCTTCCAACCACTCGTATCTGTACCCAGGCCAGCATTTCAGGCTTTGGTGACTCTTAAAAGCTAGCCCTTTGGCCTTTCTCCAGATGTAAGAGGTTCCAATGGCAGAATAAGAACATAAGAACGGCCATACTGGATAAGACCAAAGTTTTCTAGGCCAGTATCCTGTCTTCCAACAGTGGCCAATGCCAGGTGCCTCAGAGGGAATGAATAGAACAGGTCATCATCAAGCGATCCATCCCCTGTCGCCCATTCCCAGCTTCTGCCAAACAGAGGCTAGGGACACCATCTCTGCCTATCCTGCTAATATCCTGTTTCTGTTATATAGACTTAAGGGGTGGGGAGGAGCAGGCACCAAAGAAGCCCTGCAACAGAATCCGTACTCCCATGCATGCCATTAAGAAAAGCTTCACAGTGCTTCTTATTTACTGAAATGTGGTGATGTGGAATAGGCATTATGTTGACATTATAGGGCTACAGGTCCTCGCAAATGGTGCAGATCCACCAGGCCACAAATCTGCATGATGGGAAAGACTGGGTTCCCTCCCCTCATTTCCATGGATTCACTAGGCCTTTTTACATGCTTGGGATGATGGGAGGTGTTACCTCCCCAACCCAGGTGTACCTCCTGTAGGCAAAGCCCTTTTACTTTGCTGTGCTGGCTGGACCAGGCTCAATCCTGCTCC
The DNA here is from genome assembly GCF_965140285.1 of Lepidochelys kempii. Classification (NCBI taxonomy): domain Eukaryota; kingdom Metazoa; phylum Chordata; order Testudines; family Cheloniidae; genus Lepidochelys; species Lepidochelys kempii. Next base: position 167,063,880 of record NC_136382.1, read on the forward strand.
AGCAGAAGAGAGTGGCATAATGCCCATTGATTTCCATGGTGTAGGAACTATCCTTTAGTAAAACACCTCTGGGCTGGCCCTGTTAAAGATGCCACTTCCATATTGCAGCAAACCTGAAAAGAGTGAACATTTAAGCAAAATAATGCACTTGATCCAGAATTTTCTGTCCTTCCTTTTTCCATTTTTACTAATTATTTGAGCTATTAATATTGGAGTATGAGCTTTCTTCCTCCTAACCTCAGTTTCCTGTCAGGTTGGTCTTACAGCAAAAGTCGTAACTCTGTGTATTTCAGCAGAGGCTGTTGGCAAATAAATGACTGTAACATCACAAACGGACTCCAACACGTTCACTAGCGCATCAGGAGGAAGAGAAGGCCTGCATTAGTTACTAGATAGCTTTATAATTTTCGTAAATGAATGGCATGCTCATGAAAGGAGTCAGATTGAGGGAAACTGAGGTCCTATTTATCCACACAAAATAGGTACTGCAAGAACAGTGGTTGTGCAGTCTTTCCCAATGTGCCTCTGTCCTGTCCTGTCCTGGAGGAACCAGTTTTAACGCCTTCTTTACACCGACTTTAAATGTTCCATTGTTGTTACTGCTGAAGAGAATTCTAGTGTAGACAAGGCATCAATGATTGCAAGAATTTTTATTACCATGTCATCTGGACTTGCTACTCGCCAGATCAGATGACATAATGTAAGAATGTCAGTGCTTGGTTTATCTATTGCCGTCACTGGCACAGCTGTACCTGGTAATGTAACACTGGGAGATTTTAAGAAAAAGCTCAGTGTGGATAGAGGGCATGAGAGACGTTTAGCCTCAATATTCACTCAATCCTTGGCCTATTCGATGATGGTGTAAAAGATGCTAACTGAAGTCATGTGCACATTAAAAATTGGAGTGAGACCACCTACTCAGTTCACATATGGCAATGAATAACCTTCCTATGTTAGTGTGAATTTCAGTCCCAGGATAGACTTGAACCAATGATGTAGAGGTGAAAGTCTCCATAATCTATTATCTAACCAGCCAATCCTTGAGGCAAGATGCTCTGTGAATGGGAAAGACTTTTCTCAAATGTGAATACAATATGCTTGAAACCAAGCAAAGATGGAAAGTTGGTATATGAAAATCAATCAGAAGTAAAGGGGGTTCCATAAAAATTGATATTCACCACTAGCAGAAGTTACATTTACTATAATATGCGCAGAATGTTCAGTTTTAAATATGGAAAATATCAAAAATACTGCAGTAAAGGCAAAGACTGGGTGTGGTGAGCACTGAAGACTGGTAAATATCCACTTCTTAATGGCATCCACTTCCATTTTATTCACCAAATTATTGGAATGACCTTAAATAAGAATTTTGGGTGGAGCTGAATGGAATGTTCATGAAAATGACTATGATTTTTTTCTACGTACTGGTTATTGTTGTTTTAATTTCTTCTTCTCCAGGATACTCTGGCAGTCAAAGATCCTGTGGATTTACACCCACTGTAGCAGACAGCAGAATCAGTGGCCCAGATCCTGGCTCCATTAAGGCTGCTGTTAGTCAAAATTGACTTAACTGATTACCTGGAGATTCCCCCTTACAACCCCTGAGGCTGCTGTAAATAGCTCCTTAGGCCTGGACTGGCATTTGGCTGTATAAGGATCAGGGAGTTTCAAAGACAGCCTACAACCATCTTTGTTCCCCTACTACCATCCTGTGCTGTACTTGGCAAAAAAAAGGGCCTGTCCTGAGGTTCTGGCCATATCAGTATATCGGGCATTTATAGGGGTCCCATCACAACATATCTGAAGTAATTTTACCCACTTCTCTTCATTCCTATTATATCTAATTAGTCCTTGCATCACCTTACTTATTACTTTCTCTCCATAACCCTCCACATTTATGCCCTTCAAATACTCGTGTGGTCTTTTCCCACCTCCAGCAGTAGTTTATCCAAGCTTTGCATATACAGCTCTTGAAATCTTCCCTCATAAATTAATCCCTCTAGCCCCCTCATCATTGTGTGCAATTATTGTTCCTCGACATCCTTTGCTAAGTAATCAAGTAATGACAGCTCTCTCTAGTTAATCAGGGAACCTCCAGTTTCAACAATATTTATAAGGATCCCTAATAGAAATATCATATTTAGAAGCAGCAAGAATCCAACTGGTTAATAAAAATATACACAGCAGGCAAAGAGGAAAAGGACCAACGTGAGCTCTCTTTTTGATAGCCCTAAGAATATGAGCAATGGCCATAGCTGTGTTTGATGGTAAATGTCACATCTCATGTCAGATCCTGTCTGGATAGATTACCCCTGAAGATCATGTTGCCTCAGAACCGAACATTAGCAGCTGCATGCATTACATTAACCCTTCACCTGCTACACAATGGCTTTGTACTTGCCAGGGGCCAAACCTTTTAAAGGAGGGTTGACTGGCTTCAGAGTGTGGGGAAAAGAGAGCTGCAGGACAGATAATGTCCAGTAAAGAACCTCTGCACGCGCATGTTTGTCCTTCAGTAGGATGTTTGTGGCGATATCCCAGAGCAATTGTGCAATTTTAACTGATTTAAAGGGCAATATTACTGTTCAATTGCCCAAATAAATAGCACACTTCTCAAGTGTTGGCTAATTATTTTGCAATTATATCTAAAACATACTGTCTCTGTTTTGCTATGACACTAAAACTATGGAAAGACTGATGTAAGTTATCTGAATTTCCTCTTGCCTGCTGGATTTTTTTAATGTTAGCTGGGCTAGCACTATTGCATAGGCAAGCCATTTTGCCCCATAATAGTTAGGTAATTCTATACACAGAGCAGTGTCACACTATTTCAGCAAAGATTCATTTGCAAAACATCCTTACTGTAGGAGGGCTTTAATTACAATGCAACGGGTGAGTTTGCATACCACATTGTACTGTCTTACAGCAGAGTAACCTGGAAAACAAAGGGCCTGATTTATCTCGGTGTAGATCAACAGTGTACCCTGATGAAACCACTAATGTAAAATGGATTTGAGAGGAGAATTAGGCTCATCGTTTCTTGAGTGGAAACATTAATTCCAACACCAACATGAGAACATTTTCACATTACTTCATGCTAACTTAATTTAATCTACGTTCTTATATCAAGGCCTTTCCTGTGGTGTCTGAGCTTTTTATAAATTTATTAAAATGAAAACAAGATGATCTTTCTTTCCCCTTCCATTCTTTAATAACTATTTTTAAATGAGCTAATTAATGTGTTTGGCCACTGTATATGATAAACGTCAAGCCAAAATTAAATCCATCACAAATAGAAAACGTGTGTCCAAAAACACCTCTCCTTTGGGTTTTCATGTCAGAATTGGAAATAGTCATAGTTCTCTTTGGCTTCAGATCCTCAAATAACAAATAATTTATTAAAACTACATTAAACACTCTTTATTACAGTAAACTCTAACTTTTCACAACTTTGGAAAAGATACTGTGGCAAAACTAATGTTTTATTTTTTCCTTTAGCCATTACTCTGATTTTTCCAAAGTTGAGGAAATTTTGAAAAGTTACAGAATGGAATATGGGTAGGACTTTCTAGACATAATTAATTATACAGCCTTCAACAGCAAAATGGGAAAGCTGGGGATGGGGAAAATCCCAAATTTCAAAATTTAGAGAGGGAAGGAAATCAGATTTGAAAGCTGAAAGGAAAATTTAAATTCAAAATTAAATTTAAATGACCATTTTATTTCCCATTGTAATTTTTTTAAATAATCAAAAATATTTTCCTATGAAAAAATTTGTTTTTGATTAAATCCCATTTTTTGTCCAGAAAATTTTTCAGCTGAAAATTTTTGAGCAGCACTCATGAGAATCGGGTCTACTGACTTGGTTGTAGTTGTAATGTAAAGGGCGTGGTCTAAATGAAATAACCTTGACAACTGGCATCAGACCTCATAAAGGGAAGTTTCAAAGGAAAAATTGAAAGAAGGGAAATCAAACTGTGGTTTCATTTAAATAAGATGCTGTTTATAAGGAAGAAATAAAAAATAAAGAGACACATTTGAACTCATTCTCATCTAACCATAATTTTCAAGCCATGCTCAAAGAGTATTGTGCTGGGTGACTGAACTTGAAAGAGACAACATGGACTAGATCTGAGATAACACAAAGAAGAAATTTCAAGTCTGAAAAAGAGAGCTTGAAAGATACAGACTGAAAACCTGGACTATAAAATGTAAGGTCAAATGGCTTCCAGCTTACACCTACCCATAATTATAAAAGCTAAACGTTGGTAGCTATTTGGCCTTACATTCGAATCCAAGTTCTCAGCCCAGAGCTTACAAGTTCTAGCAGGGATCTCAATTTAAAGACCTTGGTCCTAATGCTTAGTTCCTCCATACAGCACAGGAAATGGAAAATGAAGATGACACTTTGGCACCTTCCAGTTTCCAGAAGCAGCTGGAACAACCCAAGGGACTAATTTATGCTCTGCTGTAATTGCCCGAGAGAGAGGGAGAGAGAGAACAAACTGGGTCTAGAAACAAGGTCTACAAAGCAAGATGATTAAAAGTTATAACTAATAGAAGACCAGGCTAAAATTGGACAGAATGCCCCGGTTTCACACCACTAGTAGAGGAGTGACAGAAGCTGCAAGAAACTAAAAACATGCACTGGACCAAAGTACAGTTCTAAACTGACGCCAGTTTCCACCATTATTTTTCACAAAATTTAACTCAGGAATTAGAAATATTGGGGGGCGTCTACACTATGAAATTAGGTCGAATTTATAGAAGTCGATTTTTTAGAAAGCGATTTTATACGTCGATTGTGGGTGTCCCCACGCTAATGCACTAAGCGCATTAAGTCGGCGGAGTGCATCCACAGTACCGAGGCTAGCGTCGACTTTCGGAGCATCCGTGGCTATCCCACAGTTCCCACAGTCTCCGCCGCCCATTGGAACGCTGGGTTATGCTCCCAGTGCCTGATGGGGCAAAAACATTGTCGCGGGTGGTTTTGGGTACATGTCGTCAGTCACCCCTCCCTCCCTCCCTGAAAGCAACAGCAGACAATCGTTTTGTGCCTTTTTTCCGTGCGGGAGCCATACTGCTTTCAGCAGACGGTGCAGTAGGTCTGCAAAACTAGTCATTCAACCACCGCTTCCCCGCAACTCTGCTCTCCTGCAGACGCCATACCATGGCAAGCATGGAGCCCGCTCAGATCACCACGGCAGTGATGAGCATTGTAAACACCGCGCACATTATCATGCAGTATATGCAGAACCAGAACCTGCAAAAGCAGGTGAGGAGGCGATGGCAGCACGGTGACGAGAGTGATGAGGACACGGACACACACTTCTCTCAAAGCACAAGCCCCAGCAATTTAGCCATCCTGGTGGCAATGGGGCAGGCTCATGACATGGAACGCCGGTTCTGGGCCTGGGAAACAAGCACAGACTGGTAGGACCACATAGTGTTTGAGGTCTGGGATGATTCCCAGTGGCTGCGAAACTTTCACATGCGTAAGGGTACTTTCATGGAACTTTGTGACTTGCTTTCCCCTACCCTGACGCGCAAGAATACCAAGATGAGAGCAGCCCTCACAGTTCACAAGCGAGTGGCAATAGCCCTCTAGAAGCTTGCAATACCAGACAGCTACCAGTCAGTCGGGAATCAATTTGGAGTGGGCAAATCTACTGTGGGGGCTGCTGTGATCCAAGTAGCCAGTGCAATCACTGAGCTGCTGCTATCAAGGGTAGTGACTCTAGGAAATATGCAGGTCATAGTGGATGGTTTTGCTGCAAGAGGATTCCCTAACTGTGGTGGGGCAATAGACGGAACCCATATCCCTGTCTTGAGACTGGAGCACCAAGGCAGCGAGTACATAAACCACAAGGGGTACTTTTCAATGGTGCTGCAAGCACTGGTGGATCACAAGGGACTTTTCACCAACATCAACGTGGGATGGCCGGGAAAGGTACATGACGCTCGCATCTTCAGGAACTCTGGTCTGTATGAACAGCTGCAGCAGGGGACTTTCTTCCCAGACCAGAAAATAACCACCGGGGATGTTGAAATGCCTATAGTTATCCTTGGGGACCCAGCCTACCCCTTAATGCCATGGCTCATGAAGCCATACACCGGCACCCTGGACAGTAGTCAGGAGCTGTTCAACTACAGTCTGAGCAAGTGCAGAATGGTGGTAGAATGTGCATTTGGATATTTAAAAGCGCACTGGCAGAGTTTACTGACTCGGTTAGACCTCAGCGAAACCAATATTCCCACTGTTATTACTACTGGCTGTGCGCTTCACAGTATCTGTGAGAGAAGGGGGAGACGTTTGTGGCGGGGTGGGAAGTTGAGGTGGGAAGTTGGCCCCTGATTACGCGCAGCCAGACACCAGGGCGGTTAGAAGAGCACAGCAGGGCGCACTGCGCATCAGAGAAGCTTTAAAAACCAGTTTCATGGCTGACCAGGCTACGGTGTGACAGTTCTGTTTGTTTCTCCTTGATGAAACTCCCCGCCCCTTGGTTCACTCCACTTCCCTGTAAGCCAACCACCCTCCCCCCTTCGATCACCACTTGCAGAGGCAATAAAGTCATTGTTGTTTCAAATTCATGCATCTTTATTAATTCGTCACACAAATAGGGGGATAACTGCCAAGGTAGCCCGGGAGGGGTGTGGGAGGAGGGAAGCATCAGCTAAGGTGGGGGAGGAGGGAAGGACAAGGCCACACTGCACTTCAAAACTTACTGAATGCAGCCTTCTGTTGTTTGGGCAGTCCTCTGGGGTGGAGTGGTTGGGTGCCCCGGGGGCCCTCCCTACCCCGCTCCCCCCAGCATTCTTGGGTGTCTGGGTGAGGAGGCTATGGAACTTGGGGACGAGGGCGGTTGGTTACAGAAGGGCTGCAGTGGCGATCTGTGCCTTTCCTGCATCTCAACCATACGCTGGAGCATATCAGTTTGATCCTCAAGCAGCCTCAGTATTGCATCCTGCCTCCTCTCATCATGCTGCCGCCACCTTTCCTCTTGATCCCGCCACCTCTCCTGTTGCTCCCGCCTCCTGTCCTCACGGTCATTTAGTGCTTTCCTGGACTCTGCCATTGTCTGCCTCCACGCATTCTGCTGGGCTCTTTCAGTTTGGGTGGACTGCATGAGCTCAGAGAACATTTAATCACGAGTGCGGTTTTTTTGCCTTCTTGTCTGCGCTAGCCTCTGGGACGGAGATGCTAGTGGCAGCGTTGAAACATTTGCAGCTGCGGGAGGAAAAAAAGGGAGAGTAAAACTGAAAAAGACACATTGGCCATTTAAAAGGAGGGGCTGATGTTTTTGGGTTAATGTGCAGCACAAACCCAACTAAACTGCCCCCACACCCAATTCTCTGGGATGATCACTTCACCCCTCCCACCACCACTAACAGTGGGGATGATTTCTTTTCAGCCACAGGCAAACAGCCCAGCAGGAATGGCCACCTCTGAATGTCCCCTTAATAAAATTCCCCTATTTCAACCAGGTGACCATGAATGATTTCACTCTCCTAAGGATAACACAGAGAGATAAAGAACGGATGTTGCTTGAATGCCAGCAAACACCGGGACCACACGCTGCCATGCTTTCTTATGCAATGACTCCAGACTACGTGCTACTGGCCTGGCATGGTAAAGTGTTGTACCATGGAGGACACAATAAGGCTGCCCTCCCCAGAAACCTTTTGCAAAGGCTTTGGGAGTACCTCCAGGAGAGCTTCACTGAGATGTCGCTGGAGGATTTCTGCTCCATCCCCAGACATGTTAACAGACTTTTCCAGTAGCTGTACTGGCCGCAAATGCATCCCAAGTTTTCAGGGCAAATTAATCATTAAACGCTTGCTTTTAAACCGTGTATTATATTTACAAAGGTACACCCACCAGAGATGTCTTCTCCGTCTTCAAGGTCTGGGAGCCTGGGTTGGGAGGGTATTGTCTCCAGGGTGATAAACAGTTCCTGGCTGTTGGGGAGAACGGTTTCTCCGCTTGCCTGGTGTGCGCTGTCATCTTCCTTTTCCCCAAAATCCTCATCCCTGTTGCGTGTGACTCCCTTGCAGAAGTCCACATACAAGTGTGGGGTAGTTGTAGGGGCACCCCCTAGAATTGCATGCAGCTCATCATAGAAGTGGCATGTCTGGGGCTCTGACCCCGAGCGGGCATTTGACTCTTTGTGTTTTCGGTACGCTTGCCTCAGCTCCTTAAGTTTCACATGGCACTGCTGTGGGTCCCTGTGATAGCCTCTGTCCTTTATGCCCTTGGAGATTTTTTCAAATATTTTGGCATTTCGTCTTTTCGAACAGAGTTCTGATAGCACAGATTCATCTCCCCATACAGCGATCAGATCCAGTACCTCCCATTCGGTCCATACTGGTGCGATTTTGCGATTCTGGGACTGTGTGGTCACCTCTACTGATGAGCTCTGCATGGTGACCTCTGCTGATGAGCTCACCACACTGGCCAAACAGGAAATGAAATTCAAAAGATTGCGGTGCTTTTCCTGTGTACCTGGCTAGTGCATCTGACTTGAAAGTGCTGTCAAGAGCGGTCACAATGGAGCACTCTGGGATAGCTCCTGGAGGCCAATACCATCGAATTGCGTCCACACTAACCCAAATTCGACCCGGCGATGTCAATTTCAGCACTAATCCCCTCGTCGTGAAGGAGTACAGAAATCAATTTTAAGAGCCCATTAAGTCGACAAAAATGGCTTCGTTGTATGGATGGGTGCAGGGTTAAATCGATCTAACACTGCTAAATTCAACCTAAACTCATAGTGTAGACCAGGGCTTAGATTTATTCCATTTAACAGCAGAAAACTGTTTCACTCTGAAAGATGTGTTGATGGATCTGCACATACTCACATGTGTCAGAGCCCTAGATGTTCAGATAAGAAATACTCACTTCCAACAAATCTTACCGTAGCAAAGCTCACAAATAAAAAAGAGCATTGGATCCAATTCAACCAGCTCAATGAAGCTATTGCTTGGATCAACATCTTTCTCTGTTTATCATTTAAAAACCAGTAGAGAGGCTTTTTATAGATTCTTTTCACTCTCTCTAGAGCAAAACAGGAAATGACTAATAAACTGATAAATGCAAGAAAAGCAGCATTTCATGTATTTAATCTTCCTTTGAGTGTCATGCCCCAGTACAAGTGGTAGACCCACTTCTCTCCATCTGAATAGTCTTCTCAGAAAGAGGGGGTTGAAGCTTATTCAATTAGTCTCTACTATTGGTGCTCATGAATTGGGCCTGAATATGCTTCAGTTCTGGGGGTGTTCAAAATCCAAACTCAGATATGGCTCTAAATTATGTGATTGGCCCGAGGTGTGACTGGTTTGAGCTGAACCAAAACCGCAGATCCACAATTTGGGATGTTTTAAATTAGGATGCAGGTTTTGCAGGTTTAGCCCATCTACACAGTTCACCAAGATCATTGGTTGAAGCTACTGTAGGGCTGCACATATAGTCTTGCTGGAAGATCTTCCTTTTTAACTGAGGATACAATCATTATTGCCAACAATGTGTTCAGTTCCCAGTTAAGACCTTCCAGTGTTCTACATCCAACCCTACAGTAGCTTAACTCAATAATCTTTGTAAACATTTCTCTGTAGAGATGGGTTCAAAAACTGCAAAACCTGGATCCCCAGCCTGTTTCCTTAGTGTGCTAACGAGGCATTATAACTAAAACAAAAAACAAAAGAAAACAGTTTCTATAATATCTCTGCCCCAACAGTGGATGCCATGACTCCAGTTTGTCTCACCAGCTTCATAATTTCTGCTCTGATCATCAATGAAGAAGATAATACTGAGTAAATAAAAGACAATATTTAAAAATATGTATAAATATTTACTAAATTGTATCCATTAAAGGGCCATCAAAAGCCATGCAGACTGGGCCAAATTAGAAGTTGTCTCATTACACATTTACCTAATGAAGTGGCCTTGACCGACTTCTGTGATAGGTACAGAATCCGGATTTTTTTAAAGGCTTTCTAAAATATTGCACAATAGACTGAACTGCCGATGAATGAGCCGCTATGGTCTGCTGGATTCACACAGTGGTGACCTGCATTATTTTCAGCATTAACCTGTGATACCATAGTGGAATTATTGGGGTGAACGCGAGTTCATACTTCTGGTTGTCTTTGTTTCCAATGGTCATTGATATCAAAAGCGATCCTGCACCTGCTGTGAAAATAAATAGGGTTGCTGTGGTAATAGGAATTTTTTAAAAAGTACCTAAATACATATTTTCTCTAACAGACTGAAACAAATCCTGAAGAGCCCTTTCCATTCTGTTAGGTAAATAACGAATACTTTCCATCAATGAGTTCCTCTTTCTTCTGCATCAGATAAAAGCTTAGAAATTAAATGAAAAAATAAACTATGTTTGTAGCATTTATGGACCAGATTCTGAACTCATTAACACAGTCATAAACCTGGAGGAATTTTGCTGATTTCAGTAGAATTATGGCAGAGTAAATGAGATGGGGATCTGGCCCTGCCAGTCTCACTTAAGCCAGCAAAGTGCAGGAAAGCTGGCATTAAGACTGATGCATTAGCTTATACTCTTGTAAGCAGAATATACAGAATAAAGTCAGCTTTATCTTTCATCATGATGTTTGAGAAGTCTTTGGTATAGAACTACACCAACTCAGATCACCAATGTTATTTAAAAGCGCCAAAAGAGTCCTGTGGCACCTTACAGACTAACAGACGTATTGGAGCATAAGCTTTCGTGTGTGACGAAGTGGGTATTCACCCATGAAAGCTTATGCTCTGATACGTCTGTTAGTCTATCAGGTGCCACAGGACTCTTTGCCGCTTTTACAGATCCAGACTAACACGGCTACCCCTCTGAATGTTATTTAAAGATGTTTGATGCAATTTAGCACATTGACATCTATAAATAAAAAGTGCTGTTTAATAGAGAGGTATTATTATTATATATGAGATGGATTCGGCTCACTGTAGCTTGGGGGTTAATTTGGTTTTGCTTCTTATATTTGCTTGTTGCTTGAAATATAGCCAGACATGCACCTCTTTTATTATCTGATTTGCATCAAGTTATAAGAGAGAAAGCCTAGTGCTAGCTTTATTGTGACACTCAAGGAATTAGTGGATTCTTCATCCAATGTAAGCAACTTGGCTATATGTTAAGATTTATATTGCACAGTGCGGGACATCACTGGGTCGAACTGAACTATAGGGTTATCTAGAATAGATCATGAGCTGCCTCATTACGCATCAGAATTTTCCTGCCAAGCTACTCATATTTTTCCAAGCAAACCTCAACTACGAGGGAGGTCTGACGCACTACTCCCTTCCCACTACCCTTGTTTTCAAACACACAATAGTTTGGCATGTATCCAGTCACAACCAGGTGATTTTTGACCATTGGCCTTTTATTATCTGGTATCACTGAGGGACCACAGATGAACCCAATAAAGAAAGAGAAAAAGAGAGCGAAAATTAGCTTCTCCTTTGCCTTCACATTAATCTGATATCTTATCCTGTTTGTATGCCATGTTTTTGTCCAGGTGAAGTTTTGCCCTGGTGGAGTTGCAGTTCTAGTATTATCTCCAACAAAAAGCAGGCTCTTTCATTAAAAACAATTGCTATTTCCAGACAGGAGCTGGTTCCTCAATTCCAGACATTTTTGCTGTGAAACATTCAGCTGAGAAGAGCAGATTGTTCCTGCTGAAAACGAATGGAATCTGGCAGGAAAACCTCATGTTTTTCCAATCCTAGTTTTTACAAAGAAAACACTGGGATCTTGTTGAAAAATTGCATTTGTTTTGGTGGACACATTTTTGTTCCTCACTTGAATTAATTCCAACTAGATGACACCAACTTTTATCCATCTATCAATAAATAACTCTTTTCTTACAATCTCTCATTAGATTTGAGATAATGTCATGTTAGGAAAGGTACAAAGAGTTATGTTATAAAAATAACAATTTGCACAGATAGATTTAAAATTTGAAAAACAGCTTTCCCCAGTAAGACCTCAAAAGAAAGGTAATGAGAAAAATACTATATGATTAACAGCCAAACTCACTGTAAATATCAAAAAGAGAGAGAGGCCAAGGTGAGTTGACACACGGTGCATTAAAGTTAAGAAGAAACAAAATACAAAGGTCACCACATTGAATATCCATATGGTCACTGCAGTTCCATAATGACTGACTTCATTTAGCTCAAGTAGAAATAGATGATGAGGCAGACTCACTCAGCCTTGTGACTAGAGGTGTAAATTATACTTCCTTGCACTAGCTGATCTCCCTCCACCCTAAGGGATATTCCCCCCAAGGAGGGAAGACGGTGATGTGGTATATTTAGCTATAAAACGGTGATGCCTTTTAGCTTCACTGTACTGCACCTTTAAAGCCCTTTGAACTCTCCACGTGTGCAGAGTTCAGCAGCCATTTTGCACACAGTGTATAGCACCCTCTGTTGGCTCCCAATCTATTTTTGCTGCCAATTCAAGACCTTGATTCTGATGTTTTGTGTCAGCAATTGCTCCAGGTCCAGATACATTAGTTACCGCGTCTTCATCCATGATCCACCAAGACAGTTCCACTGCACTGGAACAATGCGGATAACCAAAGTGAAGCATGGAAGAGATAGAGATGAAGTATTCTCTGTAAAGGAGGCTCAGCTGTATTCAGGTAGATGAGTCCAACCCGAAGTCTGACCACTCCTAGAACATGCTGCAAGGCCCTCCTGCCGCTTTTCCACCACAGCTAGAAGAATTTATATAATATGTAGCAGGTGATAGATATACCCCAAATAGGAATCTGGGAAGGGGAAAAAGCAGAATACTCCCCGAATTCAACAGTGGATCTCTTGCTTGCTGATCTAATTTACCTAGGCTACATTTCAACAAACACTTGATGGAAAAAATCCTTATAGAACCCCCTAAAAAAAGACAGACAAATATCACAGCAACTGACAAAGTTTTAGTGGTCACCACTCTGTAAACGTGGGGAGTATTTTACCCTTTTCTGCTTTGACATTAACAAGCTAAAACAATCTCCTTTCTCCCTTTCAGTAATTCTTAAGCACATCAGAACCACCATACGGGTCAGACAAATGGTCAGTCTTGCCCAGTATCCTGTCTCTGGCCGTGGCCAGTGCCAGACACTTCAGAGGCAATGAACAGAACAAGGCAATTTTGAGTGATCCATCCCCTGTCCTCCACTCCCAGCTTCTGGCAGTTGGAGATTTAGGGACATCCAGCAGATGGGGTTGCATCCCTGACCATCCTAGTTAATAGCCATTGATTAATCTATTCTCCATGAATTATCTAATTATTTGTTGAACCTAGTTATACTTTTGGCCTTCACAACACCCCTTGGCAATGAATCCCACAGGTTGACTATGCATTGTGTGAAGAAGTACTTCCTTTTGTTTTAAACCTGTTGCCTATTGATTTCATCGGGTGACCCCTAGTTTTTGTGTTATGAAGGAATAAATAACACTTCCCTATTCACTTTCTCCACACCATTCATGATTTTATATACCTCTATCATAGCCCCCCTCAATCATTTCTTTTCCAAGTGGAAAAGTCCCATCTTTTTAATTTCTCCTCGTATGGAAACTATTCCGTACTCCTAATCATTCTTGTTGCCCTTCTCTGTACCTTATCCAATTCTAATATATCTTTTCTGAGATGAGGCAACCAGAATTGCATGCAGTCTTCAAGGTGTAGGTGTACCATGTGTTTATGACATTTATGGATTTGTGGCATTATGATATTTTCCTGTCTTCTTATTTATCCCTTTCCTAACGATCCCTAATGTTCTATTAGCTTTTTTGACTGCTGCTGCATATTGAGCAGATGTTTTCAGGGAACTATCCCCAATGACTCCAAGGTCTTTTTCTTGAATGGTAACAGCTAAATTAGACCCCATTGTTTTGTTCGTAAAGTGGGGATTATTTTTTCCAGTGTCATTACTTTGTGCTTATCAATATTGAATTCATCTGCCATTTTGATGCCCAGTCACCCAGTTTTGTGAGACCCCTTTGTAACTCTTCACAGTCAGCTTTGGACTTAACTAACTTGAGTAATTCTGTATCTCCAAATTTAGCCACCTCACTCTTCATCCCCTTTTCCAGATCATTTATGGATATGTTGAATACACAGGTCCCAGTACAGATCCTTGAAGGACCCCACTATTTACCTCTCTCCATTGTGAAAACTGACTATTTATTCCTACCCTTTTTTTCCTATCTTTTAATCAGTTACCAATCCATGAGAGGACCTTCCCTCTTATCCCATGACAGCTCACTTTGCTTAAGAGCCTTTGGTGTGGGACATTCTCAAAGGCTTTCTGAAAGTCCAAGTTCACTATATCCACCAGATCACTCTTGTCCACATTTGAATTTTAATAGTTTGGTGGAGTATGATTTCCTTGTACAAAAGTCATGTTGGCTCTTCCCCAACACATTGTGTTTGTCTAGGTGTCTGATAACTTTGGTCTTTGCTATAGTTTCAACCAATTTACCTGGTGCAAAAGTTAGGTTCTCCAGCCTCTAATTGCCAGGATGAGCTCTGGAACCCTTTTTCAAACGTAGACGTTACAGGAGCTAGCTTCCAGTCATCGGGTACACAACCGAAGCAGAAAGTTACATCCCATAGTCAGTAGTTATTCAATTTCATGCCCTTGTCTTCCTTGAATGCTCCTTTAGCACCTCTATTGCCCAGTGGCTCCACTCACCATTTGTCAGGCTTCCTGCCTCTGATGTACTTAAAAAAAACTTTGCTGTTAGTTTGTGTGTCTTTAGCTAGTTGCTCTTCAAATTCTTCCTTGGCCTGCCAAAATTTATGCTCCTTCCTATTTTCCTCACTAGGATTTGCCTTCCAGTTTTTTACAGACACCTTTTTGCCTCTAACCATCTCTTTTACTCTGCTATTTAGCCACAGTGGGTTTGCTTGGTGTGGGGAGGATGGAGGAGTCCTCTTACTGTTTTATATTTGATTTGAGTATCTATTGTGGTATTTTTAAATAGTCATGCAGTTTGAAGGCATTTCACCCTTGTGAGAGTTCCTTTTAATTCTTGCCCTGTATGTCTAAATTAATCATTTAGAATCTTAGAGTAAACTTTAGCCTCAGTGTGGCCAATGTACATGCAGAAATGCATGGTAAATTAGCCCTTAGCATTGCTAGTATAAATGTAGAGCACAGCAAGACAGATCCTACGTCTATATTGTTAACATGCATTTAGAAGTATATGTGGTATATAGCCCTGATTCTAGGGATTTACGAAATATCAGCAGAAAGACCTTAAGGGTTGATGATTTGTTTATGAAGCTTTTTAAATATGACTGAGGGCTGCAGTGACAACAGTTTTCATCTCATTACAACAATTCAGTGGTCTCAGGCCACTTCCTAACAATCATGTTTTCACATGACAAACACCATCCCATTTGGTGCTGTGACAAGATGGCCAATGTTTATATGGTGGGTCCTGCACTTTTCTTGGTTGGGGCGGCTAAGATACCACCCCTTGCCCCTGCTCTTGGGCACCGAGGGCCCCGCTAGTGGCCCGGGAAGGTGATAGAAGAGGGAAGCGGGGGGAGGTGTCTGAGTTTGCTCCTCGCTCTGAGTCTCAACCCCTGTGGGTTTCTTACCCTCGTCCCCCTTAGGTGGGGTTACCCTCGGTCCTTAGACACTGGGGGGAGGGGGTCTTCCTGTCCTGCTGGGGCAGAGTCTCCCTCACTTCAGTTCTCTGGTCTTCACAACACCTCCAAGCTCCAGTCCTCTCTCCTTCCTCCTTTGACTGCCTGAAGCAGGGGGTTTTATTAGGGTCCTGACAGGGCCTTAATTGACAACAGGTGCTCCAATTAACTTGTAGCAACCCTCTCTAGTCTACAGGGAACCACGCCTTAATTAGCCTAGGGCTTATATATATTTTCTCTCTAACACCCTACCACTGCTCCCTGGCCCTCCTGTATCACAGTGCCCTCAAGGACTGAACCAGCATGTACAATTGTTACCCTAGCACCAACAAAGATGATCCCTCTGAGTCAAGGTTGAGATACATTGGTGAGGCAGCTTGAGAAAGCTTACATTGCTGTTGTCATGCTGTTTGTTCTGCAGCATAAGTACAGCCTACAGGTCTAATCATTCCAGCACCTTTCATCCAGAACAAAAAGTTATTTTAAAAACAAAACAAAAATATCAATAAAGTTAACACTCTGCCACATATGTCCCCTCAGTCTCTGAAGCAAAGAATTAATATTCTCATCAGTCCCATTACGTGAGGACCGTGATTCCATTGCTTCAATTGCTAATAAGCTACGAAACATAGAACTACACATTTTTATGGCACAAATTATTTTGATGCCTATTTTGAAAACAAAGCAGAGAAAGTTTCTGTTTCAGCTGGATGCGATTTTTCCGATTCTGCTTTCTTAACATAATTTAAAAACAGAAAGTGAATAAAAAGCATCAGCAGGCTTCTTATAAGGATTCAGCTGTTAAATCCTTATTGTTATGTTTGCTTTGAAGTCGGGAGGAAAAAAAGTCTAGTTTGCCAATGTATAATTAAAAAAAAATGAAGGCACCTTCTGCAAATAAACACAATGCAACAGAAAAGCTGGCACCAAAGTGAAACGAAGTCTGTGCATGACAAAATGGAATTATTTTAAAAAAGTTAAATTGTACAATACGTAATCATTCATAGAAATATATAAGAACCCAAGATTTCTTTCATGGGCAATCTTGTTAAGAGAGACACTGATCATTGGTACCACATTCTATCCAGAAAGCCTTATTGTAAGCTTGTTAATGGAATGCCCTCAGGGACTAGACACACTTCATACATGAAAAGAAAGAACATTTTGTCTTTGAAGAGATGCAGAAGAAAATGGGGGAAATCTCTCTGCATAAAATACAGTTGGGTCCAAATACCGTATAATCATGCACTGAAGAAGAATAACTTCCGTCACTTGTGTGATGATGAGCTTGGATTTGTGAGTAATTTGCACACAAAAAAGGTCCATGATGCATATTATTTACATGGGGAAAGTGTTTTGTCATTAAAGAAATCAAGGCACAACTTCTGGCCTGAGCTATGGCCTGTTAGTGTCATTCCAGTGGGTTTCTTCTCTTTCCTATTTGCTTATTTTTGCCATTTTTTTACAATATAAAGAAGTGAAGAAATGCAAAATATTATTATATGGTACGACGACCATGGCACTATAATTACTATGCCACACAGCTCCATCCCTGACCTAGCAGGACCATCTCTATATCTGTGGGTAATCGAGTAGATGGGTACCATGCCCATTCAGCCCTTATCAACAAAGAATGTCAATTAGTGCCAACTGTGACAGAAGTTTCTGCAATGAGGTCACAAACACCAACAACTCATTGCACATAGGCCACCACATAGCCACAAGGCAATCTCTTTTTATCTGGGGACCTGGAGATGAAAGACTTGTGAATTCCTTAAGCCACTCACTCTCCAGAGACTTTAAGGCTTTGATAACACTGCAGTCTCCTCACCTGGGAAAACAGACTCAAACTAGCAGGGCTCAAACTAGAATGCTTGAAATAGGAGTGGGGATGTTGCAGCTCAGCTTCCCCTATAGCTAAAGCTCCAAGTAAAGCACCCCAGGCATACCTAGTCCATGTTTCAGCTGTGCTACTAGGTATGAATGGTTAACGAGGAACATCAGAGGGAGGTTATTTTCGCACATTGTAAATAATGAGACAGACCTTGAAAATGTAATATGTCTTTTTACAGCTATTGTACGAGCCACAAACACAAATGAAAACAACTCATGAAAATAGAGTGGAAAATAGGTTATTACATTAATACTCTGTCACAGTTCAGGACAACTGCACCTGTATTTCCCCTCTGTGATCCACTAATGGCACCCATCCTTAGGCTTCTGGCTCCCCAGCTGTCACCTCTGGTGGGCAGAGACACACATCTCTCCCCCTCCTCACCGGGGTATTTCCAGGCTGCACAGTACCCTTCCTAGACTGTGAATTCTCCTGCAAGGCAGACTACCTCAGAAAGGCCTGTTTTGCCTTCCTTCCTCAGAGGCTATAAACTGCGTAATTGTCTGCTGTTAAGTTACCACACAGCTCTTTCTAAGCAAGATCACATATTCTTAAGGTAAAAGCATTACAGAGAAAACATATTAAAAACGATCAAAAAATCAACATGAGTGCTAATAAGCTTACCACACATCACCCCACCTTCGACAAAGGTTCTGGCAGGTAAACAGCCTTTCAAACCCCACCAAGAGGTTTTCCTGTGGTTCCAAGTTCATAACTGCCATGGCTCAGAACAAGCACTCCTATGGATCTGAGAGTCACTCTCTTCATACAGTTTGGTCCTCCTGTCCTCATGTAACAGGCAATCAGCCCACAAAGTCACCTTGTCAGGGCGACGCTTCAGAAGGCTATGTTCTTGCATATCCAGAGAGGTTAAATTTGCATTCGCCTATCCCTAGAGATTTCTTGGGAAACCAACTTAACATTAAAAGTTCATATTGTTTCATATAGTCCTTTGAAGCTCATAACACTTCCCAGGGTTTACATTAGTCAGGTCTCCTTCCTAGAGATGTTACATATAACCCTACAATAATACACAAACATCTGCATTTTTAATAGAACAAACATCTAAGAAACTTAAACCTAATTCAGTAAAGTTTGCTCAGGATACTGCAGGAAATTGCCATTCTGTCACAGCTTCAGTTAGGTCCTAGTCAAAAATAACCCAAGTCTTAATATAGGTCCAGAGTGCATGGAATCTGATTTAAGAAATTAGGATGCTTACAAATCCAAAAATACATTAAAAAATTTCTCAACCTAATCTCTGGAATTGATCTGGTATCTAGAATCCAGGCCTGATGCATGGATATCACCAAATGAACCAATATAAAAATGCAAAGAACGTAAGTATAGTCTCATAGCTATGAGTCAGAAGATCAAAGTTTGTTTCATATTAAAATGAAACAGAAATCAGACAGCACAACTGATTGTTTGTGAAAATGCTGCATGGATTTTTAGTACAAAGAGTTCCAAGCTAGTAAGGGATGCATGTAAATATGTACATATGTAGAATAGGTGTTAAAGGTGCTGTGTAAATACATATCATGTACTGTAAATAACTACACTGAAAAAGCACAGTGCATATAACAAAGCTTGCTTTTGGCTAAGTTGTCCTTAGTTGGGCAGTTCACAATTTACTCTAATTAGACAATGCCCCCCTCTCACCCGGCAAGCCAGGGACGAGAGCAAAATGAAATAAAGGAAGCGTCACAAACATGTTGAGAGAAGGAAGGAGCATGAGCTCAAACTGTGGAGCCAACGCTCCCTAACTCGGCAAGTAATTCAGCCCTAGACATTGATTCAAACACTTTGCAGCTTGGGCCTGTTTCCAGGTCAGAGATTCAGTGTGGCTATGCCTCTGCAAGACTGGCAGCTTCTCCAACCTCTTTGGTCTAGACAGTAAGCTGGGTATCTCCGGAGAAAAAGTTGTCTCGTGAGACTTCCACAACTCCCGGGCTGTTGATGAGTCTGAAATACTGCACTGGGCTCTCGCTGTAGTTCAGCCTTTCCACTTCCGGCTCAAGCGAAAACTAGGAAGTGCAGAGGTGTTTGAAAATTAGGGTTATAATAGTAACAGGAGACGGAGAGAAGTTAACTGAGTCCATCCCCTGCAAGGGCAGCACGTGGCCCTCTCAGTACAAGACACAGCAGACAAAAAAACTGTTACAGTGCTAAATCGAAGCCAAGAGGGAACTCGAGGAGAGAATGAGCCTCAGCCTCTTCTATCTGATAATGCGTGGTCCATTCTGAGAGTGTGACAGACCCAGGAGCACATGGAGGGAATATATCCTGAGCTCGACCAAGAGCGGGGCTGCAGTTGTGACTGGCCCTGTGCAAACTGCACAAAGAGAAGTAAGGCTTCTTGCAACTACATAAGGGCCAGTCACATTCTTGCCCAATCATATTTACCCTCATTATTAACAATGCTAATACGTTGCCCTTCTATATCATCTTCCATCACAGGTTCTCAGGAGAGCTTTACAAACACTGATGAATGAATTAAGAATCACTTATATCGCTGCAACATGACTAAGTATTTTCTCAGTTTTACAGGTGGGACACAGAGGCACAAGGTGGCTAAGTGACTTGCCTCAGGTTACACAGGAAGTCTGTGGCAGAACCAGAAACAAACCTCAGATTTCCTGAGTCTCCGTTTTGTGCCTCAACCACAGGATGAGCCCTTAAACTCCACTTCCCCTCCCCCCACCCATAGTCCCTGAGTGTATCTATCACTAATATAAATAAATGAAGATGTTTTCATACCTCCATATTTCCACCTGCCAGGCTGTCTCTCTTCCAGGTGTGTCTCATTTCTCTCCTCACTCTTTGTCTGTCAGAGATCCATCCACCACAGTGCTAAACACTTAGAGAGCACCAACAAAATCCTACAGAACAATAGAGCATAGGTTACATGGCCAAGAAGTCTGATATTTTCATCCATTTCTCAGCAAATCATAAAAGCTGTTCTTGACAAGCCCTTCTTTGTAATACCAGTAATCAGGAGGACACAGTACATACTATTGGCCAGGGCCCCTCACTGAAAATACCCTGCAATCTTACACGACAACAAAAGCTCCCACTAGGGCCAATGGATGACAGAGTAAAAACAGAAACCAAAGGTTTCAAATTGCACAAATTACAAAGGTAGAAGAACTGAAAGCAGCATGCCACTAAAAGCCATCTGCCATCTTGGCCCGCCCATGTGTCCCTTCTCCCAGCAGTGTTTTATATTAGTAATGATGTCTCTGTATTATGTATGACACTGTCTCTGCTGCTTTGAGCAAGCAATAATACGCTCCTTCAGTCTGGTGCATGGCATATGCACACTTAGCTTGGGAAGCGAAAGCTTCTAGTTCGAACATTGAGGCAACTCTCTTTCTGTACATAGTACAACTGGAAGCCAACATTCCTTTATTTTACATTATCCAAATCAAATACAAATTAGATCTCAGACGAAAGGGCCATGCACATTAATGCCATAGTCTGATTAGGCAGGCTCCTGGGACCTAATACATGTTTTGTTTTCACTTTTTTAATTATGTCATGACTAATTTGAAATAAGTGAATGGTTTTCTTCCTATAGAAGTGGCTATAGTTTATAAGGCTTCTCGAAGCGAGTTCTGAGAAGGGTTTTAAAGTAGGAGAAGAATGAGGAAGGGAGTTCCAGCCACGGGGTCAGTATGAAAGGAGGAAAAGAGGTGGAGGTGAGAGGACACTGTGTTCGCTTCCTGACTAACAGCACAGGCTGAGAAAAGAAGAGGAGAAAAGAGGAGAGTCAAAAGAGACCAGAACAGAGATGAAAGAGGGAGCTAGGTGGTAGAGGTTCTTGATGGTGAGAAAAAAGCACATGAATAGGATTAGGACGAGAATAAAGAGACAGTGACGGGATGTTAAGAGGAGCTGGTTCAGGTGAGACCGATGATTTTTGCAGCAGAGTTTGTTAAGGACTGGAGGGGAAAGAGGTGGGTTTGGGGAAAGTTGGTGGAGAAGAACATTTCTAAATTGTACAAGTATCTAACCTGCAGTTTGTCAGTTTCTGGAACTTCAGACTGAGCCTCTAGGGGGTTCTATCCTATGAGCGACCTACAACAATAATGGCAACCAGAGCCCTCTGTCACCATTTCCCAGCATGCTTGGAGTCAGGAGCAAGGCAGAATGGACACGAAAACCCTGCTGAAACCAACAGAGAGGCTACTGAATGGGGTGACCTGGACAAAGAGTTTTTTGCTCCAGTGATGAGCCTGGGCTGCTCAGCCCCTCAGTGGCAGGGGACAGCCTGACTCGGAGACAAAGAGACTTGTTTTATTTTCAGTTTTGAGCTTTGAGTTTGGGACTTGGAGGGAGCTGACTGAGAAGCAGAACAGCTCAGGAAGTCTCTGTTTAACTCCAACTCCCCACAAAGGGAGCCTGAATTGCTGTGGGATCTAGTGCATGGATTAGGCAGTTCTAGTCCTGAAGAGACTAACATCCAGAGTGGCAGAGATCCAACCTGATGCCAGCTCCTGAGAGCCAGCCAAGACCCCTGCAGGACTCCAGACCGTGCAGACAGGAGAGCACTCTGCCCCACCCAGGGGTGAAGACACTGTAAAAGAACCTTTTTTTTCCCCCCTTTGTTCAGGCAAGCAAAGGTTTACAGCACTGCAGCACTCGTCTCCAGATTCATCCTCGGCATACCATCTGCCTGGGAAGGTGCCCAGGAAGGAGCTGAGGGTTGGGAAGAGTTATGAGTGTTGGGGGATGGGAAATTTGTTGATGTGTTAGTACTGATTAGTTAACCCTAGGTTTTCCTTCCCCAGGTACTATTTCCCTGCTCCCAATAAAGTCCCCTTTGTATTATATTGTTATTTTTGGATGTGTGCTTTCTTTGCTGGGGTTTGTGTTGAGGTACTTTATTGTTTCTTGTTTTGTACTGGGTGTTATACTCCTTGCCAGCAGTGGCAGCATAATTCATTTTCCCACAGGATAGCACCCCTTGTGTCCCAGGCACAGTGGAGAGTCACCATGGGTGGAGACAGCAAATGTCATTAGAATGAACCCAGGACCCAACCCATGTAAGGAGAGGGGAAAAGCCACTACAAGTGGCAAGCACCAGGGAGAGATCCTGAGCTTCACCTCAGAGGTGGGGCTACAAGTACATGTATGTATTGTGGAGCATTCACAAAATATTCTACATCTTCCACTTGCAATGGGTCCCACAGTAGGGCTACAAAATCATTATAGCTAGGGTGTAATGGATGTCCCCACATTCCACAGTGCTTGGGGTTCCAAGAGTCTATAGGGGCTGCAGTCTATAGGGGCTTATTTAGTAGGTGACCACATACATCTTTGGTTATTTGACATCTGAAGGTGCTATGCTCCATAGAGTGCACTTTCCCCTGCCATTAAAGCAATTGCTCCATCAGCAGTGTTACAGGCAAGTCACTTAGCATCCCTACACTTTGTAATATGGAAACATCTACCTACCCACAATGATGTTTGTTAGGCTGAATTCACTCATGTTTGTAAAGTGCTTTGAGCTCCTTAGAAGAAAGGTGCAATTTAAAAAAAAAAGTGCATCGAGTTGACATTTATTGATTGCCACAATCTGATGTTTCTTCAAACTCCAACTCAAGAGGCACTAGATAGTTCAGGCAGTTGGCAACATCATTATCATAATGGCTACATAATGGCACAGAGATGCCCAGTTCATAAAGATGCAGGAAGCTCAGGAGTTGTTATATAAAAAGGACTGGCAGCACAAGGCAACGTGCTTATGCCAGATCAATTGCTCAGCTAAAGCTATGTTTTCAAATCCAGCAGTTGCCTCATGTCTAGGTTTCAATCTGCCCATCAAAATAAACAAAGAAAAAAAGCCTTTTGTTGCTCTCATTCACTGCTGTACCAGGGTACAAATGAGACTCCTGCACTGAATTACAATTGGAGCTTTTCCTCCATTAGCGTTCTTACCTTTCCTGGCTTTGTGGAAAGTATCATTTTGTGCTTCTTTATCAGAGGCTGAACAGAGCCACAAAAATCCCTTTTAGTCAAAGTGATTTCATCGCTTTTTCTTCCAAGATTGCCCAGTTGAGGAGCTAACATCACAATGTTTCTCCTTCATCTGAGGTCAAGCATTAATAATGCTAGACAAAGATAGCAAGTCAGTGCAACGCGAAATAAGTTTCCCTCCCATCAACGATTAATAGTCCACCTGTTGAGAGAGTGCCTGAAACTCAATTAAAAATGAATGGAAAACTTTAAAAAATCCTGCTCCTTTTCAAGGTGTAGCACTGTCCCAAATACATTCTGCTGGATAAAGGTGGACTTTACAAGAGAAACTAGGAGTTACTTTTCCAGTGTCTGGGGTTGTTGAAATCCAGACTTTTAGTATGGGTCCATCTCAGGTGGGATCATACACACACATAAGCTAGAGAGATAAATTTCCTAATGATTACAGGACTAGAAACCACAAGTTCAATTCCTCGCTCTGTCATCAACACCGTCTCACACAAGTCACATTATTTCATTGTCTTAGTTTTCCCATCTGTATAATGAGGTCAATAATACTTCCCTGTTGTTTAAATAGGTATCAAATTACAATTTATGGGCATCACTATGCAGATAAGTTTATGGAAAAACTATAGCGTAAACGATCGATAGATTAGCTAGATGGGTTTGATTTTGCTGATGTTTGTGCTAAGACAGAGAATGGTCAGCGTGAACTAGAGGTTTCTAGTATCAGGGGGGTAGCCATATTAGTCTGTATCCACAAAAACAACAAGGAGTCCGGTGGCACCTTAAAGACTAACAGATTTATTTGAGCATAAGCTTTCCTGGGTAAAAACCCCACTTCTTCAGGTGCATGGAGTGAAAATTACAGATGCAGACATAAATACACTGACACATGAAGAGAAGGGAGTTACCTCACAAGTGGAGAACCAGTGTTGACAGGGCCAATTCGATCAGGGTGGATGTAGTCCACGCCCAATAATAGATGAGGAGCTGTCCATTCCAGGAGAGGCAAAGCTGCTTTTGTAATGAGCCAGCCACTCCCAGTCCCTATTCAAGCCCAAATTAATGGTGTTAAATTTGCAAATGAATTTTAGTTCTGCTGTTTCTCTTTGAAGTCTGTTTCTGAAGTTTTTTTTGTTCAAGTATAGCTATTTTTAAATCTGTTACAGAATGTCCAGGAAGATTGATGTTGTCATAACTATAAAGGGAAGGGTAAACACCTTTAAATCCCTCCTGGCCAGAGGAAAAACACTTTCACCTGTAAAGGCTTAAGAAGCTAGGATAACCTCGCTGGCACCTGACCAAAATGACCAATGAGGAGACAAGATACTTTCAAAGCTGGAGGCGGGAGAAACAAAGGCTCTCTCGGTCTGTGTGTTGCCTTTGCCGAGACCAGAGCAGTAATGCAGGTCAGATCTCCTGTACAGGGCTAATAAGCAATCTAGTTAGATATGCGTTAGATTCTGTTTTGTGTAAATGACTGATAAAATAAGTTGTGCTGAATGGAATGTATATTCCTGTTTTTGTGTCTTTTTGTAACTTAAGGTTTTGCCTAGAGGGATTCTCTATGTTTTGAATCTGATTACCCTGTAAGGTATTTACCATCCTGATATTACGGAGGTGATTCTTTTAATTTTTCTTCAATTAAAATTCTTCTTTTAAGAACCTGATTGCTTTTTCCTTGTTCTTAAGATCCAAGGGTTTGGGTCTGTGTTCACCTATGCAAATTGGTGAGGATTTTCATCAAGCCTTCCCCAGGAAAGGGGGTGTAGGGTTTGGGAGGATTTTGGGGGGAAAGACGTTTCCAAGCAGGCTCTTTCCCTGTTATATATTTGTTAGACGCTTGGTGGTGGCAGCAATAAAGTCCAAGGGCAAAAGGTAAAATAGTTTGTACCTTGGGGAAGTTTTAACCTAAACTGGTAAAAATAAGCTTAGGGGGTTTTTCATGCAGGTCCCCACATCTGTACCCTAGAGTTCAGAGTGGGCAAGGAACCTTGACAGACATGTTCTCCTACTGGCTTTTGCATGTTACCATTCCTGATGTCCGATTTGTGTCCATTTATTCTTTTACGTAGGGACTGTCCAGTTTGGCCAATGTACATGGCAGAGGGACATTGCTGGCATATGATGGCATATATAACATTAGTAGATGTGCAGGTGAATGAGCCTCTGATGGTGTGACTGATGTGGTTGGGTCCTCTGATGGTGTCACTAGAGTAGATATGAGGACAGAGTAGGCAACAAGGTTTGCTACAGGAATTGGTTCCTGGGTTAGTGTTTCTGTGGTGTGGTGTGTAGTTGCTGGTGAGTATTTCCTTCAGGTTGGGGGGCTGTCTGTAAGCGAGGACTGGCCTGCCTCCCAAGGTCTGGAAGAGAGAGGGATCGTTTTCCAGAATAGGTTGTAGATCATTGATAATTTTCTGGAGAGGTTTTAGCTGGGGGCTCTACATGATGGCCAGTGGTGTTCTATTTTCCTTGTTGGGCCTGTCCTGTAGTAGGTGATTTCTGGATACCTGTCTCGCTCTGTCAGTCTGTTTCCTCATTTCCCCAGGTGGGTATTGTAATTTCAAGAATGCTTGATAAAGATCTTGTAGGTGTTTGTCTCTGTCTGAGGGATTGGAGCAAATTTGGTTGTATCTTAGGGCTTGGCTGTAGACAATGGATCATGTGATGTGTCCTGGATGAAAGCTGGAGGCATGTAGGTAAGTATAGTGGTCAGTAGGCTTCCGGTATAGGGTGGTGTTTATGTGACCATAACTTATTTGCACTGTAGTGTCCAGGAAGTGGATCTCTTGTGTGGACTGGTCCAGGCTGAGGTTGATGGTGGGGTGGAAATTGTTGAAATCCATGAATTCTTCAAGGGCCTCCTTCCCGTGGGTCCATATGATGAAGATGTCATCAATGTAGCGCAAGTAGAGGAGGGGATGAGAGCTGAGGAAGCACTGTTTTAAGTCAGCCATAAAAATATTGGCATACTGTGGAGCCATGCGGGTACCCATAGCAGTGCCACTGACTTGAAGGTATAAGTTGTCTCCAAATCTGAAATGGTTGTGGGTGAGGACAAAGTCAACAAGCTCAGCCACCAGGTGTGCCGTGACCTCATCAGGGATACTGTTCTTGACAGCTTGTAGGCCATCCTCATGTGGAATATTAGTATAAAGAGCTTCTACATCCATGGTGGCCAGGATGGTGTTTTCAGGAAGATCACCAATGCATTGTAGTTTCCTCAGAAAGTCGGCAGCGTCTCAAAGATCGCTAGGAGTGCTGGTAGCGTAGGGTCTGAGGAGAGAGTCCAAATAGCCAGATAATCCTGCTGTAAGGTGCTGATGCCTGAGATGATGGGGTGTCCAGGGTTTCCAGGCTTATGGATCTTGGGTAGCAGATAGAATACCACTGGTCAGGACTCTGGCGGTATGTCCATGTAGATTTGTTCCCATGCTGTAGCAGGATGTTTCTTGAGCAGAGGTTTCTAGGTGCTTGAGCTAGTTCAAAGTGAGATTGGTGCTTGTGTAGTTAATAAAATGATTGTGCCTTCTCTTGCCAACCAACCTGATTCATGAGTTAGCTTCTAAAGTATTACACAGTCTGAAAAGTTATATTGCACCAAAATGGGATCCATCATTTTCTCCACATCTACTGGATTTGCAGGAAACGTTCACAGAAAAATGGTGGTAGCATAATCTCCAATTTGAAAGCTTTCTCATCAATGACAAAACAATATCCAATGATAACTACCTACAATACTCTCAGACAGAAAAATAGTCTCAGTTTTAGGTGCAGACCATGCATTTTGGCAAGTTAAGCTAAAAGTGTCAGACTGTAAGACTATTAATACACCATTTGGATGGTGTACATTTAAGTATATGACATTTAGTATTGGTTCTTCTCACGAGGTGCTTCAAAAAGTGATTGTACAGTGTGGAGGGATTACAAGATTGTGACATTATACTAGCTGTGATTTTAATATGGGATAGGGCCTTATAGAAACAATCAAAAAATTAGGTGTCATTCTTCTGATTTCTGCAAAATCTTGTCTACCACTGATATTAAACGGTCAAAGATTGATCTAACAGAAGTTAATTGTATTGGACATACTTTGAGTAGAAATGTCTGAACTGTTGATCAAGGTAAAATAAATGAAATAGCTGAAAGATAAAGTGGATCTACCAGGAATAATGGAATGATAACTATCTGACAAAATTCGTTACACATTGTTTCCTTTTAGTAAATTACTAGAAAATGATGTTGCCTGGCATTGGGAACAGACATAGATAGGTATTTATGCAGTTTAAAAACACTAATCACCAATTCACCAGCTTCAAAGTACTATGAGTTAACTAAGCCTGTTATATTGTCAGAAGATGCATCCTCAAAAGGATTCGGTGCAATCCATATGCAAGAAGACCAGCCAGCTGCATTTTCATCAAGATCCCTAAACAAAACAGAAAGCTCAAGAAGGAGATGTTGGTATCTATGTTCAGTTGACTTATGCCCACCAACATTTGTTTGAGAGAGGAAAGATACAGGCAGAAGCTGATCAGATATTACTTGAAAGTTTGCTGAAACATTCTTTGCTTTCATCACCACATTGAATCCATCACGTGATGCTAAATCTGCAAAGATATGATCTCAGTGTAAAATGTAAATTGGGTAAGGAACTGTACATGCACCCTTAGCAATACAGTAAACAGATCAATCTTACCTGAAAATGATGCTGATGAATATGGAATTCATGCAGTGGTGCAGAATTCTTATTAGTTCAAAACTATCAGAATTCCAAACCAAAACACAGGGAGGTCCAGTTATATATAACTAAAAGAAAAGGAGTACTTGTGGCACCTTAGAGGTGAACAAATTTATTTAAGCATAAGCTCATGAAAGCAGGACAGTGGGGTGGGAGGAGGTATTGTTTCATGATTTCTGTGTGTATATAAAGTCTGCTGCAGTTTCCACGGTAAACATCTGATGAAGTGAGCTGTAGCTCACGAAAGCTCATGCTCAAATAAATTGGTTAGTCTCTAAGGTGCCACAAGTACTCCTTTTCTTTTTGCGAATACAGACTAACACGGCTGTTCCTCTGAAACCTGTCATTAATGAAAAATGTAAGCAAAGGGCAAGAAACTATGTTCTAGCCTGGGGTGAGTGCTTAGATAACAAAGTAGCTCATTGTGATACATGTAATTGCTTCCAAAGAGCACAGGCACAATGCAAGGTCACGAAGTCCTAGAAAATTCATGAAAAAGGCTAGTAGGAGATTTAGTTGAAATATGTTAAAGAATTTATAGTAATTATTACTTATTTCATGGATGTTCCAAAACTAACACGTCAAGTATAATGGCGATTATCCACATTGGGTTATTCTATATAGGTTCTTACACCATACTCATAACTTCTAGTAGCTCACTGAGCAATGTGATTAAACGTCTGTCATGTGCTTGTACACTTACCCTCTCACGTCATGAAAACCAGGGAATACCAGAGATTCTGATTTATGAAAATAGGCCACAATTCTCAAGGGCAGAATTTCAGGAATTCATTAAGGCCTACTAGTTTGAGCATATCACCTCCAAACCAAAATACACACAGCGTAACCAGGTGACAGAAGCATTCAGACGGTTCAACGTCTCCTAAAAGTAACTGAAAGAAAAAAAATACTGAGCTTGAGCCCTCTTTTCATTTCTTTGTGAAAGGGTTCCCCCGACACACACACACACTTTAGAGGGAAAAAAGGCGAGGCTTGGGGAGATTTCTTCTTGTCTTTTGTGTTAGAAATTCAGATCCTGTCTGGAATGGAAGACTCTGACTCTTGAAGTGCTACTCAAATAGCAACCTCATAAGAGCCAGGAGAGAGAGAGTTGAGCAATTGAGAGGGAAGGAATATTTTAGTCAGACTGCCTACAATTACAGTTTTATTTGTGTTTTATTAACTACAAGGACTAATTAGCATGTGGGGGGGGGGAAGGAAATTTTTGTTAACCCTTGTCTTTTTAATTGAAGAATTAGCAATAATCATGCCCATGACACTCCCAACAAATACTGTAGCAAAACCAGGGAGGAGCAGAGTTGACAGCCTTGATATTTATGAAGACAAAAAACAACCAGAAAAAAATTCCCCCACTTTCCAGGCCTTCTCTTATATATCACAGAAAAGCAAAAAAAAAAAAAAAAAAAAAAAAAACTAGCTCACAGAGAGGCAAAGAGAATGAATTTGCATGTTGAGGAGGTTAAATGCCAGATGTATTCAAAATTTGTTTTGCACAAAGCAAAATAGAGAATCCACAGAAGATATTGCTCAACAGTGATTTTGCTTTTGCTTTGAAAAAAATCATTTTCTTGGGGATCCCATGTGTCTTATGAAAATGCATAGCATAAACTATTCTGAGAGAGCACTAAAGTGTTCCCAAAGTTCAACAGCACTCTAGCATACAGCAGGTCCACACCACAGCTTCTACAAACAGAGAATGCTGGGCAGGCAAATTTCTCCCTTCTTCAGAAAAGAGATACAATGCTCCCAGAGTGCTAAACCTTCCAGACAGCAGGCTGTTCCTCAATACTGTTAGGCACTGGAAATTGTAGTGCTTGGAGAAAACATAAGGAATAAATGCAACTGTCTGCCCCAAATTCAGGAGCATTTTAAAGAAGGCCTCCTTTTCCACTTCTGCTTGCAAGCACAGGATCACAGAATAGAAACATTAAAACAGCAGAGAGAGATTGTCTGAAAAAGGAGCTTTACAGAAGAGATACCTAGTTGAGAGAGAGAGAGAGCTATATTTTAGCAACAAGGTTAATGCCCTGGTTGTGGAGATTCCGCCAGGAGGCAGGGGCATGAAGCATTTTTTGGAAACAAACTCAACATTTCCACATCAATGAGGTATGAGCTACCATGGCAACCTCTATATATTGATCCTCATAAACAGCAGCAGCTACTATATCTGCTACCACGAAACTTTATAAAATCCTGTACATCCAGCAAAATGCACTTTAAAAAAATTGAAAGACAGAAAATTAGAACCTTGTCTCATTTTCCAGCCCATTGGAGAACTTCACTTATGATCAGTGGAGAAAAAGGTCCTACTAAAATAAACTAAGCACTGAAAATAATGGAGGACCCCTTGTAGGGATGAGCGGGCATTGCTATTATTTATATCATAGTAACACCAAGGAGATCTCAGTCAGACACTGGGTGTGTTAGGCACTGCACACATACAAAATGAATAGACAGTCTCTGCCCCAAAAGCGTACATTCCAAATGTAAGCCCTGTGGCCTGAAGCTTTAGAGGGTAAAGAGCTTTCTGTAACATTCTTAGCTATTGGAGAATATGGTACAGACAGAGCTTTGATTGCATAAGCTTTCTAATCAGAATTCGTTGAGTCACCATAACTGTACACAAACTCAGAATTGGTTGGGTGTAGTGGAACTGAACAGGAAGAAGGGGAATGTGTTCCTACCTTGAGGCAAGGACTCTGCTCAAAGTTCCTATGTGTTACTGGTTCCCCTTCACTGAGCATCCTGGGCTGTTGAAAAGACTGTGACAGAGTGTGGTGAAAAGAGAGCTCTGTTGAAGCTGCAGAGGACAGCAGCAGATCTGGGTGAATTCTGGTGAGGTCCTGCCAACCCGTTTGTTACATACAGCTGAAAACACTCTAGGTGGTGGAGGTTAGGAAAGGTGGAGTTAGGTGGTAGAGCCTCAGGACAGAACCAAACAGCATTTCCCCAGAGGCAAGAAATAGGCCTGCCTGAGTGCACCTCACGACTCTGGCATTGTGCTACCCGCTGACACCAAACTGTGGCTGTAGGATGGGGGGGACATTGGCTTATTGGATTTTCACACTGGCAGATGGGAAACAGAGTTAACAGACTACTGCCAAAGTTACTATGGGAGCATATTTTATTTATCACGCTTAGAGATATATTATTGCTATGCTTTCCCAGGTTGATGCTGTGTTCCCTTTTTTCCCCCCTATTTAAGTTTTCCTTGATTCAGACACACTCAGAGCTTGCAGCTGGGGAAGTATTGCCTAGTAAGTATACCCAAAGAAGGTATTTAAGCGATCCCAGAAAATCTGAATGGGGGCTAGAGCTGGAGGTGTTTGTTAGTTTTAATAGG
Organism: Lepidochelys kempii; assembly: GCF_965140285.1. Taxonomy (NCBI): domain Eukaryota; kingdom Metazoa; phylum Chordata; order Testudines; family Cheloniidae; genus Lepidochelys; species Lepidochelys kempii. The sequence continues at coordinate 167,095,553 of NC_136382.1, forward strand.
GACCCCTAATAGTTTGAGCATAGCCCTCGCTGCTGCTGACAACACCTGGCAAAACGGTTCTACAAGTACACGACAAGAGACACTGGGTGGAAACAACAGCCAGCCAGCCAGGGAAAGCATAAGATAACAGGAAGAGTATGGGTAGCGTGCTCTCTGTAAGCCATTCAGACCTTAGACTCTCTGCCGAGGCTGCTAACATGGACGGTTCTCCACTGGGAACTGAGCTGAGTAAGATCATCAACGTATTTCACATAGACTACCAGAACCTCACTGAGTGGTAAATGACTAAGTCACAATTGATTTAGAGTCAACCTAGAAGGGATGCAAACAGTGTCAGTTACACAGTGATGAATGGGCAAAAGGGAGAGGGAGGGTGAATTGGTAGAAAGTAAAGCAACTCCCAGGAGGTGGTAAGGTACAAGCAGGACCTCCGTGCTCTGATTTAGACCTCAATTAATTGCCTTTTCTATATCCTTGTCTTTCTACTCCCTTGGTCAGCAACTTCCATCTCATTCCCTGGCTGGCATCTAACACACATCCTCTCTGAATTTGGCCCCAGGATGGATCCAAACCGGCGACCAAGAAGTGAAACACTTCTAATCGTATTACTGATACCTAGAGCCACTTCGTCCCATTCCTGTTAATTTGCCTACTTCACATTATAAGACTCAATTTTTTCCTCAGTTCCCAAACTCTGAAATCAGTAAAGGCAACACACACAGAGAAATATAGTGTATGGTAACAAGAAAATACAGAAAATACAAGAAGGGTGAAATCAAAAGTGGGGATGGCATCCCCTTATCTTGCTTGTGAGTTTGTTTTGTCAAGACAAACTTCACAAGTTTGGTTTTTCACATTCTTGAGTTATGCTATGGAAGCAGCTCTAAGGAGAACTAGAAGCCTGTACTATTTACAGTAATAGAAATTAGTTTGCATTTGTAAAAAATAAGAGCATGCCACAGAATTACTTTCATTGCTATAGTACCTTTCATCCCAAATGAGCCCAAAGCAAATTATAAACTATTCCCAGGAATTGTTTCACTCACCACTAAAATGCAGCTGCCTCTGGGGTTGTACACAACACCTCCATGACAATAGTTCACGATAACACTATAGAATGTTTTTGGAAGAATGTGAAGAATATTCTATTCAGTTGAAACTGCAAGGAGAATCCAGGGTAGGTAGAATATAATTACCCTACATTACAGTTGGTCTGAGATATACACCATACTTCTGAACAATGTCATGGGATCTTTAATTGAGCAGGACCTTAAGTCTTATCTGAAAAATATCTCCACCAACACAATGCCCCCTACATCATGCTGGATCTTTGCTTCAGTATTGACTCAAAAGGGAGAGACACTTATTTTATCATTAACCTGACTTCATCAGCACCTGTGATAAGTTCTTCTTACAGATCTATTCCACAAGGACCAAACAGACCCAAAGGAAACGTTAGCTGTACTATGCTCTTATATATAAAACAGAAATTAAGTCTGTTGTATCTTAAAACTTCAATATAGGCCTGGACAATAGTATTCACAGCAGAGGTATGAAGTGAGCCTTTCTAGTGGAATGTTTTGTGCTTTGTTTGCACCATTATTATATGTATCTGAAGTTTGTGGTTTATAGCAGCATTTGCAAAGTGCCCGTTAGTGTTTGGGAATGTGCAAATACTGGATATATTACAGGCATAGAATAGGCAGAGTCCTAGGTACTGGACAATAGTAACTAGAGAGGGATAAGGCTATCCGTTTTCTTGCAAGCACAGGATGTAAACCCAAGAGCCATGTGGAGCTGAGGGAAATGTTTCTATCCCAAAATTTTCACCCTTTCATTTTCGGCCCTTCAGCTTTTACTTTTCCACAAAATTCAACTAAAATGGTCATTTTGACAACAAAAATGTGAAATTTCATTTGCAGATTTTGAATGTTGCACTGCAAAGCAACTTGTAACTCTGAATAGGCCATTCTCATGGGGAAAAGGGGGCCCAAGTTTACAAAGAAAAACTCCCATACCGTGAGAATGTGTGCACGCAAGGGAAATGGACTCCATTTCAAGTTAAGAACGATGTAGGTGGAAAGTCACTTTTCCAAACATTTGGCTTTTGTTTTTGTTACACCCTGCTCTTGCAGTTCAGTAGAAGGCCTGTCAGATATTAAAATAACCCCTCACTTGATTTTAGTCAGTAGAAGAAGTTAACCACATAAAACAGTTGCCAGATAGCAAAGAAGCTTGATCTGAGAAACAGTGTCACTACTGAATGCATCCGATGAAGTGAGCTGTAGCTCACGAAAGCTTACGCTCAAATAAATTGGTTAGTCTCTAAGGTGCCACAAGTCCTCCTTTTCTTTTTGCGAATACAGACTAACACGGCTGCTACTCTGAAAAGTGTCACTACTGTTCTCTAGTTTACAAACAGCAAACCCTTTAGCCCTGTTATTGGTTCTCTCATTTGCCATATTCTAGCTCCAAAAGCCAGTCTACTTCTCTAAATTGTTAGCAGCTTTTATAGCCAAAGATAAGTGTTCATCACTTTTAATGTCATTGTTGCATCTGTTTTGTCATTTAGCTGTAGCAGGTTGTATTACAATGAGACAATGAATGAGGAAATGGATACAAACATTTTTATTTCAAATAGCATCTCTCGGACAAGATCTGGAAAATAGAATCAAGCCATATGATTGTAAAAGAAAAAAACCTAAACAAGTTGGCATCATGCCACTATTTGTGAATACTCTGTAAATACAAACATCGTAACAGGGCGGAAAAATGTACATTTTTCACTTTAGTCTGGCTTTTTAAAAAAAATTAATTTGGGCCTTTTCGTTTCACATAAATGCAAACTCAAGCGTGGCACATCAACAAACAGGATCATTTATCTTTTTGTGAAAAGCCAAACATTGCATTCCCATTCAGAAAAAGCAGCATATACAAAATGCATTGCTAATAACGGAGGCCTTCAAAATGAAAAATAATCATTTCTATTACTCTCTGTAATACATTTGCCATGAACATGGTTCATTTGTAATTATATTTAGCTAAGAAATGTCCTTTTAGTTTCATAATTTCCTGAAGATGTAGAGGCAGAGGAAGAATGCTTATGACTGAATTCCTGCTGGAAAGGAGAGGAGCTTAAGTGCTTGCTACAAGAGACAGAAAACTCTTCTTAATGTAATCCTTACAGAAATGTCCCTTGACTTCGGGGAAATAAACATTCTTTTAATTTTATTAACATTTTCTAAAATATTGATCTGTGTTATGAAGTTCTTCGGAGAAAGCACAAGAAGTTTGATTAATCATATTAGAGACATGAGAACTGAAAGATAGCCTATATACTTCCTTAAAAGAATAAGTACTGAAAAATACAGATGAATATAAAATTAGGTAGAACTGCATAGACAGACAGATCAGTTGCAGGCCTCTAGATTCTTTTATGTCACTGAAATATTTGGTCTACCAATATATTTTGCCTATTATGCCAGGCAAGACTCCGACTCCACAGGAGAATAGCACTGTAGATCTCTGCAGGAATATAAGACCATTTTTTTCCCAAGTAAAATGTTCCCTAACTCTGCAAGGGAGGTTGGCAATAGATCTCAAACTCTGGCCTGTCTTTTTAATACCCCTACAATAGCTCAGTTGGATTGAGACCAGCAGTTGGTGCATTACCATTTGTAAATGCTTAAAGCGACTACTCCTTGTTTTCTTGGCAACATTTACTGTGGGGAGGGGGGGAAGCCACTTTCATTCAGACATTAAGAATTGCTGGATGCCAGCTTTGGCATACACAAGCCATTGTTTGCACAGCTCTCTTCAACAAGTTCTCAAAAAAAATCAACCCTGTAGGAAGGAACTCAGCCCCCAAAACTCTCATTTACACTGTCCAGCTAGTCTTCATTTGAAAGAAGATGCACCTCTAATCCAACTGTTAAGGGCCACAGGCCTTTCTGGGCTTCAGTTTTTCAGATTTCCCCCAAAAATCACCTAGGTGACACACTCTCATGCATGATTATAATGACTTCCCTATGTACATCTACGATTAGCAATTAGAGAGATTGGATCTTTCATTTTCCGTGGCCTAAAATCACAATTTGTGTTGTGAGAGGTTGGGAAAAAGAAATACAAAATAATCATGGTTTTAAAATAGCAAAAATGCTCCTATAGACACTTGAGTTTTATGCAGGTTATAAATACATGGTTATAGCAGTGAAGAACACAGACTTACCAGAAAATTTCCTTTTACATTTTTCATTACTACTATTCAGTTGAAAACAGCTTTTGTGACCTTTCATTGTCTCATCCCTTCCAACCATCCCTACCAGAGCTGGGTGCACTGGAACTGTCTAAGCACATCTCGATGGTTGCAGCTGCTAGTACAATAGGATTAATTTGCCATCTACCAATTCTAATGCCCTTCTGTTTCATCTTCTTTCCCCACCAGGGGCAGTGGTGACAGCATCTGTTTCACTGTTTTTTTAGTGGCGCCTTTCGTGCTGTTATAGTTAAGGGTCTGTCATCATTTCCACTACATACATACACACACTTCTAGAGGGAAGGGAGAGTTTACAACAACCCATCCAAAATAAACGAAATAATTTTGGGCTACAAGTTAGCACTTGCACCCAAGAGTGAAGCATTTTAGTAAAAATTGAGGATGTGGGACACTCTAGTATTCTGGTTTTCAATTAATGTAAAAATAATGGCAGTAAGTAGGTTAAGACGTTCACGGATTTTTTTTTTTTAAACACTTCTGTTCCAAAACAAATCCAACTACTCTTTTAAATGAAATTTGGCAGGAAATCATGGCTCAACATACAACTTTTTCCTTATTTATTCAGAAACTAATAAGGCAAGTGATGGGGCCTAGTTTTTAAAAGGTTACAGCCAAGATATTCAAAAATGACTAGTAATTTGGGGTGCCTCCATTTTGGGTGCCCAACATGAGATATTTTAAAGAGGCATAATTTGCAGAAAGCGCCAAGCACCTGCCCTCTGAAAATCCTGCCATGCTACCAACAGGTATTTGTATAGCATCCGAATTATCTCCACCCTGAATTTTTTCTCTGGCTTTGCTACTGTAATGTTTGGTGGGGAGGGGGAGGTTATTGTGGGCCAGCCAATAGGGACAATGAGATCTGCTAAGGAAATCTCATTCGCTCAGGTGGTTCTGGAAGCCTACGTTTGGAAGCTCCTGGTTCTGCAGGTATGTATGAAATCTACTCTCTAGGGTGGTTATAGTGCATGGATTCATTACATATTCCCTTGTGAGAGCTGAACTTCCAAGAGCTTAGAATCCCCAGTCAGCATATCTGAAGCAGTAACTCCACTCCTAAGAGACTTGCTATCCATGCCTAAGAGGACCAGGAGTGACCGTGCTGTCTGGAGAGCAGACCAGATCATTCAAATCCCAGAAATACCCAGGAGTGGGGACAGGTACACCTTCATTTTCAGAGGCCTCAAAGGCAATTGAACCTAGTACAGTAGGTCTCAGCTCTAGTTGGCGCAGCAAGTATTTTCCCCTCAATCATCTGTGGCATTTTTTCAGTATGAAATTATAGTGCATGTGCAGATTTTGCTTTAATACAAAGGAACCCTGAGTCAATATAACGGGTCCAAAATCTCTGGCATGAAAAGATTCCAACTACCTAGGTCTCCATACAATAGAGAGGAATGGCTCCTACAACAGAAAGGAGCTCACGAAAACTTATGCTCAAATAACTTGGTTAGTCTCTAAGGTGCCATAATTTCTCCTTTTCTTTTTGCGGATACAGACTAACACGGCTGCTCCTCTGAAACCTGTCGTCGTATTAAGTGTAACCAACCTTTCCAGAACCCCCTACTCACAGGGGGAAATTCACTACAATTTGTAGAGCCAGCATGAGGTTCTTCATAACACTTAAGCTCTGGAACTGGAATGGTCCATAGAACCCTCTGTGGGTTCTCTGCACTGTGAGGCAAATTGCACCCTTTCTGAATCTGCCTGCAATCTGGTCAACACTATGTATTTTAAAACACTTCCAGTGAAGCCTTCTCTCTTTATTCACACCCAGGGGACAATAGTTAAAACAGGGGAACGGACATAAGGATTCATTGGTTCTGTTTCTGATTATGGCATTAGCTCCTCGTTTGTCCTTTGTCACATCACATAACCATTCTGTGTTTCAGCTTTTCCCTCTATCAAATGGAATAATGAATTAAATGCTTGTGAAGTGCCTTGATATCCTACAGAGCAAAGCATTATTATTAATTCTTGTTAGTGTGAGCTAACACAGATTGCTCTCAGACCCCTACAATAGGTAAGCACAAAGTTTAAAGCCAAAATTCAGAGGATCAGTCTGGATTTTCATGATTATCTCTGAATTTCCCAGCAATCTGAGAGATGATGGCAAGAGACCTTAACAGTACTTCTATCCAGTTTTTCATGTTGAGGAAAACTGTTTGGAGGCTGATCACATTGCAGAAAATGTGCCACATCATATTACTTTAAAAACCAGGTTGAATTAAAGAGAGGAAGGGGGAAAAGAGAAAACAAATGTACCTCCCAGAAATACTGTATTCATGAGCTGGCTGAATTATTTAATAGACAACTGAAAAGAGGAAACTCAAGAGAAGCATACAAAAAATACAACCCACAGCACAGACACTTTTGCAGAAGCCCATGACAATGAAATGCATTTTATATCACTGATCAACTTGCCAGCAGAGAAGGCTAGCTTGCTGCTGCCCACCTCGCAGCACTGAAAAAGCAAGTGCCCAGTGGGTATCGTTCTCCATTATCTCTCAAACCTTTGCCACCAGCACGTGGATAGAAGTGCCGGAAAAATGAAAAGTGTGTATATTGTAAGCGCTGGTTAAACAACCCCACAGTAATTCTTATTTGCTGGAGGTTTTAGAGAGCAGATGTAGGATTGGCAGGGTCTGGGAGCTGGCTATATTGTTCTAGCTCATTTAGAGCCAACATGGAAAGAACACGGAAAGCTGCATTTGTGCGTGTGTGTTTGTCTTTTGCCATCCACTAGGCTAAGGTTTCTTGGATTCACACTGACACATTTAAAAAAAACCCACCAGGCTGGTCGCTGTCCAAAAGAAATATGACTTATATCAGCTGCTGCATGAGAGTCTCTCAATTGCCTCGGCTAAGCTGCCTATTTTGCTGTAGCAAGTGGCCATGTGCTGTAACACACTGATTGCCCACTTTGGTGGTATCGGTTGCTAGAATAAGGGCAAACAAATGAGGAACCAAATATAAAAAGCAGCCAGCAGCACTGAAGAAGTATTACAGCTGCCAGGCAATAACTTAGATAGTTACAGCTGCCATCACCTAGTTCACGCAAGCTTTTTAATATCTTTTGGCAACGCGCAGTGTCACAGCACAAAAGGAAAGTTGGCACTTCCTAGCATACTTTGTTTGACATAACTGTAGGCAGAACCCAGCTGATACCTTCATCAATGTGTATGTGTTTGCTCTTAAGGTACATTTTAGCAGATCAAACATTGTTTTTCTCTTTCTGTTGCAAACACCACAGTTAAATCATAGGCTGGAACCAGCCCAGATTAATGGGAGAGCACTCAGTATGCTGGAGCATACGGCCAGCCCCAGCAGCAGCACCCCAGATAAGGAAAAAAATAATTACTGCAGGAGAGGGGTGGGGGAGGGAGGTTAAAAAAATAAATAGATATACTGCTTTGCCAAAGTGCTTTCCTTTCTAGCCAGGAGCAGCAGCAGCAGGAGGAGGAGAATCAGGCCAAAGTCTCTTCTCCATTTACCATACTTATAAAAAAAACCACAAGCACAAACACAGATCGTCACATACATATAATTAAAGCATCGACATCCCTTACTGTGATTTACAATCCACACCACCAGAAATACACAGGCGTTCCCGGGATTTCATCAATGTTTCATCTGGTGCTCTTGGCACATCCAACCTCTGCCTCAGACGCAGCGTATGCTATGCCTCGTTCTCTCGGCCATGGGTAGGTGCTGAGCTGAACCCCCGTTTGTGCTGGGGAAGACAATCAGTACTAAATGTGTCAGTAGAGCTGCATGATTTGCTGCTCTGGCACCTTGTCTTACAGGGCACATGTAAAAGGCTAGCCTGAAACTCTGCATCTTGAGGAGGTTTTTGATCATGGTGAGTCCATGATTACAAAGTATTACAAGGAACCCAGGAGGCTCAGAACAAGGATGATGTTATTTCATAGCATCAGTAAGTGACTCAGTGAAAACACACAGAAGATACAAGCCTGTGCCCTACAGAGCTTACAGTCTTGACTGTCTTGTTGTGTTATCGTTTTTTATTCTAAACTATTGACCTTTGTGTCATCTATTATATTTTTACCTTATTTTATTTATAATTCACCCTATAAAAGAAATGCACCCATTGCTTAAGACTCTGACCCTTTTCACTTGCATTGCTAGTAGTTATTAATTTTCAGGACTAAAAAATTGTACTAAGAGCATTATAGCACAAGAAAGAGAAACCATCCCTGCTCCAAAGAGTTTGAACTTAATTTGAGATGTGACACAACAAGTGAGGGTAACAAGCAAACAGACAGAAGGAAAAGGGAGAGAGGAAGTATCATTATCCTTCATTTTTAAAAATGGGAAACTGAGACCCAGAAAGGTAAATTGACTTGCTCCAGGTTGTGCATGTCTGTGGGTGAGTCAGAAATTGAAACCAGGTCTGCCAAGTCCTAGTCCAGTGTCTGAACCATACAGACAACTTAATCTCTGAATTTAAAGTTGGTTTCAGAATCATAACTGAAATCCAGATCCGAATTTTAGGGCAGCCATCTACCTCTACAATGGGTTGAGCCAAAGCCCAGATCCAAACACCCCAGAATTTTGGGGAGTTCCAGATCTGGATCTGAATTTTGTGTATTGAGCCTCTCTATGGCTTCTGTTCAGGAATGACTAATGGGACTAACCACACAGGCTTAAGTAGCTTTCAAAATCAGGGCCTACATAATGGCTTATTACAACAATTTATAACCCATTGACAACACCCCCCCCGCAACTGTTCCCCTCCACACACACCCCTTCCTTTCCTCCCTATGACTGGAGGGATGTTAAGGGGCCACTTCCCCTTGAATGCTCCCTTGAAATAGGCATTCACTACTTACGCTAAACAATCTCTTCCATCTTGTATTTAGCTGTGATACTCTGAGGCCTATGTAATGTTTACACTGTGCACCTTACAGCGCTCTTTGTTGGAAGGAGAGAGCTCTTCTGCCGACAAAATAAAACCAGCCCCTATGAGAGGCGGCAGCTTTGTTGGGGAGAGAAGTTCTCCTGCTGACAAAGCGCTGTCCACACGGGGGCTTTTCGTCGGTAACACTTTTGTCAGTCGGGGTGTGTTTTTTTCACACCCCTGACCGACAGAAGATAGACTGATGAAAGCGCAGTATAGACATAGCCTATGTTTTCCCAGATCTGAAGAGCTCTGTGTGAGCTCAAAAGCTTGTCTCTCTCACCAACAGAACTTGATCCAACAAACGATATTACCTCACCCACCTGGTCTATGTAATTAACATTCTTCATGTAAATAAGTTGAAGCAAGTTCAGATCCTGGCACAAAATTTAAAGGATGTGGGTATTCATTTTGATCTGCTTGGGGTCAGGGGAATGATTTGTATAAAACTGATCATGCAACAAACTGATTTTAATGATGGGTTGGTGAGTAGAACTGAGTTACGGGGGAGGGGATTGACTGTGGCTGGAGGTGGGGTCTATTAATCAAATGAGGCAAGCAGAACTGACTTACTGCCAAGGCAAAATGGATCCTGTCTGGGTGGGGCTGGTTTTGATTTGTCTGAGGAGGGAGGGAAAGTGTGAAGATGGTGAGCAATCAATTTTGAATCTGGTGGGGAGGAGAGTTGGTTTTGATTTTTGAGGTCCCCGGCGGGGGGGGTGAGCGGGTTGTGGTGGAAGAGAGATGGAAGATGGTTCCCAAGATGCCTTCCCTAACAGTCTACACTAGGAAACCATTTTGCAAACCCATGATATACAGTAGAAAGAAATGCACACACAAAGAGTCCCAGATTTACAGTCGCCCACCAAGGTAGAACAGGTGGCTGTAATATAATAAAAATGTGTCGCAAGGAACTAGTCATGAATTTTAAAAACAAAAACGCCTACAGACAAAACAGAACTGGAGTGATGCTCATCTAAAACTATCTAATTCAAACTATTTTAAACACCGGGGATTACAGAACAAGGGTCTGCTCCTGCAATCGCTTACACAGACAGTAACTCCACTAATGGTGAGTCATCCCAGTAGCAAATCCTTCAGCTGACAGTGTTTAGCTAAAAGTGTTTGCAAGATCAGGTCCTAAAGACACCAAGCCCAAAAAACGGAGGGATGAGTGCAACGGCATTACAGTAAAGCAGTGCTGCAGGATCCCCATAGACTCAGCCAAATCCTTGCCATTTTGTTTAGACTGACCAGGCAGGATTTTCAGCTCTTTGAGTATTTCAAACTACTCCAGGGAGCTGGAGAGTTTCTTAATTGTAGGGCTGTCTCTTTTTTTATGATGATTATGAGAAAGTGCTTGTGTGTCAGTGGAAATAGATTCCCTAGTACCTCCTCTTTCTTTAAGCCCCACACTTCCCAAGCATATGATTCATAACAGGCTAAGGAAAAGATTTTTTATGCACAGCCCTTACTAAAACCAAACAATGCAAATGCAGGTTACTTTATTTAAGAATTCAGTAGTACAGGAGCAATAAGATAAAGTTAAGATAAGATGATAGAAAACACCTAAACTTTGGGGAGCTTTGGATCCTGACCTAAACTTTGCAGCTAGGATCCATCCATCTCTATTAAGAGTCTAATTAATGAGTTACATCAGTCTGACCATTCCTTTGACTAAAAGAAAGCGCAGGTGGGGAGGGAGGATATAATAAAATGGTTTCCTTGGTAACTATCTTTCTAACTGTGGTGATGTTGCTATTATTTTAATAATGAACAGAAAGGTTTGATGTGAAGTTACATAATCCAGGCTTACGATCCAGCGTCTGCTCCATTGGCAAAGCTGACTCCAGATCTTAATGGCAGACGGCAAACCTCAAAAGGCTCCATTGTTCTATTTGGATCTGAAAGCTTGGATGCTCCCAACCATCTTCCTAGGGAGATGTGCACTTGTGCTGCTGAATTACCAACCTGCTCACACATGGCAGATTTGAAAGTTCACCTCAAACTCCTTTGTTACTGACTTTGAGCTCCCTTTCGGCGACACCGTGGGGAAAGGAGCAGAGAAGGGGATGGGAACAATTCCAGTGAGAAAACAAATCAAATCATGAGCCTGGTTTTGAACTGAACTGGTTAGACACATAAATGTGTGTGATTTTGTGTACACAGTTGCCACATTTGTTCACATAACCATAGCTGCTTGAACAAATGATCACTTTGATAACCGGTCTATGCCTGTGAATTTCCATGGCTAACACCTAGTAGCATCCACTTGTGCCAGCCTTACTTGGGAAGGGGAGTTTCTTTTATCTCCAGTACTTAGCAAAGCCTTAGTAAGAAATTTTTTTAAAAAAAATTGAATCCCCTTGAAAAAAAAAAAAGTTAAATTACATCAGTCCTACAAAGGGTTATTCACACATGGAGCCAATGTATAGGCATGGGTGGCAGGTAGCGAAGGCCAGGGCAGGCTAAGCCTCCCCTGACCCTGGCTGTGGCTCCGCACCAAGGTCATGTTCTTCCTCTACCCTTAAGCCAGCGGGGGCACCAGCCCATGATGCTCACCCTAATTGATGGCACTAAGTAAATAATAAAAATTGTCCTCTGGAACATTAGCATTTCAAGAACCCCATGCACGGGCTACTCCATCACTTGCCACCAACTTTGCTCCACCCAACCAGTATGTTATTCAGCAGTCAAATGGTCACACACACACAAAATCACATTTCAGTTACAAATCAGCACTCAAGCAAGGAAATTCAAAGCTAAAGCTAACGCACCATGCTTAACATGGCCCTTTCTACTTCATGACTGCAGGAGTTTCAGAGCAGCACATGGTGTTGCATACACCACACAACATGTGCTGCTCGAATACTGTATTCACCACACAATGAATTAAGGGTCAAAGGAGTGACCTTTGAACAGCTTTCCATCAATTCTTTAAAGAAACGCCACATGAAGAAACGTAAGTCCATAACAACAAGGCTGCAAGAAGCAGTGGCAAACTTTAATTAGCAGTGAAATCAATAACCTCACATGATATTTTGTAATTTCTGCCATCATTTTTTTCAAACCTGAAGAGTCATTTTAGTATCTTTGTACTTAAAACAGCATCCATGTGGTTTAGAGAGGCAGGTGTTATTGGATATTTATTGTAAGGGGCTTCATGTGGTTAGAGGTCAAAGCAGAGTACTTTCATTTGTGCACCACAACTCTACGATCTCCTTCTGTCACTGGGTAGCCCTATCTTCAAAACTTTAATATGGCAATTACTGAGGATGTTCTTGCAGTTATAAGACACAGAAGTCAGAGAACTGAGACCTGGCTCTGGGTTCTGTCCCAAACTTCCTGTGTGATCTTTGCTAAATCGTTCAGGCCGAAATTTTCAAAAATGATCCACTCATTTTGAGTGCTTCCAATTTTGTGTGGCCTTGTTGAGACTCCTGTGGGCTGATTTCCAAGGGGCTGAGTTCCAGCAACTCCCACTGACTTTTCCCACAACTCCCAAAATCAGGTTCTGGGAATTTCAAGTAGGTCACCCAAAAAACTGTGGCATCCGTAATTATTGGGAAATGTTGGTCTTTAACCTCTTTTCTTCAGTGAATTAATATGTAAAATTGGGATAATGCTTACTTGTCTTGCCGGGGTGTTGGGAGACAGAGAGGAGCACTATCAACTTCTATTTTGACTACTGTATCAGGTACTTATATGGCCCTCCATTACCATAGTATTGGAGCACCTCAACAGCACTGTGAGGTAGGGAAGCACTATTATCCCCACTTTGCAGATGCGGAGTGAAGGCAAAAAGAGAGGCTACGTGACATGCCCAAACTCACATAGGAAGTCCGTGGCAACATAGGGATTTGAACACAGACATCCCAAATCCTGGTGTAGGGCCATAGTCACTGGGCCATCCTTTGCCTCACCCAGCCTCTTCATTCTCCCCTATGGTTGCAAATAGCATCTAAGATAACCAAAACTGTTAATGATTAGAGAAATATTATATATATTATATTAGAGAAAGAGAGAGAGAGAATTTGGTTTGTGTTTACATTATGCCCTTGACACCCCAGTTTGTGAATACTCACTTTCACTCTTTCCCACTAAATGGTCACATTCAATTAGTTTTTGGGAGAGTCTTTCACACAACAGGAAGAAAGAGAAAAATATTTTTACAAAATAGGAGCATGCAATTCTAAAAGCACAAAAGTCAGCAGTAGAACTCAGAGCCGGGGCTAAGGACTTGAAACTACTTTAATTCATTTTGAATTGACTTTGATTTCAGATTGATGGTACCACTCGAATTCATTCATGTTTGTTAGGAGGAAAAGGTGCACAAAGTACTATTATTACCTAATCCGCTTCAAAAATAAGTGTTAGAGATCTCCAGGAGTTTAGTATTTTCTTTTTTCTGTTTGAAATCAGTTGCATGTCTACTATCAACAGCAAATGAAAATAACTTAAGGCCCAATTCTGTCCCAATTATTCATGTTGATTAATCTCTCATTCCAGCAGTTAGTTTCACTGATGGCTAAAGGACTAGTTACAAATTAAATAACTAGTCAATATGAGTCAGGGTAACAGAATCCAGCACTCAGCAAATAACGTGAGCGATGTCTCTAAACACACTGCTCTCAAAGTTAATTGTTCTCACTGAGTTCTCACTTACATTTCCAATGCAGCACTGGAATACCTGATCTAACCTCAAGCGTCTTGACATATGCAAAGGATGATGTTTAGGATAATATTATCATCATCCTTATGAAAAGTGAAAAAGCTTTTAAAGTAATTTATCATCTACCACTCTGCTTGGTGCTAGTTAGTGCACACACAAACACATACCATAAACTGTAATGCATCAAAACATCTCAGCAACAGTCTTCACTGAACACGCCCTCGAAAGCACTATGCTTAATTAAAGGAAAAGCATTGTCAGCAGGATGGTGGGAAAAAAACTTTAGGTATTTTTACTTGAGTAAAACAAGAAATAAAACTTACAGATGTTAATCATCTAGTTCTTTAATTTTATGCTAAAACAGAGGTGCACCCCATTTTAAGAGGATGTTTCAGATCCTTCTCCCTAAGTATAGCAAGGAATAGAAATGGTAAAAAGTGAGGGGGAAATACAAAAATATACCAATGCACCTGTCTCTCGTTTTTTGTTGGTTTTTTTTTTGAACCACTGAGACAAGATAGTAAAATTCAGCACTAAAAGGAGTGACCTAAATCCTTCGCTGTCCAAGCTTTCACTTCACTGAATACTAAATTGCAACGCTGCCTGGTTCAACCGGACAGCATCAGAATGAACAGCAAATACAGTGAAATTGGAGGATTTTATAAAATCCTGAGGGGCCCGATCCTACAAGAGAAAGAGCACCCTCATCTCCCATTCTCTTCACAGAAAAATTAAAAGGTGTTTAGAATTTTATAGATAATAACTAGCCCCTTGCGTTGCATGTAGAACTGAACCAGCAGCAGATCACAGGTGCAATATGCTCTCAGAAGTCTGCCTTCTGTAAAATGTGGTGTTCTGCTCCAAGTGAAGCTTCTGAATTGCCTGAACAAGTACGGGTAGCTTTGACAGAACACGTTGCAGTAGTTTAGTTATGGGGTGACAAACGCATAGGTAATTGTGGCAAGGTTTGCCTGAGAGGAAAGGGCACAAATGCAGGCAATTCAGCACAAATGTGATGTGAAATCAAATGAGAAAATTAATCAGAACTAACATGGGACACACTAACACCTTTTCCTTCTTGTTTTTGACAAATTATAATTTTGTTTATCTATTTTATTTCTTCCGCTTTATGAAAGGCACCAATGTGGGACTCTAGGTGCCAAGAACCTTATTGTGAGGGTCTTTCAAAACACTGTGTGATGTGTCTAAGTCTTTGTTGGATCCCCAACTGGCAAAGTACCCAGGCTGTTCCATTACCTCATTGTCCAAGAAATTCACTATAGAACTCTGCAAGAGTCAGTGGCCAAAAAAATCCACCAGAAAACAACAGTGCAGACAATTCCCTTTGAATTGTCCTTTGTCCTTGGCGAGAATTTTTAAATGTACCCATTTGGGAACTATTGATCCTTGGTGTAACTCTGCTTGTTTAAATGAACTTATACCCGGGGCGATTATGGCCCCATGACCATAAGCTGGAAAAATTTAAGCTTGCAGAGACGTTGGCACACAAAGAAGAGAAGAACCAATCAGCTCCAGAAAAATCCAGGGATGCCTTAGATGACACTCTCTGTTTTTCCTGGGTTTTTGTAATATATTGTTGCATATCAGTTACAAATGTATGAAAACATTAAAGTTGAGCCAAATACAAAATAAGCTAATATCTTGTGTTTTCTGAAAAATGCAAGCTTAATTAGAGTTTAGGTAATTAAAGCTTTCACAGTTATAAAAAATACAATACAGCCATTTATGCAAAGCTGCCATTGAGCGAGATTTCAGTAAACTACCATGTAATGTGCAGAACATCAAAATTTTGCTCCCAATTGAACTGCCTGCAATGCAAGTTCTCTTCCTAAATTTCAGGCTCATGCACCATAATTCTTCTGCCTTGTGGATTTAAACTCAGTTGCTTTGTCTTCATTTAAAAATAATGAGCAGTTTCCATGGGATGTATGTGCTGCCATGCCCCTCCCACTCCTTAACACCTACAGGCTGATTCACAAAAGCACAGCTATCCTTTGTGGGTATATGTAGACATAAATACATATGAATGTCTGTTATAGCGTACATGGCTAGCACACACAATATATAATTAAGGTTTAAATTTACATTCTAAGTCACTATTATTAATTGTTATTATTACTTAGAACTGATACTGTGCTTGGGGCTGTACAAAACACAAGGACAAAGACAGCCTCTGCCTCAAAGAGTCCACAGACTGAGGGTACGTCTATACTGCATGCAATCCCATGATTGCAGTATAGGCATACCCTAAAATGGCAAACAAAGGCTCCAATCCAGTAGCTTCCTGAGTGTGGATGGACTCCTGTACCCATCTGGAGCCACATTGGCTTCACCAAAAAAGTTTAGGCTTGGGACTAATGACAGGGCATAGAAGGCTGGCACTGCTGTGGGGCTCTCAGAGAAATAGCAATAGGAAACGCAAAGAATCATTCTGACTTTGATGATCAGGAACTGACAAAGCAGCTGCAAAATCTTTCCAAAACAATACAGATATTTGGCCAGATTCTCTCCCTCAGTGGTTCTCCTCTGGGGATATGCAGAGGTCCTTCAGGCGGTACATCAACTCATCTAGATATTTGCCTTGTTTTACAACAGGCTACATAAAAAGCACTAGCGAAGTCAGTAGAGACAATGACTTGTTTATACTGCTCTATATGCTATACACTGAAATGTACATACAATATTTATATTCCAACTGATTGATTTCATAATTATATGGTAAAAATGAAAAAGTCAGCATTTTTTCAGTAAGACACTTTTGTATGTTTCTGTCTGATTTTGTAAGCAAGCAATTTTTAAGTGAGGTGAAACTTGGGGATACAAAAGATAAATGGGACTCCTGAAAGGAGTACAGTAGTCTGGAAAGGTGGAGAGTCACTGCTCTAGCATGTGGACAGCCCCTTTGTACCACTCATGATAAAAAGGGGGCTGTAAGTCCGATGCAAATAGCCAGCAGAGAATTCTCCTGGTGTAGGGAAACTGCTTGCTAGCGAATCTATACTGCTGCTGGATCCTGCCTCTGCCCCCACTTTGTGGCATAGGGACCATCTTGGGGCAAGAAGGGACGTATCTGTGCGGAAGAAAGCATGGCAGATTTCTATTCTGCTGTCCCAATCTATGTAATTTATAGTTCTGGCTGAGGGGCACTGAGGCCAAGACTGGCCCTCAGAATCCAGGAGCAGATTCCAGCTCCCTTCCATCCCACCCTTCTCTCCAGCACTGAACAGAGATCTGTCACAAGAGAGAATCTGCCCCTACATCTTCATAACCACGAGAAAGGTTAATTTTATGACAAAGAATGGACTGCAGCAGACTGACTCGGACACCTGTGTAGTATAGACCATCATTCTGACTGTGCCCATTACAGTGCCTTCGGCAGAACAGAGCTTTCAGAAACTTCAGCTGACCCAGAGCTACTGGAGGGCTTCAGTGAGTCAAGAAACATTCTCAGGATCTGTGATTATATCAGTGGGCCACTACTTGACAGAAAGCCCTTCCATATGGCACTCCAGTCGATGCATTTGTATGTGTAAAAAAATCAGAAAGGTGTCTGTGAAACTTTAACCTGTCTGAGTTTAAGGTTCTTCAGGCAATAGGTTAAGACAATGTCTGTTTTAAAAAAAAGATAGAATCTGTCTATTTTATTTATAGGGGAACTGGAATTTCCATGTGAAAAACTGAGATCCTTGTCCTGAAGAGGAAGTTAGTGAATAAGTGATTCATCCCAGATGAATATAACTGAGATGTCAATAAAAAGTTGTGGTTAAACGGGGCTAGGATAAACAGTATTGTACTGTACACTCACTGAGTGTTAGAATTGTTGAAGGAGAGGGGATTTTACACATGATTCATTCTTTGGTTTGTAGATTTCTTCCCAATGCAGTCTGAGATCTTAATAGAAGCTAATAGGGCTGGTTTTGGCTTTACAGCACTCATTGAGTGCTATTACACGGTCTTTATTGACAAAAATTGACAAGGCTGTGCAGAGTGACAAGAGGTATGAAACATCCCATTAGAAACCATCAGAGCTATGCCAAACAAGTTCAGCAAGAGAAACTAACTTCCTAGAGGGAATGCCTATCTTCTGAAGAAGAGTGGGAAAAATCTTAATACCTGACCTACTAATTACCTCAGAGGAAAGTTTGCAGTAATTAAAACTGGTTTCAAAACTTTTTGTAGATAATTGGGCTTTAAAAAAAAAATCACTAACAGATAATTTTGTTCTATTTTTAAACCCTCCAATTCTCTCTTGGCAATCAGTGGGGGGAAAATCCAACCTGGAAGTGTCCTTCATTTTTATTTACATACAGCCTTACCTGCTCTTTTGTCGATAAATTGAAATCTGGATTTGCAACAAAATAATGATAATATACAGCTGCATGGGTAGATTGTAAAAAGCAAAGAGCCCGACAACAATCTACTGTGGAGCTATAAGAGATTTCTAACTTTCTTTACATCAACAAGTTTAAAAAAAATTGTCATGCAGCTTTTAATTGCCATTAATAAAGTGGAGATAAAGCCCTCTGGGTCTTAATCCCAACACTGCGGTGTTGCAAGTTAATTATATATTAGCCAATACTGTATATCATGAGCTCAAAGAAGGGTCAGAAAGAACATCCCAGCCCAGGTCGGGGGTGGGGGCTATATTCTATGGGTAACCTTTAGCCCGCCCGGGCTGTCAATCAACAAGCCACATGCATGGCTACTGAGTTTCTGGTAAACCTCCTTTCACACCTATGAATTCTATCAATTATCATCCATTATCAGCAGTTCTTTCAATAGCTACATGGCATCTATAAATTGATTGAATTGCTAGATCTCAGTAGCAGAGGTCAATGACTCTGAGTTATTGTTTTTAGTGGTTAGACAATTACTTGGAGAATTATTGATCCACTGCTGTCCTTTTGGATATTCTTGTAGGACCATACAAGATAAACGACTATTTGTTTGACTTAGCTGCAAATGACCAAAAAAGATTTATAAGGAAAAAAATATGAGAACTATAAGTTAGATATAAAATATTAGGAAGGCTTTCAGAGGAACACTGTTGTTCATGAATTAGGCAAAAGATCCACAAAGTTCGGATTTGTAGCCCAAATTTTGTACTACAGCACCTCGCATAATGAGGCCCCAAAACTGATGTGGGACCTCTGGGCACTATTATCATATAAATAACAAACAATCTGGGTCTAAACTTCAGCAAAGTTCAGGAGTGCTTTGATCTGGGCTTGTGATTCAGACCCACCTCTTATACTGACTGGCCAGCATGAGGATGAACTGAGAATCAAGAGCATGAGGCCATCTTCCCTAGCTTGCTGAGTACGTAGAATTGAAGTGCAGAACCGTGCCTCCACTGAATCATTTTTCCACATGAACTAATTCACCTTTGTTAATTTACCCGCCTTTCAATGGCTCTGTACAGCCATCACAAGAGAAGACAGAGTCACCACCCCAATCTCATGGATATCTGTGTAAATCAAGAGTAGTGTAAATTAATGGAATCACATCAATGTAAAGTAAGTGTATGGCCTGGTCTACCCTAGGATTTTAGCTGTAGTGTAAACCCATGGCACAGACATGGTGTACACTCATGCAGTGTGATTTTACATCACAATCACATGATACTGTCTTCAGGGTTCTTAACCATCTCCACGAGTAACCCTGTAGTATCTGAATCACCACAGTGAAGAACAAGGTTCTGATGTTCATGAAGTTCCATTGGCCACAGATGATGTTTTGAGAAAATATAGGCAATCTGCACTGGTGCCATTTACCCTGCTTTCAAACTCTGGGATAAACTGCACCAGTGCAAATCATGTTGCACTGTTGTAAACCATGTCTACACTTGGCCCAGCGTAGCTGCACCCTAAAATGCCAGTGTAGACAAGGACCCTGTGTAAGTATAATCTGGTCCAGACGGTGTGGTGAGATAGAATGGTCCAGCAAGCCTGCAAAGTTTCCCAAATCAGTATTTGCAGCCGGTGGAACTTTGCATCATAGTTAGTATGGAAAACAAGAATCCCAGTTTGCAAAAAATGTCAAGGTTTCAAGAATTGCTTTCATTCTGCATTGGAACAAAGCAAAGCCCTTTTAATGTTTTTCATGAAAAAACAAGAGAGAGACTCCCACCCCAGAAGAACCTGGTTCAGAAGAGAGACTTGAACCCTGGTCTACCCCAGCCCAGGTGCGTGCCATAACCACTGGGCTGTGGCTATAGAATCAATCAATCTCTCCCAATCTCTACTTTGGAACTGTTCAACTTTGTATAAAAATAAATAATCATTGAGCCAAAAAAATAGACTGTTTAGCCTGGAGGGGGCACTCAAGTGAAATGTGGGAGAGCCAGGTTCAGATCTCCATCTTGCCTGATTCTTTCTCTGGCCCAGTGAATATTTCACAGGTCCCAGCTCAGGCTGATACTTGGGTATCTCACATTACCACTGGGCTGTTAGCTATTCAGGGGGCAGTTGGTCTCTCTCCCTCCCAGACCACTGAAACCAAAACTTGGCAGTTTCAACAAATCAGAATTTCCAATGAAAAATGTGTTGTTGAAAAAGAATTTCCCGCCAGCTTTAATCACGACCTTATTCTGCAGTGTGGTGAGTCAAGCTCAGATACGACACAGACTGGAGCCACCACAAATCGAAATAATCGTGATGTTGTGATGCAAATGTAATAATATCAAAGTCTGTTCCACTGGACAAACGGCTAAAGGCAGAATTCCTTTTTGTACTGTAGTGTCTAACCAGGTTAATTTAACTATTCAGAGAAGATTGACAAGAAAAAGAAAAGAAAAGAAAAGAAAAGAAAAGAAAAGAAAAGAAAAGAAAAGAATCGCAAGACCCCATCCACCTTGCTTCTTTACCATGGCCATCTTGTGAGAAAAGGGATAGCTCAGTGGTTTGAGCATTAGCCTGCTAAACACAGGGTTGTGAGTTCAATCCTTGTGGGGGCCATTTAGGGATCTGGGGCAAAAATTGGGGATTGGTCCTGCTTTGAGCAGGGGGTTGGACTAGGTGACCTCCTGAGGTCCCTTCCAACCCTGATATATTCTATGAGGAAGGATACTCTTGTAACTAACACATACTGAAGGACCTGGAGCCAGAAGGCATGGATTAAAGTTTTGCCACAGACAGCCTGCGTGACTTGGGCAAGTTACTTAAGCTCTTGATGCTTCAGTTTCCCCAGCTGTAAAATGAAACAGTAATTAGCTCACTAACTCACAAGCCATTGTGAGGCCTAATTCATTAGTGTGTGTAAAGAGTTCTGAGATCCTTGGATGGAAGCTGCAAAGTATTATTATTAACATGATAAACCTGTTCCGATAGAACAGTTCTCTCGTCTGACTAAACTAGTGTAGGCCTGCTCCTTAGGTTGAATCATTAGCAAAGCTCTGCTTTTGAGTTTACAGGGCCTGAGTTTTCATCTGGTTGAAGTTGCAGGAGCAGAGAATGATGATTTGGGTATTCTACACATTTAGTATTCAAACCTCGGTGCTCAGTTGCCTTTAGCATCTTCCAGCTTCAGGGAAGCGTTGTGCAGCTGTTGTAAATGTGAGAAGCAGAGACCACAAAATCCTGAAAGAATTTAACCATGAATCAGATATTTGCATGTAGGCCCAATCCTGTAAAGTGCTGAGTGCCCTCAGTTACCACTGGAGCCAATTCATCTGTAACCTAAATCCATCAGTAAGAGTGATGCACTCAAAGTCCCAGTAGTATTGTAAGCCAGTCTTGACACAGTTCTTATGCTATTTCCTCATCAAGATTTTGAGATCTTGACTTCAGTGGGACACAAGGGTGCTTGACACTCTGGCAGGATGGGGCTCAAATAGCATAAACTCACCATTCATCAGATGGATATCCGTAGTATAGCTGGGTTTCATCCTGCTAGGTGTGTATCAACTGCAGTTGCCACAGGTTTCTCTAGAGAAAGAAATCAAGAGGAAAGATCATTGTTTCCCTGACAATTTGCAAGAATATTTGAATTAAAAATGGAAGTTTTGTCATTTGCATGGCAAAAGGAGAGGGGAAAAAGAGGAAGTATTGTTAGGTGTTGGTAATGTAAAAACATAAGTATGCCGTTATTTATGTAATTAGTTATTGCTTTCATTATGGGTGCAGTCTTAATGGTTATAGTATTTATGTATAATTACCTTAATATTCACTGAAATTTCCAAGTAGCTCCCTAATTAACTGTCTCAAATATATAATTACATTGCATCTTTACGCAAGACTTGCCTAATTAATGTAGTTACACCACTTTTGTGAATGTGCATTATTAAATGCTCTTTGCATCATTCTTCTGACTTCTTGTAATTCACGCTTTACAAAAATTAAGACCTTGAATTAGAAACCTCCATGAGCAACTAACTCCAAAAGCAAGTGCCAGGTGACACCTTTTCTTGGGGGGAGAAAAAAATTCTTACTAAGCCTCATTACAGCTTCCCATTACAAAAGCTTTCCATCTGGATGTGAAAGAAATCCCAGGTAGCACTGGTTTTTAAGAAGAGATAGAAAACACTACGTGGGCTTTGAAGAGAAGAGCTAACTGCCAGAAACGTGCCCAAACTTTGAAAGGCCTGCTTCCCCTGCCAAAAGCTACCTGTCAGGGAGCTGAGTTATGACACGATATTGCCCCAACAACCTAGCAATATCCAGCGGGATTTTCAAAAGCACCCAAGCACCTTACTCAATAGCCACAGGGCTTACAAAAATCTAGAGAGTAGGGTGCTTACTAGTACTATCTATTGTGAAAAGGGGAAGTTCCATAGGGGAAGGAGCTGCCTGCCCCCATCTTTTGGTGAACCCAAGAAAGACTGGCCAAGATTGGCTTCATAAACTTTTTACTCACACCTTTAGATAGACAAAAGTTGTTTGCACAGACATTTAGATAGGCAAGAGGGTGAGGAGCTCTTTGCTACCACCTGTTGGTGAACAGCTGAAAGTACAGCTATGGAGAGTTTATTTGCATAAGTCTCTATCCCAGGGATCAGCAACCTTTGGCACATGGCCCATCAGGGTAAGCCCCTGGCGGGCCAGGATGGTTTGTTTACCTCCAGCGTTCGCAGGTTCGGCCGATCGCAGCTCCCACTGGCTGCAGTTCGCCGTCCCAGGCCAATGGGGGCTGCGGGAAGCGGCGCGTGTCGAGGGATGTGCTGGCTGCCGCTTTCCACAGCCCCCACTGGCCTGGAATTACACCAATAGCAACTGGGGTTCCTTTTGTGGTAGGGGCGATAACTATTGGAGCAGGAGCATGTGAGTGGTATCGACATTAAGTTCCAAATACCCAGGCTGCGCTGTCTGAGGTGGCCAGGCTCTCTGATAGTACCAATGCTAATGGAAGGAAAAATAAAGATGTGTTGTTTTCTGGTTTTTAAATAGATACGAATGTCACTGCTGCAGATTCTCCCACATTTGAAATGTGCTCTGCAGTAAAATCTAGTACAACCTCAATCCAACTCCACTTCCCGTCACAGCTCCCCATATGGTATATCCCAAGCTATAACCATCACAATGTACCCCTGGAGCAGTACCCTCAGCATCTTCCCAACATCCTCCTCCACTTCCTGCACTTTGGGATCCAATTCAGATCCATGGAGGCCAATTTCTTGCTATGGTTCAGATCATAGAATCATAGAATAATAGAATATCAGGGTTGGTAGGGACCTCAGGAGGTCATCTAGTCCAACCCCCTGCTCAAAGCAGGACCAATCCCCAATTAAATCATCCCAGCCAGGCCTTTGTCAAGCCTGACCTTAAAAACTTCTAAGGAAGAAGATTCCACCACCTCCCTAGGTAACGCATTCCAGTGTTTCACTACCTTCCTAGTGAAAAAGTTTTTCCTAATATCCAACCCTAAACCTCCCCCACTGCAACTTGAGATAATTATTCCTTGTTCTGTTATCTGCTACCACTGAGAACAGTCTAGATCCATCCTCTTTGGAACCCCCTTTCAGGTAGTTGAAAGCAGCTATCAAATCCCCCCTCATTCTTCTCTTCCGCAGACTAAACAATCCCAGTTCCCTCAGCCTCTCCTCCTAAATCATGTGTTCCAGTCCCCTAATCATTTTTGTTGCCCTCCGCTGGACATTTTCCAATTTTTCCACATCCTTCTTGTAGTGTGGGGCCCAAAACTGGACACAGTACTGCAGATGAGGCCTCACCAATGTCGAATAGAGGGGAACGATCACATCCCTTGATCTGCTGGCAATGCCCCTACTAATACATCCCAAAATGCCATTGGCCTTCTTGGCAACAACGGCACATTGTTGATTCATATCCAGCTTCTCATCCACTGTAACCCCTAGGTCCTTTTCTGCAGAACTGCTGCCGAGCCATTCAGTCCCTAGTCTGTAGCGGTGCATGGGATTCTTCCGTCCTAAGTGCAGGACTCTGCACTTGTCCTTGTTGAAGCTCATCAGATTTCTTTTGCCCCAGTCCTCTAATTTGTCTAGGTCCCTCTGTATCCTATCCCTACCCTCCAGTGTATCCACCTCTCCTCCCAGTTTAGTGTCATCTGCAAACTTGCTGAGGGTGCAATCCACACCATCCTCCAGATCATTTATGAAGATATTGAACACAACCGGCCCGAGGACTGACCCTTGGGGCACTCCACTTGATACTGGCTGCCAACTAGACATGGAGCCATTGATCACTACCCGTTGAGTCCGACAATCTAGCCAACTTTCTATCCACCTTATAGTCCATTCATCCAGCCCATACTACTTTAACTTGCTGGCAAGAATACTGTGGGAGACCGTGTCAAAAGCTTTGCTAAAGTCAAGGAACAACATGTCCACTGCTTTCCCCTCATCCACAGAGCCAGTTATCTCATCACAGAAGGCAATTAGATTAGTCAGGCATGACTTGCCCTTGGTGAATCCATGCTGATGTTCCTGATCACTTTGCTCTCCTCTAAGTGCTTCAGAACTGACTCCTTGAGGACCTGCTCCATGATTTTTTCAGGGACTGTGGTGAGGCTGACTGGCCTGGAGTTCCCAGGATCCTCCTTCTTCCCTTTTTTAAAGATGGGCACTACATTAGCCTTTTTCCAGTTGTCCGGGACTTCCCTGGATTGCCATGAGTTTTCAAAGATAATGGCCAATGGCTCTGCAATCACATCCGCCAATTCCTTTAGCACTCTCAGATGCAGCGCATCTGGCCCCATGGACTTGTGCTCATCCAGCTTTTCTAAATAGTCCCGAACCACTTCTTTCTCCACAGAAGGCTAGTCACCTCCTCCCCATGTTAGATCTCTAACCACAGGTTACAAAATACCTGGCTGGTGCTTCACTTCCTTGTAAGGCGCCTTCTGCTCCCACACGTTCCTATGCAACCAGTCTGGTCCAGCCACTAGATCCCTTCCTTGTCCCTTACATTGGTTCCCCAGGCCTCCCATTCTGCCTCCAGGAGTCAAATCTCATAGAATTACATGCTCATGCTGTGGCTGAGGGATGATTTACTGCATGCTCCTATGTGTATACTGAAAGAATTGCCAGTTGCCCTTATTACCGATGGTCATCATCTCCCATTATTTCCTGTGGGGCTGAAGCCAGGCTGCACTCAGCTCACATGACTGTTACACGTGACAATTAGGCTGCCCTTACTAAAGCTGACCACCTCCTATACTCTATGGTTTGGATACTGCAGAAACCTGAGGAGGTGCGTGTGGATAGCAAAAGAGAGAAGGGGGGAAATGAAATAGGAGATTAATAGAGAATGTGAGGAATAGAAGGCAGTTATAGAGGAGTAAGGGAAAATATGGGGTAGGTGAATATATAGGACAGCTGGTATAGGACAGGAGGAGACTGTGGGGCACAAGAAGAGAGATGGAAAAGGAGGGAGACAGGTTAATGATGAGTGAAATGGATGAAGAGGAAACAAGTAACACCTCCCCAGCAACCTCTCTTCTGGGTTCCTGGTGGAGAGATCATTTCTTTTCTCTGGAGACAGGGAAACCACCTATGCCAGAGATCACTGGAAGGATTGGATGTAACAGATGAGAAAGGTGTGTTTGAACCATATTGCTTGTTTTTGTGCCCAGGAAACATCTGTGGGTTGGCACTCAGAGTTCAAGGTAGAGGGTGGTTGCCCTTAGGACAGGAGCACTCACTCAGGGTACACACTTTAACTGTACTTTTCATCACATTTTCAAAGTGTTCAGCGAGTAACTGTCAAATACAGGAAATGTAGGCATATCAAACCAAGGGTATAGCCAAGAAAAAGGAGCTCAGGACAGATCCAAGCCCTTAACTCACACACAGATCACTAAGCACCAGCGTCAGGATATGAGCACTATACAAAAGTGAGCAGCCCGCTGGTAGCCAAGGGATTATTCATGTAAGTAAGGGTTTGCAGGATTGGGCTCTAAAACTGCAGGCCAAGATTTTCAAGAGGAGGAGTCTAAAGTTAGAAGTCTAAAGTTACCTAAGTGCCTGATTTTCAAGAGTACTGGGCCCCCAACAGCTGAAATTGACTTCAGTGGAAGCTGCTGCTGCTCAGCACTCTTAGAGATCCGGCTACTCATTTAATGGCCCACATACATGCAATTAGTGGGGAATTTTCAAAAGCTCTCCACTTTGGCCTAACTGTTCCTATCCACGTCGAAAACATCCTTGACTTCAATGGGAGCACAACTGGGCCAGTCCTGAGTACTTTTTTTTTTTTTTTTTTTTTAAAGTCTTCTGACTTTAGGCACCAATTGTTTGAAATCTTGGCCGTATTGTATTACTCAGCACTACTCTTATGGCATTGTCTACCACTACTCTTATAAAGGAATGTTTAGAGTTCCTTAGCAGTCTCATGAGACTGTATTTATAGGTTTAAGTATTAGATAAACATTAATCGCTTATAATACCATTGTACTGTTAACCAAACATTGACTTTTTAAAACAAACTCTTGCCCATTAAGATGGAAGTTAATATTTATTATTTTGAATGAATACACTAATCATTTGTGCTCTCAGTTCACTTATGCTTTAATATGGTAAAACAATGGCTAGTTCTGCAATATTTTAGTTAGATACTTTTTAAATATTGGAAGAATGTGTTTTAATAAACATGTGACATGTGCATGGAGAATATAGTCTCTCTCCAATATGGGATTTTTCCATTGCTTTTTTTTTTCTTCTTCTTCTCAATTTTGTAGTACGCAAAGAGTGACTGAAATAGCCAGTCATACAACATCTGGGAGACAAAAGACATACAGGAAAATACAGCAGACGGGGAAGATTCATGAAAACAGGAAACATTAAGAAGAGAGTGAAAATATGTCAAAACAAAGGAGGTAATAGACCGTCAGGGTGAACAAGGTCACCAATCAGCAGAAGTTCCTCAAGAGTCTTCAGAGACTCGTAAGGTGACGTATTCCCCACGCAAAAGAGCAGGAACCTTTTTAACCTCTATTTTACACACACTATAGTGGTCTCCCTTTAAACATGCCAGTTTTTCCCTAGAGACAAAGATTAGATTACCTCCATGTTTGCAGTATGCCCTATAAAGAAAACACTTAACAAAACATTGAATATTGAGGTAATATTATTGTGTTATCAAAGACAATTGGTTACGGTTATAGGTGCCCAGTGCATATGTTATTTAGAACTAAACTCAAATTCTGCCAAAAAAAGTATTTGCAAATACTCAAACTCGAAATGACTGTTTGGTTCAACCGTATCCATTGCCTCTTTGCAAATCTCAGTCAAACAGTTTTTTGTTTGGACAGATATTTGGGGAATAGCTGTTCTTTGCAAACACTCCCATATTCACAAGTGGACAGTAGTAGACATTCTTCATTTTATTCTTCAAAATGGTTTCACCATTCAATCAGAGAGCAGAAACAATATTCTGTGCACACCAAAAAGAAATAGTGGATATTCAAAGTGAACAGTTTGCAAACAAACCCACAGGTTGAATTCTGTTCATCTATACTATTCAACCAATACTTCAGAATGACACATCCATTTGCAGAAATCAGGACATGGTACAACATGAGGAGCTGTGAAAACAAAGGCCATTGGGCAAGAGATTAAGTTGGCTTTAAAGACAGTCAAGGGACAGCTTCTGTCTGCTTTTCTGAGTGGTCCATATAGAGGAAGCCATTGTAAGAAGTTATCCACTCTTGAATCTGTATAACTTTAGACTGAAAAGCAACCAAGTATCATCTGTACAAAGAGAAACTACTTGTGTGATTTTTGCCAGCCATCTCGCAGAATTTGATGGAAGGAATTAGAAATCTCATTGCTTTGTAACAAGTCACAATCCTGATTGGGGGGGGGGGGGGGGGGAAATCAATGATTTCAGGGTGATTTAAAAAAAACTTCAGTAGAACCTCACCATTTTATAATCTATACCAAACAAATTGTAAATTCTCTCCACTTCTTGGCAAAGATTTTCTAAGGCACAAAGGGTGTTTAGATACTTAACTCCCATTGACTTTCAAATGGGAGGTAACTACCTTAAGGCTACTGAGCCTTTGAAAATCTTCCCCTAGTAGCACAGTGATAAAATGAGGTCTCCTCCTATGCCTAAGGCTTTGGCACTTTTAATATATGTAAGTACCTTTACTGGTACACTATGAAGTATCAAATCATTAAAATCAGACTTCACTTGTCAAAATGAAAGAAGTACATTGGAACAGAATAAAAAAAAAAGTAAAAAGATTGTATCACAAATACAGACACATACTGCATCTTTTGGACATTAGTGCAGCCTAGCAAGAGTTTACTCTATCAATAAATTTTTTTTTCTAGTCACTGGCTTCAAAAGACACACCTAAAAGATAAGAGTTAGAGAGGACACCAAAACCATATGTATGGTATACAGAGCATTCTCTCTACAATTATATCGTTTCCAAGGAATCAAAATTATTTGAACATTGGAGAAAGGAGTAACTGGGGTGCAAAGGTTAAATAAAAAATTAGAGACCTTATAAAAGTCATGTTTTATTGTGAAATCCCTTGCAATACATCTTAATCTTAGTGATATGGATCATAAGAGATGGTCGAGATCATATGAGATGGTTGAGTTCAGGATCCTGACAAAACGAAGAAAGGAGAGCAGCAGAATACGGACCCTGGACTTCAGAAAAGCAGACTGATTCCCTCAGGGAACTGATGGGCAGGATCCCCTGGGAGGCTAATATGAGGGGGAAAGGAGTCCAGGAAAGCTGACTGTATTTTAAAGAAGCCTTATTGAGGGCACAAAAACAAACGATCCCGATGTGCAGAAAGAATAGCAAATATGGCAGGCGACCAGCTTGTCTTAACAGAGAAATCTTCAGTGAGTTTAAACACCAAAAGGAAGCTTACAAGAAGTGGAAACTTGGACAGATAACTAGGGAGGAGTATAAAAATATTGCTCGAACATGCAGGGGTGTAATCAGGAAGTCCAAAGCACAATTGGAGCTGCAGCTAGCAAGGGATGTGAAAGGTAACAAGAAGGGTTTCTACAGCTATGTTAGCAACAAGGTGGTGGTCAGGGAAAGTGTGTGAACCCTTACTAAAAGGGGGAGGCAACCTAGTGACAGAGGATGTGGAAAAAGCTGAAGTACTCAATGCTTTTTTTGCCTTGGTCTTCACAGACAAGGTCAGCTCCCAGACTGCTGCACTGGGCAGCACAGTATGGGGAGGAGGTGAGCAGCCTTCAGTAGTGAAAGAACAGGTTAAGGATTATTTAGAAAAGCTGGACATGCACAAGTCCATGGGGCCGTATGCAATGCACACAAAGATGCTGAGGGAGTTGGCTGATGTGATTGCAGAACCATTGGCCATTATCTTTGAAAACTCATGGCGAGATCAGGGGAGGTCCCGGATGATTGGAAAAAGGCAAATCTAGTGCCCATCTTTTAAAAAGGGAAAAAGGAGAATCCAGGAAACTACAGACCAGTCAGCCTCACCTCAGTCCCTGGAAAAAATCATGGAGCAGGTACTCAAGGAATCCATTTTGAAGCACTTGGAGGAGAGGAAGGTGATCAGGAACAGTCAACATGGATGCACAAAGGGAAAGTCATGCCTCACCAACCTGATTGCCTTCTATGGTGAGATAACTGGCTCTGTGAATATAGGGAAAGTGGTGGATATGATATATCTTGTCTTTAGCAAAGCTTTTGGTACAGTCTCCAACAGTATTCTTGCCAGCAAGTTAACGAAGTATGGATTGGATGAATGGACTATAAGATGGATAGAAAGTGCGACATTGCACCCCATAATGCTTTATAGAAATACACTTATGAATGTAAATATGACATAACTGGAATATGTTTTAAGCTACATATGCCATGTAACATATCTCTGCAAAGGTTATGATCTACTGAATATATTCATCCTATTTATACGCATGTCATTTTTGTGTTCGAAGTTATGAATATTGGCTGTGTACTTGTTTGATTTTAAGTAGCCTCAGTGAATCATTTGATCAGCTTCTTGAGAAAAGATTATTCTCAGTAAGTACCCAATCAAGAAACACTTAATCTGACAATAGACTTTGATAGATGTCATTCCACATCTGAGCTTTCCTGGGAATATTCCTGTAGAGAACTAAGTCATGCATGGATATGTGACTTGCCCAGGTGACTCCAAAACTCCATCTTGTAGAGGGGATTCTACACAGGGGGAAGGAGGGGGTTTCCACCCACAAGAGAGAAACTATATAAAGTCCTGGGAGACCCCTCCATTTTATCTTCAGCTGGCTCAAGAGGTAGCCTCTCCACCCCCAAAGGATACCTGAAAGAAAATGGTACAAAGAACAGTAACCACAGGGGTGTGAATGATTGCTGGACCCAGACTAGAAGGAGGCTAGTCTGTAAAAGCAGCTTACTGGAACATCTCTGAGGGTGAGATTTCATCTGTAATCACTTTCTTACCGTATTAGGCTTAGACTTGCGTGTTTTATTTTATTTTGCTTGGTAATTCACTTTGTTCTGTCTGTTATTACTTGGAATCACTTAAATCCTACTTTTTGTATTTAATAAAATCACTTTTTACTTACTAATTAACCCAGAGTATGTATTAATACCTGGGGGCGGGAGGGGGCAAACAGCTGTGCATCTCTCTCTATCAGTGTTATAGAGGGTGAACAATTTATCAGTTTAGCCTGTATAAGCTTTATACAGGATAAAATTGATTTATTGGGGTTTGGACCCCATTGGGAGCTGGGTACCTGAGTGCTGGAGACAGGAACACTTCTTAAGCTGTTTTCAGTTAAGCCTGCAGCTTGTGGAGGATATGGTTCAGACCTGGGTCTGTGTTTGTAGCAGGCCAGCATGTCTGGCACAACCAGGCAGGGTTCTGAAGTCCCAAGTTGGCAGGGAACGTAGGCTCACAGGTAGTCTCAGCACATCAGTTGGCAGTCCCAAGGGGGTTTCTGTGACCCAACCCCTGACAGGGCTGAGGCCAGCCCGGGGAGAGGGCTGGGGCTGTGGGGAAAAGCCCAGCCAGATTAAGGGAGCAGCCACAGCTGTGGCCAGCTCAATCAGGCCCAGCTAGCCCCTATAAGAGGCTGTGAGCAAGGAGCCCAGTCACTCTCCCTCTGCCTGTAGAGTGAGAAGGGCCTGGCTGCAGGGTGCTGAGCAGGACACCTAGATTGGAGCAGGGCTGGGGAAGGGCCAGCGGGGCTGGGAGCTCCAACCTGGAAAGCCCCAGGCTGCCGGCCTGACTACAGGCTGAATAGGTGCAGAGCTGCAAAGGGGCAGCCCATGGGTAGACAGAGGCAGCAGGTCCAAACCCCCTTGCCTGTGATGAGTGGCATATATATATCCCATTGCAGAGAGTGGGGCTAGATGGGGACTGGCAGTAGCCCAGACTGAGGCAAGGTGGGGTTAGAGGATGGGGTTCCCCTTGGTGGGGAGACCCAGAACCTGAGAGTGTCGGGGTACTGCCAGGGGGGCAGCACACCAGAGAAAGGGGCACCAGGTCCTGGGATGGACACAGGGGCCGGCAGTAAGGTGAATCACTGGCCTGCAGAGGGCGCTCCGGGGCTGGACGAGCTACTTCCCAATGACTACCAGCAGGAGGTGCCGCAGGGGTGAGTCCAAACCTTTACAGATCCAGAGTGACCTAGACAAATTGGAGGATTGGGCCAAAAGAAATTTGATGAGGCTCAATAAGGACAAGTGCAGAATCCTGCACTTAGGACAGAAGAATCCCATGCACCACTACAGGCTGAGGACCGGCTCGTTAATTTGCAGTTCTGCAGAAAAGGACCTGGGGATTACAATGGACGAGAAGCTGGTTATGAGCCAACAGCATGCCCTTGTTGCCAAGAGGGCTAACAGCACATTGGGCTGCATTAGTAGGAGCATTGCCAGCAGATCGAGGGAAGTGATTATTCCCCTCTATTCAGCACTGGTGAGACCACATCTGGAGTGTTACATCCAGTCTTGCGCCCCCCCACTACAGACAGGATGTGGACAAATTGGAGAGAGTCCAGCGAAGGGCAATGAAAATGATTGGGGGCTGGGGCACATGACCTATGAGGAGAGGCTGAGGGAACTGGGTTTACTTATTCTGCAGAAGAGAAGAATGAGGCGGGATTTGATAGCAGCCTTCAACTACCCAAAAGGGGGTTTCCAAAGAGGCTGGAGCTCAGCTGTTCTCAGTAGTTGCAGATGACAGAACAAGGAGTAATGGTCTCAAATTGCAGTGGGGGAGGTCTAGGTTGGATATTAGGAAAAACTATTTCACTAGGAAGGTGGTGAAGCACTGGAATGCGTTACCTAGGGAGGCAGTGGAATCTCCATCCTTAGAGGTTTTTAAGGCCCAGCTTGACAAAGCCCTGGCTGGGATGATTTAGCTGGAGTTGGCCCTGCTTTGAGCAGGGGGTTGGACTAGATGACCTCCTGAGGTCTTTTCCAAACATAATCCTCTATGATTTTGTGATAAGTGATTATGGCAATAGCTTTAGACTAGAAAAATAATGTCCTTTAAAAGAGTGGAAATCTGATTTTACTGACAGTCAATGACCATTTTATCCTTGTCAACCCCATACTTATTTAATACAAGGGTTTTTTTTATTTTACTTGCACTGAATGGTGGGTTTTAATTATAGTGATTTAGGTTAGCTTTGTTGTATGATTAAATTAGTTCCTTAAAGCCTTTAAAGAGCTTCTCTATACTAAAATTGTGCATGGCAACCCTGGACTTCGATCATCCTCAAAGCAGCCATCAGAGTCCTTAGATTATTTAAGGAACTAACTTTACAATCTATTAGTCAAATGCTAAATGAGGGTGCTCAGCACCTAGGAAGTGCCTTACCAAATCAGACTAGGGCTCCCTCTAGTCCATTTTGCAGGAGATACACAGTCTCTCTCATAATCCGGCCCTTAAGATTAGAAAGATTCTCTCTAGCAGCCTCCCACAAAACTAGCAATTATCCTCTGACTAAAAAATGCCATTCCCTGTCCCCCAGGCCAGTACAAATCCTTTGCATTAACTGCTGTCCTCCTCAGTACCAAGGAGCATAGTTTCCATCTCAAAGACATGCTGCGTTCCCAAACTTAAATCAAGAGGTGTCCTCTAAGAAGATTTCACGAGAAGCACCCAAGGCTTCTGGAGATGGCCACCATTCCCCTGGTTAAGTGAAGACTACAGATTGTCATTAGCCATAAAGCAATGCTAAACCTGAGTTTTTGCATGACTCCTCATCTCATGGGCTGTTGAGAGGGTTCTGCATTCAATATTTTGCAATCCTGATACTGTAAAATATGGACTTGTGGAATATCATTTTGGACTATGATTGCACTGTCAGATTCTCAGGTGTGCCACTTTGCTTTGAGACAGCATTAAGACCTCTGGTCCACCAAATTCTAGGATTTCCAAGGTGCAAGGGACATTTGGAACCTCACCATGAGCCCAAGATAAAGCAGCACTCATTGGCATCTGTGAGGCCCCAACAGATTCTTCATGCAAAACATCAAATGAATATGGACTTTAAATACTGATCCGAGTCCAGGGTCACATACGACAGCAGTTTGGGTAAACCTCTGACTACAGATCCCCACGACAACCAAAGAACTTCAAACTTTCCCCAGCCAAAAGATCGATACCAGCTACAAAAACTCTGCCAGAAAACACACACATGCACTTCAGATGTAGTGATCAAAAGTCAGCCTGACCACTCCCATCAGTATAATTGAACTGTACTACAGGGTAATATTTTGTTAGTGTTCCTAATGGGGTGCCAGAGAAGTGAATCACTGACCATAAATTAATTAAATAAATGCTAATTTCAACCATTACCTGAAAGGTTATTCTTCCATAAAGTGTTGATCATTCTCAATACAAAAGAATGACAGGTTTTGGTGGGATGGGGGGAGCCTAATTACATACAGTGCTGCATGACTTCAGAGCAAAGCTTTTTCTTTAAGATCTTAAGACCACCCGCAAGCATAACACATGGCCTGGAACCTGAAGAGAATATCTGAACAGGGGTTTCAGCAGAAGGATGGGGGGAGTTCTACTTGGGAATATGCAAATGTTAATTTTTATTTGATCCCATAGAAACAAATTATTTGTTTTGTCTGATTATTTAATCATTTGTGCACACTGGTGAGGGTGGAGGGCTCGGTAAAATATAGATAAACAAACCTTAAAACTTCATGAAATAAGAGGATTATTTGACTATGCAAGGCTGTTGCAATAGTCACATTCTTCGTGTTTCATATACCAGTGCTGTTCAGGAACAGGTAAACAAGCACTTTGTTCTACCTGATCATCGCATCAAACAAGGCAAAAAAAATAAAAGTTGTGAGGCAAGACTAAATGGGTATGATCTGAATACATATTTGTGTTACATCTAATACAACCAGCATCATAGACGAACAAGATCAAATAAATGGTAAAACCTGACAAAGAGAAGAATAGATAGTATGTGGAGCCATCTGTTTTGGAGGACACCCAAATCTGTCTGAATCTGCAAGGCCAAACTACCAGCTATTCTAAGATTCCCCATTCCAAGAGTGGTCTAATGCGCAACTGCACAATCAGCTTCTCTCACCATCACGTTGGCTGCAACTTTTTTGTGCAATTAAGTAATTTATTCCTTTCTTCATCCTCCTGATTCTAATGAATCCAAGCCACAAACAAGCCCCAGTTGCTCCTATTCAAGGAGTCTGATTGCATCTGGCAGTAATTGCTGAAAACCCTGAAGAGGAAAGAGGGAAGGAAAGCACACTGTTTGTGGGGGGAATAGGTGAAGACCTGCCTCTCTTGACCTATAATACATTAGTGTCAGTGAACATTTGGCAGCCTTCAGATGATTAGCAATGAAGATGAATCAAGCAAAAAAGAGGTAGAAATCTGCCTCATCTGAATCGCCAGAACTGCATAAATTTGCATGTTGATTAGCTGTTCTTTTGTCTGTGTTCCTAATTATTATGACACATTATGTCTTCATCATGCAAGATTCTGATCTGTCTTGTTCCAAATGCATGTAGAAAAAAGTGCTGTTTATTGATTCAACATGTAACTTTCATTTTTATGTTTGCTTTAATTAAATACATATTTGATTGCCTTTGAGTGGTGTCTCAGATTTTTTTTAGCTCTTATTTATTTCATCTTGTTGACAAACAAACAGGTTACCTTTTTTTACTACTTTCAGCTCACTGGCTGATTAAAATCACACGCCCCCTCCCTGCTCTCACACCAACCTTCACTTCTTTGTAGAGAAAAGATTATCAAAAAAGAAATAACAAAAAGCCCCTTTAGATAACAAAATGAGGCACTAAACATGCAAGATATCTACAGTATCAGAAAGAATTGCTAGGACCTTAACAATGTTATGATAGCAACGAAATGCTTGTGTTACAGTGTCAAGGTAATTTTCTTACCCCATAGAATTCTTAGCAGTAAGGCTAAAAAACTCCTTCGATACATAGCCACTCTGCTTGGCAGGATTACTCACTATGGTCTAGGTCCTACTTCACTGAAGTTAATTGAATTTTTGCCATTGGCTTCAATAAGAACAAGATTAAGCCACATGGGCCTGATCCAAAGAAATCTGAAGCACACACCACACCGCCTCTACGATACAATTGTTCAAAATCTTTTCACACTCTTTCTAGTAACTGGGATGTTTGGAATGGAAATCAGTTTCCTGCTAGAATTCGTTTGCCTTCATTACTTGCATGGTTATTACGGGGTAGTTCAGGAGTTCTGGGTGTTCACACTGGGGGAAATGGAATTCCCATAGGTCTTAGGTTTCTTTTTCTAAATAAAAATTGAACATGTTGTTTGAGAAAGTTTCAGGAGACAACCAAATAAATAGCTAGTTATTTAACATGCAGGACAAATTTTGGGCTCATCAGCCTTGCTTGTCCCCTTTCAAATTTAAAGCACATGGAAGACTATTTTAAAACTTAATTTTGCTAAAATCTACCCCTTGATTTAAAAAAAAAAATTAAAGTAGCCCATCAACATTTCTCAGCAGTGCTGGAAATATGCTAGTCGGTATACAAAAGTTCAACCAAATTGGCCCTGATAAAGATGCTTGAGGGGGAAATAAATAAACAGTCAAGCAATTGATTTAGCCTTTATTTTTAACCATTACAGTATTGCAAAACAAAATGAGATTTGAAATAACATAATGCCTGTCATTATTCACTGCTAATGGCACATGATTGGCTACAAGTGTAATCAGTTGCTCGGTACCCAATAATAGTCTTGAAATATGGGTAATGTAAATCCATTTTCATGCACAATAATATCAAAATGTTTACCAAACACACATGAAACCCTTGAATATAAGGCTTGGACCTAAACCGATGGAAACAATGAAAGTGAAGAAAGAAGTATTTCCCTTTGCTGTTTAATATCTTTATTTTAAACGTTTTTGCAATATAGATTATTTCCACCAAAATATTTATTGAATTACTTTCTGTTTATGAAAGTCCACCTATCCAATCCTCTAGGCACATGTACAATCTTTATAAAACTACAAATTATTAGGACCCAATATCCAAAATAAAAAAGGCACCCCCCTTCCAAATTTCCAACAACCCTCACCTCTCTGTCCAGTCTTTTACATTTGGAGAAAAAGACTTTGCAACTTGACCTGAAGTTCAGCAAATTCAGCCTCTGGTGAACCAAAGGAGGAGCAAGGAAGTCAACTTCATAACTCATTACTTTCCTCCTAAAATGCTCCAACCTCTTCATAATTAAAGCAGGGGAGGGGACTGTTCGATTGGTGCCACTGTTGACCTTAGTTTCCACAATATAATAATCTTCAGTATAACCAGGTCTATCCTGTTTAATAAGGCTTTAAAAGGTTAAAACCAGCACTTCAAAATTGCAACCAAAAACCAACTAGAATCCAGTGCAAATCACAAAGCACAGGTAGAATGTGATTTCTGGGAGAAATATCCACTAACAGGTTGCCACATAATGCATCCACTGAAGTTAGTGATTTTAAGATATAGCTCCATGTAGAGTGCATTGAATAAATTCAGTCTTGAGGAAACAAAGGTGTGGATCACGGAGAGGTGTGGATCCTATATCTGGATAACAATACAGCAACCTTCTGGTCAAGTGCAGAAGTTAAAAAGCACTCTTAACCACTGCCACCATCTGGATATCCAGTAGTAACCAAGGAGCCAAACAGGAAGCACAGATTGCAAGCCCCAGTAACAAAAGGCAGGCAAATTGAGAGAACTGATATAATCTCCACTATTTCTTCCAGTTGTTTCCCCTAGCATTCCAGCATGACCTTAGTCTTGTCTTGATTGAGTCTCACCTATTTCACTCTCATCCAAATCCCGAGTCCCAGCAAGACACAGCATAAACCAATCAAGCACACCAGTGGGTCTGATGAACTAAAAACAGAGCTGAGCATCATCCACATATCTGACATAGTGCAGGACATCACACCTTGCCTACATATTGAACAGTAGGGGCCACAGGACAGAACCCTACGGTGATGATATGGAAGAGCTCTTGGGGCAATGATTAGTCACCCCACATTAGCCTGAAACTTATCAGCAAGAAAACAACTGTTTGGGTGTAACTCAGTCTATCCCTGCCAGCACCAGCCATGTTTCACTGCAATCTCAAAGTAAAGGTATCAAAGTGAAGTCGATACCTCTAAAAGAATCATAAAAGATGCTTAATGTTCATTCAGTACCAGAAGGAGCTTGCTGATCAATGAAACCAATGTAGTCTCCATACTTCACACTACACTCAGCAGCATTAGGGAAATGTGAGGATTGTCGGTATTAGTAGGTGTGCTCAGATACCACCTTAGCAGTAACATTTCTGGAAAAGGAAGATTAAAGGCAGAGTGACAGTGGTTGGGATTGTTAAGAGATGGTTTCTCTAGTAAAGGCCTAGCAGACACTTCCTTCAGAGAAGCCAGTCTCTACTCTCCTGATAAAAACATCCTCCCTACTCACAAGACAGATGTCTATTCACAAAATTTTAATTAACCAGGAGGGACACCGGAGTGAAATTTTTCAGCTGATATTTTTTTCAGTGGGGAAAAAAAATACAGATTTGGCGACACCAAAATATTTTGTGAATTTTTGTCAGTTTTGGCAAATAGTTAATTTTAAAAAATCCAAAAAAATCAAAATGACTTTCCACTTCAAAATCCCCTTAAATTTTATCTAAAATAAAAACTATAATAAACACCTGAAATCAAAACAAAACGTTTTGTTTTGGGGATGAACAAAATGTTTTGTTCAACCCAAAATAAAATTGTCTCAGCTATTTGATTCACTGAAAATTTTGTAAAAATTTGGTTTCAAACTAATTTAGTCTCATTTTTCAGAATTGCCAGCGAACCCATTATTCACATACTTTAGGATAACTCACATGTGGAACTTACCCCAGCATCAGTGAGAAATCCTACTACTCAAAAAGACAACACTGCATATTTGTTCCCTCCAGAAATGTTCTCCACCCAAAAGCAAGAGCCCTGTATAGATCTGAGCAAACTTGTCTTCATGGTATCATTAGAACCTTCCAGAGTGAGAAATACTGTGCCACTGAATGGAGACAGCAGGAATTCACCAACAGCTTTTGCTGATCATGCTTCTCATCGCTCTTATTGCTAAAGCAGAGAAAACCTCTTTGCCATGAGTTTAACCGGAAGCACTCTTCCTGTCTTCCATCACACTTCCGTCTGCCTCAAGCCACCCCAGGACCCAGATGGCCAGGAGGATGAAGCCAGGGAAGAAGGCAGTTGGGAGATACCATGCTCCCATAAGTACGGGCAAAAGATTGTCTGACAGTTCTTGTCACCCTCTGTCTCCAGCATGAGGGAGTCTTTCCTGTGCTTAGCTGGGTACCAGCTTCTAAACACCATCAGCCTGCTAGCCACTTGAGCACTCTCTTCTGGGCTCTGATAGGCATGCCTTTGCCTTGCTGTTTAACAGTTGGTGCACCCCAGTCCCCAAGCCTGGAATATCCAGCTCCTAACACTGGTGATTCACAGAATTATCAATTCTTCTGTTCCCAAAGGAACAGCACACACCAACTTCTGTGATTTAATTCAGGATCAGCACATTGCTTAATATCACAGCATTTAGATATATTTATAGTGAAAACAAGAATAAGTTTATTATCAAGATTCAGGTGATCATGATTAAGATCCTGGAAACAAAGGGTTACATATCAAACAAAATAATAATGCACTTTTTTCTATAGACTAAACTTAATTAACAGGTTAACTGCCTGTCTAAAGAAGTCTTATCTCACCTATGTCTTCTGTTGCATTTTCCATCAAGACTGGTTATGATACTGTTTTCATGAATGCAAATGTGTTGTCCATTTACGTCCTCAATGCAAGATGAAGAGGTGTCTTCTTTGCCTTCCATATATACCCCCAAAGTTCATTGTCCTTGCTCACAGACAGGATAACCACCCGTGGTTTGTTTTTCCTGTGTGCTGCTTCCCTGTTGACTTCACATCTCTTTGTTAACATTTGACATCATATGTAAATGTGCATCCATTGTGTTAGCTTACAATGCTTAATTTACATTCCAACAGAGAGATAGGTAAATAAACATCTCTTGTCTGACAGAAAATCTTTTTTTTTTAACCTCTCCAAGTGACTAACACCATGATACACACTATAAGCACCTATTTTCAGTATATCTACATAACTCTTTACATAGTATCTGCATATACATAAATTTCACAAGGATATTAATAGCCAGTGTGACACCAGTTTTTATTTGAGGCCTCACATGACATTCTTTGGCAAACCAGAACATACATACCAGAATCAGGATATACTTGTGACCCCCTGTATCCCCTTGTTAGTTGGCACTAAGAGGTTCTTGAGTCATATCTCCCACCTTACAATAATGCAGTAGGGTCAGTCACTGGCTGATCCATAGGCATTGGGTCAGAACCCTAGACAGTGTGTTCACCACTCTATTTTATCTACCTTTAATATGTGTAATTTCCATGTCATACAAGTGGTGCTCCAGGTTAGTAGTTTGGAGTTGCTACCTTTTGCTCAGTGTAGTTACACCAATGGAGAATAGTCTGTCAGGACCAAATTTTCTGTTAAATACATAAGGCTTTAACTCCTTGATTGCCCACAAAATCAAGTCACATTCTTTTTTATAATAGTAATTCTGTTCAGTGGGTGCAGATTTTTACTTAAGAAAGCAACAAGATGCTTCTTGTTACTTTCCCCTGGTTGCACCAGTTCTGCGCCAAGACCTATGTCTGATGCATTAGTGCGCAGGTCAAACTTTTTGTCTAAACCTGGACAGGACAGAACAGGCTTGTCAGAAAAGCTTTGATGCGAAAGAATGAAAATCCTTTCTGTCTAAGCCTTTGTCCACACTATTTTATTTGGCTTTGTCTTTTTGCACAAGTCTGCAGTAGCAGAAACGAGGTCACGGAAACCATGTACACACCAGCGGTAGCAGTCAGCAAATTGTCATGTTCCACTAGGCCCAGTCCCCATCTCATCCCACCAAGTCACTCAAAACTTTTACCCACAATCAGCAATCCTTGAGGGCCATCCATGGCTGCCCACCCAATCCTCAGCCTCACCCCTTGAGGCTCCTCAATACCCTTTCCCAATCCTCTCCCCTCAGCAAAATCTCCTTTCTCTTCCCTATCCTGGAACTTGTCTGTCCAGTGAGGGGGTCTGTTGTGCTGGGCTAGCCCCATACTGCCTGCAGTGTCTGCTCCCGGTTCACATGCCAGCCACACACACAGCACAACAGCAGCAGAAACTTCACTCTGCAGAGCCAGCCCAGCCACAGTGCCATCTAGAGCAGAGAAGATGCTAGCCCATCAGGGACTGGTGGCAGCTTGCTGAGGTCTGGTCACCAGGACTGGACAAAGCAGAGTCACTATGGCTGTACACAGGGCAGAGCCTAAATACAAGCCTGTCACACCTAGCAGTTAACCTGGGCTTGACAAGAAAGGAACAAAGTCTGGCTGTAGATTCTCACACAGACATTACAGTGCATTCAGGATCTGCATGGACACTGTATACAGCATGTCTGTTT
This sequence comes from Lepidochelys kempii, assembly GCF_965140285.1. NCBI lineage: Eukaryota > Metazoa > Chordata > Testudines > Cheloniidae > Lepidochelys > Lepidochelys kempii. The sequence goes on from NC_136382.1 coordinate 167,136,905, forward strand.
GAATAAAGACTCTTTATAGAAACTACACCTCCCAGGCTTTTCAGCATGAACATCGTTTAAATTGTGATTGTATATGTTGTATTCTGTGCATTAAATGAGTTTCTAAAAGGATACTGACAAGCCATGTGGCCTTTAAAATTGTGTCTTCTTGTCTGGAATGTGATCCCGAATCCAACTAAGGCATTTTTTAAACTGATCCTTCGAGCACTGCATTTTTTTAAAGCAGCACTTACTGTAACTTCAATATCTAAATACTGAGCCAAGCGGCCCTAGCTAAGCTTCTGGGATCCGACAGGCTCACGGCAGAAGCTGGTAAGACATGTAGGCCACACCGAAAGGAAGTGGGTGGAAAACGGTTACCATACAAAAACCATATAATATAATGACTATTTAGGTTAAGCATGGAAGCACTGTGCTGCGGAGCAATGCTTGCTGAACCTCTAATTACATTACAATGGCACCAGTCACTTGTTAGGAAGAAACTCCTCCTTCCCTATGGTCAAATCCTGAGGGTTTCCAATCCTGTGGCAGTTACTAAATATTCAACAGAAACTAGTTTTGTATTACAGTTATATTTTTTAGCAATTGTAGTAAACTACAATATTCTTTACCTTCAGGAGAGATTGAGACCTAGAGTCTACACAGAGAATTTGTACTTGTGTAATTATGTCAGTAAAAAGTATGGTTTGGTTTTTTTTTTTTTGGGTAAACCACTATACTTATGCCTGTATAGCCTCCAGTATGGGCACAGTCATACAGGTGCCTTATTCCAGTATAGCTTATTCTTTTTCCCATATGGGAATATATACCAGGATAACACACCTTTATAACAGTATAACCACATTCGCACTATGCAGATTATACTGTTTTAACTATATGGATATAATTAAAGGAGTACAACTTGCAGGGGTAGAAAAGACTTTACTTAAAGTCACAGGAACTGCCTGCGTGCAGTGTTTCTTGTTAAGGAAGATGATATAAACTGATGGACCTGCCATCTCCAGCAGAGCAGACAACTGGTGTAAATCAAGAAAAGAGCAGATATCCTTCACAAAACAGAAATGCCTCTCAAGACCAGTTGATTTTGGTGTTGGAAAGGACGCTAGGTGAACTAACAGCCAAATAAGCTGTTATAGGGTAGTCTTGTGCTGAAGACACAGGACAGAAGTTAGGAGATCTGGATTTTATTCTTGGTTTGGCTATGAGAGTTGGGTGGGAAATTGTTTTCTTGTCCCATGAAAGTTTCTGAGATCTCAAAAAACAAAAGAAAAGAAAATTCCCATTCCAATTCAGGATGAAAATTCCGAATCTCAAAAAAAAATTGTGAATGAAAATCTGGAAAAAACAAACAAACAAAAAACTCTCTTCAGGTCAATCAAAACATTTTGTTTTGATAATTTCAAGAGATTTCATTTTGAATTTAATTTTCTTTTAAAAAATATAGTTTACATTCCAAAACTAAAAGTCATTTCAAACTAGGAAAAAATTAACCTGTGAAAAGTTTCAGTTTCAATGAAATCTGCATTTTCTGATGAAAATCATCTAGTCAGCTACATCTTCCGTTAGTCTACCAAATCATGTAACATCTCAGTGCTCCACAATGCCGAAATCTAAAGCAAACTGGAGGATACTACATTGCTGTTGTGATGCTTAATCATCATTATATTTATTATTTTGTTCCACTAGTGCCCAAAGTTCCCATCCAGGATCAGGCCACCATTGCCCTAGGTTCTGTACAAGCACATAATGAAAGACAATTCCTGTCCCTAATTCCAGTCTAAACAGGCTAGACTGTTAAAAGGTGAGCAAAAAAACTAACATACATGTAGGGTGGTGGATGGCACTGGTCATGCTAGTTCCCTTTGTTAGGGTTTTTTACAATTTTTGGTGTGTTTTTCAGGCTTGCCAGGTGTCATGCATTTCATAAGACACACACACTTGGCAGCCCTGTCACACCTTTCACTGTGCAGTACCCTTTGGCCTAGGGGAAGGCACACCGGGATAGCAGCCAGGAAATCACAAGTTGTACTCTCACCTCTTCGCCTGACTGTCCAAGATTTTGAACTGCACAAAGCAGTTATTACTGACCCAGGCCTCATACCCTACCTGAGTGGACAACTATAACTCCACCCTATTGTACCTCGATTTTTTGTCGCTGTTCTGAGCCTCCCTCAGAGAGAGGGTGGACAAGACCTAGTCTGCAAATGGACCCAGGCCAACACCTTTCACCTCCAGACCCTACTGTGACTCCTGTACAATGCCCATACTCCAGCATAGAGCACCTAGTGCCTCTATCAGTTCTGATAAGACCAGGAGCTGTTTTACATCAAGCTGAGACGTCTCCCCCAAGTCCACTTAGAGCTGCTAGTCTTCCATCAAGATTGCCTCAAGACTTGGAAGCTGCTCTGAGAAGCCAGGTCTTCTGCTCCCTCCCAAAGGGAGGGCTTTCTGTTTGAGGCCCTACTGATAAATCACACCTTCATGGCAGCGAGCTAACAGTTGGACATAGCAGGTGCCCACAGAGCTGGAGACCACCGAGATTATAAGCAGCAGGACTGGGTAGATCTGGGCGTGCACGGGTCTGCCCAGTGCCTTTTTCTCCCATTGTATGATGTAGGAGGTAAAAGTTGCCTTGTCGTCTTCTTCTCTCAGGTCCCTCAAGAGGGTGCCCTCTTCTCCTAGCCCTCTGGAGCTTGGTATCAGTGACCTTGTCCTATGAGCATCCACTGACTCCTTTAACATCTTTTGCGCAATGCATGTTATCTAGGTTTCTCTGCTTGGTGTCACCCACTGGTTTCCCCTTCTTACCCTCTTGAAACCTTTTGATTTTGTTCCAAGGAAACAGCTGACCCCATTTTTCTTTGGGACTCTCTCCTTGAGTTGGAAGCCAATTTTGCTGCTGACAGCAGGTCACTGGGGAACCCCCCACCCTTGATCAAACAGGCCAATGCCTTTTACCAGCACTAAATCCACACCATGTTTTTTTAAAAGTGAAGTTTATGAATACACACACATTGAAAATAATTATCTCATGAAATTATTTGCATAAATGTCACATGGCTCTGCACAAAACCTGGCAGATGGTTTTAAATATACTGTATGGAAGGAGGAGTAAAATGCTCTGAGATCCTCTGAGGGAAGGTGCTATAGAAATAAAAATAATATAGTATTGGTTTGCAAATCATTTCAATTGGAGATTTCCTCCCCCTCCCCCCCATTTTATGGGGAACTCTCCACATGGATCTTCACCTTTAGAGAGGGTTACTTCAGCAATCCAGCTCGTTGTTCTGCCTTCCAAAAGGTTAGGTGATATTAACTCCACAGTTACAGCCCTCATGTAATGAAAGGTTTGGTTGTCTCTGGAAAGAATGCCTCTTTTGATCACAGATTATTGTTCGTCATATTCCTTTGTTTGCCATTGTTAATCTCTGTAGTCATTCTCGTAGATAAACAAACAAGTGGAAAGATGCAATGAGGTGTAAGAATAGATTTGCACAGGGCAGACAACTGAACATTTAATTTATTTACCACTCCTTACAGATACCTGGGGTGACATTTATTAATAAACGGCATTATCAGGTGTCTGATATGTAGCTCACAGAAATTAATTACCCAGCCCATGGTAAAACCATAACAAGCCTGCAGTGCTGTAACATTTGTGCTAATTGAAAATGAGATAAGTGCTGTGGGTGCAATTTGCATTCAATGCAGTGTATTAATTATCTTCAGTTCTCTTCATGATAAATATACCTGACTGAATCACTCTGCTAATTTACTGGGTAATAGAGTCATAAGTGGATTCCCTTAGGTGACCAACTAAAGGGAGTGGGCTCTTTGCAACATCAAGGCCCAAGTACTTAAATTGGTTAGCAAATGTTATATGATTTTCTTCCAGACTGAGTTGAAAATATACACCAGCACACTCTTTTATCGCCTATGTTCAATATGAAATTTAAAAAAAACCCACATTCCTATTTCATAAAGGTAAACAGGGTACATTTCAATCCATTAATGAGATGCCACAAAGCTTGGTATTATCTCCACCAGGAAGGGGGCTCTTTTTTCCTCCCTATTCATTTCACTGCCATATTATCTTGGGTTTAATTACATTTTTATGTGGACTATAAATTAATTGACTATTGTGTGGACTATAAATTACCAATGACTCTTATAATACCAATAGCGATCGGGAAAATACAGATTTAAGGGTACTGTGTAGTTCCAGGAAAGCGACAAAGAGTCCTGTGGCACCTTATAGACTAACAGACCAATTGGAGCATAAGCTTTTGTGGGTGAATACCCACTTCTTGCATCTGAAGAAGTGGGTATTCACCCACGAAAGCTTATGCTCCAATGCGTCTGTTAGTCTATAAGGTGCCACAGGACTCTTTGCTGCTTTCACAGATCCAGACTAACACGGCTACCCCTCTGTATAGTTCCAGTAGATTAGGGCACTAATTGTTCCACTCTCACTGACTATGATTTGTAGGGGGATCAGGTTACAGAACTAATATGTGCTCAAGTCAAAGCTCCATGGTGCCATACAATTAAGAATAATGCTTTTGTACAGGGGCCTGATAATGCAAAAAGCTCTTTGTTGATACTCATCTTTTTAAACCAGAGTTGATGCATTGTCTAAGGCAACAGCTTACATCGGACAGGATAGCTGTCCTTCAATCACTCTCATCCTCATGGTTTTTGGTAGCCTAAATTTATCATTCACATTGGAGGTGCTGTTAATAATTTAGGGCTCAAATCATAGCTTTGCCATGAACAAGGAGCAGTGTATTGCTCTGCTACCTCTGGAACAGACTGGCCGATATGGATTCAGTCATAATCTGCCTTACCAGTTCCCCCTTGATCTGAAAGGAAAGTACACTGCACCACGTCTAAACCTGACACGCAACTATACCTATGCACTGATTTAGCTATGGTAGCTGGCACAGTGGAGGAGCATACAGCTAAGGCTCCACCCACTCCCCACCACCTGGAGGGGAAGAAGAGAGTAGAAGCCCCCTTGAGGTTGCTCTCCTACCTGTGATATAAGTAGCCAGAGGAAGGGAGTGCCATCTGCTTCCATACAAGTCAGGCCCCCACAATTTTGTATTTATCATGGAGCAGACATTTTACAAACTCCCCAGTGTTTTTGCAGGACTTCCATGCCAGCTAAGGGGTCTGCAGGACAAGTTTGCAGCGGGAACTAAAATATGGTAGAGAAAGACTAATTCAGTGCAGGAGGAGGAAGTTCACCTTTTTAAAATAATGTCCCTGATTGCAGGGCAGGTGGAGAGATCATGGACAATTTCCAAAAAATATCACCTCTCAACATGCCATTTAAACTCACAGATGACATGGAGAGAAAGCCTTTGAAGCAATAGTGAATTTTTTAAACACATCATCCACCAATGTAAATTTCTTTCAAAACTTTTTTGCATCAGCACTAATGTTCCCTCCCTGTTTCTGCCACATTAAAATTAAAAAAAAAAATCAGTTCCAAATGATAAAAGAGTGACCACCTTTCAAAGCTATTTATTCAGCTTGTGAACAAAGTCTGTGACAATGATCCAGTGACACCTACACTGACATCCATTATATCACTCAGATCATTTACTTGTTCTCTGTTAATGAATGACAGTGGTATTATAAGGTAAGAAAAGTCTTATGTTTCTCACAGCACCTAATGCTGTCACAGCAGTGGGTTAGATTGGCTGAATTATCTGGGTCAGAAGAGGATCTAAATCAGAAATTAATTTTCTGGAACTCCGCACTTCCTACCCAACATCTAGCGAGAGAGGGAGACCCGTTTTGTGATTAAGGGGCTTGTCTGCCAGTGCAAAACTTCTCAAATTGACGTATCCCTGGGAGGATCACTCCAATCCAGCATAGCAGACTCCACACCATAACCCTTCCCTGCATTCCAGCAGCCTCCTTTGGGGCCACTGGTATCCTGCATAGATTACAGCTGTCTTCAGGCTGCCCTAATTTATGCCCGAGAATGGTCTGGCGCACGGGAAGCTCCGGATTTAGGGAACGTAAGTGTTGCTTAAAACTATCTATACACATAACCCATCCTCTGAGTTGTGCTGTGTACATCTCAGATATAGCCAAATCTCTAGGCCATATAATTTACACATTCGATGTAAATATGTGAGTACTTTTTTTTTTTTTAGGAGAGGTAGTTCACTATAGTTTAAGAGATCTGCATATATAACTTCTCACCATTAAAAATAATGCCTACTAGGTTTTTAATCCCCAAAACAAAAAACAAACGGTCACTGGGTGATACAGGGTTAGATTATCAACAGTGACATCTCTAATTAGTTGCTTTTTTAAAAACCTCCTTACAGATTATATTTAACCTTTTTAAGCAGCAACACATCATGAACATAGGAATCACTAATGGATGGATAGCCAAAGCCAACAGCAATGCAATAGATATCACTACAGCTAGTGGAAGAAACTTCAACAAACCCCTTTTCTGTCTGAATATGCAGCTCCATTAAAATCAAAAGGCTGGATTGGAAATAAGGTTGATTCCACCAGCATTTCATTCAGAAAGGAAAAGTTCTGACACTGTTGAAACATCCCATTTTGACATTTTCAGAATAAAACATTTTGATTTTTTTGTTTTGAAATGACTTTTTGTAAAACAAAAATAGTCAAAATTAACCCGAAACAACAACAACAAAAAATCAGAATTTTCCTTCAGAGAATTTCACATTTTTCAGGTTTTGTTTTAACACAAAACAAATTTCAAAATCTCAAAATCCTTTGTAAAATGAAATTTCCATTCTCTGCACAGCTCTAATACCAAGAAAGAATTAATAAAATAAATAAATAAATAGATAGATAATCATATATAGTGCTTTCCATCAGTAGATCTCAAACAGCTTTACAAAAGGAAAACCATTTTACAAAGGGGGAAACTGAGGCATAGGGACACGACTTGTTCAGGGTCACCTAGCAGTCCAGTGGCAGAGCCAGGAATAAAATCTCAGAGCACTGGCCTGGGATCCAGGTGAGCATCCACTAATCCACACTATTAATACTACTTATAAGGGAAGTAAAGTCCCTTTCTCTTTTTAAAAGAAATCCTATCTTGCATAAAACAGGACACACGGTGCATTGGTTAAAAAAAAAAAAAAGCGCTTAGCAAAATCTTTACTTTTAGCATGAAGCACATTTGTTAAATAGGCATCCTAATGGCATTATTGTCACTAAGAACAGAGACTTGAAAATGCTGTATACATTATTATTCATTATCTACCAACTGCAAGAATGCTGTGCTAAAACGAACTCAAAACACCTCAGGTAAGGTAATTGCTACTAATGGATGTGAAGTGTTGTGAATTAGGCATTATTACCCAATCATCACATTCTCGAATCGGTGAAACTGTTGGATATTGCAGGTATGAGGCTCACTCATCTCTCAATCATGGGAGAAATTTGAGAAAGAGGGCAAGCTCTCTTTCATTCTGGAAGAAAGATTCAACAACAAGGCAATATTACAGCAACCTCTTTGCACCTCTGTAGCTAAGATGGGGTCAGTAATTGCTTTCTAAGCAACTGTTTTCAAAGCTTTGGAAAACATCTGCAACAGTTGGCTCCAGAATCAAATCTCACAGGGAAGATCCATTCACAAGATTTCATTCTTTCTACTTCTCATACATTTAAAGGAAACAATGGCTCAATAGGCCTCAAAAATAGAGCTAAATCAAGTTAGACATGAGCTTGTGTGGCATATTTCAGATCCTAATTTAGGCCCTACTCCTGCAAATTGCTCTATCCCTGAGCCTGTCCAGAGCCTCACTGTCTTCAGCTAGGCTCCATATCGTCCAGGGGAATGGTGCACAAATCAGTTTGCAGGTTTGGGGCTGTGCATCTGAACTTTTCCAAAGTCCATGTGCATTTGAAGCAACATGGTTTGGCTCATCTGTTAATACAGTACAAGCAGAAAAATTAAAATGCAAGTTTACTAGATTTAGGTAGTTTTAGGTAGAGATGGATTCAATTTGTCTATTTTTAAATAAAATGGTTTATTGGGATAAACACCCCAAAGCTCAGATGCCCATTTAACCCCTTGAATCTGTATTGTTAGCTTGGAAATCTCAAAACTTAAGGCTCTCCATATCATGGCCTTTCCTGGGTTGTCCTGGCCACAGTTAGGAAGAGCAGATGTGCATGAAAATGAAAACTAATGGGCAAAAAAATCATTTAGCCAAATGTTTTCAAATCTCAAATCTAAGGTTTCATTTAGTTTAAGATTGGGGTAATTTGTTAACGTATTTGAACCACTTAGTTTACCTTTTGGCATTGGCATAAAATATTGTCAATTATAAACAAAAGATGACCTAATACTATTCTCTAACAAGTTTCAAATTCTTCTGATTATCTTGGAAGAAAGAAATAAAAATAGCCAAGACAATTTTTAGAGGCTGCTTCTGTGCAACTAAAGAGAGCACAAAAATGTCTTAAGGGTGTTTATTATACATCAAAATCTTATTCGCCTGATTATTGTAACAGCTGAGGGGGCACATGCCTGAGCTAATCAATACAAGAGATGGATCTGAGTATTTTTATGCTGTTGGGAAGTACAGATCTGGATCCAAAGCTTCTCAGGTTGGTTGAGTTCAAAAAGGACCATGACATCACCGGTTGGTTTGGTTTCCGTGACCATGTGAGTGGCTGATGGGGCCAATTTGAGCTTTGAACTGTCTGTGGCACACCGAACAAGAGATGCTACTTTGGTTTACTTGATTAACAGCAGACATTCTGCTGTTGTGAGATTTATGCTGCTGGCACTTCTGCTCTGCCTCAGCTGTTCTCCTCTGCTCATAGACTGTAGCTCCAGTACAGATGAGACTTCGCCAGGTAGAACGATCATGAGCGTGATCTTCCCAAAACTCTGGGTCAGTGCTGAAACGGCCCAAGGATAACTTCAGGGAGTCCTTGAAACGTTTCTTCTGATCTCCCTGAGAGCGCTTTCCCTCCTTCAGCTTGTCGTAAAAGATCATCTTTGGCAGTCATTCATCTGACCTTCTGGTGACATTGCCTGCCCTCCTCATCTGTGATTTCATCAGTAGAGTATGGATGCTTGAAATACCTGCCCATATGAGAACCTCAGCATCTGGAGCCTTGACTTGCCATCTTATCCTCATCAGTTTCCTCAGACAATCCATGTGAAAGTGATTCAGCTTCATAGCATGGCATCTGTTTACCGTCCAAAAACTAAGAGCAAGGAGACTGTCTCTCCTGTGCTCTCAATACTCACCCTTCTGGTGCCTAGGCGGCATGGAGAAGATTACAACCTGAGTTGAATGCACAGGGGACAAGAGCTGCATGGGGGTGGGGGTGGCAGAAAAGTGAATAAACCTTAGGACAAGAAGCCAGGGTAGAGAGACTGGGACTGGATGCTTGGTGGTGAGACAGGGCAGAGGGAGGCTGGAAGCCTTGTGGGGGAGGGATGACTTAGATCTGACAAGGAGCTGGGGAAGAGAGGAGAAACTGGGAACCAATGGGCATGGGAAGAGAATGAAGATTGGGACTGTCAGGGCAAGGAGACTTGGCGGAGGAGGCCAGAGAGGGTGACTGGAAACAGACTGGACAAGACTGAAACTCAGATGCAGAGTGCAGAAATGGACACTGGGACTGGCTGGGTTCGGCGTCTGAGACTGGGATAAGTAGCCAGGTAACAGGGAAAGAGAGACTAGACCAGGCCAGGCTGCAGGGAACAAAGATAGAAGGGGTTGGGAGCACTAGAGAACACTCCCCTCCAGCACCTAGAATGGAATCCAGCATTCCTGAGCCTCACCATTCCTCTGTTGTCAGCAAATATCTGTGAAACCCACCGGCAAACTGAGCTCATCATCCCCCAATAATGCTGATCCACATGGACAACCTACTCCTGCTATCAGTTATCTCACGTCGCATCTGTGCTATGCACCTAAATGTTCCAACTCTGCTGATGACTCACGAGTGTCAATATGATCCCTCATGATGGAGAATTTCCATTTTTTTTCCCAGTCTACTTAAAACACACTGGGGGCGGGGGAGGGAATTCCACACCACAAACTACATTGGAATACCATTATTAAGGTTGCAAAGTCAAGCACTCAAAAATGAAGAAATGCCCAACTTAAGGTTGCCCACGTAATGCTAATTTGGCCTCCTTGTGCATACGCATTATGATGCAGTCTTTACTTACAGGATAAATACTATTTTTTCTGTAGGCCCGTCTCATTCAGTGCACAGGATGGACTGTTCTCTGTGGATGAATCTGGGTTGTGCAGTGAAGGAGGCTGTTGTCTGTAGGAACCTGTTTTATTTGTTGCAGAAGCTGGCAAGTGTGTGAATGAAGCAGGGGAGGAAGAGAAAGGATGCTGTCATGGTTAAAGCAGTTGAATGCTGCCCTGGAGAATTAGATTCTATCCCTGCTTCTGCCACAGAGTTCCTGTGTGATGCTGGGCAAATCACTTAAACCAGCTTTTCACAGGTGGTCACTAATTGTCTTTTCCTCATTTTCTGAGTGCCCAACTTGAGACCCTGGGAGTCTGATTTGCAGAAATACTGAGGGCTCACAGCTGCAACTGAAGTCTATGGAAGCTGTGCTCTGAACATCCAAGATGCCATATAATGGTAAACTCCCTGAAAAATCAGGCCATAAGCATCTCAAATTGGGCACCTGGAATTCATGGCTGTTTGTATAGCCTTACTGTGCTTCAGCTCCCCATCTGTAAAATGACACCAGTTCACCTCACAGGAGTATTGTGAAAATAAATTCATTCATTTTTGTGAAGCACTTGGATACTGCATTTATAAGTGCAATAGAAAAGCCCATGAGGAAATGAATAATTCTGTCTTCAGAGCAGGGTTTGAATAGCGGACAGAAAATAAGGCCTGGGGCCACGCTGAACAAGAAGAAAACAAAATATTAAATAAACTTCCCACTGTTTGTTTCATCAAAACAAAAAATGGCCATTCCAACAAACTGAAAATCTCCCTGGGAAAGTTTTATTTTGGTCTAAGTTATCCGCTTGCTAAACGGAGGGGCCGGGGGACAGCAGGTACTGAAAACTTTTCATTCTTTGGTTTTACTTCCCCTCACCTCCATTTTTCCCACACATTCCCTTATTTTTCCCCACCAGAGGAGAAAGCATAAACATACGAGAGAATGGGAGGAGAGAGAATCTGAAACCACCAAAATATTCCAGTTTTCAGAAAAATCAAAACTTGCTTTGGTGTTTATTTTGTTGAAAATATGAAAATTTGAGTGAACATTTGTTAACTAAATGACAGTTTTGTTTTGTTGAGTTTTCATAGAAAATATATAGCATTTTGCAGGTAGTCCTACTCAGATTTCAAAGAGCAAGGAACTACAGAACTGCGGAAAAACTGCTATTCTCCTTCAGTAACTGTAGGACAACCCACCACTGTGCATGACTGGCACAATTCCATTCCCGTCTGATAGGTAAGAGCTAAAATTAAAAACAATGTGTATGCTGTAAGAGAACAAATGAGAGAAAAGTGCCTTGGAGAGGCAAATTACCTAAGATGAAGGCCATAGAAATCTATCTCCAACAGGTGGATTCCCATTTCAAATCTGTTCTGTGCTTTCTAAGAGGCAGAGAAGCAATAATGTTGTGCTAATCTGCCACCATTTTCTTCCAAAGTATTACAAAGGCTACATTCTCCAAAAGCTGTGCATTCCAAACAGGCAATTACATATCCTACGGAGAGATGAAGTTCATTTGCTCACACACCTTTCGGGCTGAAATTTTCAAACAGAAAGTGCCTAGCGTCAGGCATCTGAATAAGAGGCCTGAATTTTCAGAGGTGCTGAGCACTCACAACTCTCACTGAAGTCAATGGGAGCCATGTGTTCTCAGCACCTCTGAAATCATCCCATTTATTTAGGTGCCTAAAAGTGTATTTAGGTGCCTAACTGGAGAACAAGCCACTTCAAAAATTCTGACTGAAGACCTAAATGAGAGAACACACAAGCAGGTTTAATGAGAGATGGAAGGCATTTACTGAAACATGCAAGAGTATTCTGCATGGGGATATGAACTGCATCTTTAAACTCAGGCAGTTGATTTCCAATTTCATAGCCTGATCCAAAGCCTTTTGAAATTAATATAAAAAAGGCTTCAGCTAAATTCAATGGGTTTTGGATCAGGCCCTCGGAGAATGCCTAACTGTCTTAGCTTTAACAATTTACTCTGTATGCCATCCAAATCAATTTACTAGGGAAAGATATGAGTGTGAATGTATTTTGAACTATAAAAATGGATTAATAAAGAAGAAGTATTCGCTAATTGTTAGAGCTGTGAGTGCCATAGAAGCAGTTAATAGAACTAATCTCTGAAGTCAATGACTCACAGCATGTGTTGGAGGTAAAAACCAGCTGATTGTGATTGAGTGGGAGGAGCCAAATCCTTGTACTTTCTGCTGGTAGATTATAAATACAGAGCTAGCTAGCAAGAGGCCTCCCTGACAGAGAAGCCCTTCTCCACAAAAGCCAGTGCTGACCACAGTTTAACTGCATGCATAGTTCAGGACAGATTATATACCTAGCACCATTTCAGGAACAGTCATTAAATCTGGTCAAAATTTTTCCTTCAAAACTTATGAAAGCTTTCCACAAAAAAATTAAAATGGAAAAAAAAAAACAAAGATAAAGAAAAGAAGAAATTTCAGCTGGTCCTGACACTGATGCACTGGCAGGTTCAACAAGCATCTGAACCTTTCTATGGCTATAAATGTACCCCTCTGGAAATGGGAATATCATCTACCTCTCTCACCTTTGTGAAGCTCTTTGAGCTCCTTTTAAGAAAAGCTCTCTGGAAATAGAACACATAATTATAAAAACTGCAGATTATGTTACACAGAACTTTTGAACCCAGAGATGACGCAATGGCCCGTTGCCAGGACTAAGAATATTTAACGCCTCATTTAACAACAGGTGTTACATGTTATGCATCGGTGAGGTGTACATCACTGAAACCTAAAGACCCAGCAAGCCAGTGGTATGGCTATGAACCAGAGCAGCCATACAACAACAGAGCCATAAAATCCTAATTAGCTTCATCCACTTGTTATTTATTGACATGGTCAAATTAAGAAGGCAGCAGTATTTTTTATAGCCTCGAGATCAACATGAGAAAAGTTAGTATTAATGTTCAGCCAACTACAGTAGTTTGTCTCAACTACAGTCACATTAATATATTTAAAAGCTCTAAAGAAACTGAAGTTTTAATACACCTACCTATCAGGTGAGAGAACCCAAGTCCTTAGCAGTTACACATCTTGTCTATCTCTTCCCAAACCATAGAAAATTAGCTACAGCAGTGGGAACAGAGAAAGCCTCATAGCTTCTACCATGCACAGCCACAAGCCTGATTTCTGTGTTCGTGGCTGAAAACAGTCACTTAGGAAGGGGCTATTCTTAGTTACAGGAGACAGACCTGTGGGTTCCCACTCCTGGGTACCACCCCATAGAGCTGCCAGTTTTCAATGCCAAAAAGTAGCAACCCTTAGGTGAAAATAAGTATAAGTATTATAGAGAAAATCAGGCCGAGTTCACGGCTGGCTGACAATAGAAGTGATTGGTTGGTAAATTTAAATTTCCCATCTCAGAAGATAACAATACTACAACAATAATAACCAATCACAGAACATATGCAAATATCGGCATCCTAACTGGCTCCTCAACATTCTGAGCACATGCTGTACCCAGTCAAACAACATAAGTATTCATCCTTTCTGTATAGCTTAGCAGTCAACAACAGTTCACGCCTGACCTCTTCTCAAATTGCCTCCCCTACATCAAGGATGCCAGCCTTTACTGCCCATTTTGTCTGCTCCACACTTTCTTCCATGCTACCCCCGCCCCCTGCATGAAACAACCTCACTGAACTGATCTGTCCTTAACCTCTTACCTTTGAATTCCCTCTTCAAGATCCACTTCTTCTGCAATAGAAAAAGTAAGTATGAATGATGGCTAGGTTGAAGGGCGAATGGAAATATTTTCAAAACAAATGTCTGAAAAGGATATATATTTTTATTGTATCTCACTTACCTTTGTATGTCATTTAACTGCTTGGATTGCAAGCGTTTGAGGGCAGGGACTATGCCATACACACACACACACACACACAAAATGCCTTGCACAACAAAGTTCCAATCTTAACTAGGGTCCCTAGGTGTTACAGTAATATAAGTATTTTAAATTATAAAATAATAATCTAATTTCATCTCTTCAAAATAGTTAGAAAAGTTACACTTAATTCATGGACAGGTTTTCAGATATTACCATTTATTATTTGGACTACTGTAGTGCCCAGAGGTCCTAGTCAAGAATTCCACTATGTCTGAGCATCATACAAACAGATTTTAAAAATAAGAAGACAGTCCTTGCACCAAAAAGCTGCCAGTCTAGGGTTATGACAAGACATAAACTGGTGGTAGACAAATTGGAGGAGTAGAATGGGGTAGGATGGAGTGATAGTGCAATGAACATGTTATATTAATGCAACCATTCAGGAGTGTATGTAATAAACACTGACAAATTTTAGTGAGCAAGATCAGTTGCCCCTTTAGGTGGGAGCGTTGATTTATATATTGTACCTTTTACAAGCAAAGCACTTTACAGAATTACACTCTGGTTCTGCAGATTTACGCCCATCACCAGAGAGGCAACCTCTGCATGAGTGGGTGAGATGCAGTGGTCATTATTATGACACCAGCAGCCATACCACACAGCAGATTATGGATCAGAAGTGAAGAACATCTATTAATGGGATGGGGAATTTCGGTGACCAGACTAAGTACACTTATCGTAATACATAAAGGAAAAGGATCCGGACAGGGTTAGGAACTTCCATGGATAAATGGATTTGGGTTTGAAAGACAGTACCATGTACAATGAAAGCAAAAGATTTTTAAAAATAAATGCCTAAAATTAGTTTGGGTTTCTTTGACACAATTGGAGCTGCTGGGAGCTCAGCATTTTTGAAAAATTAAATCACTTATTTAGGCTCCTAAATATGGATTTAAGAACCTGAATTTAGGTGCCTTTTTAAAAATGTTTCCATTTTTCATAATTTTGGCCAACATAAGAACATTCTGCAAACCCCAGGGACAAGACGTTGGTAGTGATCTGCCTATAATATTTGAACCAAACAAACTACTAGAAGCACACATTTCCACGTAAGTAATTATAGCATATGATGGAAGCCATTATGCCATTTGCAGGGCAGCAGGGGTAACATTTTCAAAAATGCCTCAGGGAATTAGAAGCATAAGTCCCATTTTCAAAAAAACATTTAAGAGTCTTAATTTCATTAAACTTAGGCTCCTAAGTGCCTTAGGGTATGTCTACACTACGAAATTAGGTCGAATTTAATAGAAGTCAGTTTTGTAGAAAGCGTTTTTATACAGTCGATTGTGTGTGTCCCCACACAAATGCTCTCAGTGCATGTAGTCGACGGAGTGTGTCCACAGTACCGAGGCAACCGTCGACTTCCGGAGCGTTGCACTGTGGGTGGCTATCCCACAGTTCCCGCAGTCTCCGCCGCCCATTTGAATTCTGGGTAGAAATCCCAGTGCCTGATGGGGCTAAAACATTGTCGCGGGTGGTTCTGGGTACATATCGTCAGGCCCCCTTTCCCTCCTTCCCTCCGTGAAAGCAAGGGCAGACAATCGTTTTGCGCCTTTTTTCTTGAGTTACCTGTGCAGACGCCATACCACGGCAAGCATGGAGCCCGCTCAGCTAACCGTCACCATATGTCTCCTGGGTGCTGGCAGACGTGGTACTGCATTGCTACACAGCAGCAGTTTATTGCCTTTCGGCAGCAGACAGTGCAGTATGACTGGTAGCCATCGTCGACGTAGTCCTGGGTGCTCTTTTAATCGACCTCAATGAGGTCAGGGGCGCCTGGGCAAACGTGGGAGTGACTCAGCCAGGTCATTTCCCTTTTAAGTTTCGTCTCATGGCAATTGAGTCCTACCGGCAGTGCACTGTCTTTTAATCAGCAGCCAGCAGAAGACGATGGCAGTAGTCATACTGCACCGTCTTCCACCAAGCACCCAGGAGATGATGATGGCTAGCGGTCGTACTGCACAGTCTGCTGCCAGCAAAATGTATAAAGATAGATGAAGTGGCTCAAAACAAGAAATAGACCAGATTTGTTTTGTATTCATTTTCTCCTCCCTCCCTCCCTCCGTGAAATCAACGGCCTGCTAAACCCAGTTTTGAGTTCTATCCTTGAGGCTTTGAGTTCTATCCTTGAGGGGGCCATTCAGTTTCTCGCAAAGCCACCCCCTTTGTTGATTTTAATTCCCTGTAAGCCAACCCTGTAAGCCATGTTGTCAGTCGCCCCTCCCTCCATCAGGGCAACAGCAGACAATCGTTCCGCGCCTTTTTTCTGTGCAGATGCCATACCACGGCAAGCATGGAGCCCGCTCAGATCACTTTGGCAATTAGGAGCACATTAAACAGCAGTATATGCAGCACCAGAACCTGGCAAAGCAAAACCAGGCAAGTAGGCGACGTCAGCGTGGTGACGAGAGTGATGAGGACACGGACACAGACTTCTCTCAAAGCACGGGCCCTGGCAATGTGGGCACCATGGTGCTAATGGGGCAGGTTCATGCGGTGGAACGCAGATTCTGGGCTCGGGAAACAAGCACAGACTGCTTGGACTGCATAGTGTTGCGGGTCTGGGACGATTCCCAGTGCCTGCGAAACTTTCGCATGCGTAAGGGCACTTCAATGGAACTTTGTGACTTGCTTTCCCCTGCCCTGAGGCGCAAGAATACCAAGATGAGAGCAGCCCTCATAGTTGAGAAGCAAGTGGCAATAGCCCTGTGGAAGCTTGCAATGCCAGACAGCTACCGGTCAGTCGGGAATCAATTTGGAGTGGGCAAATCTACTGTGGGGGCTGCTGTGATGCAAGTAGCCAACGCAATCAAAGATCTGCTGATATCAAGGGTAGTGACCCTGGGAAATGTGCAGGTCATAGTGGATGGCTTTGCTGCAATGGGATTCCCTAACTGTGGTGGGACCATAGACGGAACCCATATCCCTATCTTGGCACCGGAGCACCAAGCCGGCGAGTACATAAACCACAAGGGGTACTTTTCGATAGTGCTGCAAGCTCTGGTGGACCACAAGGGACGGTTCACAAACATCAACGTGGGATGGCCGGGAAAGGTACATGACGCTCGCATCTTCAGGAACTCGGGTCTGTTTCAAAAGCTGCAGGAAGGGACTTTATTCCCAGACCAGAAAATAACCACTGGGAATGTTGAAATGCCTATAGTTATCCTTGGGGACCCAGCCTACCCCTTAATGCCATGGCTCACGAAGCCGTACACAGGCAGCCTGGACAGTAGTCAGGAGCTGTTCAACTACAGGCTGAGCAAGTGCAGAATGGTGGTAGAATGTGCATTTGGACGTTTAAAGGCGCGCTGGTGCAGTTTACTGACTCGGTTAGATGTCTGCGAAACCAATATTCCCATTGTTATTACTGCTTGCTGTGCGCTCCACAATATCTATGAGAGTAAGGGGGAGACGTTTATGGCAGGGTGGGAGGTTGAGGCAAATCGCCTGGCTGCTGGTTACGCACAGCCAGACACCAGGGCGGTTAGAAGAGCATAGGAGGGCGCGGTACGCATCAGAGAAGCTTTGAAAACCAGTTTCATGACTGGCCAGGCTATGGTGTGAAAGTTCTGTTTGTTTCTCCTTGATGAAACCCCCTGCCCCTTGGTTCACTCTACTTCCCTGTAAGCTAACCACCCTCCCTTCCTCCCTTCGATCACCACTTGCAGAGGCAATAAAGTCATTGTTGCTTCACATTCATGCATTCTTTATTAATTCATCACACAAATAGGGGCATAACTGCCAAGATAGCCCGGGAGGGGTGGTGGAGGAGGGAAGGACAAGGCCACACAGCACTTTTAAAGTTTAAAACTTATTGAATGCCAGCCTTCTGTTGCTTGGGCAATCCCTGGGGTGGAGTGACTGGGTGGCAGGAGCCCCCCCCTCCACCGCGTTCTTGAGCATCTGGGTGAGGAGGCTATGGAACTTGGGGAGGAGGGCGGTTGGTTACACAGGGGCTGTAGTGGCTGTCTGTGCTCCTGCTGCCTTTCCTTCAGCTCAGCCATACGCTGGAGCACATTAGTTTGATCCTGCAGCAGCCTCAGCATTGAGTCCGGCCTCCTCTCATCACGCTGCCGCCACCTTTCAGCTTCAGCCCGCCACATACTCTCTTCAGCCCGCCACCTCTCATCCCGGTCATTTTGTGCTTTTCTGCACTCTGACATTGTCTGCCACCATGCATTCGTCTGTGCTCTGTCAGTGTGGGAGGACAGCATGAGCTCAGAGAACATTTCATTGCGAGTGCGTTTTTTTCACCTTCTGATCTTCGCTAGCCTCTGGGAAGGAGAAGATCCTGTGATCCTTGAAACACATGCAGCTGGTGGAGAAAAAAAAAGGGACAGTGGTATTTAAAAAGACACATTTTATAGAACAATGGGTACACTCTTTCACGGTAAACCTTGCTGTTAACATTACATACATAGCACATGTGCTTTCGTTCCAAGGTCGCATTTTGCTCCCACCACCACGTGGCTAGCTCCTCCCCTCTTCCCGTGGCTAACAGCAGGGAACATTTCTGTTCAGCCACAGGCAAACAGCCCAGCAGGAACGGGCACCTCTGAATGTCCCCGTAAGAAAAGCACCCCATTTCAACCAGGTGACCATGAATGATATCACTCTCCTGAGGATAACAGAGAGATAAAGAACAGATGTTGTTTGAACGCCAGCAAACATACACTGCAATGCTTTGTTCTACAATGATTCCCGAGTACATGCTACTGGCCTGGAGTGGTAATGTGTCCTACCATGGTAGATGGAATAAGGCTGTCCTCCCCAGAAACCTTTTGCAAAGGCTTTGGGAGTACATCCAGGAGAGCCGCGAATGCCAGGGCAAATTAATCATTAAACATGCTTGCTTTTAAACCATGTATAGTATTTTAAAAGGTACACTCACCAGAGGTCCTCTCTCTGTCTGGCGGGTCCAGGAGGCAGCCTTGGGTGGGTTCGGGGGGTACTGGCTCCAGGTCCAGGGTGAGAAACAGTTCCTGGTTGTCGGGAAAACCAGTTTCTCCGCTTGCTTGCTGTGAGCTATCATCTTCCTCGTCCCCAAAACCTGCTTCCGTGTTGCCTCCATCTCCATTGAAGGAGTCAAACAACACGGCTGGGGTAGTGGTGGCTGAACCCCCTAAAATGGCATGCAGTTCATCATAGAAGCGGCATGTTTTGGGCTCTGACCCGGAGCGGCTGTTCACCTCTCTGGTTTTCTGATAGGCTTGCCTCAGCTCCTTAAGTTTCATGCGGCGCTGCTTCGGGTCCCTGTTATGGTCTCTGTCCTTCATGCCCTGGGAGATTTTGACAAATGTTTTGGCATTTCGAAAACTGGAACGGAGTTCTGATAGCATGGATTCCTCTCCCCATACAGCGATCAGATCCCGTACCTCCCGTTTGGTCCATGCTGGAGCTCTTTTGCGATTCTGGGACTCCATCATGGTCACCTCTGCTGATGAGCTCTGCATGGTCACCTGTAGCTTGCCACGCTGGCCAAACAGGAAATTCAAATTCAAAAGTTTGCAGGCCTTTTCCTGTCTACCTGGCCAGTGCATCTGAGTTGAGAGTGCTGTCCAGAGCGGTCACAATGGAGCACTCTGAGATAGCTCATGGAAGCCAATACCATCTAATTGTGTCCACAGTACCCCAAATTCGACCCAGCAAGGCCGATTTCAGCGCTAATCCCCTTGTCAGGGGTGGAGTAAGGCAATCGATTTTAAGAGCCCTTTAAGTCGAAAAAAAGGGCTTCGTCGTGTGGACGGGTGCAGGGTTAAATCAATTTAACGCTGCTAAATTCTACCTCAACTCCTAGTGTAGACCAGGGCTTAGTCACTTTTGACAATGAAACTTAGACTCCTCACTCATTTAGGTGCTTTTGAAAAGTGTACCCTAGGTCATATTCCAGACACATACTGCAGGCCGGAACTTAAGGAGATGGAAAAGACTCTTTTTGGGATACTATGTATCCCACTTGAGTTTACACACACACACACATATATAAATGAACCTGAAAAACAAAGCAAATCACAACCAAAACCAGAGTTTTCACTTTTTTTCAGGAGCTACTAGGCTGGTAGCAGCCCAGAGATTTACCTGAGAAGGAAAGTTTCACCCAGCACTTCCAATAAAATGGATGATTAACTCAGGTAGATACACTGGCAAAAGAGCGCTCATACTGAGTTTGCAAGAGAATACGCAGTGAGGTGAAAACAGGACTAATGTTATGATAACAGAGGCAGGATTTAGAGAAGATGCAGTGAAGCTAAGGCCCTATGTGCCTGCACACAAACTGTACACACAGACAGGTAACGCATGTATGAAATTTACCGGTGCCTAAAATAGCTTTGATATTATGCTGTATGTTTGTCTCCAAAATGCCATCTGATCCTAACCAAGTGAGGATACATTTTTTGGTTCTATACCCTTTCTTCAAGTTGTAGTAATAGGAGAGGGGCAAAGAGGGGGTAGGAGGGACAGCAGTTTTCAGTGTTTGTCATTATTATAGGTTATATATACAGAAAGAAAGTTAATTAAGCTTTAAAAAAATCCATCACACATCAATGACTGCATTTTAATGAGTACAAAAAGTTGAGGTGTTTACTGCCAATTAAAGTGGTTTTTAAATAAGCATTAATTAACACAGAAATTCAGAAGAAAGTTATACCTTGTCAAAGAAAGGCCAGCGCAGGCTGTGCACACTTCTGCTCCCATTCATATTCAGATAGTAATTACCACCAACCCTATATTTTCCATAATAATGAGGACAGGCTGTCATGTCTGTCAAACAAAAAAAAAAAAAAAAACGTAGCAGGCTCAGAAATACTCTCAACCTGAAGTAAACTTTTAAAAATTTCCCTGGCAAGAGTTCCTTCCTAATGCATAGGAAACTCCATTTTTAGAGCAAGGAAGCAAGTGAGGCTTCAAGGGAGAGAGTTACATTAAAAGCCATAGACCCCGGTTTGCAAGGCTTGGGCAAAGATGGCTTTATGTCACCTTCGCACTCCCCCCAATGCTGGAGCCAGTTCAGCCCCTGCCATGATAAGGACCCGCTGTTCTAAATTGCACCTGGATGCAATGGCCCCAAAGGGACCATTCCAGCCACTGAGAACTATGGGAGCAGTGGCACTCTGGCCACACCCCTACACTGGATGTTGGATGGGGGAGGGAGTGTTGACCTCGCTAAGCCAAGCAGGGAAGCCCGCATGCTGGTTGAATCCTCAACTTTGATTGGTTAAGCCATCCTTATGGCCTTTTTGTGCTGTTGGAAGAGATACTAAAGAAGGGCCAAGCAAGTAACATCATGGCTGAGCTGGTATGAATAGGATAAAATAAAGGTTTACTTTTTTAACAATCAAATGAAGAAAGTAAGATTTCTTACCTACTTAAAAGGGACCTGAAAAGGACTTAGCACAAGCCTCTATTTTTACATTTTCTGCCTCTTTACGAAGCATAAAGAAGGCCTGACAGGGGGTTTGTCGTTGGCTCACTTTCCTTTAGAAATTTCTTGTTTGCACGGTCATTTTTTACCTTAAATGTCAGGAATGACAAGCCTGGTCTTCCCTGGAGGGTTTCTCGGAGTGGGAGATGGATAAGGAGAGGGCAAAAGGTAGAAGGCTTGGGGATCTTTTTTGTGAGCTCTTACACCTTTAAAAAAAAAATCAACAGCCCCGCCATTTAGTTAACAAAAACATCCTTTCCTCCAAAGAGTTTGTTAGTCATTGGAGTTATAGATTTTTTTAAAGTCAAATTAAAAGATTCCTTCCCCTCTCAGTTGCTCAGCTTTCTATCCCTAGTAATATAGTAACTTCACTAGCTCTCCTGTTGACAGCCAGAAAAGACCCTATTTCCAATACAAAAACAAGCATTTTTGGACAAATATGTCAGGCCTTCTTTACATATCATAAAAGCTTTTTTAAAAAAAAGGTTCCTACCCTCTCCATTTCTCTCCTCTTGGAAGGTCACCTTTAAGAGCTGTATCATTAATACAAAATGTAGCATAATAAATTAATATATTGCCTGCTAATCAATCAGTACCTGTGAGCCTTTCTCTAGCATTATTTACTCAGGCAACATTCACATTAAAGAAAATGGGACACAGTGAAATCCATGGGAGTTTTGTCGGACTAAGGAGTGCTGAACTGAGCCCTAGTCTTTCTATAATCACAGCACATTCACAAGGGGGAGAGAGGATCATTTTATTGCTAGAAATAGTTGAGAGATTACTTCAGAGACAGAACGGACATAACACAAAACAGAGTTTCCAAGTTCTGACAGGAAGGAGTGTTGCACATACTAAATTCCACATTAAGTGTTACAATAATAATGAAAATCCCACCAGCCCTCGTGATGCGTGAACTCACTGACACTGATACATGAGGTGGACAGTAGGGGAGGAAAAAAGAAAGACTGACCAAAGCAAACACTCAGGGATGCTTAAGAGCAGAATACAGAAGGGTACAGTCACAAACTAACCCTTTGTCTGCCGTGAAATTTCACCATTCAAGGCAAAGTGCATTCAATAAATTTACAGCTTAGTGGATCACAGCCATTTGTCATGTTAACTTGACATTTTATATCAGTGAAACAGAACCTCAGATAAGGAACTACAACTTTAATTAATATGAAATCCATATACATATTTTCCTTGGATGTACTTGGCCCACCTCTGACTAAAGGTTTCTACAATAAATATACACTTGTGTATATGTAACTCACTGGTGAGTATGTGTCACAGGTTCCCCTCTGTGCTGATCCACAGAGCATACGAGCTGTCACAGCCCCCACCTAGAAAGCTTTATCTCAAGATGCAACAATTCACAGTTTTAGGTCTGGAGGTCCCTGGGTCAACCTCTGGCATGTCAGCCAAAAGGGCAGCCATCACACATGCAAACACTGTAAAAAATTAAACTTCTTTATTCACAGATGAACTAAGTACATCCAAGGAAATGCTTGTTCACTGGGGCCACGGGGTAGGTATTTCCTAATGCTAAAAAAGTTGCTAAGGCAAATATAGTGTCCATCTTTTAAAAAGGGAAGAAGGAGAATCCAGGGAACTACAGACCTGTCAGCCTTACCTCAGTCCCAAGAAAAATCATGGAGCAGGTCCTCAAGGATTCCATTTTGAAGCACTTTGAGGAGAGGTAGGTGATCAGGAACAGTCAACGTGGATTCACCAAAGGCAAGTCATGCCTGACCAACCTGATTGCCTTCTATGATCAGATAACTGGCTCTGTGGATATGGGGAAGTGATGGACATGATAGCTTTTGATACAAAGCTTTTGATACAGTCTCCCCCCGTATTCTTGACAGTAAGTTTAAAAAGTATGGATTGGATGAATGGACTATAAAGTGGATAGAAAGCTGGCTAGATCGTCGGGCTCAATGGCTAGTGACCAACGGCTCGATGTCTAGTTGGCAGCCAGTATCAAGCAGAGTGCCCCAGAGGTCAGTCCTGGGGCAAGTTTCGTTCAACATCTTCATTAATGATCTGGATCAATGGTGGGCAACTTGCGGCCCGCATGTGGACCATCAGGGTAATCTGATTGAGGGCTGCAAGACATTTTGCTGATGTTGACCATCCGCAGGCATGGCCCCCGCAGGTTGCCCACCACTGATCTGGATGATGGGATGGATTGCACCCTCAGCAAGTTCATGGATGATACTAAGCTGGGGGGGACAGGTAGATACACTGGAGGGTAGGGATAGGGTCCAGAGTGACCTAGACAAATTGGGGATTGGGCTCAAAGAAATCTCGTGAGGTTCAACAAGGACAAGTGCAGAGTTCTGCACTTCGGATGAAAGAATCCCATGTACTGCTACAGGGTGGGGACCGACGGGCTAAGCGACAGTTCTGCGGAAAAGGACCTGGGGATTATAATGGACGAGTAGCTGGATATGAGTCAACAGCAAGCCCTTGTTGTCAAGAAGGCTAACGGCATATTGGGCTGCATTAGGTGGAGTATTGCCAGCAGATCGAGGGAAGTGATTATTCCCCTCTATTTGGCACTAGTGAGACCACATTGGGAGTATTGTGTCCAGTTTTGGGCCCCCCACTACAGAAAGGATGTGGACAAATTGGAGAGAGTCCAGCGGAGGGCAATGAAAATTATTAGGAGGCTGGCACACATGACTTATGAGGAGAGGCTGGGGGAATTTATTTAATCTGTAGAAGAGAAGATTGAGTGGGGATTTGATAGCAGCTTTCAACTATCTGAAGGGGGGTTCCAAAGAGGATGGAGCTAGGCTGTTCTCAGTGGTGCCAGATGACAGAACAAGAAGCAATGGTCTCAAGTTGCAGTGGGGGAGGTCTAGGCTAGATATTAGGAAAAACTATTTTACTAGGAGGGTGGTGAAGCACTGGAATGGGTTATCCGGAAGTGGTGGAATCTCCATCCTCAGTGGTTTTTAAGGCCCAGCTTGACAAAGCCCTGGCTGGGATGATTTAGCTGGGGTTGGTCCTGCTTTGAGCAGGGGGTTGGCCTCGATGACCTCCTGAGGTCCCTTCCCACCGTGATATTCTATGATTCTATGTAGTCACTCACAGGATCTGATGGAAAGGAATGAGTGGGAACTAGCAAGTAGATTCTCAGTGCACTGTATGGACTCTGACACTGGGAGGAATGGTGTTCAGTTTCCAGTTCTGGGCTTATTTCTTGGGATAGACTAATTGGAAATTACCCCTTTTCTCTAGGTTTTAATTAAGACCCTGTTCAGTGTGGTAGCTGAACACCTAGAGATGGTGCATTGCTCCTGCTCAGATTGTTCCTCAGCAACCAATTAAGGAATCCCATCCAGTCCTCTTTAGCCAGAAGGTACTTGTCTACATTACAAAATTCTACAACACTAGAACACTTTTGTGAAAAGCCAAGTTACTAACCATGACTTTGAGGTCAGCGTATTTTATTTTATTTTATTTTTTGGTTTAAAAAAAGTCTACACAAAACATCTTTGCCCACTTCTAGGAAGAAATGGTCTCTGCTCCAAAGGGCTTCCCAATTCAAATAACACTCTTACCTCAAAGGGTCTGAACAAATTAAGCTGAAATCCCAATGTTCTGTGCTGGCTTTATTGTTCTAGGAGTGGATTGTCTGAAAACAAGTAGAACTAGCATTTGTTCTGTTCCTTAAGTGCTTATTGACTAGGCCAAAGTGTCCCATGCTTCCCAAACCAGCTGTATGTTTGTTGACTCACTTCTACAATTCTACAAGAGTGAATCTGCTGAGACATCACAGGCTGGTGGAACAGGGGAGACTCCATCCCTTGCTGGGCTCTGTGCATAAGATCCTTTTCCCAGGTTTCATGTGCAGCAAGTGGGGGTAGCATTTTGTTCTTTATTCCTCAGTGATGAGCTCTGCCTCGGGCATGTTTAAATAACCAAGAAATCTTTTGAAAACAATGTGTTGAGCACGCTTCAGAAATTGTCAGCGTTCAGTGCAAGAACGGTCCTTTCTCTTCATTCTTCATGTTCCATCTTAATACTTATTCATTTCTTCCAACAGGGATCAGTCACATTCTCTCAGTGCAGGGGACTGTTGGTGACTTCATTCCAAAATGTGTGGATGGATGATCTAAGATCACTGAGATGAACACACTGTTCATTTCCTGGGTGTGATTCTCGGTTGTAATTTGGTTTTCTGAGTACAGTGGTTGCTGATTTCCCACTACATCTTCAATTTCTCTCTCCTGATGCCCACTGCCATGTGTAGTGAATTGTAACATATGCCCTCTGAGCTCTCCCAGTTCTCCACCCACTTACAACTGTTTCCAAAGTCAGGAGGAAAGAAGGATTTTATTAGATTCAAGTTGACCAAAACAATTTATGAATTTGGGTCCATTTCAACAAATTGTTTCAGTCGGAAAGAAAAAAAAATTCTGAAATGTCTAAATGGTTTGTTTTGACATTTCCAAAATGAAATGTTTTCACTTTTCATTTCAGACAGATGTTTCCTTTTAGAATTTCCCTCAATATTTTTAAGAAAAAAAAAAGTTTTTAAAACTTCAAAATCAAAACAAAATGTTTCATTTCAGGTCAATTGAAATGGTTCAATAGACACAAAATGAGTTTGTCCTTTTTATGATTTTTTTGGACCTGCACAGAATATTCAGCTATTTGCATAGATCTATTTCTTCCTTTATTTTTGCATGTGGCCTGAGGCGGTTTGGGTGTTGTTGGAGAATAGCAGTAGGATAAAAAAAAAATTCTCTGATTTTGAAACATGCACTTTTATTTCCTCTACAAACTGCCCTGCTCACCCTCTTCCTTGGGCAGAGTTTTCATCTTTCACACCCAACTGATTTGGATGTCATTTGTGTGTCCCGACTGACAGGGTTAGCTTTTTCTTTTAATTTTTTTTCCAAGGACAAAATGAAGATGGAAGTCATGTATAAATAAAACAAATTTTTACCTGCATTACTACCAGCACTTCAAAAAGGGAAAGACTGGAAGAATTTCTAAACCCAATTCACTGTTCACTTTCCTGTACTACACTTACTTTGGACACTAAGACTAGACTTACGGTTGCTCGTTTTGGCTCCCATGCACTGTAATAACTTTCATTATTGTTACATGTAATGCCATGCCCCTGGCGACATGAATTTACAGGGGCCAGCTTCAGGGATATAACCAGCTTCAAGCCTAAAAAGTATGTCCAAGTAGGGATTTGTGTTGGTTTAACTAAGCCAGTTTAAATAAACCAGTGCAAATGGGAGTGTAGCCCTCAGTCTTAATGAGAACGGGCTTCTTGCTGGAACATTACTGCTTTGATATCAAAATGGCAGACAATACTGGCCTTGTGTCCACTACAGAAAAATGTAAAGTATTTCCTACACCACTGCCAGGACTGGTTCAGCTCTACCAGGTTAGGAACCTTCGTGTAGTATAGCTCACCGACTGCTGATGCAATCTGAAGCCCAAGGTCAATTAGATCTGCTCTGAGTGGACATAAAGACAGGGGTGGTATCTCTAAAAACTGCTTTGAAAATTCATTTTAAATTTGTACCATTCAGTGGCTGTATTTACTCATCTAAGCAATAATTGTGATTAATCACTGTCTTACTTTTTGATTAAACAAAAAAAGTCACCTGATAAAATCTGAGATCCTATGAAGATATTACTATTCACAGAGGATTTGTAAAAAGCCTAAAAGAGCACCTCTATTTTTCCCAGTTAACTTTGCTGGAATAAGCCTTTAGTTGTCACCAACCTCTCCCCAGTCAATGACAAAGGTCAGTTCAAATTTTCCAAAACAGAAACAAATCTTTAATTTTAGATACTATATTTCCAAAGACCATGCCAATAATGTGACAGGATAGTACGCTGGCACTAATATTGATGCTGTTGTGAAACAGCAGGGAGGTCAAAAGCCATCCCCTGAGCTAAGGGCATGAGGAGATCTTGCAGCATAGATTCCATATCCCATGCCAGAAAAGCCAAACCAAAACATACAGATACTCACATGCATGTGTGCACGTGCTGTAAACCAAGGGGTGGAACTCCTAAAGGGACCATCACTACCATGAGTAACTTATCACAGACTGACAACATTACGGCTGGCAAAACTCAAAGCTGCTCTCAATTTCAAACCAAAACAGCAAGGTTTGTGAATTTCTTGATTTAAAAAACAAAGTAACACATTGGCAAAAGAAAAACAAGATTGGATAATACATTACTGTACTTTTAACAGATTTATAGAAGAAGAAAACCTGAAAATATTGAACTGGAATTGCTCTGTGCTTTTATTTTTAAGATATATATACCAATGCATTCATTATGCATCACAGTATAATGCAGTGGCTTATTCTGAATCTTATCATGTAGCATTAAATTTATCAGCACATGAACCACTAAACAAGTCTAACTGTAATGCACTCTGACTGGGAATTTGTCAACATTGTCTTTGAATTAATGCATATCTTTAACATAGACTGTATGGTTGCCTGAGTTGAGCAGCTGTTTATGTAAAAAGATATTCTTTTCTCTGGAACACAGGAACATAGACCCAACTTGGCTCTCAGAAGCCTCTTTTAGCTTCTAACCCCACTAGAGTCCTTTAGCAATGAGCACTGAACTGAAAGAAAAAAAAAAAAACACTCACAAGAATCTGCACTATCCATCTTCAATATTACAAAAGACTTAACCTTAGGCAAGGCTGTCTGTGTGTGTGAGCATGAACCAAAATGAAGGTAAGGAAAACTAGCCTTTTACATGCCATGAACCAAAGCTACCAACAGTTCTTTTTATCATAAATATAGGCCGAATCATACACGAGACACCTATTAGGGCCAAAGAAGGTTACATGCATATCTACATCTATCAAGGGAAAACTAGATTTCCCAAACTCAGATGCTGTCTTCATTACAAACATCTAATATCAGAAGACAGGGAAGAGCACCATTTTTAAAATGCATTTTTTTATTATTCAGCCTTCAGTGGAAATGTCACCTTTCTAAAGCAAGCTGTTATCATGCGTTTCCCATGCCAAACACATGGCCTCTAAGGAGAGGATTTTATCTCTACATTTTTAGTGATTTGTATTTCTCTTTCAAGGAGCTCCATGCCTTAAGGCACCTGAAACACTAACAGCACAAGGTAAGGTAAGGTTACATGAGACACAGCCGAAGAGGAGACAGAACCCAGCCCAGAGTCAGCAAAGCTTCAGACTACAGTCACCTTATTCAATCATTCACAGCCCTTCATATCTTTAATTATATTTGGTTTTGTTGGTTAGGACCATAGTCTCAAAGACACAGCGCACCCATCAACAGACTAAGCCACATGACAGGCTCCGGAGCAGCCAGCACAACTGCCCGTGATGCCTGCCAATGAGCCAGATGCTGCCACATATTGGCATCTGGGACCTGGAATAGCAACCATGCTCTCAGTTTGGCCATGGATTCTGACCCTAAGTACTGGAGGAGACAAAAGGAGGATAGAAAGGAGGGGGAGGGGAAGCATCGCCTCATGATTTCACTGGTGAAAATTTAGACAAAACTCTATTATTTAGCTTCTTTACATGTCACTGCATTTAAGCAGAAAGCATTTTGTGTTCTATTCTATATGTCATAGGAGTCCAGTTTGCAATGATTAGGGTAATTTATTTAAAAGGAAGAAAGTGCAAGGAAACCAATGCTTCTCTTTATCTCACCCTTTCCACGTTGCCATGCATCTTAATAGACAATACATACCACCAGCTTCCCCTCTTCAACAAACACTAATCAACCAGCACCCCACCCTCATGAGTTAGTCAAGTATCATCCCCTCTTGAGATGGGGAAATGGATCAAGCAACCTGCTCTGCTACTGATGTGCTGTATGGGCTTTGGCAAGGATGGGGGCCCCAAGAGATTCGGGATCACACCAATGGTCACAGCCCACAATTACGAAGCCATGTTGACTACTTGATTCAGCGTTTGAAATAAAGAACATTGTACTTCTCTTGTGCTGAGAAATATCTACATGGACGTGTTGATGGTAAGAAAGTAAATATAGCTACTGGGTTCTTGGTCTCAGGGAACTGGCTCCATCTAGCTCCATCGACATCAGTATTCTGGTTTTAACCTATAAAACTGAAGGTGGTCTGTTACCGATTACCTCACAGCTCCTTTCTCTCTTGGTGCAACAAGGGAACAACTAAGATAATCAGAGGTGCTCAAGCTCACACCTGCTGACAGAACTGTGAGGAGGCTGATAGCATGGTTCATACCGTGAAGGACCCTTATCATTGGAATTTGCTTCCCTAGTTGGTTTACCCGAGCTTAGATCTGTTGGACCTTGCAGGTTGCCAGTTTTGGTAGGACATATTCCTGGAGGTTTAATCACAACATAATCTGTAATTAAAGTCTGATCTTTAATTCCTAGAGACTCCAAGACAATCCTGGAGGGTGATTACAGAGCAGGCTGCTCTAAATCACGACACAGCATTGGCTCTTTTTGTGTCAAACTTCTTCCTAGTGATCCCAGCCCTGTACAGGGCACTGTGAAATGCTTAAGCACTCTCGAATTCATCTTATTTACCCATGCTGCCAGAGTAAACAATTTACTAACCCTTTTCTGAATTAGATATTTTCATTTTGGGAGACTAATCCTCTTCATTTCCCTGGGCCTTTGCCCCCTGCCTGGGGCAGTGGGGTTCAGGCTTTGACTTTGGCCCCGGCATCCAGGGCAGTGAGGCTCAGGCAGGCTCAGGCTTCGGTCCTCCCTCCTGGGATTGTGTAGTTATTTTTGTTGTTAGAAGGGGGTCGCAGTGCAATGAAGTTTGAGAACCCTAGTCTATACATACTGTCACGGTAAATGACCTGACTTAAGAAAGAGAATTACTCCTAATTTGAGAAGATGGTAGGACAGGGAGCAATGGTTTGCAGCTGAGGAAGGGGGATGGGGGAATATATAAGTTTCAGCAAAAGAAAAGAAGATCTTGACAACAGCAGCAAAGTGGAGAGTGAAAGAAAAACCAAGGTTCCTTCGCAGCACTCATTGCAGTGAGGACTGGATAATAGGGAAGATAGCATAGGGACTAGCCCGTACAAAAGGCAGGTTGCAGACTACGCACCATGAAGCTTTTTTTCTGGTCCATTCTAGCAGCCATTCACAATCTGCATTTGCAAAGAATCATGGGTGATCTTGTTTTTTGCCTCTAGGCGCTGCTTTAGCAAGACTCTCATTGCATAAGAAGTGCTGCATGGTGAATTAGAGTTCCCCAGAAGTGCTGCAGGATTCAATTATTTTTTCCTTTTCAGTCACATTCAAGGGGTGGGGGGGGAGAGAGAGACAGAGAAAGCTCATAAATCAGGGTTTATGCCAAAGCAAAACTATCCAGAACAATGATAACTTCAAGTCAAATCAGACATAGCTTAGCACAGCTTCATTTAAGAAGGTCACGAACCACTGAGACATCTTCTCTTTTCCTGGCTGGCCCTCCCTTATCCATGCCTAACATTTGCCAACTAGCTTGCCTGGTCTATTTGCCCAAAAGGACTTTCCCCAGATGAGCCAATGAATCAAGGTTATTGCCCCAAACCTTCACAAGAAGATACTAATTCCCTGCTGCCCACCATTGACATGTTTCCACCAATGTTCCTGCCCAACACAATGCTGTAACAACCCTCCAGCAGAAAGGCTCTAATCCCTTCTGACAGCACCCGTGGCCAAGAAGATGGAGACAGAGTTGCCTTTGGAGAAATAGCACCTTTAATCCGCCAACAGCCAGTAGGTGCTGCTGGGGCAGTGCATTAAACCATCACCCATCCCTAGGAGTTATGAGCATTATCTCTGCTGTGCTCCAGTTAGCCTCCTTTGGCCTAACAGCAAGGTCTCAGGAAATGTAGCTCAATCTAGATCAAACACATGGTGAAACACCAGGCTTGCTCTGATCTGCTACGTGTTCTTTTACATCAGTGCTTCAGGTAATGTTGGTTTTCTTTTAGATACTTCTTATTGATTTGAGTGCCATGATGAGATTCCAGCTCTGCACCACGTGAAAAGCTGTTAGCAGAAAGACCGTCAGGACTGCCACCCTTCACAGACTGTTCTGCAGGAAACAGGAGTTCTGCGGTGCCTAGATAAAATGCTGCTGCCAAATAGCAGCTGTTATGAACACTTCCCCCCTCCCATTCACCCCTCCATGAGGTTTTCCACTGGCTCTGCAGCCACTTCCAGATTAAGGCCAAGTTGTGAAGGCCAAGACTATAAACAGGGTTCAAAAAAGAACTAGATAAGTTCATGGAGGATAGGTCCATCAATGGTTATTAGCCAGGATGGTGACCCTGGCCTCTGTTTGCCAGAAGCTGGTAATGGGCGACGGGATGGATCACTTGATGATTACCTGTTCTGTTCATTCCCTCTGGGGCACCTGGCATTGGCCACTGTTGGAAGACAGGATACTGGGCTAGATGGACCTTTGAGCTTAGAAAATAAGAACGATCATACTGAGTCAGACCAAATTATTCATTCTCAAATTTAAAGCTCTATACAGTTGCCTACATCTCATCACTTGTCACCCTGATCGACACAAATTCCATAGACTTTTGATTCACACCTCGTCTTTTATATGGATCCACACAATCTTCCACTCCCTTTCTCTACATTTGCAGTCACCATGCTAATCCCATATGCTATGCAACATCTCTCTCCTCAAAACTCCCGACAGCCCCTCAAACAACCTCCCATAGGTTGATACCACAATAAAACATGAACATACACAATGTGTACCAGGCCCCATAATCTTAGTGATGTGCTCCTCCCTTCCCATTGCCTGTTTATTTCACTTATGCT
This sequence comes from Lepidochelys kempii, assembly GCF_965140285.1. NCBI lineage: Eukaryota > Metazoa > Chordata > Testudines > Cheloniidae > Lepidochelys > Lepidochelys kempii. The sequence continues at coordinate 167,169,318 of NC_136382.1, forward strand.
CAGGCTAGCGTCATAGAATAGGTTATCCTGAGAACATACTCAGCCAGGACTATGAACTCCTCAAGGCAGATATTAGATCTTTACTCATTATGACAATATGCACAAAAATAATAACAATAAAATTAAACCTGGGCATACCATAGCAGTAACGAGTGATACACTGAGAGAAGTTCTGCATAAGAAGTCTAGGTCATAATGTAGAAGAAGGGTTGCAAACCTGAAACAGGGAAGTATAAAAGGGATTAGGGACTGAAATCATTGCAGAGGCAGAACACTGGTCACATCAATCTCTGGCAACCCCACTGACCATTTAGGAGCACCGGTGACAGGGTCTGGGGAAGCAGTATCTAATAAGGCTGGAAGGCTAGACACAAAATGAGATCTCAAGGGTGGAGAAGCAGCAGAAAGTTTGGAAATCCCTTGTGGCTAAGAAAAAACAAAATCCGTTCTAATCTCTTCTTCCCTTGCCAAGAAGTTGTAGGATTTCAATCTAAAAACATGTGTAACTCAGAAAAGATAAGATATTGGAGGGCACTTTTCAGATGTACTCAGCCCTCGCAGCTGCTATTGGTGTCAACCGAAATTTTGGGTCCTAGGTGTTCCACATTTAGGTTACATGGATTTTCAGATATATCAGTGGGGCAGAAGAGAGCCCCGAACATAACAATTCAGTTAATGTACAGGGCACAGATGCAAAAAAATTGACAAAAATTTGCATTTTATTACTTAAATCACTCATCAATCTTGCTAGAGAGGAAGTTTCTATTTCTCCAGCTTCGTGTCTAGTGTCCTTGAGAAACAAAATGACACCACATTCACCAAAAAATAAAAAAAACAAACAAAAAACCATACCACACACACGCCTGTAGTGGTTTACTTCCCATTTCCCTATACCTGATTATGTCTAGTACAGAGGTTCTCGAACTGTGGTCCACGGACAACCAGTGGTCCGTGAGCTCCATTCCGGTGGTCTGTGGATAGTTCCCTCTAAGGTGCATGCCTGGGCGGCTGCACACAACAGAATGAAGGGCTACTCGCCTAATTAGTGGAGCCACACAGGCATGGCTCCACTAATTAGGTGCCTGGACAAGACACACATGAGAGGTAGTGGCCTTCAGGAGAATAGAGGGTAGGTGGGAGGAGGCAGTAGGGTGAGAAGAGGGGGTGGGGGAAATTTGGGACACCCAGGGCTGCGGCAGCCAGAGAAAGAGGCGACTTTCCCCAACTCCAGGGCTGCAGCTGCCGGGGAGAGATGCCCCTCCTTCCCAGGCCCAGCTTGGGAGAGAGGGCACATCGATCGCATTAGAAAGGTAAACACTACTGATATTAAAATATGGGTTGTGTGCTTTTATTTGTAGAACAAAAAAACGTTAATTATTAAGTTTTTTTCTTTAATATAGTGCTTTTATCCAAAGCACTTTACAAGAGTTAGCTAACGGTACAAACAACATTTGGAAAGATCATTAAGTGGTCCGCCGAGACCCTCAGCAATTTTCAAGTGGTCCGCGAAAAAAAAAGTTTGAGAACCACTGGTCTAGTACGTTATTTACAAAGGGCGGACATCCCCAGCCTTCTTCATTCTGAAGCCTTTTGGCATGGGGTTTATTATACCACCTTTCGAAGGTTTAGAAATGAACATATGTTGAGGAGATGCAAAATGCTGGATCTGAAGTGCTACGACCACCTATTTTGGAGGTGCAGACAGGGGCTGCATGGCAGTGCTGATGCAGCCAGAGCTCCCAAGAGGCCATTTGCAAAGAAGAAAGAGGAACTGTGCTACAAGCACAGGAACTGATGTTTCTTACCATTCAGGGGGAGAACCAGACAATGCCCCCTTCTTAGATTTTTTTTTTATTGGATTCAAGTTCTTACAAAAGGGAGGAACATTGTATAGCGAGGGATGGGTGTCCAAACTCTCCCCACCACAATGCCCTCAATGGAGAACTTCAGCACCCTGATACCAGTCCAAAACTTTTCCCTTAATAGGAAGCAAAAACTTTTACGTGATAGCTCTAACAGGGGCAACTGGCCAGTGAGGACTATGTTGAAGTGTCCCAAGATCACTGCTTTACCTAGACCCTGAATTAGGATTGTAGGGAAACCTAAGGCTCATTCCACTGTACTAAATACACTTCTCAATAATTAGTACAAGACAGCACTGATTTGTTTTTCTATAACAGTTATAAGCAGTTAGGGCTATAACAGGAGTGAACAGTAGGATGGGCTTTAGATCACTAAAAGACCGGGGACCATAAGATACTGTAGTGACTGGGTCAATCAGCCTGCTACAGCCAAAAAAAAGTCTTCAGTGCAGGGCCCCAGTGGGAAAGCGTGTAAGGAGGAAAAATCAGCACAACCTCCAACAGCTGGTCAGACATGCTGAGGACTTAACAGACAAAAATATATATTTAGATACCAGGGCCATATTATGAGCTGGGGGAAATGGCCGAAACTCCATTGGCCTTCCATGGCTGAATTTGAAATCCACAAACAGCAGGCTGAATTTGGCCCCACAGCTTTGTGAAACCAATATATTTAACACCAAAGTTGTGTGACATCCAGCAATAGGAGCAATGGCAGAAACCACCTTTTCATGTATCAGCTCGGAAATTGTGTTTGCTTTAGGGGATACAAATAGTCTATTTAGTGGTATGGTTATTAAAAACATAGGACATCAAAGAACTATTTAGGGCAAGTTGCATTCTCAAGTGACAGCTTCCTTATATTGTCTATGACACAGATTCCACCCCCACCCCCCGCTGAAGGAGAAACTATTGACAGCATTCAAATAAAAAGTTCAAGATATATTTGGATGTCATTAACTAAACCGCATACTTTCCACTGAAAATATAAATGGTTATTTGGTCGCTTCCGGAATGGCGTTTTCTTTCTTCTTGATTTTTGGATTTCAGGCTGTGTTTACATATCATTTTGCCTTGCCCTTGACGGCAAACTGCACATAGACACAAGCTGAGTGGTTAGAACTAGGCTAGACTGGTATCTTTAAATTACCAAGACAACAAGAAAAGTGTTTTTAAAAAGTTACTGGCAAACTACCACAATGGAATAAGCCAACAGACCATATTTATCTGATAGTGTTACCGTATAGAGAGCCCCAGGGATTGAGTCAGGTGGCTGAGGGAAGGGAGGATTCACTTGAGCAAAGAGATCTCCTTCCAAAGTCACAGCTAGGGCACTGCTGGAAGGAAGCTCTGCAACAGCTTGGTCTGAGCATTAGAGATTTCCTACCAGCTCGGCACAGGAAGTTGTTCCTGTGGCTCACCTGAGGGAGTTCCTGTTATGAAGCCAGAGGGTGGTAGGTTGAAATGCAATTTCTGAGAGTGATGTCATCTTGGACAGCACTCCATAGGCAATGATACTGGTGACCTGGTTACAACCTGCCCTGTTGTTGCAGCCCCTCTGCTGGAGTTCTGATCACAAGAAGGGAAAAAAAAAAAAAAAAAAAAGAGGTGAGTGGAATAATTTAAAAAGGAAAAAAAGTTTCCAGATTTCCTTTGTTTAAGTGAAGTATTTTCCTTTTCCACTTTATTTTAATACACAGACCTCGTGTCTAACAGATGGAGACTGTGCAGATGCACTTTTGGGAGTGCCCATAAAATATGTTGCTAAAATACAAATAGGAGCAAAAAAATATTTTTTTTAAATACAGTAATGATTGCTGAAGCCTCTCTTTCGCAAAGGGATTTGCCCTTTGTTCTCCGGATAAAACTAGGGTAAAGGGACATTTAAAAACAAATACAAATACATTATCTGTAAAAGAATCTGTCTATACTGTATTTATGTACACATCAGGAACATGGATTGGCATAGTTGGGGAGCTGCAATAAAAAAAAAGCAAAACTAAGGCAATAAATATTCTTCATTTCTTAGCTCCCTTCTCTCCATTCCCTCCCTCAGATCCCACTACTCACCAAACAGTTCAGCCAATTGTCTCAATCCAATTCCCACCCAGAGTTTGCTTAGTTGTTGCTCTCTCAGTTGGGACCGACAAGTCCCCTGGTTCTTCTGCACCTGGAAACAGATCATGAGAGTGGGCCAAGCCACTCATATTGTTGGGATCATTAAGAAGTAAGACTCCAGAGGATTAATCAGGAAGAAGAGTGTGGGCAATGGGGTCTTGAAGAGGGAGAGGTTAAGAGGAGAACACGCCAAGGAAGAGTTCATTAACTGAAACTGCGGTAGCTCCAATTAAGAGAGAAGAGTCTCATTTTTATATCCATACATTTATTTAGCATCATGTTTCCTTGGTCCTTATTCAGTTAGTAAAGCAGTATTTACCTGGCTGAGGAAAAACAACTTCCCTTTTTTGTAGTGACTTAAACATGAAACTCATCCAACGTTATGGAGAGAGAGTTCTGCACAGACATTGCTAACCGAGAAAGCACAATGCGGACAGCTCTTTCCACTATTTGAAATGATATGCAGCCACTTTCAAGACACATTCCACAGTATGATGCAACAGCTCTTATTTTTTTCCATGGATACATATTTTTGTTTTATAGGCCAAGTTTTGCATAAAGCACTTTTAGTATTTTGTTCTGCATATACCATTAATAAATTATTTGAGCCTTTCCCCCACAGTTGCATCTAGCACAGGGACATAGTCTGTTGACACTATAAAAGGCCCTACTTTCTGCTGTCGTGGACTAGGGAGTTATGCACTTCTGTCATCTGATGAAGCACCTGTAGTGAGGTCCTGTTTCTACTTAATTCATAAGCTGGCAGAGCTAGACATGCTTACCCAACAGTTTCAACACAGAGCACACCTTTGGTGAGAAGGTTTACATATAGCAGCCACTCGCAATAAAAATAAACTAGTACCCTGTCCATTCAGTGATTTGTGTTAAAAATATTTGCTTTTTGCATGGTTACTCCCATCTCCTTTATTCATATTGTCCAAGTGATTCAATACACCTTTAACGATGACAAGTCAGAGGTGCTTCTGTGCCAGAGAAATTCGTCCATCAGAAGACCTGAGCATATTCATAGAGCCATAGTTCCTTTCATCTCAAAAGATTTGCCCAATCTACAGGGGCAAAAAATGGATGAGATTTGATGTCTTCAACACCTGCAACTCCAGCACCAAGACGCTCCACAGGGTTAAACTGCAAAAGCTTAAAAACACAACATACAATTCAGTTAGTAAAAGTGAGTACTGCTTCTTAAAGAGTCACAGCAAGATCTAAGAGTAAGGTACAGCCTTTAACACCAAACATATATAAAGCTCAGCTCATTGAAGACCCCCTTATTGGACACGCTAAGAGAATGGCAGCCATGGATTGCATTGTAGAACTCTGTTGGTTGTATTTGGCCTATGGTCACTCTTTAGACACCTTGGCATTAACGTAATGCCACAGATGATGGCAACATAGAGGTTTCTTTAAGTTCCATGATTCTGTCTCTACTGCCCTAGAACACGGTACTGTTACGAATGGTTTTTATCTCCTGAAAAGAGTATTTCCACAAAATGATTATAACAAATAAGGGAGTCTACAGTGTTGTCATTAAATCCAAATTTAAAATTGAGATGTTGGAGAAAACTGGTGCAATAGTTTAATGGAAAACTGCTAAAACTAAACAGCTTCTTTGCTTGAGTTACAATCTCCAAACAAGACAGCATATTGAAAACAGGCTGTATCCATGTGGAAAGGAAAGCATAATATTTATCCCTACTGAGTTTAATGCAGAACGGTAACTTTAAAGGGAATGTTAAGGCAGAACTTCAAATAGTCTGATAAAGAGCCATGAAAAGAGTTTGTAGACTTGGAGATTGTTTTTATATTAAAAATACACAGTTCCAGGGCATAAATTTAGTTTTTGCCTTTCTTCAGAATATAAATTAATGACATAGTTTCTTCTCATACTTGTCATGAAGGGGTACTGTGAATTCTAATCTCAATGCATTCAAATGCCTACACCTGAGAATCAAAAAAAGCATAAACCCATAAGAATATTAATTTGTACATTTTAAGTTGATTCTGCTATTTAAAATAAGCTAACTTCATTCCCGAGACATAACTCGGGGAGCAAACTGCATTACTGGGAGAATTTACACAAGCCAGCAGACAAGCAGATGCAGTCACTGTCATGCTGCCTTCCCCTGAAACGTAACAAGCAACAGCAGGTGGGAAAGTAAGCACAACAAATTTTATGTTCTGAAGTTCTGTATTCCAGGACAAAAACTTTACTCTTGGAAAATAAATGCATCATAAGTTATACCAGATATCTTTTTTTCTTAAAAAATTTGTGCAAATGTTATTGGCCAGTGAAACTTGGAAGTATCTAAAGAAAAATCTTGAGGACAAAATACCAATTAAATATAAACTAAGAACCTTAGCTTATTTGTTTAACAAAACAAAACAAAAAAAAATAGAAAAAAAAATCTGTTTTCTCCTAAGTGAAGGACATGGTGTTGGCTAGATGAAGAAGGCAGTGAAGTTATCAGCACTGGAAGCTGTATGCCATGAGACAAAACTTGGTATGGTTTTCCATGTAGCTGCATACTGATCCCTGAAAGCTATTTTGTGATGTCCTGACCTGCGTAACCTGTTTGGGGGTGGAAGAGGAAAGCCACAATGACAAATTGCTAACCATGCCAAGAGACCCTTCCTTTTCCTGACAAGGCTTCCTCAACAATGAATGGTAGTTTCCTTGGATAGTCACACAACAGAGGTTTGATTTACTAGCCTATGGAGCCGAACCTCCATCCTATAAGTCACCAGACTGCACATGAGGACTTAACCTGAGCTATGACCCCAACAGATATGATCTTGTTATCAGTTTGAAGTTGCCTGAAAGTGAAGGCTATACTATATATCTGTGTGTCACTTCAAACTGTAAATGGTAGACACTCCGCTGTTTAGTAGATTTACAAGTGGACCAGACAAAAACACAAGTAAATTTACAACAGAGACCAATCCTTACACTGTCAGAGAGAATTGGACTACAGCACCTAGTAAGTCTCCAGCTCTATAAGCATACATGAGATATTTCCTTCACTGTGCATTGTTCATCTATTTCTCACACACTTTAGTAACATGACACCTGTGGGTGCAAGACTGGCACTGGAATTGGTTCCGTATTACAATATGACTGACTGACCATAAATCAGTGGCTTAGTAGAAAGATACAGAAGTCAGTCTGCCATTGGTTCCTTTAGATGGTCAAGTTTTAACTCTCTTTCCTTGGGTTTCAACTGTGTTCAAATCAAGACTGAGTTCCTAAGTGATGTGTAGCTTTTAAGCCAGATGCTCTTCATCCAAAGTCCAAACTACAAATCACCATATATAATTTACCCTGTGCAAATGGAGTCAGTCATACCTATGGTAGGTTCCCATGTTTTGTTTGAAATTAATGAACACGTAAGGAGGAGAGAAAGGAGAAGTGCATTCATTACAATTCTATGCTGTTCATGCATAAGCATATTTCAGCATCTTGTGTTATCAGTCATGACCACCTAACACGGAGAGCTAGAAAACAGCAAGTCTTGTCCTTTCCCTCAATGTTTAAAAAACTTTAATACAAGACACATCGACCTGGAAGGCTGTGTATTTTCTTTCAAGCCAGCACCCCTTTGCTTCAATCCTCTAATGGACGATGTATTAAAAATTATCTTTCTGTTGCAAAAGCCAGATTATTCACACTTTAAATTACACTTGTCTTCCATCCTTAAGGGATGCCTTGAAGTTCTCTTCCTTCATGGAGAGTAGTCACACATTTTCAACTATAGCAATGTCATAGGTATGGTTAAAATAACAGTAAGTTACGGATTATTTAGTGTCTGAAGGTAGCTTGCTATATTGGTATTGGTATTTTTGGATTGAATTAAAATGTTCATGGAAATACTTTGGATGGATTTAGGACAAAACTCCTAAAATGGTCGTATACCACAAGACAATTTTCAAAAGCACTCAGCATTGGCTTAATTTTTCTCCCTTTGAAGTCAATGTTAAACTCTTAGTCCTCTACTTAGAAGTCTGGCATCAGAAGTCAGAATTTCCAGATGTAACAATATATTCATGCAAAATTCATAAGCAATGACAAGAGGGCTGCCTACAACCCTGCAGTCAGCTTTTTATAGTTAGGTTATTTCACTGCTACAGCAGTTAGAAACGTTTGTATATATATATATGTATGCTTACGTATGTAAAATACATTCCCTGTTAAATTACCTGCTGAATGAGTGATCTGGCCTCTTTGGATACGTGATCTGGCATGTTCAAAGAAGCGTGAGTGTTTATTCCTGCTGGATGACACTCAGCCAGAGTCTGAAACAATCAATCAGGAACACTTCTTAACCAACATAATACAAAGATAGTATAGGTGCACACTGATGCAAACATTGTACTTAGAGCAATCCTCTGACGAATAAAAAGCAAACCTCAGAGTATAATATGAAGGTACTTGAAGTTCTCCTGGAACTATGTTTTTATAGGTTTCAGAGTAACAGCCGTGTTAGTCTGTATTCGCAAAAAGAAAAGGAGTACTTGTGGCTCCTTAGAGACTAACCAATTTATTTGAGCATAAGCTTTCGTGAGCTACATCCGATGAAGTGAGCTGTAGCTCACGAAAGCTTATGCTCAAATAAATTGGTTAGTCTCTAAGGTGCCACAAGCACTCCTTTTCTTTTTATGTTTTTATACAATTTATATTTTAAACCTCTTCCTCTCCCCCCAGACTTTATCTTTCTCCTACTTTTGGTCAATTGGATTCTTGGATTTTGTTCAAAATGAAACTGCTACGATTGTCCAAGTCCCCCAACAAATCTGATTTGGTCAGCTACTCATTTTTTAGAATACTGAGTAGTTTTCCCCAATAAGCAGTAATGTCTGTTTCTACCACCTGCTTCTGTATGGGCTAACTACATATCATCACTTAAGCACATTAACCTCATACATTATACTTTAAAATTATTGATCCTAGTATATGCATGCATTAGAACATATGCAGGAGAGATGTCAAACTGGGCCATATGAGAACAAGCAATAAGAGGGGAGGAGGTGAAATCCATTTTACTGACAGGGTGGTCAATCTATATAGAAATTGATTAAATAATCGACATTTCACTGCAGACCCAGCTCAAACCTGAATTCATGTCAGTACCACATATGTAGGTCTATACTGCTCCCTGGACTGATATCCAATAGCTTCAGCACTAACATTTGTACATAGTGTACAAATGCTGGACATATGCATTGAAAAAAGTAGGGAAGGATTATTAAAGAATAATCGTGGCTTTTTTATTATTATTATTATTATTATTATTAACCTCAAAATTGCAATATGGTAAATACAACTTTACCAAGTGTGTGTGCTGAAGCTTGAACAAGTTTGAATCCCTGAAAAACCTGCACTGTTCTTCTGATCCTGTGCAAGCCAGGCAAGTCTATGCAGCTCAGGTCTGAAGAACACAGACGAGGGGGAGATAGTAATAAAAGCATGCTCAGGCACAATTGCTTCTGGAAGGATGGTGCCTCCATGTTTGTTTGATTGCATACCTGCACCAGTGCCTACCTTTCCAGTGAGGAGTTCGAAGAGAATGGCACCTAGACTCCACCAATCACAAGCTTCCGTCTCTTCTAGAATAGCTCCAACCTCTGAACACAAGACATTTAGATTAAGATTGAAAAGTTAGTTTCACCTTCAAAATTAATATTGATTTACAAGGTGTCTATTTAATGCTGATTGCGCATACACTAAGCACTATAAAGCTTCCGTTATGCCTGCATGCTACTGAGCCCTTTAGCCACCTATCGTAGGCTGCATTTTTCGATGCAGATTTATTATTTCCTCATGACTTGCAAAGTACGGACAGTTTCAATACCAGTAGGCACATGGGCAAGGATTCCTCTCCACTGGACTGCAATGTTTCCTTGTACAACAAAATTTGTTTAGTGAATTTAGGACTGGTGAAAGGGGACCGATTAAACATTCTTAAAACTGAAATCCATTTCTCCATAAATTAGGTACAGTCCATCAGGGCTGGATTTAGGGGCAGGTGACCCAGGCAACCGCCTTAGCTGCTGGGCTTGGGGGGAGGGGGTGGCGGGGGCACTGAATTTGTCTTTATTCGCTTATATATGGCATGAATAAATACAGATTTACAGATCCTAGCATGCAAATTTATCTTCTTACATGACAGGGATAAATCATGCATGCAAATCGTGCATCAAAGTCATGAAATGAGCCACAAATTTGATAAAAAATAAGGTATTCAAAAGTTTAACAAATGGAGGGGTGGGCACCAAAGATGCTCCTCGCCTGGGGTGCCATTTGGTCTAGGGCCAGCCCTGCAGTCCAGGCATGACAGGACCACTGCAATATCTCAGTTCTGTTCTAGAAGGTGAAAGGATAGTTCAGTTATCTCATAACCAATCCTTGATCTTGGAGGTTGCCAAGGAGGATGCCACTTTAAGAGGAGGACACGAGTCCACTGGAAACTGGACTGAGACCATAAAATCATTTCATGGAATCATAGAAATGTAGGGCTGGAAGGAACCTCAAGAGGTCATCTAGTCCAGCCCACTGTGCTCATGCAGGATTTCACAGAGGCTATTCAACAGCCATTAGAATTTAGTAACTGAAAGTTGCTACCAACTGGACCAGATTCAAATCAACTACCTACCTACATGGTAAAAACTCCCATGCCTAATACCCACCAGCCATCCAGACTATTTCATTATTCTTTATGCTCAGGAGACAGCAGACACCAGAGAGCAGTGTGGCCTGTGTACACTCACATCATACGCAGTTGCACACCCATGGTGATAGCAAAAAGAAAGCACCTGTCCTTGACTGATTCAGGTTAAAAAACAAACAAACAAACCAAGCTGTCTGCTTTAAAACAGGAGGCATAATAGACTGCAGGAAAAAGAAAATCTTAATTTTGACTGTCAAAAATTCAATAGCTGCACTAAAATTGCTTTAGTGTCAAAATCCACCCCAGATTCCAAACACAGAGCATTGATTAGTATACAGTCACATGGCAGTTGCTATGAAACACATTATGCCAGGTTAGAAAAAACTACTGTGTATCGTTTTATGCAGATTAAAATGAAGATGGCAGAAAAAGAACTACAAATGCATCAGATTCCTGTAGCAGGGGAGAGCAGAACAGTGACTACAGCTCTCCACCTGACGCACAGAAACATTGAGAGCCCAATCCTGCAAGATGTGGAGTGACGAGCACTCCCACTCCCATTAGCTGCAATGCAACTTGAAGATGCTCAGCCCTTGCAGGACTCCCTTAATACAGCTCCTTTTTACATTCTCTAGTACCACACACACGGGGCAGTATTTCTTTAACTAACACACTATCTACACTAGAAAATTTACTAGGATAGTTAAAGCAATACAATCCTTGGTAGTAACAGACTCTGATGGGTTATTTGCAGAATCAAGCCCAGAATCAAGCTCTACCAGAGAACCTCAGAGCTATTTACAAGAGGTGGTTACGTATTAATTCACTCATTTTGCAGAAGGTCAAGCTGAAACAGAGATTGATTACGTGGCAAAGTGGGGACAAGAACCCAGTTCTTCCGACTCCAAGGCCTGAAGTCTAACCATTAGAAAACTGTCAAATTATAAATGGAGAGTTGTATCATTTCCAGTCTCTTACCTATGTGAGCCACAACATTCAGACACCAAATCCTTCTGTCGCTTTCATCCCCAAACACCATTAAAATGATATAATTAGGATAAATAGAAACAGCCGCCAAATACAAGGTTCAACTTGCACTGAGGGTTCTGGCAAGATTGTTCACGTGGTTTATAGAGTCTAAATGGTTAGTCACCAAAACCAAAATGTTAACTGTAAAAGCCACCTAGGTAAAGCATCCATAGGTACTAATCAACATTGAAATTAGCTTTACTTTCCTCCCATTCCACCACCACCCGTACCTCCTTAGGTGCTGCTTTGCCTTCCCACCCCCCACTGTTTTCACTTTCAAAATCAAAGTAAGATGTTTTCCTTAAAAAGTCATTGAAAATGCTACATATAAACAAATGCTGTTTACATTCCGTTACTTTGAGCAGGTCACATTACTTTTGATGCAATACATTGATAGTAATAAGTTCAGAATGTCATGTCAATATTACTGCATTTTTATCTCGACTACACTCATGGGAAAATTTAGAAAAAAGATTATGAAGAGCTTTCAAGTCATACACAGAAGCCAGCTAATGTAATACCACACAGTGCATATGCTTTTCAAAGCTTTAATATTGCACTAAATGTGAACCACAATATCTGCCCTCACTAAGAAAACATTTTCATCTCTATCCATCAGCAAAGTAATTTAGACAATAAATGGTAGTGCCTATAAGAACTAAGTGAATAACTTCGGCATATTTGTGCCAGTCCTTTATCAACCTTTAAATTGAGGACCCTATTCACATTCGGACACGGACACAGGTGCTAGTGTTTCCTAGGATTAACAGTATACAAGATCACAAGATCCTTTCAACTGGAAAAGATGACAGGGTGAACAAATCAGTAGTTCATCCAACCTTAATGTAACTTGACTAAAGGGAAAGAGCTGCTTTCTTTTCCACATAAACTATATCCACGGGACAGCCAGAATCAGGTAATGCAGCACAACAGTGCTAAATTCCTGCACAGAAATACTTTACCTGCAACACCTATTGCTAAGACAAGCTTTGTGAAATGCTAACCACTTTCACTCACAGACAGATGGTGCAGATAAACAGCTTCTGTGAAGAGGTTCAGTGCTATTCTTCTGATATAGTGGCTGGTCTTGACTGAAAGGCCTTCTTTCCTTCCTACCTCCCCCCAGTATTTATCTGAACATTTATATTATACATAGTGGTACCTTCCTTCCTGATATGCAGCTGATAGAGTTGTTTATTTATTTTCAATTTATTTTGCAAACATTCAAGCCAGTTCTAGAGTAGAAAGGGGAGCCCAAACTAATCTATTTTGGAACCAAATCCTTTACACAGTTATTAATATCGTAACCAAGATGCACTTTGCCTGTTGTCCTTTATAAAATGCATACAATAATGGTACAATACCTTACATTGAAATACCACTCTTCATGCTAAAAGATCTCAAAAAGTTTTATACAAAAAGGCACAGGAAAATTTTTTCTCCCAAATGCACCTGATCTGGAGCTGCCCATAAGATCTGTTGAGCAGTGCAGTGCTAGATTTTGGAACAAAAGATACTGGGTTCAGAGGCAGTCCAGTGGACTTGCAGTCACGATGCAATTTAGGCCAGGTCTCCTTGTCTTTCAATTACACCTGGAACAAAATTCAGTCAAGTTTTCCAGGAAAAACTAATTCCCAAAAGATGACATTTGAATTAGTTCAGGCAAAAGTCCTGAAGGTAGTACACATGAAAATAAGTTGATTTCTGAAAGTAAGTAGAGGCATTGCTTAACCTAATATTCAGAAGCTCTGGAGTTTTGTACTGAGAGGTTTCTCCTAAGCTTAAAAAAAAAAAAGATACCATTTGACTTTTGGTTGATTGATCATGATAATTATTTCAAGTTTTGAGGAGTCCTTTTCATCTATACTGCATTTCTAGTGGAAATATTGTAAACATCTAGTATAGTTTTTCTATTGGCCAGAAACCAAAACTCAGAACCCAAAACTCCAGTCTGAATTACCATCAGGTGCCACTGTGGTACCCAGCCAAATCCATTAAGGAGGACTGATGGGGGGTAGGAGGAATGGGGAGGGACAAGCTCAACCCCCTGAAAATGATAGACATGGTGTTTACCATTCTCTGCTGCCATGTATAGCCATTAGAGTTCAGACAATCTATTTGCCTTATAGTCCTAATTTAAAAGCTTTGCATTTTAATTTAGTATTATAAATGTAAAGGAGCATCTGCAAAGAACCAGATAAAAGGAACCAAAGCCAATTTACTCCACACAGATTCGGTCAGCCAAGATCTCATAAGATACAGTAACTAAATACCACATCACATAAGTGATTTGGTCATAATGCTTTCTCCTTTGCATTTAGGATCACACCAGTATATAAAAGTTCACACAGCAAGTGAATGGCAAAGCCAGAAATAGAACCCATGGAGTTTAGTCTCTCACTATAACCATTAGACCAACCCTCCCTTTGATTTCTAGGGGTCAATTATATTTTAATCTACTTTCTTAAACAATCTACTCCAAATGAAATGGCTAGACTACAGAACAGTAGTACTTAATATCAGCAACCTCACACTGAAAGTTAGATATACAGATACACAAGGCTTCAGGTAATTGGTAACATGGGGTGGGATATATTTGTCCAGCAAATAAACATCATGCCATAAAGACCAATGTTGCTGATATTTTTGACTTTTTAATATTGTGTGCTTCCAACCATCAGCCGCATGTTTCTTCCTTATAGAAAATTGTCTAAGAGAAGAAGAGACGCTGTCATTTCACATCTGGGAGCATGGATATCAACTTGTGGTATGAAGCAATTTGGGCTTTTTTTGGACTAAAATTTGTATCTACAAATCTTTTATTTGGGTAGGCTTTGTATAGTATACACTAAATACTGGTTTAGATCAAACCAAATATACTGATATACTTGTGTGCATCCATATACAGAGAATATAGCATGCACATGGGATCCTGATCACATCAAGTGTCTTGTGAAGTCATCAAAACATGAGGGTATGTGACTAGGACTGTATTTCCTTCACATATCCTACAAGAAAAATTGATGGAAATTATGTAGTTAGATCTCCTTGCTGTCTTGAAAATCTCAACTATGTATCTGTCTTTCTACACACTCAGCTTGTTCAAGATTCACTGTTCAAGATTCACTGTTAGAGGGAAAAAAGAGCAGGTGGGAGAAATGGGACTTCATAACTCATCTGTTCTCTCATTACCATTGCATTATCAGAGGGCTAGATTTCACAGCTGTGATATACCAATGAAAAAAATGCCATCCTTGTATGGTGGGGTGATATCTGAGGTGAATCATAAGTTTACATACTGCAATCCTGTTGCTAAAAAGTAGTATTGGATTTTCTTATTTGTTCAGAAAAGCCCATCACTTTTCATCTACAACGTTTCAATTGCGAAATCTAGACCTCTGGACTAGATATAGGGTGACCAGATGTCCCGATTTTATAGGGACAGTCCCAATTTTTGGGTCTTTTTCTTATAAAGGCTCCTATAACCCCCCACCCCCTGTCCCAATTTTTCACATTTGCTGCCTGGTCACCCTAAGTAGATAGGACTTTTCCCTTCTAACTAGCTGGGGGATTTGGATGTTTGACATATACAGTATGGCAAGGTGGATAAAAAAAAAAATCAATTATTTATTTTTTATTTAAATCAGATTTTTTTTTATTTTGTACTTTAAATTATAACAATAAGCTTTTATTTAAAAAAAAACTTGATTCAAATAAAACCTGAAATCATTATAAAATATAGTAAGGCCTAAATCTCTGAAAACCTTAAAATAAAAGGATAAATATTCTGAATCCAGGAGACTATCAAAAACTTTGAATTACAATTTATAAAGAAAGAATCAAACAAGGGGGAAAAAATCTTAACTTTTGAGGTCAAGCTTTATAAATATGGCACAATAGATCATATACTGTATTAAGGGCCTGATCCTGTGGGGGGCCCCAGGGGCTGCACTACTGGTGCAAGACACTGACTGGCAAAGTCATCACAGGCATTGGGGCCTGGCCTCTGATTCCAGGAAACACCATCGTGTATGACATCACTTGGTAGCAAAAAGGTGTGCCAAATCTACTGTAAAGGCTCGATTTAATTGTAAATTGACTTTTTAATGGTTATGTCAACCAGTAAGAATGTACCTTTCTTTAGAAAATACGTGAAGTTCAAATGGAAAAGTTGATTAAAATAGATTATTTAAATCGAGGCTTCCCACTTGGTGATTTAAATCATGATTTTAAATCGCCTTGATTTAAAAAGAAAAGGAGTACTTGTGGCACCTTAGAGACTAACCAATTTATTTGAGCATGAACTTTCGTGAGCTACAGCTCACTTCATCAGATGTAGCTTACGAAAGCTCATGCTCAAATAAATTGGTTAGTCTCTAAGGTGCCACAAGTACTCCTTTTCTTTTTGCGAATACAGACTAACACGGCTGTTACTCTGAAACTTGATTTAAAATAAATCAATACACCCTGCAGTATGGGGGGGTGGGGCACAAGATGCACATTCACGTGTTAAAGCCGTAGATTTTTTTCTGCTGCACTTTGCTTTAGAATTCAGAGATACAAAATATACCAAAACGACTTGTTTTTGCTTTCTCAACGAGACCTAATCTTGATCAGGTCTGGCTCCAGATGCTCTTGATATGGCTGCAGCCATTCATGTTTTGCCTTTTTCACAGATATAAACAAACAATGGCTAGGGTCTTTTAAAAGTTCCAGTTTTAGTTTTACAAACTTGTGGTTATCTATGTCCTACCAAGAGTGTAATACGATTACTGCATTATTTAAATGGAAATGACTCTTAGGCAAATCTAAGATCACAAAGTGGGCAAAAACTGTACTTAAATAACAGAAGGTGATCATTTGCATTTCAAAAAATTATCTATCTTGCTTTCCCCTCACTTTGACCAAAACATGTTGATTCACAGGTGTGTGTGTGTGTGTGTGTGTTTCTTTTTCAAACGTATTTATAGAGCAGAATAATGGCCCCCCTGCTAGCTTGGCATTTGCTCAAGTTTCTGTCCTTGTAAATTGAATCTGTTACTGGAATTTTTCCCCCCTCAAAATACCAAGGCACATTAACCAAGAGATAAAAAAGTTACTCTGCTGATATTATAAAGCATGGGGAGGGGGTGGATAATAGGCTGTGTGTTGGGGGGGGGTTGTTGTTTTTTGAACAAATATGCGATAAGAGTTCTCAGGGGGCACTGAGAGCAAAGGACTTTAAACAGAAGTGAATCATTGTCATCATGATCTGGTGACAACTTTACATTTTATTCAAACATCAGCAGCTTAGCACATTTTAAGACTATTTAGAAAACAAAAAATAATGTAAAAAGGGGATTGTAAGAAAACATTATGCATTTCAGAGTTAATGCAGTGAAAATTCTCATCTGTGGCCTTATAATTTGTTAGTTAAACACATTTGTTATTTATAGTTCATTAATCTTGGCCAAAAACAAATCCACATTTTTTACTCTTAATGGTGCTGAGTTTATGAGGAATGAATTATAAGTCATCGTCATTTCCCTTATAGTTCAAAGAAAGAAAAACTGACTTATCATGGGTGGACAGCAAAGATTTGGGTTGGCTATTAATCAAAGTATAATATAGGCACTACTTTTAAGTATCTGCAGATAGCTTTGTTATTGCATTATTTATTTCAGCCTGAACTTTATTAAAGTAGATCTACCAAGGAGCTAAGGGACTTTCCACTTTTAACCATATATACCATGCTAGAACGCTCTACAACTCACAAAGCTTGAAAGTACAGTTCTTGTTATGCAAATAATTACAACAAAGCTTTTCTCCACTCTGTAGATCTTATCTAAAGTAAGCCAAAGAAGGGTGCCAGGCAGACAACAGCATAAATCCATTAATGGTACAATGCCACCTGCTGGTCAACTGAAAGAAATGTACCTTCTTGCAAAAGATTTCTCTCAAAGAGGCTTTTAATGTATGCAAGATATAAAATTATATTGCTATTTTACAGAAAGTTGACTATGTTGTCACAAGGATATCCTGGGGAACTTTTTAAATCTTTGTTTTTTTCCATTTTCTCGCTGCTTTACCATTAGTAAGGAGTCTTTCCTTTTATTTTATATAAAATATATTGTTTTCCTGCCCTTTACATATATAATGCCCTATATATATAAAGGGCAGGAAAACAATATATTTTATACATACACAGTCACATTTCATCTCAGTTCTTGATGGGTTTGAGTGAGAGTGACAATTGCTTGTTTTTCATACTCTAAAGGCTGTGATGGCTGTTTCTATAATAGTGTTGGTTATTTTATTTAAAAAAATAGATACTGTTCTATACTCTGGTATTCAATAAGTTTTTAGAGTGATTTCTTAGGCCTTGATCCTGCAATGACCTCCACATGGAGGGAATTCTGCCCCTATAATGAGCCCCACTGAAGAGAGACTTTAATACTAAAATGCCATTTTCTTAAGCCATTCCAGTGAGTAGATTCTGGTATGCTAGTACATTGGTAAACAAAGAGCTTCTTACAACCAAAAAGATTAGTAGCAATTGGACGTTTAACATAGTGAATGCTGGTGAAAATGAGGTAGGATCCGAGGCTAAAATAGGGAAAGAACAAGTTAAAAATTACTTAGAAAAGTTAGAGGTCTTTAAGTCACCAGGGCCTGATGAAATACATCCTAGAATACTCAAGCTGACTGAGGAGATATCTGAGCCATTAGCAATTATCTTCAAAAAGTCATGGAAGATGGGAGAGATTATGGAGGACTAGAAAATGGGAAGTATAGTACCAATCTATAAAAAGGGGAATAACGACAACCTGGGGAATTACAGACCAGTCAGCTTAACTTCAGTACCCAGAAAGATAATGGAGCAAATAATTAAGCAATCAATTTGCAAACACCTAGAAGATAATAAGGTGATAAGTAACAATCAGCATGGATTTGTCAAGAACAAATCCTGTCAAACCAAGCTAGTAGCTTTCTTTGACAGGGTAACAAGTCTTGTGGATGCGGGGAGGGAGAGAGCAGTAGATGTGGTATATTTTAACTTCAGTAAAGCTTGTTACTGTCTCACATGACCATCTCAAACAAACTAAGGAAATACAACCTAGATGGAGCTTCTATAAAATGGGTGCATAACTAGTTGGAAAACCATTCGTAGAAAGTACTTATCAGTGGTTCACAGTCAAGCTGGAAGGGCATATCGAGTGGTGTCCCACAGGGATCAGTTCTGGGTCAGGTTCTGTACAATATCTTCATCAATTATTTAGATAATGGCATAGAGAGTATACTGATAAAGTTTGTGGATGGCATAGAGAGTATACTGATAAAGTTTGCAAGCCGGGAGTGCTTTGGCGAATAGGATTAAAATTTATAATGATCAGAACAAACTGGAGAAATGGTCTAAAGGAAATAGAATGAAATTCAATAAGGACAAATGCAAAGTATTCCACTTAGGAAGGAACAATCAGTTGCACACATACAAAATGGGAAATGACTGCCTAGGAAGGAGTACTGCGGAAAGGAATCCGGGGGTCCTAATGGATCACAAGCTAAATATGAGTCAACAGTGTAACACCGTTGCAAAAAAAGCAAACATCATGCTGGGATGTATTAGCAGGAGTGTTGTAAGCAAGACACAAGAAGTAACTATGCTCTACTCC
Organism: Lepidochelys kempii; assembly: GCF_965140285.1. Classification (NCBI taxonomy): domain Eukaryota; kingdom Metazoa; phylum Chordata; order Testudines; family Cheloniidae; genus Lepidochelys; species Lepidochelys kempii. Next base: position 167,188,659 of record NC_136382.1, read on the forward strand.
ATGCTGATTAGGCCTCAGCCGGCGTATTGTGTCCCGTTCTGGGCATCACATTTCAGGAAAGATGTGGACAAATTGGAGAAAATCCAGAGAAGAGCAACAAAAATGATTAAAGATCTAGAAAACATGACCTACGAGGGAAGATTGAAAAAATTTGGTTTGTTTAGTCTAGAGAAGAGAAGTCTGAGGGGGGACAGGATAACAGTTTTCAAATACATAAAAGGTTGTTACAAGGAGGAGAGAGAAAAGTTGTTGTCTTTAACCTCTGAAGATAGGACAAGAAACAATGGGCTTAAATTGCAGCAAGGGTGATTTAGGTTGAACATTAGGAAAAATTTCCTAACTGTCAGGGTAATTGAGCACTGGAATAAATTGACTAGGGAGGTTGTGGAATCTCCGTCATTAGAGATTTTTAAGAGCAAGTTAGAAAAACACCTATCAGGGATGGTCTAGATAATACTTAGTTCTTCCATGAGTGAAGGGGACTGAACTAGAAGACCTCTTGAGGTCCCTTCCAGTCCTACACTTCTATGATTCTATGACTATTATGAAGGACCCACACAGTCAGGGAAATTGGCTGACTATAAATGTGGAAATAATCAAAGTAAACCTACTGAATCAACAGAGATTCTGTCTCTCATCTCTTTCAGTTCTAGCAATCTCCAGAGTTACTTGTAACCACAGGAGTTGAAATATTTTTTAGACTTTTTACATAGTCTGATTTTAAGTTGTTGATATCTTGTTACATGTTAAACTTTCAGATCAATTTTCTGCCATTTCTGTTGATGAAACCATGTCCAAAATTAATACAAATAAAGAATTGCATCTCAAGAATAAGTAATTTGTATAGTATCTATAACAACAGAATCTTGAGGGCAATGTTTTAATATAAGATCTCTCTGTAGAATGCAATGTGTAACTGAAGCAAGTAACTTAAAAGAACAGTTTCTCACAATGTAGTGGAGTACAAGTAGTATTTTAAAATAGACTATCCTAAGAAGCGGGGAATATGCTGTCATGATAGAGCAGAGACATGGGTCCTCAATAGAATGAAGATCGCTCAAGCACCATCTATCTCCCCATAATCTTGGAGTGTTCCTGGACCTGAAGGACGTAGACTGAAATTAGCTGTCTAATGATGAGCAAGTGGCTTGGAGCATGATTAAAAAGTGGGAGCTCTAAGGACCAAGTCTGAACTGCGTGACATTGGTTATTTCTAGGTACAACTATGAGACTGCTACTCAAAATAAAATGTTCCTCCACTCAAAGCAACACTCTCTTGTTAAGTTACTGAAAACATTTACAATATATGAAGTATTAATTTCCAAAACAATACATTAATGCATTGTTACATTTTGCACAGAAAATATTAATATTCAGGAAGCGTGGAAGCTAAGAATCCTACAGCAACATTAACTCAGTCAACTTGCACATATATAATATTTACACATGAAGACCCCTATCCTGTAACTGGAGAGATATGTGCAGACACATACTTGCACCCATGCAGTGTTCCAGTGAGGCTCCACGAATGCAAAGGTCTGCCCACACTGATCCAAATTGCAGGACTGGAGGCTTAGCCAAAACAACTCCAGATCGGTACTACCAACGTTCACTGAAGCAGAGTTAATGATGGTGCAGAAAGCCTTAACTCTTGCATTTTGTGATTTTTAAATGTTATTCCAACTGCTTGGTCAACACTACATTACTGCAGGGTGGGGTTGGTTGTTTAGAGCTTACAGGGGCAGAGAAGGCCTCCAATCGTGTAGTCATTAAAATGGGTACAGTTACGATTTGAAGTTCACACCTCATTAAGGCAATATCATGGGAAAGGATGAGTTTCCATCTTTGCTACCACTACTGTTCTGTTGAAGAAAGCTTCCTGCAAGGCTGGGCTACCAAGGCAGCAGCACATTGTTTGCACTGTGATGGATGCACCTTGGCAACAGAAAGTTGGGTTTTTTTCACCTTTAAAAAGTGAAAGAAATTGCTTGAACTCTAAAATGAGGGGATCTGTAGCAGTGGCGCCCGTTCAGATATTTCTTGCTGGGACAAATTCCACTCCTGCTCCCCCCAGCAGGGACCTCACTTGTCCTTTCCCTGCACAGACCCCAGGTCTCCCTCAGCCAGAGAGGGTATGTCTTCAGAAAGGGTATGTTAAACGCCTGTGGCTAACCCACGTCAGTTGACTTGAGCTTGCCGGGCTTAGGCCGCAGGGCTGTAAAATTGTGGTGCAGATATTTGGGTTCAGGTGGGAGCTCTGGGATCCTTTCCCTACTTGTGGTCCCACAGCTCAAGCCCCAGCCCAAACCCAAATATTTACACTGCAATTTTACAGCCCCACGGCCCAAGCCCTGTGAGCCAGAGTCAGCAGACACGGGCCAGCTGCGGGTGTTTAACTGCAGCGTAGACATACTCAGAGTCTCCCTTCTCTCTTAGCCATACAGTGCATGAGCCAGTGCCGCCGGCCGAGTTCTCGGCTGACTCCCCTGCACTCTGCCCCACAGGAACAGGCTCCTTATGTGCCCTCTCACAACACCATCTGGCCTGACTACCCCTCCATCTGGATGGAGGAGCAGCCTGGCCAAATTTGAGTAGCAATGTGACTCCGTGCACGCGGTCGCAATGCCACTCACTGAAATTTGGCCCAGTCATCACTCAGTCTGGCTGGGTCAAATTTCAGCGGCATTGGAACCATGCAGCCAAACCAATGTTCCAGGCTACTCTGGCAGTAGCCAGACTGATTTAGCACGAGACCAGTGCTTAAAAGTGCTCAGGAAAGCCCCCCCGCCCCAGCTCCGTGGCCTATGGAACTTTGACCAAGTGCAAAAACCTTCGGAGGAGGCATTTGCCCCCTCCCACAGCAACCCCAATTGGCACCAGAGATCTGGAGGTTTTCCTGTTCCTGAGGTTAAGGTAGTGAGGTGTTTTGTGTTGTCTGAAAATATAAAGAAGTATCTGGCTGTGATTCAGAGACATTCATAATCTTCCTCCTGTAAACTGGCCCAGCACCACCTTCAGTGCAAGTCAGGTTGGGCAGAGACAAAGTGCAATGTCACAGTGTGGGGTCCGAATTCAAGTTTTAGCAGCTGCCAATGGACCATATTCTACTGTCTATTCACACTGTGTAGCCCCTTACTCCATTTGATTTTAAGGGGACTAACTCACAGAATGAAGTGGTGCTCAATGCTAAGTTCTGAAGCCATCTTTTAAATTGTTTATAAACTATTATTCAACCAATCTTTATCAAGCGTGGTCACTGACTATGTACATGCCTTAGTTATGGACCACCTGCATGCCAAGTTTCAAAGTTCAACCTGTGTGTGAATTCAGCAGGAAGTGTACAGGGCATTCTAAATTTTAAAGCAAGGAAGTTTTCCCCTTCACAAAGAGTCAAACAGTTGAATAGATTTTGCTCAAACTTCCCAAACAGTTCATCTGTGGACAGAACTCACAAATGAAAAATCTCAGCCACTAAAATAATTTGAAGTTTTTGTTGTATGTTTCTAAGCTAGTTTATAACCTCTTGTTTTCAAAATTTCATAAGTGAAACTATTTAGCCATCTCATTTTTGCCAGGCATTACCACTTGACCACTACATAAAATTAGCAGTTTTCAGGTTGAAGCACAGCATTTACCAGAAGAGCTAAGATGCATATTTTATCCCATTGGGTTTAATAGAAATGGTTCTAAGAAAACATACCTATCTCTAAATTATTTCCAGTTTTGCTCATCGTAGGTGCCTCACATATTTGTATGTTTATTACAGTTTTATATTTAAAGCTGTTGTAAGATTTATGTTTCTCTTATTATTGTACATTTGTTAAGTTTGTATTTTTAAAATCTTTTTGTGGCATCTTCAGTCTGAACTGCTCTTTTTTCTTTAATTGCCCTTTTCAGGGATCAGGCATGCCCTCACTGAAACTGGAAATATCCTAAGGAAAACAAAATGTTTCCTAAAAAACAAGAAGTTCAGTGCAGTAACCTTTTATAGAGGAGCTACATAACACATCAAACTACAGGTCAGTTGAACAGTGGAATAGTTACCAGCTCTCTCAGATTCTACGATAGTCAGAAAAAATCCTAATCAGATATTGCATGAACTTGAGGTCCCAAAGAGAAGTATGTTATATAGACTCCCTGAGAAAATGAAAACTGCTAATCTGTTTTCCAAGTGAAACATTTTAGGTGATTGCTCTAACCTGGGGCACAGTACATTCTCTCCATGGCATCGTTGTCACAGGAATCTTCAACCTCACTCCACCTGCTAAAATACGTTAGCTGAATGTGTCCTAAAAACAAAACGACAGGAGAAATCAAAACATTTTTCCCTTCCATTTTCTACAGAAGTGAACTGTAATTACTCCTTTTGTAGCTAAAAACAGTATCATTAAGAATAATGGCATCATTAAGTACTAGAAGCTATTACTGGGGGTGAATTTGCTGCACTGATAATGAAGCTCTAGACAGGAAATGAAGATACTAATTACAAGATAAAACGCCTACCCAGTTAATTGGAAGCAACAGCGAATAAAAAGAAATGCATTTGCAAAAGTTCCTGACCTCTATCATTCAATAAGATGTTGTTTGGGTTCAAATCGCGGCACACAATTCCTTCTCTATGTAAAGCATCAAGAGCTACAACCATTTCAGCTGCCCATCTTTGAATGCAACCCTCTGGGATGTAAAATCTGGAGGTTAGTGCTAGTCTTTTGTCAAGGTCCTGAAAAATTTGATGTATCTCCTTCTCTCCTTCTAGTGCTATTTCACTCTTGCCCTCCACTGCTGACTCTTTGCTTTCTGCTTTTGGTAAGACAGCAGGGTTTGTTTTCTCTTTACCAAAGTCTTCCATTTGATCAGAAAATAGCAACACTGCTTGATTTCTTACAATGCCTCCATCTAAACTATATTCTTTAGCACCTGAAAGTGGGTTAGAAATAAATAAGAAATTTTCTTCTGTGCTTGTTGCATTTAATGATGAGGAAGAAATTACTCCGAGTCCTTGAAACTGAGCCACATCTTCTGAACTAGCCAGGTCAGTGTCAGATGTAAATAGCGTCCTGACAATTTCCTGAGTGACATCATATTGTCCTTCTGATTCCTTGCTAGAAGGATGGCCCAATTCTGGTACCACATGATTTAACTTTTGATCAAGTGCTTTGCATTGCTCTGTACTATTATTTAATTGTAAGACATCAGGGGTTTCTAACAGTTTGCTTTCCAAGATGTTTACATCAGTCTTTGTAAACTTTTTTGGCCTAACCACCGGCACTTCTTCCAGTTTCTCAGAGACACCAGGTAAATTTATCAGAAGATCGGGCCTTCCTTCATCAGCACTACTTACATCATCAAAAGCAGCATCCTTAAAAGAAATTACAGGCACAGAGTCATTGGAACCCCGGCTTATTGTGTCCTGGGCTCTAAAGCCCACCTTTCTTTCCATTGTTTCAAAGCTCCTGTCATGATCGGGTGCAGAAAAAAATGGCTTTAAAGATTCTGATTTTAAGCTATACAATTTATCTCCAAAATCAAGCCCCAGAAGTTCACTGGTGCTGTCTTTACTGTCTATTCTGAAGAATTCCATAGGGCTGTGCTTGGATTTACTTAATGAGTCTGATATCCTAGTAGGACTAAGTACTTCCGGGTCAGCATCTTCAGTGAAAAACTTTAGCTCCCGAGAGGTGATCTGAGAGCTGAGGCTATCATTGCCAACTAAAGTATGTGCCTGTAAGCATCCTAACTCTTTGGTTTTAAGATCTTCTCCCTCTGGTTTCGGCACAGGTTCCTCATTTAAAGAGCCAGGATCAATTTTTTCTTGCCCATATTCATTGCATAATGTTAAATAACTAGTAGTGCATTCTTCTTCTGAACTTGACCCAGAATCTGTCCATTTGGGAGAACCTTCTTGGCCATCTTCCTGGTTACTACTCTCATCTTGAGAACTTGGTGTAAGGCTGCTCTTCAGAGGTATAACTCTCAGCATGTTCCCCCCATTGCTTCCTTTGGAGTCAACACTACTGCTGATTTCTGTAGGGCTAGGGGTTGGCAGCTGCAGGTGAATTTTAGTAGAACTTTTGAGTTCATGGATTTCAAAGCTTTCTTCAGGGCTTCTGTTTAAGAATTTACTGATGTAAGACCACAGTCTGCCTCCTACGAAGGAAGAAAAAGAAAAATCACAATTTAACTCAGAACTAAAACACTGTTTCATTATGAGATATAAAATACACAAGTCACCAGGGCAAATTACTTCCTTATGCCAATTAGAGGAGGTTAGAACTGCTATTTCAATAGAGAATAGCTAGAGGGACCCTATCGACTTAACTCATAGTTCAAACAAATTTATTAATACATTCATGTTAGTAGCAGCATCTTAGATTATTAAAATAGAAAGAATGTTTAAAATCCTACAGAATGGTCTCTAACCAAGTGGTTCCAGAATTACAACTGCTCTACCATTTCAGGACATATCAAGAATCAGCGAAAATAAGGTTCCCTGCAACCATTCTGCATTTCCTGAGATGCTTCTGAATCGCAGCTCCAATCTTCTATGTGACATCAGGGGAGGGAAAAAAGGAGGGATGGAATAAAGGAGGAATTATTACCAAGTTCTAGGTTTTCCCCTCTTCAATTTTGTGGGTATTAGTGCCCCTCTGCTCCCTATTAGTAGGATACAAATACAGATATTTCTTTTCTTGCTTTTTGAAGGTATCTTATTAGTCTATTAAATCAGGATTGTTTCTCCCCCTGCCCTCCCAAGTTAAGATTTCTTCCCTAATACCTTGCTATATTATGCAATTTTTTTTTTGCTGGTGGCTGGGGGGAGGATTTTAATCAATACACTTCAGTAACAGATATCAGAATCTGTGGCTAAAGAGGAAGGAATAAGACAGAGCATCTGTCTCTGTCCCAACCCAAGCCTAGTTCTCTCATCTCTGAAAAGTTCAGTAAAGTTACAGCACTAAATGTAACCACTGTATTGGCTGCAGTTAAACTTTGGAAATAATAAAATTGGATGGTTACTCTTGAAAATCTTGAAAATTCTATTAATGCTTGTTATAAACAATTACAGATCATGGGTACAAAGCAGGAGGTTGCACAAAATGAAATTAGAAGATAGTAGAATAATAGAAGATTAGCATTGGAAGAGACCTCAGGAGGTCACCTAGTCCAACCCACTGCTTAAAGCAAGACCAATCCCAACTAAATCATCCCAGCCAGGGCTTTGTTAAGCCAGGCCTTAAAAAGCTCTAAGGTTGGAGATTCCACCATCTCCCTAGGTAACCCATTCCAGTGCTTCATCACCCTCCTAGTGAAACAGTTTTTCCTAATATCCAGCCTAGACCTCCCCCACTGCAACTTGAGACTATTGCTCCTTGTTCTGTCATCTGCCACCACTGAGAACAGCCTAGCTCCATCCTCTTTGGAACCCCCCTTCAGGTAGTTGAAGGCTGCTATCAAATCCCCCCCACACTCTTCTTTTCTGCAGACTAAATAAGACCAGTTCCCTCAGCCTCTCCTCATAAGTCATGTGTCCCAGCCCCCTAGTCATTTTCTTTGCCCTCTCCTGGACTCTCTCCAATTTGTTCTATTGTGCTTGCTTGGTCCTAAGAACTTGACCTCAAGCAGGCAGAGAGAGGTCCTAGAAAACTTTCAAGGAGGAAAAAAATGCGAATTCAATAAGTTCCCTTTCAAAATAACAGAGTTTACTGAAATTCCTGAAAGTATGTTTGATTGAACAAGATCTTCAGTAGCTACAATGAAGCTAACTGTATCAAACAAAAAAAAATATTAATAGAAAATTCTAACAGTTTGGAAACTGATAGTAAGGAGGACAATCTGGATCTATTCACATACATGCTCTCAACCTACAAGTTGTAAACAGGTGTCAGGGTGTCACCACCTTGACATTCCCATATAATTAAATGTGACGGTCCCAGCTACATGGGCAGGAAAACTTCGAGGGGGTCCTGATATAGAAAACACTGAGAATCAATCATTGTTTATATCATAATTTTAGATCCTGATTTTAAGATATTCATGGTTATCACGAATACATGTCTGTATTTAAATGAGTCATATGGAATGTTATCTCATTTTATTGTATTATGTAAAAGTTTTAGAGTTGGTCAAATTTTGGGAGGGTTGCAAAAGATTGATGCTTTGTCCACCATTTACCGCTCCCCCACACAAAGAATTCAAAACAAAAATGTTTTAAACAATTTGTTAAAACATATAGTTTCAAATTTTCAGTTCTGAGTTCCCCACTGCCACCATCTCTCTCTCTCTCTCTCTCACTTCAGCAGTAGCAGAGGAAAGTGGGGTTGGGGGACCACTCTCCCCTCTTTACCTGTCCCCGCACACTTTTTTCCCCACAACTGGAAAAAAAGACGGAGCAAAAGTGAATGTGGGGTTTTTATTCCACAATTCTGAATGAAAATTTCAAAAATAATTTATTTTTATTAGGTTTTGTTGAAATCATATTTTTTAAATGCTAAAAATTTGGCAAAATAATTCTGACCAGCTCATTCATTTACATATAATGGAAATATTAAAGGTTTGCCTGTACCAATTAATAAAACTTCATTTGACAACACTCCCCTAACCCATCCATAAATATAGACCCTAGAACTTCTTGCACATGAGTGGACTGTCATGGAGCTCCCAGATGAGAGCAGCAGTCCACTGACACTTAAGAGGTGGCAGAATGTGGGCTTAGCTTTTATACACCATTGAGGTCGGAAGAAACCCCCTGTCTAAGAGATGTCGTTGGGGCATAGGAGCTGTACTATCAGGGAACCAGAGGTGGCATGGGGACCCTGGGCATCCATATGCAGCATTTTGCCCACTTCTCTGGCTACAGAATCCACAAGTGCCAAGCCAGTCCCCATTCTCATATCTTCCTGATTCCCTTCAGAAATATATCAAGGAAAATCAACAGTGGGATAAGAGAACTTTCAAGGAGTTTTTTATCCCCACATCCTCCTCCCTAGCTATTTCTGCTAGTAGGGTAACCCAGGGCATTATTGTTTCTTTATGTTTCACATACATTTGATCCTATCAATGTCAAAAAAGACTCTCAAGTCACTATGTAACGGTTTAAAAAGAGAATAGCGCATGCCGGTTTTAAAGGTTTTTATTTCTGGCTTTTTAACAGAGAATCCAATTCCCTTAGTCCTAGTAGGCATCTAAAGATGGTCAGTAGGTCAGCTTCCAATTATTATACTTAAGATCAATGAAAATAATCAAATTTACACTATTATTCTGACACTAGTGAAAACAGTTTAATGGCCATACTGCCTACCCTTCAATAATTACTCCCAGTATAAACCTTCCTCTTTTTAAAAGCTTAAGAGAAAAAAGTTTATGATTCAATACTTACTTGTAGTAGGAAACGATAAAAAACTGTTGCTTATTGCTTTCTGATTTACAGTTAATTGCAACTAAATGAAAAACCATTTGATTAATGTCCAAATTAATATATATAGCTGTTTATGTAGAAGTATTTCAAGAGCGGCCTCCTGGTCAAGTGGAAATATGTAAATAAATGCTGTTCAATAATTTTGCTCAATACTGAAAAACAACAATTTTATTCCCTTCTGAAAATGCCCACTCCAGGGTCAAACAAGAGCAATATTTGTTTCTGGGTATATAATTATGTTTTTATGAGTGACACACAAATAATCTCCCCCTCCTCTCACCATGTGTTGGGTAAAATCAAGAAAACCCATTAGTAAGCCATGCTAATATTGTATCAGGAATCTATAAAAGCTAAAATTACAGAAGTCAGTCCATGCAAGCAGGCTTCAGTCACTTTGTCAAATATTGTCTAACATACTAAATAACGGTAAAAAGTATCACTGCAAAACTGAACTTTATTCATCTTTAATAGAATCACAGGAAACTAGCATCAATGCCACCAAATTTCCTTTCTAATCTAACCTAATCTTTCTACCACAAGGTTGCCAGTCATTCTATACATTTTATAGTATAAATACATCAACACTAATGTACTAAAACATATTTGTACCAAGGAATATATGAAGTGTTTCCTATGTGCAATGTGGAAGAGTTAATATTGCTGCAGAAATCTTCCAAGTGACACCTACTTGAAATCTAGTTTATTTAAAAAAAAAAAAAAAAAAGTAATTTGACTTTTGACATTTCTAGCAAACGCTGGCCTTTTTTTTTTTTTTAATTACATAAGGCCAAATCACTTCAATCAGGATAGGAGAAGTTCATTTTTACTATTTTTTTTTTTTTAATACTTACCTTATACAAAAATCCACCTTTTGGATTACACAAACCATGGATGAGCATTCCAGAAGGAATTTAAGAAAGTTAAGTTCGCCTGAAAAGCAGGATATCAGAACGCAAGTGGAAACCCAGCCATACTGATTGCTACCAGGAACCACTACAGTATTAACTGAAATAAAGTGCATTCCAAGTAAATTTTACTTTAATCAAGTACTAGTGTCACAGCAAAAAAATAATATTTGACTCTTATATAGAGCTAGGAGGCATTTTTCAGCTGAAACTTCTTTCTGCCAGAAAATGCAGATCTGGTCAACCAAAACATTTCGTGAATTCGTGTCGATGTCAGCAAATTGTTTCACTCTGGAATTTTTTTTTTTCCTAGAAATGTCAAAAGATGAATGCCCTGATCACTGGGCTACAGGTTACTTTGATGGGTCTCTTTCTCAAATTTCATCTGCTGAAACCATTATGCTTTGGATAAGTAGGTAAATATTTATTAATCCAGAGGGAGAGAGAATCACTCTATAGCCCAATGGTTAGGGAGGTGGGGTACCCACATTTTAGCCCTTGCTCCAATTAGTTTTCAATTATTTATACAAAAGTAGCACATTTCCTCCACATATCTCTGTAGTGAGGCGGTGTGGTACCCATCCCACCACCACACCAAGGGAAGAACCTCCCCAGACACCAAAGTGGGCGGAGCCAGTGGATCCTGTGCCCTCCCCCCAGAGGTCAAGGCGCAGGACAGGAAGTAGAAAAGCCCAACCCCGGAGCTCAGTTGGGCAGCAGCAGCTGGAGAGGCCAGACACCTGTGGCCTGGCTCCGGTTTGGGAGACCCCGGCAAGCCGCAGCCGACCCGAGGACTGGCTGGACTGGCCAATGTCTGACGCTAACCGATACACAGAGGAGCTGCCAAGCCTACCCTTCTCCAGCTACCCAGAGGAGCTGCCAAGCCTACCCCTCGCCGGCGACCCAGAGGAACCCATGGTGCTGGAACCCTCCAAGGACACCGCCCTGACCCAGGTACCCTACGAGGGGGAGTCTGGAAGTAGCCTGGGGGCAGCCAACCCTAGGCTGGCTGCAGCACTGACAGAGCCAATGTCAGTGTGTTGCGGCCAGGACCCCCACTGACACAGCAGCGGGTCTTTGACCACTGCCTGGGCTGGGACGCAGTGGAGTGGGTGGGCCTGCGTCCCCCCTGCCACCCACCTCACAGGAGGCAATCTTCCCCTCCCCCTGGTTGCTAAAGCTAGGAGCCTGGGGTTTGCTGTGAACAATTTGCTCAGTCCCTATCGGAGGGCCTGAGCCCTTGACTGTTGGTTTGCTGCCCCGCCCTAACCCAGGGCCTGGGTTTATACTGAACTGCTTGCACGGCCCAGCCTCAAAGTCTGGGCCATAGACTGGGTATTCCCTAACCCAGCAGAGAATGTAGTGAGGCATTGTGGTACCCCACTCCCCCGCTGAGGGATGAGCCCTGGCTGAGTTCCCTTACAATCTCAAAACATCTTACACATAAGGATTATGTGCATCTGTTGTACAAATGTGGAAACTGAGGTACAGGTGGAGTGACTTGCTCAATGACACACCATAGGGCAGTGAAAGAGCCAGGAATAGACTTGGCTCTCCTAACCCAGTCCTGTGCCACTGCAGCATATTAGCTACAATGGAAACTTATTTTTAAAAGTGAACTTGTATGCAGAAAAATGCAAACAATGCATGTATAGCACAGAGCATATTAGTCACTCAGACAGCATAGGCACGTTACAGACAGAAGATTAGATCTCCGCCCCCAAAGAGATGAATCATAAAAGTCAGTGTACAGAAAAGCGATAGGAAATTTGAATGCAATCAAAAGCAAAGTGGGTGGGCAGTGATGCTGAACAGGAGTTCCACAATTTAGATTTTAGTTAGTTCCTGTTAGTTTCACAATTTTTAGATTTTCTTTTAAATGTTTTCTGTAGGGAGGGTGTGGGTGTATGCTAGTTTGAAGTAGTGACAAAGACAAGAGGATACAAAGACTTTTGGATAAGTATCATTAGGATGAAAGAAAACCTGACAGTAAATTCAGTTTCCTAGCCATGCTTTAGTTTTAGTTTACAAGAGGAATTAATGTCCTGTTGAATTTTGACTCATCCTGCAGACACATTACATTGCAAGTTCACATCCTGAAAAACTAAGCAGATGTATCGCAAAAACAATCATTTAGCTTTTGGTAAGTTGGCCCAGGAGTCTGCAATGCAGGGCTATGTATTCCGGTGCCTGCAAAACATGATTATAGCTGAAAAATTGTGGACATACTGGATTTGGGCTTTGCTAAATACAGTTAAAGACAACAATCTGGGTTCCCAAATAACCATGACCACACAGGGGAGAGAGAAGAGGAGTGCTGAGACACATCTACTCAATTCATCCTTCAAAACCCTCCCAAATTCTGTACCTTAGTGGAAAAAGGGGGAAATGGTTTCAAGATTCATAAATCCAAAGGCCAGAAGGGACCACTGTAATAATCTAGTCTGACCTCCTGTATAGCACAGGCCATAGAACTTCCTCCAAATAATTCATTTTTAACTATACACCTCTACCCCGATATAACGCGACCCAATATAACACGAATTCGGATATAATGCGGTAAAGCAGCGCTCGGGGGAGGGGGTTGGGGGTTGGGGGGGGCAGGCCGTGCGCTCCGGTGGATCAAAGCAAGTTCGATATAACGCAGTAAGAAATTTTGGCTCCCGAAGACAGCGCTATATCAGGGTAGGGGTGTAGTATATCTTTAAAAAAAAACCCAATCATGATATTCCACCCTACTGAAAATACATCTCACCCTACTGCTCCTTTGATCACAAGCCACATAAAGTATCTCATGTTTTGTGAGTGGCACTGCTGGCAGAAAAAATTAAAACCAGATCTTGTAAAGAAGAGATGCAGCCACTAGTCAACTTCATAATAGATAAAATGATTATTAAAACATATATATTTATATATGTGCAGTGCCCAACATAACTGTGACCTCACTTCTGGGCACTACCATAACATAAGCAATAACTCCACCAACGCAGTGGATGCTGTAGAGTACATAGGACACAGGAGTTTATCACCAGAACCTCTAACATGACAGTACGATAGTTAAAAACAGAGTCCTACACATATTACCGCCTTCAGCATTGCTAACCCTGGTGGTGAATAACAGCTACAAACTTTGCTAGCATAGAAGAAGCCTGTGTGCCCACCATCTGACAAAAATTGAGAGAGCGCGCCATCATTTCAAACCAGCCTTTGGACAAGGACTTTCAGTCACTACTACTTTCTCGGGACTGGCAATAGAATCTTTAGGGTTAGTAATGTAATCCATTCCGACCAGCGAGTCCCTAGTTTGGCAAGACAGACCACCACTGAATTGCTGTCCATTAGTTCCCATACCCTGAAAGCCTCCTCAATTTGAAGTTTCTTGAGCGCTCTCCAGACTGATAGGAGCTCCAGCTTGTTTATGCCTAAAGAGATGTGACAGTTTCCAGCCGCCACTGAAACTCTGATATACCACGGAAGCCCCCCCAGCCTATTTTTGAAGCATCTGTTTCTAAAATTTCTGGCACTGGGAGTGCCAACAAAAACTAAGGCCTTGTTAACATCACACCAGCTCTCCACCACAGGACAGCTTGCCAAATGCTTTCTGACAAAGCTACCAGATACCTTTTCGGACTTCCTTGCCTCTAACACACCTCTCTAAAGCCCTCTAATGTTTTGTGACCGTGGGAAGAGCTTATAAGGGAATCCACCAGCCCCACTAACTGTATTTGGAGGGATGACAGCATCACCACTTCTGGGTAAAACGAGAATTTCATTTCTTCTTAATCAAAGAATGTTTGGGGTCAAGTTTTCCGAGTCGAGTTTAAAACCCAATAGTTTTAAACCTGACAGTGGATACAAGTTGTGCAGTAAAGGGAGTGGGTGTAAAATCAACAGCAAAGCCTTTCGCAGATAAGCGGCTACCTTCATAGGCAACTTTACAACCTCTTCTGAACAGGCCTTAATCCAAACGGTTTTCCAGTTAAAATTAACATTTTTATCCTTGAACTTCCAAATGGTACACTGGCCTCTAAGCATGATAAGCCACCGTGGAGCAATATATAAACCAAATGTTCTATTTGCTCAATGCTCCTCTCTAATGAAACAGAACTTTTTTTGAAGTTTGGACGCAAAGGATAAATACAGGAGTGACACACAGTTTTAGGCATTTACACCAAAACAGGCACTGACCCTAAAGTTTTTATCCATTCCCAAAGATGACTGCAAAGCATACTCTGCCTGTTTATCGTTTTTTGTTTTTAACTGGGAGCAGTAATGCTAGTACCTCTAAGTGACTAAGCAGCCTTTTTAGCTCTACCATTACACCTTGGAGCTCTGGATCATTAAAAAGTTTTGGCTTTTGACTGATCAGGGGAACCTGAAAAGCAGAGAAAGAGATGGCTTTTAGAGGAATGAGTGTGAGGTAGCCATAATTTACGAAAACCTCCTTTGTAGGGATTTTGATAAGATTATCTACCCCAGAAATTTACAAGATTCTGGCAATCTGACTGCTATTAACTAATAGGTTTCTCCTGTCATCAACACAGCATGGTGTTCTTGTCTAACTTCCCCATACAAATACAGTGTAACTTTACTCCATTTTACAGTCATGATTTCTACTTCTACAATGTCCAACAATTTAAAAGGTCTTACTGAGTCAGCCACTATCCACTGCATCAGCCCGTATCAAAATCCCCATCCTGAGTGTCAATCACCTTCCAATTATTTTTCTTGGCAAAATTCAAAAAAGCCGCTCAGATTGGGTATCAGGACTGACAGGATTCCAACTATTCTTGTGCTCACGGTCTTCCAGCTATGCTTTACTAAGACAGAGCTGGGAAATGATCTTTGGTGTGGGAATCCAGATGAGCTGGGGAACTCAAGGGCCGATGTCAGAGAATCACCATGGATACTAGAAACACAATGGCAATTTTTTTATTTTTTATTTTTTTACTTTATTGACTGACAAAGGTCAGGGAAGAAGGATGGTTTCTAAATAAGAAACTGGACACGGACTCTGAAGATCTGTGTTCAAATCCTGGATCTATGACATTTCCTGTGCATAGTCTTGGGCAAGTCACCGTATCACTCTGTACCTCAGTTCCCCCTCTTTAAATGGGAACACCACTTCCTTTCTATCACCCTTTGCCTTGTCTATTTATACTATAAGCTTTCAGGGTCAAGGACTTTTTCTTATAATGTGTATGGACAGCATCTAGTACAAAAGAACTTCAGACCTCAGTTGAGGCATCTAGGCACTAATCAGAATATAAATAAATCAACAACCACAATAGTAAGTCTGGGTCATCTGGAGTTTGGATGATGGAAGCATAGCCATCTAAGAACTTTGACCACCTTGCTATGCCTCAAAGGAAGGTGAATTAGAATCTGAGGTAGCACAATTCCTCTCCAGTATCACTCGAGTACATCACTCAAGGATAAACAGGACACGCTGAAGGAGGTGTTCAGGATGATTTCAGGCTGTGACAGTGTTTGTGCTACTGTGTATAGTTGAGATTTAGATAAGAACGAATAAGTGCTTATTTACAATACATTCTTTTGCATGTTTTTTCCACGTACACAAATAGGTCTTCTATTAAGGAGGGCATATTACTTTTAAAATGCAATTGTTTTTCCTTTATGTTTGGCTCACTGAAATAAGCTTAACTTATCTCTCAAAATTAGTAGTTTTTATAAGGAATCATTAACTGAACAGTGACTGAGCTTATCATGTACCCACTTCTAGACAATATGTTGCTCTATTATTCCTCATATACAAAAGGGATTTGAGAGAAAACACTTTGCCCTATACAATTTATACAAAGTAGGGATTTAGCAGCAGTTGAAACAAATTAATTTTACCTCGGGAACTCAACGCTTGTTATGGTTGGTTTCGGCAAGAATGAGCAGGCCAGGACAGTAACTTTTCACTGGATTTGTTATTCTCTCCTGACCTGCCAAGATGTAAAGTTTTCCTCTTACAACAAGTGTCCTGTCCAATCCATTCAGCTCACCTCTTTGCTCTTACATACAAAAGAGTTCTGGGGTATGAAACATCTCTGCTTCCCTTCCCCTCTTCATTCACCAGAGCTAAAGGAAGATATTCCTTACTGAGAAGTAGTAACCATTTCCAGAAGGTTGCACTGGACTGTGGCAGTTTCCTGTGTACTTTAAAGTTCTTTTTGGGATGTTTCATTATTGCCCACCCTAATAATTTTCCCTGAAATACCTTTTCCTCTTCTCATCCCATCTTCATCCTGTGCTACCAAAGGAAGTTTTTCCTCAAGAGAATTAAAAATCCTAGGGACCTGAAGTTATAATAATCAACTGATTTCTCTCCCCACCCCATCCCACCAATATTTTTTCTCCTCATCCCTTGCCCCTGCAGACTCCAGGGAGCAGAAGTCCATTGGCATCAATGAATTCCCAACAAATTTTCTAAGTTTCTCCAAAGATTCAGTCAAAAACTACCAATACACATTCAGGTCAGAGGTCAATTGATAGCTTTCAAATTCCCAGGATGGTCTCTTGGGAGGTAGAGAATTCACATACAGTTACATTGTAGCCTAGTAACGTAAAGTCTTCCTTCATGCAACATTGTACAGTCAAGTTTAAAATAAAAAAATAAAACATACTACAGAAACAGAAACCTCTTCATGTTAAAGAGTCAACTTTTGTTGGTCTGTGATCCCTTATGTGACAAAAGTGACATGTGCCTAGGCAAATCCCAAATAGTTAAAACAAAAGGAATAATATTTCCTCTAAACTTATCTTCTCTATAAACTAGTTCTGTGCCTTGCATTTTCCCATTCTGGTTGAATTAGCAGCATCCCTTAAAAAGGAAGAGATATATTAGCAGAACTGAAATTTATATTCTGAACTCATTCTACACAAAAAGGAGTAATTAAAATTAGGGAATATTTAAATCCAGAGGGGGAAAAAAATCAAAATGTAATTATTTTTTGCCACCTGTTCCCTGTACATATAACAGGAATTTTATAAATAGTTTGAAGGCACAACTCTGTGCTTCTGCTTTGAACTCCTATTTGACACCACTGGCTATTTTCTTAAAAACCCAGATCAGAATAACTATGTAATGTTAAGTAATAGGCAAATGTTCTTGTTTTTTAGAAGGCAATTATTAAATTCTTATGGGAATACTTCCCATTTTAGCTACATAACATTAAAAAGATTTACTTGCCAAAGATTACAAAAGTGGCAAAAAGATTTTATCTCCTAGAGCTGACTTGTACATACTATAGATTGCAGTTTCAACCAAACCAGTTTCTGTTCTGTAGAAAATAAATGGTTAGAAATGTACAATATTACTAAAGCTTTTGGGGAAATTCAAAACAGGAATGAGATTCAGAATAGGAATAAGGGAAAAAATCCATTATTTATATAGTTTTGTTATTCTAAGACTGAAATATTTTGTTTAGAAAAATACACAAGAAAGTAATTTGTTATTTAAATGTATCATAGATTGAAAGCTTGATTTTTTTTAAACCACAGACAAACCTTCTGCATGCTGCAGCACAAGAAATACAGACTCCTCAGAGATGATGTACTTGTGCAGACACACCATGTTGGGCACACAGCGGGGAATGATGGTCTTTCTGTTCCTGCTGTACTCACTACTTTTCCTTAGACCCTGACAGAGAACAAAAAGGTCAGTTGTACCCTCAGTTGCCTTTGGAGCCTGCTGTGCTCTGTGTTTATCAACCAAACTAATCTATCCGAGTTACTCTGGGCTTCAGAGAAACCACTCATCTGCTGCTCTATGCCCCTCAGTCCCCCGAGGCTCTGCTGATGGCATCTGGCGCATTTCCAGAGAACAGAAGATGGCACAAAGCTGCCATTAAAATCAATTACATGGGTCAATGTTTTTATTAGAATCTCTCTCAAACTAAGTCATCAGGATGACACACAGTTATTTCCCTATGACCTTTTTTAAAAAATTCATTTTTTTAAGCAAAAGACATTGTTTAAATCAGTCTATGTTCTAGAGACAAAAGAAAACCCTGGATTCATGTGTTATCTTTATATTTCCACCATACTTAAAAAAAATAGGAAAAGATTCAGTTCCTGAAGAGGTAATGATTTTGGAAGGTGGCACACAGATGAAGTTATTGGAAAGGAGGGGGAGAGAGGTAAGTATGACCTACTATTATATTGATAAAGAGGATGTAAGGAGTAAAACGGAAAAGTATAAAGTTCATCTATTCTGCCTGTAGATACAATGAGCATCCTTACCTAGGGTCTAATATCTGCACTATATAATGTTTACAAATAACCATTTGTGAATTATAAATGGAATGATTTTTTGTGCACTGTAGGTGTTAGGATTTCTAACGCAAGATAAATAGAATTAGAACAGTTTACAGCATGTGTACACAGTGTACCTGAAGCTGAGGTGTAAATAAAGTTTCAGCAGTTACCTACAGCATAGTTTTTGGGCCTCAGTTCTGCAGCCATTACTCATGTCAGGAGCCTAATTCAAAGCAATGCAATTCCTTGTGTGAATAAGGCCTGCATCAAGCCCTCAAACTAAACCAATTCCCAACGTGATGGATTCACTGGGTTCTCAAAAGAATTTTGACCTGATCTACATGAATCACAGGAGGCAAACCTGAAGGATTTAATTCCCATGCAGGGAGGTCCTTATTGTTAATTCAGTAGTTTACTGGCATTAAACGGACCTTTCACAGCATAGTAGCCTATAGTTTTAAGAACATAGGAACTGCCATACTGGATCAGAGCAGTGGTCCACCTCATCAAATATTCTGTCTCTCACAGTGGCCAATATCAGATGCCTCGGGGAACAAGCCCTGTAACGAACAGTTATGGAGTAGCTTGTGTATAGGAGAAATTTCTTCCTAACGTATGCACTGAAGCATGAGGGTTTATGTCTTCTATGCTCTAACAGAACTATGATCCTTTACTGAAGCCTGCTAAGATACTGGCCTCAATATCATGATCAGTGGTAATGCTATGTGTACAAGAACTGAAGAGAAAAAGGAAAGAAAAGGAGATGGAAGAAAGTGAAAATATATTTCAAATACATTTAGAAGATAGAAATGTTAATGTGCCAATAAAATTCACAGAGATGGCAACCATAAAAATAGGAAATATTTTCTTTGTGTGGAGTAAATTAGCAGGCCAAGTTGTTTAGCAAAGTAGAATAAAGATTTTACTTACTTTCAGTATAAACGTCTGCTGTGTTCTAGTATCCATTACAAGTAAAACCTAAACAAACACATAATTTAAAGAAAAAATTATTTTAAGGTTCTCATTAGTATATAGCTACTTAACAGTAGGCAACTCAAAAATCAACTATTGAACATTTCTATAGACCAACAGCTGCATGTTATTAAAAAACAAGGCACGCTAAAATACAAAAAATTCTGATAACGTATTAGTAAGAACTTTACTGATCTTTTTTTTTATGCTTGAGGACATGAACGATGTCTCCCGAATACTGCAGAAACTTCATCTGATTACCAATCAGCTGCCTAAAAATTTTAAAACTTGACTTAAACAAAAAAACCCCAAAACACCAATTGGTGTTTTATGAGTGAGGGTATAATTCAGCAGAACTCAAGTTAGGATAACTGCATAAAAAGCTGTGTTACCTCAGTTTAGTCCAACACTCCCTTCTCCCAATAAGACTTCTTTTCACACCACCAGGTTTCTTATACCCAAACGTTGTTCCTTCCCCAGAGGCTCCCTGTTTTCTTGGGAGAGAGCAGAGGCTGTTTTGTTTTTTAGAGTGAGGCTGATGGTCCCTCCCAGGAAGTCCAACTGAAGACTGTTTGTGTTGGAAGAAACAAACCAAATTGTGCATTATGACGACAACATGGCTTGTTCTAGCTCATACTGATTACGGCAACACCTAAAATTTTTAATGCCTTAATCAACTCTACTATCACTGCTGTTGAATTCCTCCACAACCTTACAGTTTTGGTGCATTTATAACTGGCAACACAAATTGTTGCAGGGAAATCCAGCTGTCAGAACTGCAATATTACAGTAAGATGGAAAAAGAATATTTATTTCGGAAAAGAGAATGGATTCTTTGTAGAAAGTGGAAAGATATAGCTGCAAAAGACAGTCTTCATTACAGTATACTGGCTCTGCTGCAGACACATCATAGACAACTTCATCTATAACTTAGTGACACCACCATGGGTGCTAAAGAACATTTTGTTACTTTGTAGGAGAAGAAATCTAATTAGTTAATTTAGTATTGACACTTGTTTGAAAGACAACCCTCAGAAATTCCAGTTTTAGGGAACTGAAGTTCTCCAAATCTCTTTGCAAACCCCCAGACTCTTGAGCATGTTACCCTGGAATTCCAAGACTATAGATGCCCAGGCATATCTGAAGAGTTCCACTTCAGTACAATAACCTAAAATGGTACATGTACAAGACCAATACTCCAAGATCAAACATGTAGAGCAGGGGTGGGCAAACTACGGCCCACGGGCCAGATCCAGCCTGCCAGCCATTTTAATCTGGCCCACAAGCTACCACTGGGAAGCGAGGTCTGGGGCTTGCCCCTCTCTGGTGCTCCAACCGGGGAGCAGGGTTGAGGGCTGCTCCATGCGGCTCCCGGAAGCAGCAGCATGGCCCTCCTCAGGCTCCTACGCATAGGGGCAGCCAGGGGGCTCCGCTCTGCATGCTGCCCCTGCCCCGAGCACTGCCAGGACCTCGGCCAATGGGAGCTGCAGGGGCGGTGCCTGTGGACACGGAAGCGTGCAGAACCACCTGGTCGCGCCTCTGCCTAGGAGCTGGAGAAGGGACATGCTGCTGCTTCCGGGAGCCTGCACCCTGAGCCTCCCCCCACGCCCCAACCCTGGTCCCCTTCCTGTCCTCCAAACTGCTCCATCCAAGCCTGGAACACCCTCCTGCACCCCAAACCCCTCACCCCCTGCCCCACCCCAGAGCATGCACCCCCAGCCAGAGCCCTCACCCCCCCGTGCCCCAACCATGATCCCCCTCCCACACTCTGAACTCCTTAGTCCCAACCTGGAGCACCCTCCTACACCCCAAACTCCTCATCCCCAGCCCCACCCCAGAGCCCACACCCCCAGCCGGAGCCCTCATACTCCCACACGCATACCCCACCACCCTGCCCCAGCCCAGAGCCCCCTCCTGCACCCATGACTCCTCATTTCTGGCCCCACCCCAGAGCCCGCACCCCCAACCATAGCCCTCACCCCCTCCCATAACCCAACCCCAATTTTGTGAGCATTCATAGCCCACCATACAATTTCTATTCCCAGATGTGGCCCTCAGGCCAAAAAGTTTGCCCACCCCTGAAGTAGAGCGTGTGCAGTCTGAGTCATATTTGATTTTCATACCAAGAATATTCACTCTTTAAATTTCTCCACACTGTTATGCTTCCAATGTAAATACAATTACATTTAAAAAAAATAAAAAATACATTTCAACATTATTTAAACTGCAAAGTGAAGCATTTAAGAAAACAAACAAAAAACCACAGGAAATGCCAGATTTACAGTTATCCATACAACCTGCAGCATTGCAGTACAGACTGCTACAACTTGAGCTATAGGACTAACCATATTAGCTGGCAATAGCAGAAGACATTCCAGAGGGGTGATGGGCCAGTGGCACCAAGTTCTGGGGCCAGTGGGTGGCAGGAGCAGGCCAGCCCAGCTTTCTTCCCGCCCCTCCCCCCTGCCCTCCCCACTTCTGGAAAGAGGAGGACTCCTGCCCCAGCTGGCACCACCGAAAGAGGGATGATCTGCTGGGATTGTGTGCTGGTTTGGGGGTTCTGGGAAACCCACTCAGCTCTCTCTCCTCTCTGGGAGCTGGGGGAAGATCCTGTCCCACATAGTACCCAGAAGGGGGTGGAATGGAATGCTGGAGCCACATGCTGTGTCCAAGAATAATGGTGCCCAAACAGCAGCTCACAGGTATTCCCAGTGAAGTAACAGCAGTGTGGGCCTAGCTCTTTAGAATGTTCATACTCAATTATCTGGGCAGACTGCCAACATATTCCAGAATAATACAAGCAAGAGAAGGGAAATTGTGATTTTTTTAATCAATTATAACTCTGCTAAACCTGAACAGAATTTCATGGGATGAAGACAAGGCACTTCCCCAGCCCAAGAATTTTCTCCCTGCCTAATTTCAAAGGCCTGCTGCAAACAGTGGATGTGTTAGATCTTCTTAAGGAAAGGTTGCAATAATCTTTTCTAATGGAAGCCTAAGTACAGAGGTCACTACCAGCGCCTCCTGTAATACTCATTCATTGTACAGTGTACAAAAATACTTGATTGTTTTAAGATGAAGCTTCCACTGAATGCATCCGATGAAGTGAGCTTATGCTCAAATAAATTGGTTAGTCTCTAAGGTGCCACACGTCCTCCTTTTCTTTTTGCGAATACAGACTAACACGGCTGTTACTCTGAAACCTATAAAACAAGAGTTTATGCAATCTAAGATATAAAATATTTTATAGCAGCCTCTAAAAATTCTATTTGCCCACTCAATGGATTAATTTTTTTGAGGGATGTGTTGAATGTCATTTTCATCATAATGGGAAGGCTGGTGAGTAGATAATGTGCCTAAGCAGGTGAATTTTCATGATGATTTTGTAAGCCTGCTCTGTAGGGCTCTCAGTAACAAAAGAAGACAGTGGAATAAATCATAGCAGTAACATTGGTTTTACTATTCTTGCTTAGCCACCAGTCTTAAAATAAAATTTACAAGATATGCCAAATTAAGACAGATAAAAATTGTTAGGAAGTGATATTTTGTTTACAGTCACTTTGTCTTCTTTTACCAAGTTTATTTGTAGGTAGGTCCTATTCACATTGAGGCAATAAATACAAGAACATATGTGATTTTTTTTTAAATGTGCCCTTTGACTGTCAATTTCTCCCAAACAGGTGTTGGCTAAATGATTATAAATTGGCCTCTGGATACACCTCTTCAACTGAGCCATACAGGACTGGTGATAATATAATTAGACCTAAAAACATCAGGCTGGTGAATGCTTTCCATCTGTTTGGCAATAATGTTTAGTTAACAATAGTCTTTAAAAAAAAAAGCACCTTCAACTTCGGCTCTTAAAGTTATTTATAGGGCCATTCTTAACACACCAGCACCCTTGCTAACAAGAGCTTTAGCCACTTGGAAATTATTAGCCGTACGGCTGTATACGAAAAGGAATGTCTGCATTTAACATCTGTATCTCATGCATCAACCTCATTTAAAGTCACTTCTTAATGAACAGTTCTATGGCTCTGTATTAATATTATAGCTGCATGCACAAAGATCATAAGGAGCCAAACTTTTTTTTTTTTTTTTTTTTTTTAATACCAACAGTAGGCCAATCAGTAATGAAGCTGTCAGCATAAAGGACAAAATAATCGCTTCTTTAACCCTCAGACAGGATTTGTTCATTTGTAGAATACAACACACCAATTTAAAAACTGCTCATGGGTTTGCTCACCTTTGTAAAGGCAAAAATCTAATTTGGTACTAATTTGATACAATTGTCTTTCCAATAAAAGGCTCCTAAAGCCATATTTTATTTCATGATAAAACAAGTGCTATAACTAAAACTGTCATGAAATAATTACCTTTGATGGCATACCTTATTGCACAAATACAATTAATGTATTCCTCCCTTTCATGTTTCACACTTGCTTATCAGAACTGTATTAACATGTGGTGTAACAGAGCAGACTTCCGACTCTTCGCCCTGTAGTAACATATAGAATGACTGCCACTAGCTGAAATAAAGCAGACAACCTGCCCCTTACGGGCTAGCTTCAGCTGTTATATTACAACATCACAAAGACTAGCAGCTACTCTTTTTCATCCGTAACAGAACAGGTTTTAACAGATAATAGTTCCGCGTTGCTGAGGTTCACTAGTTAGACTGATTCACCAGTCTCTCCAACCAGCCACCATTCCTTCGCTTTTTCTCCCCAAGCAAGCATTATACTCACTCCTGTTTGGTCTTGTTTTCTCTGTTTAACTCAAAGCTGAAATCAGTTTCCACAGATTTGAAAATAATCCATGGCTCCATTTTGTTTGATAAAGAATTACCATTTATTAAGTACCTCTATATCTTGGCGTAAGTGATTATTTTGTCATGATGGAAGTTTAGAGAAACTCCTAGTGTCATCCATTTAGCCAAATTTGACTGGGTAGATCTAGGTTATATATAATTACTTTGAAATAACTGCAGAGTAGGGCCCTAACATTGTACTGAAACAGGTATGCTCATGCAATTTATCAAAACGTAGTCCATAATTGGCCTATCTGCACAAGTTACAAAAATGGGTAATTACCACACTATTATTGGCATTACCATAACATGCAAATAGCATGCAAATCCAAAAGGGGATGAGCCAAAGAAAGAAAGAGGCACAACCACTTTATTTAGACTCCAGTACATCTACTCTACAAAGCATTATATTTACACAGCAGAAAAAAAACAACCTCCTCTGGGCTACCTTGCAGGACTAGTGCTGTAACGTACTTTTGCAAAGATGAAACATATATCCAGTGGATTAAGCACTGACTTGCTCTCAACATCAGAGGCTTCGCTCCTCAGACTTTGGGGCCAAACATTGTTTACTGGTATTGTCACAGTAGAAGTTATGTATACTGGCATTCCTCCACATCCCTCTCCCACTGCAGAGGAGAGTGCAGGTGTATGTTCCTTAGGGATTTTTGGTAGGATTTCCCTTCAGAACACAGAACAACCAGGGTCAGTGAGCTCCCCCATGAACAAGCGCGACTTGAGAACATGAAGTTCCATAGCATGTTCCTTGTCTCAATACTCTATCCAAAGTGATGGCATCAGGAGTATCAGCAACAGCAGATTGTGTACAGGCACTTCTCTTATGTTATGTTAGGAAGCAAATCTGTTCCTGGATTTTGGATGCTGATGGAAGCTGTTGTGTAAGGATGACTGTAGCGTGAATTGTGACGTCTAATACCTTATAACAATTAACCGTCATCCACATCCATCCTCAAAAGGGAGGCAACCAAGTGCTACGCCAGACATTCGCCATTCATGGCAAGTGGGATTGTGATACACAACGAGACTATGCAAACCCTATTTGTCATACTAATGTGCTATTGTTTTAGGCTTTAAAATCCTCCAATATAGCATGTTACCACCAAGAAAAAAAAAAACATAGGTAGGCAGTGCTACAAGAGCCAATTCAAAAAGACACAGAAAGTCGACAGGAAAAGAGCATTGCCAATAGGCCAAATAAATACTTTCATCAGCACACTCAAGTGTGCTTTGTACAGTATCTTAGCTCTCCCAGGCAGCCATGAAGTGTCCCAAAATGCATATAAACAAGGAATTATTGCCATCCAGCTACTACAACAAAGCGGGAATCAGTAATACTTAAGGTAATAACGTACCAGTTCTTTGTGGGTTTGTAAGCAAGATTTCCCATTTCATTTTTAAAACTGGAAGTTAATTCTGATGTTAGGTGAAACTACTCTTAAAAATAATTGCACTTCAAAGACCTTCAGATAATTGATTTATAAGTGTGTCCAACAGCTCAGTTTACAAACACACACACACAACTATTTAAATATATTATATACAAAAAATCTGAGAAATAATAAAATCTAACTTGTCAATAACCATAGTTTAGCTTTAAGAAAACAGGTAATTTTAGGATTCTTTACATGTATAGAAATTAGCAAGTGTTTCAGTATGCTAATTTTTTTAATTAAAAGATATTTCTGCAGTAAAAGCTCTTTCATATGCACTACTGATTCTTCATCAAACGCTAAGTTTCCAACTTAACACCAGTATAGCCGGTGGCAGCCTGAAGGTTTACCATCTGCTGCCACCCAAAGTCACGGTGGCCACCTTCAGAACATATGCATCAAAGCCTTGAGATAAGAGACTGAAGGAATATTGCAGAAGTCAGCATAAGGGGAATCACAAACCCAGAGGCAGGCAATAGGCAAGTCACCAGAAAAAGAGAACATGGGGAGCCATTAGTCACCCTATAAAACACCCAACCAAGGTCACAAGGGACACTACTGGATCAACTAAGAGCTGCTATAAATGCACTGCTCTCTCTCGGGTGGTTTTTAACAGAAATGCAGTCACCTTACCAACTGCAATTAGGTTCTGCCTTGTTTTAATCTACTGCTGTTGCTGCTTCAATCCTACACATTTTCAGAACAGAACACAACATAGTTACAAAAAGAAAAGGAGTACTTGTGGCACCATAGAGGCTAACCAATTTATCTGAGCATAAGCTTTCGTGAGCTACAGAAGTGAGCTTTAGCTCACGAAAGCTTATGCTCAAATAAATTTGTTAGCCTCTAAGGTGCCATAAGTACTCCTTTTCTTTTTGCGAATGCAGACTAACACGGCTGCTACTCTGAAACCTAACATAGTTACACGAGCTTGAGTTTGTTCTATTTACTTGACCAACATTTATTAAAATAAATTAAAAAATGGCTTCCTAAAAAAGTGGGTTAAAGTGTGCTGATGTGGGCTACAAATACCTCCTGTATAATCAAATGAAAATGCATTACCAATTTTAACTACTTATCCTGGTCATTTAAGGTTTTTGGAGATAAGGCTACCACCTAGAGTATACTTTAAAAAGCTGGCTTTATCCTCTGTTACTGAATTGCAGTTCTACTCTGAAAATAAATGTGCAAAAACGTCATCACTGGGTTCTATGCTTATTGTATAACTCCAGACCAAATATGCTCCGTTTATGACACCGTTTTTCGAACCACAAATCCTGCAAACTCAAGTTGGGATCTGATGACCACGCTGGATTTTTTTTTTTCTTGTTTGCTTATCACTTCCAGGACTAAAAAGTCAAGTAATAACCTCAGTGAAATTCCACTGCCATCCAAGAGACTGCACAGGGGTAACTGACCAGAATTTGCTACATAATTTTGTTGATGCTTCAGAAGTAGGAATAAAATTCACCTTACTCTCCCTCAGCTGTGTTGGCTGTGCAAGGCTAATCAGAGTAAATGGTCTATTTAACAGAAATTTACTTTGCCACTAAATATAGTCAGTTTTCAGAGCAGCTCTACCCCCCATCTTTATTTATATTGTTTTATACTTGCACACACATGCATGCACTCAAAGATTATAGAGCCAAGAAGGCAACTTTAGTAAAGCACTTGGCTGATACTTGTAAAAAAAACAGATTAGTGCTCATCACTATCTGTGGAGTCAGTGTGATGCCTTCAGTTATCCCCCTTTTTTTTTAGTGATTATCCATAATTAATTTATGCTTTGTGGAGTCTCTTGATGAGCAATATTATAGTTAACAAAAGAAAAACTCTATTGGTTTAATTACTGAAAGTGCCAGAGAGCAGCAAATATGAAAACTCACTTATGTTTTTAGACTTTTAGTTGTGCTGTAAAAGGTGAAAGCTTACTCCCTTGAAATAGACTGGAAATTAGCCAAAAATTATATGTGGCAAAATATCAAGCCGGAGGGGGTATCCAGTGGATTATACTTCAGGGTATCATCCATGATCAGATAGTTATTAAATATAAAGCATCAACTGTGCTAAGCAACTTATTAGCATTTAGTAAGACGAGGTCCTTTTCCCAAAGAACAAACTACTTCTACATGGAAGCTGGCAGATGGCCTATAATGAACCAGAGAAATTAAACATGCATTGTTAGATTCTTGATTTGGGGGGCGGGGTGGGGAGTGGAGATAAGGGGTTAAATTTATGTTAGTCTTCTGAGTTAGAAGAAACTGTTCTTTAGACTGTTCTTATTTAGCATCTTTATTAATTACATGAAATCAAGTCAATAGTACAACAAATATTTGCAGCGAGTACTGAAATACAGAGGGACTTAGAGAGTTTAGAAACGCAAGTTTAAAAAAAAAAAAAAGATTCTGATGAAAACATGCAGTCCAATACATAAGGGGAAAAATAATCTTAAACACATACTCAATGGGAGGGGACGTCTGGGAACCAGTAGCAAGACCTACGGGAGGGTTAACAGAGCAAATACATTAGTTTGCTGTGTGATGGGATTATAAAGGCAAGCCCGGGTGATTCAACACTGCCTACCCCAAGGCAATATGTCAGAGCAGGGAGGTAATAATCTCTGTCTGTACAATTGTTGTATAACTGCACCTGCAGTCAATTCCGGGCACCATATTACCAGAAAGTTATTGACAAATCTGAGGGAGTTCAGAGAAG
The DNA here is from genome assembly GCF_965140285.1 of Lepidochelys kempii. Classification (NCBI taxonomy): domain Eukaryota; kingdom Metazoa; phylum Chordata; order Testudines; family Cheloniidae; genus Lepidochelys; species Lepidochelys kempii. The sequence continues at coordinate 167,217,192 of NC_136382.1, forward strand.
AGCAACAGAAGTGATCAGAGAGCTATAAGGGACTGAAGTATGATTAAAGATTTCAAAAACTTGTGTGTGTATAGTTTGGCTAAGCGAAAATATATTAAATATGTCAAGTGTGTAAACTCCAAGGAGTGAGATTATTTTCTTAAATTTCATAAACTGGATAGAGCTAGGAATAATAGAATGAAACTATGGAAAATAAAAGGCTGAATAGCAGAAGAGATGAGACTCTTCTTAACTGTGAGATATGTTAGTTTGTAAAACAGTTTCCTTAGGAAAGTGGTGGAAGCCCCAAGTCTTGGGACCTAAAACTAGACTAGATATTAAAATGTATTTTAGGAAACAATTCTGTAATGACAGCGAAATGGATTGAGTGATCCAAATACAACGTTTCCATCTTTAACGTCTATGATTATTATCATAGATTTGAAATTGCTATAAAACAAGATAGTCATTTAAAACACTCAGATTACAAAAAACTACTCTTAAAACAAGTTTTCTTATTTACGTTATTAATAATAACTAGATTAATCAAATTGTAAATATTTAATCTGCTTTTTAACAACTATGACATTTGTTTCCATTGTGTTATGTGTTGGGCAATGAAAATACGACTAGTCAGTTTAACTGTAAACAAAAATTAGTTTCAGACTTGTTTCTCTTTCTGGTTCTTATCATCATCATAATACCACAATAGAGGTAATATGTGAATTCAAATAGTCATGCGATTGTTGCAGCTACATTTTCTCTAAATCTTTTATGCTCACAGTTACTGTACAAACCCTTAACTAACGTTAGGGGAGAGGAAGATCATCAAAATTTAGCAGAATGTTTATCTGACTGCCATATGCCAAAATATGAGCTGATGTCAATATAAATTGTGCAACTGCAGTACTGTTTAAACTCTACTCAAAGTAAAACTGAGGATTAAAATACTTACGCTTCTAAGGGGAATTAGTAAACATGGACTAAGTCATAACTACTGCAATATTAAACATTCATGTACAACAGAGGAACTGTCATAACACAAGCCCATTTTTCCTACCCTTTAATTAAACTCAATTAAACTAACCATAACCTGTGGAATTCAACTAACTATGGTGCTGCAGCATATTTAAAAAAATGCATTATGCAAGCAAGCACCACATGGGTTCTTTACATTGTGCCTTTTTTTTCCTTTTTTGGCATTTCCTCTTTTGAGGCTGATATAAGTAATAATCATATCATACTTTTTAAATAATTAATAATACTGATTTGGGCGTCATGGTGACTTGTCCCTAGAAATAGAGCATAATAATTTAACATTGGGGGTGTGATTTCTCACATACAGAGTAACACTGAACAGAAAACCAAATATTTGTAATGAAGTAAAGTTATATAGTGGCAATGAGATTTTTTTCAGTTTTTCAGAAAAATTACAGAGAGAGATTTACATCCATGTGAGAACCCTGTTTAAAGACTTCTCAATTAATTTTATCAGGACCACTGATGATAGTGTTCTAATTCTTAGTGACAGGTTTCAGAGTAACAGCCGTGTTAGTCTGTATTCGCAAAAAGAAAAGGAGTACTTGTGGCACCTTGGAGACTAACCAATTTATTTGAGCATGAGCTTTCGTGAGCTACAGCTCACTTCATCGGATGCATACCGTGGAAACTCCGTATGCACCCGATGAAGTGAGCTGTAGCTCACGAAAGTTCATGCTCAAATAAATTGGTTAGTCTCTAAGGTGCCACAAGTACTCCTTTTCTTTTTGCTAATTCTTAGTGTTTCAGATTATGTTATATACATTTTAACCATGAATCTATTGAACAATAAACCTAATTCACACAAGTCTTGGCAGATTGAGCCTGTTACTGATATCAGAATCATCAGGGAAAATCCAGATAAAAGTCCACTGAAGCCAATTGTGTTACTCCAGATTTACACCAATACCGACTACATCAAATTTGGCTGTTTGGGGAAAAAAGTGATGAGACATTGCTTATAGTAGCATAGTCCTTGCTTAATGAAATGTGCTTTTAAGGGATACAAGATGAATCTTTAAACAAAATGAATCTAAATAACAGAGGGTTGCCCACTAAAGAATAAGACATTGGGCTTGAAACAGCATTGTTAAGGTGTCTGCAGTACCACAGCAAATCAGTTTCTTCAGGGGCTGATTATAGTTTCAAAGTAAAGAGTTGCTTGGGGGGCAGAAACTCAGCATAGATTCTACAACACAGAAATATTTTTTACTAAATAAGTTTTGAAAGAAAAAAGTTTTCTACTTCAAAAAGAAATCTGCAAGTTTAAGATGCTTTATTGTGCTCATGTAACTGATTACATTTGGTCAGGGGGTATCTATAGCAAGACACACACAAGCCCACTCTTTGGCATGGTACATTCATGCTCACAGGAGTTACACTCACATATTCACAATAGATTCGAGCCCTGAACATTCAAAAGACAAGAGCCTCATTTTTTGATTAGATTAAAACACCATTTTCCCAAAAAAAACCCAACAACAACAACAAAAATCTATTCACAGGGGGGCCCTTCCCCTTTTAAAAATATAAAAGCCTGTGGCAAATAAAGCAGCACACCGCTTACTTTTGAAGCAAACAGCCCAAATGAAAAAAGATAAGATAAAGCCATGGCCAGAATTTTCCAGAATTGACTATTGGTTTTGGGTGCCCAGCTTGAAGGAGCCAGCATTTCAGAAAATGATGAGCACCCCATTTTCTGAAAATCAGGCCCTTTCTGGGCATCTCAATTGGCGCACACACACACAAAAAGTCACCCCATTTCCTTTTTACAATCTTGGCAGCATATCCAACCAGGGACTCTCGCAGTGTTTGAGCAAAATTCCAGAGAAGCTGTTTTTTCTGCGTCATCATTGGTATACCACTGTTGCAACTCCACGACATCTAGCAACAGTGGGAGCACTAGGATATAGACTGGTCACCAGCATTTTTACTGTACTATCATCTAGATTTGTTTGAGCAAAGTTAGACACCACAGTGGTAAAAATTCCATTAGTCCATCTCCATTAGCACACTCATTGTTATTAATACCAAGGAAGTTGTATCATGACTAGAACAAAGATTCGGAATTTATCAGAAAAAGCTCTGTGTGATGCAGACCTAGTTACCCCATGTTGTGTCCCAAACCATTATAAACTACTTTAAGGCAACTGTGCTACAGTTCTGAAAGATCAGGCTGTCACATGATTTTGCCCCTTCTTCACAGACAAAACACATTAAAATATGGTTTGGGCTAAATGTTGCAAATGGATGCTCCCACGTGGCTGCAACTGAGACAAGACCAAAGTGTCACGAGCCTGCTGATTTGTACTCAAGCACTACAACACACAATATAGTGTGTGTTAAAGTACCTATTTCTCAGAAAACCCTGCTTTTGAGATGCCATTTGTTTCATTTTTAAGAGGACACTGCATCCTGTAGATGCTAACAGCACATCACAAGCCTGTTCAGGGAAGAGCAAAAACTATTTAAAGAGTTCATATGAGGGAGACCGGTTAACATGGGATATCTTGTTTTGCAGCCAGGAACAGGCTGACAAGTTACAGATATAGACGACACCAGCTGCTGAAATGGATCAGGAGCGTAGCAATGGTTTGGAGAGGTACACACAACACATAAAGGGTGTTTCCTGCATATGGATGTTCTCCCACATCTTGCTCTAGCAGTGGTTTTACAAGGGAAGCAGCAATGGGCACTCTTCGGACTTGTCCACACTTACCGGGAGATTGATAAATCGGTGGTCGATTTAGTGGGTCTAGTGAAGACCCGCTAAATCGACTGCAGATCGCTCTCCTGTCTATCCCTGTACTCCACCGGATTGAGAAGAGTAGGGGGAGTCGATGGGAGAGCGTCTCCCATCGACATCACATAGCGTGGACCCTGCGGTAAGTAGGTCTAAACTACGTCGATTCACGTAACTCAAATTGCATAGCTTAGATCGAATTTCCCCTGTAATATAGGCAAGGCCTTATACCCTGTGCCATGCCTTAGCAGTGAGAGATGAGACTGTCTGCTCTGCAGAGATATTAAAGATCCCATAGAAGGAGCAGAGGTTTGCCTCCATATCCTTGACCAAAACTAAATGTTGTGCCGTGCACTGGCTGAATACCTATTTATGTACTCTAGCCCAGTAGTGTCTGCTTTTCTGTGATGAGTGAAACTTCAGAGTATTACGGGATCCTTTGGACAATCTAATATTTATAAATTTACTTGTGACCTGATGTCTGTAGTACATACACACTTGTACTCCCTGGAATATGCTTGCTTTCAATGTCACTAGTTACATAAGTAGTTTACGCACATGTTTAAGCTCTCCCAAAATTGGAGCCTTAGAGTGAGCGTATTGGGGGTGCATGAAGAAATGGGACATAAGTGTACACAATGATTTACAGTGAAGGTAAAAACACTGTCCCTGTACTACATATGTAATAAACACTATTATGTTTTATACACACACATATTTTATATTCACACAACATACTGTATGATTAAGCTCCTTTGGGGCAGAGATTGACTTTATACTTGCCTTAAAACACTAGGTACACTTATGACACTATAATCAAATGATAAAAACAAAACTATATCTCAGAGTAAGATTAAAACTTAGAAGAAGAGTTGAGAGCCTGGGAGCAGGTATACAAGCAGACAGATATCTGAAAACCTCTTGCTCCATCTCTGAACAATAATTCAAACTTAACTCTGCCAACTATGGCATACTAGCTGGCTGGCTATACAACAAAACACTGTTAGAATGCATGTCATGCTGATGTCTCCAATATTAAATCGCTTGTTTTTTGTTACCACAGTAACCTTGTCTCTTTGCAGAATAAGTTCGTATTCCAGGATCTGGATATATCAGGCTTGTACCTAGAAGCTTGCTAAATAGGAATCTAGTGACACCTGGGAGATTCAGGTTTCAGAGAGGTAGCCGTGTTAGTCTGTATCAGCAAAAACAACATGGAGTCCTTGTGGCACCTTAGAGACTAATAAATGTATTTATTTATTGATCAGATGCATCTGATGAAGTGGGTTTTAGCCCACGACAGCTTATGCCCAAATAAATTTGTTAGTCTCTAAGGTGCCACAAGAACTCCTCACTGTTCTTGCTGGGAGATTCAGTTAGCCCATGGAATAAAGGAGCTTGGCCCTACAAGGTGTTGAGCATCACCTCCAAGTTACTAAGCATTTCCAGTATTTTGTGGTCTTTAAAACTGAAAGACATTTGAAGAGGTCTTACTCCACCTCTTTACAATAATATCATAGCCTTGTATGCCCAGGTATGGACAATTCCTAAGGCTCTAGGCTGCCTGCTCCATCTCTCCTTATGGGGGATTATGAGGTTAGGTAGTTCCTGGAATCCCCCATAGTCTTAAAGATTTATACAATGCACACAGCTAACAGCTATAATCAGCTTATCAAATTGGTCTTTCAATTGCTCCTTAATAAATATACAGGGAGAGAAACACTGAATAGATTAGACACTTGCCATCAAATGAAAGGAGATACAATGTATGTGATATTATAGCTAAAAGGTCCTTGCATGTTGTGAAAACAAGGTTAAAATCTGTGTGTATATAGCCCAGAGGAGACAACATAATAGTTATGCATGCAATTAAAACAGCATAGGCAAAAAAAAATCCAAATTGCTATGTTCAGTCTAACAAAAGAGGAACAAATTCAGAACGAAGAGTATAGCAGCAATTTTTAATAATACAAGTTACAAATGTGTCATGTGACCTGAAACACGAAGCACACAAGCCAGCGATCACTCAAGGAACAATCAAAAGGCATCAGGGGAATGGAGTGGCAACAAGGAAATGAGTCATTACAAGTTGAATTAGTCGTCGTCTCATTACTGAATAATGCATCATCTTAAATGTACTTGGTAAGGGGATAACTAATCAGCGATATCAAAACAGTGCAGCTACTTTATGAGCTGTTATTCTTTCAGTCACTTAATTGGGCTTGCAAAAGATCTGTATGGTCCATTACAATTTACACAATAGTCGGATATTACCCTGAGATTTTGGGAGATTTTATCTGAATGAGTCAAAAATTAGTTTGACTTCTTCTAGATCTCTGCCTTGGCTGGGGATTTGAATTCCAGGTTCTAAGAAGAGAGAAAGCAAATCTCTTTTTCACAGGGGTTCCCCCTTCCTCAAGTCTCCATATTGCACTGACTGTGGTAAAGTGCATGAATTTTTACCCTTCTGTATTTCAAATAGCCATCAGTTTAATAAACTGAAAATGTATCAACATGTCCTTATCCCGGTATTGTAACCATGACATTATTTTCAAAAAGCAGGCCCCATCCTAATGAATGCCACCAAACATGTACCTTATCCTTTAGCTCAAATATATTTTGCATGACCTTACATGAATTGCTTAGATAAAAGCCTTTTTTCTTCTACTTTTGTTATTTTAAAGTGCAGATGCATTTGAGTCATTTTCCCTTTTTGTTTCATATCCTTAAGATCCACAGCTTCAAAGACAAAATGTCAGCATGCAGTCGATTTATGACTGAACTCTTGAAGAGACACTGAAGAATTACCTTGTCAATCACCCCAAGGACTCTGAAGGCCTTCAGTTCCTCGGCAGGGCTCCTTAGGTTCCAAGAGGGCCTTGAACTTAGTGATCCTGGAGGCTAATGGAAGATATCAAAGATTACACATCAATCAGGGCGGTACTTGAAGGAAGACTGCCTGCTGTAGCAAATGCCAGGCCGAAGGAAACGAAATTTATCATAAATCAGAGAGAGTGGAGATGAAAGGAGAACTTTTCTATTTGTCCTTAAATGTAAGAAAAGTTGCAAGTAAATAAATCAAGATAACATTGAATTCAAAATTTTAAAATAGAAAAAGAAATGAGTTTATATAGTTTCCAATGGTTTGCAGAGGTAATGAAACTTCGTAACAAACAGCTGAGCTCCCACCTGGCAACAATAATCAATCATAGTCTTATAGTTATTCTGGATTCACAATAGTTCAGGTCTTAAGGGACAGGAAAAAGGAAATTAGAAGCTTTATAAATTACAAGAACACAAAATACAGAATTCTTAACAGTGCTCTTTTTGTTTGATGGCAAGTGCTCTCTACTCATGTCAGTCATAAACCCTGATGTAATAAGGTACACAACACAATGATCCCCAAAACAGCCTTAGCCAAAGGTAGCTATGCATTACCCATCCAGAAATAAGTCACACTGAAACAGATGAGTGCGCATGTTAACTATTCAAGTAGTTAACACGTGTATTTTTGTCCCCACTGTGTTTTGTGACCTATCAGTATGTAACTTACCCATTTTATGTGTCAGGCATGTGTGTTCACTGCTATATACACACACTTGCAGAATACAAGCCCTGCTATTCTCTCCAACTTCCTTCCATACCTGAAGTAACAGAATTTCACCTGAAAACTAAAGTTTGGACTTTACTCCCGACAGCACTTGTGGTGAAAAGGGAATACATTCTGCAATTTGTAGCACGAGCTCAACTAAAGAAGACAGGCTACCTGCAGTGTTGTGCTGTGCCCCAGGGGTTTGGGGTGGGAGAAACCCAGCTGAGACCTGCCAGAAACATCCCTTGCTCCATCCCTTTAGAAGCCACAGAATGGCTTCTATTGTGTCACTGAGAAAGGAATCCAAGCCACAGAGAACACACTCCTTTCTGCACTAACCTGCTTGTCTATGTTAGATTGCCAGGTGATGGCTCTCTTCCATTTGTCTATCCAGCAGTTGTGGCAGGAGGGGAGATTCGGTTCAAGTGTACGCAATTCGGGTCAGGGACCTGTATTGGTTTACTTGCTCCACCGATCACCATGCACACCTATGGCACTTGAACAAGTCATATTTTCAAAAGGGTCTAGCCACTTACCTGCCCTAACAAAGAATAATCAGATCCTTCCCCCAAAAAAATCAAGTATGCAGCTTCCACACAGAGCCACAGACCCTAACCCGCTACCTACAAATAAGACAGCTTCCAGTGGCTTTATCGATTAAAATAATTGAACTGAAGCAAAGCTCTTTTGTAAAGTTTATCTTTTTCCCTGTGGAGAAGTCCAGTTTCCTGAACAAGGAGGAAAGGAAAGTTCCAAACCTATCACCTTCAGCAGCTACCGTTGAGGAAAACTAACTCCAGATGAACCCACCCTGCCAGATGGAAATAAAGAGCTAACAGCAAGAAGGAGTGAAGGGAAATCGGAGGTAAACTGTGATCCAGAATAACAAGACAAACATTCCTGAAAAAGAGTGAGCCTCTGAGCCTGGCAAGTAACCACTGTCCAAAAAAAGCCACCCTCTTTATTCTCATCTAGACAAACTTCATATCAAACACTATGTATGTCAACAGTTGAGGGCACGTGTCACTATTCTCACCATATGTTTTCTTACGATTGCTGTAGACAAGAAGATCAGCCATGTTACCTAATTCTTGAGAGTGACAAATCAAGGTGTCAGTTTTATTCCCTTGTTTCTCTTTTTGCCCACAGTGATGCCCGCCTCCTTCTTCACAGCACTTAACATGCTCTTTTATGCGTCTCAGTTGTCACCACACTCCCACTTCTGATCAAAACTCAGTTTCCATCTCTGTGGGCCATTGGACAGTGGTTGTTCCCAATGTAACAATCTATGTAAATTAATTCCAATGATCTCAAATAAAAGCAAAAAACTTTATTTGGCGCAAGAGTAGAAAAGAGACAAAAATCAAGAATGAATAAGTAAAATAAAATAAATGCTTAGATACTAGCACAATAGTGCCACTAGATGGACAAAGTTTGTGCTATGAAGGAGATTAAGTCAAGAGCAAAATTTTACTCAGCTAAAGTCAAGCTTCTTCTAGCTAGTCAGTTTTGAATGGTATCAAGGAGAGATGCAGGTTTCTCTCTTTCCTCCCCTTTTTCTCTGGATGTATCCCTTTAAGATCTGCAAAGGAGGCATTTGTCCAATTCAGTACTAAAATGATAGAGGGCAGTTCCATTGCCCTTGGGGGTCCTTGTACAGTAATACCTCTTTCTTCCTGTTACCCAGCCATAGTGAATTTTTACTATACAAACTGTAATGGGTCCCTCAACTTGTTTCCCTGCTCAGATTCCAAAAATACTGGGTTTGCATTCAGTCAAGATTTGCCCCACTTCCAAGAGCATTTGGCCAAGGAAAGGCAACCAGCAGGTAGTTCACATAACATCTCAGTTTAGTTTTGACACCTCTTGAAAGAGGGTGGTTCATTGCTATGCAGATGCAGATAACAGACCACAGTGTTACAATTCTCTCAAGTACAACTGATACAAGTAGTAAGACATTAACTCTCACAAAATGTTTCTCATTTAGAATGTCCCCATAAACGTATCTGTGGTCTCTTAGTTCCCCTTCAAAACAAGACTGGAGAGGAGAGGAGTGGGGGTGGGTGGAGGTTAAGATTTACTTTGGATTAGGGAGCTTAATTTTATCTGAATTTTCTAAGGCTTTGCTTTTTAACTGAAATAATCTCCTTAAACTGCTCTTAGGGCTGTGAAAAATAAGACAAAAGAATTTTCTGCCCTTTTTGTCCTTACTTGATACAAATGTAGACAGACAGAAAGTTTGACACTTTTATGTTTGCTACCTGGGAGCAGTCATTGACAATCACACACAGTTTAGTGTGACTGCAGCAAAAAAAACAAACTAAGAACAGATGGGTCCCAGGGGAACTGGATTGGGAAGGGCAAAGTAGAGATCTATTAAGAATGTCTTGAAACAGGATTTTTTTTTGCACAAGTAAGCTCAGCTAAGGATATCAGCTTAAAAAGGTGGAAGTTACCTCAAAAAGCAATTTAATGCTGGCAGAAGCTGCTGAATTCTCCAACTCAGTTTACTTTATAAACTGCGGAGTATGAAGTAAAAATACTTAAAACCCACTGACAGCACTTTTTAGAACCAGGTATCTTGCATAATACTACAAAAAGTAAACTAAATCAAGAAGCACCAAAGAATTTTTTTTTAAACCCTATATAAAGTTACCAGAAAGAACTACTGTGTTTAGGGTACATACAGAAGGTTATCTAATTTTAAAATCAGTTTTGAGATAACTAAAAGCCAAGAAATTCAGACAGACAATCTTACAGATCCAATTTCAGAGAAATGAAACTGAAGCATACCCCAGAAACTGATCCATCTTCAGAGAAGGATTTCTGGTATAGGCTGGAAATTTTTTCAGCACGCATTAGATATTCTGCGGTCTTCTTCTTCACTGCTTCTCGACGAGTTGGACTTGACTCACCTAGATAGAGTAACAGAAAATGGTGAGGTTCTTTGTTTTTGTTTTTTTTTAAGTGTTTCCAAACACTTGGAGAAAGATTGACTTGATTTTGCAGTCTTTGGATCCAGCCTTATTCATGGATTCTGATAGCCAAGCCTACAATAATATTCGATTCCATGTTCTTGGATTTGGGTATTCTGGCAAAGATACAGTTTAAGCCTCATTACATACTCAAGTAAATGAAAACTCTTACATTATTTTTGCCAATTTGGTGTCAGTTTCCATAGAAACAAAATTAAGAACCGGAGGCAGCAGTGAAATGGACTCTGTATCCATGGAAATCAGATTAGTGCATATACGGTAAAGGTTATAAATTACTACTTTAAAAAAAACAGAAGAGGCAAAACTTGCTTATTTCCATCCTTCCAACCTATACTTCCATGAAAATGGGGTCAGAAATGCCACTAATAGCCGGGTGAAACCGAGAACTCACACAGATTTCAGCTGCTGGCTGACCCCTTCCTTTTTGGCTAAGAGGCTAATAAGTTTCAGATGGTCACCAGCCAGGATGACAAGATGAAACCACTCTGCCCGCAGGCAAGATACAACAGTAGCAGCCTGATGAGAATTCAAGCCCCCTCCCTGCAGCTGTGAGTCAGAGCGGGGCTTCTAAATAGGCATGGTGCCTGAATCTTACAAGCAGCTTCATCATCTTTCATCTCAACCACTGGTTAATAAGGTTCTGGAAATTTTTTCCAACCTGTCAGTGTTGTCTTCCATTTAGGAAAGAATAAACTGAATGTTTCTTGTTTAAACAAACGTAAGCTATTGATAAGAGCACTGGTATATATTGTCTGTAAACATAGGCGGGTATAACAGGCCAGGGGAGGCTAAACCTCCCCTAAGCCAAGCTCTAGCAGCCCCACCCATACTCCACCCTCTCCCCCAAGGCAGCAGGAGCTCAGCTCCAGACGGAGGTCAGAGGCCCGGCATTGGGGCCAATTCTGAGGCTGGTGGGGGATCTGGGGCAGTTCAGCGGGGGCACCTCTGGCTGCAGGAGGGGGTGCTTGGGGCTCGGGCAGAAGGGATGGGGCCTCATGACTAGCCGCCCCAAAGGGGGGGCTCATGCGCCGCCCATGTGTGTAAAAATGCAAACAATATACTTTTTAAATTCTCAAAACTTGCTTCCAGTCCTGTTGCTTCTGTCTGCAGAAGGAAACTTAATCTTGTACAGATGTCTGCAACTTCCTTAGAGACAGTCATCAGCCCCTTTGACATCCATCAAGAGCTGGTTTTCTCAGGAACAGCTAATTTGTTTATATTATTAATATTTGGCTTCTCTTCAGCCAGCAATTTCAGTTCACCAGACTAGTATGAAAGTCAAGCTACTGCTGTAATTATTGATTATGTGTTTTTAGTCTGAATGTTTACCACTGTTTACCTATTTTTCTCCCCAATGCCTCAGTTATTTTAGAGCAACTAACACACAAGACAGCATGTCCCTTTGAGTTTTCGTTGTTCTCTCCTATTTTCATTCAACATTAATTTTACTTTGTCACTCAGGATAGGAAAGAGTGTAGTAATATTTATTTTTCAAAATATTAAATTTATGAGTTATTCACTCATTAAAAACTTAACCATACCAGTAAGGACTGTATTTGCAAAAAGGGTTCTATTCGAAAGGTTGTCACATCTCTCTCGTGGCTGACAGGAAATCTGATCTCAATACTTACCAATTCAGGCTTTAAATGCTTAAACACAAGGTCTGTCTTTGAGCCAGAATAAGAGAATCAAATACGTTTGTGGAGCTGGGTTTATTTTATTTTATTTTTTAAATTTACATTAGTTTGATCTCTAATTTTTAAAAAGCCAAGAAAGGTTATGAAAAAATACCAGCTGCCTATCAGTCCAATCACTTCTTAACATACCAAGATTTTCTGGCACATCTAATATATAGCACATGTGGACCATGTAAAGGAAAAATAGGCTACCAAATTCCAAGAAGATTTGAATAATAAAATGTTTAAAAAACTGTGACAAAACACTTAGATTGTGATGACGAACAATCCAGAAAACTAAACGCAGACTCTAGCATTTATCCCAGGTTTTCATTTCTTGTAGCTCCTCACTTAAATAAGATATTACAATAAGATGATAGACAGACAAACTTCTATGTTCAAGATCTTTCGCAACAGTGGTGCATACTTCACACGTCAGAGAAATGCAGAGAGGTTGTATTTGTATGTTTTATAGGAATGAACTATTGATCAAACTAGCCAAACTTTTTCAAAACTTAGGAGGGAAAAGTAATTTTTTCTAATACAAGCTTTTTATTTTAAAGTGTTTATTTGGGAACATTTTATTCATATTTCCAACAGAGATCATGTGGTCACTCTTCAATATGGAGCCCTGAATCATTGATATGAGCATCTTTTATTAAGATTTACACCTTAGAAAGATTTTTTTTTAAATAGTAACAAACAGGAATTGTTAAACCCCTTGACAACTGATCATACAAGCTCACTCTACAGGCCATTAGCCTCGGATCCACTGAGGGTTACCAAAAGAAACTACACCATCCGCTCAAGAAACTCCCTGAAAAAGCACAGGAACAAATCTGCACAGACACACCCCTAGAACCACGACCAGGGGTATTCTATCTGCTACCCAAGATCCATAAACATGGAAATCCTGGATGCCCCACCATCTCAGGCATTGGCACCCTGACAGCAGGATTGTCTGGCTATGTAGACTCTCTCCTCGGGCCCTACGCTACCAGCACTCCTAGCTATCTTCGAGACACCACTGACTTCCTGAGGAAACTATAGTCCATTGGTGATCTTCCAGAAAACACTATCCTGGCCACTATGGATGTAGAAGCCCTCTACACCAACATTCCACACAAAGATGGACTACGAGCCGTCAGGAACAGTATCCCCGATAATGTCACGGCAAACCTGTTGGCTGAACTTTGTGACTTTGTCCTCACTCACTATTTCACATTTGGGGACAATATATACCTTCAAGTCAGCGGCACTGCTATGGGTACCCGCATGGCCTCACAGTATGCCAACATTTTTATGACTGACTTAGAACAACTCTTCCTTAGCTCTAATCCCCTAACTCCCCTAATCTACTTGCGCTACATTGATGATATCTTCATCATCTGGACCCATGGAAAAGAAGCCCTAGAGGAATTCCACCATGATTTCAACAATTTCCATCCCACCATCAACCTCAGCCTGGACCAGTCCACACAAGAGATCCACTTTCTGGACACTACAGTGCTAATAAGCAATAGCCACAGAAACACCACCCTATATCAGAAACCTACTGACCGCTATTCCTACCTACATGCCTCCAGCTATTCCTACCTACACGCCTCCAGCTTTCATCCACACCACACTACACGATCCATTGTCTACAGCTAAGCTCTACGACACAACCGCATTTGCTCCAACCCCTCAGGCAGAGACAAACACCGACAAGATCTCTATCAAGCATTCTTACAACTACAATACCCACCTGCTGAAGTGAAGAAACAGATTGACAGAGCCAGAAGAATACCCAAAAGTCAATTACTCCAGGACAAGCCCAACAAAGAAAGTAACAGAACACCATTAGCTGTCACCTTCAGCCCGCAACTAAAACCTCTCCCGGGCATCATCAAGGATCTACCACCTATCCTGAAGGAGGATCCCTCACTCTCACAGGACTTGGGAGACAGGCCAGTCCTTGCTTACAGACAGCCCCCCAACCTGAAGCAAATACTCACCAGCAAGCACACACCACACAACAGAAACACTAACCCAGGAACCTATCCTTGCAACAAAGCCCGTTGCTAATTCTGTCCACATATCTATTCAAAGGACATCATCATAGGACCTAATCACATCAGCCACACCATAAGAGGCTCATTCACCTGCACATCTACCAATGTGATATATGCCACCATGTGCCAATAATGCCCCTCTGCCATGTATATTGGCCAAACCGGACAATCTCTATGCAAAAGAATAAATGGACACAAATCGGACATCAAGAATTATAACATTCAAAAACCAGTCAGAGAACACTTCAACCTCCCTGGTCACCCAATTTCAGACCTAAAAATGACAATTCTCCAACAAAAAATCTTCAAAAACAGATTCCAATGAGAAACTGCAGAATTGGAATTAATTTGCAAACTGGACACCATTAAATTAGGCTTGAATAAAGACTGGGAGTGGATGGGTCATTACACAAAGTAAAAACTATTTCCCCATGCTAATTATTTCCCCTACTGTTACTCACACCTTCTTGTCAACTGTTTGAAATGGGCCCCCCTGATTATCACTACAAAAGTTTTTTTTCCTCCTGCTGATAATAGCCCACCTTAATTGATTGGTCTCGTTACAGTTGGTATGGCAACACCCATTGTTTCATGTTCTCTGTGTATAAGTATATATCTTCCTCCTGTATTTTCCACTGCATGCATCCGATGAAGCCCACGAAACCTTATGCCCAAATAAATTTGTTAGTCTCTAAGGTGCCACAAGGACTCCTCGTTTTGTTTTTTGTTTTTTTTAAAAAGAGTTGCATTTCATCTGATCAGTATCAAAGCTCTCCCCACATCCCACCCCATTCACTGGGATGAAATCAGCCATGTCATTTTAAATGTTTACAAACTGTGCTGCAGAAGCAAGATATAAAAGTGTGGTAATGATGATGACAGAGACCTTTGAATAAAAACCCTTCGAGATTCCTCCTCTTTTTCGCTCTCTCTCTTTGCATTTGCTACAGAGCAGCTGTGCCTCACACAGATTCACATGAATGAAAATATTAAGGCGAGAAACCACTCACTTAGTTTATTTTCCATATGACTCTCCTGTAATTATTTTGTAAACTCTTCACACAACAATATATAAAAACATCTGCAAAAACAGGTAATTAATGTGTCAAGCCAAACTAATGCATTTTTATGGTGTCCATGCTTCGTCAACTGTAATTAGAACTCTTTTTAAGCAAATGATGATGTGTTTGTTGCAATGTGCAAGTGGTTATTTTAGATGCTCTGTTTACTGTTACCGCAAACAGAATATAAAAACTCTACAGCTACTTCGCTGCGCATAAGCCTCCATCTAAACAAGCAGAAGCAGTCTGCTCCCTCATTTCCCAACAGCTTTGTATATTCCCAAGTAATAAAATACATTTCTTAAAATCAAACTTGGTGTTAGATCAGCTGGCCAGGACACCTCTGACCCATTAGCGGTACTCTATAAATACAGGATAATAAGCCAGCAGCTAGCTATTTAGATTTTTAAGAATTATTTAACTCAGACACTCACAAAAAAAGAAATTCTCAACAATATTCAAATAATCTGGAGGGTCTGACATAGACAAAGAGCATAAATATTGGATACCATGCCCCTCCTTAGTCACCCTGTGGTCAACTGATGAAAAATGAGATATATAGGCGCAAAAAGCATTTTCACAGAATAATTACAAGAGGTAGCACATGGGATACTAGGAATATTATGAAGAATATCTGGGTTCTAACATGCAGTGAATATATCTTTCAATTGTCAATCTGCTGGATGTCGATGTGCTGGCTACTCAAACCCCAGCTGGTTACTTGTTTAGTCAGAAGATCCTCTTAGATATAAAAAGGAATTATGTTGAGGTGTTGGCAATGAGCTATTGAAAATGACTTTATAAAATAAACTTGTATTTAAAGTTTACAGATCAGAAAAGGCCTATAGGTAAACATGTACCTTGATCAAAAAGTCCTTTTGGTAACCTCAAAATGTGCTTCAAATACTTGCAAGAAGTGCCCTGCAACTTGCGTCATTAGACATTTGAGTGACATGCTGCATTTCCCCAAGGATACTGGACAGCATGGACTAAGATGGAAGATTCAGATTGCCCAGGTAGATAGGTAAGTAGCAGGTACTAACAGAAAGAGGAAGAAAAAAGAAATCACTGAAAAGGTCTGCAAGACGTTTAAAGTTAGATGTATACAGCATCATAGGGTCAACAAATGGCTTATCCCCCATATAGAGAGATGCAACCAACAAGCTTTGAAAAAGGCACAGTAATCAAAAGGAGGGTGCCAGCAAACAACAAGTATAACATAAGGTCAGAAATGCGCTCTCTCTCGCTCTCTCTTTCTCATTTCCTTCTCTCACCAACTGTCTAACAACCTCCAAGCCTCCACCTGTCTCATAAGTAATATATTATAAATCAGTTCTTTCTGACGCAAGCACATCATGCCTTCGTACATGCAGGAGTTTGGTTGTACCTTCATTTACCTCACAAGAAGAAAAACACCTTTAGGGCTTCTTCTCTGCTGTTCGGTATACTTAATGCTTTATATCTTCAAGGGACTGCAGACATGTTAACTATTGTAATTAATACAGCAGAGATTAAGTATTATTTTGATGTGAAAAAGAAAGGTTAAGCAACTTGCCTAAGGACACAGTAAATTAGCGGCAGACTCAGGATTAGAAATCAGAAGTTTCTAATTCCCGATCTTATACTTAGTCCAACAGACCCACACTGTTTCTCTCTTGGCAAGTGGGAAGACAAGGCCATCTCCTCTCCCTCCATTCCCCCCCCTCCTTTAAAAAAAAAAACAAAACATGCTAGACTAGAGTGCCATGTTTGGCTGCTAAAGAGCAAAAGGGAGAAAAAGTGAAAACTTGTTCTGAAGATTAAAATACAAGCTTCCAAATGAACATCCATTTCAAAACCTGCTCATCTCTCCCACTCAGATCCAGTATCATACTTAAAATACACTGGGAACTTTTAGATCTTGAAGTGCTTTACAAAGGTGGGTAAACCCCATTAGCCTCATTTAACAGATTGGAGTAATTCAGCTACACAGCTGTTCAGACACTTGCCCAAAATCACACAGCCAATCATTGGCAGACGCAGGATTAACACTCTGGTCTACCGACTGGCCCATGCTTCCATCAGAGATACGCCTGCCTACTTCTTGGCCACAATTACGGTCACCTTTGATTCCCATCCCTGGAAAAAAGGGCAGGTAGATTAAGGGTCACATCTTAAAAAAAACACGGCCCTTCATGAGAATCACTAAGTGCATCCAGGAATGGGGAAAAGAATCAGATTCAAAGAGAAGATACCAGCTAGGTGAGAAATTGCTGTTGCCTAATTATGCACCTGAATCTCCTGCACAGATGCAATGCCAATTGAAGGACACTAGAAATAGTATATTTCCTTATCACTTAAATAATATCACTTATCAAATAACTTTGATGCAACATATATGATGGAATATATCCAGTTATCCTGGATTTGGAAAACCTGTTGACTGGACAGAAGCACTACAAAAGCAGGAAAAATACATAATATACATCTTCAGAGACTCCAATAATTCCTCTAGCACAACCAAAATTGACATCAGGATATTTTTATGGTACAAACTAAGCAGGAAAAAACCTCAAAACACACACACACACGTCCCCTTTATACATCATAAAACACAAATCTGTTTGTTTTGTTTTTTTTTAAAAAAAACCTTTGCAGGTCACCATTAACTTTGTTTTTTTATACACGTTAACAGTGAAGAAACTTGCCATGGGCTCAGAAACTAGAACCCCTTGTTTCCAGTAATTCAAGAGATAATATCCATCCAGATATAGACTTGAGCCCCCCTGCACATTTTTTAAGAATGAAGACTGCGGTCTCTATTAATGTGACCACTGAACAAACCTACACTTTTCTCAACCAGTTGGTGAGCCAGGGGAGGCTACCCCACCTAAGTAGGTTTATATTATATATATATATATATATATATATATATATATATATATATATATATACACATAAATAAAATACTACATAAATCTTTATAGTTCAGACCAAACCTCCAGTTTAAAAATAAGTCAGTCAACGTTCCAGAATGAGCTTGGTCCATCTCTTGCAAGATGAGACAATCGCGTTGGAGCATCCCATTTCAGGAAGTGAGATTCGTGAGCTATTTATTCTTGTGAAGGAAAAACAGATGCACTCCAAATGGATCTGATTTACAATTAAAGATCAAACTAAACAATCACCTCTTCTACCAAGAATGTACAAGGAATGTTACGAAAAAAGAATAACCTTGCAAGCTCCTTGAGAGACGCTCCTATGTGCATCACTGAAACCAAACAGAACCACTTCTGTTCACCTCAGAGACCAGCACAGCCATCAAAGTTAGATTTTTACATTATTGCCAGGGCCCTAGCCTAGAGAAAAGAAGGGCCTGGTTTTTTTCCCCCAGAGTGATTCATGGCAATTGATTGAGTTTCAAGTTAGAACATTCCACTGCTGTAATTTTTAGAAGGCATACTTTGCAGGTACCACAAAAGACGTGGGAGAGTAATACACAGATGCCTCATACCACGCAGGAAAATCATTTGATTGCACTGAGCTTTTGGAAATAGTAGCCCAAGTGAGATTTGGAGGAGGGGAGACATTCCATGTCTCCACCTTCCAGTCTTCACAGTGCTGCCGGGGCCCAAGATTTATCAGATAAATATCAGATCACTTTCATTTTTGCTAGAAAATCATCTAATCAGATGATGTCCTCTCTCTCCCCTGTCCTCAACTATCTGCAGTAAACCTCAGCACACGACAAGGACATTTCCACAGAAGGAATAAGACCAACAAGCTACCATTATCTCTCTACTGATATGTTATTGCTTCTAGGTATCTCATACCCTTCTGTTTTCTCTCTCATGACTACTCAAATATTTTAGACCATATCAGGATTTAAGAACCAACCAGAAGAGGTTGGAAGTTTCTTCTCTTAAAGAATCATACCAGGAATTTGATGGAGGATCTGTCTATGCAATTCCTCCCAAACTCCAATTATTGGGCCATTGATTGAAACAGTAAAACTTTTTTCAGATGCTAAAAGCTTGAATAAGTCACTCATAATCACCCAATGTAACAGTTAAATACTCTTTGTTATATAAACAAGTTTCTCTATGTCCTTCACCGCCACCCCATATATATCCCCCAGCTTGATTATTGGATTTTTCAAAGAATGCCTCCGTTTTCCCACAGAGTAATAAAATGCAAGGGGGGAAGCCTTAAAAGACTTATCCTTCCCACAGTGAAAGGAGGTTTAGCAACACCTTCCTCATTAGTGGGTAACCCAGCTGTTATTTTTGCTTATCTGGTTTGAGGACCTCTATTTTTATTAGTGCAAACACTTCTTACCTCATACGAATGAGACTGCTATCTCCTTATTAACCAAACAAACTCGTGCACACCGTAAGTGAACATGCAATTTGTAAATCTTGACACTGTGGCCACTATTCTGTAGCCCTGAAATTTCAAGCACACTTCTGGGAAATTTGTTTCAGGAATGGGAGGAGGAGCTGAGTCACGAACAAGTCCCCCTGAACGCCACAGCAAGCTAGAATGCTTTTTAATTTGACTGCATAATTAGTTGCTGGACATGTTGGCAGCTGTCAAGGAGGCAGCTAGTAATTTCAGCACCTGGAAGCAGCTTGGGATGGAGGATGAGCACATACGCTAGCAGTTTGTTAATGATCAGCATTGAAACAGTTAATGTTGACATTTTGCCTTCTTCGGGTTTCAGAGTAACTAACTGATTGAGATAATAGTGCAGTTCACTTTTTTGAGTTATTTTTTCTCGCTATCTGCAGACTTCATCGGTTATCTACGCAACCGTGAAGAACAGCATATTTTTAAGTGAAGCCTTAAAGTCTGAAGCACAAATCTGTGGCATCAAGTGGACTCCCTGGAACACAGAACCCTCATAACTTTCCAGGACAAACATTTGGGTTCTTTTAAGGACTCTGAGTACACCACATTTAATGCATGTTTACCTAGGTATTTAGAACCCATATACCTTGAATGAAGGTACCAACTCCAACTCAGACAGTGAAACAAAATTTAACCCACCAATGGGTTATCACAAATCTGAACAGAGTATCTGGAAAAATATGTAGAAATAAGTGCAAAGGTTAAGGCTACCTAGGAAAGTGTTCTGCATATGGAGTGCTCAAGTGACTAACAGGCAGGTATCAGTTAAGAACCACAAATTTCACAGTACATACAAGACATAGCTTTTCAAAAGTTTTATTCATAGGAGTATCTCACTTCAGATAAAAATGTTTCTTGCATTCATAACTGTGTTAAACAGGACAGAAGCTGGTAATCTGTAGTATGTGTGTAAATGTCCAAAGAAACCTGTGATCTGGTCATGTGAGGCAAACCTAGCTAGCATCTGCATTCACACTGAGCTCTGGCTCTATTTCCCATTGAGCAGTTAACAACAAAAAATAATCAGTCAAACTACATGGATTCTACAATGGAAGAAACATCCCTGGATACTCTTCTGTTAAAAAAATAAAATCTGGAACCTACATCAGCACAAAAACAGAAGGAGAAGCAGCAGCCTCCTAGCACTGATAAGAAAACAAAATGGTGCCAGCAGCAGCATGTCCTCCAACACTAGCAACACAGAAACAGGAGACAGCTTTGGCAGCCAAAATAGTGGACGTAGTTACACAGAACCTTACCAGAGAAATGAAAAACGAAATGTTTCCAAGCCTCTCTTCAGTCTGTTCTCGGGGGGCGTTCTACTAAACAGAGAAATATGACTGAAAGTCAGTGAATGTGACACCAAACTTGTTACAGGTCAGAGGAAATCCAACAGGAGTTTGAAGACACACTCCTGACTCCAAGAAAGAAGCTACAACAGCCTGAAGAATGAGGAATTGTAGGAAGGGGGGGGGGGGGGGAGGAAGGAGAGAGATTCATATTACAGTACTCCCAGAAGGTAGTGAACTGCCTAATCCTACTTCTCTCTGTTTTCTTTTTATTTGAAGACTAGCTTCCCACTTACTTGAAGTTTCAACAAAAATTGCAAACCCAAAATTGAAAGAGTAGACCGTACACTCCTCCTAAAAGGCTACAACTCATGCTGGCCCAGCCCCACAGCTGTGAAGACAAGCTGTTTTAAGCCGCTATGGGGAAAGAAAAAAAAAAAGGAACTACTCCTCTACGCAATGGCATGAGCATGTTTCTTCCAAGATGTCTCTGTAGGATTTCACACTACGCAGACTTTAAGCCAGTAAGGAACATCATCAGGCAATATGGTTACAGATGCAGCCCCATCTATCCAGCTTCTTTAAAAATCTTCACCAGGAATGAACATAAAACCCTCACAAGAATCCTTAGATTCTGAGAACTGTTTACACCTTCAACACAGAGATAAGCTCTTCGCTATATTAAAATCAGGTATTCTAGTATTTGTATATTCTGCTGCTTACCAGAAAGTACTATAGGTGGGGATGGGCCTGGATAATTGAGACTAAAAATCACCAGATTTAAATCTGTATTTTGCATTGGTTTACATAAATTGAGGAGCAGGGATTAATTTTTTATGCAAAACTGTGTAGGAAGCCCACTTCAGTAGCTAGGAGGTGGAAATAAACTATTCAGTCGGTTGCTTTTAGGACACCAAAGTTTATACTTTTTATTAAAAAAAAAAAAAAATACATTGCTTGTTTCTGTATTCAACAAGGTCACGTAGCACCAGACCGGACCTCAAACCCATACCCAATTTTCCTTCACCAGTAAAGGCTTACCTCAAATGACACCACTCAATGAGGCATTAAACTCTACAGGCAAAACCTCCGGTTACTACACCTTAAGATACCAGACATACTAGACTAGATCTATTTCTTCTATCTATATTATATTCTGAAAGTTGTGTGGCATCCCTAACAGATCCAAGAATAATCTCCAATCATGCTGCCCTGTTCCTCTGAATAGATGATTTAAACCCTAATCTTCCCCCATCAAAAGCGGAGGTAACATTTTAAACTGGAAAGTTAGTTCGTTTCCAAAATGGCTAGAAATATCATCTAGAGGTCTAAAAATATTACGCACCTAAGGCAACCCTATTTCATTTTTTGTGGGAATGCCTCATTATATATAAATTTCTGGGTTGAAGTTCAAAATGACATTCAAATCGTATTTGTACCTTTCATTCCAGCTCTGTTTGTTGGATATCAGCAAAACTAATGTAAGTGGGTATACAACTGATATTATCAAAATTAGGGCTGTCGATTAATCGCCGTTAACTCATGCGATTAACTCAAAAAATTAATCATGATTAAAAAATGAATTGCGATTAATCGCAGTTTTAATTACACTGTTAAACAATAGAATACCAATTGAAATTCATTAAATATTTTGGATGTTTTTCTACATTTTCAAATGTATTGATTTCAATTACAATACAGAATACAAAAAGTGTAGTGTACAGTGCTCACTTTATATTACTTTTATTACAAATATTTGCACTGTAAAAATGATAAAAGAAATAGTATTTTTTAATTCACCTCATACAAGTACCATAGTGCAATCTCTTATTCGTGAAAGCGCAATTTACAAATGTAGATTTTTTTTTGTTACATAACTGCACTCAAAAACAAAACAATCTAAAACTTTAGAGCCTACAAGTCCACCCAGTCCTACTTCATGTTCAACCAATTGCTCAGACAAACAAGTTTGTTTACATTTACAGGAGATACTGCTGCCTGCTTCTTATTTACAATGTCACCTGAAAGCGAGAACAGACATTTCCATGGCACTTTTGTAGCCTGCATTGCAAGGTATTTATGTGCCAGATATGCTAAACATTCGTATGCCCCTTCATGCTTTGGCCACCATTCAAGAGGACATGCTTCTATGCTGATGGCACTTGTTAAAAAAATAATGTGTAAATTAAATTTGTGACTGAACTCCTTGTATGTCTCCTGCTCTGTGTTTTACCTGCATTCAGCCATATATTTCATGTTATAGCAGTCTCAGATGATGACTCAGCACATGTTGTTTGTTTTCAGAACATATTCACTGCAGACTTTACAAAACGCAAAGAAGGTTCCAATGTAAGATGTCTAAAAATACCTACAGCACTCAACCCAAGATTTAAGAATCTGAAGTGCCTTCCTAAATCTGAGAGGGATGAGGTGTGGAGCATGCTTTCAGAAGTCTTAAAAGAGCAGCACTCCGATGCAGAAAATATAGAACCCGAACCAACAAAAAAGAAAATCAACCTTCTGCTGTTGACATCTGACTCAGTTGGTCTGTACTGCTTTGGATCATTAGTGAGCAAAACTCATCATCAGCATGGAAACATGTCCTCTAGAATGGTGGTTGAAACATGAAGGGACATATGAATCTTTAGCACATGTGGCATGTAAATATCTCGCAACGCCGACTTCAACAGTACCATGCAAATGCCCATTCTCACTTTCAGGTGACATTGTAAACAAGAAGCGGGCAGCATTATCTTCTGCAAATGTAAACAAACTTGTTTCTCTGAGCAATTGGTTGAACAAGAAGTAGGACTGAGTGGACTTGTATGCTCTAAAGTTTTACATTGTTTTGTTTTTGAATGCAGTTATTTTTTGTACATAACTACATTTGTAAGTCCAGCTTTCATGATAAAGAGATTGCACTACAGTGAATTGAAAAATTAAGTGAATTGAAAAATACTATTTCTTTTATTTTTACAGTGCATTTATATTAAAATATACTGTAAAAAATAAACTGTACACTTTGTATTTAATTCTACACAAGAGCACTGTACACTGTGTATTCTGTGCTGTAACTGAAATCAGTATATTTGAAAATGTGAAAAACATCCAAAAATATTTATATAAATGGTATTCTATTATGATTTAACAGTCCAATTATTTTTTAATCGCTTGACAGCCCTAATCAAAATGTTTTCCCTGACACCAGAAGCTTATCCATAGTTTGTGGATAGCCAATGAAAACTAGTGTCCAAGACCTGGCAGATAGAACTAATTAATTATCTTAAGATCTATTTATGATCTACAAGGACACCACACAAATTGTATGCATCATGGTTTATTTAATCAGATGCTCAGCCTTGAAGACTACACTGTACAAATGCTCACTCCACACAACCAAGACTGTTCATCATTCAGATATATACACATGCAAGTGAAGAATGTACAGTCCCAAAGTGGAACAAGCATTCCAGATCTACCATAGATTAGGTATATAATCTTCCTCCAGATTTTCATGTATAACTTGGAGACCTGTAAAAAAGGGTTAGCTATTAGTCCTTACTTTTTCAACCTAATAGGACAGATTCTGTCACCCTTACTCATGTATCTGGTTCCCCTCTATCTCTGTATCTTTCTTGCCTCACCATCTTAGGCACTGTCGGCTTTTTTAGGTTAAAATAAGTAATCATGTTTAACTATCTGCTCCCCATACATCTCAACTTGTCGACGCCCAACTGGGGTATAATTTGGGATGGTCACACAATAAGGAAAGAACTGAAGAGATGGGATTAATTTCTCTAGTACAAATAGCATTTTCTGTTACCTCAGCCTCCCAGTTAGTTTCTTACTAATGTAAATTATGTCCAGCAAGAAGAATGAAGGGACACCAGCTTCGTAGTTAACTCTGGGACTAAAATGACCAAAGTCCTCAAAATGAGGGACAGCTGGGAAGCACAAGGCTTGCTGTTGCTGATTTTTTTTTTTTTTTGTTCATGTAATTCATCATCAACAGGCCTGAAGCAACACAGACTGTTCACCATGCTAACAAAATAAAGAAATAGCCATATCTGTCAGCCAAACTAGTTCTGAAGCCGCACCAGTGGGATTCCACTTCAGGAGAGGGGGAGAGGGATGCAAACAGCCATTGCTGCCCACTGTACGCCATGGAACCGTGCTGCAATAAGTACTCTATCCATTTCAGTCTGGAGGTGTACTTAGAGTACAAGAGATACTACTGCAGCCCATGGGCTCTGGTGCCATTTCGAGCCTGGGCACAGGTTATAGAATTTCATCTCTTTATGCACATGGGCTGTGCATGAACAAAATTTGGCCTAAGATGTTTATTGTATTGATGCCCAGAGCAAAAATAGTACAGCTAGTTCTCAGAATTTAACACTGTCATACAACCCCCTTTATTCCCTGAAAGGCACCCCGATCAGTTTTCTTGCCAGGACAGTAAACTGAACACTAAAGATTTCATGCTAAAATGTCACAGAAGAGTAACAGGGGAAGATACAAGTGTGTTGCTAACAATGCAGTTAACAGAACCCTGCTTTCCACTGTATACACAAAGGAAACTGAAAACCAAGTCAACATCCTTATCTCCTTGGCTTCAGCACATGCAGAATTTTTCACCTCTGGGATTAGTGCCATAAAGTCAAAGGGCTGAAGAGTCATCAGGTATGTCAGATTTTCCATTTACAGAGACTGCCTTTACGGAAGAGCAGACAAATTATAGCTATTTATCATCGGCTAAGGAATTGCAAGTCTGCAAGATTAAAGTAATTCATGTAATAACTTCAAGAATATTTACAGTTAGGAACATGGGCAATACCATTGGGACAGGTCAGAAGCACGAGTGAGTATACCTTATACCAAATCAATAGGAGCGCTTAACAACAGGATAAAAAGAAACTTAAATTCCAGGTCTGTGATGCCAAGTTACTAAACTACAATATGAAAAGCAGTCAGAGGGAACTTCCAAACAGAAGGGATTGACTGTTTGCTACATAGATTGCATTTTGTGATTCTGCTTTTTAAGCGTCAATTTCTATTTTCTTGGTGCCACCAAGTGGCAGCATTCTGAATTGTCACTTTATATGGAAAGGACACCTTCAATCTAATAGTGTCAAATCTGAGACGACAGGCCACACACATTATGTAGTGATGGCATGTGGGGAAAAAGGAAAAAAAAAAAAACCCACCCTAAGATCGGATAACTGTTTTGGCTGGCCTGGAAAGAGACACAAAATGAAGATATTCTGTAAGTAAACCACGAACTATTGACACCCAAGACATTTACAAAGGATTTTAACATGCATATCACTAATACATGCATGTTTTTGACCACGTGAGATATATGTTGGAAAAGATAATAAGCATGTTTTATGAGTCAGAGTTAAGATTATTATTGCAATGTAGAGTGAATATTCACTTGTCAATATTAACAGTAACAGCATATTTTAAATGAAGATATACTGACATAAGTATCTCCAGGGCTAGTTAAGAATATGATGAATTCAAACCCTTCAGAGAGATTAGAGAGTTACAGCACAGTCGTTTAATCTGTGGGTTGGGGGCCACCTGTGTCCCTCAAAGGAGACTGTAATAAGAAAATATGTATTTTATTAGGAATGGAAAAGATGTTCTCTGAACCACACCCTGGAATTTTGAAACTGAAATATTTGAATTAGCTGTGTCACTGTGGCAAAGAGGCTGGGGACTTCTCTGCCAGGCTGTGAGAGCCCCAGAAAGAACTGGATACAAGTTCAGCTGGCTCTACCTGAGCCTAGGGGGAGTGTCTAGCAAAGGATGACTTCTCTCTTTCATCCCACCCTCACAGAGGAGATGACAAGCTCAGAACCAGCAACCAGTTACAGCTCCCAGGTTCTCTGCCCCAGCCTAGTTTAGAGCAATTTAGGGGCTGCTCTAACCTGAATTAGCTGGCTATGGTCTCCAAGGAATTACATACCAGCTGGAGATGGACAGAATGATACACACTCCAATCACTTTCCGTCCCTGATCCCCAATCCCTGGCACAGAGAGCCTGTCATATAGGAAAAGTAAAGTGTAGGTAACAGCTATGCTAATTCTGCACCCACACAGAAATCCCCCATGTTGGGGGGGTATCCCCAGCATGGAGTTGCAGCTGGTTACTACTCCCTTTGTGCTGCCCAAGTGGTAGAAAGGAAGCAAAAAAAGGGCAGAAAATCTGCCGAAAACCATTAGGATGATAAGAATGACCATACTGAGTCAGACCAATGGTCATCTAGTCCAACGGCCTGACTTCCAACAGTGTTTAGTGCCCAGTGCTTTAGAGGGAATGAACAGAATAATGGAATTACCAGGTGATCCATCCCCCCCATCATCCAGCCCCAGTTTCTAGCAATCAGAGCTTTAGTGACACCTGAAGCATGGAGTTGCATCCCTGACCATTCTCGCTAATAGCCATTGATGAACCTATCGTCGATGAACTTACCTAATTCTTTTTGAATCTTGTTATTCTGAAAATCCTGGATATCAATGGATTAGAGAATAAGATTGGGAATTAGGACTGTTGCTAGGTAGCTGTACAAAGAGATAGGAAATATGAGAGAGAGTAGGAGAAAGCAAGAAATCTCAAGTTCTTAGAGAATACTCTAGCGATTGCAGCAAACTAAGAATTTAAAGGTAGATTTGTCAGAAAGGCCTTTTTATGCTGAAGCTGCAAATGCCTGTTTGAAAGGCCCTTGCATTGTGGTTAAAAAGCAGAAGTGGTTATGACAAAATGGAATGTCCTTCAGAAAAGCAATAGTGAAAGGCACATCATCCTAAACGAAAGTGTATTAATAAAGAATGAACAGCAGGGTTGCTACCAACAGATGGATTCCCAACACATTCAACATCCGGAATGAAAAGCATGTTGATAATATGGATAAGTAGGGATAAGATGCCATTGAAAAGCTATGACGTGCCGTCATCCTAATGACATGACTCCCAGAGAGAAGGAAAGAGGTAGATTTATAAACAGTGAGTTGGCTCATCTCTAGCAGAGGATAAGCACATACTCTTGTCCATCACCTACATTTTCCATCACCTACAATACTATTCCTATTATTTTCTTGCGGCCAGTGTAAAAAGCAGCACATTATGCAACATCCATTCACAGAACCATATAGGGGCCCCTCCAGAGGATCGATGCTGTGTGTCCTTATGAAATACAATAAAAATCTGAAAGCCAGTCTGTCTGGAACTACTGGAGTTAATTTCTGAATCCACCCAGTCGATCTGTGGTTAGGGCTCTGCACTGTCAAATGAGACCTGGACCTGGATTCCAATCTTCTGTTCTCAGCAGGTTAGCGTGGGATGGGAGTACTGCACAGGCTCTGAATTCACTCCTGTACAAAGTCACATGCAACTGCTCTGCTACAATTCCTACAGCCAGACCAGAAGTTAATACTAATATATTTTAATTTTCATTGGCTTGAAAGGCTGCTGTAATTTGGGGCTTTTGGGGATCAGAGATGGAAGAGAGAAAACCCTTCCTTGAGTGGCAAGCAGGATGCTCTGTTGTTTAACTTCAGCATTTCCAAACTGACATTTTACAGGGATGAGGTCATGTGTGAATACAATTCTGTTCTCCTCTAGCAATGAAAATAGCTCTATAATAAAGAATTTGGAAAACCATTTATATGTATATGCGTCTTTCAGCTAGAGAAGGCAAAAGGGTCTAGTGGACTAGGAAGAAGGCTAGGAGGCAGAAACACTTCTGCTCCCTGATGTGTTTGGAAAGTTAACCTGAGTCTGTTTCCCCATGTGTCAAAAGGGGATAATTAACCCTCAATTAACCATGTAAGTTAAGTTATGTTACAACAGTTCTGCAAATTCTGAGTATTATAGATAATCATTCCCAATGGTACATAAAGAATAATTCATGTGTAATAAAAGGAATATTTACAGGAGTATACTAGACAGAGAAGACAAACTGCAACTCAGCATTTAGATTGTGGTTGTGCTTCAGGTTTGAAAAGAGAACAGGTATTTGACACTCAGCATTACTGTTCGAAAACAGTCTCAGATAAGAAAACACATTTCAGTTCTCAGCTACACATATCATTTGCCATTTAACAGAACCTCTTTAGCACTTACTAAATTGTTGTTATTAATAGAAGACTAACATATCAAAGAAGTCATCCAATGCAGTGGGAAGATCCATACCTTGAACACCTTCCAGGAGCAGATCGACCCCTCTCCGATAAAAGCTAAAGGCAGCTTCATAATCTTCTTCTTCCTCCTTCTTCAAGGCCAGCTTTATCAGCTCCCCCGCTTTCTCCAAGTAATCATGTTTGCCAAGTTTGTGTCTTAAGCTCCCAGTAAACAGACTACGGCTCTCGCTCTCCCTCTCGCCTTCAGGTTTGCTCCACTCACAATCATAAGCAACAGCACCTTGTCCTAAGGATTCTGAAGCAAGGCTGAGACCAAAAGCTCTACTGGGAGAATTTTGGTTGGATGCCATTCCATCATCTAATTCAGCAAGAGAGTCTACATCGACTGTCAAAGAGATGAGGTCACTATCACTGGAGAAACCTGGAAGTATGATCACAAGAGTATACAAAGAAATGAAAGCAGCTAGTATTAGTATTTCTACAAATACTCTGAGAAAATTTCTTTCTTGTTACCCACCATGTATACTCAAGTTAAGCCTCCATAACTTTTGTAGCATCTCTGGTGTAGGTCAGAAGGACTACTGATGATCTGATTTCCTCCTCTACCATAAGTGCCCTTTGGAATTCTCTATCACAAGACTTGCCATTCCTCTTCCATTTTGAATTTCAAACCTACAGACTCTTTACCTCACCTGTTTTTTTGATATATATCATCACAAGACTTCAAGGGTAGAACTAGCGTTATATACCAGCACTCTCTTGGGACCTCAAGATTTTTGAGTTCCTGTGGAAGAAGCCCAATTTTCCCCAAGTTGGCAAAAGGCTTCCAAAAGCAACTCTCAGCCCAAATTCCTCACTATAACAATGAGAATGCAAGGAGAATAAGCAACTAGCAGCCAATCTATACCTGCAGAGCCCACTCTCATTTGGGCTCCTGGAAATTACACAGCTAACCCTACTTGCGTGGAATATGCTACAAAATGAATTCAGGCTGCAACTGTTTACTGTTTAAAAAAAAAAAACACTTCACTTGTTGCTTTAAGTTAGTAAGACTAAGTGGCCCAAGTTGTTAAATTACCAATTAGATATTTGTGACCCATTGGTTTCAAATCAATTTTAATATATAGGTTATCATTTTTCTCTCTGTATATATTATCATGTATAAAAGGCACCAAGTTTCAACTCGAAAAATATTCTTTTTGGTATTTGACTATATGGCAGATATATAAACAAAGCTATTTCTAGATCTCACCTCCACATTCTGATTGGCTGGTAAGCATCACATCATCGAGTCCACTTAAATCCTTTTGAACTAAAAAGGACAGAGGGGAAAGGCATTAGATATATTTTTACATCACAGAATATAAATTAATTTAATATCAAGCAAAGGGAAGAAGAGACTTATTGATGCAGTCTTGTGGCAGATAGAGAAGTGTATCCGAAGCAACTGCACTCAAACCTGCTTTCAGATGTATTCATTTTGGATTGCCAAAACAGCGACATCATCGTAACTATGATTTTAATTCTTTCAATTCCTTGAGGCCTTAAAGGTTTAAAAAGATTAAACAGCAAAGGTGCCTATTTAGGGGAACTACATGAAGCCACAGTACTGCATTAGTGTATCCAAATTCAACTGTGATGATGGCATTTAATCCCAATATAGACTATTCTGCTCCTCCACAATTTTTATGGAAATTTAAGATTTGAGGGACTTGCAAACATGCATACGCTTTAAGACGACGCACAAGCTTTCAATTTGGAAAACAATATTCCAGAATAACATCCTGCACCAGATGTCTGGAATAAGCCATGAACTTGACACTGCCAGCTGGACCGCAAATGGGAGTTTGTTTTATCATCTTGCCACACATACCCATTGAAGCAATAAATGAATGGGCAAAAGAAAATTCTGAGATAAACCCTGAAGTCTGCTGTCTTGTGCATTATCATTGCAGGCAAGAGATTCTCCACACCACCAGGTAATGTTTCATGACTCAGGTGGTTCTCATAAACAAAAACAAACTCCTTTAGACTTTCTCCAAAGCTCTAGAGACAGAGTTTGGGGGGAAAACCCCACTCACCTTCTCATGAAGGATGAGCAGAATTTTTGCCTAGAAAAGTGGTCTTTGGAGACACTAGTTCCTTTAAGGGGAGTGAGGGGGAAGAGGAGGCAGGAAGTAGAGCCACTCCCATTTGCTCTTTCAGGAAAAAGCCTGGGGGAAGGCAGAGAGAGTGCAGGGCACCATTGTTCTTTTGCAGAAAACAAGGAGCGTGGTACAGACACCACTTCCATTCTAATGGCATGTCTTCACTAGCAACATTAAAGCACTGCCAAGGCAGCACTTTAACATGGCTGTGCAGTTGTGGCACCAGCGCTGGGAGAGAGCTCTCCCAGCCCTGTAAACAGGACCACCCCCACGAGAGGAGTACCTACCAGCACTGGGCGCCTACACTGCCACTGTACAGCGCTGAAACTTGCAGCGCTCAGGGGTGTATTTATTCACACCCCTGAGCGACAAAGTTGCAGCGCTGTAAAGAGGAAGTGCAGACAAGGCATAAGAGAAGCAGGAGGAGGAACAGAGATTGCTGGGAAGCAGAGAGTCTCCTGCGGGTCCTAGAGCTCTGCAAAAGGGAGAGGGCCTGAACTCCTTACCAGGTGGGCAACGGGAGAGCAGACAATTCATTAATAAAGGAGAGTGCACATGGAGAATCTATCATTTGTGCATTTATAGGTGAACCCATAATTTAGGTGCTGAGAGCCCAGAATTTATTAACTGGGGTGGTCAGTTGATTTTGTTTATGGGAAACAGCGATTAGCTAGGAGTGTGGGTTGAAGAAGCATTGATTTATGGGTGAAGTTATGTAGATATGGCAATATATGTTAAATAGGGGTGGTTTTAGATGAGGGGTATACAGGCCCTCCAGACTAGCAGACTTAGTTTTTCCCCCCATTGTAAATAAAGGGTATGTCAACACTGCAAAAACAGACCTGGAGCAACAAATCTTAAAGCCCAGGTCAACTGACTTGGGCTCACTCATACTGCGGGGCTAAAACTAGCAGTGTAGACGTTCCCTCTTGTGCTGAGTCCAGGCTCTATAACCTGGTGAGGGGGTGGATTTCGGATCCTGTGCTCCAGCCAGAACCAGAACATCTACACTACTATTTTTAGTCCCATGCCGCAAACTCTGCGAGCCCAAGTCAGTTGGCCCAGGCTCTGAGACTTGCTGCCACGCGTCTTTTTTTTGGCAGCGTAGACCTACCCATCATCACATCTTTTCCTATTAGTGTCCTGAGAAGTGGATGGCTTAGCTATACTTGCCTGTTTAAAAATAAACAAGAATTTCACAAGAGAGGAAATAATGGTTAAGATGTTAAGAAAGTTCACAAAAATAAGTGACAAGGTCACTTCTGAACTAGTCCTTAGAATATTTCCCAATTTCCAGCTGGATGATACATTGAAACTGTTCTGTGGGTGGGGCAAGGCCATGAATGGATTCATTTTTGGGGAAGAGAAGGTGGCCATGATAATGCATATAGAAAGAAAGACTCCCTAAGTCACTTGTCTAGAGGATTTGGCAATTGGTGTAGGGGGAGAGGTTGGTACGATGTGTATATGTACATGCTTGCAGGGTAGAAGAGGGGCCACTGCTTGTTTGGAGATAAAGGAACATTACACATTTGTACTGTGACGCAGCTAACAGGGGATGAGTACTCAGGGTTAAAAAAAATTAACAGGCCAAATTACCGTACTTGTGTACACCCCATGCAATCCCACTGGGTTCAGTGGGATTGCACATTGCTTATAATGCTGTATTTGGTCCAGTCTAATATTTTCTATGGAGTGAGGTTTCAGAATTAATATGGCATACTATCTGAGCATACTGTTAACATCTACCACCATACAAGTATGAATAATTATTATGAAGGCCATTAACCCTCATCCTTCAAGCATCAGCTACTATGAAGTGATAAATAAAGTTGCAAACAATTGTCCAGGTCTAGCTGAGGAAATTTGCACTCCTCATAAGATTACGGACCACTGCCAGATGCACTGGCTTGTTCTGGTGTAGGCACTCCTCTATTCACATGTAGTTTTCTGCTTGGAATGGAGTTTCAGATGCTGACTCAACCATATTGAAAGATTTCTTCATTTTTATACACAGAACTCCAACAAATGAAATCTTTATACATAAACCATATTGAAAGAAAAAAATCTCTCTCTCCAAGGTACTCTGTTTCAGAAAAAAACTGTACAAAATAGATGTTGATTTTCCTACTCTCTGAACTTTAGAAATGCTTTTTGTTAGGTTGTTCACTCTCTCTCTCTTTGTTGTTAAAATACTTTTTACCTCTGGAAATGAAGCCTCCATCTTTACACCCAGGTTTTGAAACACTGAAGTTAACAGAAGCCAAAATAATGAAATGAATTTAAGTACTAGTCCCCTTCACTGTAGTGTCTAAGTGTCTAAAGAATCATAACCAAGATTTTAAATGGAGGGTGCTTAAAATTAGGCTGTTGAAATCAGCGACCTGACTTTTCAGAAGGGCTGAACATCCAAAGCAGTGTATTTAACATCACTGGGAGCTGTGGCTACTCCGCCCTCCTGAAAACTAAGGCCTCTGATTTCAGGAGCCTAACGTTAGGCACTCTCCACACACACTTTTTTTTTTTTTTAAATAAGATTTGGCCCTTAACTAGTGCACCACGCAGTTTAAAAAGGCAACTGAGAGCCTGCTCATTGATCTAGCAGGGGTCATTGACAATGCCATGCAGGAAACCCAAATTCATCTTCCGAAGCCGGGTTTGCAGGACTGCTACAGAGTCCGCATTTATAGCCCCTGGGAACTAAAGAGTCAAGAGTGAGAGAATGCTACAGATCCTTCATAAGTAAATCCCTTCATCAGTTCCCTTTCAAAAAAGGGAGTCCTAAAATGATTTAAAGGACCCGCAGTCATCCCAAGGCTCCAGAGTGTGTGTGTGGGCGGGAGGTGGCAGAATAGGACTTGGAAGCACTTGCATTTAACAACGTTAAACATGCCTGGAACAGGAATACAAGTCTAGAAGTTTGCATAAATCAGGAGGGGGGGAAAAAGTCACAGTTGAGTACTAGTACTGCCATCTAGAGGATTTGAATATAATTATTTCTCGTTTTCAGTGTTGGTTTTGAATTAATTGTTCTATCCCAGTAATCTGGTTAGATTATAGGCTTTAAGAAAGGACAGCAACCTGGAAACTACATTTATGCCTGACAATGTATATCCTGTAGTTGCAAACACTATTGAAAAATACTATATCGGAATAAGAAAATATACTTCTGTATTTTTTCAAGTTTGTTCATTTTCTGCATTCTACAGAACATAGTGTCTAATCAGTTTCAGTTTTTCCTTAATAATCAATGTGTTTCTCCCTTCCTAAAAAGGGCCCTTGTAAATTTCACATGGAGAAGGAGAATGGTCCAGGAGTCAGGGCACTAGCCTAGCACTTGGGAAACATGGGCTCTATTTCTTACTCTGCCACAGACTTCCTATGTGACCTTAGGCAAGTCAGTCACTTAGCCTTTTCTCTGTCTCAGTTCCTTATCTGTAACATGAGGATCGTACCAGCACTTCCCTACCTCACAGGGGTGTTGTGAAGATAGCTAGACTAAAGGTTGTGAGTCACTCAGCTACTATGATAGAGGCCACATAAATACCTAAAATATAATCAAGTAGCAGAGAGATCCTTGTAAACATTTTACAAAGGAATTTTTAAAAAGGACACACGGTGTGAAGGTTGAACATTGGAATCTGGGGTTTAGAAAAAATAATCAAACAGTGCCCTTTTAAAAGTCATTACCTTTAGATATGATAGCTACCTTCAGGGGCTAAACAGCTCAAGAGTTTGTTCCCTTGTTTGGACAAGCAAAATAGTCAGTCATTATTATATTAGCTTCTGTAAGTTTTAAGAAACTTAAATCAACACATACATAGAATATACTATACAAGTAATTGTGAGACTTAAACATCAAGAGATTCTAAGAAAGGCCACATAACCTGTAGCCTTCTAGCACTGAAAGCTTTTGGAGGGTGTTTTATTTGTTTTTGTTTTTTTTAAATAGCTTATAAAAAAACCAAAGAGGTCAGATTATATCACAGAAGAAAACCAACCCTCAGAACTGCAGTCAGATAAGCTGTCAATCAGGGAATCAGATAAAGGCTCAACAGGACCAATCAATTCAGATCCATCATGCACCTCACCACCCTGAAAAAAGGAAGAAAAATATGCATTTAACTGTTATGTACCAGGTACAGTCTCATTATCGTACAACAGTAAAGGAGGAGGACGTGGTCAATTGGGTTTAAGAGATCTATTCAGCTTCCAATTTGTTTAACTTTAAATCAACTAGTCATTGAACTCAACTAATTGAATAAGCTGAAATGAAGAAAATATTCTCCCTGTATTTGCTGTAGAGGTTACTATTGTCAAAAGCTGGTTCTGCACTGCAACAAACTCTGGTTCCAGATGCTTAGCCAGTGAATTCCACCAGTTCAGAGGTCTGACTTCTTAAAAACGTGGCAGCAAACATGTATAGTAGAACCTCAACGTTACGAACATCTTGGGAATGAAGGTTGTAACTGTGAACAAGATGTTATGGTTGTTCTTTAAATAGTTCACAACTGAACCTTGACTCAATACAGCTTTGAAACTTTCCCTTAATTTTTTAGTAGTTTATGTTTTACACAGAACTGTATTTGCTTGGGGTGGGGGGGTGTTGTCTTTGCTGCTGCCTGATTACATACTTCTGGTTCAAAATAAGATGTGTGGTTAACTGGTCAGTTCGTAACTTTGGTGTTCGTAACTCTGAGGTTCTACTGTACTGTTTAATATTATTTTTGTATTTAATTTAAATTCTTTTAATATATTATAGTAAGTTTATGCCTTAGCATAGGTTTATTTTAAAAAAAACTACTGTATATAATTTTTTTAAAATCCAACTTAAAATAAAAAGAAAAGTCTACTGATCAGACACCGGAAGTCTGGTCACTACAGGTGTGGGAGGAACTGACTCATCACCCAAGCCAGCCTCTACTCAAGTGGCCCTAGCTCCCAGCCCCGGCTTTGCAGGCGAGTCCCTCCTAACCCACGCAGGGAAGGGGGGAGAGGGGAAAAGCAGCAAGTGATGGAGGGAGACGGAAAGAGGAGCAAATGGGCACAGGGCCTCAGGGGGAAGGAGCAGAGGAGGTTCCGGCATTCCTGCTGTAGTGTCCGGTTTTTAAATGTTACAAAGCTGGCAACCGTAAGTACAGATGCTTTTTCTAATTTAAGATGGACACTCAAGTACTTTAGGTCATAAATTTATTTTTCTTAAGCAAGAAAGGGGTTTTTATTGTGTGTTTTTAAACCACACAAAACCTAATCAAAATAGAAATATTTTCAAAAAATAACCCAAGGACAAAATGCAGTTGTTGCAGTACAAGACAACAAAGTGGAACAGTCCAGCCTATTAGCAGTGTCAATACCAAAGCTGGATGTGAATTAAAATAAGCATTTTAAAATTCATTTTTTCATAACGTGTTAAAGGTAAAAATACTCACCTATATGAAGTGTGATTTTTATCTTTATATCACTATAAACACATAGGCTCTGAACTTCAGACATCTATGCAATCTCATTGATTTCAATTGGACTATTTATGTATGTAAAAGCGGCAAAGAGTCCTGTGGCACCTTATAGACTAACAGACATATAGGAGCATAAGCTTTCATGGGTGAATACCTACTTCGTCAGAGGCATGTAGTGGAAATTTCCAGAGGCAGGTATATATATTTATATTTATT
The DNA here is from genome assembly GCF_965140285.1 of Lepidochelys kempii. Lineage (NCBI taxonomy): Eukaryota > Metazoa > Chordata > Testudines > Cheloniidae > Lepidochelys > Lepidochelys kempii. Next base: position 167,253,972 of record NC_136382.1, read on the forward strand.
TATAGAGGACTCTTTGCTGCTTTTACAGATCCAGACTAACACAGCTACCCCCTGATATGTATGTAAAGTTAATCATGTATATATGTGTTTACAGGATTGGGGACTAATAATAAAACATACATTGTAAGAAGCTTTTAGATTTATCTTCTGTAAATCAAAACATTTTAAAATGTTACTCTGCATATGGTGCTTTCAATATGGAAAGAACTATATGCTGGGATTTTTATATTAAAATCCCAAACAAGTTAATTACTGTCCTAAACCACATCCTGAAGTTTGGTTACCATAAACAGTTATGCGCTGCAAAAGCTGTAGTGGTTTGCACATGGCTTCCTACATACAATATTTGTTTTGTTACAGAACTGTTACAATCCCCAATGACAGTCAATACTGAAAAGTTTAACTAGTTTTCCCTTGGTTCAAAGTATATTAATAGCAGCATAAAAATACAGAAATAGTTATACTTTATTATTTCCCTCCAGAGCATCTTGGATCAAATAGCATTGGTATTGCTTTCCAGACCTCCAGTATGTTTAATAAGTCAATGAAAAAAAATTAAAGCCCTTTCCCTGAGCACCCTACAGAATACTGGCAACTTAACGAGTAAGGACACTGTACTTACCCTCTAAGGGCACCACTTCCAGCTCCCAGCCAAGTCAATGGAAAGACTCCCATTTACCTTGAAGAGGGCATCTGATCAGGCCTAAAGTCACTTCACAATTTACGGAGTAAAGGAGCAGCAGCATTAAAACTTTATTTGTATCGCTATTTAGACAAAGCACATCTGAATTATCACAGAAGTATTAACAAACCTTAAAAAAGTCTTCAAACTGTTTGCTCTTATATAGAGCAGGGATGTTGGCAGAAAACTGCAGCAGATCTTCAGCACATTGTCTTCTTTCTTTAATCACAGATTCATCAAACCGCCCTAGAACAGAAATATGAATTGACATTTTTTTAGAAATAACTAAAGCGAACATTTACTTTACAAGAAACCCTCAGAAGAGAATGCCCTGCATCTATGAGAGTCACTCAAATGCTTCAGGAGAGACTGTGCAATCTTCACACTTCGGAGTCTCAATTGTCCCTAGAGTCTTGTCTTCTGCAATCCACTTAAGTGATGAAAGCTGGCAGCCATGACAGGAATCCTTGGCTCTTCGTTCTAAGAATATGTGAGGCAACACTCTTGATTAGCCAAAAGACACTAACATATGTCCACTGAGATCTAAAAGTAACTGATACACGCTCTATTTGACAATACACTCGTCAATGTCAGTCTTAATTATGGCCCCAATCCTGGAAGGAGCTGAGCACTCGCCACTCACTCTCCAAAAAGCATGCAGGGAAAGAGTAGAGGGAGTGCTACTAAAATCCAGATGATAGATCTCCATAATATTCTCTCTCTATTGCCTCGGAAGTCCTTTACGGAGACGATAAGCAGTGTCAGGGACACCCAGCCATGTTGGAGCCACGCTGCCAGTCACCAAGGATGGTAACAAAGAACTAGCCTTCCCTCCAGGATAGCTCCTGGCTCCACGCAGGAGGGTGTTCCTTTCCTCATGGATACAAAAGGATTGCAGAGCTGCGAGGCAGCACAGCCTTCAAAATTCACACTGCTTCCCCATGCCATGCCCCAAGTCCCTCCCACCGAAGGAGAGATTATTAAGGCTCACCTTAGAGTCCCCTCCTTCCCTTCCCTCCCAACGACTGGGGGAAGCAGTGAAGGAATAATCTGGCCTATTAATTATATGCACACACTATGCAACTGAACCTCACTTCCTATAGGCTTTCATACCAATTATGTCACAGCTACTTTATCATGCAAAATAGACAGTTACAAGTTTAAAACAAAAGATAAAGGGACAGAAGTTAAGGGGAACAGACAAGAGAGAACAAAATAGATGGCACGCACTTCTGCATAGAGGAACAAGAGACTGGGAGACAAATTCAAGAAAAAGCACCTCCACTGAAGCATGGCATAAAATAAGGCTGCCTGACATCACTGAAAGCTAACTTTGAAGGTGACTGTAGAAAACCACATAGAACAAAAAAACCAAACCTCATTTACATTAGGGGCATGCAAAAAAGACTAATAATAATAATCCAGATAGAAAGTGTCAAAGTAGGATTTTTTTCAGCAGTCCCTCAAATGAACCGTTTCCACATGGTAGTGGGGAAAAGAAAAAGCCCTTCTCCCCCACCCCACCCCCAACCAGGATCAATGTCTAAGTTCACAAAGCAGCGTTTGGGGTGTGGAGTGGTTTGTTTTTCTAAACTAACAAGGACAGAATATGGAGGGGAAAAAAAATCTCACCTCAGTAAACTGCAGTGACTGAAATTGCATGGTCTTACAAGTCTGAACGCTAAATACAACAAACATACTGACTTAAATAACAGAAACCCTGCTGAAAAAGACGTCAAACAGCCAGCTAAGTTGGAACCTATAACATCGACAAAAAGCACACTGCGCATTTGAACTATCCCATTAAAAGTTTAACAATTGCAATGCTTTTTAGTTCTTTAACTCATGCCGTCTCTGTAGGGCCACTATCAACTATAATACTCGGCGGTCAGAGGTAGAAATATCAGATCGCATTGGCTTGTCTGTGCACTATATATAAGCGCACCCACTTGAGTAAAGCCATGTCACTGACAGCAGTCAGAAAAACTGATCACAGTGATGGCTCCCATTTCCTACACTCTCCTGCCCCGCTCCCCCTCATATTCTCAAGTTGGCAATCTTGTTAACTGCTTCTATATTTGGATGGATCTGTCTCTAACGTCTCAACCATAAATCCTGCGGGGAATTCTGCACCAAAAAATTTAAAATTCTGTGTGCAATATTTTAAAATTCTGTAAAATTCTGCATATTTTTTGTCAAAATAATGCAATACAATCCAGCTAGTTTTAATTATTTTGGTAATTTATTTAAACTACAATGCAATGGATGGAGAATGGTAGTGGGGAGCACTGGAGGAAATCACCAAACCCGCTCTGTCTAATAATAACGTAGCTAGTATTGACCCTTTACTTCTAGTTGTTAGTCAACAAATATATGCAGCCATATGCTATGCTAAAATCATCACTGTCACCTTCAATTCCCTGCATCTCTTGGCCAACCTAAAATACAGTTTCAGACGCTTCAGGGCAACCACCATGTCTTCTGTTTTCTCTCAAGTACTGTGCACATCCATGATGCTACATAAACAAGAGTAATACTCTTGTTTTGCAAATATGTGAACAGCTGTACATAGAGATTACAATGGGTCAAAAACTGGTACCTCAGATTATGTTCCCTTCATGTTTCATGGTTGTGCGGGAATCAAAATGAATCTCTGCAGCCAAACTGAGAACGGTCATTTCCTAGAAACAGATACTAGGATACTTTAACGGTAACAGCCACATGACAATTCAAAGAAGTTTTAACAGCTGGCTCTGTTATCAGCACTTTAAATTCCCATGGTCCATGCCAATGTGTTTTTTCCTGTGAGGAGGGTGGAAAAAGTCCAGGTGAAGTACAGGAAAGCAATATGAATTTTCCCCAAAGGGTTTCATCCTGTGATATAACCAGCACTATTACACCAGAAAAAAAAATACACACACTACAGCTTTTCATTTTCAAAAGTTGTGGGACTAAAGCACGAAATATAAACATTCCAGTTCTGCAGATCTCTCAACTATTTATTCCACTAAAGGTGGAAGTGTATCATGGCTCTTCCATTTCCACACAGTCCTTGATGCCTCAGAGTGTTCTCTTCAGCTCTTTAAGTGCTACAGCCTGGGACTCTGTACAAGTTTAATATTTTCTGTACAGAAAATAAGAGCAGCTGTAACAACTGTTAAAGCTCATTTGTAAACTGCATCATCTGCTATTCTTTGTACTAAAATGACAAAGTTTTAAAAAATATACACATTTTCAGAAGTCAGCAACTAATGACAGTGCTAACAAATAACCAGTTTAAAGGCTACCGCAAAGGGGACAAAAATCACATGATGGAAGGAAGAATACAGAAAAGCATCAATTGCTAATGTAGAGTTAGAGGAAAAGGAATTAATATACAAATGGGACTGATCTTGCAGTTCAAAATAAAACACTACTCATGAAAATAAAATACCTATATGCAACAACTCAAAATATACCAACATTTCACTTTGTCCTCCACTAAACAAGCAACCATAACTGATCCTCTGAAGAAAGATGCCCTGAATAATTTTAAGAAATGCCTCAACTGGAATAAAAGGCAGCTTCATCCATTTTTATTCCTTTTTAGCTTTCCAATAAGTTATCATTTTAACTTGTTATGCATTACCTCTTTTCCTGGGCTTTTCTGTTGCTCTTATTTCAAATGTGATTTTTTTAAAAGAAAGGCTCTTTGTACAAGAAGTGAAAAAGAACTACACTGAATACTTTTGTAGATTCTCTCCCCTTATATTCTATACTGTAGCCATTTGTGTGTGTATAAAACAATAGAATAAGGCTGTCTTTCAGAAGAGATTTCACCCACAATTCTACTCCAGCTCACAGGGCTTGAGCAAGACTGGCTAGCCTCAGATTTAAGATTTCCATCCATTTTAATTACTTTTAAAATCTCTCTCAAGAACTCTTAGTTTCTTTTTTGGGTATCTTACCCTATATGGCTTTATATAGGGATCTATTCTCCTCTCCACTCCTAGAGCATATCTTTGTTTTCAATTTAAATCTTGGACAGCAAATATCAGCTTTGAAAGCATCCTGGATAATGACCATGCTACTCTGTAAATTAGATACAAAATCAACTCGAGATTATATTGATAATATATTCTCCACTTAACTATGCAGCGTGCAAGTGCTGACATGGAACTGATATTCACCTCGGATCCAATTTCACAGATAAGCAAAATAAAAACAACATTAAATGCAATTCAGTCTCAGCTTTGGAAGAGAGCCAAAGCTCTCTGTGTACTTCAGGGGACTCTATGCAGGCATCCATAAAATCCACATCACAACTCAATTTTCTTGCAAATCACTTACATGTTTCACATCCACTATTAGTTATCAGAAGGAAACACCATTTTGTGTTAAATGCAACAGGATCAGGCAACATGTAGTGACACCTATAATTAAGGTTTCAGAGTAGTAGCCATGTTAGTCTGTATCCGCATCATGTGCCAGCAATGCCCCTCTGCCATGTACATTGGCCAAACCGGACAGTCTCTACGCAAAAGAATAAATGGACACAAATCTGACATCATAACATTCAAAAACCGGTAGGAGAACATGTCAAACTCTCTGGCCACTCAGTAAAAGACTTAAGGGTGGCAATTCTGCAACAGAAAAGCTTCAAAAGCAGACTCCAATGAAAAACTGCTGAGCTTGAATTAATATGCAAACTAGATACCATTAACGTGGGTTTGAATAGAGACTGGGAGTGGCTGGTTCATTTCACATATGGAATCTATTTCCCCATGTTAAGTATCCTCACACCTTCTTGTCAACTGTCTAAATGGGCCATCCTGATTATCACTACAAAAGTTTTTTTCTCCTGCTGATAATAGCTCATCTTAATTAATTAACCTCATACAGTTTGTACGGCAACTTCCACCTTCTCTGTGTGTGTGTGTGTGTGTATATTTATTCTTACTATATGTTCCATTCTATGCATCCGATGAAGTGAGCTGTAGCCCACGAAAGCTTATGCTCTAATAAATTTGTTAGTCTCTAAGGTGCCATAAGTACTCCTGTTCTTTTTACCTATAATTAAGGTTACCTTACACGCTTCATTATAAGACCCTGATTTCAGTTGCTTATAAAAGACTTTGCAACTTTAACGATTCAGGCTGAACTTTTCCAAGCGGGGCATCTGCCTCAAAATGAGTTTTAATTGGAAAGTTTTAGCTGAACCATTCTCTGAATAAAGCAGGGGCTCCATGGGACAAAAATATAGTATATAATCATGTAATTGAAGTCTGTTATAACATACGTGCACAAGGGGGCCAAATTAAGATTGAACAGGCAATCTTAATTCTGGCATTTCCAGACTTTTAAGTGCTTGACTTTGCAACCTTAGCGTTCTTTTAACATAGGTTTTTGTGTGCAATAGTAAGTAGAGGATAGAGAAAATGCACAATGTATCTTGAAAAGACAAAAAACTAATGTACATGGTAGTTCTACCAAGAGATACTGTTAAGGAATAAAGCCCAATGCTGCAGTCATTGTGAGTGCAGACCTTTCCTTGAAGTTTTCAGGATTTTTGAGCACAGAGCAGGGTCTGTCTCATGCTTAATCACTGTGGAGAAACCACCAGAAAGCTCCTAAAACTATTACAATAATCAGGCCCCTTGAAGTATTTGTTAGCATTGAATTAGTATCCTGAATGAATTCAAAACATTAATAAGAGTGAGATTTTTACTTTCAGTCTATGTACATTTTAAAATGTCTAGCTTTAGACTGTTCTTAACTGAAAAGTTAAGTATTTGTAGGGTGCTATAAACACAGGTATGGTGAAGAGATGATAGTATTGCCACTGAATTATAGTTATTTTGAGGGGGGAAATCCTTAAATTTAGAATTTTCAGTTGTGAACACAGTGTTAGCTTTGCCAATTTAAAATTTGGCAAAAATGGTTTAATCACTTTTAATCTTAAAAAAAACCCCAAAATTAAAATGGTCAAAATAATTCCATTTTAAAAATTATAGACACATATACATACAAGTGTTTGCTAGGTACTCCATATAGGGATAAGTAAACTGCCTAGTACAGGCAATATCCTGCCCTAGTATTGACAATATCCTCAACCATTCCTAGATACCACATGCATAATATCTTTTAGAAAGAGAATTAGTGGAATAAGAGGCCATAGTCCCATTTTGTCTTGCTGAGCACAAAGCTCTCTGAAATAAGAATACTCTAATTACAAAAATAGACCTGAACAGCTTTGGATTTTCCACATAAATCTGTAAGTAAACAAAATTTTGCACGATGATTATTGTGGCGTAATGCTCAAAAACCAGGAATGTTTCTAAAGGATTTGAGGAAGGGAGGTTCCTACTGCAATTAGGTTCAGAGTCAACTATGTAATAAATAATACATATGGGAAGAAGAAGAGGTTTATTTTTAATTATGTGTCTTGGGGTTCAAGCTACAGAGCCTATTCTCCCTTCGATGTTTTAAAGGTAATCGGAGTTGTATGCACTTATTGAAAAGTGTGGGTTTAGTACCCGCTATGAAAAACCTATAGTAAGCTTAAGGTTAGGACAAAAAACACAAGCAATTCTACACTGAGGAAGACACCCAGGACAAACCCATTTCTTCTTAAAATGGAGCACATTAATCCACTTTAAAACCTTAACATTACATTTCTTGTTGGGAGTAACAGTTTTCAACTTTTTTTGGATTTATTATAATTATACAGTTTGTTCCAATACAACTTCCAATACCTGGAGTTGTTCCACTTTATTAGATGTCCATTTGATTTCACTTTTAAAGCTTGATCACCTACGTCAAAAGTTAATTCTCAAATACTTCTTAAAAAATAATTCTTCAAGGAAACACATTTATAAACAGTTTCCATTAAATAACTCACATTTTCTGAAGCTCTTCTTCTTCTCATTTTTATTACTAAGGACAATAATATAAAGATCTGTGTTCCTAAGAGCTAGTTAGTTCTTGCTACTTATTCCTCACCTGAAGTTATAATCCTCTGATGCAATAAACGGTTGCTCTAGATATAATGGTGATGTCAAAAACATAATTAGATAAAACTGGGAATGAACATCAAATTTCCTAAGAGACAAAAAATTAATTTCCTAAGAGACAAAAATCCTTTCCTTCACTAAATAGTTTAATAATGTAATATAAATAGATCATTAAAAATTACAACCATCTTTTTGGTGTAAGAACAAATGTAATTATTTTGTTTTGTAGCTGACAGTATACAAGTGTTAGTCACATAGCTAATATTTGTTACAGATTGCAAACTCCTCAGAACAGGAACCTCATGTTTTTATGCCTGTAAAGTGCAACATACATCCATAAACATTCAGAGCATATAGTTCTTTAACTGAAAGCAAACAAGAGGATACAGTCTATGTTATTTTGATAACTTCAGTACAAGTCAATAACTTTACAGCCACAGAACTGTGATCCACCCATATCTCATTAAGATCCTCATAATAAGACAAAGAGTTAACTACTAAAACCAAGTAAGTTTTAGCAGTAGCATGTACAAAGGTGCAGCTGGCAGCTCCAGAATGAGATGTATTTATGATTCATTAGCTAATATTGAACAGTTTTAGAAATTCAAAAAGAAGGCATGCTTACCAAATACTATTGCTTTGGCAAAAGGCGGAAACAATTCTGTATGCCTGTTTACGTTTTTATGAATTTGCCAGAGATCTTTGTGCAGTTTCTTAAAGTCACTGTATCTCTTCCAAACAACAATCTGAAACAGAAAAGGGGGAAAAAAGCATTAATGAGTTTAATAGCTCACAGTGAGGTAATTGTTGCTAAGTGTGGCTGAAAGCAAGAGCAGTTTAACATAATTGCACTAGGTCATCCAAAAAGAGTTGCCAACAAACTCTTTACAAAAATCAAGATGCTAAACAGGTTCTAATTAGTATTTTTAGTGGTTTCTTTTAACAGCTAGCTTAGCAAGTTTCTCCATAGGGGAAAAAATTAGGCAATAATTTTACGGTCTCTTGTTTGTAAATCGTTCCACTTTACTTTTGAGTGCTCGCTACATAAATTCTGTCTTAATAAAGTTGTATTACTCCTACTTTAAAAGCTCATTTTGTGAGATGCACAGTTCCTTGATCTGACACACACCATGGCACATCAACCAAAATGGTTTTCTCTAATACTTGCACAAAGGGCTATATGGCCTGTTTTCCTTACCTCTGTATTCTAAGAGTCAGCAATTACTCAGGCATGCATAACATGCTTTTTGGGCAATAGACAGGATATACTGTGTAGCCCCTGCATCTGGCCTCAAATGCATTGTCTAAGGAAATATGAAGATTACCTATGGCAAGTGTCTTTTAGCTCAGAATCTTTCCTTCTCTTATATCTAATCCGAACAGCTACATATGTAATTATATATGATAGCCACAGGCAATCTTTACATATGTACACACCCTGTTCCACTGGCCCCTTTTGACCAACAGAACCATAATGTACAGATGAACTGTGGGGAAAAGCCTAACGGAGGTGATGAAGAGGGGAAGAATGATGCTGCCTTCAATCACACAGTGACTCAATACTGCACAGGGAACCAAAAGGGGAGGGAGGAAGAAAAAGAAGGATGGGGAGTTATTCTACCTCCACCATACACAACAATACGTTGAGCACCAGCAGGTGAAAAAAAATCATGGAGGGGAGAGAGACGAAAGAAAAACAGAGAATGTTCATGAGACAGGGAATCAGAGACAGAACAATTTGGCCCATAATATTTGTGTGCGTAAAGATCTGATTACCTATAAATGTAAGCATGAATTTAAATAGTTTGCCATGAACATCCCTGAACCAAAAATCCAACACCATGTTCTGTGTAATCTGGGCAAAACCTTTGATTACAGGAGGGCAAGGAGACCACTGGTACATTATAACATTGGCAGGATAAGGATTTCTACATTACTATATTCAACAAAATTTAGCTCCACTCCGTAGTTCTACCCAATTGCTGAAAAGTACAAAAGTCAGCTATTAATACAGTTTCCACTGTTTCTTCCCAGTTCTTTGTGTTTCACCCTACAATAGCCTGAACTATAAGTGGGGGGAAATTAGGGCCAGGAAAAGAATTCAGCAATTAAATCTGAATCTAACAGACCTAATAAGCTTTGGTTTATGAAAGAGATGAAAGCATTTTATGTGCCAGCTCTGAGTTCATTCAGGCCCTTTGCCCTGTCCTAATCCACATTAAATGTTAAGGTGTAACAACAGTGACAAAACACGTGAAGTATATGCAGCAGCATATCCAATTATTTTATCAGTCAAATTCATCTCTCAAGTTTTATGTAGTAAAACACCATGAGACAGATTCCAAGTGAAATATTCCTTTAACTGATTTTAAACAGTTTACTCCCCAGGTAGAAATCTGAAAGTATCAAAATTAAGGACCAAATTTTGTTCATACAAACCAAATCAGAAGTGTATTGAGATATCAAGAATCAGATCTAGTCAAAAGGTTGTTGTGGTTTTCCCTCAATTTGACCCAATTTGGTAGAAAAAACCCCATATTTTGCTGAGGCCAGAGGACATTCTTAAACTCATTGGTAATGAGAATATGCATAAATCCCAACCCACACTAAAAATATAAACATTAAGGGGAGCTTGCTACAACATGGTTAAAGCTTCAGTGGTGTGGATAGACCTAACCATTTCTTCACCAGTAGGCCATAATAACGGACTGTCCAAAGCTTTAATCTAGATACATCCTAGCCACTCTATAAATTTTAATCCATGTTGTAACTAGCTCTCCTGATGCAGTTATGCCACAAACTCTACTATACTTTGGCCTGGTCTCCGCTACAAAGATAGGTTGACATAAGCCACTTTGCATCAACCTTGTTGTGAGTATCTACATTTAAATGTCTCTCCCACCAACGAAAGTGCTCCTTTACAGCGACACAGTAACACCACCTCCCCGAGCAAACATTGAGCCATGGTCGATATACTGAGGCCAACACAGTGTGAGTACAGATGCTGTGTTACCTACGTCAAAACTAACAGTCCTCCAGCAGCTGTCCCACAATGCCAGACACCGACCTCTCTGGTTGCAATCACGAACTCCATGGCCCAGAGTCACAGAGACTGGAAGCCACCCACACACTTTAAAACCCCATGAATTTTTTAAATGCCTTTTCCTGGTTTTCCACCTTGATGAGCTCTCTTAGCAGCTCTCCACTGTTGCATTCAACTGCCCAGCTGAAGACGCCAGGTACACACAGCAGACCCTCTCCAGCCTGGATTAGACAAGATATATTGGATCTCCTGGACCTGTGAGGAGAAGAGGCTTTGCAAGCACAGCTACGGACCAGCTGTAGAAATGTTGACATCTACAACAAGCAGATTGCTCAGGGGATGCAGGAGAAGGGGTACAACAGGGCCAAGGAACTGCAGCAAGCAGACAAGAAGGCCAGGGAGGCCAACAGTCCATCCGATGCTGAGCTGAAGACCTGCCACTTTTACAAAGAGCTGCAAGCTATACTAGGTGGAGACTCCACCACTAGAGCACTGCACGGATACAGTATTTACATCCACGTTTGTGGATGTCCACAGATATCCAAGGAGCTGCAGGGCTCTACAGGAGACGCAGACCACGGAGTGGAAGGGTCTCCTGTCCGGGAGCATGAGAGCCACTTGCACATACTAGCTTGACCAAGGACAGCTGCCCTCGAGCCTGGTGCCCACTCCAGTGGGCGGGGCGAAGGGCAGTAGAGCCACGCCAGAGGGACTGCCACGCGTGGCGCTGGCTCCTGCAAGCGTTGGCCCAAGATGCTGCTGCTTTCGCCGCTGCGGTTCCCAGTAGAGCCCTGCAGCTCCTCAGATATCCACTTTGCAGCCGCAGATATAAATTTTGTATCCATGCAGGGCTCTATCCACCATCACCCCACACACCACCATGGATATCTCAGAGTCACAGACCCCTGCCATTAGCAGCAAGCACAAGGAGGAGGAGGAGGAGGAGGATGGGGGACATGTGACCAGAGAGGTCCACCTATGCCACAAACCAGGGCCCGTTTGAGATTCCACTGCAGTTCAGACGAGCACAGGTGAGCCTGATGAAGCGGAAAGAACCTCAGATAAGTGTGAAAATTTATTTCCTACTACAGTGGCAGGTGCAGAAAAAGCAGAGGGAGAGGTACCACAGCATAATGGGACTTCTCTGGCAGCAAACACAGATGCTGCAAACGTATAGACCTACAGGTTCAAAAGTCACAGGCTTACCTCCCTTTGCAGTCCATGGAGAACTCCATTATAGCACCTCCCCACACCTCCCTCAACATTCAACATGGCATCAGGGATTGCATCCCTATGCCTACAACTCCACCCCATTAAGGACAACCACAGATTCATGTACATTGACCTATGAGAGCCACAGTTGCTGTACGCATAGCTAAAATGGGCATGAATATTCTTTCCCCATCTTAAGCTCTGTTCTATAGATTTATTAAGTTTTTAGTATATTTGCTTTTTAACTTGCACAGAACATTTCTGCAGTGTTTTCATTATTCAATAAACTTCTATTGTTTGGAAAACAATTCTTCTTTATTAGTTCCCAATATATGCTGCAGAATGCCTAGTGATACTGAAAGCACCACAAACATACAGCAAGCACCATACAATTCCTAACATGCCCCAAAAACAGCAGGGCCAGGTAGAGCACGGTACACCACAATTCATTACTGTGGCTCACTATTAAAACAGTCTTTCAAAGCCTCTCTGAGCCGTACAGTTCTGTGTTGAGCTCTTCTAATAGCCCTCGTTTCTGGCTTTTCAAACTCAGCAGACAGATGATACACCTCCACTCTCCATTCTGGTGGCAAACATTCCCCCCTTTGCTTCTCAGATATTATGCAGGACACAACAAGCAGCTATAACCTTTGGGATTTTTTTTTCCACTGAGATCCAATCTTGTGAGTAAACAAAACCATCGCCCCTTCAATCTATCTAAAGAAGCACATTCAGCTGTCGTTCTCCACCTGCTGAGCTGGTAGTTGAATCTTTCCTTGGTGCTGTCAAGGTGACCGGTGTACCCGCTTCAAGAGCCAGGGGAGGAAGGGGTAAGCTGGGTCACCCAGAATCACTATTGGCATTTCAATGTTGCCAATGGTAATGTGTCAGTCAGGAAAGAAAGCCCCTACTTGTAGCTTTCTGAACAGTCCTGTGTTCTTACAGATGGGAGTGTCATGCACCTTCCATGGCCAGCCAACACTGATGTTGGTGAGGCATTCCTGGTGATCCAATAATGCTTGCAAAACCACAGAAAGGTAGTCCTTTCTGTTGATGTACTCTGTGGCAAGGTGGTCTGGTGCCACAGGAAGGACGTGTGCGTCATCTATCACTCCACTGCAGTTTGGAATCCAGTTGCTGCAAATCCATCCTCTACAGGGTCCTGCCCATTGCCAAGAGTCACAGTCCTGCATAGCAGGAGATGATTTGTGGCCCTGCACACTTGCATGACAACTGCCCCTGAAGTAGATTTTCCAGCTCCAAAATTATTTCCAACTGACCAATAGCAATCCACAGTGTGATTGCCACTCGCTTCTCCACTGTCAATGTGGCTCTCCTTTTGGTGTCTCTGAGCTGGAGAGCTGGGCCAAGCTCACCACACAGATCCAGGACTGTGCATCCGAAAGTTCTGCAGCTACTGCTCATCATCCCAAGCCTGTATTACGACACAATCCCACCAGTCAGTGCTCATTTCCTGGACCCAGAAATTACGCTCCACCATCTGCAGATGCTCTGTGAACACCACCATCAGCCTTGCATTCCCACAGCAATGTCCTCCAGGAAATCATCATGTCACACGCTGATTCAGTTTTTCTTACAGCTCTGCAAATACTACAGGATTTTGTGTCCTGTGCCTGCTACACTTATGACAACAGTACAGAGCTGAGCAGGCTCCATGCTTCTGTCAGAGATGTCAGACAGCAAGGAGGGCCACAGGGATTGGTGAAATACCTTTTTTTAAAAAAAGGTATAACAATTATGAGACATAGATGACATTATGGGATGGGTGCAGTGTAGTTGTAGCCGTGTGGGTCCCTGGTTATGAGAGAGACAAGGTGAGTGAGAAGTTGACCCAGTAAAAGATATTACCTCACCCACCTTGTCTCTCAAAATTGTGGGATGGAGAGTTACATGCTGGGAAGTTAACTCCTTACTCCCAGCCACCCCCGTGTGACTTGTTTCTGCCCCACCATACATTGCCAACAGTTCCCAAAAGACAGCGCACTGGACAGTGACGAGTTGCACACTGGGAAACCTACCTATGGTGCACTGCACCGTGCATTGACACAAGCACCCCTGGTGAGTGCCCGCAGCACCAACGCAAGAAGCCAAGTATGCATGTGCACAAGCGATATACTAACTGCAGTGTCTTTATGCCAACGAACTTGTGCCAGCAAAAGTTAGTAATGTAGGCACACTCTTTGCAGCGATCAGGCTCAGGAGAACAAAACAAGAAATCTAGGACTTCCCGAGGGAGAGGATCCCCTGGCCTAAGTTTTCAGAAGGGACTAATAATTAGGGATGCTTCAAGTTTTTGAGTGCCCAATCCAAGCTACCACAAGCAAAGGAGTCAAATTCTAATCGGGTGATTGATGAGCACTGTTTTATAGATAATCCCAGAACCACCACATAAAACTGCTCAAGAGAATGAAAAGTCCATGATCATGGAGAGGAATCTGGTTCGGAGGGAGGATGACAAACTGCAATCTGAGGACTAAAGAAATGCAGTAAAGGGTATTTGTCTGGTGAGAGTGTGAATATATTGTTAGTTGTTATAGTTAGGCTTGGAAGAATTCAATTTTTAAAGGTAAATGTCAGTAAACAATTTCACAAACCACACACAAACAGATGAAAAAAATATTTCCACCAATAATCATCAAAATTTACAGGTAGGAAAAGTAAGGAAAATGCTGTTTGAAACTGTAGAGTCAAAATCCAGTGATCCAAACTTCTGAATTAACCTGGTTACAAATGGACTAAAAAATGAACAGCAAAAACAGGTATGATTGGATTTAAGGATATTTACTTTGTATATTCGGACATGTGATGTTGACCACTTGTGTTTTCACGGTTTATAAAAGCTTTAAATTTTGAGTCTCTGTCTGCTGTCATTAAATAATTGTTGACACTCCCCCATAATTTCTGCAATTTTAAAAATAGAAAAAATGCTTAAGTAGTGATATTATCTGTTGAAATTGTATAAAAAATTAATCCAATTCTGCAAAGGCTACACTGTTCTGATGTGATAGGCTGTTTGTCATGGTTAGAATAATTGGAGCACTAGTAACTGTTTTACACACCTTCCTTCCACAATAAACAATGGTTTCTCCACCCTGGGCTGGACACACACAGTTATCATTACCCCTTTACTCCTTCTGCACACACGGCTTTACCTGATTATCTCCCTTCCCTCTCCCCACAGTAGTAGTTGGGGGTGCTTGATGTAGAAGTTGGTTGTGATGGGAGACGGTAATTTGGTAAAGGGTTACGTCCAGAAGGGCTGTTAAAAGGGGAGATGGAAGGCTGCAAAGAGAGGGAAGCAGACTGAAGGCTGCGGTGGATGGCCCATGAATAGCAGTAGTTGTAGCAATGTTAATGTTGTGAGTGGAGGAAATACGTATTGTAAAGTGGCTCAACTTTTCTGGGTTTGTGTCAAGGGTGCTACATGTACAACATGCCTAACTGCTTCACAACTAAGTAGATGTATTTATTTTCTAGGGTTTTTAAAATGATTAATGGTGATAAGCATAGACCCTATTAGGGGGAGAGGATGGAAGAGCAGCTGCTGATAGTCCTTCAGTGACTGTACATAAATCTTTCTCTGTTGTGGGATAAAAATCTGATATAAAAGCTCCTGATGGAGGTTGGGTGCATACCTGGCCACTAGACAGGATTGTGTGCACTGTGCTTAAATGTTCAGTTATAACATGAATAATAGCTAAAAGTGATCCTAACTCAAGCATCTGAAAATTAAGATCTACTCAGGAGCCACCTATTTACTAAATTTTGGATAGACTATTTTTAAGATAGTCAACAACAAAAGTAGGACTCCTGAAGAAAAACTTCAGCCAGAGCTCAAATTCAGGAAGACTTCCTATTAAAAACGTAGGAGAGAAATCAAGTAAAAAACTACACACAAAATCCAGAGAGTGCATAAGAACTTATACTGTATGAAGTTCCACAACAACTGGCAACTGGCTTTTCGCGAAAAAGCAGGAATGTAAACTAGAGATGTCAATTAATCGCAGTTAACTCATGCGATTAACTAAAAAAAATTAATCGCAATTAATTGCGGTTTTAATCACACTGTTAAACAACAGAATACCAATTGAAATGTAGAAAAACATCCAAAGATATTTAATATATTTTCAAATATATTGATTTCAATTACAACACAGAATATAAAGTGTACAGTGCTCACTTTATATTATTTTTATTACAAATATTTGCACTGTAAAATTATAAACGAAATAGTATTTTTCAATTCACCTCATACAAGTACTGTAGTGAAATCTCTTTATTGTGAAAATGCAACTTACTTTTTTTTTTTTGTTAGATAACTGCACTCAAGAACAAAACATTGTAAAACTTTAGAGCCTACAAGTCCACTCAGTCCTACTTCATGTTCAGCCAATTGCTAACACAAACAAGTTTGTTTACATTTATGGGAGATAATGTTGCCCACATCTTATTTACAATGTCACCATAAAGTGAGAACAGGCATTCGCATGGGACTTTTATAGCCAGCATTGCAAGGGATTTATGTGACAGATATGCTAAACAATTGTATGTTCCTTCATGCTTTGAACACCGTTCCAGAGGACATGCTTCCATGCTGATGCTCGTTAAAAAAATAATGTGTTAATTAAATTTGTGACTGAAGTTCTTGGGGGGAGAATTGTAGGTCTCCAGCTCTGTTTTACCCACATTCTGCCATATATTTCATGTTATAGTAGTCTCGGACGATGACTCAGCACATGTTGTTCATTTTAAGAACACTTTTGCTACAGATCTGATAAAAGGCAAAGAAGATACCAATGTAAGATTTCTAAAGATAGGTACAGCACTCGACCCAAGGTTTAAGAATCTGAAGTGCCGTCCAAAATCTGAGAGGGATGAGGTGTGGAGCATGCTTTCAGAAGTCTTAGAAGAGCAACACTCTGATGCAGAAACTACAGAACCCGAACCACCAAAAAAGAAAATCAACATTCTGCAGGTGGCATCTGACTCAGATGATGAAAATGAATATGCGTTGGTCCTCACTGTTTTGGATTGTTATCAAGCAGAACCTGTCATCAGCAGGACGCATGTCCCCTGGAATGGTGGTTGAAGCATCAAGGGACTTATGTATCTTTAGTGCATCTGGCACGTAAATATCTTGCGACGCCAGCTACAACAGTGCCATGCGAATGAATGTCTGTTCTCACTTTCAGGGAACATTGTCAACAAGAAGCAGGCAGCTTTATCTCCTGCAAATTGTAACTAAACTTGCTTGTCTGAGTGATTGGCTGAAGTAGGACTGAGTAGACATGTAGGCTCTAAAGTTTTACAATGCTTTAATTTTGAATGCAGTTACTTTTTGTACATAATTCTACATTTGTAAGTTCAACTTTCATGATAAAGAGATTGCACTACAGTATTTGTATGAGATGAACTGAAAAATACTATTTTGTTTTTTACAGTGCAAATATAATAAATATAAAGTGAGCATTGTACACTTTATATTCTGTGTTGTAACTGAAATCAGTGTATTTGAAAATATAGAAAACATCCAAAAATATTTAAATAAATGGTATTCTATTGTTGTTTAACAGCACGATTAATTGCACGATCAATTTTTTTAATCGCTTGACAGCCCTAGTTTTTATTATTGTATAACAGGCTACTTCTTAAGAAGCCCGAGAGCACCCTACAGTAAGAAAGAATTAAAATCTACCCTCTCTCTCTTTATCACCCTCATCCTCTTCAGTTTACTCTGTTCACCTAACAGACAGGCAGCACTAATGTAGGCTTTTCAGTGACGTATTAGGTAAAGAGGGAAAAAGAACACTTACAGCGGACACCTAGACTCTGATGGTGAACTTATCTAATTTTACCAGTAAGGGTTAAAGTAAAGCTCCATTTCCAATTTCAGCCATGAAACAGGAGCTAAAAAGTTATCAAAGAAGTTTTGTCATAAAAAGACACTTTACTCCTCAAAAATTTTGTTTGAAGTCATGATTCATAATTTCCCCACCCCACCCCATCCCCAACACTCATCACTGATGGCAAAGTTGCAATAGGCTACCTTAGCTATTTGGTTTTGAATTATTAAGACAAAAAACACAGATGGACACAAAAAAGGTTTTCTTCATTTCTTTGACAAAACGCACAGGAAATACTAAATTAAGTAAAAGATACTTCAAAAGTTAGTAATGAGAACATGAACTGAAGCATTTTCACAAATGTAAATGTGTTACCTCCTGGACTTCTTCTGGATTTCTTCTTGAAACAACCTGTAAAACAAAACAAAAACCTGATCAGTGTCTGAATTTCAGTCTGCAGAGTTAAAAGAGGAATATACTGTGATCTGTTGCTGATAAAAAGAAACCACACAGAAGGTGCATATCTTTTTCAATTTGCATTCAGCAGATTTAAGTTAGTTAAGTGAAGTTCAACCTATCAAAATAAGAAATAGAACAAAAGATTAAGTATTTAGTAACAAAGCTAACTGGTATGTTAGAAACTAGCAAATAAATTACAAAATAGATAACTTATGCCTTCTTCTAAGGGCTACATCCCCAAGCAAGTTTCTTATTAGGGAACACTCAGAACTGGGGCACATATGGACCATCTTCCCATCCATTCTTCCAATTCTTTCCTGAAGAAATTGTTATTAGAAACACGAGAGGAAAGTAACATTAATGTAATAGATATGGGTAGCTGTAACTAAGCCATTTTTGAAATCCAGATTGCACACAACCTCAGCCTGGGTGGGTTTTGTATCTTTTAGGACAAAATCTCCCCATGCTACCCACAGCTCAGTTCTCTACAGATCACTTTTCATTTTGATTTTGTCCTCGTGCATATTTGCTACCTGTCACATGTTGGTGTTTTCTGCACATTTGATCACACTGACTTTACCCCAAAGAAATACCTGACAAAGACTGACAGGTATGGCAGCACCGGGCAAATATGATTTTGGTGTTTTTAAAAAAGAAATATATATTATATTGGTCAAGAGAGCCTCTAGAATGCCTGAGTTCTGCATTAGATTTACAAATAGCAATCAAGTCCATTGCTCAAAGACTGAAGGCTTGTCTACACACATGCAAACTAAACTAAGTCAGCTTTAATTCACGCCATAAGTCAGCATATGGACAGTTTCATTCGAAATAACACTGTCCATACACTGACATGCACTAAGATAATTAAAGGTGTGAATTAAACCAGCCTTCGTTTGGTTTGCTTGTGTGTAAGAAAGCCCTGAACTGCAGTGTTGTTTCTGTCTCAGCGGTAAAGTACACTACCCAGGAGAGCTCCAGACCATAGGCCACCTGAAAACTTCTCCTCTAAGCTACTTGGAGGATCCGCGGTGCTGCAGCCAGACTGTTCTCATCTCCCAGCCCTCCACCCCAAGTTTTATTAGATTTACTCTTCTAAATCTTCCTTATGGTTTTCAAGGATCTCTGTGACTTATTCCTCCATGCTTCCCTAACTTCAGCCTACTGCCCAACCTCACTGTAGTGTTCCCATTCATCCTCCATTTGGTTTTTGGAGGGGACTAGACTGAGGAGAACGGGGTTATTTTTCCATTATTCTACCCCATCAACCTGAAACACTCTTCTTCCCAAACACTGAGTCACTTCTTTCAAATTGCACCTTAAAACTCTCCTGTGCCAGTTTAGCCGACAATTGACAAAACCTTACACACCTTTTCCCTTGCTGTGATTAGTCTGAAGGCCTATTTGCCTCTTTACTGCAGTTATGTTTCAGCTGTTCTTTTCCTTTCACTCTACTTTCATGTTTGTTTCGGTCTATAGCAGAGTCCACATAGCTAGTTCAGTAAAGAGTTTATACTCTCTCCCTGGTGAGAATTTTAGAACACTTCATAGGCAAACCATGTGGAGGGGTGCGTGATGGCAACTTAAACAATCTTTACACATCACAAAAGAAGCAGTAAATGGCATAAACTTTTTTATTTTGCAGTTCACCTTTCAGTAAAGCCTACAACAGTTTTGTGAGGTTACAGTAAATAAGTTACTCAAATGGGTAAAGGGAGACCTAGAGCAATGAGTGATTATACAACAAGCTAGTGAGAGTCAGGAATAGGACCCATATGTTTCACAGTCCCTTCTTCTACAGATTACATCGTCTTCCATACCTATTGCCCAATTCCATCTGCAAGTCACTGTACAGTAATTATTTATTTATATGCTGGACTAATTTGTTCTCCATAGCCTTTTCATAAAAGTCAACACAGGCCAGAGACCTCTACAGAGTTCTTTCACTTTTACCGATCCTATCATCAATTCAGATAGTTGGCATGAGGGAATATGGGTTAACAACCCCATAAATCTCAAGCTCTAGGAAGATAAAAAGTTGCACAGAAAAATCTCAGCATGGAATGATGCAACCAGCATCGTTTGTAAATCCTTAATGAAAGCAGCTTTCATCCACAATAATCAATAGGCTATCAATAGATAGCACACCTGCATATACAAACTGATGAATACATAACTAATACTGTACGTTCTGGAAACAACAATCATAAAACAGGACCATAGGAATCTCCCTTTGTTACTTAACAAGATGGTCAGAATATCCTATGTTTTTGTCTGCTCTGTAAACATTCAGCATCAATAAATAGCAGACTTTTTTAATAAGAAACTAATTTTTAAAATCTCTCTTAATTCTACACTGGATACTATACTCTTGTGGTGCCTCTTTTTTTTTTTTTTTTAATCCTTTCATATCTTTTCTTGAATTCAATTGTTGGAAATGAATACAGGACCTGTAATGCTTCTCTAAGGGCTTGTCTACACTACCCGCTGGATTGGCGGGCTGCAATCAATCCAGGGGAGGGAGGGGTCCGATTTATCGCGTCTAGTCTAGATGCAATAAATCGACTGCCGAGCACTCTCTCATAGACTCCGGTACTCCACCGGAGCGAGAG
This sequence comes from Lepidochelys kempii, assembly GCF_965140285.1. Classification (NCBI taxonomy): domain Eukaryota; kingdom Metazoa; phylum Chordata; order Testudines; family Cheloniidae; genus Lepidochelys; species Lepidochelys kempii. Next base: position 167,274,836 of record NC_136382.1, read on the forward strand.
GCGCAGGCGGAGTTGATGGGGAGCGTCAACCATTGACTTACCACAGTGAAGACACCGCGGTAAGTAGATCTAAGTACGCCCACTTCAGCTACGTTATTCATGTAGCTGAAGTTGCGTAACTTCGATCGATCCCCTCACCCTCCCCCCAATGTAAACTAGGCCTAACTTCGCAGATGTATGTAATGTCTTTCACAGTACAAAAGTTTAAATATATTATGTAGAATTCACATCTTACATACAGTTTCCACATTGTGCCAGCCTTGCTAAAAATATAAAAGGAATGTTTTCAGGGCTTCCACACTGTTAAAGCTGGCTTTCTTTTAAAATCATCTCCTAAGAACAGACCTTAAGAAAAATTTCCCAAAGTTAGTTCAGCTTAGCATTCAGAAAAGTCTCCAATGAGACCTGTGCATTTGGTTTAGATGTTCAGGACACTTTCAACATGCAACTCTCCTACTCACGAATATTAAAATGGTATTTTATATTTGACAGTAAAGTTCTCTTAACCTATTAAACCAGTTTTACAGATGATCCACAAGTACAGAATCAAAAGAAATCAGAGATCTCTAGTAGAATGTGCTGAATACCCGAAATAGCTAGCATAAGAGGGGTATTCAGTACACTGGGCAGGTCAGCCTTACTTTTTTCCATGCAGTCACCCAAAGCTGCAGATCACCAGTTCACGGTATGAGTGACACAGCCCCAGCAAGCACTGTGGTAGTGATGTCATATCAACCATGGAGCCAGCCAACTGCATGGATGGGAGGGAGAAAACAAAAAGTGGTGGGGGTCAGACAACTGCCTTAAACAAAATATTGTTACATAGTTTTGAACAGCTTCTTTTAATATTCTCCACTGTCCCACGTTTTTACCCCCAGCCCAGTTATTATTACATGTCCGATTAGAGCATAAGCCTTTAGGAGGCAAGAGCTCTGAACATTTCTGTGTTTGTGAAATCCCAAGCACGTTTGGGCACAATGAATAGTATTTTATCACCTCTGGGCTATAAGGTTAAAATACTTTAAAGAACTAATATTTGGGGATTTTAAATTAAGAAAAATCTGAATTACTCTGTCCACCAGCAATTTGTGTGAACTGCCATGTGTCACTTGGAGTAGAAGCTGAGAACCTGCAACTTCAGAGACCTGAGAAAATGTTGACATTCCCCCTGACTTATATACAACTTTCATTCCGATTTGGAGAATTCAGCACATGTACTACAGCTGTGTGATGCTGTATTTCAAATTAATATAAGTCAAGCAGAATACAAAAATTAGTGAAGAATTAGAATTAAGATAAATACAAGACTGTGTTCTACTGTCCTGACTAAAGGGGCATTGCTTTCAGTTCCACCAATGAAATTAAGCCACTATATTGACCTCTTGGATTAAGCCTGTGAACTGAGTTAATCAGGATGATATGTGGAAAAACTAAATGCCTTATCTTCCTTGCCTCTGTCCCATGACAAGCTTCTCTAGCACTGAACCTACAGGGGAAAAAGTGTTTTTTCTCAATAAAAAAACACCATGTTTTTATTGCACTTTAATTAGTGTTTAAACATCTTACATTACCCTATGATGGAATAATATATCATATCTAGAACAAAATATTATTCAAGTAGTCTATGGTCTTACAGTTAATGCAGAAAACTGACACGGAGACAAACAGCCTGAGAGCTATGTTTATTTATATATCTACATTCTACACAGATAACTTTCTAGATCCTCTTCCTTATATAAAGATAGGATATGTGCAAATATGGACAGCTCGCACAGGCAGAAAATTTACAGCAACAGTGATTGCAAAAGGACACGTCACTTCAATAAAAGTTTGCATTTCTATACCACTTCCTATCCAATGATCTCAAAATTAATTAACTGAACTCACAAGTCCCTCCCACTCACTGCTATGCAGCATTATTCCCATTTGTGAAAAAAGAAGGTGGAGGTACAAAGAAGGTAAGAGGCTTACCCAAGGGAACCCAAGAAGCCTTTGGCAAAACTAGGAACAGAAACCAGGTCTCCTAATTTCCAGTTTTTTCTTCCAACGCAAGGCCATCCTCCCCTCTTACAAGGGCCAGATTCTGCGGCGTTACTCAGACTGAGTAATACCTTGCTCTGTAATTAGTTCCACTTATACTCCTCAGTGACTAAACAGTCATTAGCCAGAGAGAGAGAGAGAAAATGACTATGTAGTCCAGTGTTTAGGACACTCACCCGGGAGATGGAAGACCCAGGGTACAGTCCCCCTGCTCCAGTCGCTCTTCATTATTTATCCACAGTGGATTAGCTTCAACAGGAGAGATTGAAGGAGCCCCACTTCAGAATATGTCATAGCTAAGTGATTAGAACAGTGTCCTGAGAAGTCGGAGAGCGCTGTTCAAATCCTGTCTCCCTCTTTGTCAGAGAGGACGGAATTGAGCCTGTGTCTTCCCCATCCCAGCTGAGTGCTTGAACTGGGCTAAGTTACAAGGTGGGCACCGCCTCCTCTAGCCATTTTGTGTAGAGCAAGACAGGAGTCTAACTCATTCTGACAAGAAATGCCTTATTGCCTAAGTCATCTGACTCCCAGAGAGGGGTTTCCATTCATGAAGCATTATGCTGTGAGAGGCACTTCCCTGTAGCCTGGACTTAGGTGCCTATCCCTGGGAGGGGACAGGGATTGGGACATACCCCTCTCGTTGGCATCTCCCACTGGCTAGTTTAGGCAGCTCACCGCCTAGCACGCTGGCTTTCTGGATCCCATTCTAAGGCACCTCTCTCTCTCTCCCCAGTGTACAGGAGCCTAGATGCCTAACTGAGGCTTTGTGGGTCATAGTGTTGTTCCTGTGATTTTCTCGGCACCTAAAAGTTAGGTGCCATGCCACTCACTTTGCAACGCCTAAGACCCTTTGTGGATCCCACTCTTACCCCCTATCTGTCCATTACAGAGCTTCTTGCATCTTCCTCAGAACTGTGATTCTGGCCACTGTGAGATACAGGATCCTGTGTTAGATGGACTTCTGGACTGGTCCACTATTGCAGTTTTAAGGCAGCTAACAATTTCTAGGACAGTATTAACAGTTCCATCAGACAGAACAACTATTTTCTGTCACTAAGCAGCATTACATTACCAGACTTAAGATGCTATCAGAACACCTGTGTAAGTCAGAAACTCAACAATAGAAACCAACACTGTCTCATAGCTTCTGACCGATGATGCACAACTAAGAAACACGCAAAATCAAGAATTACTGCATATACACTAGAGTCCAAACGTTCAGGTTACCAGTCTGTCAGGTTAGGGCAAGTCCAAGGAACACTTATGAAGGTATTTAAGGCTTTTCGCAACTCCAGCACATTTGGTCTTGTGCTGTGCTTAATTTGTCCCAGGGCTTAGCACCTCTGAGCTAGGCAGTTCATAGCCCCAGCACCTCTGGGCTTTGCAGCTCAGTTATTAAAGTAAAATAAAAATTGCTTGAGTCCCAGCACCTCTTTCATTATAAATTAAGCACTGGTCTTGTGTAACATGCACTTTGGAGACATTTATCCAAACACAGTCTCCCCTCTAGCTTTATTTTTTTTTTTAAATTACAGGATAGAGAAATTCAAAATAAAACAATCACCTTCAAGTGCTACTGAGGAAACGTTAAGCAGACCTGCAGTCTCTCATTCATTTGGAAGTGGCAGGGGCCCTCATTTGAAGACTCATTTTGATGACACCTGCTGAAGTCTGACCCTCAGTGGACCAAGCTTGCTTTTTTAATTTTTTTAAATAAAATAAAAACCACCTTCATTCAAAGTACCAGAGCTTGAGACACAGCAGGTCTGGGTAGCTAGTGGCCTGGTAAAACCAGAAGAGCATGAGGCAATGTGCTTTAGGCTGGATAGGGCATTCCCTAGTGTCAGGGTTACGATTGCTCTTTAACTGTTGGGATAATCTGCATGGGTGGAATATTACTGAAGTGGACTCAACTCCTTGAGTTAATACTTATGAAAAAATTAAGATGAGTATACAGCAAAGGGGAGACAGTACAGGCCGAGTTACAGCAAGCATCTAATTTTAAATGTCTCACTGACATGTCGAAATCATCTTCTTCCAATCCCCTGACGGACAAAGAGATACTGTAAAGCAGACTCCCTTATGAAGAAGTCTCATTCATTCCTTCCTCCCACCTCCTCTCCTCACCCATCTATCCCCATCACATGTGAGACTCGCGGCAGATCTGAATGAAGCTGGACAGGCATGCTGGGGATGCTCAGAACCTGTCCCACATTTGGGGTAGATGGGTGAGGTGAAGGGAAGATGTTCTCTTTCTCATCCTCCTCTCATTAGGGAACAGGTGGGAGGCAGGAGGTGATGAGGTGGATATGCTCTTTGATAAGCCCCCCATAGATGCAAGTCTAGGGTAAGGAATAGGGATGATCTCTGCTCTAGCCACCCACACACTTCCATGCACGAGGGCAGGTCTGAGAAGCTTCATCTGGGCCCTCTGTTGGGAGAAGCTCTGTGATGGGGTGGATACTTTCTGCCTGGGGCCACATTCCCAGAAGCAGGTCCGGGATTGGCAGGGAGCGGGGAGGGATGCTCTCTGCCCTCCTCTCCATTCAGTGGCATGTCCGGGACTGGTGGGGAGGGAAGGAGGAATGCTCTCTATCCTCACCCCCCCCCCCTTCAGAGGGGAAGATTGGGGAGGACGGCTGCTCTCCGCCTGCTGCCATTCACAGGGGCAGGTCGGGGATGGAGGGAGGGAGAGATGCTCTCTGACCCCCCCCCCTTCAGAGGGGCAGGAAAGAATGCTCTCTGCCCCCCTCCCATTCACAGTGGCATGTCCAAGACTGGGGGGGCAGGAGGAGGAAGGGATGTTCTCTGCCTGCCCCCATTCACGGGCAGGTCAAGGACTGGGGGGAGGGAAGGACGCTCTCTGCCTGCCCCCATTCACAGGGGCAGGTGGTGGTGGGGGGGCAGGGAGGGATGCTCTCTGTCCCCCACCCCCATTCACAGGGACAGGTCGGGGATTGGGGGTGGGAGAGATGCTCTCTGCCCCCCGCCCCGCATTCACAGTGGCATGTCCGGGACTAGGGAGGGGGGGGAAGGGATGCTCTCTGCCCCCCATTCACAGAGGCAGGTCGGGGGCTGGGGGGGAGGGGGTTGCTTTAAGCCCCCCCTGCTCCCGGCCCTTGGGGAGCGACCCGCTAAGAGCGGAGCTGTCCAGGTCCCCGCCGCCCCGGACTCACCCGAGCGGTGACCTTATACACGGTGTATCCCCGGGGGTGGCGCTGGGGCTCGGTGACCGTGTAGAACCGGGCCAGCTCCCCCGCTAGCTCCCGGGGGCAGCTCATGCTGGCCCCGCCGCTCAGAGCCGCTGCGATCCACTCCCGGGTCAGGCCTCAGCTGGAGGCGGAAGCAGCTCCGAGAAACTCCCCTCCCTTCTCCCCGGGGAGGCTGCCGGAGACCAGGCGCGCCCCACCCACCCCCCGAACCCCAATCCGGAGCCGCCCGAGCCGTGCACACAGCCAGGGAGGCTGGGCTGCAAGGCCGGATCTGTGACCTGTGGGGACAGAGCGTGCTGCTCCGTTTCAGCCAGCCGCCCGCACTGCCCCGAGCCAGCGGCCTTCAACCCACCGGCGGGGACAGCGGCAGCAGCCCCGCTGCTTAGACAGCTTTAAAACCACAAACGTGGCTTCGCCTTGTGCAGCTGCTGCGGCGCCTGGCACCGGATCGCCGGCTCCGAGAGCGAGGCCGTGTTCCCAGGGCCTGGGCACCACGAAGCAGCTGCGGCGGCGCTGAAGCTTGTAGCTACTGGGTCGGTGAACAATGGTTTTAGTAGGCAAAGAATCCTGGGGCACCCTATAGACTGAGGCGTATTGGAGCATAAACTTTCGTGGATGAATACCCACTTCGTCGGATGCATGCAATGGTTTTAGTACTTTCTTTCCATAGCATCTTGCATCCAAAGCACCGCACCTGACAAGTATCGGCTAGTTAAACATTCTGGAGGGCGGATGTGAGATAAGCATTTTACAGGTGGGCAAAGGGAGACAGTTTTTTCTACCATGGGAAAACCAGGGGCATTTTAGGATTTGTCTTCATTAGAGGTCGGTTTATCTTGAGTTAATTAGCAGTGAACCCGAGCTTTAAAAACAAATAGAGTGCAGGCATGATTTAAATGTTCAGAAACATTCTAATTAAATGTGAGTTAATGCCTTAACAACTAGGTCCTGTCTGGACTAAGACTAGTCTCATTTTTGAATGTGTATTAAAACACAAACCCGTTTTCCTAATATAGGCACAGTTCTGATGTATAACAAAGCTCAGCTAACTGACTTTGTTAATCCTGGGGAGGGAGGAGAGTTTAAGGTTAACCATACCCAGCTAACATGCTTTAGATATGACTGTCTTTGACTATGCTAGGTGCTAAGTGGTGTTTAAAAACATGTTAATGAAAACATGTAAACATGTTAAGGTATGTTTTAAAACCACCCCTACCTCATCACCCTGTGCCCACATTGCAGAATGGTAGTGTTACCAGCACTCAAGCTTTAGCATCTACAGTGCACCAGGTTTTGCTCTTATTGTGGACAAGGTGCATATCATGTTTAAGAACATATTAGCTGGCCACAGTTAACTTTGGGGTTAAACTTTCATGCTTGGAACATTGTCTACCCTACTGGTGAGGAAAAGGAGTACAGACAAAAGTAACCTTTGAACTGCAGGCAGAGGCAGGCGGGGGAGTGGAGTCTCATAGCATGGAGTATACTACTGGTGCAAAGAGTACAAAGGCAAGGGATACAAATTTGGATGTATTATACAGATTGACTTGGGATATATTATGCAGTCTTTTTTCTCCAGGGATTCAAGGAATGGATTCCAGATTAATTTAAATGCCCATTTTCCCTTGCATATAGTAAAAAGTCTTCCCTAGAAGACTTTGGTCACACAGACTTGAAATCCGTATTGCATTAGTTTCTCAGATTTCCATGTAATCTTGTAACCTTTCCCTGTCCCTCAGCTCCTCTGTTAAATCTGACTTCCCCAAGCATTTGCACTGCTTCAGAAGGGAGCAGGAAATACATTTCTATATTGTAGTTTAAATGAATTATTACTCAAAGTTCTGTATTAATATGCCTAGTAAGAAATCTATTTGTCAAAAAAATCTTTCCTGAATCTTTTTTGTTGTCTATATTGTTAGAGACATACTTGCTAACAGGTATTTTGAAATAAATTACCAAAATAATTGAAAACAGTGTGATTATATTGTGTTATTTTGACAAATAAAATATGCAGAATTTTTAAATATTGTGCACAGAATTTTTAATTTTTTTGACAGAGAATTCCTCCAGGACCAAATACTAAATTTACATGTAAAGAGACAGATGAACAGTTTTTTGTCTGACAAAAAACTGTTCATCTGTTTTTCACCTTTGCTGGTGACCTGGCCCTAGACACGGACATTAAGAACATAATTTTAACTGTATATACATAATTAGGGCCCTACAAAATTAATGGCCATGAAAAACACATCACAGACTGTGAAATCCAGTCTTCCCCCATGAAATCTGGTCTTTTGTGTGTGCTTTTACCCTATCCTATACAGATTTCACAGGTGAGACTAGCATTTCTCAAACTGGGGGTCCTGACCCAAAAGAGAGTTGCAGGGGGGTGGGGGTGGTCACAAGGTTATTGGGGGGGGGTATGGCATTGCCACCTGTCCTTCTGTACTGCCTTCAGAGCTGGGCAGCCAGAGAGCGGCAGCTGTTGGCCAAGTGCCCAGTTCTGAAGGCAGTGCCCCACCAGCAGCAGTGCAGAAGTAAGGGTGGCAATACCAGACCATGCCACCCTTACTTCTGCGCTGCTGCCTTCAGAGCTGGGTGGTGGGAGAGTGGCAGCTGCTGACTGAGGGCCCAGCTCTGCAGGCAGCAGCGCAGAAGTAAGGGTGGCAATGCCACACCATGCCATCCTTAGTCCTGTGCTGCTGCTGGCAGCGGCTCTGCCTTCAGAGCTGGGATCCCGGCCAGCATCCACTGCTCTCCAGCCTCCCAGCTCTGAAGGCAGTACCGCCACCTGCAGCGGTGCAGAAGTAAGGGTAGCAGTACTGCAACACCTCCTACAGTAACCTGGCAACTACCCCACAACTCCTTTTTGGGTCAGGATCCTGACAGCTACAACACCCTGAAATTTCAGATTTAAATAGCTGAAATCTGAAATTTACTATTTTTAAAATCCTGACTGTGAAATTGACCAAAATGGACCCTGAATTTGGGAGGGCCCTATAAATAACTCCTTACACAACATCCATACATGCATTTTACAGTGATATTGATGACCACTGTGACACCAGCTTTTATTTGAGTCTTTACATGACACGATTTGGTGCATTAGAATGTACATACCAGATTCAGGAGATTCCGTGCCACTTCCCAGTTGGCACTAAGAGGTTCCTGGGTCACAGCTGGTCCTTTGGAAACTTATAACTACAGAACAGTAGCAGGCCCATAGTTCCAAGAATGGCATCTAACACTGCCTTGGTAACCCCAATGAAACTTTCCATTGGGAGTCTTATATGGTCTCAAAAAAATCTGCATGTGGCAAGAGGGAATTTGAAAGTTCAGGTTTCAGAGTAACAGCCGTGTTAGTCTGTATTCGCAAAAAGAAAAGGAGTACTTGTGGCACCTTAGAGACTAACCAATTTATTTGAGCATGAGCTTTCGTGAGCTACAGAATGCATCCGATGAAGTGAGCTGTAGCTCACGAAAGCTTATGCTCAAATAAATTGGTTAGTCTCTAAGGTGCCACAAGTACTCCTTTTCTTTTTCTGAAAGTTCAGTTACTGTAAGAAGCAGATTTGAGTGATATCATGGCTGCAAGGTACAATACCCAAGTCCTTCTGTTGGTGTATATTAGTTATATTTTCTCTTTGCTATCTTTAGAGATGTTTCCTCTGTGTGATCCTAATAGAGACTGTTGTCTATATGTAGATAGTTGTTTTTCCTTTTGCAGTAACTACCTGGGTTCTTACCTAGATATTATTAAATTTGGTAATTTACTGCTAGCAAAAGGTGAAATATTGCAGACTGTTAGCCATAGAGGTTTTCCCTTACAGGTCTGCCAATTGGCCTAAACCCTCCTGTGAGGGTGAGGTTTATTAATTCAACCTCCCATTAAATCCTTGGCCTTTCCAAGATTGTCAGAAAGGTGCCCATTGCCAAAAAGAGAGATAACCTTTTTGTTAAAACACAAAACTGGGAATCTCTCAACCAGCCTCAACTATATAAAAAAACTGTAGTGGGTAAATTAGATATGGAGCATTGTATTGGTGACAAATATTCCTCAATAGACATCCCTCTGTTTTGTATTATGAACATTTTTTCTGGTTTTCAAATTCATCAATGTAATTTGTCTTTTATCACATGTATTTTCTGGGAATTTAAGAAAATGATCCAGAGATATTGAGTTGACTTTTATAAGGGTTACATTGGATGAGCTGGATACATGTTTACATATTTGAAAGTGGCAGTTTGACAAAATTTGAGATCCTGTTTTTCCAAGTGATGTTCTCTGTCCAGTTTGCTGGTCTCAGCTCATGCTGTTGTATAAGAAAAGTAACCTTAATGCAACATTATGGTTGAGACAGTAAATGCACAAAAGTGCAGAAATTTAAAGGTTTTAACCTCACAGCAGCCACAACTCTTGCATACTTGCACATGAGTAATATTTCATTTTACAGTCTATTTCATAGTCTAATTATTTATTATATATGCTCAGAGTAGCTAGATTAAAGTCACTGTGGGAACCAGAACTTCGAGTTTTGGCAAGTTTCTACAACTTTCAAACCTAAAGTTAAATTAACAATTTGCTTGCATGAATTTCTTTGTTCTCTGCAACAAATTAACAAGGGACAGCACAAGGGAAAGAGGGAAAAATATTTAGAAGAGAAAAAAGTAAAGTGCGTTTACTTGCCTTCACATAATCAAGCCATTTCAACTCATGCGGGGTTTTGATCAACACATCACAGGATGTATTTATACGCCAATATGTACAAACTTTGAAACTGCACATGCCAACGTGATTCAAGGGAAGCCATCAGATTTGCTATGACTTTAAGAACAGAGGAGAACCCAGAAACCAGTGATGGAAGGAGCCTGAGGAGATTATGTGTTTGCAGACATCCAGATATAAAAAGCCAATAATGAAGTAACTTGTTAAGGCAAATACTTAGTATGAGTTTACTACCAAGTTTAACTCATTATTATTGGTTTTCAGTTATTCCCTAAAACATAGTAATATACATATTTCTCACTCACCAAAGACTATCACATGTTAGATCTAAAATTATGAAACCAAACGGTTTAGATTATTGCATTGCAAGAGGACATCTAAACCCCACATTTTGTGCCATACAATAGTTTCAGAGCTAGGTGGAGACAAAGCATGACAGAGTTTGCCCACAAGCTCATTTTGGAGGAAAGATACATCGCTGAAATCAGAGGTTTAAAATTAAAGTGCCTTCTCAGCTATAATGGAGTGTATATTGGGAAACTGAAGGAATATTCCAGTTTTCCATTTTTTCCACTCCTCTTTGATTTAGTCCTACATTTAGTTTATAAGAGCAAAAAAACTCTTACCAGTGGAGCTGCAACTGCTGTTATCCTAACGTTGTTTCCATGACCTGATGAAGTATGCTGTTTTCAAATGCTTGCCCATTTTGTTTTTGTGAGTTAGTTCACCAGAGTACTTACACTAATAAGAGTGGGGGTTGTTTAGTTATTTTATAGTCTACTGGAGACAGTTACTACTTTCTTTTTGCATATGACAAAGGAAAATGGTCATAAAGTCAGCAGAATTCAAAGGTGCTGGAACTAGGGTTGCTGCAGCACCCCCTGGCTTGAAGTGGTTTCCATTTCTACAGGGTTTACAGTTTGATTCAATGGCTCTCAGCACCCTCGACTATAAAAATTGTTCCAGCACCCCTGCTAGTACTGATGTGGGAGGGACACTCCTTCAGCAGAGAAACAGCTCCTCAATAATCAAAACATCTCCCCAGTTAGTTGGTAGCATCCATCTGTTAGGGAGTTTCAAAAGTGACCAATAGGATGTTTAGGCAATAAGAATTATAGAGATACCATCTCGCCTTAACTCTGTTCTATACATGGAAATGCATTAAATACTTAGAACCAGGGATTTCCCAAAGTTTTGTAATAAAGAGGGGAGCAAACTATCTGTTACAAAGTGACACCTCTTGGCTTAGATCAATGTAGGGAGTAGTAGTTCAAGGGAACAGCTGTGATAAGAAGCCATTTGAATGGATTAGTCTTTTACTTACCCTTTGTTTTGCTTAGTGCCTAACAAACCTTTCCCTGTAGCGAGGACATATCATTACTTTCCTTGAGCCTGACCTCTTTGTTCTTCCTGCTTCTCCTTCCTTTAAGCTTTTGACATACTTTTACCAACTTTTAAACTCCTTTTTCCTCCTTCCTCACCAAAATTCCCAGTGTAGTCCTATTAAAATATTACTACTGAGCAAAGGCCTTTTAAAGTGACAGCAGCACAGATGTGTTGAATATAGTACTAAGTATCAATACAGTAACTGTTTAAATTCCATGTGAAACTTCCCTTTGCTAGGAAAATGGTTTAATAGTAGTTTGCTGTAATTATTTCTTATTTGTCCCCCATCTCACAGAAAGATATATAACTAACAGAGATTATTGGAAGCTACTGCATTTGGAGAAGCAAATTAAGAATTAATGAGCACTTTTAAAACTGAGGTGTCTTAAGTAAATTACCTTTGAAAAATAAATAGCCAAAGTGGACTTGATAGGGTAACCACCCTAAACCTCCTTAACTCAGTAACATCTCAGTTTGTAAGCATGCTCCCCCACCCTCCATACTGGGAAAACTTTAGAAATGTTTAATAAGTTGCATGTAACAAACAACTGCAGTATGGAGATACCATGCCCTTCTTGGTTTTAGTTCCCATGTAGTATTTGCACTGTTTGTCACTCCATCAGACCCCATCATATTCTCATGTCTTCTCCGCATGCTATTTATCTTCACATGCTGTTAAGCTGCACGCCTGCTTTGGATTTGTCGTTAAATCCCACCAATGTAGCTCTTAACCTTCTACTTACATTACATATATTGATACTTTGGTAGAAATGAAGTAGATGCTTCTTTATACCAGGAATTGAATAAACTATGTGTTTGTATGCAAAATCTTTCACAGGTAGGGCCCCATCAAATTCCTGGCCATGAAAAACACAGCACGGACCGTGAAATCTGGTCTTTTGTGTGCTTTTACCCTATACTATACAGATTTAATGGGGGAGACCCACGTTTCTCAAATTGGGGGTCCTGACCCAAAAGGGAGTTGTAGGGGGGTCACAAGTTTATTTTAGAGGGGTCATGGTATTGCCACTCTTACTTCTGAGCTGCTTTCAGAGCTGGGTGGCAAGAGGGTGGCGGCTGTTGGCTGGGCACCGAGCTCTGAAGGCAGCACCCCACCACCCCAGCAGCGCAGAAGGAAGGGTGGCCACACCCGACCAGGCCTTTACTTCTGTGCTGCTGCTGGTGGTGGCGCTGCCTTCAGAGCTGGGCTCCCGGCCAACAACTGCCCCTGTTTAGCTGCTCAGCTCTGAAGGCAGCGCCGCCGCCAGCAGCAGCGCAGACGTAAGGGTAGCAGTACCTCAACCCCCCGACAATAACCTTGCGACCCCCCCACAACTCCTCTTTGGGTCAGGACCCCTACCGTTACAACATCCTGAAATCTCAAACGTAAATAGCTGAAATCATGAAATTTACAATTTTTAAAATCCTATGACCATGAAATTGACCAAAATGGACCATGAATTTGGTATGGCCCTATTCATAGAAGCTGATTTTCCAAACTCGTGCATACAGTCAGACCCCATGCACCCTTGTGGAGCCCCATTGTCTTAAAGGGACTCTGCAGTGGACTCAGGGGCCTGCCTATACAGAGCAGCTTGCAGGATGAGGGTCATGTTCTGTAGTACCTCAGAAAGCACTTTAAAGGGAGTCACTCATAATCTACAGTGAATAGAAAAGGCTTATTTTTATGTACATAATTTATGTAGTGCCTGTCACTGAAAATGCACCTTGCTGCTGTACAAGAATATAAATGAAGTGTCTAATAATTTGTCCCTCCTCAAGACACTTTACTTCCTCATCAGGAAGATATTGGCAGGGAGCTCTGACCCCTTCCCTCTTCCTCATACCAAAACTCTATTCCTCCTCTTCTTCACTGCACCACGACCCCCTTCTGACAACAAAAATTACTACATCACCCCAGGAGGGGAACCAAAGCTTGAGCCCCACCCACCCAAGGGCTTCAGCCCCAGATGAGGGCGCCTGTAATCTGAGCCCCGCCACCCAGGCTGAAGCCCTCGGGCTTCAGCTTTGGCCCAGGGTGGTGGGGCTCGGGTATCGTCCCTGGGTCCCAGCAAGTCAAACACCAGCCCTGGAAACCCCATTAAAACGTGTTCGAGACCCACTTTGGGGTCCCAACCCACAATTTGAGAACCGCTGTACTAGCGGTCTATAAAACTAGCCAGAGATGACCCACGCCTGCTGACAGAGGGGGGGACAGTGAGGGCAGCCAGCTTCAGCAGTGTTACTTAGCATGCTTAGTCCGCATGCCCATACTTAGTACAAGCCAAACAGCAAATGGCCACATGACCCTGCATGCCCCTCATGCGTTGCCTCTGAAACTAGCATGAGAAAATTGGTGGAGCTATTCTGCAATGGCAAGAGGAGGGACTAGATCAGGGGTCGGCAACCTTTGGCACACGGTCCATCAGGGTAATCCGCTGGCGGGCCGCAAGACATGTTGTTTACATTGACCGTCCGCAGGCATGGCCCCCCACAGCTCCCAATGGCTCAGTTCCTGCAGCTCTTGGCCAATGGTAGCTGCGGCCACTGGGAGCTGCGGGGGGAGCCGTGCCTGCAGGTCAACGTAAATACAATGTCTCACGGCCTGCCAGCGGATTACCCTGATGAGCCGCGTGCGGAAGGTTGCCAACCCCTGGACTAGATTATCTAATGCACACATCTCAGACAGTGGTGCTATGATGTATAACATATACCGTGGTATTGGAACATAATATCACAGCATTGCGTCAAAGGAGATTATCCTACTGGAATAAGTTCTAAAGCTGTACACCAAAGTGCAGAACGTATCTGAAAATCATACTGTAAAACCGTAAGTGTTTAAAAATTGTGAGACAACCCCCCTAGAATCATGAGATCTTTTTAACAATAATACATTTGGGGTTCTTATTATTTTCCTTCTGGTTTCAGAACATTTAGGGTTCATGTTTTCAAGCTTTTCTCTGCAATCCTGGGGGCTGAGAACTTAGATGTTTTAAAAATGAAAGCTGAGTTTCTCACCTGATCCCAGGACTCCAGATGCTGGAGCTGTAAGAAAAGCATCAAATATTGTGTGACTCACAATAACATTGTGAGTGTTGCCAACTGTTAAGGCTCCAGTGGAAACCATGAACACTAGTAGGTGGCAGAGTAAAGTCACCCAATCCCCAGGCATTTCTGGACAAGGTAAATCACTGAGGATAAACGTGAGGCTTAGGGGCACCCTCTGCCCTTAGGGTAGTATGACAGAGAGTAGCCAGACAGAGCCCTAGGGAGCACAGGGCGTTCTTAGTTACTAGTCACCATTCCACAGTTGCAACTAAGTCACACATTAAAATAAAGGCCTTTGAGCCTTGCAATGTGCCCAGAGCAAAGATGGCTACTAAGCTTCAGCCCTTAACTACCATTGCCTCTCTGCCCGGCTTCAGCCCTAAATCAAGATGGCCCCCAGCCGCCTACCCTTAACCAAGATGGCCGTCCGCCAGTCAAGAAACGGAGCCTGCGCCCTAAACCAAGATGGCCGCCGATCTTCGGCGCTCTGAATAGGCCAGATTCCCTTAACAAACATGGCCTCCGGGAACGGTTCCTAGCGGGGCGAGGCGGTAGAACTACGACTCCCATGGCCCAGTGCGCGCCGCCCGGGTGCCAGGCCGGCCGGCTGGCGGCGATGAAAGCGTGGCTCTATGTGAGGGGGGGCTGCAGCCGATGCGGTTGCAGAGGTCGGTCAGTGCGGAAGGTGGCCGGGAGGCCGGGCCGGGGGGGAAGGAGCTGGTGGCGCTCTAGGATGACCCCCCTGTGGGGGAGCGATGTAGAGGCCAGAGGAGCTCCTTGGAGCGGCTAGTGAGGCGCCCGACTTGGAGGTAAATACGGGCCGGCGGGGGGCCTAGGCCGCGGGGGCTAAGGTGGCGGGTGGGTGTTGGGGGCGGGCTGGCCCGGAGGCCTGGGCGGGAGAGGCGGGCCCAGGGAAGCGGGGAGTAATGGGAGAGGGGGCGCGCTGGCCCACTGGCATGGGCATGCAGTGATACTCTCCCACATGGCCCGCGGTTGGGGAACTGCCATTAACGACCTCTGGTTTGAGTATCTAAATGCTTCGGTTTGTGGTGTATGTGCTTTACAACTCTGTACGTAATTCCTTCTACTTCCAGATCCACTGAGTGAAAATTCGCAAAAAGAAAAGGAGGACTTGTGGCACCTTAGAGACTAACCAATTAAAGATTAAAATTAAAATTAAAGATTAAAACTATGGAGCGCTGTTCCATATAAGTACCTAACGGCATCCCACATAGCAACACCTACTTTTGTTGGGGAAAGAAATGTGTATCCCAATGAAAGTAGAGCTGCAGGCTTTGAATGAGCAAATAATAGGCAGATAACTTATTTATTTAAATCAGTTGAATTTTTGGTTGAACTGTATTTAAATATATATATAGAAAGATAAATATATTTAAGAAACGTTAAAATCATGAGTTTGGCAGAATAATTTTAGTTCACTACACATGCATCTCATCTCAGACCTCTCTCTACTTTTGATAAACAGTCGAAGGAAATTATTTGATAGTGGGACCCAGCAAAATATTTTAGTTGTCTTAATCAACACAAAGCTGAAGTTTTTAATGTATTTTTTTCCAGTGACACAGCCTGTTGTGAAAATATCATTACATTAGGGAGACAGTATGATTTCAAGTCAATGGTGTGTCCAATTTCATGAGCAGCAAGTCGACAGTAACTTTAACTGGCCTAATTTTAATACTGCATATCTAATGCCTTTCCAAAAACTGGAAGACTGCTTATAAATGCAAGCAAATGCTTAAAACCAAACTGCAGTGGGAATCTGAAAGCAAATGAAGATCATGTTTATATGCTGAATGCCCCACTAACTAGAACTTGGATTGGAGGCAGTCAGGTCATAAAATTGAGTCAAGCACAGTTTTGCACTTCTCTTTGAAATTCACCTGTGGTTTCCCAAACAAAAACATTTCATGAAAAAATGTATGGCTGTAAGAGGCTTTACATTTGAACTATGAACAAAATCTAATCTGAGTGATTATAAAACAAGCATTCTAAGAACTCCTATCAGAAAGTGGTGTGAACATGACTTACATCCTAACTGCAGCATAGCATTCTATTCCATTTGTATTAATTTCTCTGTGTAAATGACCAGGAGGGCTTCTAATAAAAAGCTGCTGCTAGAAGAGGAGAAATTGGATCAACTGAGGGTCACAAGTATTCTTATCCACTAGACCAAGAGGAAGCCACGAGGCTTTTGTCTCTAGCCCTCCTTCTGACAGTTACTAGCCTTAGTACTTTTTACTTGTAAATCCTATTTATTTAATTATGAAGTAATTAAATATCCCTGTGTCCATTTTACAGATGGAGAAACTGAGGTTTAGAAAAACTGACTTGTGTTGTGGCACTGTGGCTTAGGTTATTAGGCCTGGACTGGAAACAAGGAAATCTGGGTTCTGATTCAGACATTGGTTTTATAAGAGGATAATCTGTTTGAGCTTCAACTTCTCCATCTAGAAAACTGAGACAATGCTATTTAACTGTTTCATTAGTAACTTTTTGTAATCAGTGATGGGTTAAGAGGGAAGGTCCTCTCGTGGTTCAGTAACTGGTTACAAGACCGAAAACAAAGGATAGGAATAAATAGTCAGTTTTCAAAATGGAGAGATGTAAATAGTGGTGTCCCCCAAGGATCTGTACTGAGACCAGTGCTGTTCTACACGTTCACAAATTACCAGGAAAAAGGCATAAACAGTGAGGTGGCAAAATTTGCAGATGATATGAAATTACTCAAGATAGTTATGTCCAAAGTAGGGCTGTCAAGTGATTAAAAAGATTAACTTTGTTTTATTTTTTGAATACAGTTTTTTTACATAATTCTACATTTGTAATTTCAACTTTCATGATAAAGAGATTGCACTACAGTGCTTGTATGAGGTGAATTGAAAAATACTATTTTATCATGTACAGTGCAAATATTTGTAATCAAAAATAATATAAAGTGAGCACTGTACACTGTGTATTCTGTGTTGCAATAGAAATCAATATATTTAAAAATGTAAGAAACCATCCAAAATATTTAATTTTAGTTGGTATTCTATTGTTTAACAGTGAAATTAATCACGATTAATTTTTTGAGTTAATCCCATGAGATAACTGTGATTAATCAACAGCCCTAATCCAAAGCATACTGTGAAGACTTACAGAGGGATCTCACAAAACTGTGAGACTGGGCAACAAAATGGCAGATGAAATTAAATCTTGATAAATGCAAAGTAGCATGTCAAAAAACATAATCTGAACTATATATACAAAATGATGGGGTCTAAATTAGCTGTTATCACTGAAGACAGAGATCTTGGAGCCATGGATAGTTCTTTGAAAACACCTGCTCAACATACAGCAGCAGTCAAAGAAGCTAACAATGTTAGGAACAATTAGGAAAGGGATACATAATAAGATAGAAAATATCATAATGCCACTATATAAATCCATGATACGCCCACATCTTGAACACTGTGGGTAATTCTAGTCACCGCATCTCAAAAAAGATATATTAGAATTGTAGAAGGTACAGCAAAGGGCAACAAAAAATATTAAGGGTATGGAACAGCTTTCATTTGAGGAGCGATTAAAAAGATAAGGACTTTTCATCTTGGAAAAGAGGCAACTAAGAAGGAATATTGTGGAAGTCTATAACGTCATGACTAGTACAGAGAAAGTGATGAAGGAAGTGTTATTTTCTCCTTCATGTAACACAAGAACCATGGGTCACCCAATTAAATTAATAGGCAGCAGGTTTAAAACAAACAAAAGGAAGCACTTCTTAACACAACACAGTCATCCTGTATTGCCAGGGGATGTTGTAAAGGCTGAAACTATAGTGGGGTTCAAAAAAGAAGTAGACAAGTGCTTGGAGAATAGTTTCATCAATGGCTATTAGCCAAGATGGTCAGGGATGCAACCCCATGCCTCTGATTGCCAGAAGCTGGGAATGGGTGTCGGGGATGGATCACTTAATGATTGCCTGTTCTGCGCTTTCCCTCTGAAGCACCTGCTATTGGCCACTGTTGGAAGACCAGATACCAGGCTAGATGGACCATTAGTCTGACCCAGTATGGCCATTCTTATGTTCGTAAAGTGCTATAAGTATGAAGAGTTATACAAATCAGTAGCAGAGGTGGGGCTAGAACTCAGAACTGTCTAGTTCCTATCCTTGTGCTTAACTCAGTAGACCATGTGGCTTTTGGTAAGCCTCTAGCACATTTTCAAAATTCACAAGTGTGGCTTATTGAGGGTAAGTGGATCTCTGATTTCTTGCAAATTCCCTCTATAATGGAAAAAAAATCATGCAAAATGTCCTCAAAAACTGTTGAAACTTTGTAAAATTGATCCTATTGTGCTGTAGCTTTGTACACTCAAAGATAGATAAATTGTCAGAAAATGTCTGTTCTGATCATTCTTTACCCAGCTGCAGTTGATTTCAAGTTCTTGTTTTGTTTTCAGACACCTGTCCACATATCTTGGTACAGTAAGGTAAGAGTATAATTGGCAGTTAAAAATAAAAGAGTGAATTATCTGTCCAAGATCATTCAAAGTGAGAATAATAATAAACCCATTCCACTAGCCTGCAGTCTTGAATTTTTACCAAGACACCATTTAATGGGGAAAAAAATTAAAAATCTTTTCAAACCTGTGTATATATTAAAAAAGGAGGCAGGCTCAGTCTCTCTCTTCTCTTCCCCCCTCCTCCCCCTTCACCCCATCCTTTTTAAATTATTATTATTAGCATGTCACCTCTTTAGGCTAAAAATTTAGTTTTAAAGAGCAACAGACCATTTAGAAAAATTAAACCTCTTTGTGGTGGTGAAGAGCCAAATATGCTATATAGGGGAAACCAACTTCTGAATATGTTCAGTGACAGCTTTTCTTTTCTACAGGAAACTTCTACACTGAAGTGTGTGGTATAAGAGCCTATATTGAATAGATGATGTCCCAGCATACTAAAATACTGTACCTACCTTCTGGGCTTTCTCATTAGTACTCCTCATACAGGTACTGAATGAAAAAGCATAATCAAATCTGAAAAAAGTTATAACAGGGCTTGTTCATCTATTTTTTTTAATGGGCCAACTGTTTAAATTGTAACTGAAGGAAGAAGTGACAGGTTCATAAAAAGTGATTGGATCTGATAATCAGATTCTTATTCTGGGCATCCAAGCTTCTGAGTGAGTTCTAAATGGAAAATGTTATTTCCCACTATCTTCATATAAATCAGTGTATGGGGAAGAAATATCCTGTAAGAAATCACAGTCAGCAACTTAGGAAAAATTGTACCTGTGGACAGTAGTCTGCATCTCGTGTTCTGTAAGCAAACTAGTTGAATAAAGAGCAGTATGTTTTAACTAATCTATTCTTCTGTTGTAGACCCCCCATGCTGCCCCGTCACATGCAGAGGCTGGGCAGAGATTGGGTTGCCCACTGGGATAACCCTCAAAGATTCTGCTGGAACAATCGTATCTCCAATTCTATAAAGTGGGTTGGTCGCTATTCTTGGGCGCCGTATCTCAGCACTGGGGATTTTACAGTGAATTGGAGACCGCCTCGCTTTTTTGGGCCTTGGAGACCGCCTCGCTTTTTTGGGCCTTGGAGACCGCCTCGCTTTTTTGGGCCTTGGAGACCGCCTCAGTACTGGAAGTGGCAACCTGATAACTTCACACACAACTCTTCTTTTCATTTCTCTAATCCTAATATGAAATCTGAGGGTGATGAACCTTCTTCAAAAAGGAGAAGACACAGTGGTCAGAATGATGTTTGCAGTCCTAATGAAGAAATTAGCAGCTCTAATCAGAATGAAGCAGCCTGTCTTTCCACTCCACCAAAAAATGAAGAAGAAAATACTGCAAACACAAGAGGTAAAAAGGGTGTTTGCTATTTCTGTAGTGTTTTCTTTACATATTTAACAGGCTTTAAGTGCCATTTTCTAGCGCCCTCTATATTCCACCTCTTTGCTGGCGACTATACCAAGAGGGTCTTGGTTTTTAAAAGGTATTACAAATGTCAAGTACTGTACTTTATAGCTTTAAACTGTTTTGATTTTGTGCTCTCAAAGACCCGAATCTGGCAGACAGAGCTGAGCTCATGCTGCTTGAGACAGTCAGGGTGGCTCTCATTTTTTTGAAGTGGCACCACCAGGTGGTCATATTTGATTTTTGCCATTTATTTTGATAAATTATAATTTCAGCAGGCCTTGCTGCAGTTTTCTTTACTTATCTGAACATGAATCAAGTACACCTGTGCAGATTGTGCATATCTTAATGCCCAATTTCTCAACTCAAAACAATGTGGTCTATACAATTCAAATCTTATCAGGTCTAAGTGAGAATCACTGCATCAGCAATCAAATTATTTATGAACAGGGAGCCAGAATGCTTAATTATTTAAAGTCAACGTGCTTGATGCTAAGAGCACAGTGAGGTCTTCTGCAGCAACTACTCTTTCTCGATACTTTGACTTTAACGTACTCCTCCTAAATTGTCCCCAGCTGTTTGCTTAAGAGCTTTTTTTTTTTTTTTTACATAATCTGATTCTGGGACTTGTTTGACATTGTGAATGGCTTTTTTTCTTTTTTTAAGGGGTGAGGAGGGCAAAAGAAAAAATCATCTCATTTATCCAATCTACCCTAGCCCAATTTAGTGTCTGTACTCTGACCTAGCAGCAGGAACTTCTAAGTTTTGTTGCTGCTTCTGATGCCTTGAATTTTTTTTTTCATACCTCCCTCCACCCAAAGAGGCAAGTCTGTTCTCTTCTCCAATGGACTCCTTTCGGATACCAGCATGAGGTGCTACAAAGAGAAATTGGTAGTAGCTGTTAATGCCCCGCGGCTTCAGTCAGACTTCATAGGCTGCATTGTGCTTGGTACTATACATACATAATTTTATAAAGCAAAAGAAACAATTATGCTGTATATAAAATATGTTCAGCGACACTCCCCACCTGCCCAGTTCTCAGCAAGAAATTTTAGTATGGGGTCTAGACTTTTTTTGGAGACTAAAAATATCAGACCTGTCTGGAAAACGTAGTCCTTGTCCAAATAACTTAGCCTAGAGCCCCTGTCCTGCAAGCTGCCCAACACAAGCAGGTCCTTGTGCCTGCTTGGAGCACCATTGACTTCAGTAGGGCTCTTCATAAATGTAAGAGTGCCTACATAGAGTTTCTTGCAGAATTAAGTCTTATACAGGCGGTCCTCGGACTTGCAACACAATTGGTTCCTGAAAATTGCGTCGTAAGTCGGAACTCAGAACCGCAATCCACTCCATTGCGGGACCAAGTGTGGTAAAGTTGAAACCAGTGGTTGTAAATTGAATCAGGATGTCAATTCAGAAATGTCGTAAGTGCTGTTCATCGTAAGTAAAATGTCGTAAAGTCAAGGACTGCCTGTAAAGGCAAGTGACTTGCAATGGCTCTGGGGAAGAGGGATAAAATTACTTATACAAAACAAGCAAATGTATGTTAAATTTTAGATATGTATCAGCTGTCCAGAACTGACCCTTCACCTAGACATCTTGAGTTACCTGACTTCTTGCAGGAGTCTCAGCAATGGGATTTGAAGGACAGGATAGTGGTCTCACAGATCAGCTCAGGGAGGACATTCTGTACACAAGAATGGCATCAGAGAAGCAGACATGGGAGAGTATCATCTGGGCCATCATTGATGGAGCACAGGACATAGGAAAAGATGTGATAAGGGAGGAACACAGTTGTGAAGGCCCTTAAATGTGAGGATCCGAGATTTAAATTTAATAGAGTGGAAAAAGGAGTCGGTGGAGGGATTCAGAAAGATGACTGACAGACAAAAAGAGGAATGATCAATGGGCAGCCCCTCCTTTAGCACCTTAGCACGTGCAACTCCTCCCCACTCCTCTGAGGATGTGGAGTCCCAGTGGTGGAGTGTATTCTCTTTGGAAAGTCCTTCAGATTGCTGAGAAGATTCTGGGCAATATCTCCCTGTACTGTCTTTGAGTTCGGAATTGGCAGTTGTCGGGAGGGGGAGTCAAGGATTCAGTGAATGTCTGCTTTGGCAGGGAGGTAACTTTGTCACTGTGCTTAATCACAGAAGACCACTTTAGGATTTAGAATGGACTAGCCCAAATACAATTCAATAGCAGAGATGGGACAGCCACTGGCATAAATATTTCATCGGTGCATAATTTCGGTATCTGTCCTCCAGCTTCCTTTCAAGGGAGGAAGAGGCATAATTGTCATATAGTACATTTTTTGGCCTCAGGTTATATATAAACTTACATGAAATGGTCAAAATACACTTGTGTCTCAAGTAGTTGAACTGAATTGTTTTCATTAAAAATGGTCAATGCTTCCCAGGGGTATACTCATCCTTGCAGGATTCCCTTGGGCCTGTTCTACACTAAAAAATTAGGTAGAAAGAAGCCGCCTTAAGTCAACCTGTTAATGTATGTGTCTACACTACCGGGTCCTTCACGCCGACCTAAGTCACCTCTAACGTCAACTTCTGTAATCCACTTCTGCAAGAGGCATAGCACTTAATTCAGGAGGTAGTGCAGATGCAGCATTGTGTAATTTGACTTAATTGGACTCCAGGTGGTGTCCCACAATGCTCATCTGAGACCACTCTGGAGCTCATTCTCAACTCTGCTGCACTGCAGCCAGGTATACAGGAAACAGCCCCTTCACTGCTAAAGCCTTGGGAATTTTTGATTTCCCATTTCCTGTTTGATCAGCATTGGGAGCATGCCAGTTTGAGCACAGATGATCATGGAGACTACACACCGCAAATGTGCTCCAGCCTGGTCTGCACAGGAGGTGGTGGATCCTATCGCTGTGTGGGAAGAAGAGTCTGTGCAGGCAGAGTGCCGATCCAGCAGAAGACACACTGACATATATCCAAAGATCGCTTGTGGAATGGGGGATAAGGGCTACATGAGGGAGACACAGCAGTGCCGTGTGAAAATAAAAGAAGTTTGCCAAGCGTACCAGAAGGCAAGGGAAGCGAACAGTTGTTCTGCTGCTGGTTCTACAACGAGTTTTATGTGATTCTCAGGGGTGACCCTACTATAGCACCCTCACAAGCAATGTGGACACCTCACAGGTGTGATTCTAGGGACAACAATGAGGATGATATGGTGGATGAGAAAGAGGAGAAGAATGGGAGACAGAAGAATGGTGGATCCATTTTCCCCGAGAACCAGGAAATATTTTTAACCCTGGAGCCCTGTGGGTCGCAGGGCATCACGGTAGCCGACCGTGATGCCAGAGAAGGCACCTCTGGTGAGTATACAGTTACAATCAAAGTCCAGTTAAACTTTAGCAGACACACACATTCGATGGTATTGCATGTTTACTGTGAAGAAAAAGCAAGGTGCTGTGGCTCTCTGCTTACAAGAGGCCACTCCAGCTATGCAGAGAGTGGCCCCCAGAAAATACTGTTTATGTGGACTGGAATAGCCTCGGAATCCTCCATGGATATCTCTAGGAAACTTTCATGGTGGTACTCTACAATCCTTTGCAGAAGGTTTCTGGGCAGGGCAGTCTTATTTCTCCCACCATGGTAGGACACTTTCTCACCCAACTCCTGTATTAATTCTGCTGGCATCATTGCAGTACACAGCATTGCAGCATAAGGACGGGTCTGTGCCCAGACACTTGCCGCATCTCCTTCCTTTCCACCTGTTACCCTCAGGAGACTGATATCATATCAGGTCACCTAGGGGAAATGTGGGGAAAGTTCTCATTAAAAGTGCTCTTACAAGAAAAAAAGAGCGCATAGACAACCCCCACCCCCCACATGTTCTGGATTGCCAAACCACGCAGCCGCTAATGCACCGGCAAGTAGTTTAAAGTGGCTGAAAAGGGACTGGGGCCCCACATGAGAGATTTTGCAATTTAGGAGTGAAAACATACCTCTCCCTCTCTCCTCCCCCCCCCCCCCCCCGCCCAGTTCGTAAACAGCTTGCTGTGGGGAAGAGCCATTGTTTGACTAGCTACCTCTGTTCCCCACATGAGCCTGCCATAAACTTCATTGAAAGTGCAGTCACCTGTGACCCAGGGTGACCTGCTCACCATGGCTGGAGCAGCAAAACGGCACAGTGAATGGTTACGGATTCTGATTATGTTCTGGCTTGCACCTAGTGTAATAAGGGTTTTATTTATGAAAACAACCTTATTATGGAAACATTTTATTCATGTACAATGGCTCCTTTATTTTTTTCCTATGACTGACCCCTGGAAATGTGTCCTTCAGCGTGTCATCAAAACCTGAAAGCATACTTTCGCTGATTAGAAGGAGAAGAAAGAGAACGCGGAAGAGATAATGAATGCCTCCAGGACAGCTGAGACAGCTGAGAGCGTGGAGGATTTCACTGTCCAAGAAGTTAGACATGAACATGGAGAGCAGGAAAGCTTCCAATGAGCAAGAGCGTGCGGCGCAGGATGAGATACTTCGGATTATGAGGGACGTGTTGAGGCGTCTGGTTGAACTGCAGGAACAGAAGCAGGAGGGTAGAGTTCCTCTGCAGACCCTGGTGGACAGCCAGTCAGCATCGCCTGGTGCAGAATCACCCTCCCCCAAGTGTTCCATGAGGCATGGGCTAAAAGTCCATTATCCCTTTCACTTAACTCCGGGGGAGGGTACAAGGAACAGAAGGACGCCCATTCACAGACCATTGGTGGTCTGGAATGTGGTGTTATGTTACACAGTTGAAAATGTTTCTCCTATTCCAACTTTACAACCCCTTTTCCCCAGGGTTATCTTTTTTTCTGTTCTCCCTCTTTACTTATGTTTGTTAAATACAGTAAATGGATTCGAGAAATAAATGTTCTTTATTGAGTAGAAGCAGTGGGCTTGGGCGGGAGTTGGCTTTACAGGGACAGTCATACAAGGCAGGTAAGGTTTGGGAAAGCACAAGCAGCTCACGTTACTGTGACTCATTGTTGAAATGGCCTTTCAAAGCCTCCCGGATACACAGCATCCCTTGCTGTGCTGCCTTTATTGCCGTGGTGTCTGGCTACTCAAAAATGGCTGTCATCCCATCTGTCTCAACTGCCCAGCCCTGCAGAAAATTTCCCCCCTTTTTTTCCCCACAGATATGGAACACACAGTAGGCAGCTATAACCATGGGGAATGTTCTCTTTGCTAAGATCCAGCCTTGTTAGTAAACCTCTCCAGTTCCCTTTCAAATGACCAAAGACACATTCAACCACCATTCTGCACATGCTGAGCTTATAGTTGAACCATTCCTTCCTGCTGTCCAGATGGCCAGTGTATAGCTTCATGAGCCATGGGGAGCAACGGGTAGGCTGGGTCCCCCCAGGATAACTATAGGTATCTCAACGTCCTCAATGTTCATTTTGTGGTCTGGAAAGAAAGTCCCAGATTGCAGCTTTTTGAACAGACCCAAGTTCCTAAAGATGCATGCGTCATGACCCTTTCCTGACCATCCTACATTGATGACGGTGAAGCTCCCGCTGTGATCCACCAGTGCTTGCAACACCATTGAAAAGTATCCTTTTTGGTTTATGTACTCTTTGGCAAGGTGGTCTGGTGCCAAGATGGGGATATGCGTGCTATCGCCCCACCGCAATTAGAAAACCCCATCGCTGCAAAACCATCCACTATGTCCTGCACATTTCCCAGACTCACTACCGTTCATAGCATAAGTTGATAAATAGCCCTGCACACTTGGAGCACAGCAGCTCCCACAGTTGATTTACCTACTCCAAATGGATTCCCCACTGACTGGTAACTGTCTGGCCTTACAAACTTCCAAATAGCAATTGCTACTTGCTTCTCCACTGTCAGAGTAGCTCTCATTTTTGTGTTGCTGAACTGCAGGGCAGGGGAAAGCTTTGTACAAAGTTCCTGGAAGGTGGCCTTCCGCATTAGAAAGTTCTTCAGCCACTGCTCATACCTGCAAAACGATGTGGTCCCACCAGTCAGTGCTTGTTTCACGGGACCAGAAACCGCACTCAGAGTGCAGCTGCTTTGTGACTGCGAGCAGCAACTGTGAATTGTTTTTCAATGGCTTGCGGCAGGTCTGCTTGCGGGACATTGCTATGTTCCGCGTGGCAGACCCTACTTCAGCTCTGGAAATACTGCAGGAGAAGGTGTGAGGTGTTTGAGATGCTCACAGCAAGAGTGCACAACTGAGCAGACTCCATGCTTCTGGGGTTATGGCATACGCGTGGTGGTTTTAAGGCACGAAAACCACTGGGTGGTTTGCCGTTGAGCCCAGTGCATTGTGGGATGCCGACACAATGTTCCCATTCTCCCCTGTGATCAAGTTTTGGTCCCAAGAGGCATTGCATAAACTTCCCAAAACACACTGCAGCAAGTTGCACTTTGGGATAGCTAGCCACGATGCACTGCTAGTGAGGACATACTCCATCAAGACAATGAGCATGGTGTGGCCAAGCACAACTGACTGACTTAATTCAGAGGCTCAAGGTCAAATAAGATAAAGTCGACTTAATTTTGTAGCCTAGACAGGCCCTTAGATAAGAGTATCGGTTTTGCTACCTGTTTCCAGATCCTTTACTACTCTTGATACTGTATAGGAGATAATGCAGAGGCAAGATGGCATTTTCAGTGGTTCTTGTGGCTCCAAATTTAGAACCATATGAAAGCTTTTGAGTCTCTCTAATCCCCAAACTTTTCAGGAGAGTTATAAACACCACGAGTAGCATATCTGGAAACTGGCCATAATGAGCTTCATAGGATATATCCGGTTACTCCAACTTCAGAGAAGTCTGAAATGTGGGGCATACCCAGTGGCTACCAAGTGTGCAGTTTATATGAGCACAGTTTATTACTTCCATCTCAAATGGAAGGTCTGAAATATTTCTAATCATAACAGGTACAAACTTGCCTATACATTTTTTTTAAGCAAAGGGAGCTCTCAGGAGGAATCATAATTCCTTAAATACAATATGTGGCATACAAAACAAGTTGTAAGATCAATGTATGGTAATGTAAATGTATTACATGATCATTCATTTTGGTATTTCATGTTTTAACAGGCATGATCAAAAGACATTGGGAGTATTTCTGTCACCATAGTAAAAAAATGAAGATTCTTGAAGATAAGCAAATTGACCAGAACAATACAGAAGACAAGGGAAAGTTTGATTTTACTGTGATGTCCTACAATATCCTTTCACAGAATTTGTTAGAAGATAACTCCCACCTGTATAATCACTGCAGACGGCCAGTGTTAATCTGGGGTTATAGATTTCCCAACATTCTACGGGAAATCAAACACCTGGATGCAGATGTAAGTGGAAAACTAACACAGGTTTCATTGAGAACAACATAGTTAATGTGTAGCAAGAGTAGTTTTGGATTGTGTGTGATCTAGTAGATAAGATTTCTAATGGATTCAACTGTCCTTTAAGTTATCACGTCATGCTTATTAGTACTGCCAGTTCATGTTTACCAAAGTAATGTTTTCTGAGTGATCTAAACCTCAGGCAGTAGCCAGTGGTAGTGTTACTGTAATCCCCACTACTATATTTACAGATGCACTTCTGAAACTGTCCTTAATGCTTCTACGGTCAAACATAGTCTCTCATTATCCCATCATTCCTGCATTTTCATGATGTCATTTCCTGATTCTCTTCCTACCCTTTGGGTGTCTTATTCAGTGGGTCATCATCCTCCTCCCCTCCCTTTCAGGGGGAGGTCCTCTCTAGGGCTCTGCTTTGGCAATCTCTTCTTCTCCTTCAGTATCTTATCTCTGGTTGATCTCATTTGCCAATAAGGCTTTGACTACCATCTTTATTCGGATGACCTGCAGATCTGCCTCTCCATGCTAGACCTCACCCCTCCATCTAAACTAAAATTTAAGCTTGTCTTTTGTGATAGCTAGACATGCATGACGAGATGTCTACTAAAAATTAACACTGCCAAAACTGAGAATTCATTATTTTAATGAAAAATAAGAATTCATTATTTTCTTTTGAAACTAGCTTCTCTCCTGCTTCTCTGTTGGAGTGGACAGCGGTCTGTCACTCAGGCCTGTAACTTTCACTTCATCTTTGGCTCAGCCCTCTCTTTGAACCTACACATCCAGGCCATGTCCAAATCTTCCCACTTTTTCTTGCACAACTCCTCTAAGATCCAGTCTTTCCTCTCTGCCCGTGCTACCAAAATTCTTATCCAAGTCCTGATCGCTTCACACTTTAACTATTGTAATTTCTTCTCTCAGTGCCTGCAATCTCATCGCTCAATTCCATTCAAAATGCTGCTGTCAAGAACACCATCTTGCTTGCAACAACTCTCGCAAAGTCCTTCACAACCTTTTTAATTTATCACAAGGTCAACTCCTACCTTTCTTTCACCAGTGATGCCAGGCTTGATTGCCTGACTCTACAACAAGCACTTCCTGCTGTGCTGCCCCTTGTGAGTGGAAAAAGATCTCCATCAAAATCTAGAAAGCTGCTACCTCATCCTCCTTTAAATCTTTCTCCTTCCTTAATGTATATATGAAATGGTAACCTGTGAATGCTTAGGCTGCTGAAAAATTGTGATTGCTGCTCCCTGGTTGCTTGCTCACTGCTTTATAAAGCTCTGGCCTTCTTGTTAGCCCTGCCCCCTGACTAAGGTTCAGCCAATGAACATAGGCTTCTAGAGTTCAAACCTTGTTTAGAAGCTCACAGCTTCCAACTGCCGGCCACAGCACACGGTCCTTCAAACAGACAGACGAACACAAGCTCAGCACACGCCAAGTGAGAATACAAACACAAACTACAGCCATCAGGAATCAAGGCTAGAAACTTATTTTTAATCTCCCAAATGTGAGATGTATAAACGTAGACAGTGCTGTTTGAGGGAGTCTGTGGGCAGATATCTCCAGAGCCTCTGCTACTACTTAGTGCTTTGCAAGCTGATCACAAGGCTTCTCACATGAGTAAAGTTACTCAAGTGCATAAATGTTTGTCAGAGTGGGGCTTAAGTGCTGATTTGTGTCCAAGAATAGGATTAGGACGTCCCAATCAAGCACCCAAACTTGAAAATTTAGCTCCTTGTCAACCAGGAGCTTTTTTATTTTTTGTCACTTAGTCATTTGGTAAATCTACATGATTAGACAGATCAGAATTTTGAATAAATAAAATGGGTACCAAATACTACTTACACTAAGCAGTTTTTAAATAGAGAAAGCTCTTGCATGATGGTTTTTACCTCTTTAAATAAAGTTACTAAAGCTTCAAGGAAAAAATAGATGCACTAGTTAATGAAGTGAAAGCTTTTGTTAATATGTTTGTTAATATATTAAATTCAAATTGGGAAAACTCTTTTAGGTACTGTGTTTGCAAGAAGTACAAGAGGACCATTTTGGAATGGAGATCAAGCCAAGTTTGGAATCTTTGGGTATGATGGAACACTTTTGTCCCACATTTCATTACATTTTCCTTTTTAATGTACCGTATATACTCATTCATAAGCCGATTTTTTTTTTTTTTTTTTTTGTAAAAAAGGGAAGCATCAGAGAAGGGGGTCGGCTTATGAGCGGGTATAGAGAGGGAGGGGTGGGACACAGCCTCTCCCCCCAGCGGAGGGGGCAAGGAGAGGCTGCACAGCCAACAGAGCCAGAAGGAAAGAGGTGGGGCCAGAGTCTCTCCGCTTCTGGCCACGCTGCTCTCCTCTCAGCCTCTGAAGCAGCTGCAGCTCCGGGGTTAGCAGGCTGCGGCCGCGCCACCTGGCCCCGCCCACCAGAGCAGGCTGCGGCCAGGCCAGAGACATCCTCCCCTGGCCCGCTCCAGCTAAGGTGGGAAGGGATGGGATGGGGAGAGTGTGGGGGTCCTGGGCTACAGGTGGAGTCATGTGGGGGGTGGTCACAGGGGTTACTCCCCTGACCCCCAGCTCCTTCCCCTCCCCCCCTCCCCCCAAAAAAATTTCCCCACTAGTTGCTGTCCTGCCCATCAGGGTAAGCAGCTGGCGCACCGGGACGTTTTGTTTACTTAGGTTTACCTCCATGCCTGTGGATGCTCAAGGTAAACAAACCATCTCAGCCCACCAGCAGTCTATCCTGATGGCCCGGGAGCCAAAGTTTGCTGACCCCTGAATAGTAGGGTCAGCTTATGAATGGGTCGTAAATTTTTCCATTTTTACTTATCCATCTTGTGGGGGGTCAGCTTATAAACGAACTGGCTTATGATCGGATATATACGGTACTTATAAGAAATAATCCATGTGGAATGAAGAGAGATGCATTTTTGATATGGCAAAAATTAGATAAATAGTTGTTACTTTAAGACCTGTTCTTGCACTCCTTATTTTGGCAAACTCACTAATGCCTGAATTTTGCCTGCATATGAAGTGCAGAACTGGGCCCAGAACTGCTTTCAAATGAATTTACTTAAGACCTGATCCTGTAAATTGCTGAGTGCCCTCAGCTTTCATTGGCTTCAGTGGGAAAGGAGGCCACTCATCACTTCACAAGAGATGCTTAAAACATGCAAGTCAGTCCCTTAAATTCTAGAGGAATGTAGATGCTGGATCTTAGAATTCTAGGTTTAACTGAAGCTACAAATCAAAACCAGTCTTGTTGATTGGTTTCTAAAGTCTATATTATGTATGCTTTAGAGTTTAGTGTAACCATTTATTTAAGCTGTTGTGTGTTCCCTGAAGTGGTTAATACAGTCAAAGTATACTTTCATAAATAGTTATATTTAATTACCGTGGAAGATGTACAGCTTCAGTCATAAATAGAATTGTAGAAAATACTTACTTTTGTGACAGTTACAGCTAATGGAAAATATTATAATCCCAGAATAATGCATCGGTAATGTTGAATATAAATGTCTTGCTCTGTATGAAAAGAACTTTCAAAAAAGCTGTCATT
Source organism: Lepidochelys kempii (assembly GCF_965140285.1). Lineage (NCBI taxonomy): Eukaryota > Metazoa > Chordata > Testudines > Cheloniidae > Lepidochelys > Lepidochelys kempii. Next base: position 167,306,080 of record NC_136382.1, read on the forward strand.
TTTAAGCTGTGTTGGGTACAAAGCACTCTTAATATATTGAGAAGGCACTGGAAGCTTATTTTGAGACAATGCAGGTCTTACTACAGTAAAGCAAATTTCAGAAAGTTGGGTGATTTTTATATTAAAAGAGTAATGTTATGATAGAGTAATGTTCTTAAAGCTGTCAGACAATTATTTCTGACCTACAGAAATCTGTCAAGTACTGTTCTTAATAGGAATGTTTCACAGGTAAAGCATTATTAAGCTGCTCTGGTAGCACCCTGAATAAACTTTAAAGCATCAGTCATTTTACATTTTGACTTGTCTTTTGATGCATGAGAAGTGCCATGATGAGTATTAGTATTGATACTAATTAGTATATGAGTATTATAATCATTAGTTTAGAAGTATATACACCACAGAAGATACTGAACTGGATTTATTGTTCAAATTAACGTCTCACATCCAAGTGTTTCTTTCCTTTCTGAGTTCCTTGGGTGCATGATGTGTAGCCTCAGAAATCTGGTTTTATTTTAACAAGTCACACCGAACATAGATATGTCTGTAAAGGAAGTATGATATGGTTACATGTATCTTTTCTCTTTCAGAGAATGCAAAAGTGAACATTTTCCGTCCCGGAAAATAAAAACCAAATATCAGGGCCTGAAATTTGAATGTGGGTTGTTGAGCTATAAAGTTTGCCCTCTTGGAATGGCAGTATGGCGCTAGAGCGAAGCAACTCTTATTTTGAAAGATGAAGATCATAGGCCTGATGCTCACTTACACTAAGGCCCCTTTACACTGCTCAGTCAGTGTACAGAGCAGTGTAAACAGCTCTTTAGGTAAATGAGTTTCAGGCCCTATGTTAACGTGCACTAGGAGAGTGATTTTTTCCTCTCAGCAGCCATTAAAGCAAAAGGGGATTTATTGGTAGGAATATGTATTGGGAGGCATATTTTTAGTAAGTCATTTATAAAGACAATTTTCTCTTTACATATGTATTTAATTATGCAAAACAGCTTCCATTATAATCCCCCCATTTTCAGTTGCTTATATTCTTTTTTTATAATTAGTTTTCAGACAGAGACCAAACATGGCACATTTCAGCCCAAAAGGTGAAGATCTCAAAGTTAGGAACATTTGAAAATGGGTACAGTGGAAACATTTTGCAGCCTTAACTATAGCAGGCTCAGGTATTGACTACTATATGGAAAAACAATAGCATGAGCTATGTTCTTGTTTTGTTTTTTTTCGTTAGTGATTCACATTTCTTTCGTACAGGTTATCATTGTGAATTTAAAATGAGGACAGGAAGGAAACCTGATGGCTGTGCTATTTGCTTCAAAATTTCCAAATTTAATCTTATCTCTTCAAACCCAGTGGAATTTTTCCGCCATGATATTCCACTCTTGGACAGAGACAATGTTGGACTAGTGTTGCTTCTGCAGCCCAGATTTCACTGTAAAGCTACTTCTGCAGTCTGTATAGCCAACACACATCTGCTGTATAATCCAAGGCGAGGGGACATTAAACTGACCCAACTGGCAATGTTACTGGCAGAGATTGCCAGCGTTGCCCATCGGAAAGATGGTAGATTCTGTCCTATTATCATTTGTGGTGACTTCAACTCTGTTCCTGGTTCTCCACTGTACAGTTTTATAAAGGAAGGAAAGCTGAATTATGAAGGACTACCTATAGGAAAGGTAGGTGTTCTTTTCATCTCAAGTAAGAATGCTCGTGGGAAAGGAATATTTTATGGAGTGACACTGGCCACCTGTCATGGTGTGCACCACTCACTGCTTATCTGGTGCTTCCTCCTGATCAGTTGTAGGATTAGCTCTTGAATTCAACGCCCCTTCTCATGGTCACATACCATCACACACACCCTCTCTCTCTCAGGTCTGCAGCACCTCTCGTCCCGGGAACCGCAGCGTCTTCATGATGCAGCCCTCTGGCTAGGTCACTCAGCGTTCCCCCTTTCAGGATACAGTCCTTCAATTCTCTGTCACCACCACTGTAACCCAGACAGGCTTCCTGTTCTATGCCACAGTCTCTGCCATGTCCTCAGTGGCTAGTAGGGGAACCCAAGCTCATTCACTACTCCAGGGACCCTATGCCCAGCAGTTCTGGGCTTTCCTCTCCCAGCCTCACTGTTCCTTCCCTGGACTGCTTCCTACAATTCCTGATTTCCCCTTCTTGCCCTGGGTATAACAGCTCCAAACCCTCATCCCTTTTCTCAGCAGCAGCCCCTGTCTGTTGCAAGCTTCCTGGCTTTGAACCTGCTTGCAATCAATTCCCTACTCCCTGGCTTTCCTTCCAGGTGCGGCCTGTAGAGTTAATAGGCCTACCTGACCACCTTAACCCTTTCCAGTTCTGTGTGGAGTTGAGTTGCCATTAGAAGCCCAATTTTGATCTCCACTCTAAAATCTACAAACAGAGGAAAGTCTGTGACAGAATTGCTATGCAAGGTCTGAGGCTGACTCAGTGCTTTGTTTCAGAAGTGCAATGGCCAAGCTGGTACCCAATCCCCAGTGTTGGGAGCCATCTATGCCATTGGGCTTCACCAGTTGGTTAGTTTAATTCCTGCTTCATTTGGGTGCTATTAAATCCCATTTGGTGGTTTTAAACTCGGGCAGTGGTGGGCAGTATGGTCCTTGGGGACCTGTTATTCACACCCAGCCTCTGCTAGTACTTGGATTTTTATAGGATTAGAATTGTAACTGCTGTGTCTGCCAAGCCTGTGAGGCCTTTGTTTTGGTACCAGCACCTAGCTTTCACTTCAGTGAATCTCTAACATTTTCAAACATATAAACAATTGTTCTTGAAAGTGGTGTGTATATATACAGTTTTGTATCTGGGCCGTACCTCTGGCTTAATTTAAGTCTTGTCTTCAAGTACACCACCGCTGTAGTGCTTTAGGGAGGACTCTCCTATGCCAACGGAAGAGCTTCTCCCATTGACGTAGTTAATCCACCTCCCCAAAAAGCGGGAGCTATGTCGGTGGGAGAAGCTCTCCCATTGACATAGCGCTGTCTGCATCGGAGATAGGTCAGTAAAACTGTCACTTGGGTGTGGATTTTTTACACCCCTGAGTGACGTAGTTATACTGATATAGGTCCGGAGTGTAGATCTGGCCCATTTTTCTGGGAACACTTTAAATGCCAAGTCTAGTACTTGGCAAGTGTTCCTTTTCTTTTGTAAAGGGTACTTTTCCCAAAAAATAATTTTATTTAAGTATTAAGGTATTCCTTTTACAACTGGCAATACAATAGGGTCTAAGTTATTAGTCAGAATAAGACCAAGGTTCCCTTTTCATTAACTTAGCTTAAATGTCCATAAAACATGTTCTACTGACAGAGTAAAATACTGTTCCACCTTACACCATTATTAGTTTTGATTTAAGTGTCCCAGGTTTTTGTGTGGGAGGAGATTTAATCACAGACCATCTGAACCTTTTCAAAAGGATTATTCTCACAATATGGATGAGCCGGGGCTGTATTGATTAGTGTAAGTGTAAAGTCAAAGTTATGATTGCTAGGTGACCAAAGTAGAAGCCATGTTTGAATGTGGCACCACATTCTAAGATATTTTATGTGAGTTTAGTGTGAACATAACATTCGACGTATCACCAATAGCTATTTAATTTGAAGTGACTAAAGCATCTACGCTAGGGAAATGTGAATTTTCCATTATTGGTGTTAACTGCCCATCATCTGCCAACCCCATTTTCAGCCCCCTTTTGATTTTCTCCCAGAAGAATAAATGCCCCACTGTTAAAAGCAATGTCAGCAGTCAGTGAACTGTTTACACTAGAGCAGTGGTTCTCAAACTTTTGTACTGGTGACCCCTTTCACATAGAAAGCCTCTGAGTGCGGACTCGCCCCTTATATATTTTAAAGTGTTTTTAATCTTTTTAACACCATTATAAATGCTGGAAGTAAAGCAGGGTTTGGGGTGGAGGCTGACAGCTTGCAACCCCCTATGTAATAACCTCCCGACCCCCTGAGGGGTCCCGACGCCCGGTTTGAGAACCCCTGCACTAGAGCTTCTAATGTCACTAACGAGGTCTTGGTATTCTCTCAGCTTAGTCTCGCAAGAACTATTTTACAAAATAGGGTTGTTGTAAAGATGTTGATAAGCAAGAGCACGCAGAGAAGTTGCATATAAAGAATATCATGGTTTAGCAGAGAAAGCTTTGAAGAGCTGCTACAAAAGGCATGTTTAAGGCATGTATAGAAGAGTGGACTCACTGCAAGTATGCCCCCTCATGGCTGGGTGTGGCTTAACAGCTTTGCCTTCTCTAGCATCCCCTGTTGATAGTTATTCCGGTCCTTTAGTGGTCTTCCTCTTCTCACATTTTGGCCCTGCAGGCAGGTCAAATTTTAGTTCCATGCTCCTTTCATGGTAAAAAAGAGCCACAAACAGTCTAACAAATCAATCCCAAGGTCTCTGGCCCCTGACTCAGGGTCCATTTGGCCCTTACCCCCATCTCTCCAGGCTCTGAATTGCCCTAATCCCCTTACTTCAGGGGGCTTCACACCACTTTCCCAGTGGGTGGTATGGGAATGCAGAGCCACTCTCTATGCTGGGTTCCAGTCCAGAGAACCTAGGACGAGCAGCCAAGGTCTGCTCTGTCAGACTCTTTGCCACTGCTTCTCTGGACTCCTTTGTGTCATTAGTCTTTCCTCAAGCCTTTTTCTCCAGCCCCTTCCTGAGCCTTTTGTAAGGGCCAACACCTTCCAGAAGGTCTCCCTAGAGGTCGGGTTCGTACCCCTGGTCAGGGTCAGCCAGAGGAGCTTGCTCCAGACTTGTCTTCCAGATATCTCCCACTTTATAGTGCCCCGAGTGTGCCAGCAGAGTTCTTGCCTTTCTCCCTGGAGCCCCTCAAGGTCCAGTCCAAATGCCCCTTAAGATTTACTTATCACAGCCTCTTGAACTTAACTGCCTCTGGTTTCCTGCTGGCTCAAGACAACCTGCCCCTGGCCCTAGGCTTCACTATCCCAGGCCTCCCAATCTTCCTTCTGGCTTGAGGCCTTCCAGTTTTGGCTCTAGGCTTCAGGCCTCCCAGACTTCTCAGCCTTTAGCCAAGAGAGGAAATACCCTCTACGTCTCACTTGGGTATCCTCCATTGCCTTCCTTCTACTGCCCTCTGCTCCTTCCTTTCTGAAGATCCAGCTCCTCTCAGGTTGAGTTTGATCACCAATTATACCCTATGGCTTAATTGGGTTTAACCGCCCACTGTTTACCCTGCGTTCATACGCTACATCACAGCATGGATAAGAAAAGTGAACTTTTTAGCAGTATGTCTTTTTTGTTAATTGGATCACAGTTGACTTTAAAAAAATAGTTTTTTAAATTAAAATTTTGCACAGGTATCTTGTGAACTAAATCAGATTCTGTTTGAAACAACCATATACCTTTTTTTTAGGTGTCTGGGCAAGAGCAGTTTCCTAGGGGACAAAGAATCTTAACTATTCCAATTTGGCCCCCAAGTCTAGGCATTTCACAGAGTTGTGTGTATGAGGTACAACAGCATCGACAAGAAGAAAACACAGGTCAGTTTCTGAACAGGTAAACTTAGTGGTTCTATGAAAACATCACCCAGATTTACTGTTGAAGACCAGATATTTTTCCATTTAAAAAAATGGGCCCCAGTCTTGCAAACATGAGCTCAGTGGGACTACTCGGGGATAAAGTTTTTCACCATCCTAGGCATTTTCAGGCTTAGGCCTTAGAAAAATAAATTCCTTTGAGATTAACATGCAGTAGGTGACTAGAATTATTAGAACCATTGTTGTGGGCTATTTTTAAAACCTTCCATCTAAGTCTACTTTTTGTCTTTATGTTCAAGGTTAAACATACGTTCAGCTCATCTGAATTGCTCTGTAATTTGAAAGTGTATGTTTCTAGGTAAAGTTTTCTGGAAAGGTACAGATTGGTTTGAAGGGGCTCTAATGAAACTGGGCAATTCAATCCAGTTTTTATTTATTTGATCTTTCCCATCAAAAGAAAAATAAATAGCATTTGAAGATGTTGTCCTAGGCTACTTTTCCTATAGTTTTTCTCCAGTGGTCTTAATGATCTCATTTAAAACATAGATAAGAAATTCTCTTTATTTTTGTAGGTGGAGAAAAAAAAGAATCGAAACTGGAGCACACAGAAGAGATCATAATAGCAGCTGAAAAGTAAGTCCTGGAAAACCTGAGAAGGCTGTTGGTTGGCTCCTATTTATAAAAAAAAAAAAAAAAAAAAGGCAAAACCAAAACCATGATCATCTATGGTATGATTTCAAATTAGATAACTGATAAAACTGTACGTGATCTTCTAATTGGGTTTTGTATCTGCCGGTGTAGGTTGTTAAAATATACGTATTTACATGTCTCTATTTACATGGACATTATCTAATAAAACACACCCACAACAAAAAAGACATTTTCAAAAGTAGACGTCACCACACCTAAACCCTCATCTTCTCAAGTAAAAGTCTCAGAAATGGAGTCAGTGCAGTTTTCAGAGCTAATGTAACGTTTCCTCTGACATTTCACAACTGTGTTCTGGTGAGTTAGTTCCTGCACCCTTGAATTATCAGAGCAGTTAGAGGATGTGAATAAAAACAAACTAAAATTAAATTGTATGTTTCATCATTCTTATACTGGTGATCTTACTTTCAGCAACTACACTAGTTCAAAAGCATGGCTGCCTATTGTTTTCAAAAGTAGTAATTGGAGAATAGAACCCAGAAAAATTTGGATTAGGATAACTATGCGAAGGGCAAAAAATCATCTTTCATTTAAAAGTGAAAGAAAAGATAACCACAGATGGGAAAGGATTAGAATTATGTATTGTAAAGGACCATTTCTGTATGTGCAACTGATGCATGTTATTCCAAACTAAGGAGCTGAGGTTAAGGAAATATCAAGACTGGCTACTGGGCAAGATCCATCTCTCCTCATTAAACAATACTTTTGACATCTGTTTACTTTTGGATATAACCAGCACTCTTTGTTTTATAGTGATGTAGCAAAGCCATAGAATTTGGGGCCAGCAGCAGAAATCTGTTTATAAGTGGCAGCAGTATCCAGCTGCTTAAATTCTCATATTTCCTCCTATTTTGATCATTTTGGAGATGCTGGTTTATAAATGTTAATAAGTATCCTTATTGGGAAACAAAGAACTGTGGTAATGAAGAGGGGAGAGATCAAACTGGATAGAACAGGAAGAAGTTTAATTATTTTAAAAACTCTTCTCCCCAAGAATTCCATATTGGACAGGCATGGAGACAGGTACTTCCTTTCTCTTTTTAGACTCATAACTAAGTTTTAAAAAGAAAAAGCCTAAAAGCATTTAAAGATTTAATGTGAAGACTCCTAGTTAGACCCAAAAGTTTACTTAAAAATCAAGAGGGTGCCTTCCAGTTTAGACTGGCATGGAGGGACATGTGGTTGGTGTCAAGAGGAAGGAAGAATACAGTAATTACATGGGTGGAAGAGCTAATCCAGAGGAAGCACTTATCCAAAGGTCTGGCCTACATTACAAATTTAGGTTGACTTAACTACATCATTCAGGCCTGTGAGAAATTTCACTCCCTGTGCAATGTAATTAAGCCATCCTCAGTCATGGTCGATGGAGGAATTCTTTCATCAATTAGCTACTGCCTCTTGCTGAGATGGATTTACTACAGTAATGGAATAACCCCTTCCATCTACACTACAGCCATACAGCTGTGCTGCTGTGGCATTTCTCGTGTAGACTGACCCTAAATCTCTTTGAAAGTCAATGGGACAGGATCCTAAGTGTTAAATCACTTGAAAATTGGACTTAGGGCATGCTTACACTACCACTTATGTCACTTAGGGGTGTGAAAAAACAGACCCCTGCTTGACATAAGTTTTTTACTGGCAAAAGCACTTGTGTGCACAGTGCTATGTCAGCGGGAGACCTCTCTCCTGTTGGCATAGAGTGGCTACATGAGCAATCTTATAGCGGTGCAACTGTGCCACCCACCATAAGTTCGCTAGCGTAGACATGGCCTTAGACTCCTTTGAAAATTGTACCTTAGGTCCCTGCTCCAAGAAGTTAACAAGATGCAAAACATGAGAATGTTACATTCGGAGGGTGTTAAAAATAGACTCTGTTTATGCAGCTTATTTGTTTTGCCATAATAACTAAAAAAGTGTGTTTTATTAATGACTAAGTCTTTTACTTAGTAGCGATAATGAAGTAAAATACTTCTGTGTAATTCTGTTTAGGTTTCCTTCAAAATTACAACACCACTTTAGATTATCTTCGGTCTATTCTCATTACTTACCTGAAAGTGGGATTCCAGAAGTAACAACTTGTCATTCCAGAAGTGCTGTCACTGTGGATTACATTTTCTATTCTGCAGCAAAGGATGATAGTGCTGCTCAGCCAGGTAAAGAAGCTGAATTGAAGCACTGAAGTTCTCTTAAGGAATATCTCCCTGCTGAATGATAAACTTCAGAACCTAGCCTAAAAGGAGGCATATTGGTAAATTTCACAGATCTCAAGTACACAAAAGATACTAACCTCAGTGATTTACAAGTGCCCAAACATTTTGAACATGTGAACTGTTCCCTCACAGATTAATGCTACTGTCTTATCTCTTCCTGTCATTTATTTTCTCCCTTACTGATTGATGTTAGCTTGTTGTTTGCTGGGATCATTGTAGTATGTAGGGGACATCCTCTGTAGAACACTGCAGAGGCCTGCATAGTTTCTTTTACTAAAAACTTTGACGCTTATGTGGTCGTCATTGTCTCCCTGACTATAAGATTCAAGGAGGTGAGACTCCTGACGAGCATTAAGTAAAGAAGTGAACACCAAGGTAATATCACTGTCATTCAGTAGCCTATGTGAGCTTAGTGACTAGACCAGTGACATGATTGGTTCACATTTTCAAGAATATGATGAACAGAGATTTCAGATGCGTTAGAGATGATATATGACCACTTCGGCATAAGTGCTCATATTTAAAATTACCTTGGAGCAGCATTAGTGTTTGTCTCAAGAGATGACCTATGTGGTTTTGAGATCTCTTGGTATGGGGTGAAAAATCACACTGGAGCAGCGCATTTGTGTGTGTGTGTGTGTGTGTGTGTACCTGTGCCACAATTTTGTGGTTGTAGTTGCAGCTAAAACTCACCAGATGGTGCAAGGAAGACATAACGCATTTGAGTGGGTACCCTTTCTTGGCTTTTAAATGTTACCAACGAAGCAACATACCACTTACCGTATTTGTGGTCTTGTTGTGGGTTCCCTGAGAGACACATTTCCATGTTTTACAATTGGCCATCTGCTTTGCTTCATCCTACATCATCATACAGGATAATGAGCCTTTTATATTGCTTGAAATCCTTTGTTTCACAAAACCATTATACAGTGCAGCCTGGCCAGCTGAATCATTCTAGGGATAAATCCCAGAACAGGGAGACCTGGGTTCCATTCCTACCTTAAGCACAGTCTTCCAGTGTGGCCTTTTCAAATTGCTTAACCATCTGTGCCTCAGTTTTCTATACACTACCAAATGTAAAAGGAAAAATGCAAGAAAATTAATCTAGCGTCAAGGACTTGGTTTTGCAATGTGCTGAAAACTTCTGCAAGGTGCCATGTGTCCTCAACTGCCCCTGACTTCAGTGTGAGTTAAGGTTGCTCAGCACCTTGCAAGACTGAGCCCTAAATACCTAGAATGCCCTAATTGCGTGCCCTAATTAAAGTTGTATTCAGTTTTGCTCTGAAAACAGGAGTTCAGGCTCTTTGTTTTATATGAAAAAGTGTATCTGCCCCAAACTTTCAGCATATAATCTGAGTAAAACTTGAATTTTCTGAGTAGTTCCAAGAAAACTGATTAGTTAGTTTCCAAGTGCTAATAAATTTTAAAAATTGTCGAATAAAGAGTTTGTGTTCTAAGTCTGGTAAGGTTTTGGACCTCATTATCTTATAACCTACAGGTACGTTTGGGGGTGGAGGGGTCTCTGGAGCTAGGTCAATTTGTTAATTAACCCCAAAAAATGGGTTTTACTGCATAGCTGTTGGTTTATTGTATGCTTAGTTGTGGGAAACCAGTTTGAGACCCAGCTTTTGGTTCTATGTAGCCCAGGAGTTCTGTGGTACTGTTCAGACAGTTCAGGAGCGCTCCTGAACCAGCTGAATAGTTTTATCCATGAAGATCCAGATCTTTGCCACAGCAACTGTAGCTTTGAAGACCAGGATGTGTGCAAAAAGTTCCGCTGGTTCAGGATCTGTGCTGAAGCCGTATTCCTGAGCTGACTGAACAGTTTCACAATGACTAGGCTTGTCTTCAGTGCAGTCACAGTTGCTGGCTTGTTAGAGCTCTGGAAAGCTGCTTGAAGAGTGAAGTTCCTGAACCAGCTGAGTAGTTTCATGGAGACCAAAAGTAGCTGCTGGCTTGTTGAAGACCAGGAGTTCTGTGAAGCTGTCCAGCTTTTCATGAACAAAGCAACAGCTACTGTGTCGAAGGTCTTGTTTGTTATGTATAGAATGAGCTTAACTCTCACACAACACAGTTGATATCAGCTGTGAAGTGATCTGTGCAAATTTGTGTATAGCATCGTTGTTACCAAAGCATTGTATTAAGACCTCACAAGTCACTCCTCCCAGGTTGGAGTCCTCCTTCCATGTATAAGGCGGGTGTGGGTGTGTATGATTTGACTCACAACGGTGTGTTTTCTGCACATACTTTTCTTCTTTTCTTTTTATGTAGGAGCCGAAGATACTTTTGATGGAGGTCTGAAGCTTCTTGGTAGATTATCACTTTTAACAGAGCAAGATCTGTGGACAGTTAATGGTCTTCCCAATGAACATAACTCTTCCGATCACCTGTCCTTACTAGCTCAGTTCAGGCTTATTGAACAATAATTCCCAAATTATTTTTATATCTGCACTTTCCTTCACCTTCTCTTCTTCCTGTAATTTGTTTAATTCAGGGATTGTCAGACTGGTTAAAGTTAAGTTCGCCTGGATGCTGAATTTTTAGTGTTGTGTAAAGTAGAGTTTTTAAAGAGATTTCTTTGTAAAGTTGCTTAAATTACTTTATGGAGTCATTAAGAGAAAAAAAAAGTTTACATTAGCTTCCTCTTTTTGATAATGGAAAATGTCTGTGCCATAATCTGAAAATGGCATTATTTTTTAAAAAGATAATGTTTTTATTGTAAATCATAGTAAAATGGGTGATGGTTCTTAAGTACAGTGTACATCTCTCAATCCTTCAAGCAAAAGATTGTGTGTTTGTAGCAAGCTTTATAATGAGCTCAAAGTAGATTTCTATGTACTTTCAAGTGTGCTCTATTTCAAGTTGTTTTTGTTGCCTTCCCCAAATATCTAAATATTGGACACAATCTTGGAGTCCCTCGGCAGGAATTTAGCTAGTGCCGGGGCAGCAGGATTGGGCCTATTCTTGCAGTATAGTAATTAGTTGTACTCTAAAAAGTGATTGTGTAATGGTTAATCTTACAAGAGTACAACATGTTTTGCTGATGTGCAGAAGCTTTAAAAAGAATCTGAAATGAAACCAAGTAGGCAAGTGGTGGTAGCTGAACACAAAGCGGTACAACACAGGCTGAACTGAAGGAACTTTCATATTTGAAACTGGGGTTTTTTAGTTTTTTTTTTTTTAAACAGACTTCTCAAAAAGTCTCACTCCCAGATGTTTCAGAAGTGTTTACAGAGTAGATGAGGCTGTTTTTCATGTATTCATCATTTAAATATTGTAACATTACTACAGCTCCAGAATATTCAGCACGTAAAGATTCCCTCATGTTCAGTTTCATAATACACCATGATGCAGCATACCCTGCAAAACACCTAGGATTTACAGATTAAACCTTAATGTACTACTACATTAACAAACTTCTTGGATGAGGGGAGGACAAACAGAAATTCTTGTGACTTAATTCAATCGCACACAGATCCATACATAATTTAACTAACCAGTATAATTTCTAAATAGAGTTGCTCTCACTAGTGTGCTGATAGAAAAACTGAAACTTCTACTTGATCATTATATTCCAATAAGCAGCTGAATTCAGAAACATTTCTTTGTTCAGTCCACTTTCATGTCCCATTTTCTGTATTAACTTTAATTTTACTATTTTAATTACAGAATAACCATCTTCTTGATTGTCACTTTATATTCTGAGACTTAAGCTAAACATTATTTCATGCACCAGAGGAATGTGGGGCCAATGACAGTCCAGTTGATTTGAACTCGTAATTCAGACTGTTCTGGGGTGATTGGATTTTTGGTTCAGTTTGAATGGTTTTCCTCTGATCTTTGCTAACTAGATTGTGACTTAAGGATCCATCTGCACAGTGAGCTACTCTTTCTGGCTGTATAGCCACCCATTCAGTTAATGCTGAAAAACAAATGCTAGCTATTGTCTAATACTAAACTTTATTTAAAAATAGGAAATAGTTCTTGGTGTACCCCATTTTATGTGGGTTAGGGCAAAGCCTTTAAGGTCTAGGACTAGTAAATGCAGCTATGCTGGCAGGCAAATGGCTGAATGACTTAACTATTTTTGTGAAGATGCCAGATAAATCTGAAAGGGCCATCTTCTGAGCCTATTGTACAAGTGCTGCATGTGGGTGATCTGTATAGGAGCAAGGGGAGATAGCAGAAAGGGTTGAAGCACTGTCACTGTGGGAGAAAGAGATGTCTGCTGTCTGGGACTTCTATCCCCTGCTCTGGAGAAGCAAAAGGATCCCTGATGGCACCTGCTTTCTCCTGCAAACACCCCATGTTGTCTTCCAAGGCATTCATTCAGCCCCTTCTGCCATTGCCTTTCCCATAACCACTGCAGCTCTTAAATTGGAGTTGTTAGATTATTATATAATCTATTGACAGTAATTCCCACTTTGTTTCAGAATTCAGAGCTATTCTGATGCATGTGTGTAGGGGAAAAGGCCTCTTGCTTAACCAAGTGGATCTAATGTGCTACATGAGAAAAGAGTGCCTAGCACTAAGCTTATTGGTTGTTCTGTCTGGTTCATTGTCTCTGACCTGGTGTGTTCAATGTCAGATTTTTAGGAAGCTTTCACTGTCCTTGCTTGTTATTCATTTTTTTTTTCTTTTGCTGCTAGGACAGATTAGGGAAGATCAGTAAACGGTGAAAATGTATAGTGCTTGGGGATAGTAGTAGAGGTTGGGAAAGTGGCAAAGAGTCCTGTGGCACCTTATAGACTAACAGACGTATTGGAGCATGAGCTTTTGTGGGTGAATACCCACTTGTACATGGAATATCACAGAAGCACATACTAGGCTGTTTGTGTATACTTCAATACCTGGAACACAAGAGCTTTGAACTCCACACATTTGTACTCTGATTCATGGTGGAGTGTTTTTCCTGTGTTAGTGTTTTTTTTAAAGTGGCTATGGGTAGAATTTGATAAATTTACCTGTTCTATTTTAAAATGGTTTAGCTGTGGTGTTTAAAGAACACTGGGAAATTCTCCAGCTTTATATAATTGAAGTGGGGAAAGGGTGAGAGCTTGGCCCTTTTCTTACTCTTCATGTAATAGTGCTAGAGTTTCTGGCAAACAGCTGACTCTGACCTGCACACTGTTTAACAGTGGTGCTAAGTCCTTTACAGCTCCTTGAATATCCTTTACATGAAGACAATTGAAACGTTTTCACTAAAAATGTTTGTTCCTGAAAGGGAATCAAAGATTTCCACTGAAGCTGGAGGTTTGTCGGTATGTCAGCTTTTATTTATCTACAATTCATATGATAAAGCTAAATCAATTTAAATTGTAATTATTTTAATGGGGATGTTACAATAAACACATGAGCTTCCTAATAAACATACAAGATGATGGGGTTGCAAATGCAGCCTATTCCCCAACTAAGTGAGATGGGCAGAATTTGACATTTAAGCTATATACCACTTATCTTAAGTGATCATTAAAAACTTACACCTGTCCCACACTTACTGAGCTGGCAGAACTTGTGCTAAGCCACTGCTCAGGCTCAACTAGTGCGAGAGTTCTTGCATTTTGATGGCTGAAAGCAAGAGTCAGGCATGAAAAACTAGAGCTACCTTATCACTGACTGGAGCCCTAGCCTAGTTGTAGAGCAACATTGCTCTTCTTACAATTTTAGCAATGCATCACAACTCACAGTTAACCCATCACATCACTACAGACGATATTAGGCTGCTGCATAACAAGCTGAGCCTCTGTATGATACGATATCTTTCTCCCAACTCCTGACTTCATAGAAGAAGGGCAGGCTGAGATCTTATTTTCTTCTGCCAGTGAATGGCTTCTAGTTCTTCCCAAGGGCCTGTTCTTGTTGAACCCTCCACTTGTGGCTTTGTAAGAGGCAGTGCTGATACAAGCCAAGGCTTTAAAGAGCTGTCTCCAGAAACATTTCTGGGCGTTGGTATACTCAATGCACATACTTGTCCGCACCGGCTCCCATACCAACCTCCTAGTTCATACATGAGATTGTAGACCAGACAAACTTAGAAAATAGTTGAGAAATGTTCATGCTGAAACATTGAGTTTCCACCTCCCTGCCCTGCAAAGCATAATCTTGGTTTGGTAGAAAGAGTACTTTTTTCTTCTATCCCTACAGGATAGGGGAGCCCAGCCATGGAATGAACTATGTACAGTGCTAGTCTGTATCTGGTCACAGTTTTGAAAGATATTGTTTACCAATTGAACAAGCCAGACACTTCAGAAAGTAAAAGCTTACCCTAGTTTTATCTGATAGATAGCTATTTGGTGCTGCTAGAACTACAGAGTACTTACATGCAGGCTCTATCAAGGAAGGCTTTTAACATCTTAACAGCCAATTAACCAAGGTGTTGAAGGAAGACACCTGCCTGCCTCAAGGACATTCCCCGTTTCCCTCCTGCCCAAATCTAAACCAACAAGGCCACTAATACCGTTCTGCTTTATCAGCACATATTATTAGCAAAGAACCTGAATTACTCCCTTCTCTCTTCAAGAGACAACCCTTGTCTTTGGACAATGCTTTAGGGGATGGAGCAGAGACTTTACTGTCAGGGCAAAGCAACAGCTGTTAGGGGGGAGATGTAGCATTCATTACTGATGAAAGATGCTGAGTGAGTGGTGTTTATTATTTCAAGGGTCTCCTTTTAGTTTCTTGGTAGGTGCCATCACTAGGGGAAACAAGAACCCACCATATGATTGAGTGCTTAATGCTTAGGTTACTTTGTGCCAAATAGTCATGGGCTGATTTAATAAAGATTTGATTTTTTTGAAATTTTGCATTAACCCCTCCTCCATTCTGGTGTTACTAGCCTATACTGAGTGAACGCTTTAAAAACACTTTTCCCCACCATGACTATATCATTTAGTTCATACTGCTTCTACCACCACCTGTACATTAATACACATGGCAAAAATCATAATGGGCTATTTAAAAAAAAAGATCAAGACATTTTATTAAAATTCCATGCTGCACATAAACATACAAGTGATAAGAAAAGCAAGACCTGGAACCATGCACATGTATTCTAGTATATCAATTGACAAGTTTGCAATGAGCTAGAAAAACAGGCAGTTGGAATCACAGTTTTAAAAGGTAAGACAAAAATGCAAATGCAAGAGCAAATTTAAAGAGAATTAATAAAATTCACTTGTACTTCAAAACAATGTACAAAATAAATTTGTCACAGCTTTATATCTTAGAAAAGCTTCGGTGTAGTAAGTTAGAAGTTCAGATAAAACATGTAACCCAAAATACTCTGGATGCCGGTAAAACCACATCATCAAGTTGGAAGAAATGCAAAATAGTCAGGGTACTGTAGAAAAAGAGATTTTTCAAAATCAAGTGTATTCTATCTAATGGCACAAAAGTACAGTTAAAATCAAGGCTTCTGTTGCTTAACTAATTCTTATTTTCCTTATCCCCTCATTAATGAGGAACCTGTTGTGTAAGCTAAGAGCTGACTCATGCTTACAAGGTCACAAAACTGAGCTGTACATGTTTTAGAATTTAAATTCTATTGATAATCATAACTGTTTAAAATTTGACACTAATACAAACCATGGTCTTTCCCCATTCTTTACCTCCACCCTAACCCTCTCCCCTCTCCTCCCCCGGCCCCAACCCTATCCTATTCAAAACCTATCTTAAAGCATATCAGACCTGATAAATACACAAAACAAAAAGGCTGTGGGCTATAATGAAACCTGATGTTTTACTGCAAGGAACCCTCTCCATAACTCAGGAAAAGGAAATCCTCTCAATTCAGGTTTCAGAGGAGCAGCTGTGCTAGTCTGTATCCACAAAAAGAATGAGGAGTACTTGTGGCACCTTAGAGACTAACAAATTTATTTGAGCATAAGCTTTTGTGAGCTACAGCTCACTTCATCCGATGCATGCAGGTCATCCTCACCGGTGCTGTTCTTCAGACAGAAGGGAAATCGTTTTGAGAAACCAAAATGAAATGTGAATTACGAAAAGAAATTACCAGCAGTTTTTTATTTGCTATGGGGGGGGGGGGAGATAGATACATAACCCCAATCTTGCAATGAGCTCCAAATACATCTGCAGCAAACCCAGCCAATTACACTGGAGCCCTGTTCAACTGCAGCAGGACCTGCCAGGGCTCATTGCCAGAATGGGGCCTTAATTTGTTCTCTAGTCATTTTGTAGCTTATTTCACCATTGCGTATTGCAAAAATTCCCCCTCTTTTTATAAAAAGTCATGTTCTCTTCCTCCAGGCATAAGACAGGCCAGACAACAGATCAATATATTATTCAGTGTTTATGTACTAGTTTGCTTGGGGAAACTTTTCCGTTAAAAGTACTAAGGCAGTTGATTTACTGTACTTTATAACAAAATGGCCACATTCACCCCTCCCTGCCCCACCAAAATGACTATGGCCTTGCACCCTCATTCACGCCTAGTCCCGCTTACACTGTGAACGTGTAAAAATAACACTGCAAGCTGCAAGGCCATGGAAAATCAGACTCCAGCTTTGGGGACTGACTTCTCTTAACAGCTAAATATTTATTAAAAATGTGAGACTCCTACTTCTCACAAGGGGCTGCGAGCTCCTGCCGGGCAGCGCAGCAGTGGTTGGATGGGCAGAGGTTCTGGGGGGTGGGGGCAGTCGGGATGGGGAACAGGGTGGGTTGGATAGGCATGGGAGTCCTGGGGCCTATCAGGGGGTGGAGGTGTGGATAGGGGGCGGGGCAGTCAGGGACAGGGAGCAGGGGGTTTGGATGGGTGGAGGGTTCTGAGGGGGACGGGAAGTGGGAGGGGGTGGATAGGGGGCAAGGGCCAGGCCGTTTCGGGAGGCACAGCCTTCCCTACCTGGCTCTCCGTACAGTTTCGGAACCCCGATGTGGCCCTCAGGCCAAAAAGTTTGCCCACCCCTGGTGTACAGGCTAGCTTTTTCAGAACAGCTCAGCTCCCACTTATGCACCTAAATGAAGTGGCTAAACTTTCAAGTACTCAGCACCCACTAACTCCCAGAGCTCAATGAGAACTCCTGGGTGCGGAGCACTTTGAAAATTTGACCACTTCAGAAATCTGACTACTTCCATTAGGTCCCTAAATGGGAGCTAAGCTGGTTTGAAAATCCAGCCATACATCCATAGTGCTAGTTAAATCCATCAGTAAAAGGACACTATAAGGAAGGAGGAGATAGACAAACTTGTTCTTGAAAAAAATATCCTGAAAATCAACTATTATTGCTACACTTATTCTAATAAGAATTTCTTTAGCCAGGTCTTTTTAAAGGTCACTAAGTTACTGTAATGCATATAAACAAGAATCTTCCCTAATTTGTGATGTCTGATCTTAATATAAGACACAAAGGCATCATCACCTTAGACTGTTTAACCTTCAAAGACAAATGATTCAAAATTACACACAAATATGAATAGAAAAGTAAACTCTCAAGGAAGCCTATTGATTCTGACATTTCCTCGTGAATCTGACTGTACACGCAGTTTGACTGTTAATACAATGCAAATGCTAGTCTCTACAAAACAATGATCTCCAGGTCTTGTGCTTTAACAGTCTAGTCTGCAAAGTTTAAAAGCTTGTGACAAAGTTTTAAAAAATTATGAAATTTTAAAAATTCATTGTTGGCCGGTTATTAAAAAACCCAACAGAAACCTCAACCGGTTCTCTGTATTTCTAATAAGACAGCAGTGCTTTCAAGAAGACACTTGCATATAATCAAACCTTACACTCTCTCATAGGCATGCACATGATAAGAGTGGTGGGGTGCATCTAATGCAGTTCTATAGTACTCCCAGAAATGCTGGCAAACCGTACAAATTGATTATAAAATTAAAATGGTCAATTTTGCATATCTGTTGTATACTGAGGTAATAGACACTTTAAAAGTCACATCCACCTCTGCACTGCCATTTTTATTGCTGAATAAAAATATTAATACTGACTGTTTAAACCGACTGCCCCCAGCACGTTAACACTAACGAGAAATAGATTTCATCACCACTCTTCTAATACTACCAATGTAGCACAATATTCAAAGCCAATTAAATAGATTAGAAACAATTATTTAAAATAAAAAAAAAACAACCCACCACCTTAGTTCCCTCCTATTTGACGGGGGGAAGAAAGCCTGGTGAAGATAATTTAGTTTTTCATTGATGCCGCTTAATGAACTTAAAAAAAGATAATACTGCCATCATCATTCTAGAATTTCTATTTTCTAAGTGAAACTTGAAATAAAATCCACAAGTTCTTAATAAATAGGCCTGGTTTCTTTTCTTTTTTACCCCCCTTCCTTCCAACGGAGCGTAGGGTAATGGGCGGGTGAAGCACCATGGAAGCCCTCCATCTGGTCTATGGCTTTGTTAGATGCGTAGTTGATAGCCCACTTCATTCAATGTAGTGAGATCACCCACTTTCTTGTCCATCACGGCAGGCCTGCAGTCAAAGAGGGAAGAGGTGGTCAGCAGTCAGCATTTCTTTGACACAGAGATTGTGCAATTGAAAACACCATTTCAAAAAAAGAAACTAATGGAACAAAGTCTCTTGTCACTTAATCTAATGTAAAAACAGGACTAAACTTTTTTTTGTTGAATGAACTAATTATGCCATGTTATCATCTTGACATTGTGATGGCAAGAAGATCAGAGCTGCATGCAGAGACTTGGGGAACAGTGTGTAAATCCTTTAAAGGTAAATCCTGTAGGTTCCCCACTCCTTTGCAAGGATTTAAACATTACATAGATAAACATTAAACAGCAAAAATAATCTCAGAAAAATACAGGATTTATTTAGAAAAAGTGAAAGAAAGAGAGATGCTCTCAAGTTAAAAGTCAACCTCTTCAGGCATCTTCTTTTTTCTGGTGAATACTATTTAACCTGCTCTCATTAATTGGATCAAAAATTTTGGGGGCTTTGTTGGTTGGCATCTCATTTACTAACCAATCCTTTTTCCTGTGACTCTGTCTCTGCTGTACAGTTTGGACAAATACCTTTCCAATTGAGTTGTAACTGGAGCAGTTCACTTTTGACTATTAGCTGTTCATTTGAGATGCATTGTTTCTGCTCTTTGAGTCAGTCAGTTGCACCAGTGAAGGTGAGGGCAGAAAATAACACTTTTCTACTATGAATTCACATAGCTTTTGAGATTTAGGAACCTTGTTGTGAGTAGCTAGTGCTCCTTTGACTATTCACAAATTGAACTCAAATTGTTTATTCACTAATCTGTTTCTACAACTAGCGCTATAAATAGTTTTAGCCTCTTCTGAATTGTTACCCTGTGTCCTGTCTTATTTCTTATTTAGCTTTTAAACACTTTGCAGAAAGGAAAGTGTCTTAACTATGGGCCCAATCACCTGTGAGAGGGGATTAAGCCTGAGAAGATCTCTGCAAGGTTTTTGTTGAGGTTTTTCACATAGTCCTTCAGAGAGGATCGGGCCATAGCTCCATCTCCCAGAGCCTGTGCAGACACCAGACAACCAGTGGGAGATCAGCTCCATGTCCACGAAGGCCAACACCCTGGCTCTGCTTCCTCAGCCTTAAAGGGGGAATCCCAGCAGTTGGTTCAGTAAGGCCTGGAGTTGTATTCATTTTCCTCCGCAAGTCTAGTGTGGGTGGGATGATTCCCTTGGGTCTGCCCACATTTTACCAACGTGCCTAGTCCCACCAGCCCTCCTGTTTGTGAATCCCAGTACCTGCAACATACATGAGGCTTGGGGGAAAAGGCCGGGGAACACTGACATGGAGGCATCAGAGCTCCTTTCTTTTCCCATGGTGGTGGAGTGACTGGCACCGAGGGTCCCTTCCATGTGGATTATGGGGATACAGTCAGGCCTTGTAACTGTGCTAAATAAATACTCTATGAGTAGCTCTGATCTTCCTAGCCTATCATGTCCAGCAGGCTGCATTTCCTGTTGGAATTGTGACTAAAATGGCAGCCTCAGGCACTAACCAGCTCCTCAATTCATACTGATTGTGAAACATCCTCAGGTATTTTTAAATACTGCTTCAAAGTCTCCTTGTATATCCTAATCATAGAATATCAGGGTTGGAAGGGACCTCAGGAGGTCATCTAGTCCAACCCCCTGCTCAAAAGCAGGACCAATCCCCAATTAAATCATCCCAGCCAGGGCTTTGTCAAGCCTGACCTTAAAAACTTCTAAGGAAGGAGATTCCACCACCTCCCTAGGCAACGCATTCCAGTGTTTCACCACCCTCCTAGTGAAAAAGTTTTTCCTAATATCCAACCTAAACCTAATAGCCAACCTAATGAAGTATATCAACCTCTAGGCGTCCAGAGCAGCACTAAAACCACTACAGTTTTCCTGTCAATGTCTAATCAAAGTCAGTCTCACTAGAGATGCACATTATTACACTCACACAACATGCATTTATTAAAATTTCATGTAATATTAGCTGACATTTGCAGCACGGCTATTGGTGCTGACTCTCGCATTACATCCAGGCCCTAACTCTTCCCCAGATTAAAAATGAAACATTGCTTTCCAGTTTCATAAAGATGAATCAGAATTACCAGCCCCTCTGCTTTGGGTTTAGAAGAAAGAACAGAACCAAACAAGGGACCATTCTGTGCTAAGGCAACACTGCAATTTAGAGGGGTTTTTTTGTTTTGGTTTTTTTTGTTTTGGCTTTATTCTTGTAAAATTTTCCAAAAGGATAAAAATAACATATAGCTTTTTATTTAAATGTAGAATTAAATAATATGCACCGCCGTGTGGCTGAATATGGGCCTGATTCTCTCCTTAGATCAGTATTACACTGGTTTAACTCCATTGATTTCAGGGGAGCCACTCTAGATTTACGCCAGTGAAAATGAGATGCGAATCTGACGACAAAGGCCTGATCCTGCAAACAGTGCCTGGCATGGTGCTCAGCATCCACTGTAGCTGTAAATCCAGTAGTAAGTGTCTGCAGGATTAAGCTCTAATTTAAATAAAACTAAAAATTAATCTGAAATAACTCTCTTATTTGAGAGGTTTTCAGTGCAAAACTAAGTAACGGGGGAGATTCTTCCGCATGGCTCCATCTAGCTGGGTTGTCTAATTAGAAGTTCATGGATTAATCTATCCCTATTGTATTTCACTTGTAACAAGAGTGAATGCACAGAATTAACTCAAATTTATCTTCTGAAAGCCTGGATTAGCATTCCGGTCTTTTAGGAAAATACAAAAACTCATTAAACTGTAATGAACAAGAGAAGGAACTGAAGCTATTCTATTTGGATGTGTTTACACTAGGCTGGAGGTACCCCATCGTTGTGAAAGGCCTGAACTTAACAATGTAATAGGAGCCAACATTTCAGAACACTCCCTCCCTTGGTGCAATCGCAACATTGCACACACAATATGGGCTTATTTAGCACTAGCATGCAGGTGAAAGGTTGGGGTAGATAAGGGGCAGCTCTAGAGGGACCCATGGGTGCAATTTAACCCACAAAAGTCAGGATTAATGAATGTGCACTGCAAAGGGTCACTTAGATTTGGCCCAGACACGCTTCTGTCACGACAGAATGGCTGCTGGGCCAAATTTGACCAAATGATGTTGCGAGCTGGCACATGGGGTCACAGCACTACTCAGGTTTCACACCTACCCCAGCAGGGCCCAGATCCCACTGGTGCTGTCACTAGATTCATTTCATTGGGCCCGAGGAATCCAGCAGGCCAAGAGCCAGAGGTAGGAGCGGGGTCTGGGGTACTACTCCCATCGGCGGTGGAGCCAGAGCTCGGCGAGACGGGACCGGGAGCAGCTACCCAGCCGCATGCAGGGCAGAGCATCCCCATCCCTGCAGAGAGGGCAGCAACCCCACAGGTCTGGCTCCTCTGACGCCCCTTCCCCAAACCCCACATCTATTCAATCGTGAGGCTACACTGCCCCTGGGATGTATATAATCCACCTAGAAACGGAAGGATTCACACATCAGCTCTTGAGCTCAGGAAAATGCTGTAGTGAAAACATTTCAGCTTCAGTGTGCTGAGTCTTCCCAGGAGGGGCCTATATAATTTTATTGTCGACAAAGAGCAGTCTGTAATAACAGCTTGCCATCAGCAGGTGAACCCTCTCCAGTGAATGCCAGGATCTTATTCAGTCTCTGCCAGCTAATAATGTAGCTCAGCCTAGCATGGGTATTGTGTGGCATGAAAGGCCTCTCTACTCTGTAATTGGCTATAATTAGAGCATGCAAATAAGAGATTCATAAAGAGATAAGATGCACAATGCCCATATCCACGTTCAAGCTGTTCATTGTTTGGTTAGGAGCACAGGTGCCTAAACATCTTTTTGCCAGCGGAATAAATTTGAGGGCATCTCAAAACAGCTAGGTTCTTCCCAGCCAAAAGAAGGGGGAGTGCACAAGCTTCCTTTATGTATTTCCTTCCCTGCATTAACTAACCTTTGGAAACCTCTTAACTCTACGGGACCAGCATACTCTCCATCAGTCCTCCCAAGTCACTTACTAAGTGGCACTAAACTCACCTCTTTGCCCCTTCGTTTCCCTCCTGTCCCAGGTCTGATAGCTCCAGTTACAATAGGCAGAAACCAAGAGTTGTTTGGCCACAGAGGGGAGCAGGCTCAGAAAGCAAGGGGCTCCTGGAATTGGAAGGGATGGTCTCCCACCAAGAGGCTACCTACAGCATCAGAACCACCTGCAAGGCGTTCCACTATGGCTTGGCTGAAAAGAGGAATGTGGCCAGTGCCCAAGCTGCCATAACTGCCAGTCAGTCAGTGTCCTAGGGGTTAGTGTGGTTTTAAAACAAGGCCTGGATTCTGCTCACTCATCAGTTCTACATCAATGTGACTCCACTGGCTTAGTTACTCCTGATTTACCCCCGTGTAAATGAGAGAAAAGTCGGTCTCCATGGGCCAGACACTGAAGTATTGAGGTGCCTGAAGACAGAGATAGGCACCAGTAGGATAGCAGTGGAGGTGCTTTTGAAAATTCCACTAGGTGCCTATCTGCATCTTTAGGCACCTAAACAGCTTTGAGAATCTGGCTCCTGGTGACTACAGTGAACCACATTCTAGCATAAACAGACTGTATAATGATGGGAAGGAGCATCACTTAACACCAGCTTCTTCAACCTTTACCTAAACCAGGCATGTCCATCCATATCCAGACGCCTTTACTAAGGCCTGCTTTCCAAAGGAGCGGCTGCAACTCCCCTAAAAGTCAATGAGCAGCAGCAAGTACTGTGCACCTCTGACAAGCAGGACTCTTAGTTAGGTGCTTGAATACAGATTTAGGCATCCACGTTTAACACTTTTGAAATTCTCTCTGATGGTGGAAAGGTGCCTCTGTTCATGAGCAACACTCGCAGCTTGGTCCTTGTGGAAAGGCCCAGTTGGACTGCACAGAGATTTTGGAAGGCCACCACATGCACACAGACAGCTCTTGAGCTTTTCCTCATATAGTATGTCCAATGAATCCACATTCCAGGCTGAATGGCAGTCCTGACATTCCTCCTTTGTGGCATGGCAGCTGCAGGCTACTGACGGACTTCAGGTCAATAGGCTAAACATCCAAAGTTACTACGTAAATAAAGACACTCCAAACCTCATCACAGCTGGCAACTTTGGTGACTTTTCTCCTCCCCTTTCTCCCATGGAACCTGTCTAAGGCCAAGGCCTTGTCTACACTGGCACTGTGCAGTGCTGCAACTTTCTTTCTAAGGGGTGTGAAAAAACACCCCGCTGAGCACTGCAACTTTCAGCACTGTAAAGTGCCAGTGTAGACAGTACCTCAGCGCTGGGAGCTACTCCCCCCGTGGAGGTGGGAGCTACTCCCCCCGTGGAGGTGGGAGCTACTCCCCCCGTGGAGGTGGGAGCTACTCCCCCCGTGGAGGTGCTTTTTTTATAGCGCTGGGAGACTTCTATAGTGCCGCGACTACACAGCTATGTTAAAGCTTAACGTTGCTAGTGAAGACATACTCTCAGGGCTTGGCTACACTTCCATTTTATAGCGCTCTAACTTGCTGGCTCAGGGGTGTGAAAAATCACCCCCCTGAGCGCAGCAAGTCCGAGCGCTTTAAAGCACCAGCGTAAACAAGTTCCGAGCGCTGGGAGCATGGGTGCTAATCCCGTCGTGGAGGTGGATTACCAGGAGCGCTGGGAGAGCTCCCTCCCAGCGCTCGCGGACGACCACACTCACACTCCAAAGCGCTGCCGCGGGAACGCTCCCATAAGAGCACTTTGAAGTTTCCAGTGTAGCCATGCCCTAAGTCCGGTCTACCCTGGGGGACCACAGCACTGCCTGGAGTCTCTATAGCACTACGTGCTGCAGCCCAGTCCCCAATACACTGCCTCCTGCTGCATGCCCCCTAGGGGGAGGGTCTCAGAAGGCAGTCTTATAGCTGTCTTTTTCAGTTCTGGTGCTGGGGGAATCCTCCCCGTAGCTGGATGCAGAACTTCAGAGCCCCTTCTTTATGCCACTAGTGTAGAGGGGCCGGAGCAGGAATGAGAATCTCACGCAAGGAGTCTCAATTCTCAGTTTCCTGCTCTAATCAGATCTGCTGTCTAGTTACAAGTCATCATTATATAGTCCAAGGCTTTATTTTACTATAACTATATGTAATGCCATTAGAGATGGAGCACAAAGAACACCATGCAAGAGAAGGATCCTGGGCAGGTGTGTGTGTTTCGCGTGGAAATGCAGACACTGCAGACCATGGAGTCACCACCTGACTCCAGTGGGTCAAAGCTAGACTACTTTTATTTCACTTGTCCTTTCATATTGAATAAATTAAGCAATAAGAATAGAGCAGGGTTGCTGTACAGCTGACGCTTGCTCAGCAGTTAGCTCTCAGAAAGCCTGAGGCGTCTTTGTAAAGCCAGCGACATTGACACTCCTCTCCAGAATGAACATCTGTGCCATTCGAACAACTGCGGTAGCAGTGTTAGAAACCCAAAGATGAAAATATCCCTCAAGGACTATATGGGAAGGGAAAGTGCCTGGAGTGGCAGGGCCTTTAAACTACTATAATTATCCAGACACCAAATGAGGACTGGAGCCCCTGCTGATCAGCCCAAAATATAATGATGCAGATAGAATACGAATTTACATGTAAAACGTAAACCTGCTGTTAAATCATCAGCTGCTACCTGCATTAATATAGATTTAGAAAGTCAGTCTAACTTCTTTCTTAGCTACTAACAAAGAATTAGACCAACAGTCCCACTGGAAACTTACTTGAAAAGTGCTCATCATAAATAGTGACTAATTTGTGGCCACACAGGTACTTCATAGGTGTCATTCTGCTGCACAGCATGGCCTTTCAGAACTTCACTCCAACCGCAACATGGCTAGAACTCACATCCTCCGACTCCAAAAGCACAGACCCTTACCACTCGAACTCTAGGAGAATCTCCACTAGCTTCTAGCAGTATAAAGCCCATGATACAAATATCCCTCCAGGAGTACGTGGGAAGGGAAAGTGCTTTCTGTCCCTCCAGCAGCTGTTATTAAGAGACCGCGTGAAGAGCATGTGCAATACCACCGTGCTATTAGCACTGAGAGCTCGAGCCATAGAGTTAACCAGAATCTCTGAAGCATACACAAATAGGCAAACTGCTATGGCGGATGAATCCCAATATCCCTCCAAATCCATAGTTTAGCTTTACTGTGTCCTTACGCAGAGTTTCTGATCCATCAACAAATGGGGCATCAGCTCAAAGAGAACACATGAGCGGGAGCAAAGCAGAAATACTCACGATTTGTCTCTTCTGCACACCCGTCTCGGAGGGCTGACTTGCCTTCGCCGAGGGGACAGTGACTTGCCTCGTGATCTCTCTTTGATTGGAGAGTGGGCACTTGAGGGTTTCAGAATCTGGAAGGAGGAGGGGAAGAGAGGCACTGAATAAAGACGCCTGTTCAACATTTAAAAAAAAGAAAGACCCCGTGATAATACTGGAGATCAGAAATGGGACACAGAGCCTGTAGTCTCTTGAGGTTTATGTGAATCCTGCCCAGGCTGGAAGGGACTGAAAGCTGTTATCAGTGCCCCGTTGTGAAATTAGTTGGTGGCCTCAATCCAGTTTCCAGATACGCTGACGTCACAAAAACCATCACCACAACTGGCCTTCTAGTCAGCAGTCTCAGCAGAGAGACCATGGGACGGCAAACGAACTACCCTGTCCCCTTAGCGGCGGTTGCCCTCAACTCACAGTAAAGCACATTGTGACAGCAGCATGGAACTGTTCTATGGACAAATACGAAACTTGAGTCTCAAAGGCTATCACTGGGCCTGATTTGTGTCTCACTTAGCTCAGTTTTATACCACTTCTACCAACTTCAGTGGAGTAACTTCTGATTTACCCCAGTGTGATAGGGAGAAGTATAAGATCCATTATTCTCTATCTAAAAAAATCATGAGGAATAGCCATCTTTTAAAGATTAGACAAAAAATAGTGGACCAGTTCCTCCGCTGGCATAAATCCTAGTGGTTCTACTGTGGCAGGTTACACCAGCTGAGTGTCTGGCCCATAATTCCTTTTTGACGGAACAATGCAAATTATGCTCCATTCATCCCCATGGCAGAGTGAGTGATCACAGTGGGACTGACTCAAAATGCAGAAGTTCATCTCACCCCATATTTGAACATGAACACGAGAAAGATTTAATGTGTGTTATAGCAGTGCAGGGTCACCGTACACTTGTTTTCCACATCTGGAGACCCTGGGAAACATTCTGTTCTCAAAAAGAACGTGGAGTACTTGTGGCACCTTAGAGACTAACAAATATATTTGGACATAAGCTTTCGAGGGCTAAAACCCACTTCATCAGATGCATGGAGTGGAAAATACAGTAGGAAGATATATATATACAGAGAACAAGAAAAGATGGGGGATTGCCTTACCAACTCTAACAAGACAAATCAATTACAGTGGCAACCCCCATCTTTTCACGTTCTCTGTATATATATCTTCCTACTGTATTTTCCACTCCATGCATCTAATGAAGTGGGTTTTAGCCCACGAAAGCTTATGCCCAAATAAATTTGCTAGTCTCCAAGGTGCCACAAGTACTCCTTCTTTTTGCTGATACAGATTAACACAGCTACCACTCTGAATTCTGTTCTCAGTTACATCAGTGTAGATCCAGAATAGTCAGTGAGTTCCCCCAGATTTACATCTGTGGAACAGAGAAGAATATGGCTCCCTAGCTCTTTGGTCCTGCATGGAAATCCATCTGGTGTTTCTTCCTGCATTTGGGTCTGATGGACACTAGGCAAATGACCTATTGTCAACAAACCTGTTAATTGGAGTTGATGGGGACAAATCTTTTCTCCACCATCACAGGGAAACCTGCTAGTGCTCACTAGACTCCACATTCTGTCCGAAAGGAAAACAGTGGGGCCCCAACTACACTGTTCTCAGCTGTCTGAGAAAACCCACTGTCAACAAGAGATCATTTCCCTAGTGTATTTGGACTTTTATTTGTGCACAGCATAAGCCACCAGAGGGTGGAAGAGCAGGGTGCTGCAGGTTGGGATGCGGGGTCCACTGGCAAAGCTGTACATGCGAGCTTTTGTGACACCTGCAAATACTATATATCGCCAAGACCTGCACTGTTAGCCCCTTGCTTGCCTAAGCACTACATTCACTCAAGTTAAAAATTCCACAAACATTGCCTTGGCCTAATTACATTCCCCTCCACCCCCACCCCTTTGTTAAATAAAGGAGCTTCATAGGAAAGTGTGGATGAACAACAGTGAGCTCTACAAAATGGGGATGATGGTGCTTGCCTCCTTTGTAAAACAGAGCTATGAATGAGAACTGCTATATAAGAGCTTATTATTAAGACAAAGACATGCATGGAGTGAGACACATTCCACACTGAACAAGGAATGTGCTTTCTCACACGGGTCTTGCTCCAATTCTCGCTTTCTCCCCTTCTGTCATGCAGGCACATCTAAAGACTTTACATTTAGGGGATGAATCCTGCTGGTCCTTACTCTTGCAAGGAGCCTGTCATAAATATAAAGGGAAGGGTAAACCCCTTTGAAATCCCTCCTGGCCAGGGGAAAGCTCCTCTCACCTGTAAAGGGTTAAGAAGCTAAAGGTAACCTCGCTGGCACCTGACCAAAATGACCAATGAGGAGACAAGATACTTTCAAAAGCTGGGAGGAGGGAGAGAAACAAAGGGTCTGTGGGTCTGTAGATATGCTGGTTTCTGCAGGGGATAGACCAGGAATGGAGTCTTAGAACTTTTAGTAAGTAATCTAGCTAGGTATGTGTTAGATTGTGATTTCTTTAAATGGCTGAGAAAAGAATTGTGCTGAATAGAATAACTATTTCTGTCTGTGTATCTTTTTTGTAACTTAAGGTTTTGCCTAGAGGGGTTCTCTATGTTTTTGAATCTAATTACCCTGTAAGATGTCTACCATCCTGATTTTACAGGGGGGATTTCTTTATTTCTATTTACTTCTATTTTTATTAAAAGTCTTCTTGTAAGAAAACTGAATGCTTTTTCATTGTTCTCAGATCCAAGGGTTTGGGTCTGTGGTCACCTATGCAAATTGGTGAGGCTTTTTATCCAACATTTCCCAGGAAAGGGGGGGTGCAAGTGTTGGGAGGATTGTTCATTGTTCTTAAGATCCAAGGGTCTGGGTCTGTAGTCACGTAGGCAAATTGGTGAGGCTTTTTACCAAACCTTGTCCAGGAAGTGGGGTGCAAGGTTTTGGGAAGTATTTTGGGGGGAAAGACGCGTCCAAACAGCTCTTCCCCAGTAACCAGTATTAGTTTGGTGGTGGTAGCGGCCAGTCCAAGGACAACGGGTGGAATATTTTGTACCTTGGGGAAGTTTTGACCTAAGCTGGTAAAGATAAGCTTAGGAGGTTTTTCATGCAGGTCCCCACATCTGTACCCTAGAGTTCAGAGTGGGGGAGGAACCTTGACAGAGCCCCAGTGACTCCACTGTGCAGTCAGCACTGGTTTCAGTGGGACTCCTCGTGGAAGTAAAGCAAGCAGGTTCTGGCCCTTGATTAGCTGTTAAAAACCAACATTCAGTATCTTACAATATCCTCTGAGGTTTAAAAGGCCTAATGCAAATAAGCTGCCCTGACAGTCCCATCAGCTAGAATGGGGCTGGGCTCCAATGTAGAACTTTGCAGTGTTGCTGTGGGACAGCACAGATGCTTACCTGAGCCTGCACTGCCGACTCCCACAGTTTTTGACCAATAACACAAGTTAAGCTGTAAGATCTCAAAATAAGACAGACAATCTCAGACACTAACAATAGGCCAAACTCCCCTAGCATGAATCAGTTCCACTGTCTGACTGCCCTACAGACCAGCCAGACGCTATCAGACTTGCTCTCAGGAAGCAGGGCCTCCCCTTCCACTGCCTTCTTGGATTCATAACTGTGCTCTGCACAGCTCACTGGCCTTGACTTGAGGTGAATGATCTGGGTGAGGAAAGTGCTCGTGGACAGAAGCCAGGATGAGGATAGTCACTTCAGACCCACATCCCATCCTCCACACGTGTACCTTGACAGTGGCAGGAGAGGGGGGCTGTAGCGGCAGCGCTAGGAAGTCTCTGTTTAGGCAGATTTACCACCCATTTTCCATTGTGCTAACCGGTGCCTGTGAGCAAACTGAAACGGTAGAGACAGACTCTGTAACACCAGGTCACATGTAAGAAGCTCTCTCTCTACCCAGCCAAATGATTCATTCTTAGGAGGGCGAGGAGGGAGACAAAAAGTCAGGAGTGGTGTGTGAAGTAACTTACAAATGATGCCACATACCTCTCGGAAAAGGGAAGCAGCCCTGCACTTCGTGAGTGCACCTGCTTTACCCTAACTGCCGACAGGTGGCTGGAAAGACATCAAATCCAGTTTCACTGCAACTGATACCTGTTCTTCACCCCCAGCTGCCACTGAAGCATATTCAGGAACTCCAACCAGAAAGGGAGTCATATTCTCAACTCTTTGGCAACCGCAGACCTTTGTCTGCAAGTGTCCTCTAAGCTTTTCAATCTGACTCTCCAACGGGGAAGTGCCAGCAGTCTAAGGATTAAACAATAACGAAGAAAAATTAATCTGTTGCTGATTCTAAACCAGAGAACCAATCCTGCTGCCATCAGTGGAAGGCGGAACTCTAGCAGAACGTCCAAACCAGATGTAATGAAGGGGTAAGCCAGTTCCAGTCCTCTGCAGAGGAGAATTTGTTCACAATGAGACAGCACATGCTCATGAGACCCTGGAGACAGCTATAGTATTTTACATACAACTCCTCTGGAGACTTAATTTCAGGTTTCTAATTGGATACAGAAAACAGCGCACCTCTTGGCAGACTTTTCTGTGCCACAGGAGGCCATTGCAAACTAAAACCCTGTTGGCCTAGTTAGGCACATAAGGTGATACTTTAACCCAGCGACGCAGAGGAAATAACAGAACTGCTTGCCACAAAGCCCTCACCATGTCCCTTCCACAGTGAAATTCCCCACCCCACCCCCAACACACAACAGGGCTCACTCCATCTACAGGTGAGAACAGGTTGGAAGGCAGTTATGACTTTGGCAGCACAAAGAGGTTGGGATATAATCCTAATTCCTCTTCTGAGGAGTCCTCAGTGGGGGAAGAGCTGGCATAGCTGGTTCCTACACTTCCCTCCCCACAACTCCTACTGCAGAAGAAGAGGCACAGCCAGAGTATGCTGCCCTTGGTTATACCCAGCTGGCAGATGGTCCCTTGGAGGCCACTCTCAGCAGGTGCATGTTACAGCTGCCTCGGGGCTGCTGTAACATACAATAGGGCTGGGCAGTGAATCAGGGAACCATAACTGGTTCCCTGACTGCCTGGGACCACCTCTTTGCTGTCCAAAGCAGGAAGTTGGTGCAGCAGATAATCCAAGCCAACAACTGGAGCATGCACATGACTCCCCAGACACCAGAGAGTCACTAGGTCTGCTCAGTGACTTTCTTCCAAGCTCAAGACTCAACAAGCTATTTGCTAACAGCAGACTGGATATTCACCCTTTATAACTAGGAAAACTTCTGGGCCACAAATGTCAGGTGAGGAGGGAGAGATCCTACAAATAAAAAGTTACAGAACATGCAACACACAGTTCAGGAGAAACACACAGAGGGACAGAGTAGATGGATACCAGATCTGATTCTAATCTCACACTGGTTTTACTCCAGTGTAACTCCATTAACATCAACAGAATTACTCCCAATCTACTCCAGTGTGAATGAGATCAGACCCAGACTCCCAAGGCATTATAGAAATCATGCACCTACCTTCATTCTCATATCCCTGGCATATTTCTCCAGCTCCTTCCTTATGTCCGTCCGCATCATCTTTGCTACATTGAGGACCAGCTGCTTCCACTCAATGGGCTGAAAGCTGTGTGGCTCGTGCGGGACATATAATCCAATTTTTACTTTTTTGACTGAATGTAAATACTTTTTATAGGAATCTTCAAATTCAAAGACAAGATCGGTCAGGGTTCGATAGGTCAAAGGTTTGTCCATCAGATCTGATCTTCTGCTCATGCC
This sequence comes from Lepidochelys kempii, assembly GCF_965140285.1. NCBI lineage: Eukaryota > Metazoa > Chordata > Testudines > Cheloniidae > Lepidochelys > Lepidochelys kempii. The sequence continues at coordinate 167,338,053 of NC_136382.1, forward strand.
CAGTGAGCCATACCGGCCATTACAGTAAATCCCAAGCACCACATGATGAAAATAGTTTCCTGAGAAGTGGGTTTTAAAGCTGATTGGGAATCGTTCCACGGAAGGCTGCCCATTGGTTAAGTATCTGATATGCACTGTGTCAAGGCAGCTCTGAACAAAGGTTGTAAAGCAAATATTGTTATAAGTCTTCTTACACCTTCCACCCTAGGGGCTCAGAACAAAAACATTCACTCCCACAATGCCCCTGCAAGGTAGGTGTTATAATACCCATTTTCCTTACTGGTAGATGAGGCACAGAAAGCTTATGTAATTTGCCCCAGGTCATGCACCAAGTCAGTAACAGAGCCAGGAAGAGGCCTGACTCCCAGTGCCCTCACCACGCCTGTAAAAAAGGCAAAGCCCAATCAGTATGCCGAAGAACTAGTGAATGCCCCCAGCATTTGTTCCTTCAATTAATACCAATGCAGAGTTCCTCAGTTCTGCGCTCCAAAGAACCTTCCTCTGGTTCCATTTTGGAGCTGGCTGCTGCTCAGAGTTTTCCACAGCCTTCAGATGCTAGGAAAGATCCCACTCCATACGTCTCATTTGAAGAGAGTTTTATTCCTCCAGTTTACAAACTCACCTTTGTTCTGTCAACCAGTGCCATGTGAGTGTTTTTGTCCTCAGATATCCCATTAAATGCATGAAACAAGAGCAGCTGGATTAAAGAAAGGATTCACTCCAGACACTGGCACAAAGAGGTGACCAGGAGTAGCCACCTTTTAACCTGACCATGTTATGGTGATCAACCATTCCAAATACGCCTTGAGAAGTCTCCAGAAGAGAGCTGCCTTATACCAGCATAATACAGTACTCCACAGGGAAGCTACATGTAGTTGTCTAGATCATTTCCTCAACCCCTGCTGGTGCCACCTCCGTGTGATCATTTCTGGAGTGGCTCCCTACAGACTCAAGACTGGTGCTGGTTGGTTCTAGTGGGAGCCAAATCCAGCCATCCTTTGCCAGCAAGGAGATTGGACAGATGTAAGGGGCACAGATATGATCATCAGCAGCATACCAATCAAATTATCTCTGCTGAAGGGTGAGAGGGAGGGACTAGAAGGGAAGCACTAAAATGAGATCCTTTAGGCCTGGTTCTGCTCTCAGTCACATCAGTGAGAGTCAAGAGTCACTCTTTAAGGTCAATGGAATCAGACCAGCGTGAAGCCAATGTGAAACAGAAAAGCAGACCCTTTGCCCTCAGAGAAAAATGGCCTCCCCTCAAGTCAAAGGGCCAGAGCTCGCTGAAGCAAAACATGCTCTGTCCACACTCATGGCACACCTTTGTGGTCCTCCCTACCATAGCCAGCTGATTACTCCAGAATCCTCAGCTGCTCCAGTAGCATAAAGGGGCTGGAGCAGAGGCCAGAATCTGGATCCTCAGCTGCCTTGTGCTGCTCTGCCAGTGGGTTTCTTTGGCAAGGTAAAGCTGCTAACTCTTCTCTGTAGTGGAGGCAGGGGACATGGCTATGGGAAAGGTATATTGTTGGGGTATCCTTATGCCCGACTACACCCCGGCTGCTGGAACAGGCCTAGAACAGCTAGAAGAAGTTAGAGGAGGCTTCAGGCCTTAGAAAATGCTCTAAGTTGTACTGTGGGGGAGAATTAGAGGAATAGGCCTAGCGCAGATCAGCCCAGGATCCAGAGGGACTAAGATGGTTTAAGACTATCCCCATGCACTCTCACCCACACTGCCCCGACTGCAGTTCAAGATCTGGCCAAAATCTCTCTCAGTATAGAAAACAAGGGATGACCCAACAAGGAAAATGTTGCATATACAATTCCTGATCCTGGGATCTTTGGCATCCTCTCCCTGCACCCCCCCCCCCAAAAAAAAATTCTTTAACACAAACACAACAATAGGCATTATATAGTTGAAATGGCATAGGACATTAGTCTGAAAATTCTTCCTGCCTATAGCCTGTTTTCCTCCCCCCTTCCTGCATACCAGGAGTGCCTGACAGCTGCTTAGAAACTGGAGAACAAAAAACTTTTTACCAACACAAGAAAAGAAAAGATCAGAGTCCTGATTCTGATCTCACTTGAACTGATACTATATACTTTTGCCAGTGTAACACCACTGAAATCAATACAGTAGCATGAACTCAAATTCAGCCCCTAGTTCCTAAAGCTGTGTGAAGAAGAATATCCAGTGATCCTCATACATCCTCCAAAATCTTTTCTCCAGGTGGTTTCACCCAGTTGGCATTGGACAAGTCTCACTTTGTGAGACCACCACCATTTTTTCCTATTCTCCTTCCAGCATGAGCATGCCTTGGAATCCCTGAAACTCACTAGAAAAGGATTCCAGGATCATCTAGACCCAGAGGTCTAAAGTCCATACTCCAGAGGTTAAAACATATTGATGTCTTTGTCCAGCAATCGGCCAGATCCTCTGCTGGTGTCAGCATAGTTCTATTGCCTTTATCAGAATTATGCCAATTTACATCAAGTTACATCACCCCTCTACCCAGTGAGACCAGAACATGAACTCATTACCCTTTGGTAAGAGTGAGAAGAGAGGGGCTCTACACGCGACAAAAGCTCACTTGTCCTAACCATGGTAAAGGCCTGGAGCCATTAAACCCAGAGTCGCTCCACTGAAGGGGAGGATTAAACAGGAATCCAGCACATTCAAGAAGGCAACATTTTTGAGCAAGAAAAAAAATTTAACTTCTGAGCATCAAACTGAAGAATTTGATAAAGAGAAAACACATTAAAAGAAGTAGAGACAAACATAGCAAGCCTGGCAGGTCTACATCTTCTGCACATTAATGGACTCTCCCCACCAACCAATATCCATTTCTTGCAAAACAGAATAAAAGAACAAGCCCGCAGAGTAGATCATTTAAGCAGCCCAGAAATCCAAGTGCAACACATGGTGCAACTGGATAAACCATGGCAGTATATGCATCCCTCCATCCATCTGCTACCTCCAGATTACAGTAAACAAACACAGATTCTGATCTTAGCTACACTGGTGCAAATCAGGAGTATCTCCATTGCATTCAGTGGTCTTGACTGTAAGCTCAATTACACCAGTGAAAATCAGGAGTAACCTCACTGAAGTCAATGGAATTAAATGAGTGTAAATCCAGTGAGAGATCAAAATCAGGCCCAATGCAGTTACACCAGTTGGAGAATTACGCCTACAACTGCTTCATTTAAAATGTGACCTCAGTCTTCTCGTAACAGAATGCAATATTCTGTATATGCTAAGATCAGGTTACTATCATTTTTCTTCTGTGGATATACTCTTTTAACGGCCTATTGTATTTATTATTCTATGTAACTGACTAGACCAATGCCTTTTGTTAGCACCTAATAAACTTTCAAGTGTTTCACTGATCTGCCACAATTGTTCCCTTCATTATAAAAGGGTTTTAACCCCATTTCACTCTGAGTAGCTCTCTACTAAGTCCACACAAAGCCTCCATGGCCACCTGCCCATATGCACACGCTTCTACCATAAGGTCTCAGAAGTCGCAATTTAATTGCATTAAGCTCTAAGTAGGAGTAAAAGCCTTTGGAGGAAGGAAATGGCTTTACTTACCAGCAGCTATCACAGAAACAACTGCTGTGAAAATTAACCTTTAGGTGCATGATGCGTCTGCTAAGCGACAAGTCAATCAGAATCTCCAATAGAGATGAAATGAAACACACAGCAACTTGGTTAGAAAGGCAACTTAGATCTTCCCCTCTGGCTGGGTGTCATGATCTCCTTTCTAGTCCCCCCACAAGTAGAGCTGTGCTGCAGCAAACAGAAGGCCAAGACATACCAATACTGCTGTCACAGTCACATTTTTGAGAGACGTGGGTCTGACTGCAGGAATGGGAATCGGGAATTCAGTTCTGTGCTATAGCACAGAAGGCACAACATGCCAGAGATGGAAGAAGCAAAAGTGGCTACCCCCTCTAGATTCCAGGCTACTGCAGGGGCCGATATAGCTCTGCTTATAAATTAGCGCAGTCTCCCCAGGGCTATCTATGGGCTGTGCAGCTGCCCAGAATCCCCCATAGCACTCAGGTATGCTAATCTCCCAACCTGCCTCATCTTGCCTGACACGTCTCCTACTCCAGGGGCCATGGGAAGGGGTGGGAGATTCCACAGGGTATTTGTCAGCCTACACAACTCCTATGCCACAGGAATTCTCCCCTGGCCACTTGCAGTTCCTTCCTTGTCCCTATACACCACTGGAGCACATATGGAAAATGAAGCATGAGTGGACTCACCATTCCCCACCCTCAATCCCCTGGCAGGAATTCCCAAGTGCTACTCCTGGCTCTGATACAGATTCCCTTTGTGGCTTTACACTAGTCATTTAACCTCAGTTTCCCCATGCGAACATTAATGGCTTAGTTAAAGGGCCTGGTTGTGATCTCTCAGATACACAAGGTGGTTGAAATCAATGGACATGCACCAGACTAAAATCAGTGAGAGGAGAATCAGACCAAAGCTTTAGGGGCTTTGAGGATGGGCCAGATTCCCAGTTGGTATAAACTGGCATAGCTCCATTGAGAAGTATTTTAATAAATTCAAAAATAAAAGTTAATGGCCTGTATAAAATAAACATTTTCTTTCTTTTCAGCTATTCATATTTAAGTCTCCTTTGCTTTAACGGTAGCAAACACTAGAGATGAGCCCAAACCCCAAATCCTGCTCTGAACCCCCCCTGCTACCCTGATCCTTGGGAAAATTCAGATCCAGATCCAAACTTCATAATCTGGGATTCTCTCTGTAACTGACCTGAATTGGAACAGAAAATTGGAAGACATCTGAACTCTGAATCTTGCCTGATTTTCCTCTCACATTGGTGTAAATGAGAAATAACACCAATGAAAAGGCCTATTGTATTTATTATTCTACATAACCAACTAGACCAGGGGTTGGCAACCGACGGCACGCATGCCAAAGACGGCAAGCGAGCCGATTTTTAATGGCACGCTGCTGCCTGCCGGGTCCCGGCAGCCGGCCCCGCTCAGCCTGCTGCCGAACCCAGGCTGGGACCCTGGCAGGCAGCAGCGTGCCATTAAAGATCCTGCCCACCCCGGCCCGCTCTTCTCCGCCTCCCCCCGCAGTGGCAGGGTGAAGAAGCTTGGTCCTGCTGGCTGCTGCTGCAGGGCAGACAAGCTCCCCTCACCCCCGCCTCTTCCCCCAGCGTGCTGCGTTCCTGCCTCTCCTCCTCTCCCTCACTGCCACCAATCAGCTGACGGCCTTTGCGGGGAGGGGGAGAAGCAGAGCCGCAGCACTCGCTCCGGGGAGGAGGCGGAGAAGAGGTGGGGACAGGGCCTTGGGGAAGGGGGGTGGAATCAGGGCATATCCCCTCCAGCCCCCTGCCGTGAGCGGCTCTGGGCAGGGGGCTGGGAGCAACCCCAGGACCCTAGCCCACACCCCCAGCCCTCTTCCCTGACCCCTGCACCCCCCACACACACACCCAGCCTCCTGCCCTGACCCCTGCACCCCCCTCACACACACCCAGCCTCCTGCCCTGACCCCTGCATTCCCCCACGACCCCAGCCCTGACTTCAGTACCCCCCCATGACCCCAGCCCTGACTCCAGCACCCCCCATACCTGCCCCCAGCCCTCTGCCCTGACTTCTGCACCCTCCTCACACACCCTCAGCCCCCCCCCCCACTGCATACCCGGACTCTTGCACCCCCCATATTCCCACCCCAACCCTGAGCACCGAACGGGAGCTCCTGCACACACACCCCCCACATTCCCACCTGCACCCCTCACACCAAATGGGAGCTTCCCAGGTAAGCGCTCCACACCCAAACCTCCTGCCCAACCCTGAGTCCCCTCCCTCATTCTAGCTCCTGGCCAGACCCTATATCCCAACCCCCAGCCTACTCCTTCACCCCCAGCACTCCCACCCTCAGTACACTCAGTGCACTCCCACCCTCAGCTCAGTGCAGAGAGAGAGGAAGAGAATGGGCTAGAACCAGGGAGAAGGTAGGTACCCACTCTATGAAATCCCAGACTGGCAGCGGGCTGAGAGGGGCCGGCAGCCGGGACCCTGGCTGGCAGGAGCCGGTGGACAGAACCCCAAACTGGCAGTGGGCTGAGTCAGGTGTCCCGGCCACCGGCCCCGCTCAGTCTGCTGCCGGTCTGGGGTTCTGACTGCCGGCCCGGGGTTCTGACTGCCGGCCCTTTGCCAGCCGGGATCCCGGCCGCAGGCTCCACTCAGCCTGCTGCTGGCTAGGCGAATGGAACCCCAGGCTGGCAGCGTGCTGAGCGGCATAAGATCAGCATTTTAATTTAATTTTAAACAAAGTTCTTAAACATTTTGAAAACCTTGTTTACTTTACACACGACAATAGTTTAGTTATATAATATATAGACTTATAGAGAGAGACCTTCTAAAAATGTTAAAATGCATTACTGGCACACGAAACCTTAAAGTGAATAAATGAAGACTCGGCACACCACTTCTGAAAGGTTGCCGATCCCTGGACGAGATCAATGCCTTTTGTTAGCACCTATTAAACTTTCAGGTGTTGCACTGATCTGCCACAATTGTTCCTTTCATTATAAAAGGGTTTTAACCCTGTTTCACTCTGAGTAGCTCTCTACTAAGTCCACACAAAGCCTCCATGGCCACCTGCCCATATACACATGCTTCTACCAGAAGGTCTCAGAAGCCGCAATTTAATTGGTCAGTGAAGTTACATTGGCTCACATCAGTGTAAGTGAGATGAGAATCAGGTCTAGTCTTTAAGTTGGATTGATCACATCTTGCATTGACACTTGAATCCATGTAGGGTGACTAGACAGCAAGTGTGAAAAATCAGGACACCTTTTTCTCGGGTGGGGATGGGAGAGGGGTAAAGTTGTGTATATAAGACAAAGACCCTAATATTGGGACGTCTGGTCACCCTAAGTCCATTTGAAAGCATGTCATTGACATTGCATTCCAAACCTATTTCATTATCAATGGAACAGTCATGATATTTCACGGACAGCATGATCATGGCTTTTAAATTAGACGGAAGTACTCAGGCTGCTAGATCCCAGCCAGTTGTAAATTAAAAATCCAGGTGTCACATACCTGTTTTCATACATTTGCAGTAGAAAGAGATTGTAGCCATCAATTTTTACCAACACTTCCATGCACCACGGATGCAACAACAGCTTTAAAAGTCAGAATTGGAACACAATGCCATGTTCACAAGAGTCCTAGCAGGAATAAAGTACCTTCCCTCCCTACTGCCAGGTCAGAAGACAGACTTTAAGCCACCCTCCTTGACATTCCTTATTTATTCTTCAGCAGTGACTTCCAGGTCGACTGTCCTCAGTTTGTTAATCTGAACACAATTTTTCTAAGTGCCAGCAGCGTGGGCTCAACTCCAGCGTCAAAGTCAAGCTGTCTCTGGGCTGTGTACATCAACAACAAAGTTTCTGGAATGGGCACTTGCAGCTGGCAATATCTATGTGACAGCAGCTGGCTTTCCATGGGGAGATGAGCTCAATTTACTGCCCAAAAGTAAATTTACACAGAGCCAACAATACTGAGCATGTAGGACTGGGCCAAGGCCCGAAGGCCTTAACCAGTTCGTACCCAGGCCAAACTCCTGTTGACTTTGATGGGAGCTTGGACTGAATAAAGACTGAGGCATAAACTGCCCCCTCTGCCAGTCTGAGAGAGAGGGGAACAAACACCTGGCAGTCCTGGGGAAGAACAGAGGTGGGCAGACAGGATTGCTGCCTTCAGTGAATCATACTCCATTTCCTGGACCTTCAGGAAGCTCCTCCACCAGGCATCTACAGAGGTTGCGATTCACTGCTGTGGGAGAGGATGCTCTCTGTAGCATTATTTCCTCTCAGCTTGCTGGGCTCACTATCTACTGGCTCTATCGGTATTAACTTAAGCACTTTCCCCTTCTGCAGCGTGAAGCCCTCCCTCCAACCAGGGACAGCTACAGAGCCAGCAGGGAATTCTCCTCTGGAGCTAACTGCTAGGAGCTGGAGGGGCCCCAAGAGAGACCACAGAGATATGCCAAGGGCCACTATATACTTGCGGGCTTTGAGAGCCAAGTCTCACACACACACCCTACCAAAGGAATGATCCAGGGCAAGCTCCATGAAGGGAAGGTTGCCCGGATGTCAGTTCCCTGCATGGGATTTTCCTTGAATAAGGACTTGAGAATTTTTCCCATGGAGAGGAGATATGGACAACAACAGGGGACTGACCTTGTTTGGCCTTAACCATGCTAGGGTAACGGCTGGCATTAAAGTATTTATACAGTAAAATGGATATGAGATGCTCGGCAAGTTAAATTCACTTCATCGGAGGGCCAGGACTTTCCAGCTGACTATGAAGGAACTGCACAAAGGAGTAACTTCTGTAGAGACAAATCTTTCCATAGAGTCTGTTTCAAGCAAAATGGCCCAGCTGCAAAGTTCAGACCTGAACCTGAGTTTCTCTCAAAGCTTGGAAGTGTTTAGTTTTGGGTTTTGGGTTCAACCCAGCATAAACATAGGGTTCAAGACACCAAAAATATCAGATCCAGATCCAAGTTCCAGAATCTATGCTTTCACAGCGGGGGATGTGGGGGGCAGTACTAAACTGTGTCCTTATAGTTGACAGGAAAAGCCTGAAAATAAGAATCTGAGCATAAATAAGTGCAACAATGTCTTCCTAAATCTGCAGCCAGCTTGAAACAGTAGCTCTGAAAGGTGTGAGTTGTTCCATTCAGCTCAAGTATTAGCTCTAGAAACTAAGGACAACAGTTTAAATGCCAGTATTGTTAAATATTTCACTGATGGTGATTTTATCAGAAAAATTCAGTTCGGTGCACTTATCTCAGACCCCAAATTATCTACAGCACCTTCCCAGGTACCAAAAGCCATAACATCTCCTTCCTCAGCGGACAGGATCATAGGCGATGACTTTTAGTTTTCCCTAGGGGTGCTCTATCCCTGTTCCGCCCTGAGGCCCCGCCCCTTCCCCCAAGGCCCCACCCTCGCTCTGGCTCTTCCAGCCCCCCCTCCACCCTCTCCCTAAGGCCCCGCCCTCTCTCCACCCCCTCCTGAGGCCCCGCTCTCACTCCACCTCTTCCCTCCCTCACTCTTCCCCCTCCCAGAGGCCCCCACTTGCACTCCACTTGCTAGTCTCCGCCCTCCGACAAGCTCTTCCTCGAGCTTCCAAACAGCTGTTTGGCGGTGCCCCAATCCACTAATTGGGGGCGCTGCCAATCGGGGTTCCACCAAACAGCTGTGGCTGGTGAATGCTGAGCACCCACTATTTTTTTTCCCATGGGTGCTCCAGCTCCGGCGCACCCGTGGAGTCGGTGCCTATGGCCAGAATATCCAGATTTGCTCTTACATGCAGTTATGTGTTTTCAGTACAAACATCTGTGTCCTATTGAATGAAAACTGAAATAGCAGAGAGAGCATCACATTGAATTTACTTCAGATAACTTGCAAGCCCCTGCTGTACTGATTGTGCTATTCATTTTCACAACTAATTCACTAAAATCCTCCATCATTTTACATATCTCCAGCCTGACACACCCTAGCACCCAGACTCCAGGGTCACTGCTGAATTTAGGACCAGCTGGCCTTGGAGTACACAGGACTCTCATATACCCTCTTTTCTTGCCCTTGCCCCAGGCCAGGGGAGCTGCACATAAGGCCCCTGGAGTGCTCACTGCTGTGGAGGAGGAGATGTCACAAGGCACTGCACTCATCCTTAGTTAGAAAAGCTGAGGGGTAAGAGCAGACAAAATGGGAAGCGGCTTTATTTAGATTGACAAGAGTGAGGCTGCTAACTTGGAACAAGGCGGCAGAGGGGGAAATAAACCTCCCACCCTTGACACGTTTGTCAGAGAAGGTTTAAGACTTCAGCAAAAATGGATAAGCTACTTGCAAAAGCATCATGAAACTGCTAGCAATATCAGAGAGGCAGAGGGCCTCACAGGGCCAGCTGTACATAATCAGAGAGGCCCCAAGCAACTTAATGTGGATTCAGATCCAAGTTCCCCAGAGTCCAAGGATGTTTAGATCCAGGGATTTGGTCTAGTTCATTATTCACATCTGGACCTGATCTCCAAGTATTTGGATCCAGAGTTTTGGCGCAGTCCTTCTCTAATGAGAACCTCTGTGTATGACAGCTATGGCTCCCAAGGAATACAGCCAGGGCTTGAGATAGTGGAAGGGGAGAAGATGGGTGGGCCTCTCCTCTCAAACCTGCCATGCCAATGTTGCCCTTCCTAGAGTGCCAACCTTCAGAGTCCAACTAGAATTAAAGATTCCCAGGAGTTTTCAGTTACATAGATGGCCCATTGATAGAGATTCCTCTTGCTCCTTTTCACAGCATTTATTATTAGCTGTCCGAGTGCTTCTAGCTATTAAGTAGAACTCTTTCAACAGTCCAGTTTTCCTGCAGTAAGGGAGTATCTTTCTTACAGAACTCAGTGATAATCAATGGGATTCACCCTGCAGGCCACAAAATCCTTTGCAGGACAGGTGGAAACACAGGGATCCAGGATGGTAGCTGTGGCAGGTGTCTTTGAAACTGGTATCCATTAATCAAATAAATGGCAGGTATAATAGGGCATTAAATCTCCGCAATTCTCACCTTCCTAGCATAGTTATATGCTGGTCTCTTTTCCCCGTACAAATGCTTTGCTTTTTCTTTAAATATACTCTCTCAGCCAGATCCTCAACTGGTGTAAATTGAGGTAGGTGCTTTGAAGTCAGTGATTATATAAGCTGATTTATACCAATTGAGGATCTGATCCTCCGTATTGCACATAAGATTTTCCTCCTAGGTGACCTGCCCTCCCCCCGCTTATGATTTCTTACCTTCACCTGTTTTAATAAGACAAATTTGGGGTGGAAAAGGTTCCCATGGCACTTTCTGGTTAGCTTTGACTCCTTCGCCATTATTCCCATCCTTGAACAGAACTAGTTCTAATGCTGTCTTGCAGTGGATGGGGTGGAAGTTCCATTGTTCGATGGATTTAAACCTGGACTGAACAATGCACAGAGAACGCATTAGGGGGCTCATTCCTGCACAGCTGGGCCTGTGATGACGGGGTGAGGCCATGGAAGCAGATAGTTAGATGGGCTCAATTAAGCAGGTAGTTCGGTTAGATAGATGCATAGACAAGGAGACCTATATAGGTCCTCCCCAGCTCTATTTGCTAGGAATCGAATAGCCATGGATGTGGGAGAGCCTCTGCTAAGCACAGAAGAGCTGCTCTCTCTGTATATGCAGGCACCGCAGTACCAGTATCAGTATCTAACTCCTCCCGTGTCCAAATGTTCTGGGATGTGTCTAGTGCGAAAGGACGTTATGTAAAACCTAATTCGACACGAAGAAGGATTGCACAAGTGGTTAAAAAAAGTCTCAGTAAAAGCTGATGGCACAAGCTGGCAAGCAGCCTGATTAAAGTGACATCTCCCTAATCTGCTCTGCGCTAGGAGGTCTCAGCTTAAAGACTCCCACAGAGGGCTGCTGTGTTGGTCTATGCCCTTTTTGGTAGCCAAGCAACGGGGAAGCTTGTCAGCACACAGAAGTTATTATAACCAGTATCTTATTTCCACAGGCAGAGAAGGGAACCGGAGGGCAACGCAAAATTCAGGGATGCATGGCTCAGACACGTTTGAAAAGATCATCTTGACATTCGGGAGAGGGAGGGGGGAGAGAATGACAAATAATTTCTCCTAACTGGAAACCTAGCCACAGATGCTCACGCTCACTGCTGCCTGCACAGAGAGGACAGTGTCTGGGGGCAATCCACAGATTATGACAAAACTGCTAAAATATACCACGGGCCTGATCTAAAGCCCAATGAAGTCCATGAAAAGACTTCCTTTGACGTCAGTGGACTTTGGATCAGGTCCCCGGTGCTTGTCACGAAAGGACCCTCAGACCATCCTTGCCAAGTCCCTTTACAGAAATACATTCCCAGCCATAGGCACTGACTCTGTGCATGCTCTAAGACTGGAACACCCACAGAAAAAAAATTGTGGGTGCTCAGCACTCACCGGCGGGCCCCTGCTTCCCCTCCCCCAGCACCTCCCACCAATCAACTCCTCCCCCTCCATCGCCTCCTGCCCACGGAGGATCAGCTGTTCAGAGGCGTGCAGGAGGCACTGGGGGAGAGGGAGAGGAGCAGGGGGCAGGAAGAGGCGGAGCAAGGGCAGGGCTGGGCGACACATCAGGGGGACATCCCCAGATGCCAGGGAGTGAAAGGGGCTGGGGGACCAGGAGCAGGACCTAGAAAGGGCAGGACTAGGCCCTTCCGGCCGCTGGGACGCTACTCTGCAGAGTGACAGGCTGGCAGCTGCCTGAGAGAGCCTGGCCAGAAGGCAGCTTCCACTCCCCGCCCAGGCTCGGGGGCAAACGAGCCTGAGCCCTCCCGGCACATTTCCGGTTCGCTCAGCATGCCTCCTACACAGCACCCAGCAACTACATTCACAAACAGGCCCTGGGGGCATCACACTTTGCACAAGAAATTTTGATGGTGAGTTTTGAACATGTAGCCATGCACATGACACCTGGACCAGCTACTAGTTCCTGGGGGTTCAAAGTCTACACGAGGAAGGAGCTCCTACAGGAGGTTCCATCCCCTCCCTGGCAGCAATGCCAGGTGGCTGGAAAATGGGTGGGGTTGTCTAGGGAAACTAACAGGAAAGCAGTTTTTAGTCAAATGTTCCATGAAAAAGTGTGCTTTTTTGGTAGGAAAGTCAAAAAATTTCAGCCAAAACTGAAAACTGTTGAAAATTGCCAAAACAATTATCCAAAAACTGCTAAAAGTTTCCAATTTGGGGGCTCTCAGTTTGCTGACTAAAAATTAATAAAGTTTTCAAGGGAAGCAGACAATTCCCACAAAAATAGTCATTTCCTTGAAAACCAAATTTTCTGACAAAAAAATTTCAGCAGAAACTTTTCTACTAGGCCTAGCAACATCATATTTAGGTGACATGCCTATAAGCATTCTTTATGTATGCAAGTACATTCCCATCTCTTTATGTGTATATAAATAGGATGGCATATGACAGAACACCATGATTACAGGCATCACAGATCATCTCTTTTGTTCCTGGAGTCAGTCTTTGGCCCTCACAGCTTGACACTACAAGTGTGCATAGGATTCCCAGACCTGCATAGTCACTGTACTAGCTGCTGTCCTTTTGATTTTCATTGGGAGGGTGGGGAAGTTTTAGGTGTGGGGATTGTCTCTCTACTTTTATGGGCCCAAAATAATATAAGATCTGATCTTCCCTCCTACTTCTACCATCCAGAAAGTGAAATACTATCAGATGATCAGAAATTATGTTATTTTCGTCCCACAGATGGCTCCCTGAGGCTTTAATAACATTCCAGGAAAACCCAAATGAGCCACTTCCCCACCCCTATTTAAAACCTGTCGGAAAGGTTGTTCACGTCCAAGAGGGCAGAAACCATCAGGCAAGAGATAACGAACATCTGAAGTCCTGATTCTGAACTTTCCTATAGGTATAAATTCAACACCATTCAAGTCAGCGGAGTTAAATGGGTGTAAAGCAAGCACAAATGAGATCAGAATTAAACCCAATGTCTCTTTTCCCTTTTCTATCATTTTAACCAAGCACAAATGCATTGTAGACTTGAGGGACCACTCATGGACTTCACTGACGCAACAGCCACTAGCCAGGCAAAGTCAGCTCCATCCAAAGGAGAGGGTTGACTGTGGTTCCTTTCAGTTGTAGCACCAGTATTCTAAAAGACATCTTTGCAAATGAAGATCAAGTTGTAAAGATTCTGGCCCTGAATCTATTCCCAGTTTCAATGGGGCTGTTTGGGTCTGACTGGGAGCAGATCCTGGCCCTCATTCAGACAGTTTGCATGGAAGACACTAGACGAAGCTTCTATTTTTGTCGTGGGGAAGGTAGATGAGAGAAGGAAAGTTGATGGAATCAGCATTTCGAATGTCATGAAACAGTTCTCCTGGAGAAAGCACGAGATCTTACCTCACCCTTTTGTAGGGCTGTTGATTAATCACAGTTAACTCACGCAATTAACTCAAAAAAATTAATCGTGATTAATCGCAGTTTTAATCTCACTGTTAAACAACAGAATACCAACTGAAATTTAATACATATTTTTGGATGTTGTTCTACATTTTCAAATATATTGATTTCTATTACACAGAATACAAAGTGTACAGTGCTCACTTTATATTATTATTTTTATTACAAATATTTGCATTGTAAAATGATAATCAAAATAGTATTTTTCAATTCACCTCATACAAATACTGTAGTTCCACCTCTTTATTGTGAAAATGCAACTTAACAATGTAGATTTTTTTTGTTACATAACTGCACTCAAAATCAAAACAATGCAAAACTTTAGAGCCTACACGTCCACTCAGTCCTACTTCTTGTTCAGCCAATCGCTAAGACAAACAAGTTTGTTTACATTTTTGGGAGATAATTCTGTCCACTTCTTATTTACAATCTCGCCTTCTGGTGACATCAGGGATTTTTGTAGCCAGCATTGCAAGGTATTTACATGCCAGATATGATAAACATTTGTATGCCCCTTCATGCTTCGGCCATCATTCCAGAGAACATGCTTCCATGCTGATGACACTCGTTACAAAAATGCGTTAATTAAATTTGTGACTGAACTCCTTGTGGGGAGAATTGTAGGTCTCCAGCTCTGTTTTAGCTGCATTCAGCCATATATTTCATGTTATAGCAGTCTCGGATGATGACCCAGCACATGTTGTTCATTTTAAGAACACTTTCACTGCAGATCCGACAAAACGCAAAGAAGCTATCAATGTGAAATTTCTAAAGATAGCTACAATACTTGATCCAAGGTTTAAGAATCTGAAGTGCCTACCAAAATCTGAGAGGGATGAAGTGTGGAGCATACTTTCAAAAGTCTTAAAAGAGCAACACTCCGATGCAGAAACTACAGAACCCAAATCACCAAAAAAAACCAAAATCAGCCTTCTGCTGGTGGCATCTGACTCAGATTTTGAAAATGAACATGCATCAGTCTGCTCTGCTTTGGACTGTTATTGAGCAGAACCTGCCATCAGCAGGTACGCATGTCCTCGGGAATGGTGGATGAAGAATGAAGGGACATATTAATCTTTCATGCATCTGGCATGTAAATACCTTGTGACTCCGGCTGCAAAGGTACCACGCAAATGCCTGTTCTTATTCTCAGGTGACATTGTGAATAAGAAGCAGGCAGCATTATTTCCTGCAAATGTAAACAAACTTCATTGGCTGAACAAGAAATAGGACTGAGTGGACTTGTAGGCTCTAAACTTTTACATTGTTTTATTTTTGAATGCAGTTATTTTTTTGTACATAATTGTACATTTGTAAGTTCAACTTTCATGATAAAGTTATTGCACTACAGTACTTGTATGCAGTGAATTGAAAAACACTATTGCTTGTGTTTTTTACAGTGCAAATATTTGTAATCAAAAATAGATATAAAGTGAGCACCGTACATTTTGTATTCTGTGTTGTAACTGAAATCAATATATTTTAAAATTTATAAAACATCCACAAATATTTAAATAAAATGGTATTCTATTATGGATTAATTTTTTTAATCGCGCGATTAATTTTTTTAATCACTTGACAGCCCTACCCTTTTGCATTTAGGGCCCTCAATGCTCAGTCACTGAACTTCCCTGGGAGCAGGATCAGAACACACATGGTAGGCAGCAGCACATGCAGCCCAATCTTGTGCTACGACAGTACCTTGGGACAAAACAGGTTAATTCACAAGGAAGAGAGTCTCACCCTGAAAGCTGAACATCCTTTGCTTTTCTGGGTTTGAATAAGAACCAGAGTGTTACTTTACAGTGGTTTAAAGGTTTGGCTACATTACAACATGCACATGTTTAGTTCTGTACACAGCACAATTACAGGGGATCAGAGACAAAAGGCAGCAAGACTCAGATAGTACTGTGTTGGGCATGTGTTATAGAAACCTAGATAGTACAGACCTGAATTTCAAACTCAGTTAACAGGCCGTTAATGATTTGCCCAGGATGGCGATGGAAGAGTTTAAGAGCTGAACTAGACAGCTATTTATCTAGGCATTTAGGGTCAGATCCTTAGATGGTGTAAACAGATGTCAAAGTCAATGGAGTTGACTTTAATAGGATTATGCTGATTGACACTAGAAGTTCAGGCCCTAGTACCACGCTGAGTTCCTAATAAGGAGGATTCCTTTATTCAATCAATCACTGAAAATCACTTAGACACATGGAGCCCCCTTAACTCACCTTCCACTGAGGTTGTCATCCCGCATCCCTAAAGTGCGGATACATTAACTAGTATTATTTTTAAGTGGTTACCCCCATTGGAACAAACTGCACATGGAGAAAAGGATACATCCCCAGGATAACTGCTTCAAGGCATTTGATAGGTAAGGATTCCCTGGTCATTTCTCTAGCCGTCTCCATTAACCTAGGATAGAAAAAACTTTCAGTCCTTTTGGTCAAAATAGTCAACAAAAATTAAAGGTTCCTCTTACCTTATTGGGGGCCAAACCCCTCTGGTCTTATTGGGCCCAATTCGCCTCTCAAACCACATTCACGTGGATGTAACTCCACTGATTCCAATAGAATCACTAGTTTACAGTGGAGGGGGTAAAAAACAGGCCCCAATGTACGGGCAGCCAGGACTGAGTGGCAGCAGATGTATGGGAGAACCCAGATGTCTCAGAAGGGTCACCTTCAAGCAATGGCTTTTGCTATTTTCTTTACTTAGGGGCAGATTCTGAGCCCCTCCCTCACATTCAGTAGTACCATGCACCAGCGGAAACCAATGAGACTACTCGAGGAGAAAGGATCTACCCAGCCTGGATAAGGGCATCAGAATCTGAGCCTTAGACTAATCTCGATGGAGAAGGGACTGTTTCTCACTGCATGCTTATACAGGGCATAGGGACTCTAGGTGCTACTGTAATACAAATTTTACCAACATTAACAGAATATGTTATTAATTCAGACCACCACAGATGTGCATGACATTTTGATTTAAAAACAAATGCCAGTGATAAACTATTATTATTAAAAAGACAACAGTTCTGCTTTGATCAGGAAAAGCTGGTACGTTTTCAAGTAAGCATTCGTATCTCCTGCTGCAGCGTCATCTAAGTTGAGAGCTACCTGCCAGTGGAGTCACAGATTTAAACTCCCGTCCCAAGGGGTGCTGCAGGCTCCAGCTCACTGTGTTCACAAAGTCTCCTCTTCAGAGATCGAGATTCTCAAAGAAAAAGTTACCGTGGATGCGCCACGTCTCATGCCAACAGGAGCTTGCACAACTAACCCCATGTGGGCACTGCGTATGCACACTCTAAAGCCTCACCACCCTCAGCAGCCCCAATCCTCTCCCAGGACGAGAGCCTAGCAGCTGAGCTGTTTGCTATGCAGTTCTCTGGTGGGGGGGTGGGGGCAGCCTCTGCACTGCCTGCATGGGCAGCGGGTATTATAGGCAGGGGTAGGCTGTGCCTCCCCAAACAGCCTCATGTGGCTCCACCCATGCTGCACCCCAAGGCCCGGCCAGGCCCCCTCCTGCCGTTCCCAGCTCTCTGCCCTGGCTGGCTGGCCTGGCTCCCGCAGGGACTCGGTGTGCCTGGGGCTGTGCTGGCCTCCTGGAGCACCAGGGCCGAGGCCTCACCTCCTGGCTGTCTGGCGCTGGGGCTGGGGGCTGCGGTGGGGGTGCTCTGGGCACTGAGCTCCTGCGGGGGTGGAGGGCAGAAGGGGAGGGGCTGGGGGTGCTAGCCTCCCCCAACGGCCAGGTCACCGGCCGCCCATGTCTGCACCTCTGCCCCAGCTGCAGGCAAGGAGGCCCCATGGAGCTGGGCTCCAAGACCCCCTGGGCAGGTTCCCCAAATCCTCCACCACCCCACATGCAGTGCTTCCACAACAGCCGGGCCCCTCCACACCAGAGGTACCAGCAAATTACACCTACATTGGAAACATTTTCTGATGTTTGTTGTTGTTGCTAACATTAATGAGCCCACACAGCAGGACAACTCCCTGCAACACTCAGAGCTCAATTCCACCCTATGACACAGCTGTGTAGTTCCAACTGAAATCCCAGGCATGGGGTTCCCCCGCCAAGGGCAGAATTAAGCCCAACAGGTGAGATATTTTCAAAGCTGCCTAAGAGTCGGACATCCAATTTCCATGGGAATCCAAATCCCCTTTGTGGCTTTGAAAACCCTGCCGTAAATGGGCTGGAAAGATACAATATTTTCTCCCCTCCTCTGCTTCTCCTCCCAGGACTGCATGGTAAACACGTCCCTGAGGGCGCTGGCAGCAGCCGAATGAGGCTGCAGTTCAGGGCACTGCCATGCTACGGGGTATTAATTCTGCAAGCTCCTGCAGCAG
Source organism: Lepidochelys kempii (assembly GCF_965140285.1). Lineage (NCBI taxonomy): Eukaryota > Metazoa > Chordata > Testudines > Cheloniidae > Lepidochelys > Lepidochelys kempii. The sequence goes on from NC_136382.1 coordinate 167,356,465, forward strand.
GTACATGAAACCTTCTTTCCAAACAGCAGCAGCTTCTAACGTATCCTCCTATAGTATTAAAATGGCTCTGGCTCTTTGTGTAGAAAAGAGGTTGTGCGCTCAAAATGCCCCCCTGTGCCTAGGGCAACTGGACTGGATGGTTCAGGTCTGCAATCCTTTTAAAGAGACATCACCATTGCTTGGCACAAACAATCCAGTCTTGGTGCAGCTGAGAAAGGGCTACTGTGCTGCTGGCACAGTGCCGTCGGTCAATAGGTTATCGCTGGGCACCATCGAAGGATGGAGAGAGAAACAAAGCATGGAAGAGGACCGGAAGAGACCAAGAGATAAAAGAGAATCATGTTCAGAAGTAGCTGAAAAACTCAAGGGTCGGGAGAGAGGTATTATTTTGAAATTCTTCTTTAACCTTAGCCTTTCCTGGTCCAACCCAACTGGAAGAGATCCCAGCACCACAGAAACGTTATCTTCAATATTATCAGCATTTGAACTAGAACGGCTGGTAAAGGTACACCTGTCAAACCCCCAGTGTCCTATTTTTGCCATCTCCTAACTTATTATGGTGAAACCCATCTTAAAGCGTGCCTGTTTTCCGAGCAGTAATTCAGTGAAGACGGCATTAGGGTTCCCTGTTTATTGTCATCTTTTCATTTGCAAACTCAACCTAGCCTGCAGCAAACTCATTTGAAACTCAATCTGCAGAGACAAACTAGCATATGAAAGTCAAGCTGGGTCTTGTCTGGCTCCTATCGCCTCACCGTCAGTAACAGAAACCCCGTCACTGGAATTCAGTAACGATTCGGCTGATGGTGCAGAACAGAATCCTAGTCGTTCTCCCAGTGCTAAGTCAGAGTAACAAGCAGCACAATCACATTTTAGCCAGGAAAGGAAGTACCTAGGACTCTGAGGACCCAGAGAGAGCGTCTCGCTCAGGTAGGAAGTTGCCACACGCGTAACTTGCCTCAAGCACAGCAAGCCCCAAACACATCACAAAGCACAATTAAGTCAGAGTTCTACAGACTTCTAGAGGGAGAAACAGGATAGCTTTAAAATCTGGACATTTCAGGCACACACCACACCAAATGTTCTCCTTTGGACAGAGACAGTCTTCCCCTCTGCTCCATGCAGCACTGAGCACACTTACAATACAAAACCAGATACCAATGGCAGAGAAGACAAACAAGATTAGACCCTGTGTATGCCAAGCCCTTTGTTGCAGCCTCTCCACTGGCTGCGGCATCAGGTCCCTTGTTGACTGCTGTTATAAGTTCATTATTATCACCAGTTCCAGAAGCAGTCAGCGTGGGTATAATATTAATGTCCCCATTGCCAGGGAGCCTTTGCAAACCAACTGGCATAAACAAGTTGCCAAATTAGTAGTGATTGATCCGTCATGGCAACATTCATATTGTTTATGACTGTTACAAAGATACATGTTCTGTTTACAATGCATGAACTCATTTGTCTTCAATCACAGCTCTCCGAGATACTTAGAGGCCATTAAGACAGATTGAAATTCAACATATGAGGCATTCTTCTGGCTTAACAAAGACAGATCCAGACTGTCTATTGGTGCACAACCCTCCACATACTATATCGGTCTGCCTCTCATCGAAGTCAGTGGCAGAATTCCCATTCAATGGAAGCAGGATCGGCCCTCCTCTTTTTTGTATTATTGTTCTGGAACAGCTGTAGTCCCTAACAATAGGGATTGGAATGGGATTCAGAGCCTTTCACCATTAGATCACCAGTATGGAACTGAGCTAGAGCACTAGTGACCAACAAAAAGTTACCAGTGATCATCTGATGGCTGTTCACAGGCATACAGGGAATGAGCTGGCTACACAGTTCTTTTCACAGTAGACACGTCATGGGAAACCATCATAATGCACACCACTGCTTACAGTGTCAGACGCCAAGGACTGACTGGGCAGGGAGACTGAACTGCTCACTCTCCACTAGAGATGGCCCCTCCAGGTCAAGGCTGAGACAAGCTAGTACAGTGATGAAGCTTCCCCTGGGGCTTCCTGGGCCAGGCCCCAAGGACTTCAGTCTCCACAACTGTCAGTCACATAGATGTGCAAAAGAATTATATTTTTCCCCAAAGGCCTTGTTGATACTGGGGAAAAAAAGCTATATTTGATTTGAATTTGCATTTGTAATTTATCTGGGGGGGGGAATAATCTCATAGTTAGAAATTAATCTGGAACACGGTGCTATCAAAATAGGATCCAGTCTAGTTCCCACAGAGATCAAAGACAGTCTTTTGTTGCCTTGAGCAGCATTTGGAACAGGCCATTAAATTACATTTGTTTTGGTTATTGGAAGTCACCCTATTGCAGCGGTGAGCTGGAGCCGGTTCGCACGAACAAGTTGTTAAATTTTGAAGCAGTTTTAGAACTGGTTGTTAACCCACTTCCCTGCAGGGGGTGCTGAGGCTTTGATGGGCTCCGGTCGGGAAGTGATGTTATTCCTCCTCCGGCCGCCAGGGGCGCTGCACTGAGGGAGCCCTGTGGACTGCCGCCTGGCCCTGGGCACAAGCCCTTGTGCTGCTGCTGCTCCCCCGAACCCTGGCCCTGGGGCTCCCGCTGCTGCCTGGTGGGTCCCCGGCTGCTCTGCTGGGCCTGGGCTGCGTCCTGCTGCTCGGGCTGCTCCGAGCTGCTCTCCCCATGAGCACCCACCACCCTGCCCACAGCCAGCCCCTGTCTCCAGCCACCCCCTGCCTGCTGCCAGCCCCTGCCGCACCCCCTGCCCTGCCCGCACCCAGCCCCTGCCGCATGCACCCCCTGCATCCCCTGCCTGCAGCCAGCCCCTGCCGCACCTCCTGCCCTACCCAAAGCCAGCCCCTGTCTCCAGCCACTGTCTCCAGCCACCCCTGGTTGCAGCCAGCCCCTGCCGCACCCCCTGCCCTGCCCACAGCCAGCCCATCTCCAGCCACCCCCGTACCCCCTGCCACCCCCCCGTCCTGCCCGCACCAGCCCCTGCCTCCAACCACCCCCTGCATCCCTGCCTGCAGCCAGCCCCTGCCGCACCCCCTGCCCTGCCCGCAGCCAGCCCCTGCCTCCAGCCACCCACTGCATCCCCTGCCTGCAGCCAGCCCCTGCCTCCAGCCACCCACTGCATCCCCTGCCTGCAGCCAGCCCCTGCCTCCAGCCACCCACTGCATCCCCTGCCTGCAGCCAGCCCCTGCCGCACCCCCTGCCCTGCCTGCACCAGCCAGTCTCCAGCCACCCCCGCACCCTCTGCCCTGCCCGCACCAGCCCCTGCCTCCAACCACCCCCTGCATCCCCTGCCTGCAGCCAGCCCCTGCCACACCCCCTGCCCTGCCCGCAGCCAGGCCCTGCCTCCAGCCACCAACTGCATCCCCTGCCTGCAGCCAGCCCCTGCCCTGCCCGCACCAGCCCCTGCCTCCAGCCACCCCCTGCCTCCCCTGCCTGCAGCCAGTCCCTGCCGACCCCCTGCCCTGCCTGCAGCCAGCCCCTGCCTCCAGCCACCCCCTGCCCTGCCTGCAGCCAGCCCCTGCCTCCAGCCACCCCCACATCCCCTGCCCTTCCCGCACCAGCACCTGCCTCCAACCACCCCCTGCATCCCCTGCCTGCAGCCAGCCCCTGCCGCACCCCCTTCCCTGCCCGCACCAGCCCCTGCCTCCAGCCACCCACTGCATCCCCTGCCTGCACCCAGCCCCTGCCGCACCCCCTGCATCTCCTGCCTGCACCCAGCCCCTGCCGCACCCCCTGCCCTGCCTGCACCAGCCCCTGCCTCTAGCCACCCCCGCACCCCCTGCCCTGCCCGCACCAGCCCCTGCCTCTAGCCACCACCTGCCTCCCCTGCCTGCAGCCAGCCCCTGCCAACCCCCTGCCCTGCCTGCAGCTAGCCCCTGCCTCCAGCCACCCCCTGCCCTGCCTGCAGCTAGCCCCTGCCTCCAGCCACCCCCTGCCCTGCCTGCAGCTAGCCCCTGCCTCCAGCCACCCCCTGCCCTGCCTGCAGCCAGCCCCTGCCTCCAGCCACCCCCTGCCCTGCCTGCAGCCAGCCCGTCTCCGGCCACCCCCATACCCCCTGCCTGCAGCCAGCCCCTGCCGCACCCCCTGCCCTGCCCACAGCCAGCCCCCATCTCCAGCCAGCCCTGCACCCCCCTGCCCTGCCTGCAGCCAGCCCCTACCTCCAGTCAGCCCCTGCCCTGTCTCCAGCCAGCCCCACACTCCCTTGCCTCCAGCCAACCCCGCACCCTCCTGTCTCCAGCCAACCCCGCACCCCCTGCCTCCGGCTAGCCCTGCCCCACACCCCTATCTGCAGCTGGCCCCACGTCCACTAGTGCCCTGCAGTTCCCAGGGCAGTAACCCTGCACACCTGCTTCAATGAGGGGGGCAGGGAGCAGCTGGGACCCACACATGTGCACACCCTAGGGTGACCAGACAGCAAGTGTGAAAAATCAGGACGGGGGTGGGGGGGTAATAGGAGCCTATATAAGAAAAAGCCCCCAAAATCAGGACTCTCCCTATAAAATCGGGACATCTGGTCACCCGAGCACACCCCCAGAGAGTGGCGGGGACCCACACATGTGAAACGGAGCTCATTTCTAGTTCAGGCCCATCTTTTTAAAAAAAAAACTTTAGGCAGGGTTAACATACATCCATATTTTCCCTGACAGGTCAGGCTTTTTGGTTCTTAAATTGCCGTCCGGGAGGAATTTTTAAAATTTAAAAATTTAAAATTTAAATTTAAAAATTCCTCCCAGGAAAATACGGACATATGGTAACCCTGTTGGTACAAAAAAAAAAACATACTGGGGCACATCCCTTAAATCAGAACTTTTGATAGGGAACCGGTTGTTAAGATTTTGGCAGCTCATCACTGCCTTATTGGACTTACCACTCATGACCCTGCTTTGAGCAGGGGGTTGGACTAGATGACATCCTGAGGTCCCTTCCAACCCTGATATTCTGTGATTCTATGATCCTCCACTGTATCCAAAAGTCACAGCCAAAAGCATCTCCTCTTGTGGCCTGTGAGACCCTCGCTTGGCCTTCCTGTGACTGCACAGCACAGGTACGCAAGGCCTGACCCAACGGACCTTTCCACTGCCTTCAATGGGCTTTGAATCAGGCCCTCAGCCAGTCAAAGAAGGAGTCTAAACTTAAATTGTCTTAAACGTCACACAACTTCTCTCTTTGCTGGAGTGTACAATTTGACCATCACCCCCAAACCTGCATAGTCACTCTTTTCCCCCCAAGCACAGCCACTCCTACCCCTAATACATGTAACCAGTTCAGCTGGTTGTTCTAACCAGGAGTCGTTTTCCTTTTGCTGTACACCTAGCACTGTTTCAATGGGCAATATTTCCTTCTTCCGCAAATTGCTTCAGGACCATAAACTATCGGTGTGCCCGTCTGGATTAACTCCTTTGCCACACATACAAAAAGAAAATAACAGCGTGATAATGGCACCTCTTAGGAATCTTGGGGTTTCTATTAAAGCAGGAGTGCTTACAAAAATTCCACAGCAGTTGCTTTTTTACAAATAAAATCAGTTCACTATACCCATGTCACATAAAGGGTTACATCTAACTGGCAAAAGTAAAATTCACTGAGGCCTGGTCTACACTACAGTTCGGTCAATGGACGGCAGCTTACAGCAACCCAGCTCTGTAAGCGTCCACACTAAAATGTAGCTCCCACCAATGTAACTCATCTACTGCACCAACCAAATAGTAACTCCACCTCCGCGAGAGGCAAGGCGCGGGTCAATGTAGTTAGCTTGACGCTGTGTCAGTGTAGACACTTGTTGCTTACATCAACTGTTGCTGCCTTTCAGAAGCTGTCCCAGAATGCCCCACACTGACAGGTAAATCGGTGCAAGCACTCCTGGTGAGAATGCACACCGCTGGCACAAGGAAAGGAGCATAGTGGCTGTACTCAATATAACTTAGGTAAACTTAATTTTGTCGTGTAGACTTGCCCTCAGTGTCAACCTCTTATCAAGTACTTTAGAGTCTGAGGGGTCTTGACATACTCCCTCTGCTGGAGTTTATGGAAGTGATTCTTTTCACTGATGCACCTCCTCCCCTGGTACTGGCACATTTGACATCCATGAACTCACTCTCTACCGTATTTCTACAGCTCCTGGCACTTTGCTATCTAAGCACTAGCTTTGCCAAAAGTGAACTTCACAAGGTTTCCTCAAAGTACCTCACTACAAGGGAATTTCTGTCAGTCCTCTGCATATCCATTTAAGCTTTCTGGGCACTTCGTCTGCATATATAATGCCCAGGGGCTGTGTACTCTGTGGAGAAAACTAAATCAGCAATAATTTAGTATTCCCAACGACATAGACAAGAAAGTGAACTGCTCAAATCCAGCTACAGCAATTGGAGCAGCTACTGGTAGAGTCATGACAATAACATAGGGTTGCTTTAATGAGAAAATGTGCATTTAGCTTCAATCTGAATAACCCAGTATGTCCGTAAATTTTCCTCTCTCTAGCTGCAAGATTAGAAGCAGATGTTCAAATATTCTCTCCAGGCTATTGTCTGGACACAATATGTGCCAAATTCTTCAGTCCCACTGGGGTTCCTTGAGAACGGGGTATGTTAACAAAGGGCTTGCTCTTCTGTTATTAGGGTAAGTAGATCCCACCTGCCTGCTTCTGTCACACTTCGGTTTGGGGTTGTTGTTTTTTTAAGCACTTCTTTAATCAATTATCCACTATATTCTCAGTAACAGAATTACTCAACCTCTGGTCTTTCTGCAGATCAGCCTCTGTACTACAATTTCTCTAAGCCTTTGGAATCTGACTCAAGGAGTCTGTCCAGATGTGAGGTTTTGGTATGGTTATAACTCAAGTTAACTGATTATCAGTTAACTTGAGTCAATAACAAAATTGCAAGTGTTTGTTCCTTGTTGTGGGTCATGTTTGTGTCCTAGAACAAAAGACTGTGGAGTTCTAGACTGGCATTAGCAATTGTGTTAATTGATTCCCAATCCATAGAGTTAACTACGTGAGTTACAATACAGCCAAAAATGCCAGAGAAAAATTTTCATAAGCATGTAAGTGACATAGGCCTGGTCTACACTTTGAAGTTTTAGAGATATGAATTGTTTTACTAGTAAAGAACTCTAGTACGGATGCAGTTTTATCGGCTTAAAGGTGACATACCAGTACAGTTACTCCCCTTTCCATATGGCAACAGCTGTACAAGTATTTATAGTTAAAAAAGCTTGGTTAAGGCTGTACACCTTTCTAATATAGACGGGCCTGTCGCTTTTGAAAATGGCACCTAGGCATTTTTGAAAAGTGTCTCTAGTCTAGATAAACCCCGAGGGGTCTGGCTGGCTGGTTGCCAATTGTTAGCCAACAGTGAGTTATTCTTAACATCATTTTTAAATATTGCATCCTATCAAGCCTGTCTCCCTTAACATTAAGTGTCTCAAACAGATAATTCATGCTCTCCTTCCTGCGCGGAACTCTGAATTTTTATTTTCTCATGGATCAGGCGGATACTGGTAATAAATCCTTCCTGCGTCTAGTCCCCAATTTCCTAACAATAGATCAGAGCTATTTCAAGTACAAATTCACACGGATTTATTGATCTTCAATTTGTATGTAGCTTCTTTACACATTTGAGCTCACCCATTGGTCTCCTGAGGGGAAGAAGCAACAGAACCTTTGTTAGCTCAGAGCCTTCACAATAGAGAATCATTTAAAAAAAATCTACTTCATAAGCACAAGTCAGGAGCCCAGTGTGGCACTGCTGAACAGGTACAACTCCCAAAGGAATCAATGGAAACTGAGGGCACGCTGCTGGATCAAGCCCCATATGTATGCCTGCTCATCCAGATGGACTTCTGGATTTCCACATGATCAATACAATGGAAGTACTGAGCCTTTCACTAGCATCTTGAGAGGGAGACACTTACCAAATGCAGATTTTATAGAAAGCCAAACTCGGAGGCAAAGAGCTATTAAAAGACTTCAGCTAGTAACCCTTGAGAAGGATGGTCTTGTAGTCACTAAAGTGGGCCTAAAAAGATCAAGGTTCAATTCCTGGCTCTGCTCCAAATTTCCATTTTAATGTTGGGCAAATCACTTTCTCTGCCTGCACCGCCATTTTCCATCTGTAAAAAGGGAATAATAATGCCTTTCCCCCACCCTTTGTCTATCCTGTCTATTTAGATAATTGCCAAACTAAAACCAGGATTAGTGACCATTAAGGTTACAGCAGGACACACCCCGCGCACCCAAAACCTTAAAAGCATGTAAATAAGAAGTTTACGGAAAAGACTTGTACATTTCTTGCCACCTTCAAGTTGCCTGCAACACTGCTTCAGTAACACACTCCATGAGGCTTTCACTTCCATCTCCAACAGTTATCCCAAAGCGATACCTACCCCAGCTCCAGACTTGCACTCTAATACCGTAACAGTGACCTCATCTGCGTTTATATCAATTACTACAACAGACCAGCACATCTGGCCAGCACACGTTCCATACATTTGGGAAGTGTTACCTATCAGCTGTGTTCTTGGGGAACAAGGGTGCAGTACCCAGTCTGTCTGACTCACAAAAGACCTTCCCCCTTCCAGCCTCTGCTTGAACCAAAGCCGATCAGAAGAAAGACTTAGAAAAAGCAGTGAAAAGGCTGTGGGAGACCCCTGGGACAAGGGTGACAGGATTAAGGAAACCCTCCTAGCCTCATTTGCATCAAAGATGGGACAGGGAGGCATCCCCATTAGCATACAGAAGGGAGAACAAAGATTCCAAGGCAAGAACCGCATGGAACTCTGGGATCAGAAAAAGCAGGGAAGCACTGCATGATGGGGGTCTCTGTTCCAGATGTTAATGAACCCATGCCCACACACACCCAGCTCAGAAGTTATCAGACCAATTTTAGTAATAAATACTTTATTGGTATCCAAAATAGCCAGGAATAATCAGTTCCTATTGTCTAGCCTGAACAAAACAACTTTGATATATCCCCTTGAGTTATCAGTTTACCCACAAACAAATCTAGTGTTCTCCCCTGAACCACTGTTCTTTCCTTACAAAAACTCCAACTCATGCTCAAGTATGTGTTCTGATGCCTGGATCCAAAATCTGCATCAGTTCCATTGGGACTTCATCTTCTCCTGACTGATCGTGCTGGGGTCTCAGCCTGTCTCCACCCTCGGCTAACACCACAGCCTGGAAACCCCAGTCGATTCTAGCTTCACGGAGTCGTGAAAACCAGCTCTCTGTCTCGCGCTCTCTCTAGGTATCACCTTCTGATCCTGACTTGTGTGATCAGTTATAGTTTTCTAAACCTGACTTTTATAATCAAATTTAAGTTAGATTGAATATTATAACTGTTTTGTTTGTTTGGCTCTCCTTGTATGGTTATTACCTGGCAATAAATAACTTTCATGGTTAAGCTGGTTGCTTCTCCCTCTCTCTCTCCCCCCCACTCGTGGGTGTTTTTTGGCTTCCCCATTCACTCTGCAACAACACTCCTCGTACCTAAGCTAAAGGTCCCTGCAGCACCCAAAAATCCTGTGGGGTTTGCTCATCAAGTGGGTTACTAGCAGAACAACTGTGATGTGAAAGTGGGGTTAGGGACGTGCTGAACCTGGGACATATGAGGGTGGCAGCTTGAAAGCGCTGCTCGACCCAGCCTGCTCAGCCATACTCTATTCCAGTGCGGTGCCCATGACATATGAGGGTGACAGCTTGGAAGTGCTGTTCAACCCACCTGCTGAGTCCAGGGACATATAAGGGGTCAGCTTGGGAGTGCTGATTAACCCGGTCCTCTCAGATGCGCTCTATTAATGTGTGTTCATCTGATTCTGGGGCTGGAAGAACCTAGCCCTGGGGAAACTAGGTCCTGCAGGAGAGCTCCATTGGGAGGGAACTTGCAGAAGGGAGAAATAGAGCTCCGTATGAGAACACAAGTGACACAAGCAGTACATTGATAGAATTACAGAACACCCCCCCACCACCCCCAGAAGAGTAAACCCAATGAATGAGCGTACCTCAAAGTAATGGGCAAATCTGGTAACAGAAGTTATTCTGCCCCAACACTGCTGAAGATAAGCAAATAAACTGGTATAATCACCCTGAAAGCCAGTGTGGTACAGAGCCTAGGACTGGAGTTTGACCTGGATTCTGGGGCTGCAGTGAGTGACCTGTTTCTATTAACTTATTTAAAGCCTGGGGGGAGGGGTGTTCAGCAGCTGTTCCCTAACCATCTTCTAGGTTGGGGTTCATGTATTAGTTAATCATAAGGGTAGGGTAGGGAATGGCAATTTCTACAGCACCAGAACAGGGGAGATTTGAATTCCTGCGCTCTTGTTTCCTAGCTCAGGGAGCTTTCTCCTACATTCCAGGGGTATTTGGTGAGGGAGTCAGCGCGCATCACTCATTTTTTTAGTTTTTCTCAGAAGTAAGTGACTAGAGATCGGCTATGGCATTAATGCTACCGAACTACAATCTGGAGGATTTGCTTTGTGGCAAAAACTTGTTGTTACTATTAAAAAGTTATCTGTGTTTTATAGGCAAACATTCCTGATGCATAACTGATATTCTAGGAACCAGCATACGGGGAGCAACAACGTGGCCAAAGGAGAGGGCCCAGAGTGCTTTAGATTTCTTGAAAAAGGGGTACCAAGACACAGGAGACAATCCAGTGAAAAAACTGCCCAAATGGGTGACTTTTACAGGTTTGTTACCATCAGTTCGTTTTTCCTCGAACCACCATGAAAAATTCAGATTGTGCTCAAAGCTTCGATTCCATGGCTTAGTTTTTGCCATTTCAATGAGACTTTCACAAAACAAAGATTTAAAGCACCTGTTAAAACTCAGCTCTATAACACAACTTATAACTACAGTGATGTTACCTCTGCATCGTACGCTCTTCAAGGCAGGGATTGAGACTTACTGTATGTGTATACTGTGTGGTTCTGATCTCAGGTGGGGTCTCTAGGCATTACCGTAAGAAAAGCGTCCAAAATAAATCTTGTAAATAATAAACTTAATTCATCCTGGCATGAAACTTCTGAACCGAGACCTAGACCAAAAACTTCAAACTCAGCTGTACAATGGAGGGAGGAAAGGGGCAATACATGATCACAATTAAAATTTGAAAGAAAATCCCAAAGAAATGTACAAAGCTAAAAAGATCACAGCTAGCAATAGCTAATGAAAGTAGCTCACCCAGCAAGCTTTTCCCCAGTACTCCTTTGTCATTTCAGGAACAAAATACACTTGGGGCACTCAATGGGTAAACCAACAGGAATCACTACAGAAGCACTGAGCAGTAAAGCCTCTGGAAGCGTCTCTGAAAATATCCATCAATCGCAGCAAGCAGAGTTTGCAACAAAATGGAAAACTTCTATTTGGCCAGTGGCCTTTGATTTAAAACCCAAACTTGGGGCCTGACCCTGCACGGTGCTGGGCACTTCACCGAAGTACTGTGTGTCTTCAGCTGGAGCGAGGGCTCAATTCAGCAAAGCAATTAAGCACAGGCTTAAAGAGTCAGCGACTGAAAGCATGTGCTAGAAGTCAAGCACCTACTTCAGCATTTATTGAATAGGAAGGGATTTATGCACTCCTTACATGGTTTGCTCAATTGGGGCCTATGCACCTGGCTTCAGGCTTCATGAACAGCTGCACAGGGCAGCTGGAAGACACAGTGATGACCAACGATTTCTTCTCCTGCCTGCTTTCCATCCCCACCAGCAGTTTTTTAAAAAAACTAACAAATAAATCCAGCTAGCATTTTATAGCCAATAGCTAAGTAATTGCAGAGCAAAAAATGACTTCCCGACAGAGCCCCTATTTAATCATTGCAATAGCCATGGAAAAATGTGTGTACTTAAAGGGCCAGATCCTCAGCTGGTGTAAATCTGTGTAGCTCCACTGACTTTAATGGAGCTATGCCAATTTACCACACCTGTGGAGCTGGCTCATATCATGCAGTTCATTAGAGTACCTCAAAACAATTTACAGTATTATTCCTGTTTCATAGGTGGGGAAACTGAGGCACAGAGTGGCTGTGGCCAATGTTTTCAAAATTGGGTGTCTAAAGTTAAGCCCCTAAATCCATATACAAGCTCTCTAATGAGCAGCCTGAATTTCAGAGTAAATTAAGTAAAATGTGGGTGCTCAGCTGGAGACCCTCAGCATCTCACAGGACTGAGCCCTTTATGAGAAAGCATTATATTTTCATACAACCTGCAAACAAGCTGAAAGAAGCTGACCAGTCTACCCATGCCTCCAGGTATAAGTGGTTAACTGAGATCACAGAACACTAGCATGATTATGGTAGCTCAAGATCTGAACCATTAGCTGCTTCAATAGTTCTTATTGTAATTGCGTGACAATTGTCAGAATTACCCCCCTCCCATATATAGTAAGTTAGGGTACCCAAAAAAGGCCAGAAGATCAAATGCACCTCACAGGCCCTAAAGTACAGCTAATAGCTGATCAAATCTCAGCTATTATTGCTGGTGACCTTCAAACAAGTAACTTTGATTCATCTGTCAAAGAAAGGACCAGTACAAGCAATGTTACAGTGGGCTTGTAAGGATAAGGCCTATAGCCATATTGTAAGGCCTAAGGCCTTCGTCTGCAGCCAAGTTAAAAGAGCAGCAGCCATTAGCTGAGAAGCAGGAAGTTACATCCTCACATTCCATCTAAATTACATTAAAACAATGTAATATCAGGCCGTTAAGAAGGAGACCCTGTCCTAATAGCACCCACTATCACCAGATAAAGAAACAGATCTTAAGATAGTTAAAGAAAACTTAGTTTGATAGCATTCTGCCTGGCAAGAAACCACTTATCAATAGTTGTGGTTGTGAAATCCTCATTTCCTTATTGTTTTGTCATTATGGTCCCCACTTCCCTATTGTTTGTCTGTATGATCTCTGTCTGGTTCTTTGATTGGTTCGGTCTGTTAAATAATTAATTTTGCTAGGTGTAAATTAATGAAGATGCTGGGGTATGATTGGTTAGAGAATTTTGTTAGGATTGGTTAGTAAAATGATTGGTTAAGGTATAGCTAAGCAGGACTCATGTTTCACTGTATAAACCGGGGTCCAAAAGGCAGTTCTTTATGAACCAACTCCAGGACACAGCCCCATCAGAGCTGCCAGACCTCAACACTCTGCCAATGACACCATGCAGACACTGAAGTCCCCCAGATGGACCTGATCCCAAATGGCCAGCAGGGAAAAGTTCACCTGTCTTATTGGGCGTGGTGAGCATTGTATGTATAGCGTGTGCATTCTGTTTTTAGTGATTATTAATAGAGGATAAAGATCTTACTGTGTAAGGCTCTTTCACCAGTAAAAGGTCCTGCAAACCTGCAGAAAATTACGCCCTGAGCCCTAGGAATTGAGTAAGGGTGGGTGCCCTAGAGCATAAGGTTATGCCTGAGCTCACAGAAGGGTAAGAGAGGATGCCTAAATTAAGAGGGTTACGCCTTGAGCCCTAGGAACTGGGTAAAGGTGGATGCCCCTAGAGTGTGTGAGTAACAGAGAATTTTGTCTGGGTAACAGGCTGAGTTCACACTTCTCATTAGTGATGTAAATTTATTTGCAAATAAGATGCAGCCCATTGCTCCCAGAAAGTTGACATCAGTCACAAAGTGAGGGAACTCTGCTCTTAGCGGTGTTCTTCAAAGCTCTCTACAGGTTGATTTTGTTCTCCATCAATGAAGTTCCTCTCAGACTTTATGAAAAGCCCTTTCAGGCAGGTAATGATGAGAAAAATCTAAGTGCTTCCAGCTTTTATTAAAAAAAGATAGAGATAAATGGGTAAATAAAGGAAATGACTCACATTAGAGCCCATCATTGCCAAGGGGTTACAGGAATATCTTGATACTGGTACATTCTGATTCACCAAAGACCGTCATGTGAGGCCTTAAATGAAAACCAGGGTCACACTGGTTGTTAATACCATTGTGAAATGTACGTATATAGATACTAAAAGGAGTTCCATGGACGTATACTGAAAATATGTTTTTAGTTTCTGTATCACAGCAGAGGTGGAGAAACAGGTTTCCTGTCAGATTGTTTATTCACCTGTCTCTCTGTCAGATGAAAGCTAGCACAAGGGACATCCATTTACATATGAACATACGGAAGGAACCGTGAAGTCAACAGGGCAGCACCACACAGGAAAACAAACAATGGGGAAGGTGGGGGGGTTATACTGTCTGAGGCAATAAACAGGGAGATAGGATATAAGTAGGAAGCAAGGAAGACTTCCATCATAATGACCCAGACTGGACCTTCTCAATCGATTCCAGATTTCCAGAACTGCCATCAGTCTCAATTGCAAGCTGTACTCGGGCCAGGCATTTATGATTAGTCACAGTGAAGTACAGGAGAGAAAAAGCCTGGGTCAGATCGTTAGCTGATGACTTCAACAGAGCTCTGTCACTTTACACCAGCTGAGGATCTGTATACATGTGTCCAGGAAAAGAATTAGACTATCTCAGAGCCTCAGGAATGTAAGAGAACCAAACCAATCTGCAGGCAGGCAGATGCCACTTACCCACTTAGAGGTCTTGTTTTCCTAATTTCAAAGAACTGAGTTCCTGTGTGATTGTATCTGGATTTTGTCGTTTAAAGTAAAGTAACTTTAAGAAAGAGTCAGATAACAAAACAACAAAGCTCACCAAGGTGATGGAAAGTCTCTTTTCACTCTCAAATTGTAATTTCCGCTGGAAGCATAAAGCAGGTACTAAAAAGCCACCGACTCTCATGGCAGAAATTAAATCCTGTATATGTGAAATAAAACTTAATTCTATTTTCTCAACTGTGAAGAAATGCAAGTGAAAGAAGTTGTTAAATCTGATCCAAATATCAAATGCTTCAAGAAATAATTATTAATTTTCTGGCCAGCTCAGACCCTTCTCCTGTTAGTATGGGGGGGAGGAAAGAATCATAATGGGAAGAATCACAATGGAAAAGAGAAATACAGTTTATAAATCTATCAACAGTCTACCTCATTCATTGTTTAAGAATGCTCATAACCGCGGCCCTTCATGCAAAAAGAATCATGCTATTCATGTAGGTTTCCCTATAGGCAACATGTGGCTGATAATTTCCACATATAAACAGATGTAAGTCCTTCTCTGTGACAGCAAGACAATGAGAACATCTGTTAACAATATGCGGTGGGGAATGAGCCACAAGCACACATCGCACTAGTGGAAAAACAAAATGTCATGACCATTTAACTGAACGTAGCCCTGACTCTCAGCACCAGTGGTGTGAATTTTCAGAACAACTGAGCACCCGCAGCTCCCACTGACTTCAGCTGGAGTTGTGGATGCGGAGCACTGATGAAAATCAGGCCCTACAGACAAAACAGAGCCTGAGCTCTGAGGTGTGTTGCCCTTACTCAGAGCATTCTGAGTAAAACAGAGTGGCATGATAGCCTTCAGTGAGAAACCAAAACCCTGCATTTGAAACCCAGCAGACTTTGAAGCCTGTTTCGATCTGGATCCAAACTTTGAGTTCTCAAGGCCATCTCTAGCACCTACCAAGTAGAGTGGTGTCTACTTTTGAAAAATTAAAAATCCCACATATGCATTTCATAGTGTGACAGAGCCTCCTGTCTGCATCATGCCGTTCCGCCCTTTAATGCGCATTAGCAGAGCTCACTGTGTCTGAGTAGCAATCATGCACCAACAAGTAAAGAAATTCCATGTCCAAACCTAGCCCAATATACGTGTTCTCTAAACAACAGGTTAGCCATGCCTCTCCCTCTCGGGTTCAGCTGCTGCTGTATCTTCTGCTGGTGCTTTGATCTTTATTGCTGCTCTGTCTGGCCTACCAAACCTCCTGCTATTTTTAGATACTCTTCCAACTGTCTGTTTTTCCTCCAAATGCTCACCAGCCCCTCATGCACCTTTGTTTCTACCTCCACTGCCTTTCTGCCAAATAAAGATCAAAAAGTTACAAGAGGAGAGAAATAACTGGCAAATGGAGCAAGATGAAAGAAGCTAATTCAATATTGACTCCTGAGGGCATTCTGCACCAAAAAATTAAAAATTCTGCGCACAATATTTTAAAATTCTGCACATTTTATTTGTCAAATAAATGTGGAGGCTCATTGGGGAGCACAGGCCACTGGCTGCACAGAGATGGGAGACGACTGTGAAGCCCCCCCCAGCCCTCCCACCAGGATATGGACTCAGCGGTGAGGCTGCACCCAATCCTAACACAGCGCAAGGACTGGACCTACCCCAGAAACACCCAAAGGCCCTACCCCTCCATGCCAGGTGCAGCAGGTGTGGGAAGGCAGGCTCAGCAATGCAGGATCCAAGTGTGGAGGGCTTAGTGTGGGGGCATCCAGATGTGGGTTGAAAGGGCTCTGTGTGGGAGGTCCAGATGCTGGGGGAGTGAGGTTCTGGGGTGGGGATCCAAGTGCAGCTGGTTGGGGTTTGGTAGGGTGGCAATCTGGGTGTGGGTGGCTCGTCGAGGTGGTCTAAGTGCAGGGGGAGTGGGGCTCATGGGGGGGGTTCTAGATGTGGGGGCATGAGGCTCGGCGGGAGGGTCTAGTATGAGGGGGTCTGGATGCACGGAGGTTGGGCAGATGGGGGAGCAGCTCCCTGTACCAGGATCTCTCCCCTTGCAGCTGAGGAGCGATGAGTGCAGGAAGCACAGAGGGGTGGGAGCAGTTTGCAGAGCTCCCTACAGCTGGGGCAGATATCTGGGGATGGGTCTGACATGGCCCCAGATGCCGTGCAGGGGGACAGGGAGTCCCGTCCTCCCCTGCCTATCCAGGACTAACAGCTGAGCCTGGCGCAGGTTAGGAGCCACCAGCCGGGTCTTCTCCAGTCCCGCCCCCTGCCCCACAGTGATTTACCTCTCTGCTGGCTGCCTTGAGCACCCAAAACATACTGCTGGGAAGGGTCGCATGACCGCTCTTGTGGCTTCCCTTTGCTTCCTGTCAGAAAGTTAATTTTCTGTGAGGAAGCAAAGGAATCTGCGGGGGACAAATTCTGTGCATGCGCAGTGGTACAGAATTCCCCCAGGAGTAAATATTCTGGCCAGTGACTGCTCATTCCATCATGCTGCCTATGTGCTGTGGAAACACAATCAATGTTCCGCGGTGGGGAGAGAAGGGGAAGAAATGCATGTCAGGTTCTGATTAAATCCACAAAAGGCAAGAAACTGAGACGTGGCCCTCCCCTAAGCATCAAGCACTACTCTAGGGCACGCTCACAAACGTGCAGGCCTCATTAGGGGGGTTGGTTTGGAGAGGTCAGGACCAGGTCTCTATTGCCGTTCCTGCACTTTGCTTCAGGGTGGGGAGAGCAGCAGCAAAAGTCCCCAAGCACTAATGCAGCAGGGGACTCCATCTGTGTGTTTTGCTTGAGCAGTGGCTCAAGTTGAGGGGAGAAGAAGGCCTCTTGCATGCCCCTCTGGAGTCCACCCCCAGGTAGCTGAGCAAGTGCAGCCCACCTCCTGGCCCGGGGGCAGTCGAATCCCTCCCTCAGCGAAAAGCATGAGCTGTGGCTGAGAAGGTGAGGGTCGGATTCAGCCTGGAGGGGAAAACACTGTAATCACAGGCTGCAGCTAGGTTAGGAAAGGGGTGGACACTGGCAATGCCAACTGAAAGTGAGCTATCAGGAGAGGCTGGAATATATTTCTCCAGGCACCGTGAATGTTGATCATTTTGAAGTTGGCTTATGAGGTTCTTCAGAACATTCCTATTCATCTAGAGAGTTGGCACTTCAGTTAAATTCTGCTCAGTGTCACTTAGGGCTAATTGTGTGGCCCTGAAGACCAGAATGAGGAGCTCAACGCTTTGGTCCCTCACAAAGCTGGCAGAGTGGGAGTTTTTGCCCTCCTGAATTATCCTCTGCCTTTGCGGCAGCCTCGTGTTTCAGTAAGTTACCCCGTGGGTTCAGTGCAGAGTGTAATGACTCTGCTGCCCAACTCAAGAAGGATACTGCAGCATCTTCATGTAATTCTGTATTGCTTGAAGCCATTCTGGGATAGACATGGAGAGCCTGTAGTTTGGCACTGGTGGCACTGAAGGCTGAAAACAAAGAAGGATAAAAAGATGACATAGGTTATTGCTTCCAGGACAACAGCTAGAACAATTTGGCTCTCAAGGCAGGCGCTTAAAGGGATACAATTCAGATTTAAGGGCCCGATAGTGCAAACCCCATATGAAAGCAATCAGCCCCATGCAAATAGTGCAGATTCTGAGCTCAGTTACAACAATGTGAACTATCCGTTCATTGGAGTTACCCTGCATCTACTCTGGTGGGACCACTGGCATGAGGAAGGGGCAGCCTTTAAATATCATCCTAGACTGAGAGATCCTGGCACAGAAACCAACAGCGTTTGCATTTTAAAACTAGAAAAACCAATTTTGCTCAGATTAATGGAATTCCAGTGCTGGATTTGTTCCAGACTCTTCAGAGTATTAACTTCAATTTTAATCTCTGGTTTTATCCATCTTGAGAGAGAGAGAGCTGAACAGAGACAAAGAGCAACTTTGACAATACACATTTTCCCATCTGCTGGTGGTCAGGGCTCATTAACGGAGTGCAGCACTGGACCCTAAGTCCGCTGGCAGGGCCAAAGCTCAAGGATTCATCAGGCCACCCCGGCTCAGCTTTTGCCATACTGTCCTGCCACATCATAATGGTCATGGGAGGCGGAGAGGGGGCTGCCCTCACCTGTGACTAATTAGCTGCCTCCTTGCTGCGGCTGTGGGGCTAGGGCTCAGGTGACAGCTTGAAGATCAGTTGGGGCCAGATTTTGGAAGTCAATGGGAGTTAGGAGCTTTTTGTAAATTCCACTAGGCACCTAAATACCTTTAAAAATCTGCCCTCCAGTTCATGAGAGAATCTCAGGCAGACAGCCTGTGCAGTGCAATCCTGTAAGCGCTGGGTTGGGTTAAAGGGCAAAATTGATATGTTCAGATTATGTTAACTAGTTTTTATTTTGAAGAAATAACTGAAGCCATGAAGAAAGGGACTGGCACCCTGTGGCTGGAGAGTGTTCTTTGGTCAGCAGGCTGGTCAGAGAGCTCACTAGTTTACAATAACCTTTGAGGTGCCAATTATTCTCAACCCAGTTAGTTTTCAGTGGGACTTTGGGACATGCAGTGGCTCACAAGAAGGACTCAGCCATTCACCGGTTCAAGCCTTTTCGGACAGGACCATCTTCAAGGTCAGTTCTAGCTCCATGCCCACTTAAAGCCAATTTCACCAAATCAAACAAAGAATGTTGTATCACTGCCTTGAGGAGACGCACCTCAGTCTCTGCCCCTCACTGCCAGTCTAGAACCTCCCCAGGATATTCACTAAAGCTGTTTCTGTGCCAGCATTATAGGGCTCATTATTTTACCTAGCATTCTTCATCCTTTTGTGCGGGTGATTAATGAATTAACATGACACAAGAAATAAACAAATTTTAAAAAGCTGTAACTTCACAAAGCACTGCAGAAGGCAGTAGCCAGACACCAGTATCCCTGCATTACAGACATTCCAATTTGTTAAGCATAAAGCACTTGTACTAGGGAACCAAGTTCAGGAGGAGCTGTTTATTTAAAATACTAGGCCAAACTTTTCAAAAGTGTCTAGCAATTCTGGGGAGTCCATTTTTGGGTGCCTGCTTGAGACACCTTAAAGGTGCCTGGTTTTCAGAGAGTGGGCAACCAGCACTTCCGGGGGAAAAAAGGGTTCCTTTAAAGTATCACAGGGTGGGCACCCAAAATCACCACAGGTTTTGAATATATAGGTCTTAGGGCCCAATTCTACCATCAGATACATGATACAATTCCATGGGAGAAAAAACTGAGGAGTAAATGGATTGGAGCCCTTTGGGAACTGCACCCACGTATTTGAAGGCAGAATTGGCCTTAAGAATTACCTCCCCATACCTTGTGATGGTAGAATAGTTTCCGATTGTTTCCCAAATTCCTGAACATTTCCTGCAAATCCCTTCAGTAAACTACTATACTGCAGCTGTACCCAATTCCGATTGCCTAATACATTTGAACTCCAGTTTATCATTTTAAACTAGTTTGAATGCTGAACTGAACAAGTAACAACTGCAATCATTATAAACCTAATCTCAAGTAGACAATGTGAATTTTTAATAATTGTATTCACACAGATTGAGCAATTCACACATCCATGGGTTGGGTGTCAGGAAAGCAATGTTCAGAAAAAGTGGGTGAAATCTTCACATTGTTCATGCCAATAGCAAAACTCCTACCAGTTTCAATAGGTCCTTTCACCCAAGGTGTTTAGAAGACTCAGACAGGTTAGACCCAAACTATACATTTTAGACAATTGCTACTGGCAGCCAGATGGGTGATCAGTCCTTTTTCAAAGAAAAAAATAAAATAAAAACACACACATACACACGGATCCTCCAACATCAGTGACATGGAGAAATAAAGTATGGGAAATCCTTTCAATAGAAAATACGACAGCCTAGGATCAAGACATTTATAATGTATGGTTACCATTTTTGGAGTTTGAACCAAAAAAAAATTAAAAAAAATAAATAAATAAACCACCAAACAATAAGACATTGACTAAACACAAATGTGTCTTTTAATGGTAACAAACACAGGTTATAAATCAGATTTGTTAATACTTGTATGGAAAATTCATGTATGTTAAGGATTTTTTAAAATAGCTTTATGAGGAGAAAAATATTTTTCAACATCAATGTGGGTAGTGTAAAGAGACTCATTCACTATTATGGCAACGCTATGTTAAATAAAGTGATCAATCAATCTATAAGGTCTCACTTAACAAAAGCTCACTGTTATAATGATCATTATTTTGTCTCTGATATTTACATGGCAAGGATTTGTAAACCTGTTAAAACCCCCTAAATAAATAAATAGTTAAACAAAGAAATGTTTTGTGTCTGCCTGCAAAATATTCCCCTTTACTTCTTGCAACACAACCATTGGGACACTGGGCTGCTGCACACAGACCAGAATGTGCCCAAAATGCAGGAACTGCACACAGTAAAAATGGTGAAAAATAACATGGATTGTTTCAAATAATTTCAGGTTTAGTCATTTATGCGGTTGTAAACATAAGAGTAAAATCGCCCCTTTCTTTTTACGTTACACAGACACACTCTCATTTTGGGTGGGCTATTCAAAAGCACTCCATGTTAGCTGTACTCTGCTCCCAATGTGAAAACTCCCATTGACTTCCAGAGAAGCCGACTCAGGCCAACGCCAAGCACTCCAACCCTTTATGTTTGTACAGCACCTAACAGAGACCCCAATCCTGATTGGGGCGCTTGGATGCTACCACGCTATGAATAATCTCACAGTGTCCCATTAGGAACAACTCGATAGTGAAGTTTTGTATGTATGTGAAGTCAGAGAATGCAGTTTAAAATGATTTTTATCTTTTTTCAAGCATGTGAGGCACATACAGGCCCTCACAGACAGACACTAAATGGCTCAGGAAAGGTCAGATTTGCAGGATTGTTATGCTTGAAACCATTCCACTATCAATTATGTTAAAGCATGAAGGATGGGTCTGCCTGGAACCCAGGAAGGCCAGGCAAGGAACTCCGCTGTGTCTCAGAACCACACAGCAGACAATTTCCCCCCAAGGTAGCAACCAAGGACCTAATCCTGCAAGACACTGAGCACCTTCAACTTTCCCTGACTTCAGTGGTTGCTGAGGAGGTTCAGCATTTCACAGGCGGTGCTCAGCACCCTGTAGGACTGGGCAGCAAGGGGAAAACAGAAGTTTGTTTTCTGCGGAGCTCTCCATGCTCCAGCCCACACTGAATTTCCAAGCACTTACAGCTCAAGCCATGCAATAATACTTTCAAACCCAACTCTCTGTGTGCTCAGACAGACAGGGAACCTACAGGCAGTGCCACGGGGGAAGTGTGGGGGGGGGAAGGTGGCTGCAGAGGCACTATGCCTATGGGGAATGACTCCAGGGCACTGGGCAGCAAGCGCTTCTTTGCAAATAGCTCCACAGGCACCATCCAGTAAGACCGGCTCCTCACCAAGACACACATCTCTGAGGCTACTAGTGCTGACGGCAGTGCTGGTTGGCCTCCCCCACTTCTGCTCCCAAAGCACAAGCCACCTGTTACAGCTTCCTGAGCCCTCTCAACCTCTTCCTCCCAATGCACCCAGGCTGCTCAGACCTGGATTTGGCCCTTCATGCTGTGACAGAATTCAGTTCACACATTCAAGGGTAACATTTGTTGTTTGTGATACGCCAAGCAAAGCAGGCACCTCGGGCTGAAAGCCTCTTACAATAAAGCCTGGAAGCAAAACAGATTAGTAGAAGTTAAATAGCTTAACTCCAGACAGGCCACTCTTCAACTTTCTTCTCAGCTCCGCAAAACTGCCAGGGAAAGACTGTTAACTAGAGCAAACAAGAGACACATGGATGCCCTGGACAGGTAACACTGAGACAAATATTTCCCATGTAGGTCTGAAAACCAATATAACGCAAGAGAAATCTGTGGGCCAGCCTCTCCAGTCTCTTAGGGCAAACCCTGCCGAGAATTCACCTTCTCCACTACCAGAAGAGTGGTAGAAGCAGCTTTATGAGTCACCCTCCTATTCCAGCAGAAAGAGAAGGAAGGGGCATGTTGGAGGATGGGGCGGGAAAAAGGGGTAGGGTTGCCAGGCGTCCAGTTTTCGACTGGAACGCCCAGTCGAAAAGGGACCCTGGTGGCTCCGGTCAGCACCGCTGACTGGGCCATTAAAAGTCCAGCCAGTGGCGCAGCAATGCCAAGGCAAGCTTCTTGCCTGCCCTGGCTCTCTGCCTGCCCCGGCTCCGTGCAGCTTCTGGGAGCAGCCAGCATGTCCCTGTGGCTCCGAGGCACAGGGGCCACCATCGAGACTCTGTGCGCTGCCCTCACGCCAAGCACCAGCTCCGCAGCTCCCTTTGGCCGGGAACCCTGCGGACAGGGGCAGCACGCAGAGTCCCCCCGGCCGCCTCTGTGACTCGGGGCCAGAGGGACATGTTACCACTTCTGAGAGCTTCCCGAGCCCCCTTCTTCACCCCAAACCCTTCATCCTCGGCCCCACCCCAGAGACCACACCCCCACTACCACTGAAGTCAATGGAAACAGCAGGTGCTCAGCCCCTCCCAGGATTAGGCACTTGCTGAGGCTGATATAGTTCCAGAGTCCTGAGCTGGGCAATCCAGCACAGAGTCAAGATGCTGATCAGGAAAGACACTGTGCCAGACACATCTAGTTGTTAGAAGGACAAGTTCTCCATGTAGATCAGATTACCTGAATATCTACAGAGGGGTACAGGTAATTGCACTGAAAACCTTGTTAGTTCTAATTCCAGCAGTCGGGGGATAGGGAAAGGAAGTGGTGAATAGGTTCTGTGTTTGACGAAAAGAATGGATCTAAAAGCTAGCCAGCAGATAACACATATTTAAGTAAATTTTTAGTATAAGCTTCAAACAGCCAGGAGTTTGCTTAGCAAGTTTAAATGACAGTAGAGAGCTCGAATGCTGAAAATTATCAACACTGCGTGGGCAGGTGTTATTCTATTTGCAATATGCAAGCAATTACAAAAGCCAGTGTCTTAAATAAATACCAGAGGTTAAAACCTAGCTCTGATGAAGTTTTGCTCATGATTTCCATAGAGCAGAATAGGGAGGAAGGGTGGTCTTGTGGCTGTGGCACTAGCCTAGGCCTTGGGAGACCTGGGTACAGACAAATCACTGGGCCTCTGTTCCCCGTGTGTAAAACAGGACAACAGCACTTCCCTACCTCACAGGGGCGTTGTGAGGATAAACACAGTAAAGATTGTGGAGTGCTCAGATACTAAGGCAATTGGGGTGGGGGGGCATATAAGTACCATAGATAGAGCCAGGATGTCACCCCAGGTTAGTACTGTTGCACCATTTACTATTAACATATCTTGACAGAGCTGTCAGACCAAAGGTCCTGTGTCTCCTCAGGAAATTTTAGTTTCAGAAACCCATTAGTCTCTTTCTCCTGTGCTGTCCCCACTGAGAGTCTCTCTTCTCCTTGCCACATGCAGGAAGCGAAGTGACAGGGACCCTACTTTCTGAAGCACCCTTTGCCGCTCTCATTCGAATACCAAGGGAACACGTACCGTTTGGCTTCAGAGGCACTGACTCTTGGTGGACAGCTACTCACTACTCCCTGCAGAACATCACCTATAGGGGAGTGCATCACAAGCAGAAATAGCCTGTGGAAACCTTCCTCCAAATAATAATAATACAATTATATTCTCTATAGTGTAGTTCACATCATCTGTGTACTTACTCAGAGACAGAGACTTTGAGTTAAATACATAGGGCCAAATTAGTCTTTGGAATAACTCCATGGATCATTACAGTTATGCTAGGGATGAATTTGGTCCATGGAATCCAAGTGAACTTCTGAAATTTATATCTGAGGACTGTCTTATAAACAAAGAACTCCAAAAGCTAAAAATCTCAATGCGCTTTATTGTTTTATACCTTGAGTAACACTAGCTGGATAAGATCATTATAAATTAACATCTTTTAGCACACCATTTCTGAGACTGGGGTCCGCAAGGGTACTCCAGGGGATCCGCCGGCCCCGCTGATCAGCTCCTTCCCCTCCCTCCCAGTGCTTCCTGCAAGCTAGGGAACAGCTGTTCAGCGATGTGCAGGAGGAGTTGGGAGGGAGGGGAGGAGTTGAGGGAGGGAGGGGGAGGAGTTGATCAGTGGGGCCGGCGGACCCCCTGGAGTACTCTTGGTTCCCTGGCGTGACGGAGGTGTTGGGAGGGAGGGAGAGGAGCAGGGATGGGATGCACTCAGGCAAGGGGGCAGAAAGGGTGGAAGAGGAGGGGCAGGGGTGGAGCGGGGGCAGGAAGAAGTGGGGCAGGGGTGGGGCCTTGGCGGAAGGGGTGGCATGGGGGCAGGGTTTGGGGCTGAGCGGGGCGCTTGGGGGTCCACAAAAATTTTTACATCAAAATGGGGGTCCTCGGGTTGCTACAGTTTGAGAGCCTCTGTTTTAGCACATTTACAACTAGGCTAAGCAACTAGGGGTAAGTTCCATGCCTCCAACTTGCATTTTTCCATTCAATTTACACCTAGAGTTGGCAACTACTCCAGACAAAGGTGCTAAGTTCAGTCCTCCCACAATTCTACCTGCTCATTCCATACAAACAATGCATGAAATGCTAATGCAGCAAAGTTTTAGCCTCCCATTTAAAAGAGAAGCGTGGCTCTGTGTCAATACTATGCCATCAAAAACAGAGTACTCCAGTCATAGCCACATGTCCCAACAGATGCAAGACATCTGCAAGAGTTTGTAATGGGATAACTGAACAGCTGAAGGAGCACAGAGTGGAAGGAAACATGAACCCAGCCATTCATAAATTATAAAGTGAGTGACAGATTAACAGAGACATACAACAAAGGGGCAGATTCTGATCTCATACCAATGCTATTCAAGAATAATTCCACTGAAGACAAGGGAGCCACCCCAGTATAAGATATGGGTGAGACCAAAGTCAGGTCCAAAGTCTGTATTAAAGCCCACACAGAGAGGAGGGATTGTCTTGAGGCTAGTACTTTTCACAGGACTGGGTTTCAAGCAATATGGATTCTATTGATAGCCCCGCCACAGGCTTCCTACATGACCTTGTGCAAGTCACTTAATGCCTCTGCACCTCAGTCTCCCCTATGTAATACTTACTGACCCCAGCACCTGATTCTGTGCCCTCCCTCCGTAAGTACTCCCATTATTACTCAGCAGAGTGGAGCCATCAGAGTGACTGTAGGTAGGCTTCACTCATTAGCGTTTGCAAGACGCTTCGAGAGCAGAGGCTAGCTGACACTATAGCAAAGGCTCTATAGTTGGCACTAGCTAAAGGACCAGAACAATGTACTAGGCGCTGATAACAAACTGAAGATGGGGGCAGGGTGGGAACGGGGACAATCCTGAAGATGCTGGCATTTCCAAACTGGCCACTCCATCGGGTTTGAGAGAGAGAGAGATCTTCATTTCCAGAGAATCTGGCGTTGGGAGGTAGAGGGAGAAAAATCAGCCTTGTGTTTCTGTAACTTACATCTGTCCCACTAACAGCAGCCCAACAGACAAACTCAGGAGCTGCTTACTGCTCCACACTAAGAAGTTCTGAGTCTAATGCTAAGGTGATTAGCTCAGTCAAATGCAACGGTCTGGAAAGGGAGGAAAAGTCATCGCCCATCACTGGGAATTAAAATGATTCAGAATCCAAACTGAACTCATCAAATTCACGCAAGTAGCTATGTAAATAGAAATCAGGTTCAGCTTTTAGTTACTGAAAATATAAAAGAGACTAAGATTCACTTTTTAGAAGGAAGGTGTAAGCTAGTGGACTCTCTTACCAGCTTGAGAAAGATCAGTGCTACACCAGTGACTACTTCCAGCCCTGGCCTCCGGGCACAAGTTATTGGTTAACCAGATACTTAGGCAAAATATCAAAATAAAGAAGTTCTTCTGCCCTACCCGGGCTACAGTCCCAGGGACTTTTCTCTCACCTCTCTCAGCCAGTGCCCTGACCCAGGGATTTCTATAGGAACCTTTCTATGCACTACAATGCTTTTCTTCCCCAGTCCATTTACCTAGGACCCATCCAAGAGCCAGGGCTCCATTTTCTACTCCTTGTAGTTCACCAGCCCAACTGATCATTTGTGGGCCTCTATAAGGACCAGGTGCATTCAGGCAATCATTTGTCCCCTGGCATCAACTGGGAGGCAGCTAACTAGTCACAGGTGCGACTGGGCCCATCTCCCCTTAAAGGTGCCTGAAGGTCTCCTGTTGCACCATAGAGGAAGGAGAATGAAGCACTAGGAGATGGTAATTCTCCCATTGATCAGGAAGTAGTAGCCTGACCTTTCAGGAAAAGAACACATGAAACTATCCAGCTGTCTAGTTTGACAGGTATCAAGTGTTATCTCTACACTATTACAAGGCTCGCGTGTACATAACATGGAATGGGGATTCAACTCTGAAGATACTGAAATGCACCACCAGTGCTACCCAGCATTCAGCTATATCAGGTGGCCTTCCACGTGCTGGTATACTTGGAATGTTTCTGCTGCAAGTAGATCGTTCCCCAGTTGCTTCATCAATCACAGACATTCCAAGCGTAAGTCGTATGATGCAGCAAACCCTTTGGGACTGGAAAGCAAGGGGAGAGAATCAAGTCCAGTATGTGCTTTGCTATCTTCGAATTGCAACTAGAGATGCTGGTCAACAGTGAAGTCGTCAAAGGAACTCTGACCTTTCAGTCCTTTCCACTCAAGAGGAAATCTACAGATACAGGAAGGCCTACACACCTTGTCTAGCCCTCTACACTCTGAACGGAAAAAGTGTGCGTGTCTTACAGTCTATATACCACCACCATTGCCCACACAAACCAGATTAAAAATAAAGTGTTTCAAGTCAGCTAAAGGGTCCACAACAGAGTCTAAATCTAAAGACTGTCACCAGGAAAAGTGTTGCCAGATACACAAAGAGCAGAACCTGCTAGAAAAGACACCAGTACCTGATGTATTAACACAAGATCCCAAATCCAATCTCTTCCTAACACAAATTGCCTATGGCTCAGCTAAAAGATGGCACAAAACATAATGCAAAGAAAAACTCCATGAGCCTGTGAGTAGCATAGTAAAGTGTCAGCAGCCAAGCAGCTATGATGTTATCATTAGTACCATAGTTTACAATATTGCACTCCTAAGCAGGAGTAGATCACATTCCAGGACAAGACCTGGTCCATGCTATTATTTTAACGGGGGAGAGGAAAATCAAAGAAATAAGCAGCAGGGACTACACTAGGAACCCAACTGCTGCTGACTGTGATTGTCAACACATTGTGATTGTCAGCTCCTCCTGCCATCCCCTCTCAGTCTGTGTTGGAAACACTTTGGCCATTGGTTTAGACAGCTTGATCCATTTCCATGTCATTAATGAAGGCATGACAAGTGCTTCATTCCACCAGGTGCAGCTGGACCCTTCATCTAACAGCATCTCATCCTGGCTACTTCCTATAGGACCCAGGAACTGCCGTAACAGCATAGACCAATGGCCCACATGCAGTATCATTGACCTCTGCCCAGGACATACCTAACACTTCAGAGGAAGCATGACACGCTGAAGTCAAACCTTCCCACTTCACGTGGATCTTAACTGTCATTTGAGAAACACCTCCCCAGGGAAGGGACGCTCAGGTGACAGTCACTTATCTTTCCAACTTCCATATGAGTTACTTTGCTAGGCCCAACTCCACACGCCCTTGCAGTAAAGCCCTCCCAGGAGTAGGGAAGAGAATTCAAGAACTCCGCTTGATTCAGCCAGTTCGTCTTGTAGGATTTCTGCTCCATGCTCCTACCGGGGGCAGGGCTTTACAGCCTTAAAGAGAGCAGAGTGTGGGCCTTCAAACTCCAAGAGAACCTGAGGCCCCATGGGGAAGGGATGTTCCAGACGAGTGGATTCTTTGGGATGGGCTGCTATGGGTTCTCCACGCTGCACCTGAGCTCTACGGCCTCCAAGCAGGGGAGGTGATGTGGTGATCAGGACTGCTGACTTTCTGGAGGATAACTCTGGTGTTTGAGCCCGAGGGGAAGAATCCTGGGGAGTGACTGCTCCTGGTTGCCACATGCAGTGCCACAGCGGTGCAGTGCTCAGACAGAGGGGCTCCTGCAAGCTCAAGGAAAGGGGAAAAAAGCTGGAAACTTAAGCCAAGATCCACAGAGGAACTTAAATCCAGATTTAGGCATCACTACAATCCACAAAAACCCCACTCAGCGGCTGCCGAACCCTGTAGGTGCCTTAAACTCACACAGCACCCTACATTTTTGTTGCAGAAGTTCCCTGAGCACCTATATTTCTGCATCTGGGCATGTGCACTTCTGCCTTGCTTTAAGCAGGAAGGCCTACACACCGTGTCTAGCCCTCTACATTCTGAACGGAAAAAGTGTGCGTGTCTTACAGTCTATAGACCACTACCACTTTTGCCCACACAAACCAGATTAAAAATAAAGTGTTTCAAGTCATCTTACATTTCAAGTCTTACTTACATCAAAGTCCCAGAGTGATCCACAAACTGGGGGAAGATAGGCACTCCTCCTCTTATCTTGCCTGTGGGGCCCAATCAGTAGGCATACTGAGTACACACACCTAACTCCATACAAAATGCCTGGGGACAGGAAGAGGCAGCCTCCCTTTAGCCCAAAGGTTAGGTAACATCTCTGGGATAGGGGAGACCCTGGTTCAATTCCCTCTTTGTCTGATAAGGCATTTGAATAGCGATCCCAGACCTCTCAAGTGAGTGCCCTAACCACTCAGCTAAGGAGTGAGAATCCCTGTCTCTGGCCTAACTAATTATTCAACTTCTACGGAAGAGACAGAGAGAGAGTCCCACATCACAATATTCCACAGTCCAATGATTGATACCCCCTCCTGAGAGGCGGGGAGCCCTTGTCCAAATCCCTTCTTATCAAGTAGAAGGCAGAACTGAACGGGGGTCTCCCACATCCTGGGGGAATACCCTAACTACTGGGCTAAAAGTTATAGAAGAGGTCATGGTCATCCTCCTGCTCCTCCCCATCCCAATGGTCCATTGTGTGGCACTAGGCAAGTGCCTAACTCATTCTTGTAAGAAACGGCTTAGGCACCTAAG
The DNA here is from genome assembly GCF_965140285.1 of Lepidochelys kempii. Classification (NCBI taxonomy): domain Eukaryota; kingdom Metazoa; phylum Chordata; order Testudines; family Cheloniidae; genus Lepidochelys; species Lepidochelys kempii. Next base: position 167,386,105 of record NC_136382.1, read on the forward strand.
CCACCTGACTCCGGGAGAGGAGTTCCCAGTTGTGAATCATAAGCAGAGATGGGCACCTCCCTGCAGCCCAGACTTACGTGCTGAACTCTGTCAGAAGGGTGGAGCTTAGCCCTCCCCACTTCTTGGCATCTCTCATTGGCTAGCTCAGGCATCTTCCCACCTAGCATATTGGCTTTTACATGAAGCCTAGGCACCGAACTCAGGCTTTGTGGATCCCAAAGTTGTTCGAGTGATTTTCTCGGTGCCTAAAAGTTAGGCATTGCAGTGCCTAAGTCCCTTTATGGATCTGGGCCTTTTCTCTTCTTCTCCTTCCATGAATTTGCCCACCTCTGTGTCACAGAGCAGAGAGAAGCACAGGGCTCCTAGTTACTAACCTAGGCAAAGAACAGGGATATAACTAGCCATCTGAAGTTCATACACATACTACATTTATCAAACCATTCCCCCCTGCCCATCCCAATCTTCTTTCCCAGGAGTAAAAACTCCTGATCTGCACTAGTGTAGATCTCACCACTAGAGAATCAAAGCCATAATCTCTGAGGGTAGACAGATAGTTAAATACAGTATGATTACTAATGCAGTAGCAGAGAGACAACCAGAGTGTGAAGAGCAAAACAAACCTGCTAGTCTCAGCAGGAAATGTTGCCAGCAGAAACGTTAAACTGTTCACCATGGCTTACATGCCCTATGTCCACCTACCCCCAGCTCAGTCGTTCATTAAACTAATATGTTAATGCAAAGCTACATGCAAACTATCTATTCCTCACCAAGGGTTTTTCAGTCTTGCATTCATAAATCAGTAGAGATATAAGGGGCGGGAGGGAAGAGATGGGCTCCAGCTGTGAAGTCCAGTCCCCGACCTAAACTTTGCCAAAGTCTCATAAACACACATTCTAGGTGAAATCCTGGCCCCACTGAAGTCTGTGGGAAATTTGCTATTGAACGCAATGGGGCCAGGATTTCACCCTCTTTATTAAGAGAATGTCAAACTTGTGCAATTATTATTATTCCTGTTTATTACTATAGTGCTTAGGCACCAACCAAGAATGGGGGCCCCACAGTACAAGCCCACACATACACTTCATGAGACAGAGGAAAGCAACTGCTGTACTAAGTTTCTTGAGATCTCAGGGTTCTGCCAAGGCCTAGAGCCACTTACTTTAGCCAGGTATACAAGGCACTGCACAGAGTACGTGGCAGCCCCTGCCCTAATGAGCTCACATTCTAAACAGAGAAGACAGACAGAGGGTAAAAGACAGGGATAGAGCATAAATAAAGAACTCAAAGGCCAGGAGAGTCCACAGCACGGTTGTAAAGTCAAGGTTTAAGATTGCTTTGGCTGAGGCAGGACCCCTTAAGAGCTCTTCCTCATTCAATCTGGAACATGGCCACTATGCAGCTGAGCGAATGGTACATTTGCGCACAGCGCAGCTGCAGTTCCGTCGGAACGTTGCTTTTCAAGTGTCAGGGGTGTTCCGAGTGCACGGTCCATGTGCGAAGGGCGGTTTTCATGCTCTCCTAACTGCCAGATCAAAACGAATATTCACCGGAACACTCCAAGGCACTTCTCAGTGAGGGTTGTTAACCTGCTAATTTTCAAATTAGGTTTGGTCTAGACCGCTAAAAAAAAAAAAAGTGTGTTTTTACCATGGATTAACTAGAGTGCACTAGCTAAAACCCTAGTGGAGACAAGGCATTTTAGTTTTACTGCAAGGTCAACCACAGGTGGAGGGTATAGCACCAACCTTGCCTACCAGCTACCTCACGGAAAACTCTATAGTGCAACTCAGCCTGGATGTGAGGACCTAAACAGAGGTCCACGTCTAAATCTTGCAGATTCTTTCAGCAGAACATCAGCAAAATAAGACCTTTCTTGTCTTTTCACACAGCAAAACTCTCATCCAAGCTCTTGTTATCTCGCATCTTGATTACTACACCATCCTTTTCCCTGGCCTCCACAAATGTCCCACTCAGATCCATTCAGAGCATTGCTGCAAAGATCATTTCTCTAGCCTATCGCTTTGGTCACATTACCCATCTGTTGGCATCCCTCCATTTGCTCCCTCTTGTCTATCACATTAAATATAAGCGATTTGTCTTCCCTTTCAAAATCTTTCACGACCTAGCCCCACCCTACCTATTATCTGTCATTCAGAACTGTAAGGTCTCCTCCCACTTCCACCCGGGCCCATGAGGCCAGTCACCATTGCCCTCTTGTTAAATTTTCAAATAAACACCTTTGTGCTTTCTCCCATTTCCACCCAGGTATACCGTCAGGCCCACAGGCTTCAGAAGCTGGTGTTCCTTCCAGCAGAGTTTTCACCAAGTTAACCCTTAGAGGGTCCCATTTAAACCCCACACTTGGGAGGCGTTCCCTGTACACATCTGCAAAGCCACCTCATTATCCACCTTCAAATCCTTCCTCAAAGCTCGCCTTTGCTGTGATGCCTACCAAAAAAACTTGACAAGTTAGGCTGCTGATGTGCAGAGACCATAGCCTATCATACTGACCAACATCATCTGTTTCCTTGGATACAGACAAACTGATGGGGAAGTACATCTGTTGTCTTTTTTCTTACAAACTAAGTATTAACTCTTTGGGGAAGGGACCATCTTTTTGATCTGTTTATGTACCCCACCTGGAAGAATGGGGTCCATGCCTGGGGCTACTAGGTGCTGAAGCAATAAAAATAATAGAATATGGTGCTTTATCTCTATTAGGATTTTATACTGAGATAACTAACATGCAATAGTTATCTCACTGTTAAAAACAAAAAAACCTTTGCAGCATTGAAGACTTGCATTGCCAGTGCAGCATTAGAGCTGTCAACAAATAGTTGCAAACATATACATATATTGGCAGAAATCAAGCCTAGAAACCCATAGGTGATGTTTTCAAGAAATTATTCATGATGCAAAACAGGTGCTTAGAATGGAAACACTTAGGCATCTTTAACTATAGCTTAAGTGCAAATAACAGCTATAACGTACACATACACTTCATGAGACAGAGGAAAGCAACTGCTGTACTAAGTTTCTTGAGATCTCAGGGTTCTGCCAAGGCCTAGAGCCACTTACTTTAGCCAGGTATGCAGCATTCCTTATTGTCTCCACCATCTCTCTGCCTGCAGGGTGCACCTTTGCCACATGCACCCACATCCTCTCCCAGGTCTGCCCGTCGATTGGGAAGCCACTTTTATTGACGAGGAAAAGCACCCCTCCATCTTTGTCTTCTTCTTCTGAGCCCCCGTTGTTGGCTGTGCTGACAGGCCGTGCATGAGTGCTCCTTGACCGGCCCCCTTTGGCTCCCTTGGGATGGGGGCAGTGGTGGGCATTGGAAGTAGAGCCTGTCATGATGGGTTTGAATTGCGAGAGTAGTCCAAGTAGGACGTATGTATACAGTTCAATGCCACAACAAGGAAGCCTTATCCATCTCTCACTTGCTGCCACAGCAACTAGGCAGAGTGGTTATTAGCTAAAATTAGCCAGCGTGAGTGCTGCTGGGTTTGTTCTCTTGTGGGCTGAATCTAAAACCAGCAGAGGGTGAGAAAGAGGGGGAAAGAGAAAGCATGTTAGCAGAAGAAGAGGAGCAGAGTTTATGCAAAGCATTCAGCTCACTGCATCACCTAAGGCTGGCACATGAGAGGATAACAACATGGCTAGATCCCTTTCCATATCAACTAAGACTGACAGACAAAAGGAAAATAGCAATCTGGAGAGACACCTCTCTGTAAAACTCCTGCAGGCGTCACACAAGGGTGACAATAGCAATCTACCTAGATCTCTCTCCCCATATTACCCCTGGGGTTCCCAAAGTGACCTGGACCTGGCTAGATCCCTCGGCATATCGCGCCTAGGGCTGTCACTCTGGCTAGATCCCTGTCTGCATCACCCGGTTCAATCTCAGACAATGCCGGAGTCCAAAATGCAAACGCAACAGAATCCCCCTCGAACTGAAGCCCAGAGACTCCACACTCACCCTCTCCTCTTTCCTCGGAGGTGGGTGATTCTGTGCCAGCCGCCAGCAGCAGAGACCCAGACTGCAGCACGACCAGTCTTATATCAGGCTCAGCTCCAGACGGGTCCGCTCGCAAGCGATCCCCAGCAGCAGAGGGCTGGGCAGGGAGCGGGTGGCTGCCTGGCTGCTTCCCCCGCTGCTGCTGCTGCCGGCCGCTCTTTAACAGACATTCCACCCCTGCCCTGAGTCCGCCCCCCCGCCGCCTCACCTGGTCGCAGCGGGATTCATTGCGCCACGGACCCTCCGGGAGGCTGGGGCTGCTGCGGCTGCCTCTTTCGCCTTAGCCCATGGTCCATGATTGTTACTCTCTGACACGTAACCATGTTACCCGGCAGCCGCCGACGTTCCGAGCGCCCCTATTGGCTGCCGCAACAAAGAGGGGCGGCCCCGGGAGCTGGAAAGCCAGGCTGAGAAGCTTTGCCGAGTTCTGCTTGGCGGTGATCCTGCCAGGGGGCGGGGCCAGCGGGAGAAATCTGAGCACTCAGAGCTGGAGCTGAGCTGCCCTCGGTGCCTGGAGCTCCCAGTGGTTCAGTGCGTTTAAATCATAAATCGGGGTGTTACATGTTAGACATTTGTACGCAGATGAAGATTAATTCTCTAGCACAGTATTCTGTGTCGGAACATTTATTTAACATACTGTGCTAATCATTCTAAATGGGGGTAGATTACTGCTTTCTCTGGTACTCACAGGCTGCAAGACACTTCACAGCGACAATCCCTGTCCCAAACAGTTGACAATCTAAAACCTCAGTCCTGTAATCAGATCCACACGGGGTGACATTTGTATCTGTACAGATCCAGTCACAGAACCATGGTCTAAAGCAGGGGCTCTCAAACTTCATTACACTTTGAATCCGTTCTGACAGCAAAAATTACTACGTGACCCCTGGAGGGGGTCCGAAGCCTGAGGCCCCCCAAGCCCCACTGCTCCGGGTGCGGGTGAGGGTGCAAAGCCAAAGCCTTGGACAAAAATCGAAGCCCAAGGGCTTCAGCCCCAGACAGGGGAGCTGCAACGTGAGCCCGATTGCCCAGGGCTGAAGCCCTCAGGCTTTGGCTTCAGCCTCAGGCAGTGGGGCTTCGGCTTTGGCCCCAGGTGCTGGGGCTTGGACTTTAGCTTTGGCCCTGGGCCGCAGCAAGCCTAAACCAGCCCTGGCAACCCCATTAAAATGGGGTTGCAACCCACTCTGGGGTCCTGACCCACAGTTTGAGAACCGCTGAAAGTGCCACCCTGCCCACCACTTTTACCCTCTCTCCCATACCTCAGTGTGTTGTAACCAGCGACACTAACATTCCAGTCATACACATCGTCCCACCAGGTTTCCCCATTTCCCCTCCCCAGGGAGAACTTCCAACTCCTCTTCCTTACTGCCCAGATTCCAGTGCCAAGAGCAGTGTTGTTTCCCTTCACAAGTGATACCTTGCAGAGCATCTACACTGCACCACAGTATTCCCCTGAGTCCACACTTGTGTTACTGCAGGATGGGTTATCTGTAAGCCAGGGAGAGACTCCACCTCACTGGTCCCTTTCTTCCCTCCTTTGGAAGGTGCTGGGGGAGAAAGAGAACATGTCCCCAGGGCTGAGGCAGCATGGGATTGCTGGAGTTGCAGCATGAGATTGCTGGTGTTGCAGCATGCTCTCCAGGAGCCCTCAAGCCTTCCCTATCAGCTCTGCAGCATGAGAACAGCAGAGCCTGGACTGGAGCAAGGGAAAGGTCTGTTTTCCACAGAATCCTTCCCTCAGGCCCAGAGCATTTAGAGCAGAAATCCCTGGGGGAGTTAATGTTGCTCTAAAAAGAGCTGTACAGCTTCTTGACAACACCACGCAAAGTGATCTGTTTGTAGAGATGCATAAAGCCCTGCACTGATTTCTCTGAGAGGATTCCCCCGAGCTGTTGGGGGAGGCAGGACCTTATTCCTTACCTCTCGTGACAGGGCTGTGAGAGAGCTTGTAGAGAGCCAGAGGCAGCTTTCTAGAGGGTTAATTCAGAAATTCCATACGGAACCTAGGGGCTGCAGCCTACGCCAGGAAGGAGCCAGGTGCTTGTTGGAGCGACTCTAGGAGGAATGCCATGGGATGGCTCTCTGATCACCTCTTCACTCTGCTTCTTCCCACACCCACCTTTGGGGTAAGTCCATCACCTCCTCCTTAGTGCGTGTGGGCTGGAAACCAGATACGGCCGTAGAGAGGTTGCCCACTCAGCCCATGAACAGGAGGATCCATTGCAGCTCAAGTCCTCCTGCTTGTCACAGCCCAGAGGAATGCATGACACTGAGCCTGGACTCTGTGACTGCATTAGTCACCAACAGGGGAGTGTGGCAGGAGAGGACACATAACATGTCTACAAATAACTTTTTCTGGACTGCTGAGGTGGGGGGAGAGAGGCCAGATTCCATCTGGCTCCTTAGGACTCTGAGGAAGCTCTGGGATCTGGAGAGAGGTCTCTGGAGCCTTGGGATGTGCAGGTTTGGAGACATGTGGCTGCTACCTAGTCCAAAGTAACCTGCCGTGCTCCCCCACAAAAGCCATATTAACAGGCACCACTGCAAGTGACCCCCATGCCTCTCTATTTCCTTGGCCACATGTATCGTGTCCTTTTTCTACTCCAGAAAAAGAGGACAAGAGTTCACTACAGCTACCACCTCAGGGATTGGTTGGGTTGAGATCAGCTGGTAGAAGTATGCAATATGGACAGAATCTGGGACTTCAAGCCCCTAGACTGACCTCTTACCTTTGTGGACCTGCCCTTTCATCATACGCGGCTATTTTAAAGTTTAGCGTGATAGTAAAGAGACCCATTTTTAACCCTTTACCACACAAGACAAAGCCCACAGTATTCATCATTAACTATTTGTTTCTACTCTCCTAGCTCCCAAACTGCTTTTCCTCCCTACTGCCACCAGCCACCTTTGAGTTCTCCCTCTTCTCTCCCCAGCTCTGCTCACTTGATTGCAGCATCTCAGCGGATGGTCCAGTTTTGCTCTTTCACTTCCATTCTTCTTCACTTCTGTGGATGGCTGCATTTGCCATTGAGCAGCCTGATGGAAATACCTGAGCCCTCTGCCTAGGCACACAGGCCCAGCAGCTAATGCCAAAGACCGCCCCCCCTGAGAGCAGGGGGAGATTAGTTTGGAGTGTCAGGAGTGGAGGCTTGGCCCATGGGGACCCCAGGCACTGCAGCTGCTGCCACCTACATGGTGAATCCTCCAACCCATCGCCAAACGGCTCTTCCATGTTCTGCAAACTGGCCCCACTGGCTGACTATCTAGGAGAACAGACACCCTTTGTTAGAGCAGGAGAGTGTCTTCAATACAGCTCTCTTTCCACGGCTCCCAGAGGGTCATAGGGAAATACCTGCAAGTCTCTAGGAGTCTCTCAAGGAGTTCCCTGCTCAGTCACTTGGCACCTCACTAGCAATGGTCTCTGACAGTGACACTGCAAAGGGGAGCTCAGCAGATGGTCCCTTCTATGGCTTCCTGAGTGGGAGGGAGGTTGGTCTTGTCATTTAAGGCCTAGCTGTCAGAGTCAGGGCTCCTGGATTCTCTGGCTTTGGAAGTGGGTGGAGTCTAGTGGTTGGAGCTGGACTGGTATCAGTACCATGCTTCCTTCCTGCCTCTCTCAATGATGTTGTGTGAGACCTTGCAGCCAGTTGCTTTCCATCCCTGTGCGCCAGCTAACAGAGATAATACTGACCCTCCACCAGAGGGGGCTGGCAGGGGTCACTACCGTAATGACTCAAGTTGGAGTGAATTGTGCTCTTGGCAGCGAAGGGCCCAGATTCAGACCCCTTGGATACCCAACGTGTCTATAGGTGGCCATGGTTTGACTCACCTAGCATTACAGGCTGTTTAGCCCGGTCCTGGCCATGCCTGGTGCATCTGCTTCTGGTCCTCTCTGGCACACAGCTCCATCACACACAAGAACATGGCCCACCAAGGACAATCTATCAGCTCCCATCTGGTGTTCACCTCCAAGATGGATGGTGAGCCCTAGTCAGACCACAGAAAGACAGGGTGGTGTTCTTTGGTGGAAACTGGAGGAGCTTCAGCCTCTGCTCTCACCTCCACCCACAGGCTAAGGGCTTCAAAAGTGATTCCTGATCCCAGGTAAACAAAGTAGCTGAGCTGAGGCCAGGGTGGGTGGAATTACTGCTGGGACGGAGCCTAAGAGAAGAGCAGATTTCTCCTCTGCTCATGGGAGCTCCCCATAGGAAAAGCAGCTGGGGCGGGGGTGGGGACAATACAAGCACCACCCCTCAGCCCTTAAATAGCAGGCAACTAGGACTTTGGGAGCCAAGGGACTGGTGTATCTTGCCGGACAGCAAAAAAGAGCATTGGAGAAATTGTACAAAGTCAATGTCACGGCTGGGTCAAGGGCAGACAGATCTTCTGGACAGAGCCAGAGTCCACACTCACATGACAGGAGTCAAGAGTCAGCTGGGTCAGGATACGGGAAGATCAGAAGCAAAAGACAAACTTGTGATCGCAACCACAAATCAGATGCCAGAAAATCAAGCCAGGGGAGTGGCAGCAGAAACAAGCAGGACACGGTCCAGGACAGGGAGCAGCCCTGGTGTTCAGTCAGCTTCCTGTTCCTGCTGCTTCCTTGCGCAGGGCCAGAGGGCCAATTAGCTTCTCTGGGACTCCTCCAATAGGACCTCAGGAGTGGAGCCTCAAACTGGGGCTGAACTTCATGGGTCCTAGGTAAGCAATTTTCAGCAGCTTCCAGGTGGAGGGTTGGAGTGTGGCTGCTCCCATGAACCCTGCAGACCCAGGTTGATCTCTCCCCGTTCAAACCTCCTGCAGAAAACATTATCCAGGATCCTGGACACATCCTCTGAGAATAAAATGAGGATATCATGATGAGAAATAGGTCTCTGTACCAGGGCTGGGATCCAGGGATAGGGAAAGCTCCCAACCAGGATATGTAGCAGGAGCCCCCAGTTTGTTGCAAGAGCCCCAAGTGGCAGGAAGAGTGAACAGTTCTTACCTCCAGGTGATGCATGGGATCTTCCATCTGAGCCTCAATGAGACCCATGTTGCTTAGTTTGACAGGATGAGATCACCTGTCCCCACTGCTCCCTGAGCTGGGCTGGCTGCACGATACATCTGTGTGAAAGGCTGAGACAGAGCCTAAACGTCAGATGTGACAATCAGGGTTCTGTCACCCCATGGGGAGAACAGGGGGTCAGAACCCCAAAGAACAAGCAATTGAATCAACTGTTTCAATGCAGAATTATTGTGCCATACAGGTACATCCTAAGGTCCTCTCATGGATTGGTAACTGGTTAAAAGATAGGAAACAAAGGGTGGGAATAAATAGTCAGTTTTCAGAATGGAGAGAGGTAAAGAGTGGTGTCCCCCCAGGGATCTGCACTGAGACCAGTGCTGTTCTACATATTCATAAATAATCTGGAAAAAGGGGTAAACAGTGAGATGGCAAAATTTGCAGATGATAAAAAGCTACTCAAGTTAGTGAAGCCCCAAGCAGACTGCCAAGAGCTACAAAAGGTTCTCACCAAACTGCACGACTGGGCAACAAAATGGCATTGTTCAATGTTCAAAATCCAATGTTGATAAATGCAAAGCAATGCACATTGGAAAATACAATCCCAACTCTACGTCTAAAATGATGGGGTCTAAATTAGCTGTTACCACTCAAGAAAGAGGTCTTGGAGTCATTGTGGATAGTTCTCTGAAAGCAGCCACTCAAACACGCAGTCATCACTGCGAACAGAGGGCAGAGGCCTGTGTGGGGCAAGGAGGGCAGGGATTTGGGAGGGAAGAGCAGAGGATCAAACACTTTCTTAATGTGGGTCAGGATGATCCCCATTTCAAAGATAGAGAAAGTGAGGCACCAGGTAGGAGTGTGACCTGGCCAGGATCACATTACCACTCAGTGGCAGGACTGCAGTACAACCCGTTCCCTGCTCTCATCACTGGACCCTGCTGCCCCTTCTGATTGACCCCTCCAGCCATCCTCTCCCATAGGCCATCCCCACCACTCTCCAGTACCAGGCTGTTTCCATAATGGAAGCAGGCTTGTAACAGAATTCACACACCAATAGGCGCCCCTTCCTGGCAAGGCCTAGTGTCACAGCTTTCTTGCTGGGCTAGCACCCCTGCTGATAGTCGCTAGGGTGCTCTGGCAGGTTTTTGGCTGGGAACTCAGCCCTTCAGCCAGGTGACCGTCTTTGAGTCCACTCCTTCCTGGATTGCGCTCATCCCAAACTAAATTCCAAAAAGGTCCTTTACAGAAACAAGGTCTTCTGTCCCTTTGAGGGCTCTTCCTCAACCTGACTTTGGCTCAGCCTGCCCTTGCTGGCCTTGGTAACCCTTTCTGTGGCCTTGTACATCCCCTTCCTTAGAGATCATGGGAGAACCAGTCCTATCCTGGATTCAAGGTTCTGCCCCAAAGCCCTGTATCGAACAGCAGGGCCTACTCCTTGTACCTTCGCTGTGGTTTTCCCTGGTTTTCCCCTCAGGTGGAGCTCACTCTGTAATCCATTTGGCCTAGCTCCAGGCTTTATAGCCCACAGGCCAAGCCCCCCTGTTACATACCCTCCTCCTTAGAACCTGGCCCACATGGGGGGCAAGTTCTATTCTTGTCCAAGCTTCATCCCTCGTCATCTCGTCACTGTCACCGGCTGCGCGCTTGGACAGCCTGCGCACAGTGTCTCCAGCTCCACTGCCAGCCGCTCACCAGAATGAAGAAGCAATCCTTCTCTTCTGCAGTATCCCAGCGCTCTTCCTGCAGCCACGCCTTCTCATTAACCACTGCTTGCAGAGCCTCTTCTGAAGCCTTTAGCTTCTTCTGTAGCCTTTTTGCTACTGCTGCTGCATACACCAAAACCTTTTCCGTCAGGGTCTGAGAACCCACCATGGACAGCTCCACCCTTGTAGTTGTCCCTTCTTCAGTCTGCTTCATCTCTGGGCCAACCATTTCGTCCTTCACCTCCCTGCAGCATCTGACAGGGTGTGTGGGTGGAGGGTCTGCAAGGTCTTGTCCCCATCTTGGCACTAGGCCACGCTTGTAGACTTTCTCATGCCCTGCTCTCCTGGGCTAACCTTCTCAGCACAGCCCAGGCATGCTCTCTGTGTCTGCTCTTTTTATCCATGAGCAGAGCAGACCCTGGGTTGATTTCCCTTTGCAGGATCTCTCACAGGCATTGCTGCTGCCGCGTCTGTAGCTCCGCCTGCATTTCCTTCTGCTTCTGTTGGTTTTCTAGGAACTGCTGGAGAAACCCCTAGACCTGCTTTGGCTGCTTAACCAGTCCCTGGAACTGAAGTGGGAAATCCAGTGACCAGCTCGGTCCCTCGAGACACCCGCTTGGGAGAACAGATCTGCCTTCAGCAACCAAGACTTCCATCAGCCCTCATGGATCACCGGGGGAATTCAATCCTCCTGACTATGCCAATCAGAAACGAATCTACTGGGAGTTACGTGCCCCGCAGATGGGCAGACATGGCATCACAGCCCTCTCGCTGGGCTAGCATCACCCCTCGATGGTTGCTCCAGCACCATGGCAGTTTCTCTGCCTGGTAACTCAGCCCTCCGGCCAGGTCATCAGCTTTAGTCCACCCTTCTGGGGCCCAGCTTGTCTCACACTAAAAGTCCAAAGAGGTCTTTCCACAGAGAGAAGTCCTTCTGCCATCGCTGGGGCTCTTGCTCAGCCTGCAGCCCCCTTGCTGGGTTTGGTAACCCTCTCCGGGTGCGTGTATGCACCGTTCTTTGAGGCCAGTAGGGGAACCCATTTCCACCCTGACATTGGGAGCGGCCTAGGGCCCTGTACCCAACAGCTAGGTCTGCTCCTTTCTCTTTCCTGCAGTTTTCCCTGGGCACTTCCTACCTCTCTTCTCAAGTTCCCCTCCAGGCTTTCCTTGCTGCTCTGAACTTCCTACCTCGTTCTCATTCCTGTGGATACCCCAGCTGGGCTGTATCACCACCGAAGTCTGGCTCTTTATGGGGAGGTACATGGTGCCTCTCAGTTAGGGCTCATTTTATAATCAGCTTGGCTAATCCCCAGGCTGTGCAGCCCAGGGGAAAGCACCTGGCCCACTCCTACTGTTACTGCGCTGGGGTCCTTGCACCCCACCTGGTTTCCAAAGGGGCTGAGTACACAAAGGCCTCATTGCCTGGAACTGGAGTGTGCTTGTTCTGGTGACTCTGACATTCAGGCCCTTCATCATTCAGAGGCTGACAGGTGTGGTGAGGGTGCTGGAGAAACCCCACTGCTGAGCGGAAGGATGTCAAGGAGTTGGGATTCTGGGAGCTGATGGGTTCATTTGCCCTGCTGTGGGAAGTGGAGCTGGAGACAGGAGATGCCATGGGAACGAGACTATCTGATGCTCTCTTCATGCCTGAGGGGCTGGAGCCTCCTGCCGGAAGTGCTCTCAGGAGTCCAGGTTCGAGGACATCTCTGGGGAGCTGCTTCCTAGGAACAAAACCAGGGTGGTATGATGATGGAGACGTCTCTGTCCCAGAGCTGGGAGCCAGGGATGGGGGAAGCTCCCAGCCAGGCTGTGCATCGTGGATCCCATTTCTCCCCCAAGAGACCCACATGCCCCAAGGAGTAAATGGCTCTTACCTCCATGAGGGAGTGGGGTCTTCCATCTAAGCCTCTTTGAGACCCAGCATTGCTTGGTTTGATGGGATGAGATGACCTGTCCCCACTGCTCCCGGAGGTGGCTCAGCTGCAGGTTGCGCCTGTCTGGGAGGCTTTGCCAGATCCCAGGGCCTGGAAGACAGCTGGGAAGGAGGCTTCTGCCCCAGATGAAGGAATCTGGGGGGCAGAGGGAAGGATCCTGCTCCACAGAGAGGGGAGAGAGTTTCTGTGAGTACCAGGGTCTCCATTTCCCCTTCCACTAGCTCCCCGTTTACAGCGAGCCAGAGCAGTACCTGCAGCTGGGAGTGGGAGTGGCTGGTGGCCTCAGAGGCACAGCCCCTGCAGTGCCTCAGGCACCTGGCGCAAGCGCTGGATGATGCAGAGCTGGCGCATCACATTGGCCACGACGTCCTCCTGCTGCACGGGAACGAGAACCTGTCAGAGACTCAGACGTCCCCGAAGAATCAGGGGGGATTAAGGGAACCTGGAACCAGCAGCATTCCCACCCAGCACCTGCCCACGTCGGAGGCATGGATTCACCCTCCTGACCCCCAGAATGGAGGCTTGTTGTCCTTTCTAGTGACCTCTAGTGCCAACCCCCCTCCTTGTAGTGTGAGCTCCTGCCACCTCCCCCTCAGTGCCCCTGAGAGCTGTTCCACCTCCAATCCACAGCTCAAGTTCTCAGAACCCTCTCCTCCACCCCCACCCCCACCCCCACTCAGGTTGGGCAGGGAGGGGGCTCTAGCGGGGAGGCGGGGGCGGGGGGATGAGGGATTCTGGCAGCAGTGAAGTAGGATGTGGGGAGGTTGAGACCTTTCCCCAAGTCATCCCAGCCACTAGTGCTGAAGCTGCAGGATGGCAGCCCTGGTGAATGGGGCAGATCAGCAGCCCCTGCTGACTGAATCCTCCCGTTCTCTCTAGAGTGGGTCCAGCCCTGCCAGCAGCAGGACAAGTTTCCCCCGCCCATGTGCCTCAGCCCTGCCTGGTCAGTTCACATCACCCGTCAGTCCTTGGCCTCCCAGGCTGCCAGTGATGGGAGCAACTCTGGGTGGTGGCTCGGGTGACATGGACACTAGGCCAGTGATGAACTGCCAAAATCTTAACAACTGGTTCCCTCCTCACCCCACGAGGGGGTCGTGACCCACCTCCACCCCCAGGGACTCCTGCCCCATCCAACCCCCTGCGTTCTTTGACGCCTCCCCCCCCCGGAACTCCTGCCCCATCTACCCCCCTCCCCTGTCCCATGACTGACCCCAGAACCGGGCAGGAGGGTCTCGTGGGCCACCGTAGTGGGTGCCACCCCGCCCCTAAGAGCCATAGGGACCTGCCGGGGGCAAGATGTGATGCTCCCAGGAAGCATCCGGCAGGTCCTTCTGGCTCCTAGGGACAGAGGAGCATAGCTGGGGGGGAGCAGGAGGAGCAGCTGCTCCCCCCATTGATCACATCAAAAGTGGTGCCTTAGGCACCGACTCCGTGGGTGCTCCGGGGCTGGAGCACCCATGGGGAAAATTTGGTGAGTGCAGAGCACCCACCGGCAGCTCCCCGCCCCGTGCCCGGCCCCAGCTCACCTCTGCTCCACCTCCGCCTCCTCCCCTGAACACACTGCCCCACTCTGCTTCTCCGCCCCCCCCACAGCTTCCCGCAAATCATCTGTTCGCACGGGAAGCCGGGGGGGGGGGGGGGGGGCTGAGAAGCAAGCGGCAGCTTCGCGCTCAGGCCCAGGGAGGCAGAGGTGAGCTGGTGCGGGGAGCTTGCTCAAGCCAAGCTCATTATCACGACTCTGCCTCCCCAAAAAGAACACTCCAAACCCACAGCCCCTGCAGCAGCAGATCCTACAGCTCGTGGGAGCCAGCCCACCTACGCCTGGAGTCAGGAAGCTGGGGTCAGAGGTCACTTACGTCAAACTCAGGGAGGGTGATAATGAATCTTAGCAGGGCCGTGCTGCTCCTAATGGCCCTGGCTCTCTCTTGCGACACCCTGGACACGATCCAGTAGTTAATGTGCTGTGGGGAAAGGAGGCAGCATAGGACCAATGGGCAGGTGCACGTGTTGTGCAAATGAGACCCACCCCCGATCCCCAGGGGGCTGAGACATTGTGCGCAGGGTGGAATATCTGATTCATTGATCGCAGAGCTTTAGAAGGGGATTGTTGCCCCCAGGACGATGCTTGTCTCCTGCAGGTCACAACTTGTCATTGTCTTTCTAGATTGGAACAATGTTCGGTGTCTGGGCTGGTCCCATCCTCCCTGAACTCCTGATTTCTGAACAGCTCACCAGGAAGAGACAGACCCCTCACCCCTCCCTGACTCTCACTCAAGTCCTTGGTTGAGTGAAGGGACTGAGTGTGAGCACAATCCCCACAGGAATCTCACGGCCCGTCAGAGAGAAGGGCTGATTCTCTGGGGGTACTACTGTTTCTCTAGGAAGGAGCCTGTGACTCTTCTCTGAGGACCATCTTCTGGATCTCACAGGAGGGGTTCAGACTCTCACTCCCCAAGCCAGCCAGGGGCCCTGTGGTTAGTGCTCAACAGAACCAGGCAGAGCTCTGGCTTGAAGTCCCAGCTCCTTCCTCTGTCCTTCCAGGAGGAAGGGCCTGACACTGCATTGCACTGACTGCCCTGACCAAGGACGGCCCACTGGGGGCCCAGCTAAGAGGACAGACTGGAAAATGGATCTAAGAGTTAAGGTAAAATTGCCCCCACCCCTCTCATCGGGCTCACCTCCAAGAAGTAGTGGAGCCTGCTGGTGTCTGGGGACTCTGCCAGCAGGTTCCCCAGCATGGCATCCAGGAGGTCTGGCAAGACCCTATGCAGATCCTGCAAAGCAAGGGAGAGCCATGGGTCAGAGTTAAGGAAAGAGGGACTACACCTGCCACAGGATGGGAAGAGGGGTCTCTGGGAAGCACTGGTGAGACCCCCAAACACATATCCTGGCCTCTCTCATTCACATCCCACTGCAGGCAATTTGCAAGGATTCATGGCAGGATGACAGCTGGCTCTTCAATCCATGACTTTAGCATGATCTACCTGGACTTGGGTGGTGTCCTTCTCCGTGCCCAGGGTGAAGATGACATGCAGGGCAGCTTGAAGGAGGTGGGTTTCCAGCTCTGGCTCCAGGGCAGGTGTCATGGTGCTGACAAGAGAGAGGAGCCGGTATTAGACTGTGCAGTGCGGTGGTGGGACTGTCACCAACATGGACGTGAAACTGCAGGGAAATAAGCACAGGCTGGTGAGAATGGAAACTGAGGCACCGAGCCAGGGAATGACAAGGCCAAGGTTTCCCAGACAGACAGTGGCAGGGCAGGAATAGCACCTCTTCCCTGGGCCCTGCTGCCCCTCCTGGATCTGATCCTGGGAGGGAGCCTCTCCCCAAAGCCATTGCAATGTTACTGAAGTGAAAAGAACAGTTCAGCACAGAGAGAGTGAACCTTCCCACCACCTCTGCCAGAGGAGCCACCCTTGGGAGGTGACTCACAGCCCTGGAACCTGAGCAGCGCCAGGGTTAGGGGAACCAGGAGGGAGGGTCTCGGTACCTGAGGTTGCCCACAGCAATCAGGGAGTTAGCGAGGACGGCGCCGGGTGGAGAGTTATCAGGCAGCTCCTCAATGAACTCCTGTGAGACCCAAAGGAGACAAAGGAGTGTGTGAGATTCAGGCCTCACTGACAATTCCCAGTTAGGAGATTACACAGTCAGCGCCCCACACAGCCAGCAGGATCACCCCACCTGCCTCCCACTCCTCCGATTCCTGCCCAATCTCAGAATTTCTCCCGTCTCTTCTCCCCAATCTTCAGCTCCAGCCATCCCTGCCCGCAGCTGCCCCTCCAGCATCAGCCAGCCCCGCATCCATTGGGCCAGAGAGACTCCTGCCCTCCCACGTCTCTGTCCTCCCTCCAGCTGCTGGGCACCGTGTCTCGCTCACCACAATCCTCTCCACTACAGCTGCCTTGCGGCAGTTCGGCTCCAGTGTGTCCTGCCCTCTCTGACGTGCAGCGAGACACGCGGGGTGGATGGTGTGCAGGAACATGAGGTGCTGGGCCTCATCCTGCACCCACCAGGAGTGGGGTTAGAGGAGAGAGAGCCAGTTAGCCAGGGACCTCCCTGCCCCACCCCCACCAGCTGCAGGACTCAGGCCTGAATGGGGGAGAGTGGGGACCCCCCCATTGTCCAGATCACCCACGACTCCTGCACAAGCAGTGCTTGTGGGGGGAAGACCCCAGCTGGTGTGTGACAAACACCCGCATCTTGGGGGTCCCAGATCATGGAGGAGAAAGGTCCCCATTAGGGCTGGTGGATCATCAGAGACAAGACCCTCTGCAGGGGGTCAGGGTGCTGGGAAGGGGCAGGACAATCTCGGTTCCAGCACAGCTGGGGAACGTTTGTACCTTTTCTTGGCCTTGGAGCTGCTCTCGGATGTTCCTGAGAGCAGCCTCCTCTGTGGCCATATCCACCCATTCCTCCTCCTTGTCCTCTGAGTTCCTGGGGGTCCCTGCACCAGGGAGAGAAGGGGACAGGGTCACGCCTGCTGCCACTCAGGGAAAGGACAGGGGCATGGTGGGGCAATGTGTCCCCTTCCCACCTCCGGGACCCAGGGCAGATCGGGCCCCACACTCTCCCCTCTCTCTCAGTGATGCCTTCAGCCCCCAATTCCTTCAGGAGTCCATAGCAAAGAGACCTGGACACTGTCCTGGACTCCCTGGGAGGTGCCTGTCCCCCACCCCACAACTGGAGCACCAAGGACCAAAGTGGCTAGTGTCAGTGGGGTTCACGTGGCTCAGGCCAGACACCTGGGCTGGGGACCCACCCCCATAGCACTGGTCGAGGGCCTGGACCCAAGGTGTTCACAGCCCCCTCCTCACCCCTCCCTGAGCCCAGCCTGGCTCCTCACCTGGAACAAAGCAGCGGCGCCCATCGGCCTCGCTGCTGCCCGAGTCATAGGTCCTGCTGCTGTCCCATGGGGAGCAGACCGAGCTGCTGGTGCTGGGACAGGGATACTCCACCTCCTGCCCTGGGGAGGCTGGAAGGTCCTCAGTGACCGGGCAGGGAGACGCCTCCTGCTGGGAATCAGGGCTGGGTTCCTGGGGCCGGTGCTTCCCACACAACAAGTCCCAGAGCCACCCTGCCCGGTTCCCCTCCTGGGCTGGGTCCTGCCTGCCCAGTCGCATCCTGGGCCAGCTCCATTTCGGCCTGGCCGGTGGCTCTCCCACCTTGGCGCCTGCGCCGGGAGTGGGTTTCCTCTGCCAGAAGGCTGGGCACTTCCACCTCCTGGCCCAGCCAGGGGCTCCTTCCCCACCAGCAGGGAGGGAGGGGCCACTCTGCTCCTGGGGAAGATGGCAGCTGCTTCCCTCAGGCTCTAGGGCCACCTTCTTCCTGAACATCCTCAGGAGCTTGGCCATCCTGGAACCGAGCGGGGAGCAGGCATGAGTCTGGGGTCAAGGCAGCCTCTCACTAACCAGCCTTTTTTGTCCCTCCCCATCCCTGCCCCAGCCAGAGCAGCTCCTCCTCCCCCCACAGGGGTGCAGGGAGTGTAATCTCCACACGCTGGCAGGAGCTCATTGCATGATCAGCTCCCAACGTTCCCCCTCGTCATCCCTGGTGCTGTCTCCCCGGGGAGTCTCCTCCTTTTCGAGCACTGGGGTCAGTCACAAAGACCATCAGTCACTTTGGACAAGCAGCTTACTCCTGCCGTCCCAGGGCACATTCCCCCCCAGGCTAGAGAAGGAACAGAACCCAGGAGTGCGGACTTCTCCTGGGAAACCATTCCCCACGTCAAAGTCCCAAGGCATAGCATGCCCAGGGCTCCCTCATTTCCCATTGATTTCCATGCTCAGCCGCTCACAGGGTCTGGCCCAGCTCAGAGACTCTCAGCCTTGGGAACAGTCTCCCACAAGGGAAGGGCTGTGAGCCCCATTGCTGGGACCTTTCCAAACACACTGGGGACAGCTCTGGAGAAGCCCCTCCCCGGTCTGAGAGCAAGGGGCTCCTGGGGGCGGTTTGCAAATCCAATCTCCTTTGGGAGAGATTCTCTCCTCCTCTTTCTGCCTCTCCCCAGACAGACAGGAGATGCCACAGAGGAACCCTAATGCCACTCACTTGCTCTAGGTGATGGAGCGATGGATGACGGATGTTCAGGGTCACCTGCTGTCGCTCGCCCTCCTCCTCGCTCTCCAAGCCCAAGGCAGGCTGGAGAGGGTGGTGACCTGAGGAGTTACCCTGCCCAGCCAGCAGGCAGGGTGAAAACACTGGGCGATCAACTGGCTGTGAAAAGAAGAGTCTGTCTTATTGCCAAGGGACGGAGAAACTCAGCCAGCAGCAGGGGGTGCAGAACACTGCCCTAGTGCAGGGGTGATGGCGCCTCCCAGCTCCTGACATCCCAGCACTTTACACACCTTCCTGGAGCCTCCCAATACCCCTGGGCTGTAGGGACTGTGACCCCCAACCCTACTGATGAGAAACAGGCCTGGGGAGGGGAAGCTACTGGCTCAGGGTCACACCAAGTGTCAGAGCCATGGATGGGACCCAGCAGTCCATATTTCCAGACCCCTTCACTAACCACTGCTGCACACTCCCTCCCACAGCTGGCAATTACAACCAGGCCCTCATGTCCAGTCCCCCTGCCTTTGAGGGGGAGTGTGCTCTGTTGTAGAGACTGGACCAGGGGGTTGGGAGTCAGGACTCCTGGGTTCCATTGCTGGTTTTCCTATTGACCTGTGGGACTTTGGGCAAGTTGCTCCCCACTCTATGACTCTGTCCCCAGCAGTCAAATGGGGATTTCCTACTTTCCCATTATGGGAAAGTGCTGGGAGAAAAAAGCTGCTCTGACAGTGCTAAGCAGCATCTGACTAATAAAGGTCAGTGTGCACTGCCCAGGAGGAGGAGTGTTGGGCTCTGGGGTTTCACTTCAGCCCAGTCTCTAGCCAGGGGCCCAGTCATGGAGTTTGGCTCAAGTAGACCAATTCTCCAATTTGTTAAGGGAGTTTTGAATTCCAATCCTGTGCTCCAAAGTGCTTGGTGTCATTTGCAAATTTTAGAAGCATACTCTCCACTCCATTTTCCAAATCATTAATGAAAATATTGAATAGTTCCGGACCCCAGACTGATTCCTGCCGGACCCACTAGGTACACCCTCTCAGCTGGACAGCCAAACATGGAGAAGGACTCTTGGAGTACGGGCTTTCAACCAGCTGTGTACCCACATTATACTAATTGCATCAAGACCACATTTCCCTAGTTTGCTTGTGAGAATGTCTGATGGGACTGTGTCAAAAGCCTTCTTAACGCCAAGATAGATCACATCTCCTGTTTACCCACCTCGACTAGGCCCATAACCCTGTCAAAGAAGGAAATAGGATTGCTTTGGAATGATTTGTTCTTGACAAATCCATGTTCACTAGTCCTAAGAATCAAATTATCCTGTAGGTGCTGACAAACTGATTATTTAATAATGTGTTCCAGTATCTTTCCAGGGATGGAAGTGAGGCTGGCTAGTCTGTAAGTCCCAGGGTTCTCTTTATTCCCCTTTTAAAGATAGGTACTGTCTTGTTAGTGGATGGGAAGATGTTCTTTTTCGGGGATCTCAGAAGAGAACTGGGACACAGCACCTGGTTTGTTAAGACCACAAAAATGGAGGCAGGAACCTCTTCTCTCCTCCTGGCAAAGAACCCCAGGTACCTAAAAGAGTGGGACTCACATCCCTGAATGGGCTTTAAAAAAGACAATGGTTAACATTTGGCCCCAACCATTTCTTGTTTCCACAGATGAGACATTTTAGCAAAGTTTAGAATTCCTTGGTGCTCAACACCGTGAAACTCCCCTTTCTCCTTCACAAAGGGCTTTAACGCCCCTTATCTCACCCAGGATGACGGCTGCCCAGAGTTCAAGAATTTTCCCTCTTCCCATTGGACAGATGGGGAGCCTGAGGTTCAGAGAAGGGAAGTGACCTACCCAAGGGCCTACACAGCAAGGTGGTGGCAGAGCCAGAAAGAGAGGCCACCAGTCCTGACTCCTGTTCTAACAGACAACAAACCCCCCAGAGGCAGGGATAGAGCCCAGCAATCGAGATGGCCGGGAAATTACATTGAAACCGTTTCTGTCAGAAAATTCCTTTCAGACTAAACCAGTTTGTTTCTTGAAATCATAACAAGTGGGATGAAAATGCTTTGCAAAAATATTTTGTTGCAAAACAAAAGCATCTCCTGTTTGTCACACTGTGTTAAATTGTCTCGTTGCACATAAAGAGAAGACACTTAGATCTTGAAAATTAGATAAAATGCTTCAATCTGAAGTAAGTAATTGCTGTTCTTAATTTCAAAATAATAAAATACAAATAAAACAGAATATTTCAGCTATTCTATGATGTCATAATCTGATCTGAGGAAACGTGATAGGAACCTCATATTATACACTGTTCCTAGTGACACTCTCCAATGGATCCCCATCCTCCACCCACCGTGAGGTAGGTAGGAGCAGATTGTTATCCCTACTTGAAAGATGGAGGAGCTAAGGTTGAGAAAGGAGAATTGACTTGTCTTAGGTTGAGAAAGGAGAATTGACTTGTCTTGTCACAGCCAGTCAGTGACAGAGTTGGGAATAGGACCCAAGAGCCCTGACTTTCAAACTAACCATCAGATCTTGAGTTTCATACATTGAATAACCTCAAAAAGTGCTCTCAAATGAGCTCCAGATCAACAATTCACAGTAATTAGTCAGCAAGTATTTTAGGAGAACTGGAATGTTACAGAGAATCATGAACTGCTCAGAAACAATTAATGAAGAGAAGCAGCAAAATTCGTCAAACATATGACTGGTTATGACTTATTTACTTGGTCTTAAAAGACAACAACAAAGACCTGAGTCTCCTCCCTGTCAATAACCCCCCTGCTCAGCCAATCAGGGTAGAGACTGAGGGGCAGGCGGGTTCTCTCCAGAGAGCCCAGAGGATGGCCCAGATCACCAGTGGGGATCACTGTCCAAGCACTATTTCAGCCCCGGGTGGACCTCCCACAATGGGAGCTGTAGAGCACCCCCCCCAACACCCACACACCCACACATCCCTCCCTTCCTGGTGGTGGGAGGGGAACAGGGGAAACAACAAAAGTAGTGAGAAAAGAAGAGAAAGGAGGGAGGGATGGAGGAAAAGGTAAAACAAAAAGGACAAACCCCAATGTCCCCAGTGATTCTAAGGGACAAAATCAAAGGTGGGGAATAAAATTCTCCCACCTTCAGCTAGTATTTTCCATTCCTAGAATTCAGCTGGCACCAGATGGATCAGACTGAACAGGTTCCAAACCTTTTGGAGACTCTTACCTTGTAAACAGGGACATCGGTTTTCTAGTAAAATCAGGAAAAGGAAAGGAGAAAATTTGAAAGAGGTTCTTCCTCGCTCTCACGTATGTGAACCCTAATACTCTCTCAGTCCTCAAAGAGAGACTTCAAGAAGGAGACTTGCTGTAGCAAAGCCACAGGGGTCTCTGAGGTTTCCCTGGCCCTGAGCCCCTGTCCTGCCTGGCTGATGTCCGCATCTCTCTGTGAGGTCACCACCTTTGACCAATAGGCTGAGGTCCTGCAAAAGGCCTTTGTGATGCCACTGCCACACCACCCCTCCCCCGCAGTGCTAATGTCCTTCCACTGGCCAGACCCACTGGAGGTTTGAGCTACCCCTGTGGATCACTCCACTCAATGAGTGTTCATTCTAGGAAGCAAGCCAGCTAGACAGTAAAACATCAGAGGCTGCTCCCAATGCAACACTCAGTTTTTCAGAAATTAGTAGACTTTATAGCCAGAAGAGACCATTAGAGCATCTAAGCTGACCCCCTGCATATCACAGGCCTCCTGTATACCACAATAGCTACTTTTTGGGCAAACACATTCCAGAAAGGCATCTAGTCTTCATTAAATGACATCAAGAGATGGAGAATCCACCACTTCCCTTGGTAGCTTGTTTCTGTGGTGAATCATCCTCGCTGTTGAATATTCGTGCCTTATTTCTAATATGAATTTGTCTCTTTTCACCTTCCAGCCATTGGGTCTTGTTATTCCTTTCTCTGCTAGATTAAAGAGCCCTTTAATACCCAAGATTTTCTCTCCATTAAGCCACTTCAACACTTCAATGAAGTCACCTTTCAATCTTCTTTTGATAAGCTAAACAGGTTGAGTTCTTTCAATAGCTCACTAGAAGGCATTTTTCTCCAGCCCTCGGAACATTTGGTCGCTCTTTGCTGCCCCAGCTCCAATCTCTCAACATCTTTTTCAAATGAGGACACCAAAACCGGATGCTGTATTCCAATATCAGTCTCACTGATGCTGTGTCACCTCCCTATCCTACCCACGGCTCTGCTCCTATGTCTAATGATGGCTTTAGCCCTGTTCACCACAGCATCACACTGGCAGCTCGTGTTGAGTGGCTTCTCCACTATGGCCCCTAAATCCTTTTCATAGTCACTGTTTTCCTGGATACACTTCCCCATTCTGGAGGTGTGGCTGGCATGCCTTGTTGCTAGGTATAGGATCTTGCATTTGGCTCTGGTCAAACTTGTTTTCGTTGAATGGGTCCAGCTTGCCGAATGAGCCAGATCGCTCTGTATCACTGCCCTCTCCTCATCAGTAATTACCACGTTGCCACTATTTTGTCACCCACCAATCTTATCAGCAGTGATTGTATGTTTTCTCTCAATTCATTGATAAAAATTATTTTAAAAAATTAGTCCTTGAGAGCTTCTTCAGACCCTTAGTACCCAGGACCTGCTCCCCACAGCACAGTGAGAAAAGGCCGTCCAGCCCTGCTGGTACATAGGGGATAAGCACAGAACAAACACACCTTGAGGAGCTGTGTTGTCAGTAGGCTCTGAACAACAAACATGTGGGGGTCAGCAGCTTACAAATGCACTACAGACCTGTAGTGTAGACAGGTCCCAACTGTGTCTCGGTTTCTCACCCTGTAAAATGGGGAGACCAAACAAAACCTTGATTAGCTCTATTTGATAGTTGGGGAAACCGAGGCATGCAGCAGTGAAGAGACTTGCTCATGGTCCCAAAGCTAGGAATAGAAAACGGCAGGTCTTCTGATAGCCAGTCCTGGGACCTAGCCACAGTTATCCTAGCCTCACTGCTCTAACTTTAATCACAGCCTCCATGTCTTTTCCTCCATGTTCCTTAACCCCACGTCACTGCAGAAGAAGGATTTTCTGTTAGCCAGCTGGCTCTAATGCATGTGGATGTCCTTCCAAAAGAGGTGCTCTGGCTCAGTCCCATGTTATGGTTGGCTGAAGGAACCACTTGGTGACATTCTAGGGCCTGAGTTATACAGGAGGTGTGACTAGATGCACATAATGGTCCTTTCTGACTTTAACATCTATCAATCTATACATTTTATGCTGCTAGGAAGATAACTCTGGACCTATTTTCTCTCATTCACTTTCAGTTGGAATAATTGAAATCCAGGCCAAAGGATTTCCTCTTCCATTGTGTCTTCAGCACCTTTGAGAGCAAACAGTTCCTGTTATCCCACAGGTTCCAGTTTCAACCTGTCCCAGGGTGAGATGGCGAGGAAAGGGGTTGGAGCGCAACTGCACTTAGCCCACGTTACGCAGCTCCCTAGGGCGAAGGGAATAAGTGTGCGGGTAGGCTGACCAGATAGCAAGTGTCAAAAATTGGGACAGGAAGTGGGGGAGAAAAATCAGGACTGTCCCTATAAAATCGGGACATCTGGTCACCCTAGGTGGGGGGTCATGTGACAAGAAGCAGCATGTGACTAGGACCCAGGCCTGCTGAGAGATAGAAGGGCAGCCTGTGCTCAGCCAGGAGAGAGACCCCAAGGGGAGCAGGTATGGGAGGGGCTTGGAGAGTCCTTTAGAGGTCAGGGACAAGCTGGGAAGGGGCCAGGCTGAGCACTTAGGACAGTGGTTCTCTAACTTTTGTACTGGTGACCCTTTTCACATAGAAAGCCTCTGAGTGCGACCCCTCCTTATAAATTAAAAACACTTTTTATATATTTAACACCATTATAAATGCTGGAGGCAAAGTGGGGTTTGGGGTGGAGGCTGACAGCTCGCAACCCCCCTTATAATAACCTTGCAACTCCTTGAGGGGTCCTGACCCCCAGTTTGATAACCCCTGGCTTAGGACATGGACCTAGGAGGGAAAGACAGAGGCGGGTTATGTGATGGGGCAGATAGTCCAGTTGGTTTAGGCTCCAAAGGACAGACACCCACAGGTGAAGGTGATTGTCGGGGCTTATGTCCTTCTTTGATAGTGGAGAAGACTGATGCCATAAGGGGAAAGTGAGTTAACCCCAAGGTCACCCAGTGAGTTTATATCACAAATGCATACTCAGAAGGATCCAACAGAAGCATGAATTTTCCAGTCTCTTCTTCCTAGGAGTCCCAAGGGCTAAGGTAAAACCCTTGCTGTCCCTCCCCGTTCTGCTCACCTCCAAGATGTGCTGGAGTTTGTCTGTGCTGGGGGGTGCTGTCAGCAGGATCTAGAGCTTGTCATCCATGTTCTGTGGGCAGGCCTTGCTCAGAGTCTGCCAGCGGAGGGAGACCCTGGGTCAGGGTTATGGAACCTGGGGCTACAGCTGCCAGGATGACAGCTGGCTCTGCAGCCCTTGCCCAGAGCAGGTCTCTGCAGAGGGCCTGGTGCACAGCAGGGTAGGGAACAGCCCAGCTGCTAGGGACGGGACCTGGGCTTCTGGGCAGAATCCAGGAAGCAAAGCCCAGCCTGCGGAAAGAAAGGACTGCCCACAGAGGGACAACGTAATGTCCCATGGAGGGAAGAGGCTCTCCCTGCCATTTCTTAACCTCACGGGCTGTTCTCATGCTCTGCCAACCCCACCTCTCAGTAGCTCCAGCTGTCCGAGGGAGCAGGGACCAGAGGCCATCCTGCTGCTGAGACAGAGATGGAGGTTGCAGTTCTACCTGCATATGGGTGTTGTCCTTTCTCATGCCCACGGTGAATACACCATGCAAGGGAAGCTCACAGGACATGCGATTCCAGCTCCAGAGCCAGGGACAGCTTCAGCTTTCTGGAAGGAGACTGCGTCTGAGACCTTGCAGTTGGATGAGACAGGCACTAACATAGGCATGGAAGTTTGGGGAAATGGGGGAGAGGCCGATGTTGGGCAAGGAGGGCAGGGATTTGGGAAGCAAGATCTGAGGATCAAACACTGTCTAATTGTTGGTTAGGATTATCCCCACTTCAGAGAGGGGGAAAGTGAGGCACCACGTGGAAGCGGGACCCGGCCGATTGGGCTGAGCGTCTGAATAATCGCTAGAGCAAAAATATAAAAGCCATTAAGTGTCAGAAGAACATTCATCAGGGAACTGGAGAGTTTAAGGCTGGCCAGAAAATGTGCTCTGCCACCTCACTGGTTTTGGAGACAAGGGTCCCTCTCTTGGAGAGAGGACTTAGAGGATCTTTGTCT
Source organism: Lepidochelys kempii (assembly GCF_965140285.1). Taxonomy (NCBI): domain Eukaryota; kingdom Metazoa; phylum Chordata; order Testudines; family Cheloniidae; genus Lepidochelys; species Lepidochelys kempii. Next base: position 167,412,143 of record NC_136382.1, read on the forward strand.
GAGACATACAACTGTCAGTAGTTGGGAACAGAAACCCCTCTGTAATTTTGCTCACTGGCCCTGCCGCAAACTCCACCCTGCAACCATCGTGAGCCAGGCCCGGGAACGCCATTCCACTGTCACAGTTACATGGACCTGCCCATCTGCAGACACTGCAGCCGGCACACGCACTGGGGCTGGTGCTGTGACATGAGCTGGATGACCCACCCTGCTGGCCCCACATCCAGCATGCCCTCCCTGAGCAATCGGCACTGCTCCCTGCTCTTCCTACAGCAACCCCTGCAGCAGGCTTGGCCCAGCTTCTCTCTTCGTGGACCATGGAGGCTTCTCTCTTCGTGGACCATGTCCCTTTCCTCTCTGGCTCTTTTGAAAGCCAGCTGCTCCTTGTTCCTCCTTGCCCCTGTCTCCAAAAGCTCCTGCATGGTCCTCCTCCTTCTGGCCCACTGCTGGCTGCTTGTAGCACCCGCAGTCCCAGGCAGCAGGCTTGGCCCAGCAGGTGTGGAAGTGTCTTCCAATGGAATGAAACAGAGGGTGTGTTAATTGTATTGCCATGGGGAGAAGGAGAAGAATCCCCCACTTTGCTTTCTGTCTGTCCACAAGGCCATGATTTCCAACATTGCGGAATGCTTCGATATCACTCATAAGTTCTCATATACACTCCATCTCACTTCTGCCCTTGGAGGATTCACACACTCACACCCTATGCAGGTGTGTGTGTAACACTGATTTTACCTTAAATCAATACCAAAGAAATTAAGAGGCTGGATCTGGCTGATGCAGGGTAAGTTGAAGTCGTGTTCTGGGGACATTTACCAATACTGACTCTGACTTTGTTTCATGCACCATGGAAAACTTCCAAACATCACCTTCCAGGAACAGAAGGAAATCAGGATCCAAAGTAACATACTTTTGGTTAGAATGTAGTGTTCTATAGGCAGCAGAGTGGATTCTCACCAACGCTCCTCCCAAATCCAGCAACAGAAAAGCCAGGACGACACAGGGCAAAAGAATGCCTGCTGCACAAAAGAATGCCTGCTGCACAAAGCATCATCTAAAGTCACCTTCCAAGGAGTTAAGGAGAAGCCAGGATAAAAAAGGATTCAAAATTCACATTGTCACTACTGGATAGGATAATAATTTGCTACCCAAAATATGCATCTGCAGCATTAGATCGGCTTACCCAAGATAACGAAATGCCCTGCTTGCAAAAATAGCCCCTCAGGCTTTGGCTTCAGCCCTGATGACCCCATTAAAATGGGGTTGCAACCCACTTTGCAGCCCTGACCCACAGTTTGAGAACTGCTGGTCTAAAGTTACAATAGGTCACAGTGTCATATCCAGAGTAATCTGTGTAGTTTCAGAACTCGCTGTTGCATGCAACAGAATTGCACTAGTCCCATATGTGTGGAAAATCCCTTATTTGGGATTAATTTTAAAGCAGCATTTAAAGCATCTCAGTCTGATGGTGAAGGATTCATTTATGCTGTTATTACAGTATTTATAATTACCTTAGCATCTAGAAGCCCTAGTTGTGGATCAGGACCCCACTCTGCCAGGGGCTCTGCAAACAAAACAAAAAGACAGTCCCTGTCCCAGTGAGTTTACAATGTTAGGCCTACATGTAAATATTAGGTGAACATAGCTACATCACTTCGGAGTGTGGAAGAAAAGAAAAAAGATACACACACCCCTGAGTGACATTCCTATGCTGACCTAAACCCAGTGTAGTTGCAGCTATGTTAATGGAAGAATGCTTCTGTCAGCGTAACTAGGGTAGTTCAGAGATGTGGTAGTCCTACATTGATGGAAAAAACTCTTCCATTGGGCAGGCTGCATCTACACTATGGGGTTATGCCAGCATAACTACAGCACTGTAGCTAGGCCAATAGAGTCTCTCTAGCATGGACATCCCTACGTGTAAGAAGAGAGACAACAGTTGGGGAGTACACAGAGACTATCCTGGTCAGCACAATAGGCTGTGTATGTATATTCAACTTCTTAAAAGTCACATTCAAACTATGACGCTTTGACTTTTCATTAGGGCTTGAACAGTCATTCCATGCAAAGAGAATGATGACAAAGGAAGAATGGGCAGATACAAAAAGTGTTTATTTGTGTTACCAATAACAGTTTAGTATTAATACTGAAAGAGTTATCAATAATCTAACATACTTTATCAAATAAAGCTCTTTTTTATACTTCGTTTGTCTTAAATTAGACTCAAATTGACAATGAAAAGAGATTTACCAGTTTCGCTTTTGTTTATAGTCAGGCCTTGTCTACTTTGAGACAGTCACACCAATTTAAAGAAAGATGTGATTTTAGATGCATTTAATTAAACTGGTGCAAACACCCCTGTGTGGATTTATTTTGGTTTAGGTTTATTTCAGTTTATTTGGAACAAATTAGGATTAAGATAAAACAAAATAAACCTCTCAAAATGAAACCAGAGCATCCATGCAGGGAGTAAAAACTGGTTCAAGTTAAAATGGTTCAACTTTCCTGAGTAGGCAAGGCCTCTGCTTCACTACTTTGAAGTCCTTATGAATTAACACAAAACTGCTGAATTGCAAACACTGAAGGGAAACTTTTGTCATTTCAAATAAACTGCTTCTATGGACAATTTTAAAACAAAAAAAATAGAAGCTTTGTAAAGGCTGGGGGATGGAGGGAGTTTGAAAAATCTACATTTTGGCCCAATAGCTCGAACAGGATCCCTTTTTATATTAACAGCCCAACAACAAGACCCCAAGAAGAGCTCTGTGTGCTCAAAAGCTTGTCTCTTTCATCAGCAAAAGTTGGTCCAGTTAAAGATATTACCTCACCCACCTTGTCTCAACAACAAAAGTAACGGTCACATTTAAGTTTGCTGTCTGCTTAACTAAATCTGCCTGTTTTTCCCAATATTGCAGATCAGTGGCAGGGACTATGTAATATTATGGATTCTACAGTTCTGGGGGATTTACACATATGTTGCTGTGTTCTTGTGACACTCTGTACCTCGGGGAACACCCAGCACCCCCCATGTTCATCTTTATAAAATGATTATGTGGTATCCAATGCAAAGTTTGTCATGTTGGGTGTCTTTGGAAGGCTCATAATGCACTGAGCATGGTTATTATAGTGATGTTATAGTAATTGTTACAGTAATGGTATAGTAAAGTTATAGGTTATAATTTCAGTATATAGTTATGAGGCTGAAAATGTATCCTCATGGCTTAATGCAAGCCCATGCAAAAACTCCCCAAGAACAGAGAGGCAGTTCACACCTCATCAGGTCATGGATGGGACAAACCCAGTCTAGCCTCACAGAAACAATGGACACTGGCTTAGGCAGCAACAAAAGAATCTGTTAGACCCCCCCTTCCTTTGGGCAGTTTGGGACTGCAATGAAGTAATGCTCACCTGACTCTGAATGGGGGGGCGGCAAAGCCAGGAGGAAAGAAAGGACATGATAAAAGGGAGAGACATTTTGCCTTGCTCTCTCTCTTCCACCTACATCTACAGATACCACCACCATCAAGCGACTGAAGAACTGATCAAAGGAGAGAGCCTGGCTGAAGAGCTGCCAGCCTGTGGTGAGAAGCATCTAAGTTTGTAAGGACACTGAAAGTGTTAAGATCAGCTTAGAATGCGGTTTGCTTTTATTTCATTTGACCAAATCTGACTTGTTATGCTTCAACTTATAACCACTTAAATCTGCCTTTATAGTTAATAAATCTGTTTGTTTATTCTACCTGAAGCAGTGCATTTGGTTTGCAGTGTGTCAGAGACTCTCCTCGGGAAAACAAGCCTGGTACATATCAATTTATTTGTTAAATTGGTGAACTTATATAAGCTTGCAGCATCCAGCAGACATAACTGGACTCTGCAAAACGGAGGTTCCCAGGGTTGTGTCTGGGTCTGGAGATAGTGGATGGTGTCATTCGCTTGCAAGTAGCTGGAAGCAGCTTACATGCCAGAGGCTGTGCATGAACAGCCCAGGAGTGGAGGTTCTCACAGAAGAGCAGGGTAAGGCTGGCTCCCAGAGTCAAGGATTGGAGTGTCCTAGCAGATCACTGGTCCAGACAACATCAGAGGGGAATGTCACAGTTCTTCAAAAAGAAGTGTTTTTTAGCCTATTCTCTTGCAATCAGCCTTTACTGTTCTGAAAGGCCTCTATGAAATAATAGGGTTTTCAAGTTATAAACACAATTGTAAATGCTAATCTAGACACTCCACAATTGTCTGTTCTTAGGACAAACCAGTAACAAATGTATGTGTTGTACCTAGATTAACATTTACACTTAAATTTGTTAACTTGAGTTAATTGGCAATCAATTAATTCAAATTAAAACAGCTGAAAACTCTAGCATAGACAGGCCTATTGAGGAGTACCTTACTTTGTAGGAAAGAAACGTTTTAAATATCTTGAGATGGACAATTCTGCTAGAAATTATAATTGACCAGAAAAGGAAAATAATTGTTTGTGCCCTTTTTGCATTTTTATGACGTGGTCTGAGTAATTTTGGGGAGGAGGACTAGGGGGGAGGAGAGGCAGCTTACACCATTACTTTTTTAAAATGTATTTGTCTATGATTTAGCTGGAGGACTTCATGGAGGATTAGAGAACCAAAGTGGGAGCTTTCTCAGTCTCAGCTGTGAACGGGTAGAGATGTTGACATTTTTGGCAGAGAGTGTTTTTCTCCCAAGTGTTTTTTTCAAAACACAGAGTTTTCAGCAGTCTGTGTAAAAAATCCCTTCCCTTCTCTTCTCCACTACTCAAGTCTCAGTCTCTTGTTCTAGCAATGTCATAATCCCACTAGATCTCCAGACCCCCAGGGAGTCCTCCAGAAAATACAGAGAAGTCAGAACTTGATATTTCTAAGGTAAAGAACAAGCAAAATAAATCTTTCAGGCCTTCCTTCTACATCATACACAAGCAGAAAAAGTCACAAACTCAATTTTTCTCCCTTGCCATTTACCTGAAAAGATAATGAAGAGACTATTGAGTATGGGTTCTTAAATGTTACTATGTATCATACTCACAAGGGCAAGTAAACCAAACCAAAGCTAGAGATGAGGGTCTTTTCATCTACAGCTTGACTGTTGATGTACTTTAACTATTCATATTCTGATTAGGGTAAATATACAAAAACAAGGGAGGGGCAGTGCAAGCTGAATTTGTTGAACTTGACTTCCATGAGCATAGACTGTTTTGGATCTAATCCTAGCACGACAGCCTACTGTGGTCAATAAAGATGGGGCCCCTCGGATCTACCGAAATGGTGCCAAACCTATTATAGTCAAAATACCAACGAGATTTTAAAAATGAAAAAACAATACAAGATTGAAAGATTTATTTTGAAAGATCCAGTTCTCTCTTCATGCTTGTCTTCAGTGAGATGCATTTTGCCTGCCATGAGTTACACTTTGTCAAAATCTAGCACCTGTGTAGTAACAGAGGGGCAGGATTCCTCCAGACCAATGGAATGTCCCACCAACCCAATAAATTCACCAAGCTGCACAACATGGGGAGGAAATTAAATAACAATTTAGCTGCCATACTGAATGAAGGAAAAATCCATGGTCAGGCCAATTACTTAGATTGGAAGATCTTTGGGAAAGGGACCATTGTTTGTACAGCACCTAGCACAGTGGGGTCCAGTCCATAACTGGGGCTACTGTAATATAAATAATAAATAGTGAACTGGCTGCCTGCCCATTACTAGTGTTTCCACATTTGCCCCTAGAGGAAAAGACATGGCATAGCATCATCATTCAGAGAGAATTCCTGTTGACTTCAGTGAAGATAATATTTTTGACAGAAAGTATAATAGATTAGGCCCCTTGTCAATGTCTTGATATGGCAGGGAGAGGTAATCTAATCTCTCTTGGCTATTTCTAAGATGCCTATCAATGTGGTATCTAAATGTCATGATACAAACATCATCACACTGAAGATGTTCTATTCTCTCACGCAATTACAGCTGGGAATGTGTCAATATCTCCATCAAAATCAACTCACACAGCCAGCCCACTTTCCACTATAACAATTGCTGTGACCCCAAGGACTGTCCATCTGGAGCCCCTTCGGTGGTCAAGGTAATATACAGATTTACCAATAAACCTGCTGCCCCATGGATGAGTTTGTGAGGCTGGAGTTTTTATCCAGAAGTCAGAATAAAGCCTGAACCAAAACTGGCCTGAAGATCCTCCCAGTTTGGGGGAAACTTTTGCATATCCAGATCTGAATATCTCAGCTGACTCTATTCAAAGGGCTGAACCAAAACCCCAGATGTGAAAACCCCAAACTTTGAGAAGTGGCATGAGACTTTGAGAAATTCCAGATCGGAATCCACACTTTATGCCTCGAGTCCCATCTCCAGTTTCAAAGGTAGCTGGGGATGTTGATCCTTAGGGATCTGTCTGACCGAGAGGAAATATTCTGTTTAACCATTGATTTTAATCTTAGAATGCTAAGATTAAGATGATAAGATCCAAACTTGAATACTGAGGCAAAACAAGTCTATTAGCTCCCCTTTCTATCTGATAGCAATGATGCAACCTGGGGTTTTGGAAAGTCCCATCACAGGAAAGAGCTGCTTTGATCTCTTCTTAGACATCAGAGTCCCTCTTCAGCTGCCCCACTACCCACAAATGGCTCATGTGGATGATGCAGATGCTATTGTATCTTCCCACTGTTTGGTGCTCATTCCGTTTGAAAGTATTTTCTCATCTAGTGCTAGGAGCTGTGGGTGCTGGACTCTAGATTAGAGAGAGATCAATTATAGTGTTGGGCTTCAGACTGAGTGTTTCGCTGACACATGAAGTGCAAACGAACAGTTTGTTAAGACTGTGAGTGGGAACACAGCCCTTAATGAGCGTTGCTTTAGGCTGTACCATACACCGAAATGACATCCCTCCTTGTTTATCATGAAGCAGTTGGAGGTGTCCTATATGCCACCTGCACACACACAAATGTGCACAGTACCGCTGATGGTACCTAATCTATGCTGAATATGCCCATTTTCCCATTCTCAAATCCATTAACCTGTTCTTTTAGCTTCCACTCATATGCACTGAAACCAAAGATCAGCATTTTCAGTTCCTCTCCCTCCTCTACTCTCCAAATGGTAGAATCATGCAAGTTAGAGAGGGAAAAGACTTATTGGATCCAATATAGGATTGTTTTTTATTGTATATTCCCCAGCGTCTTGCCTAGCCCCATGTTAAATTACCAGATAATGGAGCTTCCATAACTTCTCTTGTGAGACTGTCCCTCACCTAACATATCACCATTAGGAAATGTTTCCTGATATTCAACCTCAGTTTTCTTTGCTTATTTCCATCAAGGATTTTGTTTCTGTCCCATTCATTTTTGCTCATTTCTGTTTACTCCTCCTGCAGAAAGGTATGATAAATGATCACACTTTGCAGTTCCGTAATGTGGTAAATTCCTGTGGGGAGTCAACACTCCATTCCATGACTGTATAATCCAGGCCAGGTTTTAGGAAGCGTTTGTGTGGGAATCTTGGGAGGCAAAAACTATTGGATGCATGAGTCCTGAACCCTAAATGAATTATCCCCTTTGCGTGGACTGTACTCCCCTCTGGGAATGATGCTTAAAGCCCAACCTCGCCACACCCTAGAATGGAAGATCCGTATTATCATCATCATCATCATCCCCATTTTACAGATCAAGAAACTGAGGCACAGAACCATTAAATGACTTGCTCAAGGTCCCTTGGGAAGTCAGTGGAAAAGCCCGTCAGATCTCTCCAAATCTTGTGCTTTCACCACCTCCCTCTTGCCATCCCTCCTCTTGCCTCTAGCAAAATCAATATAATTCTGCCTCACATCACAATAGGCTGCCATGGAAATTATTAGAGCAGGGGTTCTCAAACTGGGGGTCAGGGCCCCTCAGGAGGGTTGCAAGGTTATTACATGGGGTATCATGAGGTTATTATATGGGGGATAGTGAGCTGCCAGCCTCCACCCCAAACCCCGCTTTGCTTCCAACATTTATAATGGTGTTAAATATATAAACAAGTGTTTCTAATTTATAAGGGGGAGGGGGTTGCACTCAGAGGCTTGCTATGTGAAAGGGGTCACCAGTATAATAGTTTGAGAACCACTGGATTAGAGAGAGACAAGGGGAGTGAGGTAATATCCTAGGACTAACATGGCTACAGTTACACGGCATACACAGAAATGATTGTGATTTTGCAAATGGGCTTGTGGCTTTCAGTGGGGAATAAGCAGCAGGCCCAGATGAGGAACAAAGCTAACAGACCACTCTGGGGCTGACAGGCCGGGGATAGCTGGGTGCTGCTGACCTGGAACCAGCATCTCACTAGCACTTCCATAATGATTTATGGTTTGTTTTTAAATCAGGGGCAGCAGTGGTGATTCTTCCATCAGTGTTCGTAGGGCACTTCCCCACCCTGACATACAAACCCTAAAGCAAACTATGCACATTTATTTTCTTCTCAGGTTTTTTGCTCCATACACAGCTGTTAATTTCCCTGTGCAACACTTTCATCACTCAGATGATCTATGCTTGCAAAGCCAGCTGCTCCCCATTTCCCTAATGGGCAGTGTAAATTCCACTAAGGGGCTCCAGAGCAACATAAGCGGCAAGCATTTAGGAAGGGCACCAAGATGTTAACAGACATCCCAGTTAACGGTCAACCCACAGCAGAAGTCCCTGGCGCTTTTAAAAGAACCCTATATTCACAAATGTATATGCAGCTTGTGCTGAAGTGGGGATTTTCCCTTATGTTGTATGTGAGTCTTACTGTTGAGCCTATGTGAGTTTTACTGCTTTGCATGAATAATGTGTGCCTCAGTTTCCATGTGTGCACCAATACCTCAGTGGTGGGAATAGGGGTGTGTGACTTTGGCTGAGACCTCTGGGGCAGGTGAGGCTGTTCCAGCTGTCTGCATGTATGCTATGACCAGTGCCCTTCATAACCTGAGACCCAGGAGGGGGATGCAACCAGGGGACGACCAGGTGACTGTTTGCCTGGGAAGTGAGACAAAGACAAGGAGGAGGAGAAATGGGGGTCGTTGGAACCTGGCAGTCAGCTTGGGGGAACTGGAAGAGGAGGACTCCAGGCCGCCTGCCCCAGGACTCCCCTAGATGGACTTGGCTGAAAGTCACTGATTTCTGTGCTAAAAAGTTCTGTTCTATGCTGTGTTCCTGTCGACGAATAAACCTTTGGTTTTATGCTGGCTGAGAGTCACGTCTGACTGTGGAGTAGGGGTGCAGGGCCCTCTGGCTTACCCAGGAGCCCTGCCCAGGCAGATTCGCTGCGGGAAGCGCACGGTGTGGAAGGGGATGCTGAATGCTCTGAGGTCAGGCCCAGGAAGGTCGAAGCTGTGTAAGCTTCTTGCCCTGGAGACAGTCTGCTCAGAGAGAGGAGGCTCCCCCAGAGTCCTGACTGGCTTCATACAGAGTAGTTCCAGAGCATCGCCCGGTAACTCCATGACACAGCTAAGGAGCAACCACAACCCACTGGGAGTCAGCACAGAACGAAGGGTGGTCTTGTGGTTAAGGCATTAGAACAAGAGTCAGGAGAGCAGGGGCCAGTTCCTTGTTCTCCTGCAGATGGCCTGTGTGACCTGAGACAAAACATTTAACTGTTCTGTGCCTCAGTTCCCTATCCATAAAATGGCCATGCAAATACTCCCCTGCCTCTTGTGAGGATACTTACATTAACAGCTATGAGGTGCTCGGATACGGTGGTATTGTTTAAGGGTGTTGATAGAACAGTGAGGCAAATTTTAAAAATTGGGGTTGTTGCGGGACCAGGAGTGAGAACAAATGAGTCCTGCAGTTGCACTGAGCAGAAAATGAAGACGAATCAGAAAAATCGACAGGACATGCCCCAGGGTTGCACCTACATTGCTGAGTAACAGGAGACAGGTCTGATTTTCAAAAGCTCAGGCACTCACCGAGCATGCGCGTTTGCATGGCATTTACCATGATTGTGCACACAATTCACATTTCTGAAAGTGCAAATGGCCAGCTAGATGCAGAAATACCCACTGTGCATGTACAGTCACAGCAAGTGCATATATAAACGCACACCTAATCTTAAGAGCTGTTGCACTGCTGCAATCATTTTTAAACTGACTTTTGATTCTCTGTTAAAACACTTTCTAAAGTATTTCTTTATTCCTCCCTAAAGTATTTCTGCACATTGTCTCTTGCTGTTCTCTGTGACCCCAACAGTTTTATAAGGCTTTTTACCCAACAGAGCATGGAGGGTATGGGGTACCATATAGCACTGCTCCCCGTGTGCTATTGATTGCCCACTTTGATTTTCAACAGACACAGCTGTGTTAACAGTACGTGTTAGCTGTCTTGACCTCACTGTTGGGTCAAGCGTTTGATTGGTCTTTGGTAAAATTAGGGAATAGGAGGATGGCTGGTTGTTAGCAGAGGTTTCATTATGCTTTTGATTTTGTAATTAACTATTTTATGAATGCATGCCACCCTGTACAGCTATACATTTCTAAAGCTAAAATGAATAATATTGTTATCCTGCAATCTAATTCTGAATGCCGGGAGATTGCTGCAAAGCTGTTTTCTTGACCACAGCAGCTACTTTGATCATAAAATCATAGAAGTGAGTTTTACCTTCATTATTTTAATTCCCAACTAATTTAAGTGTGATACAAAAAAGAGCCTTCCGTATAATCACAAAGCCAACCGAGGGTTTAGATTTGAAAGGTTGGATTTAAAATCTTACCTGCAGTACCACAGTAGCAGCATGATATTAACATTCGTATCTTGTCCAAAAAGAATCATATTCTCAGGATATCATATAAACGCAAGGGAATGCTATGAATTGTCAAAGTATCATAATATTGTTTGCAGTATTGTAGCCATGTTGAGATAGATACAGATTAGATATATATCTTATAATATTATACTTTCCAGTTAGAATCTGTTCATGAATTTGAATATTTCTACTAATAAATTCAGTCCTATCATATATCAGACCCATAGTGCCCTACCCTACTTTGCATATATGAAGGCCACAGCAGCCGTGGGAACACTTGTGGACATTATTCCTGTTATCAATGGCTTGCAAACAGTCCTTTGGACTGCTAGGTGCAAGTGCATGAACTGAACGGTGGAGGGCTCCCTCTGTCTAGGTTTCGCATGAAGATGTTCAGCTGGTGGAGGACTCAAATGAAATGCAGTTGTATGGTCCTAACATTCCTAAGAAAACCCTGTTAATACTTGGTAAGGAAGGTAGCTTTATTAGAGTCCGTGTGGGTCTCACCCACTGAATTCCTTTCTCCCCCCTCCCAGTAACTGGACATTTTCAGTTAAGAAAAGATGTCGGGGTTTCTGTTTTCCACAAATCCTCTTTCATCCTCCCTAACCTCCTCCCTTATTATTATGATTATTTGTATTACTACAGCACCCAGGAGCCCCGTCATGGGCCAGGACCCCACTGTGCTGGGCGCTGCACAAACACAGAATTAAAAGATGGTCCCTGCCCCAAGGAGCTTGCAATGCAAGTATAAGAGACAAGAGAGAGATACAGACGGACAGATGGGGAAGTACAAAGAAACACTGAAATCATTGATAGTGTCTCTCTCCTGTCTGGTAATTTACACAGTTACAGAGGCTTACAGTGCAAATGCTCAAATATTACCTTACAATATGGGATACAAATGATGTAAGTGAAATGAATGCGTGCAGCAATTTACAAGCATTCCATAAAGTCTAATCACTAAACACATTCTTATCATTCTAATACCGGTTTTAACAATACTAACTCCCAGGTGAACCAGACTGGTTCCAGCTATATGTGTCAGGGTGCAGTGGCAACATGGGGACTTTGGCATGAGCTGGCACCTGGTCTGCCAGAATCATACAGTATCCCCCAGTCTCCCCCCACCAGGGGCTCTCTGTGATCCCCTTCCCCTATACCATTCTCCCCCAACTTCTCTCTGCCAGGGGTTCTATGTACCCCTTATTCCTCTCTTCCCATACCGAGGACCCCATTCTCTTTGATTGGTTATAGCTGTGTGCATTCCCAATCCCACACCCTCCACTTCCCTCCCCCCCATACTAGGGGCTCTGTGTACCTCCATCCCTCCTCCACCCATACCAAGGTCCTACAATCCCCTGGCCAAGTGTTTTATGTGCCCTCTGTTACCCCCTCCCCCCAGCAGGGTCCCCCCACTTCCTGCCCATCTTAGGGGCTGTGTGATGCCTCCATTTCCCCTCCCTCGACACTCATATTTCCCCATATTCCCCCCCATGCCAGGAGCTCTCTATAACCCCCTCTCCCCCAGCACTTGCTAGGGCCTCTGTATGCCCCATTTATGCCTCCCCTCATACCAGAGTTCTCCATTTCTCCCCCATGACAGTGGCTCTGTGTGCACCTGCTTCCCCTATTCTCCCCAGCCCCACCAAACCATTATGATTTGTTTTCTTTCAGTCTAGGAGATTAGTCATTCAGGGTGCCACACGGTGTTAAGCTCTGGTGGGAAGATGAGCAGAGATGAGATAGGGGGCTTGTTATGCTGGAAGGCATTAATGGCTGCCATTAATCAGTTCTTTGATCTACAGCCCATCACAGACATGATTGAAGCTGTGGGTCTGCTAAACACACGGGGGTTCCATATGTTCCCCATTCCCCTCCTTTTTTTTTCTTCCAGTTTTCCCCAAAATCAATAGGGTTCCATTAAGCGATGCCTAGAACATTCCCTGAAAATTTGGAATTGCTCAGATGCGGTGTTCAGAGGTGTAACCGGCTTCCTCAGTCCTGTTTCTGTATCAGTCAATAAACCACTCAGAGATCCTTGTGCTGGTTCACCACTCTGAGCAGTTTATTTATAATTGAGTCCCACTGCCTGCTTTCCTCCCTTTCATTTCCTTCCTGTGCCAATTTGTGAGCTCTGGCTAATGGCTTAATTAGCCTTTCTTCCCTGCCCCACCCACAAATTAGGCACAGGTCTGCCTCATCAGCTCCAATCTGCTATGCTATGCCTGATTGGAGGGGCTGTGAACAGAGTGCTGACTCAGGGTTTCCTACCTAGCACTCTGGCACAAGAGGTTATCATGTATTTGACAGATACACAGAAATACTGTCCAGTGGAGTGTAAGGCCTTCACAAGCTTGGCCAACCAACTGTAAAATGATCCTGACCAGTATCTCTTTCATCTTATTCAGTTTGCTAAACAGTTTGCTGTTAAGAATTAAAATCCTATCCCTACTGAGAACAGAGAAGGTCACTACCAGCAGCCTTAGAGTGCTTAGAGCAGTGGTCCCCAAACTTTTGAGGGCCGTGCCCCCCACATCCCTGTCCACACACATCTGTCCCCCCAGACCGGGCCAGGAGTTGGGCCACGGCTCGGGGCGGGGGGATGTAACGTGGCCAGGGCTAAGGGGGCCAAGGCTGAGTCCACAGCTTGGGCTGGGGCAGGAGCCGCGGCCAGGGTCCAAGGCTGGAGACGGGGGCAGGAGTGGAGCCGCAGCTGGGCTATGGTGGAGATTGGCAGCTGGGCCCACGGCCACGTGCAGCTCCATGCCCGGCCACGGCTGGAGGCAGAGCCAGGAGGTGAGCCACGCCGCGGCTGGGGATGGGGCTAGGGGCAGGGCCGGGAGCCAGGGATGCAGCTGTGGGCAGGACTGGAGCAGAACTCGGGGTGGGGGGGTAGGCAGGGGCTGGATGGCGCTCCCACTCCACCCCACATGGGGGCTGGCCCGCCCCTCCCCCCAAAGTTTCCAGGGACATGCCCCACAGTTTGGGGACCTCTGGTTTAGGGAAACAAGGCAGCATTTTCAAACTTGGGTGCCCAAAGTGAAGCACCTAAACCCATGGTTAGGCCCCTCAATGGGCAGCCTGCTTTTCAGAGACACTTGAGCACCCTCACCTCTTGACATAAGAACATAAGATCGGCCATACTGGGTCAGACCAAAGGTATCTGTCTTCTGAAAGTGGCCAACGCCAGGTGCCCCAGAGGGAATGAACAGAACAGGCAGTCATTAAGTGATCCATTTCCTGTCACCCATTCCCAGCTTCTGGAAAACAGGCTTGGGACACCATCCCTGCCCATCCTGACTAATAGCCATTGATGGACCTATCCTCCATGAATTGATCTTGTTCTTTTTTGAACCGTGGTATAGTCTTGGCCTTCACAACATCCTCCGGCAAAGAGTTCCACAGGTTGACCTCACCAGTAGCTTTTGCTGCTCAGCACTTCTTAACACTTGGCATATTTATTTGGACAGATCACAGAAAACAATGGGCTAAATCCTTGAACACAATGCTGCTGAAGATCAGGGAATTGCGAAGGTGACCTTTGCACTCTCCTATTTTGCTGGGATTTCCTGCCCCCTGCCACAATTAAGAGCAGCCATCAGAACCTGAAACATTATCCTGAACAATGGCTCACCCTCCCTTGGAATAATGGGTCCAGCTGTAGTTGGCTCTCCTAGAAAAAGATTTAATCAAAGGGCAAAGATGACGGTTAGCAGTTCAGAGGGACTTGTATTTGATGAGAGAAAGCAAAGGCCAAGATTATTTAGCCCAGCAAATGGAGGGGGGGGGGGCAGGGAGAAGGCAGGACCAATGGAAGTTACCAGGAGGAGAACGAGAGAGATCAGTGGACAAGGAGGGTTTTAAATGAAGGAACACACAGGAAGATGGGCCAGAAAGAGGAAGCATGTTGCAGGAAAGAGTGAGCAAGGTCACAGAAGCTGGGAAGAGGCTCCATAAGAGAGAGCTCAGCCAGGGTGCAACAGCCAGCATGAAGAGGGGACACCCTGCCCTCCTGGACCCAGATGGTCCCCCCAGGACTCACAAGGAAAGGGCGATAGAAAGCAGGAGACATTTGTGCTTTCATACATTTGTTTTCTAGAATCTGTACTCTCCTGTGCTGAACAGGATTAAATTGAAGAGCATAAAGATGTCAGACTGGGAAAAGCTTGGGTGTACATGTATATATGCTTCTCTGCTGTGTGTGAAGCTTCACACCTTTTGGGTGGAGTTCTGGAAAAGGGTGTATGGTAAGTACTAGGGACCTGAAGGGTCAGCACTGAGCCCAGGTTATTACATTTTAGGTGTTAAATTCAATACTATAACTACACATTATAAAATACAACAATTAAAAAACGTAATACATTAAAAGCATACAAAGACAAATCTAGGGAACCAACACAGGGGGCAATGGCCATGAGAAATTAAGGGAAATGCAAATGAAGAACCACCCATGGCCACACAAAAAGCCCATCTCCACTAATACACCCATATGGATCATACTAAAAAAAATACCTAGAGGAAAAATTAGGGGGTTCTGAAACCGGGTAATTTGACTGAAACATATGCTGAAGTGAGTACCACACTGCAATGAAGCCTAGTACTATAATAAAGGCCAATTGCCTTATAACCTACTGCCTTGTGTACATGGGGACACTCAGGAAAGTTCAGCTAAAGGCATGAAGTCAACACGCATAATTTATAGCGCATTAAACCAGTGTGGACGCACTCATTCGGGAGTAAAGTAGCCTTAGTTTGCTGGAGCTTAATCCTACAGTGAACTAAGGCTGCTTTACTTTTGAATGAGAGCGGCCACACAGCGGTTTAAGAAGCTTTAACTAAAGTGCATTGACCACAGCTTTAGCTGACTTGTCTGCACAGGGACACTCAGGAAAGTTAAGACAAGCCCTAAAATGCAATAATGGAATCCCTAGAAATTGGATGATATTTGAATGAAGTCATGGAAAAAGTGGCACTGAGGCAGTGAAATTCAGCTACTTAATAAAGCTTTTGATAATCAATCTGTTAAGTGTGATACTCAGTAATTATAACTATAGCTTTCTCTGATAATGTCAGCAGTGGCACTGGTTGAAGGGAATGCAGATTCCGGTGAATAAAGACAAAATGATATGGCCCTGGGGGAAGGCTGCAATCCAGCTTGAGAAGATCCTGTTCTTGTAGCGCTTGTAAAGTTCACGGACTCTGAGTAAAGGATGCCAGAGAGTAAGGATACGCCTACACTTAAAACGCTGCAGCTGTGCCAATGTAGCACTTCAATTCAGACACTGCCTACACTGACAAGAAGGGCTCTCCCATTGGTGTAGGTCGGGATCAGCAACCTTTCTGAAGTGGTGTGCCGAGTCTTCATTTATTCACTCTAATTTAAGGTTTCACGTGCCAGTAATGCATTTTAATGTTTTTAGAAGGTCTCTTTCTATAAGTCTAGAATATAACACTAAACTATTGTTGTATGTAAAGTAAATAAGGTTTTTAAAATGTTAAGAAGCTTCATTTAAAATTAAATTAAAATGCAGAGCCCCACGGACCGGTGGCCAGGACCTGGGAAGCGTGAGTGCCATTGCAAATCAGCTCATGTGCCATAGGTTGCCTACCCTTGGTGTAGGTAATCCACCTCCCAGAGAGGTGGTAGCTAAGGCCATGTCTATACTACAAAATTATGTTGATGTAACTTACATCAGCATACAGCCACCGCAGTTATTAAATCGCTTGTGTGTGCGCACACCTGGCAATGCGCATCGTCACCAGGAGTGCTTGCATTAATTCTATTATCAGTGTGGGGCATTGTGGGATGGCTCCTGGAGGCCAGTAAAAGTCAACATAAGCAACACAGTGTTTACACTGACACTGTGTTGTCCTAATTACATCGACTGTGACTCTACACCACTCAAGGAGGTGGTGTTACCGAATTGGCATAGAGAGACACTTATGTCAGCGGGAGCCAAATTTAATTGAAGACACTTCCACAGCTAGGTTGACCCAAGGCAGCTTACATCGACCTAACCCCGTAGTGTAGACTAGTTCTAAGTTGACGGAAGAATTCTGTAGCGCTGCCTACACTGGGGGATAGATTGGTATAGCTACGTCTCTCAGGGGTTTGAAATTTCACACTACACTACAAAATTAGGTCAAATTTATAGAAGTCTATTTTTTAGAAATCAATTTTATACAGTCGATTGTGTGTGTCCCCACTTAAGACCATTAAGTTGGCGGAGTGCGTCCACAGTACCAAGGCTAGCGTCGACTTCCGGAGTGTTGCACTGTGGGTAGCTATCCCACAGTTCCCGCACTCTCCGCCACCCATTGGAATTCTGGGTTGAGATCCCAATGCCTGATGAGACAAAAAACATTATCGTGGGTGGTTCTGGGTACATGTTGTCAGGCCACCCCTCCCTCCCTGAAAGCAACAGCAGACAGTCGTTTCGCGCCTTTTTTTCCTGGGTTACCCATGCAGACGCTATACCAGAGCAAGCATGGAGCCCACTCAGCTCACCGTCACAGTCCGTCTCCTGGGTGCTGGCAGATGCGGGACTGCATTGCTACACAGCAGCAGCTCATTGCCTTGTGGCAGCAGATGGTGCATTACAACTGGTAGCTGTCCTCGTCATCTCCTGGGTGCTCTTGGCTGGTCTTGGTGAGGTTGGTCAGGGCGCCTGTGCGGACATGGGTACTCCTGGCAGACCTCGGTGAGGTCTGTCAGGGGTGCCTGGACATAAATGGGAGTGACTCAGGTCATTCTCTTCTTTAAGTTTTGTCTAATGGAGATTCAGTCCTGCCTGGAATATCGGCAGAGGAATAGCTCAGTGGTTTGAGCATTGGCCTACTAAACCCAGGGCTGTGAGCTCAATCCTTGAGGGGGCCATTCTGCCTCAGGCTGCTCTAGCTTGCACTGCAAGCACCCAGGAGATGATGACAGCTAGCAGTTGTACTGCACCATCTGCTGCCAGCCTACCCCTTACTCCTCCCTCTGTGAAAGCAACGGTCGACAATTGTTTTGTGCCTTTTTCCATGAAGGCGCATTATTGCTGTCAGCATCATCATTCACCCGCCGCTTCTGCTGCCACTCTGCTCTCCTGCTGACGCCGTACCACAGCAAGCATGGAGCCCGCTCAGATCACCGCGGCAGTTATGACCATTCTAAACACCATGTGCATTATCCAGCAGTATATGCAGAACCAGAACCTGCAAAAGCAGGCGAGTAGGCAACGGCAGCGCAGTGAGGAGAGTGATGAGAACATGGACACAGATTTCTCTCAAAGTATGGGCCCCAGCAATGTGGACATCATGGTGGCAATGAGGCAGGCTCATGCTATGGAACGCCGAGTCTGGGCCCGGGAAACAAGCCCAGACTGGTGGGACCGCAGAGTGTTGTGGGCCTGGGACGATTCCCAATGGCTGGAAAACTTTTGCATGCATAAGGGCACTTTCATGGAACTTTGTGACTTGCTTTCCCCTGCCCTGAAGCACCAGAATACCAAGATGAGAGCAGCCCTCACAGTTCACAAGCGAGTGGCAATAGCCCTCTGGAAGCTTGCAACGCCAGACAGCTACCGGTCAGTTAGGAATCTATTTGGCATGGGCAAATCTACTGCAGGGGCTGCTGTAATCCAAGGAGCCAATGTGATCACTGAGCTGCTGCTACCAAGGATAGTGACTCTGGGAAATGTGGTCATAGTGGATGGCTTTGCTGCAAGAGGATTCCCTAACTGTGGTGGGGCGATAGATGGAGCGCATATCCCTATCTTGGGACCGGAGCACCAAGGCAGCGAGTACATAAACCACAAGGGGTACTTTTCAATGGTGCTGCAAGCACTGGTGGATCACAAGGGACCTTTCACCAACATCAGCGTGGGATGGCCGGGAAAGGTACATGACGCTCGCATCTTCAGGAACTCTGGTCTGTATGAACAGCTGCAGCAGGGGACTTTCTTCCCAGACTAGAAAATAACCACTGGGGATGTTGAAATGCCTACAGTTATCCTTGGGGACCCAACCTACCCCTTAATGCCATGGCTCATGAAGCCATACACCAGCACCCTGGACAGTAGTCAGGAGCTGTTCAACTATACGCTGAGCAAGTGCAGAATGGTGGCAGAATGTGCATTTGGATGTTTAAAAGCGCACTGGTGCAGTTTACTGACCTCAGCGAAACCAATATTCCCACTGTTATTACTGCTTGCTGTGCGCTCCACAATATCTGTGAGAGTAAGGGGGAGATATTTTTGGCGGGGTGGGAGGTTGAGGCAAATTGCCTAGCCACTGATTACGCGCAGTGACAGCAGGGCGGTTAGAAGAGTACAGGAGGGCACGGTGCACATCAGAGAAGCTTTGAAAACCAGTTTCATGACTGGCCAGGCTATGGTATGAAAGTTGTTTGTTTCTCCTTGATGAAAACCCCCGCCCCTTGGTTCACTCTACTTCCCTGTAAGCGAACCACCTTCCCCTCCCCCCCTTTGATCACCGCTGGCAGAGGCAATAAAGTCATTGTTGCTTCACATTCATGCATTCTTTATTAATTCATCACACAAATAGGAAGAACTGCCAAGGTAGCCCGGGAGGGGTGGGGGAGGAGGGAAGGACAAGGCCACACAGCACTTTAAAACTTATTAAATGCCAGCTTTCTGTTTCTTGGACAGTCCTCTGGGATGGAGTGGTTGGGTGCCCAGAGCCCCCCCCCACTCCATTCTTGGGCGTCTGGGTGTGGAGGCTATGGAACTTGGGGAGGAGGGCGGTTGGTTACACAGGGGCTGTAGCAGAGGTCTGTGCTCATGCTGCCTTTCCTGCACCTCAACCATATGCCGGAGCATAACAGTTTGATCTTTCAGTAGCCTCAGCATTGACTCCTGCCTTCTGTCAGCAAGCTGACGCCACCTATCATCTTCAACCCGCCATCTGTCCTCGCGTTCATATTGTGCTTTCCTGGACTCTAAAATGGTCTGCCTCCACGCATTCTGCTGGGCTCTTTCAGTGTGGGAGGACTGCATGAACTCAGAGAATATTTCATCACGAGTGCGTTTTTTTCACCTTCTAATCTTCGCTAGCCTCTGGGAAGGAGATGACAGTGTGAGCATTGAAACATTTGCAGCTGCGGGAGCAAAAAAAAAATAAAAAATGGGAGAGTAGTAGCTGAAAAGACACATTTTAGAGGACAATAGGTAGACTCTTTCAGGGTGAACCTTGTTGTTAACATTACATAGCATGTGTGCATTCGGTACAAGGTTGAATTTTACCTCTTTTTTGAGAGTCTGCCAGTTTGGTGTGAGAGATCACACACACAGGGACGGCGGGCAAGAAAATTCAGCTTGCAGGCAGACATGGTAAGCCACAGTCTTTTGGCTTCTTTAACCTTCATAACATGTGGGAATGGTTTCAAACAGCAGCGCCCTCATTTCCCATACCAAATAGCTGTTGGGTTGGCCATTTAAAAGAAGGGGCTGCGGTTTTCAGGTTAATGTGCAGCACAAACCCAACTAAACCCCCCCACAACACACCCAATTCTCTGGGATGATCACTTCACTCCTCCCCCCACCAAGTGGCTAACAGCGGGGAACATTTCTGTTCAGCCACAGGCAAACAGCCCAGCAGGAACAACCACCTCTGAATGCCCCTTATTAAAATTACCCTATTTCAACTAGGTGACCATGAATGATATCACTCTCCTGAAGATAACACAGAGAGATAAAGAATGGATGTTGCTTAAATGCCAGCAAACACTGGGACCATACGCTGCCATGCTTTGTTATGCAATGACTCCAGACTACGTGCTACTGGCCTGGCGCGGTAAAGCGTCCTACCATGGAGGACGGAATAAGGCTGCCCTCCCCAGGAACCTTTTGCAAAGGCTTTGGGAGTACATCCAGGAGAGCTTTATGGAGATGTCCCTGGAGGACTTCCGCTCCATCCCCAGACACATTAAGAGACTTTTCCAGTAGCTGTACTGGCCACAAATGAATCATTAAACACGCTTGCTTTTAAACCATGTATTATATTTACAAAGGTACACTCACCACAGGTCTCTTCTCTGCCTGGCGGGTCCGGGAGCCCGCCTTGGGTTTGTTCAGGGGGTACTGGCTCCAGGTCCAGGGTGAAAAACAGTTCCTGGCTCTCGGGAAAAACAGTTTCTCCGCTTGCTTGCTCATCCCCATAATGCACATCCCTGTTGCGTGATAATCCATTGATGGAATCAAAGCACAGGGGTTGGGTAGTGGTGACTGCACCCCCTAGAATGGCATGCAGCTCATCATAGAAGATGCAGACGTTTGCCCCTCTGGTTTTTTGGTAGGCTTGCCTGAGCTCCTTAAGTTTCACGCGGCACTGCTGTGGGTCCCTGTTATAGCCTCTCTCCTTCATGCCCTTGGAAATTTTTTCAAATGTTTGGGCATTTCGTCTTTTGGAACGGAGTTCTGATAGCACGGATTCATCTCCCCATACAGCAATCAGATCCCGTACCTCCTGTTCGGTCCATGCTGGAGCTCTTTTGCGATTCTGGGACTCCATCATGGTCACCTCTGCTGAGGAGATCTGCACTCACCTGTGGCTTGCCACGCTGGCCAAACAGGAAATGAGATTCAAAAGTTTGCGGGCTGTTGCGGTTCAAATACAAGACAGCAAGGCTTTAAGCAAGCAAGCAGGCTGGTCCGCTGACGGGCTGGTCCGCCTGTCAGCTTTTCACCCTCTCTTTTATTTCTCTCTCTCCCCCTGTGCATTACATACTCCAACAGATAAAAGGAATACACTGGCTTTGTATAATATTCTTATTTACCAATTTCTATCTACCGCATTCCTTGCTCTCAGGCCTTGAGCCCAGTCCTGGGAGGCTTCCCACGGTTCATGTCATCTGGGCGAGATTCCAAGGTTCATGCCCTTGAGAGGAGCCGTGTGTGCACTGCTCCTACACAACACTCCGGGTGTGCCCTGAATGTTGCCAAGTGCATGAGGATGCTGCACCCCTCCTTTTTTGTTTATTTGTGCTCGGCCATCTCATGGTAGCCATCAATTCGCTTTTGCAAGCCAATTAACTCCCGGACAGACAAGGTCATAACTCATGGAGCCTGCCAGGGCGGGTCTCGACAAAGCCTTAACAAAAAGGAAATACATTGCACACAGCAACAGCAAAAAATAAGCCCAAGAAGGTAAAGTGTAGTTGGCCGGGCCCCAATTAGCCATGCAGAGTACTGGGAAGAGAGGTTCGCGTAAGCAGCGAGCATTGTCTCATTCCCTATTTCCTCAGGGTGATGACATACTGGAATAAGGCACGTACCTAACAATTCTTCAGCTGCTACAAAATCAGATAAACAAAAGTGGGTAACATTTGCTATTGAAGCCAATCTTTCCCATAGGTTATGTGTCATTCAGGCCCGTAACGGAGGAGGCGCTCCCGAGTCAACCCCTACAGGAAATAGCAGGCACATAAGGCACGCAATCAATACAGAATTAGCAGTGATTTGGGCAAGAATGGCCACAAACAGAGTCTCAGGAGTCTCTGGCTGTTGGTTTGCTGCCAGTCTTCGTTGAGCCGCGGCGACCAATGCTTTCACTGCTCCCCATGTCACGGGCTGGCTTGGGACACTACGTCTCCTCCGTCCCGCCATTGTTGACCTGGGAGGCACCACGTTCTCCTCCAAGGTCAGCTGAAACTCCGGTATGGGGTTCGACAGCCCCTGGTGCCACGCCATGCTGTTTGAGTGCCGGTCGCACACACCGGGCCGGAACCCACAACGGTCCTGCAGGGGGAGACACAGCAGCATATCCCCGCCCCCAAGTAATTAAAGGTACTGGGCCCAACCATTGCGGATCGGGCAGCTGACGGTAATAGACACGCGGTCTTTCCAGTACCTCGGACTTATGAAAATGCCAATCCGCGGGGGTCTGCTGATCTGTATTCAATGTTAAATTATTTAAAGTAAACAAAAGGACATGCAATTGTTGCTGAATGTCTCCTAAGGTTCGGAGACGCAGCTCCCCTTGTTTTAATTGTTTGTCAAGCAAGGTTTTTAGCGTGCGATTTGCACGTTCAACAATAGCTTGGCCTGTGGAATTATAAGGGATCCCATGTTTGAGACGGACGTCCCATTGGGCACAAAAGGTGGAGAGGGCAGTGGAGCAATAGGCTGGGGCATTATCCCTTTTTATCTGGCTCGGGCGACCCATAACAGCAAAACAGGCTAGCAAATGGTGAATAACTTTGGGAGTGGCTTCTCCACGCTGTGGGGTCGCCCAGAGGAATCCCGAATAGGTATCAATGGAAACATATAAAAACGAATAGGGGCGGAATTGTGGCACGTGAGTGACATCCATTTGCCACAGCTGATTCGCTGCGGTACCTCTGGGGTTAACGGCATAAGAAAAGGTAGGGGCAGCAGCGGCACAGTGGGGGCAGGAACGAACAATAGAACGTGCATGATCAGCAGGAATGTGAAATGGTTGGGCCAAAACAGAGGCAGACTGATGAAAAAAGGAATGGCTTTCAATGGGGTCAGAAAAGAGGGAATTTACCTGACCACGTAATGCGCGATCGGCGCACGCATTGCCTTCAGTAAGTAGCCCAGGCAGAGGGGTATGACTGCGAATATGAGCAACAAAATAAGGGAAATTACGAGTGGTGATGAGATACTGTAAGGACAAAAACAGGCGAAGAAGGTCCGCATCGACCTGAGGGGTAATGAGGGCAAGGGGTAAATGATCAATTACCTGATAAACATAATGCGTGTCCACGATTAAATTAAAGGGACAATCAGCAAAAAATTAAAAGGCCAAAACAACAGCAGCTAGTTCCGAGCGCTGTGCGGAACGCTGAGGCAGCGTAAAACGAGAATGCCAACGAGGGGGGTCACCTAATTGATAGGTGACAACACCGCGATGTGGAGAGCCATCAGTAAAAAGAGTGATAGTTGAAACAATAGGTCGAGAGCAGCTAAGACGATGTACGATTAGTGGCACCTTTTGTGTAATCACCAACTGAGGATCTTTTGGGGGATTATAAGAAATCTCTCCCACATAATCACAAAGAGCAACCTGCCAGGCCAAGGAGGTGTGATACAAGGAATCAAATTCACTACGTAATAAGGGGGAAACAATGGCAACTAAATCAGTGCCCGTGAGTTGCACTGCATGGTGGCGGGCTTTACAAACAAGGTCGGACAGGGCGTCTAAATAAGGATAAATGTTCCGAGGAGGAGTGGAAGACAAATATATCCACTCTATGATAGAGACGGCTGTGTCTGTACGAGGTACAGACAGAGCCGCAGTAGGCGTATGAGGGGTGGCAAGGAGAACCAACCACAGGGGACGAATCTCAGTAAGTCTATCCACAAACTGCTGACTCAACACTGCATTGATCTGTCGAATGCAGGCAATGTGCTCCTCAGTGATGGCAATAACTGCGCCCGGTGCCCGAGCTCCATGTAGGAGCTCGAACAACAGCTGCAGCATCGATGTGGGGAGACAGAAGTAGGGTCGAATCCAATTTAAATGGCCCAAAATTTGTTGTGATTTAACAAGGGTTAGGGGTTGGGGTAGAACCACTTCCGGGCGAACAGGGGCAGCATAGGTTTGTAAAACCTTATGCCCGAGATATTGGTACGGATAAGAGCGTTGGATTTTTTCTGGTGCCACTAACAGGCCATTTTGGCCAAGAATCTGAGACAAATATTCAAGCTGTTGTGCCGTGACCTGGGGACCACTAAGCAAAATGTCATCCATATAATGGTAGACCTTTAGTGTGGGGTATCAGGCACGAAAAGGGGCGAGGGCCCGATCCACAAAAAGTTGACACAAGGTTGGACTATTTTGCATTCCCTGGGGCAAGACCTTCCACTGATACCTGTGAGAGGGTTGCTGATTATTATATTCTGGCACCGTAAACGTGAATTTTTCACGATCTCGTGGGCAAAGGAGGATGGTGAAGAAACAATCTTTTAAATCTAACACACAAAGCTGATCGGTTTGAGGAATTAAATTCGGGTTTGGCAACCCAAACTGCCAGGGGCCCATGGGTTGGATGCGTTTATTTATTTCCCTTAAATCGTGGAACAGCTGCCATGCACCAGATTTTTTCTTAATAACGAACACCGGGGTGTTCCAAGGACTAGTGGAGCTCTCCAAGCGCTGCGCATGCAAATGTTGGTGCACAAGTGAATGAAGCGCTTTCAGCTTTTCTAGGGGGAGGGGCCACTGGTCAATCCGTACGGGCTCTAAGGATTGCCATACCAATGGTAATGCAGGGGGCAAGGTGGGTGGGGGAGGGTTTTGGGCCATTATATATTAATATCGAGGGTGGTGTCCAGCTTTGTAAGTAAGTCACGGCCCCAAATATTGAGGTGGACAGGGAGCACAAAAGGGCGGATCGTAGCAAGGGCACGGCATCCTGGTTTAGAGACCGTGACCCAAGACAAACTTTGGCGCCCGGGTTTGCTACCCCCGATCCCCCACAACTCTTTAGAAGGAACTGTTGGCCAACTGACCGGCCAGTCCTGATCACGAATCACCGTAACGTCAGCTCCAGTGTCCACCAGCCCTGTAAAAGGAAAATTATTTAAAAGAAGTGTTAACTGAGGTTTCGAGGGGCGGAGCGACATTGTTAGAGCAACAAGTTGAGAGGACGTGTCGTGAGGCGGCGACTGAGACAGCTTTGATCCAAAGCCACCTCCGCCCCGGGCTCAATCCTCTGCGGCTGGCACCTGATAGGGGACTAAAGTCAATTGTGCAATTGACCATCCACATGGGAGCGACTGTGGAAGATGGGTCCACACCTGAACCTTAACGCCGGTGTAATCGGCATCAATGACCCTTGGGATGACCAAAAAAACCCTGTTTCCCAGCATGTGAGTGAGGGAGAACCAGACCCACAAATCCGGCAGGGAGAGGTCTCGTCACCTGTGTAAAAGGTATGGCGCAAACCTCCCCCGGCAACTGAAAATCAGCGTCCTCCTGCATAATCAAATCAAGCCCAGCACTTCCGGCAGTCGCCGCCCTCATGGATTCTATAGATTTTAAGGCAGAGGGACAGTCATCTGAGTGGGGAAACACCCCCGTTTGGTCCTGGGTTCGGGGGGGGGGACCCGTCGCGCGGTTTCCCGGCCCGCTATGACACTGATTGGCCCAGTGATAGCCCTTCCGACACTTGGGGCACTTCTTTGAGGGGCGGGCAGGCGCCATCAATGAGCGGCACTCCCGCTGAAAGTGACCCTCCTTACCACAGCGGTAGCAATGCTTCCCCTCCTTCCCGCTTTTCCGCAGGGCGGCAGCCAGAACCCCAGCTTTATGTGCTTGTGTGCCAATGTTTTGGCACGCCCACAGCACGTCTGACAGCTCTAGAACGCCAGCGGCTTGTGCCGCCTGGAGAGCACGGCGGCAATCCTTGTTCGCATTTTCAACCGCCATTTTTAACAGAATCTCCTGAACTGCCGCAGGGTCATCCACCTGTTGGAGGATAGCCTCCTGCAATCTGCTGGTAAAATCCATAAAGGACTCTGATGCACCCTGACAGATACTGGCAAAGCTTTTGGTAGGCTTGCCTGAATCCGGGACCTTCCGGAAAGCATGCTGGGCGCAGGCAGAAATAATGGGGAAGACGGCCTGAGGGAGTTGAAACTGCATCTGAACGGTAGCAAACGGGCCCTCCCCTGCCAAGTGCTCATAAATGACACCTTGCTCTCTATATACCTGGGCTTGGCGTTCCGCCATCTGCCAATACTCACTAAGCCAAATAACATACTGACTAGGCGTCAGCATCATGCGCAACAGCGCCTTCCAATCTTCAGGAACCAGGGTGTACCCAGTACCTAGCCCTTCAAGGAGACCACGTACATACGTGCTAGTCAGGCCGAACTCACGAATCGCTTTCTTTACCTCTCTGATCAAAAAGTAAGGCAAACTGACCCAGTTTGCAAGCTGGTTGCCCTGGCCATCATCCTGCCAGGTCATCGGGCAAACTGAGACCAGATCAGCTAATTCCTCTGCTGTAAGATCTGGGCGAGTCTTCACTGCGTGAACCATTTGTTGCACCAGCGAAAGCCCCTGAGCAGATGCTGACGACCCCCCGGGGGGCCCCGGAGCATGGGGCCCCACGGGGGGAGGGTGATCACACATCGGCTCCGGTGGGGAAGACAGGGGAGGCGGTGATAATTGAGGCGCTGGGGGCAAAGCAGGGGGAGGGATGGCTGCAGGAGCGGACGGGGGTGGTGAGATCGGCAGCCCCTCTATTGGCGCGGGAGAGGGCCTTTCCGAGGCAACACGCTGTATCGCGTCGCGGCAGAGGTGCCGGGCATGTAAAGCCTGCACGGGCACCCGAGGCTCTTTGTGCAATGTCTGGCCCAACCGCTCCCAGTTCCGGCTTCAGGGTACCACGGGCATTGGGCACTCACCTCCTGTAGCAGGAGAGTGAGTTCTCGAGTGGGGCAATCATGCTGAGCCTTACGCAGAAAATATTGTAGCTCATTGCGGTGTTGCACTTGCAAAGCAGAGAGGGAGCTTCCCATACTTACCACGATGAAAAATACTCACCAGGATCCGCAAAGCAGATAAGTGAGGCGTCTGAAACCCTTGCCGGGTGAGGTGAGTGCTGAGGGCCCCACATTTGGGAGCGGTTGTTGCGGTGCAAATACAAGACGGCAAGGCTTTAAGCAAGCAAGCAGGCTGGTCTGCTGATGGGCTGGTCCGCCTGTCAGCTTTTCACCCTCTCTTTTATTTCTCTCTCTCCCCCCGCGCATTACATACTCCAACAGATAAAAGGAATACCCTGGCTTTGTATAATATTCTTATTTACCAATTTCTATCTACCGCATTCCTTGCTCTCGGGCCTTGAGCCCAGTCCTGGGAGGCTTCCCACGGTTCATGTCATCTGGGCGAGATTCCAAGGTTCATGCCCTTGAGAGGAGCCGTGTGTGCACTGCTCCTACACAACACTCCGGGTGTGCCCTGAATGTTGCCAAGTGCATGAACCCTGCATGAATGCTACAGCGGGCCTTTTCCTGTCTACCTGGTCAGTGCATCTGAGTCAAAAGCGCTATCCAGAGCAGTCACAATTGAGCACTCTGGGATAGCTCCCAGAGGCCAATACCGTCGAATTGCGACCACACTACCCCAAATTCGACCCAGCCAGGTCAATTTTAGCGCTAATCCCCTCGTCGGGGGAGGAGAACAGAAATCAATTTAAGAGCCCTTTAAGTCAAAGTAAATGGCTTCGTTGTGTAGACGGGTGCAGGGTTAAATCGATCTAACGCTGTTAAATTCAACCTAAACTCGTAGTGTAGACCAGGGCTGAGACACATAGCTATACCAATGTAAGTTCCTAGTGTAGACCAGCCCTAAATACTACTAAGAAAGCTAAGGACTAAAGTGTTCGAACTGGGAGCTGAAAGTTGGGAGCCTTATGTCCATATTTGGGTTCCTAAATAAAAGTGGGCTGCTTTTCAGATTGCCAAGTGCTTACCCCTTCTACTGAAATCACTGAAAGCTTCAAGTGCTCACCATCTTTCTTGACAGGTCTTTAGTATGGGTTGTGTACTGCCAAGGGTCTCCCATGGCAGGGGTTACAAAACAGGAGCACAGCCTAGGAATAAGACGATCATTGGGAGAATGGGGTTGTATTACTGAAGGTTTTTAATGGCACAAGTACACGGCAGCTGCAGACAATGACCAAGATACCAGCATTTTACAATATCTAGATTGGGGGGAGGGGGAGAGAGGGGGGAGGGGAAAGAGAAGGAATGAACTGGTGAAACTGCGCCATTTCTAGAATGGCAGAAGCCAGCCAGAATTGTACAAGGGAAGCTTCCACAAGCACATTTCTGTAACTTTTTATCTTGCTTGTGCAGGCTGGAAATGTTGGTATCACCAGATTGTATTTCAATCAAAAAGCATGGGAGCAATTCACATTGGAACAAGTAATTAAATTGCTGAGAGTGGCATCATGGAAGCATGGTGCCCCCATTCTCTCCCAAGTATCTATATGCCAACTGAATTACAGATTGCTTTCCCCCATCTCGCCAAAAGCAGGAGAGTGAGCCTGTTTCCATCCTGCACCATAACTGGAAAAAAAAAAAAAAAGAGTGGGGGGCCTATTTTGGAAGAGGGCTGCTTCAACACACGCTGATCTTATTCAAACACTGTCTATCTTTAATGCACAGTTCTAGTCCCAGCTCAGCCTGTGGTTTTGTTCAGAAAACTACAGACAGAGCATTTATCAAGCTAGCTGACTCCCTAAAGCTGAGGGGCTTCTGGAAAGCTGGGGTGGCATTAGGTAAAGAAAGGGCAGAGCAGATTACTTAGCACCACTTAGCAAATCTAGAACTCACAACCCTCACTCTAACACTCCCTGGAAGTAATGTTGCAGGATATCCCCTCCTTATTTGCATATCACCCTTGGTCCAGGTCAGGGTTCTCCATTCAGACATTGTGTAGAGAAGGAAGGGGATGAATTTAAATTGTGTCTGGAAATAACCACTTGGGTAGCTTTTAGAGGCCATATGATCAACAGTATCAAATCTGTAGACTCTCACTGTACTATAAGAGAGGATACAAGGGAACATTTCCAATAAGTTTCAGCTAATACAAGGTAGGTCTTTTTCATAGCACTGATAGTGTCTTAGAATTAATCTATGTGGTGCTTCGTTTTGCAACTGCTTCAGTTACTGCTACTTGGTTTGAACAGAGGTAAGCACATTTGAAAATGTGCTTAAGTCCCGTTTTCATCAGCAACATGGGCACTTAAAAGTACAACCACGGAGAGTTTTTAGACCAGGGCCCACATAACACAGAAACATTAACTCCCTATCCCAAACCAGGAATCTTTGAAATCTTCACAAGAAATGAACAAGAAATGAAACCCTTAAGATGCTAGAATGGATACTGTGCATTAGACTAGAATGTACTGTGTTTAAAGGGAAAAGAAGGAGTCTAAACACTGCAATTTCACTTGGAAAACTTCACAATACAAACAACCTTATTTTGTCCCTTCACCCTTCTTTCCTCCTTTGATCCTTCATTTTCCCCCTTCCTACCCATCAAATAAATTTGTTACTGTTAGATTTTCATTCCCTGCATTTTGTTGGCTTACGGCACAAACTGTTTGATTCACAAGGGAACTTTTGTGTTTAACTGACTCTTTGGGTGCCTAATGCCAATGTTTAAGCACCACTGACATTCACAAAAACACTGCTCAGCTGCTGCCTATCCCCGTAGGTGTCTATTCCCATAATCAAGCAGGTTTCCACTGTGGGCATATGCAAAGCCCCTAACACCTGATGCTGCTAACAAGCTGCTCAGAGCCCTACCTCATGCCTAAGACCCAGTGGGGATTCTCAAGTGTGGCATTCCCTTATCTATCTCACCTGCAAGACCCAAAGTGATAAAGCATGCCTAACCTGCATAGAAGACAGCCAGGGAGGCGGTGAACAGGTCAAAATTTTAGGGGTGGGCTGGCTGGAATATGTGCATCCAAGAATACCTAAAAACCCAATGGGTAGGGCACTCATCTGGGATGCTGAAAACCGAGCTTTGAATCCCCAAACCACATGATTTGGAACAGGGACTTGAACCCAGATCTCCCACATCTCAGGTGGATGCCCTGACCACTAGGCTATACAGTCGCTCTTACTTTTTCTCTCTCTATCCTAAAAGAATATTTCGTTATTAATACAAAGTGGAACAGCTCTAACAGAAAGATCCACCCAAGAATAGCCAATAGCCTAGTGGTAAGGGAGTCACCTGGTTGGTAGAAGACCTGGGGGTTCTAGCCCCAGCTCCAAATCAGGCAAAGTAGAGATTTGAAAACTGCTCTCCCAGGTGGATGCCGTAACTACTGGGACAGTGGCAATAATGGGATGGCCTCTCTTGCGCTCTCCAGTTTTTCCTGAGAATGGGCCGATATGGCTTAAGTCCAGGAGAGGACGTACAGCTAAGAATCCCAACCTGAGATAAGTGCCTAGCAACCAGGATCAATGGAAGTTAAAAGCATAAATACGGAGATGGATCTGGGCCCTGAGCACCACTCCCTTCCTCTGCATTTCACTCCTGGCTAGCCTACATGGGTTCCCATTCACTTTGCTGCCTTCTGAAAAATCCCTTTCTTAGGGATCTAACTCTCCCAATGCAATGCATAGGGAGCCTGGGCAATTAACTCAGGGGCTGTTATTTCCACTGGCAGCAGTGCACCTATTAGTTGGGGAATTAGGGGTTGCAACCCCCAATTCCCCTTTATATTTATGATTAATACTATGACTTGGGCATGGAAATATTCAGTAAATGTCACAGAAAAGGTGTGGGCAAAAGTGATAAGTCACAGAAAGTTAAACAATGTAGTTTTTGTTACATCAACACATGCAAGAGCATAGTGAGGGGTGCTGAAAGGCGAGGCCTGGGGGAGTTATAGAGTGAGCTCACCCCACAGCAGCAGCTCCCCACTCCAGCTGTTGTGACTCAGTGCATTTAGCTCACAGCACCAATCAGCTATGGTCCATCTGCCCCTCTGTAAATGGGGAAAGAAAGGCAGATGGGTCAAACCTGAGTAGCGCTGTGACCCTGTGCACCAGGTTGCAAGGCCACTGTGTCCGGGGGCATAAACAAATACGTTTTACAACCATTTCCAAGATTTCACAGACTTTATTCAAATTCAT
Organism: Lepidochelys kempii; assembly: GCF_965140285.1. Classification (NCBI taxonomy): domain Eukaryota; kingdom Metazoa; phylum Chordata; order Testudines; family Cheloniidae; genus Lepidochelys; species Lepidochelys kempii. Next base: position 167,443,548 of record NC_136382.1, read on the forward strand.
AATTTCTATGATCAGTGTGACAAAATCACAACCTTATTTATCACACACAGTACAAAGAGCACGGAGGTCATGAAGCACTTCCCTTTCACAATTTGTTTAAAGCTGTATGGACTGAAGGACAAATGTGTTTTACTTCTAAGCAAGTTGTTTGCAAGTTACATGATAAACACAAGCATTGAACTAGAGACGATCATTACAGTTCATGACGCAGAGGCATGGAAAGGATGGAAGACATTTTCTGTTAAGTTAGCAATACACAGAGGAGGTGTTTAAACCTGTGCAATGGAATTTCCCCGGTAACACAAGACAACACATATAACTTCGACTGAGCCAAGGCTCCGGGTTACAGCGTTCAGCAGCAAAGGCACCATCTTTCTGTAAACATGGACTCCTCTCACACCAGCTCTCTAAAGTAGCATTCAAAGCATTTTATGGAGGTACAGCAAGTCATAGCCCTCCATTGCCTATGTTCATTTTACCTTTGTGAAAGGGTTTCGATATTCAATAGATCACTATTAAGTCTCCCCTGTACGTATTATGATTAATTCATGCAGAAAGTGCTTCCCCTTGCCTGTACTGGGGTACCAAAAAGTTTCATATACTGTGGTTTTCCCCAAGGCAGGTAAAGCTTCAGATTTCACTCTGACACATTCATGCCTGCAATTATTTTTTTGTTCTAGGTATTGTGCTAAAGACAGGATCCCTCAAACAGAAGGGCTGGTTTAAAATTTGCAACACATTTATATTAAAAAATGCTGTTAAAATATCAATCCCTTTTAGTTGCGAGTCTGCTCAGTCCCTCTCTCCCCAGTAACAGATTGTGCATTAGGAAAGAGTGACTTTGCGCAAATGAATTCATCAAATGTATTGACTTCATTTAAAACTGACTGGCCATTTGTTATGACATTTATATTTTTGATGCAAGTTTCTATACCATGAGGTTCTGAGCGTGCACTGCTTTCAGGAGGGTGGACAGCATTCAAAGAAACCTTTAGCAATAAGACTACCAAATTTGAAAACAGCTATGATAAATATTCAATATAAAGTTAAAACCATTTATGCCTTAGACAAAATGAATTGTGCATCTTCATTCAGTAATACTGAACGACTCACACCAATATTCTAACAAAATTCTTACGACTCATACATACAAATCCAGTGATTATGCTAATTTGTGCACTTCACTATTACATGAAACTTGTGCGTTTCTACAGTATTTTCCTTCTGCCTCACAGGGCCGATTCTGACTGGTATTTTAACTCAGTATTATTCTTTTCATGTTCTGTAGGACTGTCAACTGGTACCTGCAGAAAGAATTAAGGGATTAAGTAGTTATACAAATGAAGCTATCCCTGACTTCAGTTTGCCAGTGAACAATGAGACTAATCACTAAATTCTACAGTTCATATAGCCAGTTAGACTACATTACTGTTTTAGAAACTAGATTTGGTGAATAATTAGTTTGAGTTAGATAATAGAAAGGCATAAAAAAACAGATTCCCTTCCCCCTTCAATTTACGATTAAAAATTATATGGAATTTAGATCTCCTATAAATTATATAATTTTCCCATCTATATTACAGATGGAGTGTTGACATGGATCTTAGTGAGATTAACATTCAGTTCATCCCCACTGTATTTAAATACAGTAGAGGAGGATCTTGAAAATAAGGAAATCCTGCTGTAACTTATAGGTACACGTGAATTACCTAAAGTAGGCAGAAAACTATGTGATGTCTTACTGTAACAGCATCTATCACAAAGGCATCTTCATTTCCTTGAAGGTCAAGAAAAATACAGGATGGAAAATTTCAACTGTTTACCCTCATTTAAACAACTAGTGACTATGTAATATATTGCAAAGCTAACAGCTAGGAATACACATCTTGTGATCTACTAAAGAACATAAAGCAATGCTTATTGCTCAACTTTCCCTCACTTCAAAAGGAGCAAAGGGATACACCAGGGATCAGAAACCTTTGGCACGCAGCCCGTCAGGGAAATCCACTGGCGGGCCAGGACGGTTTGTTTACCTGCAGCGTCTGCAGATTTGGTCGATCGCAGCTCCCACTGGCCGTGGTTCGCCGTTCCAGGCCAATGGGGGCTGTGGGAAGTGCTGGCTGCTGCTTCCCACAGCGCCCATTGGCCTGGAGCAGCGAACTGTGGCCAGCGGGAGCTGCGATCGGCCGAACCGGAGGACCCTGAAGGTAAACAAACCGTCCTGGCCCGCCAGTGGATTTCCCTGACAGGCTGCGTGCCAAACGTTGCTGATCCCTGGGATACACCTAAACCGCACTCAATAAATTCACCATGGCATGAAACTCTACCATGCCTCTCTTTCATACACACGTGGATCTCACTTAAAGGGAAAACCATTATTTCACTGAAATGCCAAATGTATAGCATATACTCCTAAGCCTATACTTAAAAAAAGCTCTTTGCAGTAAGCACTGTAAATTTTGATGCAGTTAAAGGGCTAATCTGCAGCAAGCAATATGGAGACTAATACCAGCTATTAAGAATAGAGAAAACTCTGAAGGCACAGGTGGCACTGTCCTATATTCTGAAGAACCGCTAAGAGATATACACATATCAGTTACAAAGAGAAATAATCAGATAACTGAGGGAAGATCCTAAAGTGTATCAGCTGCTCTAGCTGAATTAGGAAGCAGTCACATATTGTATTTTGATGTTAAATATTCATGTAATTACAAGTCTAATATTAAAGTGCAATAATATAATCAAAATAAAAAAAGGTTAAATCACTTACAGCTTTAACGTCTGTGTTCAAAATCCCAGAATTTATAGTCTGTCTTCGCAAATCTGATTTGATTAAGGCTGAAACAAAGAAAACATTTGTAACCCCCACCTTTCACATACCGCGACCATTCCAGGAGACTGGCTGTACCACTATGGCACAGATGTGGCAGTTACTTTATCACCTGTTCAAAAGAGATTTCTTTATTTGCACTCTGACTTATTCACCTACCCATATTATTCACAAGTTTTAAACTTGTCCCCCACAGAAGTCATTTAACAAGTTTTTACATATGACATTTTCTTAACCACATTAAGACATCAGTAGGGGCATGGTGAATGTTGATGCTTTTGGCAAATACTTCCCTGTACACATGTAAACTTCCCTGTACACTGAGTAAGTCCCAGGTATAAATTTGTGAACCAAACAGTAATTTCTCTAGTCTGAGAACATTAGAGCTGCCCATAATGAAGTCTTGTCAGGCTGTTTGCATGTCTCTAAATCCCCTCAGAAGAAGGCCCTCAGAATAGAAGACTTTTGTACAGAATCTCTTATATGAAAGAGCAGAACAGTTTTATTTCTAGAGGGAAAGCATCTACTTCCACGCCCCAGCACCTCTCCCATGTTCCCTCTGAGTGCACAATGTCCAGGGATTTCTTACTCAACATCAGACCACCAGAAAAGAATGCTATCAAGCCACCCACTGGGGAATGAAAGCATGTGAGTGGGACACAGTTCTCCAGGAATCACTCTCAGTTAAGTTTCCTCCAAGTCAGTTCCTCTCTTCAAAGCAACATGCTTTGACATTCAAATGCATTAAATTACAAGTGTGGTCTAGTGAACCAAGCACAGGCCCAAGATCAAGTAGTTGCTGAACCGACTAGAGGGGATGCCATTTTAGATTTGGTCTTGGTGAGTAATGAGGACCTCATAGAGGAAATGGTTGTAGGGGATAATCTTGGCTCAAGTGATCATGAGCTAATTCAGTTCAAACTGAATGGAAGGATTAACAAAAATAAATCTGCAACTAGGGTTTTTGATTTCAAAAGGGCTGACTTTCAAAAATTAAGGAAATTAGTTAGGGAAGTGGATTGGACTGAAGAATTTATGGGTTTAAAGGTAGAGGAGGCCTGGGATTATTTTAAATTAAAGCTGCAGAAGCTATCGGAAGCCTGCATCCCAAGAAAGGGGAAAAAATTCATAGGCAGGAGTTGTAGACCAAGCTGGATGAGCAAGCATCTTAGAGAGGTAATTAAGAAAAAGCAGAAAGCATATAGGGAGTGGAAGAAGGGAGGGATCAGTAAGGAAAGCTACCTTATTGAGGTCAGAATATGTAGGGATAAAGTGAGACAGGCTAAAAGTCAAGTAGAGTTGGACCTTGCAAAGGGAATTAAAACCAATAGTAAAAGGTTCTATAGTCATATAAATAGGAAGAAAACAAAGAAAGAAGAAGTGGGACCGCTAAAAACTGAGGATGGAGTGGAGGTCAAGGATAATCTAGGCATGGCCCAATATCTAAACAAATACTTTGCCTCAGTCTTTAATAAGACTAAAGAGGATCTTAGGGATAATGGTAGCATGATAAATGGGAATGAGGATATGGAGGTAGACATCACCATATCTGAGGTAGAAGCGAAACTTAAACAGCTTAATGGGACTAAATCGGGGGGCCCAGATAATCTTCATCCAAGAATATTAAAAGAATTGGCACAAGAAATTGCAAGCCCATTAGCAAGAATTTTTAATGAATCTGTAAACTCAGAGGTTGTACCGTATGATTGGAGAATTGCTAACATAGTTCCTATTTTTAAGAAAGGGAAAAAAAGTGATCCAAGTAATTATAGGCCTGTTAGTTTGACATCGGTAGTATGCAAGGTCTTGGAAAAAATTTTGAAGGAGAAGGTAGTTAAGGACATTGAAGTCAATGGTAAATGGGACAAAATACAACATGGTTTTACAAAAGGTAGATCGTGCCAAACCAACCTGATCTCCTTCTTTGAGAGAGTAACAGATTTTTTAGATAAAGGAAACGCAGTGGATCTAATTAGTTAAATTGGATAAGATGGGCATCAATAGGAAAATTGAAAGGTGGATAGGGAATTGGTTAAAGGGGAGACTACAACGGGTCCTACTGAAAGGTGAACTGTCAAGTTGGAGGGAGGTTACCAGTGGAGTTCCTCAAGGATCAGTTTTGGGACCAATCTTATTTAATCTTTTTATTACTGACCTGGGCACAAAAAGTGGGAGTGTGCTAATAAAGTTTGCAGATGATACAAAGCTGGGAGGTATTGCTAATTTAGAGAAGGACAGGGATACCCTACAGGAGGATCTGGATGACCTTGTAAACTGGAGTAATAGGAATAGGATGAAATTTAATAGTGAGAAGTGTAAGGTCATGCATTTAGGGATTAATAACAAGAATTTTAGTTATAAGCTAGGGACGCATCAACTAGAAGTAACGGAGGAGGAAAAGGACCTTGGAGTATTGGTTGATCATAGGATGACTATGAGCTGCCAATGTGATATGGCTGTGAAAAAAGCTAATGTCGTCTTGGGATGCATCAGGAGAGGTATTTCCAGTAGGGATAAGGAGGTTTTAGTACCGTTATATAAGGCACTGGTGAGACCTCACCTGGAATACTGTGTGCAGTTCTGGTCTCCCATGTTTAAGAAGGATGAATTCAAACTGGAACAGGTACAGAGAAGGGCTACTAGGATGATCCGAGGAATGGAAAACTTGTCTTATGAAAGGAGACTCAGGGAGCTTGGCTTGTTTAGCCTAACTAAAAGAAGGTTGAGGGGAGATATGTTTGCTCTCCATAAATATATCAGAGGGATAAATACCAGAGAGGGAGAGGAATTATTTAAACTCAGTACCAATGTGGACACAAGAACAAATGGATATAAACTGGCCACTAGGAAATTTAGATTAGAAATTAGACGAAGGTTTCTAACCATCAGAGGAGTGAAGTTTTGGAATAGCCTTCCGAGGGAAGTAGTGGGGGCAAAAGATCTATCTTGCTTTAAGATTAAACTCGATAAGTTTATGGAGGAGATGGTATGATGGGATAACATGGTTTTGGTAATTAAATATTCATGGTAAATAGGCCTAATGGCCTGTGATGGGTTTTCAGATGGGGTAAGATCCAAGTTACCCGGGAAAGAATTTTCTGTAGTATCTGGCTGATGAATCTTGCCCATATGCTCAGGGTTTAGCTGATCACCATATTTGGGGTCGGGAAGGAATTTTCCTCCAGGGCAGATTGGAAGGCCCTGGAGGTTTTTCGCCTTCCTCTGTAGCATGGGGCACGGGTCACTTGCTGGAGGATTCTCTGCTCCTTGAGGTCTTCAAACTACAATTTGAGGACTTCAATAGCACAGATATAGGTGTGAGGTCTTTTTTAGGAGTGGTGGGTGAAATTCTGTGGCCTGCATTGTGCAGGAGGTCGGACTAGATGATCATAATGGTCCCTTCTGACCTAAATATCTATGAATCAAAAAATCCCACACTCCAACCATGAATTTGACTTGTTGTGGCACATTGAGCAAGCCACTCTATCTGAGGTATAAACAACTTCCTGTCTATATCATAAGCATGATTTGCTTCAGTTTCTTTGCACCACATTATATAAGTATTAGGGTTATTACAGTATCAAAAATGTTCTGGATTACTACAAAAGTGAGGCAGTGCTATCATTCACTTTTATGGGCTGATAAAGCTTTATAGGCCTATTTACAGTAACCAACAAATTTCTAGTTCTTCATTGGATAATTTACCTTTAAAAAGGTCCCTAAGCCAAGAAATCAAACTCAAGCTAGTGAGGGTAAACTTTCATACACATATAAAATGCTATTATTTCCTCACCAGCCAACTGACATCCAGCATTCCTCATAATCAAAAGGTTCTTATCTTAAGCCCACTCTCAGTGGTGGGTATTTCTAATTGGCTAACAAGGTTAGTTTTTCCTCATATTCCATAATGGACAGTTTTGCCCTTGCAGACAAAAAATAAATGTGAAGAATGCTAATGCCATCCAAAAATTTAACAAGTCATTAAAAAGTGAATGCCTCATCAGTTCTCAAAAACCAGCTACAAGACATGAATGTTTTGCACATTAATAGCACACCGCTAAAAACCATTTTTAAAAAAGTAATTTGTAAGACAATTATTAGTAGAATTGTCTATGCCCCACATATATATGGCTTCAGATAACATGAGATCTTATAAGACAGCCTTGCAAGCTTGTCAGTAAAACCTACAGGCAAAAATCTCTTATCACACTCAAACACCAATATGCACAAGAGCCCCAACCCCCAATACACACACCACCTGCACATGTGGATATGTGCAATCCAACACTGTAGTGATGAGGCACATAAAACTTTGAACTCTCTTGAGCCATCAGGTTTGAGTAAAGCTCAACGATACATAAATCTACCACTAGCAACTAGTTTTACAGATTTTAGCCAACTCCTTACTCTCATAATTTTGTAAGTAATACCCCTCTAGCCATCAAATCTCCAGAAAATGAGATATTAGCCAGTGATGGCAGCTACCATAACTAGGCAATTCCATCCCTTTTCTTATGGCAGCTGGAAGGAATTTGTGGTTTTACCTCCAAACTGGCAGATCAAGTTCATACAAAGAAACCTCTTTTTCACAAAATAAAGTTGTGCGCTGTCTGTTTATACAACTATTGGATCATTCTATTTTAGAAGAGTGATCACTTCAGGCAACTACTAGAGAGTCATTCACTCCAAAAACATTAAAATCAATTAAAAACACCTGGAGCTTTTCATAGGCCAGAAAGGACCATTGTGATCATAGTCTGACCTCCTGTATAAAACAGGCCATACTACACAAGGCCAAAATAATTCCTAGAATATATGCTTTAGAAAAAATATCAAATCTCGATTTTAAAATGATTGGTGATTGAGAATCGACCATGACCTTGGTAAGCTGTTCAAATAGTTTATTACTCTCATTGTTAACAATTTATTCCTTATTTCCAGCCTGATTTGCAGTTATTTGCTGAGCAATGTATTTGATTGGTTCTAAAAATCCCACATATTTAAACGATCATTCTGGCTTGTAAACAGACAGATATTACTGGCAAAACTAACTTCACCCTGTAAATCCATTTAACCAACTCTATCCAAAAATCTCTATTTCTTAAGTGTGTTTTTTCATACTTTGGATTTAAAAATCCAGGTTTATGTACTAATTTAAACTGATGTATGTTTCTTTCATTTGTGTTTACTAAGATGTTTTGCAACGCTTTGAAGATAGTAAAATGTTCTAAATTTATGAAGACACTGTAGAGATGCAGCCAGGAACATGACTATATACGTAGTTACTGTGTTGTCCTTAGAATGAGGTATGCATGCAGTAAATATTAATAACAATTCTTTAATCAAGGAATAATTTTCCATCCTTTGACATAGATAAGAAAACTGTGTGTTTAAACTCTATTGCTTTGTTGGAGACATTAACTCATCAACAAAGAACAAAAATACCTACATAAATAAAGGTAAATAGCAAATGTGATTAGTTACCTGTTAAAATAATGCCTATTAACATCCAAGCACAGAGGAAAAGGTTTCCTGCACGAGGGCCATAATCTGTTATGAGCTTTCCTTGAACCAGTGTAAAGAAAATCCCAAATATCTGTAATCAATCATAAAACATTTCAGATTTTATTAGACTCATTTTGTAAATCTCTTCAAATTTAGCTTACAAAAATTCAGATCAGTGTATTATAGTTATTCTACCAGTCTAGAGACTGGCAAACAAACACACACTATAGGAGCACAATAAAATGCCAGCAGTCAAATCTAGGACTGTTTCCCCAAAAATTCAGGCAGAGAGGCTTTATTAAATGTTACCCTCATTTACAAGAGTAAGTCTGCAATAACCTGTGCTGAAGCATTAAGGAGTCCTGATGAAGTGCCTTCAGACTCTGGGTAGGTAATTTCCACAGCAAACTCAAAGCCAAGTGGGAGATAACCAGTCATGAAGAAGCTGAAGGGGGAAAAAAAAAAAAAAAAAAAAAAAAGGTGAGAACAAGAGTATCCTAAGTGTGGCTCTATTCCATTGCTATGGATATGAAAAACAAACCTGAACAAAAGGTCATTTTAAAGTATCAGGTTACAGTGTTATGTGCTTCATTTCAAGAATTTATATAGTTTAGGGCTTAATCTGGCCCTCCCTACTTATCTGCCCTTGTTTTACAATGTCATTCTCATATCCTTCCACCATTCTAGTCCTGACATGTTTGTCTGGTTCTCATTCATAAACGATCTGTGCCGTGACTCCACGCAGCTCCTGGAAGCAGCGGCATGTCCCCTCTCCGGCTCCTACGCATAGGGGCAGGTAGGTGGCTCTGAACGCTGCCCCTGCCGCAATCACCACCCCCGCAGCTACTATTGGCCAGGAACCACGGCCAATGGGAGCTGCAGGGGTGGTGCCTGCAGACAGGGCAGCATGCAGAGCCACCTGGCCGCGCCTCCACATTGGTGATGGAGGTGGGACATGACACTGCTTCTGGGAGCTGCTTAACATAAGCGCGCCCGGACCCTGCACCCTGACCCCCTCCCGCACCCCAACCCCCTGCCCCAATCTCCCTCCTGCCCTCCAAACCCCTCAGTCCCAGCCCAGAGCACCCTCCTGCACCCCCCAACCCCTCATCCCCACCCCAGAGCCTGCACCCCCAGCCAGAGCCTCTTCCTGAACCCTGAACTTCTCATTTCTGGCCCCACCCCAGAACCCCCAACCCCAGCCAGAGCCCTCACCCCCTCCTGCATCCCAACCCCCAGTTTTGTGAGCATTCATGGCTCCATATCCACAATTTCCATATCGAGATGTGGCCCTCGGGTCAGAAAGTGTGCCCACCCCGCTGTGGAGGAACGGGATTGACCATCAGTAAAGACACTAGAACTGCACCTGGGGATTGCTGTGGAAATTGGGGGAACTGAATGGAGGGCAGATGGGAACTCAGTGTACTTACTTTTTACAATTATAACTTAGACTTAACACCTATCATCACCCCACTCGCTTCACCTGTCTATCCCTTTCCCCACCTCTCTTTTGTTTTTTTAGATTATATGCTCTTGGGGGCAAGGACTGCATCTTCCTCTGCATTTGGGATGTGCCTAGCATATTTTGGTTGTTAGAAAAATATAAATTGTACATAGTAGCAATTATTATTAGTGAGCTCAAATGCCCAAGCCCACTACTTTTGTTTATTTGGGAGCCTGATCCAATGCCCACTGAAGTCAATGGGAAGACTCATTTGTTTCAATGGGCTTTGGATCAGGCTCATATAAGAAAGCTAAATTCTGGTCTTCATCACACTGGTGAAAATTGAGAGTAAATCTACTGACCTCAGCGGACCAGAATTTGGTCCACTCACCCACTGTATCTGTAGTATAAGATAGGTCGTATGTATGGAAAGGGAGTTTTACAGGTATAGTCTTTTAGTTTAAAAAAAGCCATTAGATACCTTCAAATATAGTTTTTAACTGGAATTACAACAGGTCTTCCTTTCCCCTTTGATTCCTTACCCAAGCACTCCTCCAGTCACAAACACTATTACAAGGTGTCCAATGTCCAGGGTGAAAGTAAATATGATCATTCCAACAAATGAGAGAATGTAAACGATTAAAGTAGTCTGTCTGCAAACAAAAGCCAAGAGAAAATACCCACCGTAAATCTGAGAAGGCAATACATATTGTGTAACATGGACATCATGTGAATATCACATATTCTCTTTGCTATAATTGAAATATGAGTTTTAAAAATCTGCTTCAGGTATTTCCAACTCATATATATACAAATTGTGCTAATGGATGCAGTCTGAGCAACTGAGGCACACATTAGTTTTATTAGCCAATCATTTGCAGCAGGGCAACCATTCTACTGCATTACCATCCACTAGGGTTATTAAAGCTACTGTACATAATTTATAATAAAGAAACACTGAAATAAGAACTTCACTCTAAGACCGTTCTTGTTTTGAAAATCAACATCCCCTATTTCCCTTATACATGTTTGCTAAATACCACAGCATACGCATTCTACAGAGCCTGTAACAGTGTTCTGCTCCACGGACATCCGCTGGATTAAAAGCTGAGTTATGCTTATTTAAAGACCCAGTAGAGGGTGCAAAAATTTGAATAAATAAATTAAGCTCCTAATTTAAAATGTGGTGAAGCCAGTATGCTCCACCAAAGGAGGAACTTGTTGGGTCAAAGCTGGAACAAGATAGAATCGGGAGAGGTGGGTCTGCTGGAACCCAAGATGCCTTTCCTATTTTGCTAACATCATGCATGCATGCATTCTCCAGCCACAGGGACAGACAGAAACCCCTACAAATTCTCATATCACCCCATAGTGGACTCAGCCCAACCCTGCCCCAACCTCATTCTGGCCAGAAACCAATGAGATAGACTCTAAGACTCCTACCTCAGTCTCAGTCATGGCACTCCCTCAAGGACAAAGAAAAATCATGGACATATTGATGTTTTTTTTTTTAATCATTTCCCTTCCACAAAGGTGCACTTGAATCTTTGTATTTTTATACAAGACTCCCCTCCCCCCCAACAATTACACATCTGCCCTACCCCCGCCCATCCCAACTCCACTCACTCACTTACTTGTATGTTTTGGTGTAATCCAGCCACAAACCACAAATAATGGAACCCACCATTCCTGCTACCACCAGTGTCAAGCCAATCCTCCCAGCATTCACTTCTTCTCCCTTTCAACAAATATTTATATGGTGTTTATTAATAAGTCACTTCCACTCAAGGAGTCAGGCTCTCAGACCTCTTGACAGTTATAAATTCAAACACTAGTACTTATCACCTCCATAACTGTATGGAGTATGCAATTTTAAGGGACTACAAAGAAGACTGAATCCTTGATCACACAAATGTCCACAAAACACCTGGGAAACCAACTCTGCAGATATACAAATGAAAAAGCAAAGGATTCCAGAGAAACTTACCACATAATATGTTACTATCATTTGGTTCAATAATGTGGAGATAGAATAAAATGCCCCAGTCATCATACCTGCAATAGCAAAACAACATGATGTACCCTCCATATCATTAACCATATTGTAAGTGTCAATAATAATCAAACGTTTACATTAAAAGAAGCAACATTCCCCACCAGGAAACTCAGTAAGTCACCAGCTCGGTGTCTACTTATTGCCTTTTTTTTTTTTTTTTTTGGTAAAAGGTTTCTCTGTATCCTAAAGCGCCCCTGCCCTCCTGCTATAATCTGTGCCCAGACTCTCAAGGGCTAGCATTCAAGCCACCATCTGTCTGAATGAGTTGAATTAGAATGACAATTTTAGGGGTGTATGTTAGCTACTCCTTAAAAGGAAGCACTCAAATTAAAAATCACACGTGTCCAAATGTATTTTACCTATTCTTAAAAATGGTAATTAAGATAACAATAACTTAGAGAGATTAGAGAAGACATATTTATGCTTTCCTCAGTGGGTTTGCTTTGTGCATTTAAAAGCATTTTGTATACAGTCAGCTTCATTGTTCCCACAGTTTGTTTCCCTAGGTCTTCCACACATCAGAGAAAAACAAAGCAATAAAGCTACTTTCCTCAGCAAGTCTTGCTCTCCCAGGCTGTGTCTACACTAGAGACATTTACCATGCTACATGACATTTGTCCCCCCAGAACTACTCTCTTAATCATTTAGCAGCTATAAAGACTATGATTTGTCAAGGCTTCACATCAATTAAGCTTCAGTCATTCCAGGCCCAATCTTAATGTCAGAAGTGCTAGTACAATTAGTGTAAGCAGTCCTACTATAGGGGGTGAAGGATGTCCGGTGTAGAGCTAATGACAGCCTTTCATCTACCTGCTTCCCCCAAAAGTACCAAGATGCACTGAATTCTGCTCATGGTTTTTGAGAAGACCACAGGCCACGCACAGTTTTTGATCTCAAGCTGTTAAATGAGTGATAGCATGGCAAAGATTGGATGGACTCTAGGAATGTATCTGGCCTTTATTACCAGCCTAAAGATAAAAGGCAACACTCACCATAACTGATCAGCAAAAGCACAAAAGGAATATTTCTGAACAGGTTAATTATTGATTGTTTATAAGAGTAATCTTCAGGAGGAATGTCCTGGAGAACTGCTTGAGCCTGGCTTGGAGGAAATTTAGGCTTTTCATCAAACACTAGAACAAACACAAAAGAACAACATTAATAGAGTTTTTCACCCTACCTACCTTTACCAGTTTACCTTGAGTAATGGCTTGGGATTTTACGTGAATACAAAATGTTCCGGTTTAAGAAACATGGTAAAATAGATTTTTATGAAAGCGTAAACAACAAACGTCTTCCATTCAACTTTATCCTCTGACAAGAGCTAGCCAGACTGAACATGCCACCTCCATTCACTCTGGTTGGAGTGCTACTGACAAACATACCCTAGAGACATTTTTCATCTGTCACATGTTTGGGCCCTTATATCTTAGAATACAATTACTCTAAGCAAATGCCCAAGTCATGCTATGGCATGAATTAATTGGCGCACTGTTCAGAGCACTGTGTCTCTCTTTTCAAGATGACTGAACAGCTTACCCAAACCAGGATCAACATATTCCACTGTCTTTGGACCTGGTCCAGTTTGTAGTTGGAGTCCCAGAAGTAAACAAGCTAGTGCATCAGCACTTCCCTAAATACACCTTGAGCTAACTTCAGTTAAGAAAGAAGATGCAACAGTTCAAGTCCTGAAACTGAAGCATTAGTATTGGTAAGCCTCCACCATAACTTCTTTTTAAAGAACTTATTTTCCTCCTGGTTGAGAGTAAAGGACCAAGATTAAGGGCTTGTCTACACAAATAATTAGTTTGCAGTAGCTGGGGTCTGAATCTATCCCACACTAGCCTGCTATGAACTAAATGCCCATGTGGACGCTGCTCCGCACATAAACAATTCATTAGCACTCTTTGCTCTAGTCCTCTTTAAGATCAGACTAGATCAAAGCGCATTAACAAACGGTTACAGTGTGTCAGCAGAGTCCATATGCACAGTTAATCCACAGCAGGGTAGATTAGGATATTCACAACCCAGCCTGCTGCGAACTAAATGTTCATGTAAATAAGCCCTAAGTGTCCTTTACTCTAGATATCCTTCAAGGGAGACCATTTTGTTTCACTGGAAACTTGTCAAGTTACAGTAACTCAGTTGTCTTCTTTCTGATTGGCCCCACAGATAACTGAAGAACAAAACTTGAGAAAATCTGATCTGTGCTATTGCCCTTACATTAAAGCTGTGATTTTCAACCTTTTCTCATTTGCGGACCCCCAAAGATTTTGAACGGAGATGTGGACCCCTTTGGAAATCTTAGGCACAGTCTGCGGACCCCCAGGGGTCCACGGACCACAGGTAGAAAACCATAGTTCTATAGTAACAATCTTTTGCAGACTGCTTAAATAACCAGTGCATTAGAGGACTGGAAAAAAAGGAAGAGTGTTTTAACTGTTGATTGCTCCTTCTCATGCTCTAACTTGTCCTTGTACTAAACAGGAAGTCAGCTGACTTTCCTTGAAAGCCTCTTTGAATCCTGGTTTGAAGGGAGATATTTTTAGATACCATTGCTATCACAACCTATGACAACCGATATTAAGGCCTAAACATACTATAATCTATTTAAATTGTTTTAAAAAATTATATTTTATTAGTACATTTGCTGCCTAAGTTTTAGAGTCAAACCATTCAACTGATGGAAGTCACTGGCTAAGTACCTGGAACCAGCTGTTTGTTGAAGTGCTAAGCCAGCTTTTGACAGCAGTAGCTTCTTCTGCAGGTACAGAGAGAATATTTTCTTCATTTCAGTTTATTCCACTAGTTCAGTTCAATGACTAGTCAATTCAAAGGTAAGGAACTGACTGGGAGCTGAAAAAGCAGGAAAGCTTGTTTTCCTCTTCCAATGACTGAATAAAAACAAGATGTCAGAGATCGACTAGCCCTAAAATCTTGAAGGACATGCAGATAAGAAACAATTACTTTAATTCACTATCTACAGACCATACTTCTTTTGATTAATAAAGCAGTTTTAATGCAAAACATGTTTTGATTACTTTGAATATAGTGGTTACATACAAAAACAAGTAATTTAGTCTAATAAAAGCAATATTAAAATGTTGTTTTTCTACATTTAACTGAATTTCAAATTCCATTCAAATTCAGTTTGCCACAAATCACAAGCTAAAAACTAAAAAAATCAAATAAGGAATGTGTCATTCTTCATTTTGTAACACAATAAAAATATAAAAATTAAGAAAATCTGAATATATGCTAAAGTATAAAATTGCTAAAATAAATGTGTATAGATATAGTTTAGTAAAAAGTAGTACCAAAAACTTAGCATAAGGGCATTTAATAGCAAATCAACATATTTCAATTGTTACCAACCAATGAGAATCAGCTATTATTTAGGAAAATAACTAAAAAGTACAAAAGCAAAACAAAGAATAGAAGTGAGGATTTAACTCAAGGTTTTCTGCTTGCTGATTTATATCATGATTAAAATCAATCCACTCTGGAATGAAGCAGGATCACATTAATCAGATCACCTAGCCCTTGTCTTAAGTATTGAGATGTTCTGCTTACAGTGGCAAAATGAGGGTCAATCTAGCTCCCTTATTTAGTTATAAGGCCGAAAGTGCACTGCTATGCTAACTCCATTATATCTCAGTATTGTAACATTTGTGACAAAAGATCACAGATAAAAAAAATAACATTTTTGTGCAGAAGACCTGCCAAGGACCTCTACACCATTTATGCACCATTTTAAAGGGCTTAAATGGTACACAAGTCTTCATGCAGACCCTCTACAAAAGGGTGAATTTCACCGCAAACGTAAGAGAACAGGGCAAGAAGAAACTTTTAGTGGTACCTGAATTTACATGCTTTGGTATGCGTTTGTATCAGACCCTTAACAGTCTGTAGTATAACTTATTTTATTTATAGTATTAAAAGTTGGATTTCTGTAAATATACCATTGGCTCTGGAGTTTCTTTAGGGATCTTTTGGATACAAATAGGTCAATGAACCCATTAAAACCTTTCTGACCTTTGTGTATATCTCTAGAGACAGTCACACCATACTAGTTCAATATGCTGTGGATATAAAACCAGTGTCAAAAATTGTTCAAGTGGCATTCAGCTGTATTTGATGATTTAGTATTTTTCCTTATTTCACTGTAGGTGGGACCACTAAAACAGAAAGCACATAAACGTTTATGAAATAAAGTCTAAACACAAATCCTCTCTTACTTGCTATTTAACAATACTTGAATGTGTTTACATTTTATCTTAGTAGGATTCAGTTCTCATTATTTTGATTTATTCAATTAGCATTTTTCCCCTACCACTTCCTTAAACTTTCGACATCCTCAGGTTAGATAAATTCATACACTGATATTTGGTAATCACTAGACACTCAATCACCAATCTGCAGTATTGATCAGCAGCTTTCACATTGACTGTGAATGAGAAATGTGAATTCAATATCGAAGACTGGAAAAATAAGAGCAGCTCACCAGCTTTATAAAACCACAAATGTCCTATCCATCTTCCTGAAGCTTTAGCAAACAAAACCCCACTAAAACCTCACAACTCCTTCCACCCTTCCAATGACAGGTAAGGAGGTTTTATCAAGAAAACAGGAGATAGTTTATCTGGTGTAAGAGGAAATCAAGCTCAACTTCAGGTAAAAGTTATACATGTGGAACATAGACATGTGTATCCATGTGGAATAAAGCAAAGGGAGTATCAACTATGAAAGCCTGCAACTCATTCATTTATCATAGATGTAACTGACCTTGGGCTTGTCTAGAAGGGTTAGAGCCTGGCAAGCTGGGATGTAAATCTACTGCTCACTAAGACGCTATACACAGTCTGCGTGCCATGGACGCTGCTGCTGTGCACTGAAAGTTCCCTATTCCGCTTTGAGGTCAGACCAGCCCTAAGAATACTGCTTTTAGGGACCATTGGAATGAAGAACACGGTCCCCAGGGTTCAAAAGGAGTACTCTAACTCCGGCAGCATTAAGCTAAGATCATGTTTCTGAACACTTCTTTAAACCGACATCAGTCCTTTAGGGAATCTCCTGATGTTGGGATGGCTGAATATTTTACAGTTGTCAGCTGAAGGAATAGCAGAAAATTGAGAGACTTCAGTTATAACAACAAGTCCAAAAACAGACTAAGAGGGAGCAGAGCATTGAGACATGTTATCTGCTGCCAACAAAGATAACAGAAATGAACACGGTTAGTAACACTGGAGGGTTTTATGGACTGTAGTACGAAATGTAACTTTACTGGACACACTAGATCAGAAGCTGATGTCTCATAATCCAAGCTGCAAGATAAAGAGACTTTGGCCTGGGGATGCAGAACAAGGCTGTCGGCCTGGGCTAGACATTCTGAAGACAACCATGACAGATCCAGAAGATGCACTACTTGGCCCAAACAGGAGGGATCAGAATGACACAGGCCTTGTCCTGTCTGATCACCAATGTGCATACAAATCCACAGAACAGGAGAACTCTGCTCCAGTCCTAACAAGAACACATCTCTAAATGCGTTTCCATCAATCTCTGCTCTGAAGCAAAACTGAGGGAGTTTTGCATTGCTACACCTGCAGCTAGCCACAAAAAAGGAAGGTACTGAGGCAACTGGGGCCACGCTCTTACAATCTCACCTGTGAGCATTCAGTGCCTTGAGGCGATGCTTGTGCAATCCCAACACCCACTGCTTTTTGAGGACCTTGGGGCACATCCCACAAGAGGTAACATGCAGAAACCACCTCACGTATTATCAGCGTACAATTTACTTATTATCAAATTTTTTGCTCCAATGGCATTTCAACTCGTTTAAAGTTAAAACAGGAAACTGAGGCTAAGTCTACTCTTAAAACATCTGCTGATGTAGTAACAGTTAGGGTTGTGATTTTTCTTTTTAAATAACATTGTATAACAGCAAAAGCTCTAGCTTAAATGCAGTTATACTGGCAAAAAAAACAAAACATGCTTTTGTGGGGAAAAGCTCATATAATTTAGGGAGCTGGTATTCGCTATTCTGACAAAAGTACTTTTTGGTATAAGAGGCATCTATACTAGGAAAGTTTGCAGATCTAGCTATTCCTGCAAACTCTTTTTAGTGCAGACTAGGCCTAAGTCTATTCAGGTCTTTTTCTACAGCTCAGGGCCAACACACAACACAACATAGCATGGTTAAACGCAGGCAAACACTATTTTAGACAAACAAAACTTGCACATGAATTCAACCTATCTAGATACTTATACAGCCCTTACCATTATAGTAAGCAGCGCCTCCCAAGAACAAAAAACAAGCACATTTAATTCACCACTGGCTAAGAGTATCTCGACAGAAAGCAGATGTTTGGTGTGAGACACTGATAAATTTATTCCAAGGAAAGCTAAGTCAAAGAGGTGGGATTTGCAATTTGTTCTAAAAGCTGCAGTTCATGGAGTTTAAAGTCACTACTGGATTGCTTTGCTCACACAGCCACCATATGAAATGTTTCACTTACCAACGAATGTTAATAAGAATAAAAGTGTGGATACTGCTGCTGTTCCATAGAACATGATGCTGATATTATGCCCCATTAGATCAGTATCATCAACTGTGTTTGGAACCAAAACTGGTGGTAACAAGAAGCCAATTGCCGTGCCAAGCTGCAAAAAGAAACAAAAAACAAATACACTTTCCTGTGAACACAAGCAATCAAAAGAACAAAGAAAAAAAGTCCTAACCTGTGGAATACGGAGCTTATATTATAGCACAGAAAGTGATTAATAAGAATTACAAAAGGAAAAGTGTTCCTGCATTGTACTGAAGGGCAGCAGTTATTGATCTGTCAATTGTACTGACAACCAACAGCCAATATTTCCATAAACGAGTTTTCCTCTCTTCACTGCAATGCTACAGTTGGAATGCTACACACTGACAACAAAAAAAATTATGGAAGTCCTTCTGTAAGGAGGAAATTTCATATGAGAACACTGCTTTATGCACAGACATTTATTTGGCTTGTCATTCTGCAACTGAATGTACAGTACAACTAGACAGGACATGCGTTTCTCTTACAAACCAGTCTTCCCTCGTTCTTGATCATAATCCTGCATTTGACTTCACAGCCTGATGTTATAAAAGGGAAGTTCAGCATTATATTTTCACTGCAGGATTAATCAGGAAGAGATTGGCAACTGGGAAGGGAATGCCTTTGTAGAAACACATTTTCAGTTACTATTAAGCCTGACAAGAAGTGCCATAAAATACAAAAATAGCAGGTTTATGTTTTGGGCCAGTTTCAATTCAGCCTCTAATTCAAGAAAAATAGAAGGCTATGACTTAAAATTTGGCTCCTGGTATGTAAAACATTTGAAAATTTCTGCAGGCATAAGCATAGTTTCTTTAAATTTCTCTTGGTTTTGTCTCGTTACTGGCCGCTGCTTAGGCAGTTTGGGTGGGAGGGGGCTCAGGGCTGGGGAAGGGAGTTGGGGTGCGGGGCGGCACATACCTCGGGGAGGCTCCATGGAAGCTGCCGGCATGTTCCTGCAGCTCCTAAGCGGAGGGAGCAGGGGTCTCAGTACGCTGCACACGCTCGCAGGTGCCGCCTGACTGTGGTTCCCAGCCAATGGGAGCTGTGGAGCCAGAGCTCATGGCGAGGGCAAAGCAGGGAGCCCCACTGCCCTTCCTTCCCCCTAGGAGCTGCAGGAACACCCGGAGCCGACTAGGGAGCTTGCCAGCCCTGCCAAACCTCCCCCTATACAGCACCAGCGAGGGTGCCGGGCCATGCCACAGTCCCTGTGGTGGCCCCCCGACCATTCCCCGAGAGCACCCATGGTCCCAAGTGTTAGTTAGGGGAATATAGTACAAGTCATGGGCCATGAATTTTTGTTTACTGCCCGTGACCTGTCCATGACTTTTCCTAAAAATACCCATGACTAAAACATAGCCTTAGTACTAACTAACTCACTCTTATAGTGGGGTAAGATGACTTCCAGTGGAACAAGAGTGAAATTATCAGCTCCTCTCATGAATTATCCAGTCGTGCTGGCAAGATTACTGAGGCTCACCAAAGGGTAATCCCAGTCTGTTTGTCCTGAACTGGTTCATCAGATCAGGACTACAGCTGGTGAGCATGAAGACTTCTACCTGAGTTTAGGAGCATGAAAGGGGCAGGTCCTCTTGCCTACCCCCAGCATCCCTCCTCCATATGGCATCCCCCATAGAAACACCACATGAGGGTCTGAGATGTGGAGTCATGGATGTGCGCAGGGAATGGGAGTAATCAGTTCTTAAAGGGATTCCACAGAGCTAATACCTAAGTAGCCTAGCACACCAAGGCAGCAGCATCATAGAGAGCCTTGATGCAAGGTTTGCTACGATTCAGAAGGACTGAATGACAATTTGCCCCAAGCTCACTCTCAGCCCACAAGCCCTGCCTACATCTCCACATGACTCTCATCCCCCACGATCTTCTCACCTCCACCCCGGATGCTGCAGTATTACAGTAGTATTTGTTAGTGTATTTATTCTCTCTTCTTTTTGTTTGGGAAAATGATAATCAGTTATTTAACACAAAGCTAAACAGACCTTTCACCTCATTACAAGTCTCAACTGAAGCTTGTTTCTCCATTAGTTTTTTTCATTGTTTACCTAACTTTCATTGAATTAGTTTTTCTGAAAAACTCTTAAAAATGGAACCATGCTGTACATATTTGAAACAAGCACTTTGTAAGTTACTTGGTGATGTTACCCCAGTTTTGTTCTTTGATGTGCTCAATGCTTTTTTTTGCCTCTGTCTTCACGAACAAGGCCAGCTCCCAGACTACTGCACGGGGCAGCACAGCATGGGGAGGAGGTGACCAGCCCTCTGTGGAGAAAGAAGTGGTTTGGGACTATTTAGAAAAGCTGGACGAGCACAAGTCCATGGGGCTGGATGCGCTGCATCCAAGAGTGCTAAAGGAGTTGACGGATATGATTGCAGAGCCATTGGCCATTATCTTTGAAAACTCATGGTGATCCAGGGAAGTCCCGGACGACTGGAAAAAGGCTAATGTGCCCATCTTTAAAAAAAGGGAAGGAGGAGGATCCTGAGAACTACAGGCCAGTCAGCCTCACCTCAGGCCCTGGAAAAATCATGGAGCAGGTCCTCAAGGAATCAATTCTGAAGCACTTAGAGGAGAGGAAAGTGATTAGGAACAGTCAGCATGGATTCATCAAGGGCAAGTCATGCCTGACTAATCTAATTGCTTTCTATGACGAGATAACTGGATCTGTGGATGAGGGGAAAGCGGTGGACGTGTTGTTCCTTGACTTTAGCAAAGCTTTTGACACGGTCTCCCACAGTATTCTTGCCAGCAAGTTAAAGAAGTATGGGCTAGACGAATGGACTAGAAGATGGATAGAAAGTTGGCTAGATTGTCGGGCTCAACAGGTAGTGACCAATGGCTCCATGTCTAGTTGGCAGCCGGTTTCAAGTGGAGTGCCCCAAGGGTCGGTCCTCGGGCCGGTTTTGTTCAATATCTTCATAAATGATCTGGAGGATGGTGTGGATTGCACCCTCAGCAAGTTTGCAGATGACACTAAACTGGGAGGAGAGACAGATACGCTGGAGGGTAGGGATAGGATACAGAGGGACCTAGACAAATCAGAGGATTGGGCCAAAAGAAATCTGATGAGCTTCAACAAGGACAAGTGCAGAGTCCTGCACTTAGGACGGAAGAACCCCATGCACCGCTACAGACTAGGGACCGAATGGCTCGGCAGCAGTTCTGCAGAAAAGGACCTAGGGGTTACAGTGGACGAGAAGCTGGATACGAGTCAACAGTGTGCCCTTGTTGCCAAGAAGGCCAATGGCATTTTGGGATGTATAAGTAGGGGCATTGCCAGCAGATCGAGGGACGTGATCGTTCCCCTCTATTCAACATAGTTGAGGCCTCATCTGGAGTACTGTGTCCAGTTTTGTGCCCCACACTATAAGAAGGATGTGGAAAAATTGGAAAGAGTCCAGCGGAGGGCAACAAAAATGATTAGGGAACTGGAACACATGACTTATGAGGAGAGGCTGAGGGAACTGGGATTGTTTAGTCTGTGGAAGAGAAGAATGAGGGGGGATTTGATAGCTGCTTTCAACTACCTGAGAGGGGGTTCCAAAGAGGATGGATCTAGACTATTCTCAGTGGTGGCTGATGACAGAACAAGGAGTAATGGTCTCAAGTTGCAGTGGGGGAGGTTTAGGTTGGATATTAGGAAAAACTTTTTCACTAGGAGGGTGAAACACTGGAATGCATCACCTAGGAGGTGGTAATCTCCTTCCTTAGATATTTTTAGGGTCAGGCTTGACAAAGCCCTGGCTGGGATGATTTAGTTGGGGATTGGTCCTGCTTTGAGCAGGGGGTTGGACTAGATGACCTCCTGAGGTCCCTTCCAACCCTGATATTCTATGATCCTCTGTGGTTTGTTTAAGTACTTTCCATATTGGATTATAAGGGACAGATAATTTAGCTTCTATAACATTTAGTTTAAAAGAAATACATCAGCCAAAGCCTCCATTAAATTATAATGAGTCTCTAACAGCCATGTGCCTTTGAAAACTTCAGAAAAGATGCTGAATCAGAGCAGTCAGGTTTCTCATACAATGCCAGCTTTGAAATGACTAACTAGTTTAGATTTTCACTTATGTAGGCCTGCCGCACTCATTTGCAAGGAAAAAATCACATTAGTTTGTGGGGAGAACGCACAAAAACGTACTGGATCTTAACTCTCTCCTTGTTGTGATAGAGAATTTTGCTGTGTGCATATCAATGGAAAATCTCTCTTAGGATCTGAATTTTCCTCATTCAAACAACATCAGTTCCGTATACTGCATTAGAAAAGCAAACATGCAGAAATACACCATTATCAAAGTGTGCCCCCGCCCCATCAGCGCCTTCTAACTTCAGCTGAGATTTTCCCCAGTTTCAACCAGATTCTTCTCTTCCCCTCCTTCCGTCTGGATTTCCTTCCCCTCTTCCTTAACCTCGATTTCTCCCTTCTAAACCATGGACTTGTGGCTGCTGCACTGATGAACACCGACCTACCCCTGTCCCCCCACGACTCAACCGGGCATTTCTTTTCAAAAAAGAAGGGCGCAAACCCGACTCCCACCTTCCTACACAGCCCATTTCCCCCCGGATCTTTCTCTCCCTTTCCGCATTAGCTCGCTCTGCCCCCCCTTTGCCCCAGGCCCTCCCGGGCTCCCCTCCGCTCACCTGGTTGCCCAGCACGGCCACGGCGCAGGCAGTGGACACCTCCCTGGGCCCAAACCAGACAGCGGCGACGCGGGAGGGCAGCCCCAGGATGAAGACCTGGGCCACGGCGCACACGGTCTGGGCCAGCAGGGTGAGCGGGTAGAGGTCAGGCCGGGCGCTGGCACACTTCAGCCAGGCGCCCAGGCAGTTGAGGCCGGAGCCCAGCAGGGCGGTGAGGCGCAGGCCGCGGGTGTCCAGCAGCCAGGTGGCCGGCAGGATGAGCGGCACGTAGGCCACCATGTAGACCATGGAGAGCCAGTCCACGCGGGAGTGGGGGGCGCCGTAGAAGCGCACGAAGACGCTGCTGAGGATGCTGTACTGGATCCACTGGAAGGCGTTCACCAGCGAGTAGAGGCTGAACACGGCCAGCACGGGCAGCCTGCGCCAGGAGAGCCGGGGGGCCGCCCGCGCCACGCCCGAGCCCGGGGAAGGCAGCATGGCCTGCGCCTCCGGGAGCGCCCCAGCATCCGCCCCGGCGGCGGGGCTGCCGCGCTCGGCCTCCTTCCCCGGGAGGAGCCCATTGGGCTGCGGGGGCATGTCCCCCTCCTCATCTTCCTCCTCCGCCCCGTCCCCAGCCATGGCCGCGCCTTCCCCGCCCAGCTTCCCGAGCCTCACGCCCGCTGCGCCGCTCCCGTGGCCCCGGCCGGCCCCGGCGCCGCCAGCTTGCTAGGAAAGCAGCGACGGAGGCGCGCCGCGGAGAGTCCCTAGTTCTGCCGCGCACACGCGCGCGGCCCGGCCCGGCCCCGGCCCCGTCCCCGTCTCCTCCAATCACAAGAGAGGGGCGGAGCTTCTACGCCATCCTCTTATCCTACCTGGGGCGAGCGCGTGCGCCCCAGCCCCGCAGGCCACTTGCGCTCTCCCCGGTGCCCGCCGGCGCTACGCCTGGAGCTGTCCAGCCGCAGCGCCGGGCCGGTGTAGGGCACTAAAGTGCTCACACCGGCCGCCCTCCTGTGACCTCCCTGGCCCGGCCCTTCGCCCTCCCGCGGGTTGTGGGAGGGGGGGCGTAGTGTATTAAACTGCTCCCTGTAGGAATGTGCTACTGGTCGTAGTTACTGATAGGTAATGGATTGTAATAAACTGCTATTGTAGTAAAGTGCTACCGGACGTAGCAAAGGCCTACAGGTAGCAGTTTCTTGCACTGTGGTGTATGTGAAATTGCTACGTGGAGAAATGTGCTATCCCTAGCAGTTATTTATACGTGAGCATTGTAAGAAACAGCTTTTGTCAAAAGATGCTCAACCCCTGTCAAAAGCAGTCCGCAGAATCCTACGGCTAATAAGGGCAGGGTGAAGGGCAGTGGCTTCAGCAGATGTCCTGAGTATGCTCAGTACACTGTAAGTAGCACATTACTACAGAGAGCACTTTACTCGGCTACACCTGGCCTGAGCCAGGTCAAGGTGGGGGGTGGGAGGCTGAGAAGAGGGTCTCCCCCAGTAGGGAAGCTGGGAGCCCAGCAGAGAAGCAGGATCCAGCCCCCTGCCCTCTCAGTGGCCCTGCCCCCACCCCCCCCATGAGGATCCAGCCGCCCCCTGGCAGCAAGACTCCCCAAAGAGAGGAGCCCCTGCCCCCTCCCCGCATGCTCAGGGTCTCTGCCCCATAGGGAAGTTGGAAGTGATGTGGAGAGGATCCAGCCCATCTCACCCCCCACAGAAGGACCACTTCTCTAGAGGGGGCCAGAGCCCAGAAAATGTGGGGAAAGGAGCCAGGGGCCTTTCCCTGCTGAACACCCTTTGAACTGGGGGAGCTAGAGCCCAGACAGGGATGGAGGAAAGTGCCAGCCCCTCTTGCCTGCTGGCAGAGCTACTGTCCAGGACAGCCCATGCTTAGGAGCAGGTGGAAGATGCGCTTCAGCATTGACTGTAATGTATACCCTGCCTGACTAGGAGTGAAGAAAGTCTGGCCCACAGGCTCTCTCAACCTCCCTGGGCCATCAAGGACAATCCCATGTAGTGATGGAGAGGATCCAACCCTTTTACCCCTACAGGAACCCTCTCGCCTCAGGGGAGACAGGTTCAGGTTCTACCCCTCTGCCCTATTGCTCCCCTTGGGAAACTAGAGCCCCAAAGATAAGAGAAGGCATTCCCTCTATACAGTGAGCCAGAGCCCAGCTAGGATAGTTCTGCCAGATAATTCCCCAAGAGGCAGAGCCAGAGTCCAAAAAGCGAGGAACCAACACCTGTTGTTTTATAGCACCCTTCCCTGCAGGAGGAGACAGCCCTATTCCCTCACATTAGTATTGCTAATCCCAAGCATTCAAAAACCAAGAACCGTGGCTCATTTACATGGTGCCACGCTAATTAGGTTGTAAATTCCAATGTTTACTAGCCCATGTGGATCCTGCTGGCATGCACTGAAAGTTCCCTACTGCATGTTAACGTAGTACTGTTTGAAACAGGATTACATTAATACACACCACAGAACTTTCAGTGTGCACCAGCAGGGTCCACATGGATCAGTTAGTGCACAATATGCTCGTGTGCATTGGAATTTATATCCCTCCCAGCTATGCGTAGAGCCCTGCGGAGATACAAAAAAATTTGGATCTGCATCTGAGATAATTAACTTGTATCTGACCCACGATCTGCACTCCACTTTTTAATATGTATCCGCACCAGCACCCTGTCTTGTAATCTCACTGGTAGAGCCCTGCACAGATACAAACATTTGGATCAGTGATCAGCAAAGATGGTAAACAATACATCCGCAGATATCCACGGATTTGCAGGGCTATAGCTCTGCGGACTAAAGAACCGTGTAGACAAGCCCTCAGAAAAAAAAAATTGTTTTCAAAAGCCTTTAGCCGGAAGTTTCCCATCCCCAAAGTGTATGTGATAATTTCACATTCAAAATACAACCTTAACAA
Organism: Lepidochelys kempii; assembly: GCF_965140285.1. Lineage (NCBI taxonomy): Eukaryota > Metazoa > Chordata > Testudines > Cheloniidae > Lepidochelys > Lepidochelys kempii. The sequence continues at coordinate 167,469,532 of NC_136382.1, forward strand.
CACGCACATGCAGGGCCTGGGGCAGAGCCGGGGGGTGAGCAGCGAGCACCCCCCGGCACACTGGAAAGTTGGCGCCTGTAGTTCCAGCCCCAGAGTCGGTGCCTAGACAAGGAACCGCATATTAACTTCTCCAGAGCCACAGGTTGGCCACCCCTGTTCTAGAGACATCGTTTGCTCCAGTCCCTGCTGCTGGGTCTTCAGAGAATCCTCTGTGGGCATGTCTAGCCTAGGAAAGAGAGTTTCTAGGGAGAATCCTCATACTGAACGCCCAGCGTTTAAACATTTGTAAAGCTGTTCATTCCTGTCTATTAGATGCTAAGTGGTATTTAAAAAAGTGTTAATTCAAACATGTTAGCTAATGTTTTAAAAACCACCCCTTTTTTTTCCTCATCTAAAGGGCCTATGTAGGCTGTGCATGGGGATGATTGACAAAAGTCTGGGGAATGTTACCTACAACCCCCACATAACCTCAACAGAAGCAGCACTGCATCTTCAGTGCTATACTAATGCTCTTGGCTGCACCTACCCATGCCAGTCTAGTGTGGTTCTTGGATCTGTACTCACTGACCCTATCGCCCCTCCATGCTGTGCATTCGCCCACGGAGCACAACACTGGATTATGCAAGGTGCATGGACACTGATGCTGCCTACCTGTATCCTAGCTCTGGCTCAGTGTAGTGAAATTTACTGGCCTTTATTGGAGTTACAGGATTTGGCTCATTGTAGCTGCCATGCAGAAGTGAGAAAAGCTTGTCCTACCTGGTAATTTAAGGCACAGATGGGAAGACATCAGTTGTGATGGAACCATGACCATGTTGAATTGTCAGTTGCTAGGCAATATGGATCTTCACCAACTGTCCCTTGTTCCAAAGTCCTTGGGCAAACATTCCTTTGTTTTTTCTCTCTACCACTGAAATTTGGCTTGGGCATCACACACATAGATCCCCCGCCCCAGAAAATACAGCACTGCCGAGGCTCAGGTGTGTAGTGTTTTCATATTGTTAAGATATTTTTCTTGTAAAAGACTTTCACTTCCAGCCCCCCTATTATTATTTATTTGTACTGTATTAGCACCTACGAGCCCCAGTCCTGGACCAGGATCCTAGTGGAGAAGGCACTATACAAACACAGATTTAAAAAACAGACCCTACCCCAAGGAGTTTAGAGGAAAGATAGATTTTTTTTAAAACCAGGCTTGAGTACTGTTAGAAATTTTAGATCAGCTTTTGGAGAGAAGGCATTTTAATCAAATAATATTCTGTAAACTACCTATGAGCTATTTAGATGTGTCTAATAGTAACATTGTTTTAGATAAGAAACTATGTTCTTTGCAACAAATGTCCTTTAAGTTCTCACATTTTATGCACTGGCAGTTTTGACAAGATCAAGGGATTTGAGCCTTGGTTTTTTGGCACTATTTAAATTTAGGTAATTATTACAGCTAGAATAATTCTATGAATATATACTGCATTAAAAAAAGTTAACCCTCTGGCTACATTTGCTTTTTCAAAATACTCTAGCAAACAAGTTCTGGCATGGATATTTGCTGACTCCATGACTTTTTAGTGAATATTGGAGAATATCCAGAGGAAAGGAATTATGAATTCATAGAAAACAGATATGCATCAGAAACCTTTAAAGATTATGTTCATCCAATCATGGAGCAGAAAAAAATACCATGTGACCTATGTGTCCAATAGTCCTTAAATAAATATAAAATATAAATTGTAAATAAGCTACAAGCCAAGAATTTTTTAAATCTTAAGATTTTCTCAAATTTATTCAATGATTAAGCTGCTCACCAACAATTCAGAAGAGGCAAAATTAACTAAATAAATGATTCAACACTAATAATTTGTCCAGCTCTAGGAACTATATTCTGCCTAAGTTTTCCCTGCAGTTTCAATTGACTTTTTTGTATGTGAGACTCCATCTGAAGATTTTAAAGTATTGTTAATTAATATGTTATTAGACTTCTAAGGCTTGATTCTAAACTCACTCTGGTTTTACACTGGTCTAATTCCACTGACTTCAGTGAAGATCTTCCTGAATTACTCCTGTGTAAATTAGATTGGAATCAGGCACCTTGGATTTTTTTGTTTGTTCCTAGGATAAGAAAATCTGTAGTTTAATAGTTTATTTATATTTTTATATGTAAAAAACAGATACAGGGTAAATGTTTCAAACGTGCCTAAGTGACTTAGGAGTGTAAGCCCCATTTTCAAATCTAAGACACTTTTGCCAGTATAAGCTGTGTCCACATTGGGAGTGCTTTCCTGGTATACCATACTAGTATACCTTCATCTGCAAAGAACTCATAGGCAATATCTGCACTACAGACCCTATGTCATTATAGCTATGCCAACATAGCCTCCTAGTGTAGATGCAGCATATACTGACAGAAGGCCTTAGGCCTTGTCTTCACTTGCAAGCTATTACAGCAAATGCTTCTAGTGGAGACGTAGCTTACATAGCCAAAAGCGGGCTTTTGCCAATACAGCTTATACCAGTTCCCTGAATAAAATAAGCTATACTGGCAAATGGACATTTTTACTGGTATAACTGCATCTGCAGTAAGGCATTTGGTGGCATAGTGATGTCTGTCAGGGTATGATTTTTTACCACACTAGTAACAGACATTGCTATGCCAGCAAAACTTTTAAGTGTAGACCAAGCCATAGGCTCCTAAATCACTTAAATTCATGAACATTTTCTCACAGATTTTAATCTGATTTAGCCAAATTCTGCCCTTGAATTTGTGTGTGTGGTTCTCATTGAAGTTTGGGGAGTCCCCTATGTTCATCAGAAGACACAATCTTTAAAGCTGAAGAAAATACAAGACCTGATTCTGCTCTGATTGGCTTTTCACCATTGTTACTCCACTGACTTCAGACTTACTCCCGATTTCCACCAGCAAAGCAAAGTCAGAATCAGGCTGTTTGTCACTGTGGACACATCTTAAATTTCACTTCCATGGCAAGCAGACAGAGCCAAAGATTCTGTTTACATGAGGATTTGTTTGCTTTTTTACTAGGAATTCTGCTTATAAGAGACACCCACCTAGATACAATGGGTGACGCAGAGAAAAAGCGCCTGATTGAACTGAACATGACAAGGGACCCCTTGTGTATGGTGGAAGGAAAAAGTGACTCAACCTGGCTCAGACCTCAGAGGAGACACTTCCCTCAAAGTAATCGAAGTTCACTAGAGAACTACAGAGAAAAAGAGCCTGCGCTTGACACTGGCAGGAGCTCCTGGACAGCACTCACTCCTCTTCACCACAAGGAGAGAAGGCACTTTCCAGAAAGAAGTAAGTTATATGCATTACAGAGAAGAAACATGTGGGGCCAAATTCATCCCTGGTGTAGCTCCATTGACCTCAGTGAATTTAGACCAGAGATTAATTTGGCCCACTATGACCACTGGAATATGAGGTTACAGGATAAATGTCTTCAGCTGCCACAATGGTACAGGATGAACCTCTCTAATCCAGCACTCCCTGGTCGGCAACATTCTTGGTCCGGCATAGGCACTGACTCAGTGGGTAGTCAGGGGCTGGAGCACCCATGGGGGAAAATGAGTGGGTGCGCTGCATCCACTGGTGCCAAGCTCCCCCCCTCTGCCCCCTTCTCCCCGTGCCTCTCGCGCGCCGGCAGCTCCGTGCTTACAAACTCTTCCTCCTCCCTCCCAGCACTTCCAGAGCACCACAAACAGCTGATTCATGGCATTCAAGCTCCGGGAGGGAGGGGGAGGACCTGGGGCCGGCAGCTGGGACCCTGGGCGAGGGGCTGGGATCTTGGGTTGGCATCAGAGCCCCGGGGCGGGGGCCACGCTACACTACGTACAGTAACTTTATAAAGTGCTTTGAGATTCTTTGGGATGAAATGGGTGTTGTTCCATAAATGATTACACCACAAATAATATTTTCCTTTTCTGGGATGGAGGAGAACAAAACCTATTGGTTATTCACTGCCCGTACATTTCATTAACACGGAGTTGAGATTGACTGACAGCGTCTCATACTCTTCTAGAACAATCAAGGGGACCTATACTTAAATCTCTGAAAACCAGGAAATAAAGAGGTATGGTACACACCAACCCCACCCGCAATCTTACCTCTGTCTTCAAGCAATGCCCCAACACACCAGTAACACACACACTAGCATTCTACCCTTACAGGTGCTCAAGAACGCTTTGGGAACAACAGTATACAACAGAGCACTATAAAACAGAGACAAACACCTTTTTGTTAAGGCAAAACTCAAGTTAGGTCTCGTTTAGCAAACAGGAGTTCCCTGTACTTGGTCTATATCCAAATACTAAGTCTACTCTACACAGATGACCCCAGACTTGCAGAATGTTACTATCGGTTCACCCTTGCCTAAGGCTTCCTTGTGAGACATTGCCTTCGCTTACCCCTCACTAAGACCCAGAGACTGCTGACATGCATGCCACCAGACTGCTGACAGTCTCCATGGCAAGGAGACATTTTGTGCACTTCTACCAATACAACCTACACAACTGAGCACTGAAATGTAGCATGCTTGATCCTTCAAGATACAGGTAAGGGTACAAGGTACTCCTCATATCAGTGACAGCTCTGGCAACCTGCTCCAACTAATCTTTCTGCCATTCTGTACAGCTACAGCTAACAGTGAATGGCGGTTGGAATGCATGCAGATAAATGATGCAGTGAAAATCTGTGGAACACAAGACAATGGCACATTCTTTTAGTCATGCCTCATGTCTACTTTAGTTCTGGTAACACCCTTTACTGAATCATTCCCAGCAGCTATTGTCAGCTCAGGAACACAAGGTGGAATGATAACCACTTATATTAATACTACAAATTCTGCTTTCACTTGCTCATTAGTCAGGCAGTTCTTATTAACACTATTCAACTGCAGACAATGTAAGACTAGAACTCATGGTCTCCTAGTTCTTAGGGCACTTTCTCCAAGGACAAAGTGGATTTTGATGGGGTGGGAGGAAACATGGATCCTCCTTCTCCTTTTGTCTGTGTCCCATCTGGAGGTTCAGTTGTGTGTGGGGCTCTGTTTCAGAACAAGAAAGGAGGCTAGGTTGGAGTTAGGAGCATGTGAAGTGCATTTGGAGCGTTCAGGGTTTGAAGGGATAAGAGCTAAACAAGTTCCAGCGTACATGTTCAAGCAGCTTTTTCCCCCCTAATGCTTATAAGTTGGCCACATTCCAATGGATTTTCATTGGGACAGCAAAAGGCACCTCTAACCTCGGAACTAGCCCTCTGCTACATGTCAGGTTCCTGTTCCAAACCACAAGTACCAGAGATGTTTGGAAAAAAATCAAAAAATTAACACTTTAAAACAACCTATTTTTTGCTGAACTGTTTTTGCTCAAGCTTAAAAAATCCCAAACAACAACTGAATCTCAATCCAAGACCAAACACTGAAATTTTAACTCCAGACAGTTCAAGTTTGCCAGAGTTATAAAGCAACTGAAACGGCAACCTTATACATTCTGCTACTGCTCCTCCTCCTATAATATAAATATATATTACTAAGAGAGGAATCGATTTTCATAACTATTTTCAAACTTTACTTTTATCCTGCAGATAATGCCATTTTTGGATGAAGCACCACTTAAAAGCGGCCTTCTTGTTTGAGCTCAGGACATTTCACAAAATAAGGAGAAACTCAATATTACAGGGCTGCTTTTAAAATGCGTTTGGATATCTAACACTGGCAGTTAAGCTGTTTCAACAGTAGCTCAGTTCCCAATTAAACTCATTACTAACACTCTAAAGTACATTTTAAAAACAACATAATGTACTTTTCTTTCTCTTCATGAAACTTGAACCTCAGGACAAGACTCAGAAACGAACAAAAGTTGATTCACTGGAACTGTCTAAGACTCTACAATTTTGACCATGAAACCTACTGTTTATTTCTAAACTGAATTAAAATGATAACTTTTATGCATGGTATGCAGATAGGATTTCCAGTTTATTTTATGTGTATTTCAAGCTGTACATTTCAGTCATTAGAGGTTAAATTTTAAAATTAATTTCCAAAGCATGTTAGTCCAAATTTAACTCCCTGTTACAGTTCTCAGTGCAAAGGAAAAATCTAAGCAGCAAAAATGGATTGGACAGCTAGTTCCCTCTATCTCTAAGTGATTTTTTAAAATTTAACAACAAATTTGGGCAACATAATAGCTTTAAAACAAAACCCCTTAAATTTCATATTAGCTAAAAAAATCAGTTTTCTTCCTTGCTTATTTAAAAAAAAAGTGACAAAAATGTAGTGAAGAGCCACAGTATTTGTAGAATCCTGGACTAAGGGTGGGTGAGGAACAGATTGCTGACTGATGTAACCCTCCCTCTTCCTCCCACTCCCTCCCTGATCAGGACGTTGATTGCCCAGCCCCCACACTACTCATCTGGTCACATATCACTTCCCACCTCCGTGGAGGGGTGTTTGGAGTATAAGTCATTGAATGGGGGGAATGAGCAAGTGTTGGGGGTTTCAGGCAATTGTCTGATCCATGAGGTGTAGAGCGAGGTAATCACTGGGGAGGTGGGGGGGAGTTGTCAGCCAGTTATCTCTAAAACTACTTAGTTTGTATGTAGCACGTCATCCATAGATAAGTATCATTATCCCATTTTACAAATTGGGAACTGGAGATACAGAAACATGAAGTGACTTGCCCCAGGTCACCCAGCTGGTCAGTGGCAGAGCTGGGAATAGCATCCACCTCTCCTCCCAGTCCACTGCCAGACCCACTGGGCTGCACTACCTCCAAAAGGCACGAATTATAAAAATACTGCCGTCTTCTGATTGACCCAGTGGTCCACCTGCAGCTCAGGGGAAGCATCTACATTACAGTGGTACAGCTGCAGGGTAGATGTGGCCTGGTACAAAATTGATGGGAGGTCAGAAATTAGGCCTATTGCATTTTCTTATCAACACTAATTGGCAAACAAATATTTCTGAAAGCAATCCTCTGTGGCTCTGGAAAACACCAGCTAGGGGAATGCTGTGGTCTCAATATGCCAATATGATGCAAAAGTTTGGCTCAAATAGCAGAGAAAGGTGCAGAATTATAAGACGTGAGAGTCCAGGTTCAGAAGATTCCTCTTTAAATACCAATGGAAATAAACATTACTGGATTTTTTGATCTATATAAAAGGCATGGAAAGCTGCAGTCTTGTGGCTCTCTTATTTTCCATCAGCCTGCTCTCAAATTATTAATCGTAACTGATTTTCACCTCATCAACAGTAAAATAGCCTACCTGTATAAATACAATAGGTAAAACTTTATTGGGCCTTTATTCTTTAAGATGTCATTTTGGTCATACAAAAATTCCACGTAGCATGAAATATGTATATGTACACTGTAAAAAAAAAGTAATATAAAATAAAGCCCCAAACCACAAACTACAGAGCAGAGCTGTGTTTCGGATGCTCTCATTTTATTGTTGTTTGGCAAGTGTTCATTCTTTCAACCGCTGATGAACTTTGGGGAACAGCTTCAGGGCATTACATGTTGTTACTTCACAGACTGTTTCTACTGATAATCCTTTCACTGCAGCAATGTACTGACAAGCAATCCTGATCTTCTCTGGTTCATTTCTCTCCTAAAAGAGAATTGCCAACAAGGTTACACTATACAAGAAACCAAGTGAGATCAGCCTAGCTTACCCAGGGCCCATAGGACTGAGTCCCTCCCTTCCGTTAATTACTTCAAAAAGGTCACCACTGGCATTTACAAATCTTAAATCACAACTAGGCTCTATGATAAGTTAGATGGAAGAGTCAGCCTGATACTGTGCAGTTTTGGATCTGACACGACCATAGTTCTATGGCAATTTCATTATATTTTAAAGACAACAGCTGGATCAAGCTCAAGAAATTCTACTTCTTTTGTTGCTGAGAAAGAATAAATATTCAGCAACAGTTTCAAGTTCCTGAAACTTCTCTGTGGAGATTATCAGCAGGAAGAAAGCTGTGTTCTTTGAAGTTCTATATATATCAGCCTTGATCCTGCAAGATGTCGAGTGCTTAACTAAAACCCATGTGACTTATTTATTTATTTATTTAAAGTAATAAAAACAATACCTAACCAAGGCTTGAGGCACTCTGACATCACTGATGCTACAATAAAATCCCAGCAGCATTAAGAAATCATTTCACAGGAACTCAGGCAGCCAGAGTCCAGAAACTCCTTTCCACTCTTTTATTGCTGCGGGAACCAAAACCTCAACCCTCTCCAAAAACCTTATCAAAAAACACCTGTTTGAAGAATGGCCAGAACGTCACCAAATTTGGACTATTTAGGGGAGTTAGTTCCAGAGTCCTGGAGCTCTCAGACAGATGCTCTTTCTTTTATAATGAGGGGAGATCCACCTCAAATGTCCCTGCTCACCACAGCTGTTGCAGTGTGGCACAGGGAAAGAGCCAATCCTCCAAGCAGGCCTGTCCCAGGCCATTAATGGCTTTATAGGTCATAACAAAAACCTTAAACTCCACCCGGAGACTAACAGACAGCCAGTGCAGATCCTGGAGTCATATGCTTCTGGTAAGATGCCCCATGCAGTACCTAACATCTCAACTGCCACCGAAGTCAACATGGACTCACAACACACAACATGTTCAAGCATTGCTCAGCACCTTGCGGGCTCTAATCTATTAAAGAGACATTTTCATGTTGATTTCAAAAATTAAAAAAAAAAACAAAACTAAAATGTGGGTTTTGTTTGCGTGTAAATGTTCCTGTGCAGTTTGGTATCCTGAACACTGGCTCTCATGCATTAGCACAAAATGGCAGAACGAGAAACTGACTAGTCTGTTTTCCAAGCTAAATGTAGTGCCAAATGTACACAGACAGCATTAGTGATGACAAATTAGATTTCTAAAATTTGTAGTGTTAATTACCTGTGATGGTGGTAACAATACAAAGGAAACAATTATTTTAATGATCTGATTTCACATGACAGTGCCCCTTTGAGCTCAGAGGCGCCCGGGGGTGGTGTTTGAGATCTAGGTTAAACTATGTATTTCTTAGTGTGTGTCAATGGAGTGACAGCAGTGTAAACCCAGTGAGATAGCAAAATTAACCCTACAGTACAGTGGTTTTCAAACTTTTTTTCTGGGGACCCAGTTGAAGAAAATTGTTGATGCCCATGACCCTATGGAGCTGGGGATGAGGGATTTGGGGTGTGGGAGGAGCTCAGAGCTGGGGCAGAGGGTTGGGGTGCAGGAGGGGGTCAGGGCTCTAGGCTGGGGATGCAGGTTCTGGGGTGAGGAAGGGATGAGGGGCTTGGGGTGCAGGAAAGGGGTTCCAGGTTTGGGGGGGCTCAGGGCTGGGGATTGGGGCACAGGGTTGGGGCGCAGACTTACCTCTGGCGGCTCCTAGTCAGTGGCACAGCCGGGTACAGAGGCAGACTTCTCGCCTGTCCTAGCACCACGGACGGCACTGCACCCCAGAAGCATCTAGCAACAGGTCCGGCTCCTAGGCAGAGGTTTGCGAGCGGCTTCGCGCAACTCTCACCCACAGGTACCGCCCCCCCACCACCCCAGCTCTCATTGGCCGGAAACCAGCCAATGGGAGTGCAAAGCCGGTGCTCGGGGTGGGGGCAGTTTGCAGAGCCCCGTGGCCCCCCTGCTGGCCGCTTCTGGGGCACAGCGCAGTGTCAGAAAAGGTAGGCACTATGCTGCCTTAGTTGGGAAGCACCGTCGACAGGACTGTTAATATCCTGGTCGGCAGTGCTGACCAGAGCTACCCAGCACCTTACGTGCCGTGACCCATGGTTTGAAAAACATTGCTGTAGTATATGCACCAAGAAATATTTTTCTCTCCTGACATTCTTTTGGCTTTTCTTTTTTAATGTGAGGGAAGGGACCTCTCTTTGCATCTTGCATATGGCTAGTAGTCAGGGCATTAGAGAGCATGAACCCCAAATGCATTAGAGTGCATGAACCCTAACAGTCAGTCACTTCATTTCTAAAATGCAGGTTGGAAGGGTTTAGGATTTAAACTAGTAAGCTACATACTTTACTTACTGTACCTCTTTCTTTGGGCCAAGAGAGGGTGAGTCGGTCTCCAAGCAAATGTTCTCTAGTGGAATCTGTCTTATTAACTTTGCTCGCTTGTAAAGACAGGAGAATAAAACAAGAAACAACACAGGTAAGAGTCCGTTCTCGTCGCACTAATCAATATAGAAAGGAGCACACGATACATTTACACACACAAAATCAGTTAATGGCTAACAAGTCTGACTTATTGGCATTTAATAGGCTGTTTAAGCCACTGGGGATAATCCTATGCCTCCAGTGAGCTGCAAACACAAAGGTTAAGCAGAGTATACTTGCCCATCAGAGCCTCTACCACACTACAAGGATTGTGAATATTCATCCCCCTCAAATGTCTGTTAATCTTTTCTAAATGCAAGCTGTCTTTAACATTCTATTAAGTACATCCACTCACCGAATGACACGTTACTGTGGTTGGGAAAGACAGTACAACAGCCAGCCAGGTGCTGGGCTGGTGTTGTAGGAGACCCACAGTCAAGAACATCCTGTGGACTCCTGTTCTCCTAACCATTAAACTAATGACTTCAGGTAGATGGGGTGGGTTGTGGTTTTCTCTCTTTGTCTAGGCAGTTACAGCATGCTCACTGCCATGGTATCCGAGCCCCTCTCAGGGCTGGTGTGAAAAATAAAGGGATTCACTCCACCAGAAGATCAGAGAAAGGACAATGGGGCAGATGGTAGCTTGGACGTGGGAGGGCTCAGTGTCTCGGCACAAGAATTGGTCATTTGGTGTAGGAATCAATAAGTTAACAGCCTTGTGATTCCTTGGATGCTTGGGCCCAATCTTCCAGCTGAGAGGCACCGGCATGACTCATTCAGTTAACACTGTGATCAGCCAGAAGGAGCATGGTTGTGAGCAAGTCAAGGCACTCTCCTCTCACCAAGTAGTTAGTTGTGCTATCTCAGCAGCACTTTGAGCCCAAGTCAGCAGTGCAGCAAGGGACAAGGATAAATTCAGCTGGCACTACGTAGCAGGCCTGGGTATGAACAGGAAGAGATCTGGAAAACCCGTTGTACAGAAATGAAAGATTAACTGCTTTACCGCTGCTGTACTAGGTGTATGGGGAGGAGGGGAATGAACCTCAAATCCTGCCTCAGGTACTTGACACAAGAAGGTAGGAATGAGCCATGCCAAGAGTAACTCCACTGGAGTGTCTTTGATGTAGAATATGTTTAAGTGAGATCAGAATGAGGCCCCTAGATGACAGCCTGCAAAGTCTGAGATTCTTTAGATAGGGTATGAATGTGATCCCACTTCCTGACCTTCAGCGTCCTGCCCCGCTCCGCCTCCCGAGGGGCTCTATGTTCTTAGACCCAGATCCACAAAGGTACATAAGCACCTAACCCCCTGACGTAGGCACCTCAGTCCCAATTTTATGCTCCATAAGACTCCCACCACACCCTGTGGGCACCTAAACTCAGGGAGGTGCACATCAAACTATCCCATAGTTCAGGGGTTAAAGCACTCTCCTGAGTGGTGAGGAGACCTCTGTTCAAATCCTTTCTCCCCTCTAGCAGAGGAGGGAATTAAACCCAGGTGTCCCACAACCCAAATGGGCGCTTTAACCACTGGGCTAAAAGTTATAAAGTGGGCCTGGGGGTGCCCTGGATTTTGCAAGGATTGAGCCAGGCACCTAACTCATTCTTACAAGAAATGACTTGCTGTAAGCATAGGCGCCAACTTCCGCTGGTGCCGGTGGGTGCTTGACCCCCCTCTGCCCCTGGTTCTGCCCCGACTCCACTCCTGCCCCACCCCCATTCCAACCCCTTCCCCAAAGTCCCTGCCCCAATTCCACCCCCTCCCTGCCCATTGGACTCCTTCCCCAAATCCCCACCCTGGCCCCACTTCTTCCCCGCCTCCTCTCCTGAGCGCACTGCATTCCCGCTCCACCCCCCCTCCCTCCCAGTGTTTGTTTAGGTGGCAAGTGCTGGGAGCTAGGGGAAGAAATGGGGATGCAGCGCGCTCAGGGGAGGAGGCGGAGGTGAGGTGAGGCGGGGGGTGGGGAAGGGAGCTTGGCTGCCAGTGGGTACAGAGCACCCACTAATTTTTCTCCGTGGGTGCTCCAGCCCTGGGGCACCCACGGAGTTGGCGCCTTTGGCTGTCAGCACCTAAGTCATCAGCTGGCACCCCGGTGGCAGGGCATGGTGTATCAGGCTCTCATGCTTCAATGGCCCTAGCTGACAACCAGTCTGGTTCTGCAGTAGTCTGCGTCTTCTTGCTGGAGGGCTGAGTCACCTAGACTCCCATCCCTTCTGGAGTAAGCCAATAGTCCCTCAAAACAGGAAAGCACAAAGTCTCATGGCTTCTATGCCAGGCCCTCGGCCCCCGTGTTGGACTCATCATTCCCGTCTCTTCCAATCTTCAAGCCTGTACTTCCCCTCTCAGTCTTGTGGGAGAGATAGGGGAATCCAGGCCCAGCCTCTCCTCTGGCTTCCTGCCCAGGGACCCTGTTTAGGTGGTTATGGGCTTGTTGTTCAATCCCTCGCCACTACCTTGGGTTGCCCCTACCTTTCCCTACTTGTCAGCACCTTCCATAGATATGGGAATACTGCCATGAATTTGTGGCTCCCCACAGCTTCTTCCCAGCTAGCTACTGAGGAGCTTCCTCAAAGTTGCTCCCAGCCTGTGAAATACAGCCCAGCTGCTGCTAAACAGTCCTTCCCATTTACCTCTTTCTGACAGGAGTCCCCCCAGCTCTCCTTCTTGGAGCTGGATTTGTGCTTAAGCCCACTGCAGGGCCTCAGCCACCTTCTCCTTCAGCTAGCTTCTTTTCCCCAGTTAGTCCCAGGCTCAGAGGATCCAGCAGGCCAGCCTTCTCCTACTGATCTGCTCTCCTTCCTAGTCAGCCCCCAACTGAGCCATGTTCAGGCCTTTTAACTCCTCCCTCCAGGCTTGACACCTTTTGCAGGAGTAGTGGGGTAAGGCTGATGGCATCGGCTCTCATTAACCTCTTCAGCTCCAGTGTGAGTTTGTTACACCCTCTCACAGGCCCTAAGCCACCTGACTCCAGGAGAGAGGTTGCCAGTTGTGGATGGCTAGCAGAGATAGGCGCATCCCTGCAGGCTGGACTTAGGTGCCTATCCCTGTGAGAGGAGCAAGTCTTAGGACACATCCCTCTCATTAGCATCCCCCATTGGCTATCTTAGGCAGCTCCCCACTTTGTGTGCTGGCTTTTGTGGATCCCATTCTAAGGCACTTGTCTCTCCCCAGTCAGTGTATAGGGAGTTGAGGCACCTAACTCAACTTTGTGAATTGCAGTGTTGTTCCTGTGATTTACTAGGCACCTAAGAGTTAGGCATTGCAATGCTCAGCCTCACAATGCCTAAGTCCTTTTGTGGATCCAAGCCTTAGGCCCTATCTATGCCAGAGTAATTCTCTGAAAATCTCCCACTGATGTTAACAGTGGTTCAGTTCCACTGGTGTTAGCAACACTGAGTGCCCTAGTGTAAATGGGCCACCAGATACTCAGCAGAGTCATATGACCATGTTAAAAACAGCATTGCTGGGACTGGTAACACTGGTAGAGCTCAACTGATCTTAGCAGCAAGTGCTACAGACCAGGCCTTTGACTGTAAAACTCCTGGCAGCAGGGACTGTCTCCCCCTATGTATTTGTATAGCGCTTATGTAACCCACACACCTTCTGGGTGTGGTGTTCTGTCCCATCTAGTGGCACCAAGACCACTTAGAGAGAAAGTGAGTTTGCTCTACAGCCTTAGCTAACAGCCAGTTGGCTTTTAGCTCATGAGGTAGAGGCTCATGCACTGAACTCCAGAGGCCCCAGGTTCGATCCCGCCCACCAACAACCAGGGTCTGTCGGCATTACACCTACCAGAACAAAGCCTCTAACTGGTGCTTAGGAGCATTACTGCAGCACAAACACCACCACTACCAATTTAGCTCACTTTGATTCTGCCTTTGGGCCAGATTTTGATCTCCCTTACACTGGCTGCACACTCATGCACCTTCACTGGTTTCAATGGACTCACTCCTGATTTACATCCTTGTAAGCAAGAGGGGAATTGTCTTTGTCTTCTTCTTGGAGAAGCAGCTTTTCACATTTTCTCTTGCCATCCTCCATCCCTGACCCTGTCCATGCACCATGCCACATCGCTTTCCTCCTTATTCTAACCCTTCTTCCAAACTCACAACAGTTAGTTAACCAAACCCAAATGTCAGGGATTTAAAACATCAGTGTGTAAAGATCGTTAATGCCATTAACCCCAAAAGCATTTGTTAGGAACGCCAGCTCTAGCTCCATCATCATGTTCCAACCATCGTTCCCCAGCTAAGTGTTCTTCTATAGCCGTAGCCCCATCATTGCTCCACGCTGCAATATATTAAGTTAATTAATCCTCATTTTAAAAAACCCAACAAGAACTAAAAGGCCACATATGTTCCTCCCCGCATCCCTTGCTGAGCTATGGGTGATTTAGACTGTAAGCTTCCTGGAGCAGAGACTTGCCATTCTTCATTTGACTTTAATTCTGTCCTGATTATATATAAACAAACAGAGAAAGTGTCTCTGAGGAAGTATGGGTATCACATGTGCCTATGACACACACTGGGCCCGATTCTCTTTTACACGAAGGCCCATCTACACGGGGTGACAGTGGGCCAGTACAGGCTGGTATGGTGTACCGGTAAGAAGCCAGTGCCCGACTGTACACAGCCCACGTTAAAGAGTTGTGGCAGCAGTGCTTTCACATGGCTGCCCCTTCCCCGTCCGCAGCCCTGCCGGTAGGGACCGCCAACAGGGAAGGCAGAAGGGGCAACGACATTAAAGCAGCGGCCAGAGCCCTGGGCCCTTTTAAATCGCCACCAGAGCCCCGGGAGGTGGGAGCCAGGCAGCGCGGATGGGGCTGGCTGGGAGAGACTGACCCACAGCCCCGCCCCTTCTGCCCGAGACCCCGCACCCTTCAGGGGCCAGAGCCGGCCCCCGTACTGGTAAGAATTTAATATTACTTTCACCCCTTCATCTACATTGCTCTGGAGGAGTAAATGTGCCCTAAAGGGGGTATAAATGTAGTTTACAGATGTTATGTACAAAGGCAATTTACTGCCAGAGTGGCATAAAGGGGCCTTGGTGGGCATGAGAATTCATGTTATTGTATGCATGTCCCCAGGGTCATCCTTGCCCTCTGCCTCACCCTACCCTCCCAAATACCATCCCCCAATACCTGAGCCAATGCAGAACGTCATTTCTCGCGCAGTCCAATTAAAACTATACTGAATCAGAGTCCATGAACTTTCCAGGGACTTACCTGATCATTCCTTGTGACAGCTGGAGGAAAAGAAAAACAAAAGCCAGCTTGTACTCCTTCCAGGGCAACAGAGGGTCTGCCAGCAAAGTTGTGAAGCAGTGCGTTCCAAATACCTGCACCACATAGAAGAAACCCCAAAAGCCTCAAGACACTAAAGCTAGGCTGTACGAGTTTAACAGCACCACAGTAAAGATTTGTATCATGAACATTTTTTTTCTGTTTTAATTGTAAGAGACTTTAGTGCTGGCTCTCAGTCCTGAAGTCCTTTATTTATCCACAGGCAAAATATTCATCAACCATGGCTTTGTAGGATCCCTCCCTGACGAGTGAGAACATAATTGATTTCACCTGTGACCTCTCTGCTGGGCCTGCCAACAAAGGTGCAGACTCTGATTCCCATGTATCCACTGGGAACCGGACCAAGACCACCAAATTCACTTCATATCAACACCAGAGAGCTGTCAGTGGTAACAATTTTCAGTTGGCATCTGCCGGGGCCAAACTGGAACCTGTAATTAGAGGTGAAAGGCTCCACAGTCAATTACCTACCTCTGCAGCCTTTCTGTCCCTCAGCAGCTTATTTCTGTCCTGCTATCATTAATTGTGTTTGTAATATGCACAGAGATGTAGATAAGTAAATATTTTAAACATAGTCTAATTGTATCTTTCTTCACAACATAGGCCAAATTTCAATCTACAGATTTGCTGGAAACAAATCATAAAGAGAAATAAAGCTATCTGGACACCGTACTCTTCTTGCTTCCATTCAAAGAGTGTAGTGGAAGCTGATGCTGAGACAAAGGCTGCTTTGATTCACTCACCAAAAAAGTTACAATAAAAAAAAGAAACAATTCTGTTTCATCAGAGGTTTTCCACTCTGCAGAAACTGTCACTCCTTGAGCATAATACGTAAACTTGGCAGCTCCACAGCATCTTCCACTCATAGTTTCCAAACTTTAATGAATGGAGTTCTAGGACACACACGTGAGGTAGGGAAGCATTATTAGCTCCATTTTACAAACAGGTAAACTGAGGTAAAGGACTCACTTTTCTTCCCAGTTACAAAGGTAAATCAATTGAATTACACCAGCATCTAACTGGTGTAAGAGCAGAAACAGGCCCAGAGAGCAGTTAAGGATTTCTTCGTGCAACAACAATCAGTACTGGTTATAAGGGTTTGATCAGAATGGAAAGCGAGACTTACCTAGCTCCTTAAGAAAAGCAATAGTTTGTCTCCCAGCCGAACGAGAATGCACGTTTCTGGTCATTACAAAAAACATACTTTAGAGAAGCAGAGACACACTGGTGGTTTTTTTTAATATAAAGTGATTTCTTTTTAGAAAATAAGCTCTCTCTCTTAAGGAGAAAACATTACTGTTCAGGAAAACAAGAGTTACAACTGGCACTGCTGGCAAAGTGAAGAGATTTGGTTCTATTCTGAAAAAACAGCTATAGAAAAACGGCACCTTCTTCCTCACCAGGTCTGCACCTCGTGTGTATTTAGAGTCAGATCTGCTGAATTTAGTGACAAAAATAAGGTGTTACTCTTGTTTGCCATGCAGAGCCAACACAGCTAAGGGAGAGCAAGCTGGATTCCTTTCCTCCTACTGCATCATCATCAGAACTATTTACTTAGTACCAACCAGTTTCACTGACATAAACTGAATGAAGACAATGACACTTCACAGTCACTGAGGGCTTCATGTGACCTTCAGAACGTTTATTACTGGCGCTGATGCAAAGAAGAAAAGAACCCAGCTTGGTTTTCAAGTCAAGGGTTGAATCTGAGGGCTGGCAGCTGGGGGGGGGGGGGAAATCTTTTCACTGGTAAACTAAACACATTTGTTCTGGAAATCACTGGGAGACAATAAACACGGCACCCTACCACACAAAAGTTACTTTCATTGAAACAAAGAAAGAATTACAAACCAAGAGATTTTGTTCTCCATCCCCACTTTTTAAAGTTCCTACCATTTGGGCGCAAAATGGGGTGAGGGGTACAGGTGGTTTAAAGTTCTCCTTTGCACTGCCCCAGTGCTGGTGCTGCTCTGTCCAGGCCATTATCCCTAAGCTGAAAAGCTAAAAGGGGCCAGAAACAGTAGTCCAGGATAATCATGGCACAGAGGCATTCTAGCGTCTCTCCCCACTCCTTTCTCCAGCCATGCCCCCTTTTATCTTCTAAGTCAGCTGCAAGGGGATCAAGTACAACAAGTTGGTATTACACCACCCGAGGGCCCCCCCCCCCCGGCACTTGACGAGCCTCCCTGGGCCATTTAAACTGGCTTTATGACCACATTATGCTGGCGGTGCAGTGCAAAGTGGCCATGTTGCACCAAAGGATATGGTCTTTTACTTTTTGAAATATTTTCTTTTAAATTATCACTGCTGACCACGTTTTTTCCAACCCCTTCTTCCTGTCCTCATTTCCCCTCCTCTGTCTGACTTTTAAGAACCAATTGTTTTGATCGGATTTGTCTGTATTCTCCTGTACAGTGCCCCAAGCACCTTGGGAGAGGTACTTGATACATATAATTATCCCCCTCTCCTCCTCGGATGTGGGGTTTGCATGTTGAATACCTGTTGATAGTTAGGAGAATTACACATATAGGGAGAAGAGAATAAAGTAATACGGTCTTTGTCTTCCTGTTTCCTGATGCTGAACTCGATATCATCAAATTAAATATAAAAATCTCAGTTTATTTTAATAATACTCTTATTTCCCCCCTAAATGTTCACTTATCAAGTACAGTGGAAAACCACCTATCTCATGGAATAGAGAGTTCTGGGAGAGATGCTGATTTCATTCATGCCAGTGTAACTCCTCTGACACCGCTGGAATTACACCCACATAACAGAGATCAGAATCTGAGCCATGGTCGTTATTCCAATAAAAGCTCTGGATTAGGGGGCGAGTTTTCCAATGTAAATGACATACATAGAGGCATGAAACCTAAATTTGGACAACAAGGAGTTTAAATAAGAGGGTCTCTCTCTGCTGTGGTGGGTGCATGTGCCGAATCCTGCTCCCATCGAAGTCTGTGGCAAATCTCTCTCTGGTTGAAATCCTGGCCCTAATGAATTGTGGGGGAGCTTTGCCATTCATTTCAAGGGAACAGAATGTCATCCTGTGACTTAATTTGTGCAGAAGTGGGACATAAAATGATGCCTTGAAATAATACAAGTCTAACCCCCATCGAGTTTTATTTGGGGAGCATAGCTCAGTTCTTATCCAAAAGATGAAAAGTGTACACATGGAAAATACACCTCCTTTCAAAAACAATTCTTTCAGAAGAAATGCCAGCAAGTCTCCCACATTTTTAATGATGACTTAGCTAGAGAGGAACATTCATCAGCCCTAATCTCTTGACACAGGCTCTGGCTTCCCAGGTGTAAGCCACCTTTTATTATTGTTATTTTTCTTTTTAACCTTAAACTATTGAATATTTTGACTAAAAATAATCCAAACAACCCATCATTATCAATATGCTTTACCGCCCCTCCTGCACTCCAGGAGCTGTGACTTAGGAAACAGGTGCTGAGCTTAGTTAAGATTTGATATATGAGGAAGACTTTGCTTGGAGGTGTTCTGACTCACACTGGCAGGTCCAGCTGTTTAGCTATATCCAGCTGTAACGCAAAGACCTTCTGCTGCTCCTCACGTTGCTGGGATGTGGACACAAACCATGGAGTGAAGTCTAGACCAATCTGCAATGAGAATCAGTTAAGGGATGATACAAAGTTTATGAAATCTTAAGTAAACTTCAAAATGCATGGAGAATTAATGCTTTCAGTACATTAAACTTCAAATGCTGTAGGCTACTATGAGAAACCACTGTAACTAAGACAAGATTAGAAGGCACTACAATCTCTATATAAGATCTTGTACCTGGGGGTACAGTAGTACATGAATGCAGAATAAACTATATTATATATAAGATAACACAAAAACGCTTTGCTAGGAAAAAATCTATAGCAGCTCAGCTAGTCTCCCTACCACTGTCCTAGCTGCAGGATTCTAGCATATATTTGCGGACCATCTCCAATACTTATTCATAAAATGATCATGTGGGGCCTGATTCTAGTCTCACAACAAGAGAGGAGTTTGGGGTTTGTTGAATCTCAGCAAATATAATTTCTGTCTATAAAAAGAAATGTAAGCACCACAAACCACAGATTGCAATATATTGCACAGGCCTACCAGAGCAATGGCTGAGTCAAGAAAACCCTGATACTAATGAAATCAAATAAAGCACTCTACCTCTCCAATAGCCACCAGCTTATCTTTGTGCTTCTCAAAGAATGGAAGGGCAGGTTCCAAGTCCTGTAATAAACCAGCTACAGCTCACATGCTTCGTTAAAATACCAGTGGGGTAAAAGAGGTCCTGGCATGTCAATGAAATTGCAAAACAGGCATTAGTAGACCATGGTGAGAACAGAAATATAAGGCAGGTATTAAAATTATATACTGAATTGTCTACCAGCTACTGAATGTTTTAAGTACCCATTCTTTAAATAAGACTATAATTAAAAATTAAAAGAAAGCCCAGTCATTCTGCTGGGCTGCCCAGAGCCAGCCAGCCACACAGCCACACTACGGTGGAAAGTACAGGCTTGGGCTGGGGCTTGGCCATAATAGCCAGAAGATGTGTTGATTCAGCATATCTTCAAGGCAGCCTCAGATGGCAGGGCTCCTCTGGAAGTCCTGGGGGAAGTGTAAAGCTGCCCTCCACTGATGGAATCCCCAACAGGGACAGCAGTGGGAATAGCATGGGTCCTCCCCTGAGGATGAATGCCCCAGTATGCAACCTCTCCTGCTGCAATTTGCATCCCATGGGCCAGCAGAGATTAGTCAAGGCCACAGTTTGCAAAGTGCAAAAGCAGCTATATAAATAAAAGGCATCATTATTATCCCATAGGGCTTGCCTACATGGAAGTTAGTGCCCATAAGCTCGGGTCTGAATTTACCAGGGTGGATAAAATCAACGATTTAACTTAAAAAAAAAATCAGATTTTTTTGATAAAAGGTTTTTTCCCCAAAAAGCATGTCTAAAGATAGTTTTAATTAAGACACATTATAGTTCAAAGATATCTCATCATGGAATAGGGATTATAAATTCTAATTCTATAGTGTGAGACAATATATTCATGTAATGTTTAAAAAAAGTTTTGTAAATGAGTTCCAATAGTTCATGGATTAGGGACCCAATCTGATGGGGTTCCAGGGACTTCTGTATAGATTATTTAGGTTAATCTTTCTATCTACCCAATGGGACTCAGTGCTCAGTCTAGAAGATACCACCAGAGATGAGTAGTTTTGCAGTTCTCAAACTGTGGATTTGTGTCTCTGGAGGTAACATGCTTGTTAACAGCAAAAATGTTTTTAAATAAATAAATATATAGAGAGAGGTGAGAAATAAGACCTCAGCTCTATTGTCCCTCTTCAAATTTGTGTACACAGAGTCAATCCCTTACCTCTCTCTAAAAGTGCAAAGTTTCAAAAAGTTCAATGAATAGAAGATTGTTGGAGCGGAATAGATCTGGACAAGGAGAAGAAGTCCGGGGATAAATGTGAGAAGCGAGGGACAGATGCTTGTTTTGTTAAAATATGTGTTTGCTGTTGAAAAAAAAAATCCAGAATACTTAATGTTGTTGTTTTAGTTAAATAAAACAATTTAAATGTCTGTTTGGTGATGTTCTCCTTCTAATACAACATGGCAAGAAAATCCTCCAAATACTAATGATTAACCTGTTGAATTGGAGACAGTTCAATGACTTCATAAATATCTGCTTCAATTACCTTTGGTAAATGAAATAACCAAACAATCATTCATTTTCTGATATAGCTGTGAAACTCATCTGAAAAGTTTTCAAAATAAATCAGTTTAAAAATGTATAGTGGGTACCTTCTAAAAATGAAACCTACATCTATCTCTGAGTTGTGAAGAATATGTATTACAGTTCTAACAACCAACAAGATTGCACTTTTATGTAGAAACCCATGATTAAATCGAGTCTTCCTGACTATTTTTTAAATCAAATCCGGCCTGGACTTTACAGTGCACTAGCTGCTCCACAGTAACTTCCCATATGGACACACTGTGCACTACAGTACCTTTGTGCACTTCAGCTTTTTTTGGTCCAGTAAAAGGTATTCCCCACCTTGCCCCTCTAATATCCTAGGACCGGCACAGCTCAGACTGCACTGCACAGGGAACTATGGCCATCATGATCACACAGCACCCTCTGGAGGCCAGTGAAGGAACTGCCTTCATGTCTATTGACAAGGTGCTGTGGTGATGGCTTATGCAAAAGGCTAAGATTTTGTCACAGTTATTTTTAGTAAAAGTTGCAAGCAGGTCACAGGCTTCTGTGGATTTTTGTTTACTGCTCGTGACCTGTCCCTGACTTTTACTAAGAATAACTGACAAAATGGGTAGGAAGGAGGGTCTAGCATCAACCACTTCTGGCGCTCCAAGGTTCTCCCTGCTGCCTTGTGCCTCAGAGCTGTAGGGGAGCCTGTCACCAGCAGCAGCTGAGAGCTGTGGGGAGCTGCAGGGCCCCTGCCGGCTGACAGCTCCAGCCCCGCTGCTGAAGTGGAAAATGTCACGGAGGTTTCTGGAAGTCACTGATTCAGTGACTTCTGTGACCTCCATGACAAAATCTTAGCCGTACTAAGTTATGCATCAAGGAAGAAAAACAGGATAAAAATCATAAAATAAATGGGCCCTTGCTTGAAGTCTCCTTAAAGAGCTTTTATCATCTGCTTCAAATCCTGCACCTAACCTATTTCCAAGATCTCACCACATTTGCTAATTTTTTTACTTGTTGCTTCATCTCCAAAAAAGGCAAAAAACCTGTAATAACTCCGAGGCCAGCCACGACTTCATAGCTGTCACCAGGTTGCACAGCAAGGGCACTCCGAACTTCACAGGAAAGGAACTCAGACCTTCCTGCTCTGAAAGCACAGACCCTTACTCCTTAAAGGAGAGCTCCCTCCAGTTGTTAACTAAGTAGGGCCTATGCACATATCTGATGCCATCTAACAGAGAGCAGTATCAGACATACACACTAGCCAGTTTTCCCCCCAATAAATTGGTGATAATTACATTATCTTTATTAGAGTTAGGCACAGAAGAGAAGTGTCCATATTCACCCATGTGACAGCTGTAGGCACAACTGCTACCATGGCAGATTTCTGCTCTAAAGACTTGAAGAGCTACATAAGTGGAGTTACAAATACCCATATGAAGAAATTCATTTGATTTAGCAAAATACAGGCATAGGAATCTCGACAAGTCACCTGAACAGTAACACTGCGATGTCCATTTGCACTGCTCTGAATCGGATGAATCCCAAAACATGCCATGACAGACTCTGGATACCTTTAGGAGGGGGAAAACATGTCAATGGGATTAAAACATCTAGCTCAGCAGTGAAAGTAACATCATCCAGTGGCTGTTTGGTGGCCTGTAGGCAATAAGTTAGCGGTCACAGCCAAGTTTCTAGCAGAGAGGTGTCCTCACTCAGGGAACACCCATCACAATCAGCACTGAGTTGTCATTCTTAGCAGAAACACCAAGGACTGAAGAGATTGGGAAGATTGAAATAGCCTTTCACCACTAGAGATGGGATGGTCTCTCAAAGGCCTGTCTACACACATTTTTGTACTAGTATAACTATGTGAGTTAGGAGTGTGATTAGTTAGTGATACCACTATGCCAGTACCACCCCTACTGTGGTCACAGCTACACGGATATAAAAGTGCCTTATACCAGTAGAGCTTATTCCCCTTCACATGTGTGAACGGCTACAGTGATATAAAGCTCCTTCATTCCTACACAAATACATCCACCCTCGTGGAGCTGCACCACTTTAACTCTAGCAGTATAATCAGAATGGTACAACTTGTGTGTGTAGACAAGGTGGGGCTGAGGCACTTTGATGAGGCAGAGGACATCTGCAATGCCACCCCCATGCTTTGTCCATTCTTAGGAGAAAGAGATGTCTCCAGGACTGCTCCTTTGCACACTCAGTTCATACATATGCAGGTGATCAATAATGTTTAACAATGAATACTTAACTTGATCTCTTGATATTTCTATGTTTTACATTTTGCTTTTTTAAAAAAACAAAGAAAAATACAATCTCTCTCTCCCACACACATGCACATACATTATTTTTATAAAAGCAAAAGATACTCTTTGTTAGCCTGTTCCAGTTCTCCAGCTCTCTGCCATGGTGAGTCAAAAACAACCCTCAGGCTCATTTGTATGCAATCACCCTGTTTAAAGAGGCCATATTGCAGTCCATTCTCCCTTAGAATTAGAAGAGGAGAGAATTAAGACATGTTACTTCCCCTCTCCACAAAGCACTCATGGAAGAATAAATATATCTTGATTTTAGGTTCTCACCTCTGTAGGATATATGGTCCATTCCCCTGCCTTACAACAGAAACAGCTTGCTATTCAGCATGTACCCCTCCAATTAAAGGCAAAATCCTGCTCTTATATTCATATGTTCAGCCCATGGAAAGCCCTGTACAGTATAGTCTTAATTTCAAGTATATAGTCAACTTTGCCTTAAACTCCTTTATGCCATCACCTCACTCATCATATGGCTGACGTCCACACTTCAGCAACTCTATGTGATGAAACCCTTCATAATATCTAGACCAAATGTTACAACTTCGAAACAAGCTGCTACCTTGGAGGGGTGAAGAGGTTATCTCCCGCATCCTCATTCACTTTTAGACACCTGAAGATCATTACAATATCACCTCTTTGTTTCTTCTTTTTCAGGCTAAACATGTTTACATTTTTGTCAGCTGACACACATGCAAGGCCAAGATTCTGTCTCATTGCCTTCCCCAGTACTCACCCTGTAATCTGGATATCCTTTTTTAAATGAGATGCACAAAAGTTGCACATGATTCTAAGGACACCATTCGCAAGACTTTATGTGGCGAGATCCCTATAACCCAGTTGCTAGGGCACAGGACTGCGAGTTGCGCATGGGGTTTATCCTTGGCTCTGAGATGCAATCACTAGTCCTGATTCCCCACTACCCTAGCTCCCTGTGTTGTCATTTACACGTGCACCAAGTGGGTGTGAAATGCTACCAGATCAGAACAGTAGATTTACCCTGACCATGCACAGATATAAATGACTATGCAGAGTCCGAGGCAGTGGAGAACCAGGCCCAACAGCATGATCGTGGCCAATTCAATTAATCTCTCTGTGTTTCAGTTTTTCTATCAGTAAAGTGAGGATAATGAGACCCATTCACCTCTGTCCAGAATCTGGAGAGCTAGATAAGACACGTGCTATGGCAAGTGTTAAGTAGAGCGTTATTTCTTTGATCTAAAAGATGTCTTTTTACTGACACAAGGCATGCAGTGAGATAACAAACCTTTCTGCTAGATCAATAACTTCCTCAAATTCACTTTGCTGCTCTGTAACAGAAACAAAGGCTCGAACTCCAGCCTGGATTGAAGAAAAACAAACAAACAAAAACCCCTGTATTTGTTACTGGTGAAAGTTACACTTCCCTCCTGTTTTATGTATGTGTTTCCATTTATAAACGACTTAGCTAGGAACTGCTTTAGGAGCACATTCACTAAACTCACTTCAGTTAAATACATCATTAAATGAGTGGAGGAAAAAAAAATAAAGTAGTACCAAAATAAATGACTTCTCACCTATCCAACCATGCAGGATTGAACAATATATTAGCCACACTGCCTCTCTGCCCCTCCTAGTCCAACCCCATCTCAAAATCCTGAGGGAAGAGCTAATCCTTAATTTGCCCTAAAGTTCCACAGATTCAGGGCTTGTCTAGACTACCGCTTAAGTCGATGTAAATTACATTTGTAGGGGTGTGAAAAAACCACCCCTGAGCGACATAACTTACATTGACTTAAAGCCGTGTCTACGCTACGCTATGTTGATGGGAGATGCTCTTCCGTTGACTTAACGCATCTTCACCAGATGCGCTAAATTGACCTTGCTGCATCGATGCAGTGATGGCCAATTTAACGTTGTAGTGAAGACAAACCCCAAAGCTCTGTTGGGCCAAGGAAGAAAGCAAGCTCCAGAGACTAGGGCCCCTTAATGAAAACACCCTGACGGTAGGCGCCTCTACCAAACCCTGACAGAATAAAGCATTCTTGATTGCTGTTCCTGCGCCCAGAATTTGGGGAGCCCAAATGATCTATGCTAATCCTTCCAGTTGCTTCACACGCACCCCTCCCAAGCCTTTCAGTTGCTTCACCACTCAGTATTACTGCAGTCTTGTCCAATTTGAGTCAGGCAACCAAACTGGCCAGCTGGATGGGATGCAATTCCTGAAGATAATGACAGTCAGCCAAGACACTGCAATTCAAACGTCCTCCCTAGCCCTTCTAATGGCCCTTTCTGCCCATTAAGTAGAGGAGTGGCAAGACAGAATAAAGTTCAGTGGGTATTTCATATTTGGCTCCACTAATAAATAAACAGATCAAAAAACCTCTACCACTTACAAACTGTGCCCACAAATAGTCTAACATGCTCAGGTTAGTGCTACCCCGTCCTCATGCCATCACCTGCGTGTTTGCTTTACCCACAAGTTACATCTTGTCTTGATCTAGGGTCCTGCTCCTGCTACATCTGCAGCCCTCTGTGCCTGTGTAGAATCCCATTGACTATACTGCAGGATCGAGGCCTACAACTGTAAGCTGTTTGGCACAGGAGCGGTCTTTTAATACATGCTTGTCTAGAACCTAGCACAATGGGGCAACAATCTAGTTGAGGCTTCAAAGTGCTCCTGTAATACATAATAAATAAATCCTAATAATGTCCTGAGTAATGAATAAGGGATTCTGGTGCAGAAAAAGTAATAATTTAAAATAAGTCACTAACCTTTCTTGATTTTTCAATCACATCATTTATGTCCTGCAAGACACAAATGATCAGTTATCATGCAAAGCACTGAGAGACCTGATTTTGTTACATTTAAGCGAGGGATGTGTAATAGGTTCCCCCCCGGGGTGCCACCTGGAACTGAGGTATCACTGAGCCCCCCGACCAGGGCTGGCTCCAGCGTTTTTGCCGCCCCAAGCAGTGAAAAAAACTCGCCGCCGAATTGCCGCCGTGGAAGGCAGGAGAGAGAAGCTGCCGCTGAATTACCGCCACAGAAACTCTGCCATCCCTTTCTGACTGCCGCCGAATTGCTGCCGCTGCGGAAACTCTGCCGCCCCTTTCTGACTGCTGCCCCAAGCAACTGCTTGGAACGCTGGTGGCTGGAGCCGGCCCTGCCCCTGACCCACCAGCCTTGGCTCCCTTTACACTGTACTGCTGTGGCCAGCCAGCACTTTCACCAGCACACATACAGATAGGGACACACCCAGCTGCAGTTATATGCAGATGCTGAGATCAGCTCTGCATAGGAAGGCTCTAGCTAAGGAACTTTCCAGCTACGCAGGCACGCACTCCACTCTGGGGTGTAAACCCAAAATTATACCATCTTTCGCTGCACAGGGAACTGTACAGCGTAAGCTCATAAAATTCGCCCCCTCCCTTAATGTGGAGAGGAATATACAAGAGCTTTCTGCCCCGAGTTATGACTCCCACACAAAGCAAAACCAACTTTAACAACTTCAAAAAATAGATTTTAAGTGATTATAAGGCATAGCAAACAGATCACCTAGCAAATAAACAAAACTGCAATCTAAGCTTAATAAACTATATAGATCAGATATGAATAGCAAATCCTCACCCTAAGTGATGATACAAGAAGGCTGCAGACTCTTAAGGAGCAAGCTGCACTTGCTTACAGTTCTGAATCCCCCAGGCTAAAGGGAGTTTAGCCTGCGTCCAGCACTTCCCCCAGTTCAGTCTTTGTTCCTCAGGTGTTTCCAGGTGTCTCTTTGGGTGGGGAGTCAGTGAAAAACCTCGATGATGTCACTCCCCTGTCTTAAATAGCCTTTGCATATGGCGGGAACCCTTTGTTTCAAAACTTGGTTCCCACGCCAGTCAATGGAAAAACACTGGTTTCAGAGTAACAGAGGTGCCACAAGTACTCCTTTTCTTTTTGGAAAAACACTGATATCCCAAGATGGAGTCCAGCACCAGGTGACCTGGTCACATGTCCCTGTAGTGTCACTGAAGCCATGAGTTGGAGGCTGTCTACAGCATCCTCAGGAAGGCTCCCCAACGGGAGATAAGCTTCTTCTAAGGCCTATTGTTTTCTCCTAATGGCTCATTAACCTGAATGGACCCTTCCCAGCCAGCCATCTAGACTGAGAGCCTTTTGCCTAGTGGGCGTTCCCCAAGTGTAAACACATTTGTAATACAGATACATAGTCAATATTCCTAACTTCAGATACAAAAATGATACATGCAGACAAATAGGATAATCATACTCAGTAGATCATAACTTTTCCAATGACACCTCACTTGACTTATCTTGCATAAAACACATTATGTCATCATAATCATGTCATAACAACACTGCTGTGAAGAATGGGGCGGGGGGAGGCCGTGTCACAGGATGGTCTTGTGTTTAAGCTACCAGGCTGGGACTCAGGTCATCTAAGGTTCATTAGTGGCTCTGTCACAGACTTCCTGCATCACTTTGGGTAAGTTGTTTAACATTGTCCTTTCCATTTTATGTATGGGAAACCGAGTCCATGGCAAAGTTTGCCTAGCTGATGGGGGGGTTGTAAAACTAAATTATAAAATATTTTTCAAGTCCTGGGGTGAAAGGTGCTTGATAAGCGCAAAGTAGCATCATTATTATTTTACAAGAATTTGGTGGCATAGCCAGGAAGAGAAGCCAGGTCTTCTGACAGCACAGACATCCTCCCTTCCTCTCCCAACCGTCTTGAAAGCTAAACGTGGAACCCAACTACATCTGTGCTGACCCCTGATCCCCAGTCCTTCTCTTGACACTTTTGTGTATTACCTTGCTCAGATGCGGGGGCATTTCAAATCCTAATCTCACACAAGAAGGAGTCTGAGGCAGCCAAGACACCAATGGGTAACACTGAGTGCAGAAATTCAAATGGAGGTACTGGAGCCGACTTCAGCCCAGATTCAGCTACAGAGAACATCAACTATTGCGGGGTGACACTTTGTACCCCAAAGCAACACTCTAGCACCCCCATATTTAACATGGTGATACAATTATGATATATTTTGTACAAAGTATGCCTTGTGAGGTATCATTTTAAAAGACTTGATCTTTTGAACATCAATATCAAGTTGGATTGGGTGTGCTGTCATTGTATGTGAAGTTATGAAGTTTGCCATGCATGTTACTGAAGTATGTTGTAAGGTTGGGAATACACACAACCAGCCTTTCAGGTACAACAATGGGGCAGCCAGATACTGATGATGGCCCATGAAGGGGAATACACACTCACAAGGACTACCCCAGGAACTGTATACAGTGAAGACCTCTCAGAGGGAGCACAAAAAAAATGGATACTACTTGACTCACCATAGCAAAAGATCTTTCCAGAAAGCTGGAAGAACTTATAAAGGAGGGGAAGTGACATCATCATTTGTCTTCACTTCCCCCACAACTCAACACCTAGAAACATGTTTGGAGAACAAAGACTGAACTGGGTCCCAGGCTGAAGGGGATTTCCAGCCTGTGTGTGGAAGATCTAAGACCTACTTGTATTGTCGATCAGGGTGAGACACTGCTTGATTCAAATCCTGTCTAGTTTACAGAACTCAGATTGCAATTTTTCTTTTTATTTCTTAGGTAACCAACTTTGATCTGTGCACTTACTACTTATAATCACTTAAAATTTATCTTTCTGTAGTTAATAAACCTGTTTTACCCTTTCCCTAAACAATGTGTTTTTGTTGAAGTACTTGGGGAATCTGCTCAGGAACAAAAACTGGTGCATGTCCTCTCCACCCTGAGGGAGGGGCAGACTGGGTAATAAACTTACACTGGCCAGGTTTCTGACCAGGGCAAGACAGTACAGCTCTGGGGTCCTAGGCTGGAGAGCTGTGGGGAATTGGCTGGAGTCTCGCTATTGTTGGTTCATGAGCGGCTGGCAAAAGCATTCATGTAACCCAGCTGGTTTGTCCCTGCCTGTGGATATCTGTGTTAAGTGCAGTATCTGGAGCGGTTTGCAGCTAATCACAGCATCACAGTGTGAGAGGGAGCCCAGGCTGGTAAGACAGAGGGCTCAGTGGTACACCAGTTCCAGGTTGCATGCCGTCACAGTGGGTGTATGGTTTCATGAGATTTGCTTACCTGACTTGTTTAAAGAACACTATTTCTTCAAGGAACACCCACCTCAATAACTTCAGCCTTCTGAAGCAAGAGCCCTGATGTTAGTAGCGTCACTGACAAGCAAATGAAGGAGAAGCCCAGATTCTCCCTCTATTTGGTTAACTCTGTAGCCACGTAGGCAGTGATAGTGATCCTTTTAATAGAGGGACACAGCAGTGACTACCAAACCACAGCACGTTCTATCTTGGTGTCACACACACACTTCCTTCCATTTGCCTCTAATGCCAGCAGCAATTTTCAGGTTAACACAACTGCTTTTTCAGAGTTAAATATAATTGCACAATGACAGAACATTCATGTTAGCTCACCAAGTTCATCCCCTGCAAACACAGACTGTGGTCCCCAATAGAGGACGTAGCAGACATGAGAAACAGACCAAAAAGATTATTAACTAAAAGGCTAGGTGTAATCATTTCTTCCTAATCATACTTCTATTTCAATGGGACCTAGATTGAACAATGGATGCATCACATTTGTATTTACTTTGTCCTTGGGGGCGTCAGGTCATTCATGCCATGACACAGAGTTTTTAATATTCGGGTCATTGGGGAGAATTACGATTGGCAGGTTATTTTGTTCTTCATCAGATGCACAGCTAATTGCATCTGCTACATTCGTTATCAGACCTTGTGTATTGGCACAGAGTAGAAACTCAGAGTTACGAACACCAGACCTATGAATGGACCGGTCAACCACACACCTCATTTGAAACCGGAAGTACACAATCAGGCAGCAGCAGAGACCAAACATGTTTTTAAAAAGTCAAGTACCACACACTACTGTGTTAAACGTAAGCTACTACAAATATAAAGGGAAAGTTTAAAAAAAAATTTGACAAGGTAAGGAAACTTTCTGTGCTTGTTTCATTTAAATTAAGATAGTTAAAAACAGCAATTTTCTTCTGCGTAGTAAGGTTTCAAAACTGTATTAAGCCAATGTTCAGTTGTAAACTTTTGAAAGACCAACCATAACATTTTGTTCAGAGTTACGAACAATCTCCATTGGCAAGGTGTTTGTAACTCTGAGGTCCTACTGTATGTACCTTGGGAGACTGCACTTGTGTAACAAGTTTACAAATGTCTGGTTGCAGCTGTTTGTATCTAATGTTAACCTAGAGAGGCATGTCTACCCTTCTTATCTTACCCCAGCCTGGGTGGCTCTTTTTGGGTTTATCACACGACATGTCCCACATTCTACAGGACTGTCTGGATTTAATTAGGGCCACACAGCCCCCTAGAAGCAACTGCACCATCCCGCGAGTTATTTCAGAGTCCTAATGTGTCATCGTCTTGCAATCACAACAGTGTTATGACACAAGCAAGACCTGAGGAAGAGCTCTGTGTAGCTTGAAAGTTTGTCTCGCTCACCAAGGGAACAGAGTAGCAGCCGTGTTAGTCTGTATTCGCAAAAAGAAAAGGAGTACTTGTGGCACCTTAGAGACTAACCAATTTATTTGAGCATAAGCTTTTGTGAGCTACATGATGAAGTGATGATGATGAAGTGAGCTGTCGCTCACGAAAGCTTATGCTCAAATAAACTGGTTAGTCTCTAAGGTGCCACTAGTACTCCTTTTCTTTTCACCAGGGGAAGTTAGTCCAATAAAAGCTATTACCTCACCCACCTTGTCTCACAAACCAGTTTGTAAATTACAGAGCAGAGCAAAAGGAACCCTGCTCCTAATCCACCAAAAAGCTCCCTGAAGTGTATCCACCACGTCCGTGCTATAAATGGGGGTTCTGCCACGGACTCTAATGGGATCAGGAGCTTCTACAGAACATACACCAGGCTCAGTGACTACAAGCAGGTAGAGGGAATTCCATCACTAGCCTGGAAACAGCTGTTGTTGCAATCATACTTCGCATACCCAGGGCTGCAAACCCAGTAACAGCAGCCCCACAGCATAGGGCCTGTGTACAGAGTGCATCCGCTGCCTGCAGTCTTCAGTCCTACCTGCCTGAACTCCTCGGCCGTGAGGTGGCAATGACAATCGATGAACCAGCACGTCTCCATGTGCCAAGGCTGCTGAAGGCACCCTGAGCAGGCAAGGCCTGGGCTCCGCCTCTTGCGACTCTGACAGACAGCCGAAAGAGGCTGTGGCTCTTCCCAGGGCAGCGACTGCAACCCCTCCCACTCGCCCTATGGCGAGCAGCCCAGCCTAGCCCGGGCACACAGCCGCCTAGCTATGGGGCAGAGGGAGCTCGCGTCTGGTGAGCTCTTCCTCCGCACACAGGTGCGGGCAGTTTTGCAGCATGGAGGCAGGAGTTCCAGCCCCAGCTCTGCACTACAGGAGTATTTACAAAGAGTACGTTTGAGTTTCCGGGGGGGAGAGCGAACCCTGTTGTGTCTCCCCCTGGAGTCTCTTTCCAAATGATTACCATTTACTGAAGCTTCAGCAAAATGTAGCTGCAGGGACACTGGCATTTTAGAAATCACGTTTCTTACAATAATCAGTTTCGATGAGGCCAGGAACGTCCAGAAGCCTCGAATCTTGTTGTCGTCTTCTCAGTCAAACCATAGAAGCTGAAGATTTTGAGTAGATGACACGCTTCTTTTTTATACCCACACTTGTAGAATTAGCAATTTCTTCTGTGTTTTATAGGGGATAATAATTACGGCCTTAGTCCTGAAGAAGTGGTGTTTTACCCACAAAAGCTTATGCCCAAATAAACCTGTTAGTCTTTAAGGTGCCACCAGACTCCTTGTTGTTTTTGTGGATACGGACTAACAGGGCTACCCCCTGAGCCTTAGTCCTGCAAACCCTAAGCATGTGCATACCTATGCTCATGGGATGAGGCCCATTGACATTAGGGACACCACTGATGAGTATTTACAGACATGCTGAAGCCTTTGCAGGACCAGGGCCCTGCATGTGTAATTTGATGTCATGCTATGTTTTCAGTATTGCCTACAGCGACACCATTAATTGTAAAAAGAAAAGGAGGACTTGTGGCACCTTAGAGACTAACCAATTTATTTGAGCATAAGCTTTCATGAGCTACAGCTCACTTCATCGGAGCTCACGAAAACTTATGCTCAAATAAATTGGTTAGTCTCTAAGGTGCCACAAGTACTCCTTTTCTTTTTGCGAATACAGACTAACACGGCTGTTACTCTGAAACCTACCATTAATTGTGTTGAGTGTTTTATTCTTTGTTTATATGTAACTTTACTTTTTTTTTTTTTAATAAAATCTTTCTTAGAATCATAGAATATCAGGGTTGGAAGAGACCTCAGGAGGTCTTCTAGTCCAACCCCCTGCTCAAAAGCAGGACCAATCCCCAATTTTTGCCCCCGCTCCCTAAATGGCCCCCTCAAGGATTCAGCTCACAACCGTGGGTTTAGCAGGCCAATGCTCAAACCACTGAACTATCCCTCCCCGTCAAACTCCTTGTTAGAATACAGCCTCTTGGACACAGTTTTTATATCATGGCCCTTTGAATAAATTTTCTTTTTAACCAGAATAGTTTAATTGGTGCAATCCTTATTGTGGCTGCAATTACACAAGGTGCATTTTACCAGTATGGCTTATTCCTCTTGCCATACACATTAGGCACTTTTATACCGGTATAGCTGCATGCACACTGAGGGGGAGTTATATCACTTTAACTATACTGCATCATTACAACTTGCGTGTGTAGACACAGCTCACTACTTATTGCAATTACTTCAAAATGTCATAACATTTTTAAAAATCCTTTTTATATGACTAAAAATAACACGAGCTAATCAACCTGGATGAATTTTAAAATGTAATTTATCAGTCCTTAACTAAGATGTTTTTCTGTATTGCTCTCTGCGTAGACACTGATAACAGACTTTTCAGTATATTTTTAGTTTATTGTCAATGTTCCATTCCTGGTTCGTCTGTATTGCCTGTGTCATTGTAAGTGTAACGAATTCTGAAGTTAGCTATCTCAGAACACGTAGGGCCCACTCCTTCACTTACTGAAATTTGTTTGCAACATTGGACTGTAATGACATCAAATGTAGGATATTTGTCATGTGTGTTAGTGCATACAGCACAAGGTGAATTAAATGGTGGGTCTCCGCCCTCACCCACATGCTTACATATCTATAGGAAAACATACAAAGACGGGGGGGCTGTTGTTCTTACAATTACCTCCAGAACATGTGTTTTGTTTAAAATGTTAAAGGAAATTTCATCCCATTAAGGATGGTTTAAAAAATTATTAGTAACTTCTAAAGTCTTGTTCTCAGATGCTCCATTAATAAAGGGCCCAATCGTTAGGCCCTCGACCTCCATGGAGTTCAATGGAAGTTGAGGAGGCTCACCATTGCCCAGGGTCAGTTTCAATGGCAATGGTCTGTAGGTACCTGATGGGGCACCCTCAACTTAAATGTAGCTAACTTAAAAATAAATAAATCGTATTTGTACCAGTTGCAAGTACAACCCCTGCCCTCAAGGCCTTGTGTCAGTCTGGGGTTTTGCAGTCACCTATATCGACAAAGAGGATAATCTATGTTCTTCCACTCAGCAAGAGGGGAGAGACCCATACAAATAGCAGAAGTAAGTGACTAATGTCTTAATCCTGAAATAAGAGCCTCAATAGCAGACCCCAGCACCTGCATGTGGCTCCACCTGAAGCCAATGATGCTCCATGCAGACCAAGAGGCACCTGTGTGAACTTGTTTGTGGGATCGGGAGTCTAACTGACTAGATGAGGGA
This sequence comes from Lepidochelys kempii, assembly GCF_965140285.1. NCBI lineage: Eukaryota > Metazoa > Chordata > Testudines > Cheloniidae > Lepidochelys > Lepidochelys kempii. Next base: position 167,503,842 of record NC_136382.1, read on the forward strand.
AATTGACTATCCATAGAATGCTGTCAAACTAACAAAATAAACACACTGGAAAAAATAGAGAAAAAATATGTCTCTAATCTTTTCAAGTTATCATCTTAGGCATTACTTGTAATAATGGGAGATAAAACATTTGCACACTGAGGCATGACTTTTAAGTTGAGGGTTTACTCTTAACCATTAAGCAGGTCTAAGTCCATAGGCTGAAAAGAAGAAAAAATGGAAGCTGACAGTAGGGGTGTAGCGTGCACCCATTTCAAAGTTCTCTAGATGTATCTTGAGCTATACACTACCCTTGATCCATGCCCAGAAAATTCTGATAATGATACAGTGGAAGCTGTGCATGCAGGTGGCTCTGTCATTAATTATCCTTAATCAGGGTTCCCACTTAGACCCAAATGTTTACCTATTTGCAGTTCTTCTGTCTATTTCCTGTCTTTTAAAACAATAATACACATTGCAATTTATATATGAATGATTCAAATTCAGAAAAAGACAGACATTTTCTTAACTTGATAAGCTAATTAGGTGCAACTTATCTTAACACAGCCACTATCTGAGGAACAAGTAAAGCCAGCCTCCTCCAATGGTGATGCAGAAAAGTAATCATAGGGATGAAAATGTGAGGGAAAACAAGCACTTAAGGTGGACAGCAGTTACCTTCCATGTGACCTGGAAATAGGCTGCTTACATTTTACCTTACTTAGGGCTCGATCCTTCTCCCATTGAACAACAAACAGCAAAACTCCTACGGACTTCAAAGGCAACAGGCTGTCCCTGCTCTGTTGGCACCATGACTACAATTTGTCAGTCAGACATCCATCGGTGGTTCACAAAAAGCCAAGGATGTCAAACAGGAGTTCAGAACAGTGTTTTGTAAAAGATCTTCCAGAATAAAAAAAAAAAAAAAAGCAGCAGTTAAAAAAACTGTATCCATTAAGGGAGACAAGATTTGACTTGTCTACAGAGTGCGTTAGTCCACATTAGAGGGGTGTAAATTCTAATGCACATACGAGCATGTCATACATTAACTGGCCCATGTGGACCCTGCTGGCATATGCTAAAAAAATCCCCTACTGTGTGTTAATGTCTCATATGAAGGAGAGAGGCAATTCTTGATTTAGTCCTGACTGGAGTGCAGTATCTGGTCCAAGAGGTAACTATAACAGGACCGCTTGAAAATAGTGACCACAATATAACAACATTTAACATTCCTGTGATGGAAAGAAAACCTCAGCAGCCCAACACTGTGGCATTTAATTTCAGAAAGGGGAACTATGCAAAAATGAGGAGGTTAGTGAAACAGAAATTAAAAAGGTACAGTGACTAGAGTGAAATCCCTGCAAGCTGCATGGACACTTTTCAAAGACCCCATAATAGAGGTCCAACTTAAATGTGTACCCAAATTAAAAAACACAGTAAAAGAACTAAAAAAGAGCCACCGTGGCTTAACAACCGTGTCAAAGAAGCAGTGAGAGATAAAAAGACATCTTTTAAAAAGTGGAAGTCAAATACTAGTGAGGTAAATAGAAAGGAGCATAAACACTGCCAAATTAAGTGTAAAAATGTAATAAGAAAAGCCAAAAAGGAGTTGAAGAACAGCTAGCCAAAACTCAAAAGGTGGTAATAAAATGTTTTTTAAGTACATCAGAAGCAGGAAGCCTGCTAAACAACCAGTGAGGCCACTGGACGATTGAGATACAAAAGGAGCACTTAAAGATGATAAAGTCATTATGGAGAAACTAAATGAATTCTTTGCTTCAGTCTTCATGGCTAAGGATGTTAGGGAGATTCCCAAACCTGAGCTGTCCTTTGTAGGTGACAAATCTGAGGAATTGTCACAGATTGAAGTGTCATTAGAGGAGGTTTTGGAATTAATTGATAAACTTAACAGTAACAAGTCACCGGGACCAGATGGCATTCACCCAAGAGTTCTGAAAGAACTCAAATGTGAAATTGTGGAACTATTAACTATGGTTTGTAACCTGTCCTTTAAATCAGCTTCTGTACCCACTGACTGGAAGATAGCTAATGTAACGCCAATATTTAAAAAGGGCTCTAGAGGTGATCCTGGCAATTACAGACTGGTAAGTCTAACGTCAGTACCGAGCAAATTAGTTGAAACAACAGTAAAGAATAAAATTGTAAGACGTATAGAAGAACATAAATTGTCGGGAAAAAGTCAACATGGTTTCTGTAAAGGGAGATCATGTCTTACTAATCTATTAGAGTTCTTTGAGGAGGGTCAACAAACGTGGACAAGGGGGATCCAGTGGACATAGTGTACTTAGATTTCCAGAAAGCCTTTGACAAGTTCCCTCACCAAAGGCTCTTACATAAATTAAGTTGTCATGGGATAAGAGGGAAGATCGTTCCATGGATTGAGAACTGGTTAAAAGACAGAGAACAAAGGGTAGGAATAAATGGTAAATTTTCAGAATGGAGAGGAGTAACTAGTGGTGTTCCCCAAGGGTCAATCCTAGGACCAATCCTATTCAACTTATTCATAAAAGATCTGGAGAAAGGGGTAAACAGTGAGGTGGCAACGTTTGCAGATGATACTAAACTGCTCAAGATAGTTAAGACCAAAGCAGACTGTGAAGAACTTCAAAAAGATCTCACAAAACTAAGTGATTGGGCAACAAAATGGCAAATGAAATTTAATGAGGTTAAATGTAAAGTAATGCACATTGGAAAAAATAACCCCAACTATACATACAATATGATGGGGGGCTAATTTAGCTACAACTAATCAGGAGAAAGATCTTGGAGTCATTGTGGATAGTTCTCTGAAGGTGTCCACACAGTGTGCAGAGGCAGTCAAAAAAGCAAACAGGATGTTAGGAATCATTTAAAAACGGGATAGATAAGATGGAGAATATCTTATTGCCCTTATATAAATCCATGGTACGCCCACATCTTGAATGGCATACAGATGTGGTTTCCTCATCTAAAAAAAGATATACTGGCATTGGAAAAGGTTCAGAGAAGGGCAACTGAAATGATTAGGGGTTTGGAACGGGTCCCATATGAGGAGAGATTAAAGAGGCTAGGACTTTTGAGCTTGGAAAAGAGGAGACTGAAGGGGGATATGATAGAGGTATATAAAATCATGAGTAGTGTAGAGAAAGTCAATAAGGAAAAGTTATTTACTTGTTCCCATAATATAAAAACTAGGGGCCACCAAATGAAATTAACGGGCAGCAGGTTTAAAACAAATAAAAGGAAGTTCTTCAGTCAGCGCACAGTCACCCTGTGGAACTCCTTGCCTGAGGAGGTTGTGAAGGCTAGGACTATAACAAGGTTTAAAAGAGAACTAGATAAATTCATGGAGGTTAAGTCCATTAATGGCTATTAGCTAGGATGGGTAAGGAATGGTGTCCCTAGCCTCTGTTTGTCAGAGGGTGGAGATGGATGGCAGGAGAGAGATCACTTGATCATTACCTGTTAGGTTCACTCCCCCTGGGGCACCTGGCATTGGCCACTGTCGACAGACAGGATACTGGGTTGGATGGACCTTTGGTCTGACTCAGTATGGCCATTCTTATGTTCTTATGAAACGGACACACCCTATAGACAAGTCTTAGGTTTTAAAACACATACAAACATTTGATACATGGAAGACATGGGCCCAGACCACAACGCTGGGATGCAGATTTGAACTTGCCAGAGTTTGGAGCGTTCGGACACAGGGTTTTGGTTCAGGTCAGGTCCAGCTCTGGTGTAGAAGTGTAGAGTGGCCATCGTCTGGGAAAGGAGAACAGATTTTCTCTCGCTGTCCTGTTTTAACACAGTAACTCCACAGAGACCCCACATTCTGCCCCCTTACTCAGCTGGGCCCTAGGAGTAACAATTAGGGTACTATGAAGATAATATCTCTGACTATTGGGATGATATCCTGAGCCTGTTGAAGTTGATGGGAGTTTGGCCATTGACTTCAATAGGGCCAGGATTTTACTTAGTGTTTAGTTAAGTCAGGCAGCCATAGTATTAATTCACCGATATAAGAGAGACCCTTCTTCCATATTTATTTAGTCAACTAATATGAATCTATATCTGGACCAGATATCAGAAGGATGAGTGTGTAACAAGATATAAGAGAGATCCATCATACTCATAACTTTCATTTAAATAACATGTATATTTTCTGAATTATTTGACAGCAAAATTATGCAGGACAGACAGATTTTTTTATTGCACGTTAGCTGTTGGGGCATAATGTAATTGAAAATTTTAAATATTTTTGGTCTATTTCAAGAGACATTTCTGAAGTTTGGGAAACACTTTCAGTGCATTCTGCGTCGTCACTTCTATAACTTCTTCCACTGGGATTCCTTTCATTTTGGCAATATACTCTGCAGCAATGAAAATATTCTTTGGTTCATTTCTCACCTGCAATATACAAAAACAGAGAATAAATTAAAGAATCTGCAATGACAGTGTCAGATTCAATTTATCTTCAGAACCAGTTGTTACAAACAGTTTCAAATATACCATTGATAGGGCTTTAAATGTAATTTCTCTGTTATATTTGTTCATCCTCCACCAGTCCCCTCTCAATCTATTCCTGCAATTGGCAAGAGCCTTCTCCTGTGTAGTCCCTGCCTTTTGGAACTGGCTCCTTGTATCACTCTGCCTTATCAACCTGCTTTCTCTTTTCCAATTTCATTTGACAATGTCTTTCCTTCCTTGACTCTGCCTATTTAATTTTTGCTCTCTGTTACTGTTCTCAGTAAGCTACATTTTTAGAAATGCAGATCTGGAAAAACCAACAATTTACCTGTTTTTCAGGACCTAGTGCAGGAGAGTCGGTTTCTAAGCACATACATTCTAAGGGCAACTGTTTCACAAGCTTCTGCTTCTTAAAGGAAACAAGAAATCTATTAAATGGCTCATTCACTCAACTAGGAAAAAAAGCAGAGAGAGAGAGAGAGAGGGAGGGAGGGAGGGAGGGAGGGAGGGAGGTATGTTTCATGTTAATGGCATGGCAGTAATACACGTGGGGATCTTGTAAATATATTTTTGCTAATTGCACAATTAGGAAGTAATAAAAATGGTCAAGAATATATGAACTACTTTATAATGAAGTCTCCATAAAATACATGATGCCACCCTTACTGAAGCACTCAGCCCATTATTATCTATTAAATCAAGTAATATTATTGCACATTTAAAAAAAAAAACTACATTAGGGTTACAAAGTAAAGCACTCAAAAGCTCAGATATACCAGAATCAAAGTTGCCTTTGCAACCCTAATTCATCCTCTTGTGCAGATGTCTTACGATACAATATTTAATTACATGCTTGCAAACTATTTTTTTCTCCTCCAGTCTTGTCCCACCTCCCATCCCCAGGGTTCTTGTCCCAATCTATTCCCGCATCCTAGTCTGGCTCTTGTCCTTTCTGCATTCAAATCAGGCAGCTGCTTCCTCCTCCAACTGCCTGGGCCCAGTGGGGGGTTACTAGAGCACAGGAGAGACAGGCTCCCTGCTCTCATTTCAGGTGACCAAACCCAGCACAACCTCCAGCGATCCAGGGAAAGTCCTGCTTGGCCTGGGGCTGGAGTGTGCCTAGTGTGGATAGGATCTCTGAAGAATAAAATCTAAAGTCTCTGCTGAGCATGTGCAAACTGCAGTTCTTCATGGACACATAAGTTGGCCAAATTAGGGTGGATTTTCACAGGAACAGCATAAGGCTCATTCCTGGCACACAAGTCTCCCCTTGCCAAATTCTGAGTCCCTACTCCACAGCAAGGGAGCACTAGAGCTTTCCAAAGAAAAGGTCACCAGAAGTTAACATGGGTGAAACTACATATTATAGGGCAGTAGTCGGCAAACTTTGAGAAGTGGCGTGCCAAGTCTTCATTAATTTAAGGTTTCGCATGCCAGTAATAAATTTTACATTTACAGGGCCCCCCCCGACGGAATCCTGTTCCGGCAGCAGGCTGAGCAGTGCCGGTGGCTGGGACCCCAGCTGGCAGGGGCCGGCAGACAGAACCCCAGACAGGCAGCGCAGGTGGCAGATGGAACCCAAGACCAGCAGCACACGGAGCCTCTCAGCCCACTGCCAGTCTGAGGTTCTGGCCGCCAGCCCTGCTTAGCCCACTGCTGGCCCGGGGTTCTGTCCATCCAGGCCGGCAGCGGGTTGAGCAGGGCCGGTGGCCGGGACCCTGGCTGGCAGCAGAGTGCCACTAAAATCAGCTCGGGTGTCGCCCTTGGCACACGTGCCACAGGTTGTCGACTCCTGTTATAGCGGTTTTATTAAACAAAACAAAAAATCAGCATAACAGAAAGTAATAGTTTCTTTGTGATAAACTGAGGGTTACAGGCTGCAATCCCCAAATACTGAGATAGGACTAGCCCCTTTGAACTTTACCTGTTCACTTCTTATAATGGAAGGAGGAATGGAGAAGAAATATCCAGCCTTCACTCCTTCCATCGCCACAGATGGCCTCCCGTCAAATGCATGGAGCAACACCTTTTCAGCGCCTACAGAGAGCCAAACCAATGAGGAAGTAACTATATTCATGGTAGGACTAGGATGTCACCTCCTAGTACTAGAACCCATGGTCTCACTGTACTCTAGGATTACAGTGCTTTGAAGAGGAGCAGAGTCAGAACTGCTGCTGGGATGCCAGCATAGCTGGTGCTTACGGTGTCAGACAGTTTATAGAATAGGTCAGGTGGAGGGGCGGATGTGGAGAAGAAGAGCCAGTTACAAGAGGAGCCATGTGGGGAGATATGATTGGGATTGCAAGCAGAGACAGCCGAGGGAGGGAGGGAGATAGCACCATGGGAACAATTCTAATCTCTTTCTCTTGAAAGCATTGTAGTTTGAGGAAAGCACAGTTGGACCAAGGAGTTTCTGTCAGGAGCGGACATCATCATTCTAACATAATAGAGGCAAACAGAAATTACATTCACTTTCCCTCCTTTCTTATTTTTACAGGTTTCCCCCCATAAGTAAGGCAAATAGAGCAATAATGAAGAGATGAAAAAGAAGACCTATTAAATCACCGTAGTCCATTCCCCTACCAGTGCAGGATACCATCCCCCAGGAGTGTGAATATTTGATATTAAACTGATACAACACTTGATCTTAGTTCAAAACACAAGAGATACCAGAGCCTTAATTTTTTTATCAATCTGTTTTAATAATGCCATGATTCCACTTCATGAGCTCCAAGACTTAAGCTGTAGAAGTATCATATCAGTTAATTGCCTGTAACACTATTTGAGATGTATTTAAAATTTCCACCTTTTAAAAATAAAGTAAAATGTTAATGCCAACCTGGAGAGTTTGATGTTCTGAGCAGATGCTGAGCATGGATATGGATCTGTCAGAAGGTGTATCTGAACTGACAAACTGCTAGTCGCTAAGGCAATCTGAACTGTTCTTCAAACAAACAGTAAATCCCATAAATCAAAATTACAGTACTTTGAGAAGGACCTCCATAACTGTACCCATCCAACTTTGTGTACGCAAACTGACATGCATGATAAGGAGATATGGTAAAACCAAAGAAAGGCTGCTGAAAAAAACCTGAATTTTTAATAGCATGAAGTGACCCAAAAAAGTACCTTGTTCTTTTAGGAGGTTAATGGTTGGTCTTCCAGCTGAACGAGAATGGACGTTTCTAGTGAAGAAAAGAAAAGCTAGTATGAGGAAATTAAGCAGAGTATTTTTTTAAAATAAGATTAACTGATTTGACAGCAATTTTTATAGCACCATTCACCAAGAAAGATTCCCTAAGAACTTTACAAACTTATATAAAGAAATTACTTCAGCCATCATGAAAATACAGTAGCAACAGTCTAGGACAAGAAGAGAAGAAGACTACTATATACAATTGAAACTACAGGGGGTATCCCAAGTAGGCAGAATGTAATTACCATGTTGTAATTTGGCCAAGACAATAAAGTCAATACCTTACTTTTCTAAGTGCTGTGGGCTCTTTAATAACTACAGATATGGAGGAATTTGATTTTAGGTCTCCTCTGAAACACAATAACCTGTCAATATAAACAAGACCTACAAAGGCAAATCCAGTCTTTTCGCTAATTGAATCTGTTTGGTCAAGACTTGTCTTTGTTCTTGCTTCTGTTCATCCGTGCTGGCAAATCTGGGAGTGAAATCTAGTCCAACCTACAGCACAAGAGGAGACATAAGAAAATTTCACCAACCTGGTTCCTTTACATACTAGTCTGCAGTTCAGTAAAGAAACTGTTTTTCAGTCCTGCCAGTCAATTTTAAATGTATACATTTGGGAGAGATTGCCATTAAAATGAGCTCTATAGGAAACGGTCTTATCAACTTAGCTTCAACATTCAATTTATTTTCAACTCTGAAGGTGTTTGAGAGACCCAAGAACTTTATTCAACATTTTAACCTATATATGATTTTTGTGCAGCTATAACCATTGTTTAACAATGATTTCCAAACTAAAGCCCCATATCCAGAGTCCTCTGAATTCCAAGGGAAGTTTGGATTCAGATCTGAACCTGTAGCTCAAGCGCATTTCTAGTGAAGTCAGCCAGCTGTATAGTATTGGAATTAAATATTTGAAGTTGATTTTTAAGTTTGTGAAAGGTTCACAGCTGTACCAGCCGAAGTCCTTGACTTATCTACAGAACAGGTGCATCATGACAAATTTACCTATACTGACATGTCAGTGTGACTCAACTCTGTACAGGGTCAGAGGGTAAACCAAAGGGCATCCAGGTATAAGAGGATCCTTCATACTTATTTAATTCTCTCTGCTAAGACTGCAGGCAAGATTGTCATTTGTTGTGGTGGTTTTGAGATATGACCATGTGTCTGAGCCCACTTCCTGCAGGCTCAGATATGACCAATCACCTGTCACACAAGCCACTGTACAGCTATTCTCCTTCATGTCCTGTAATAAACTGTCATGTAGCATTACCTGTGCTCTCATGTTGCTCTGCTGCATTCCACCCTGAATTTCAGTGGCGATTCAAGTGAACACTATGAATTCCCTATCTATTACACTGTGTTTTGAGGGTCAGTAAATTGACATTTTTAGTTTTATTTCAATACATTCCTACATACATGATTTCTGAAGCACTGTGGAATCCACTGAGAGGAAGTAATAACAGCTTTACTTACATTAATTAAGCAAGCCTCAAACCACAACAGCATATAAAACCACACTACAGTTTAGGACAGGAAGTAAAGGAGAATCCCAGCCAAACAAAACTGCTGAGGCAAATTAGGAAAGCAGAATGCAAGTACCTCAGTGGGAATTTGGCCAGGACACTGAGGTGGACACCTGTAATCTGATGAAACGTGCAATGGGATCTTTAATGAACCAAGTTCGTCAGGACCTTGGTTTTATATCTCATCCTAAAAACAGCAGCTTCAGCAGCAGTGTCCCTGCACCATACCTCAGTTCAGTACTGAGTCACAGGTAAGATATCAGCAACTGAACCATGGACACTGCTTTCCATAGTCCCTAAATGGTCAGTGGAGATCTCCCATCCAAGAACTGACCCAGCTTGATCACACTTTGCTCTCAAAATCACCACACAAGTTGGCAGGGCTGCAAGTGAAAGGTAGTATGTATATTTAAGATATTTCATACCAAGTCCACACTATTAACTAAATATAAAATAAGAAGTAGCTAATAGCTTTTAAAATGTCCTCCTTTTCAGTCAACCTTTACTGTCAAGTTCCATTGGCGCTTTCCTATTGGGCTGAAATCAAAATCTTGAGTTATTCTTAGCAGGAAAAGGCAGCTGCAAGGAGCAGGATGGGTCAGGAAACTCTAAAAATGAGAAGTACAATTGAAAAATCTTGAGAGAAAAAGTGGGGGAACGGGAAAGACTGGGGGCAGAAGAGAAGGATGATAAAAATGCTATTACTGTATTTTTCTTCTATTTTTTTCAGGCTATTCCCTTACTGCTGTGTGAATGGTAATTCCCTTCGCCAATTTATTTATTTGAAGGGCATTAATGGCAGATTCAGAGGTAGACAAAAAAATTTCCCGTTCAGATGAAAAATTAGCACTGCAGAGTAAATGGAAGCTGGGGGAGCAGGGAGCTGCATCAGTGAAGTATATAAAGGAAAACATTTTCAGTGCTGGAATGACAGGTCAGGTTCTCCAGCTGCTCAGATTATTAGTATCACTTTTTGTTTCTACAGAATTGATGATGTGCTAAGTGCTTGTAACTCAGAGGACCTATGCTGGCAAAAAAAGAGGATTTAAACAAACCACAGAACTTCTACTTACCTCTCCAACTGCCAACAATCTATCTTTATAGAGTTCTATAAGTGGCAATGCAGCATCCAGGTCCTGCAAGAAGAAAAACAAAGAAATTAAAGAAACAACCCTCTATCCTTGCAAAGCAAGATCAGGATGAATTCAGTTCCACTGTGATATAGAACCACGTAATCTGTTGCCTGTGTACCTTGAAACATGCTCCTACAGTAGGCTGGGGGGGGAGGGAAGGAACAGGCTGTCAGGTTTTAAGATCCTGCAAGGCCATTGTGCCTTAAAGTTTATTTTTTAGATGAGTGGAACATGTAATTATCTCTTCAAGACAAGATCTATTAATATCCTGAACATGCCAGCTGTTAGTCTGAGTGCAAACAGTCACCAAATATGGTCAGGGCATGGACACAGATGTATACATCTCTCTTTAGTCTTCCACTCCCCATGGAAGTGGAGGGACAGCTAAATGTGCATGTTCATTATGTTGATTGTAAGCAGATCATCCACTCCACTGGAACCCTCTGCAAAACAGAGAGCCAAATGATTTCAGTAGCATTTTGCTTGAGTATTAACAGAATCAAAGACGAGTAAGGACCTTGGGATTTGATCCACAGTGTTTTCTGTATTATGGCAACTTGTACAGTTTAGGTTGGATTTATTTTAAATGTTAAATGAGTCAATTCTGAATGCCTGCTGCTTGGCCCAATCTGGACATGTGGCAATTAAGAGTTTATTTATACCTTTAAAGTAACACTGCATTGTTCCTCTGGGGGAATACCTTGAACTGGATGAACTCCCAGACATGGCAAGACGAACGCTGGGTACCTAGAAATGAGAAATACATTAACAGTGGGAAAGATCACAAAGCATGCTACATCATGACTATTGTAAAGAACTAGAGAAAAAAATATTAACTAATCAATTAAGGCTACAGTACATTCCTTGTCATTCCAATAACCAGCAATCCACTTGAGCAGCAGCACATCTTATGCCTCGTGCCAGAGAATGAAAGTCAGAGCACCTGGGTTCTATTCTTGCCTCTGACTGGACTTGCTCTCTGACATTGAGCAAGTCACAGCCAGGCTTTCAAAAGTCTTCTCTGATTTTTGGATGTCCAATTTGACACATGTAGTGCCTGATTTTCTAAGGTTTGGGTGCTGAGCACCTCTGAAAATCAGACCACGAGTGTTGGATCCGAAGAAATTGAAGAAACTGAAATCAGTAGTCTCTCTGAAAATTTTAGCCTCAACATCTCTGGGTGTCAATTTCCCTCCCTCTGTAAAATGTGGGAAAATAGCTCCTTCACAAGGATGTTGTGAAGTTTAATTAAAGTTTATAAAGAACTTTGAGATCCTCAGTTGAAAGGAACTACAGAAAAGCACATAGGAGCTTCAGTCACAGACCTGGACCCCATTGTGTTAGGCATTGTTCGAACACAGAACCAGAAGACAGTCCCTGCCCCAAGGAACTTACAGTCTAAATAAGGCTTTGCTGCATCCCATGAACAGCCCTTAATCCTGCTCTGTCCTTTGGGTACTGCTCATGTACAGTCGCAACCTGTGTTTTCTTTTTCTCCCTTTCCATAGGACGTGCTTTCCTTGATGTTTTGAATCCCACAGACCGACCTTATCTAACTGCTCTGCAGTCATTTAAAAATAACTATTGTTTTAATCACATGCAAAGACGACAAAGTCGTTGGAATAAACAATACCTTTCTGAAAGATGGATAATTTTTTCAAATTCTCCTGAGTGTTCAGCAACTGCCACAAGGGCCAAAACTTTAGCCTGAAACAATAGGAAATAAAATCTCTGTAGCATAGAGGAGCAAATGGAAATCCTAGATTAACTTCCTCACTTGACAGAACTTCCAGGCTCTCTCATAGTCTGCATTTAATTGATAAAAATTAGGTGGGGATATTTCATGTAAAATGAACCCTTCTCAGGAAAGCTTAGTGCTGGGGTGGGATTTGGGAGAGAAGGTTTAAATTCCATGTGTTCCTAGCAACCAGCCCTGTGCCACCTACTGGTACAAGTACTGAAAACAAAAATCAGAATAGTTTTGAAAAATGTCCATGAATTCAGAATTTTTTAAAGACAACAGGGTATTTTTAAAGAATAGGGTAGGTTAGGTATTTAAGAGTCCAAAACAAATTAATGAGCCCTGTGCTTTTTGGCACATCTAATGTAGGTTAAACAGGGGGAACATGACATCTCAGGGTTTTGGTAATGAGCTATGGAACATTTCAACTCGAGACCACTATCTCAAATACAACTAGATGGAAGCAAAAGCATGCCCGTAAAATCAATGAAAAGACTCCAGTTAATGTCAATAAGAGCTAGGTCAGTAATAAGTGAAAGTTTATTCTATCTGATGGCTGTCATGGTGGTCTAGGTAATAGCCAAATGGTAAACCAACACATTTATTACTTATTGATAGCCTTGTGGCAATCTCAGCACCAAGGACTGAATAGCCATGGAAACTGAAGTACCCAATTGCTCCTAGAATTGGCAGCTCTAAAGTCAGGATGAGAAATGCCAGCATCATACCACAGGGAAGTTTGCATGAGTGCTGCTCCTATTGTAACTCTTCTGTGATAAAGGATTTCAGTTTACTACACTGGCACTAAAGCAACCTGTACCAACATTTATATGAATGATATTAGAAAACCATTACTACATGAAACACACTCAATTTTGACTAATAAGTAAGACAACGAAATAAGAAAAAATAGGTGAATTAGAAAGAAACCCTGCCCTCCTAATAAGGATTTTTCCATAGGATCTATGAAGAAACAGAAATGACAGTTGATTTTCCTGTCCATATAATGCTAGCAAAAGCATCTTAACCATAAATAGTTCCTTTAAGAATGACATGCTACATACAAAGTCATGGCTTCAGAAAAATATAATGCATTCAACAAGATTTGTCTTTCTCAAAATATAACCCCAACTATTTGCCTGCAAAAGACTAGACCTTGATCCTGCAAGTTACTCCATGTAGAGAAACCACTGCACCTGCCCAGAGTCGGTTAACTTCACTGGGGCCGGGTACAAACTGGGTGGTCCTTTAAGGCAAGCTGGGCTCAGCTTTGCCTCTAACCAGACAACTATCCTCAAGCTGAGTGTGATGGAGACTTAATTATGACTAACCCCAGCTGCAAGGAAGGAGGGGAATCAGAGAGAGGACTCCTTAAACAGATCTGGGAACTCAGTCTGGAGAGGAGGAAAAGGGGTTTCCGTTCTATGGAAATCAAGCTGGAAAAGATCTACAGGAAGTAGGTCAGGCTCCTGTGAGGGTGAGCGGAGGCCCTTGGATAGGGCCTGTAAAGAGCAGGGAGATTCCTGAGATGTGCTGGTGCTGCCAGAGTATCTAGCAAGGCAAGGCAGTGGCGGGGAAGCCTGCTGAGGAGATGTAACATAGGAGAAACTCTGTAGGGCCCAGAAATAGGGGCAAAAAGGCAGAGAACTTCAGTGTAGCCTAAGAGGTGCAAAGTATTATTAGTGTAAATATTTATTTGGACTTAGTTGGACCTCTTGTTACCCCAAAAGGGGACTGAATTTTTCAGTGTTCTGGAGGACCCAACCAGACAGGCCCTGGTGGGGCTAAGGAAGTGATCACTAGAGGGGCTAGAAATGAAGACCCCTGCCACCCATCATCCAGGCATGAGGGGGAAACCTTGAGGTGAAGACATGCAATTACAGGGTTCCATTCAGGCATGAGTTGGCCCACAAAGAATGGTAGAGAAGTCAGTGGGGCTCTATGGGAAGTCAGTTGGCCTGGCTGTGCAGAGCAGTTTGCAGGATCAGTCCCCAAGTCACTAAAGTTCCTGGACAAAGCACAGCCAGTGGAGGCTTTTACTTTATTACTAATAGACCCTAAGCCGGGCTGTTGTCTAGCTTGTCCTTCTTCTCAGATGAAATAAACACAGTTGTAACACTCCAGGCCCCCCCCAGGGGGTCCCCATGGGGGAGGCAGATTAGCATTGTATATGCACTGTCTATTGCTAATGCTGTTGCAAGCATTGCAGGGCAATTTGGGAAGGGTTAAAGGTGGGAGTGGAAAATTCTTTTGCAGGCTGCAAAAGGTTAAAGAGGAAAAAAAGAGAGGGCAAAAAACGGGTTAACTTAACACTGCAGCTAGCAAGCTTAGTCCAACAATAAGACTCTGGCCCCAGTCCAAGGTCACAGCGCTAGACAAAAAATTATTTTACCCAGCTACAGCCAGCCATAAAAAAAGAAAAAATACACCGAACCAGGGCTGCAGAAATGGAAAACACTGGCGAGACGATGAAGGGGGAGCAGAGCTTTGCGTCCCTGGAGCCATTGTGTTTTGGGAGAAGCGGAGAAGACCACAAAAAGCTGGTTTGAACTGGCACAAAAAGCACCAGAAACAGAAGTCCCTGACCAAGATGCCCCCAAAGAACCCTAAGGTTTAAAACCCTCCCGAGAGCTAAAGCAAACTGGAGATCACAGCGGACTCTGGACAACCTGTGCGCACAGGACAAAACTCCCGTCCACTCCTCCCTCTCTTCTTCTTCTGTTACACCCAGGCCTGGCCAGCCTCGGGTAGTGCGGGTGTGAGTATTAAAGTAGGTTAGGACTTGGGGCACTAACGCTTTCTTCCTTCCTCTGAGTGATGTGAGGAACGCCCCTCCCGCTCCCCAGCACTCTCCGCTGTTATTTTATCAATAAAGCTTTAAAACTCAGTTACGTGGTATGCTCCGTCATCTCCTCCCTAAAAATCATGCGGCCTCAGCCTGATCACCTGACACCCCAGGCAGATTGGTAACTTAAATCTGTCACAGTTTTGGTGGAGAATATGGTCACTGTCACAGATGACTTGAGATCTGTAAATCAAAATCTCCCAAATTCTAATCTCAGCTCTGACATGGACTCCTATTGTGAAGCTGAATTCCTCACTTCACTTCTCTACCTCAGTTTCCTCCATCTATACAATGGGAATAATAATGAATACTGTGAAGATTACTTCATGTTTGTATAGAGCAGTGGTTCTCAAACTTTTGCACTGGTGATCCCTTTCAAATAGCAAGTCTCTGGGTGTGACCCCCCCTTATAAATTAAAAACACTTTTTTTATATATTTAACATCATTATAAATGCTGGATGCAAAGCAGGGTTTGGGGTGGAGGCTGACAGCTCGTGACCCCCCCATGTAATAACCTTGTGACCCCCTGAGGGGTCCCGACCCCCCAGTTTGAGAACCCCTGGTATAGTCTGGAAGTGCTGAATATTCAGACTTCATTAGGCTTCCTATAAATTCCACCTTTAACCAAATGTTGTGTTGCTAGCCATCCTGTATTTTAAAATATAAAACTTTGTGCTCAGCTAACAGGAAACGTGCAATGTTGGTATAAGGCCCAGATCCTGCAAACACACAAGCTCATGCATAACTCTAGAAATGTGGGTAGCATTATTGACCTCAATGAGGCCACTCATATGCCTAAACTTAAGCATGTGTGTAAGTGTTGACAGGAGCAAGACCCATGTTTAGTAAATAGCAAATACTTTGCAACTATGGAAAAATGCCAGTATAGTTACCCACCTTCTTTGCTTCTTCCAATATGTCCTCAATATCCTGAAAGAGATTATAATGTTTTATTGGAAACCTGAATCAGAGGGGGCAACAAAATTTTTAAAATGACAAGTGTCTACTCTTTTAAGGGCTCTGCAAATAGAGCGAGAGCTGAAGGGCTACAGTGGAAAAGTCATGGATGATGCCACAGGGCTGGAAAACACCCATCTGTGAGATGCAAACCTTCCACTTGGGGGAAAAGCAGCCCCAGCAATCCCTGAGCAGCCCCTCACACACCAAAGCAAGGGCCCCTGATGCAAAGCATTGGGGGTGGGGAGCAAGGTGGAAGGGGTGAGCAAGGGGCAGGAGGGGGTGAAATCCAAATGGGAGGGTTAAGAGTGTAGATAGGCTGGGGGGGGAGAACCTGATAGGGTAGGGAGGGGTAATCAGGGGCAGAAGGGGGTCCCAGTGGGGCAGACCAAGGGGCAGGACAGGGGGACTGGTTGGGCAAGGTCCCAATAGGGTACAAAGGGAAGTTGCCAAGAGGCAAGAGGGGGGTGCTGGTGGAGTGGGGAAGGGGGTGACCAAGGGGCAGGGTCCCGAGGGGGGTGACGGAGGGGCGGGACGGGGGTGCTGGTGGAGTGGGGCGGGGGTGACCAAGGGGCAGGGTCCCGAGGGGGGGTAACGGAGGGGCGGGAGAGGGGTGCTGGTGGAGTGGGGCGGGGGTGACCAAGGGGCAGGGTCCCGAGGGGGTGTGACGTAGGGGCGGGAGAGGGGTGCTGGTGGAGTGGGGAGGAGGGTGACCAAGGGGCAAGGTCCAATGGGGCACGGAGGGGGGTGACCAAGGGGCAGGGTCCCGAGGAGGGGTGACATAGGGGCGGGAGGGGGGTGCTGGTGGAGTGGGGCGGGAGTGACCAAAGGGCAGGGTCCCGACGGGGGGTGACGTAGGGGCGGGAGAGGGGTGCTGGTGGAGTGGGGAGGGGGGTGACCAAGGGGCAAGGTCCAATGGGGCACGGAGGGGGGTGACCAAGGGGCAGGGTCCCGAGGAGGGGTGACATAGAGGTGGGAGGGGGGTGCTGGTGGAGTGGGGCGGGGGTGACCAAGGGGCAGGGTCCCGAGGAGGGGTGACATAGGGGCGGGAGGGGGGTGCTGGTGGAGTGGGGCGGGGGTGACCAAGGGGCAGGGTCCCGAGGGGGGGTGACGTAGGGGCAGGAGAGGGGTGCTGGTGGAGTGGGGCAGGAGTGACCAAGGGGCAGGGTCCCGAGGAGGGGTGACATAGGGGCGGGAGGGGGGTGCTGGTGGAGTGGGGCGGGAGTGACCAAAGGGCAGGGTCCCGAGGGGGGGTGACGTAGGGGCGGGAGAGGGGTGCTGGTGGAGTGGGGAGGGGGGTGACCAAGGGGCAAGGTCCAATGGGGCACGGAGGGGGGTGACCAAGGGGCAGGGTCCCGAGGAGGGGTGACATAGGGGCGGGAGGGGGGTGCTGGTGGAGTGGGGCGGGGGTGACCAAGGGGCAGGGTCCCGAGGGGGTGTGACGTAGGGGCGGGAGGGGGGTGCTGGTGGAGTGGGGAGGGGGGTGACCAAGGGGCAAGGTCCAATGGGGCACGGAGGGGGGTGACCAAGGCGCAGGGTCCCGAGGAGGGGTGACATAGGGGCGGGAGGGGGGTGCTGGTGGAGTGGGGTGGGGGTGACCAAGGGGCAGGGTCCCGAGGGGGGGTGACATAGGGGCGGGAGGGGGGTGCTGGTGGAGTGGGGCGGGGGTGACCAAGGGGCAGGGTCCCGAGGAGGTGTGACGTAGGAGGGGGTTGGTGGAGTGGGGCGGGGGTGACCAAGGGGCAGGGTCCAATGGGGCACGGAGGGGGGTGACCAAGGGGCAGAGTCCCGAGGGGGGGTGATGGAGGGGCGGGAGGGGGGGGCTGGTGGAGTGGGGAGGGGGGTGACCAAGGGGCAGAGTCCCGAGGAGGGGTGACATAGGGGCGGGAGGGGGGTGCTGGTGGAGTGGGGCGGGGGTGACCAAGGGGCAGGGTCCCGAGGGGGGGTGACGGAGGGGCGGGAGGGGGGTGCTGGTGGAGTGGGGCGGGGGTGACCAAGGGGCAGGGTCCCGAGGGGGGGTGACGGAGGGGCGGGAGGGGGGGGGCTGGTGGAGTGGGGCGGGGGTGACCAAGGGGCAGGGTCCAATGGGGCACGGAGGGGGGTGACCAAGGGGCAGGGTCCCGAGGGGGGGTGACGTAGGGGCGGGAGGGGGATGCTGGTGGAGTGGGGAGGGGGGGTGACCAAGGGGCAGGGTCCCGAGGGGGGGTGACGGAGGGGCGGGAGGGGGGTGCTGGTGGAGTGGGGCGGAGGTGACCAAGGGGCAGGGTCCCGAGGGGGGGTGACGTAGGGGTGGGAGGGGGGGGCTGGTGGAGTGGGGCGGGGGTGACCAAGGGGCAGGGTCCCGAGGGGGGGTGACGGAGGGGCGGGAGGGGGGGCTGGTGGAGTGGGGCGGGGGTGACCAAGGGGCAGGGTCCAATGGGGCACGGAGGGGGGGTGACCAAGGGGCAGGGTCCCGAGGGGGGGTGACGTAGGGGCGGGAGGGGGATGCTGGTGGAGTGGGGCGGAGGTGACCAAGGGGCAGGGTCCCGAGGGGGGGTGACGTAGGGGTGGGAGGGGGGGGCTGGTGGAGTGGGGCGGGGGTGACCAAGGGGCAGGGTCCCGAGGGGGGGTGACGGAGGGGCGGGAGGGGGGGCTGGTGGAGTGGGGCGGGGGTGACCAAGGGGCAGGGTCCAATGGGGCACGGAGGGGGGTGACCAAGGGGCAGGGTCCCGAGGGGGGGTGACGTAGGGGCGGGAGGGGGATGCTGGTGGAGTGGGGAGGGGGGTGACCAAGGGGCAGGGTCCCGAGGGGGGGTGACGGAGGGGCGGGAGGGGGGGCTGGTGGAGTGGGGCGGGGGTGACCAAGGGGCAGGGTCCAATGGGGCACGGAGGGGGGTGACCAAGGGGCAGGGTCCCGAGGGGGGGTGACGTAGGGGTGGGAGGGGGGGGCTGGTGGAGTGGGGCGGGGGTGACCAAGGGGCAGGGTCCCCAGGGGGGGTGACGTAGGGGTGGGAGGGGGGGGCTGGTGGAGTGGGGCGGGGGTGACCAAGGGGCAGGGTCCCCAGGGGGGGTGACGTAGGGGCGGGAGGGGGGTGCTGGTGGAGTGGGGCGGGGGTGACCAAGGGGCAGGGTCTCGAGGGGGGGTGACGTAGGGGTGGGAGGGGGGGGCTGGTGGAGTGGGGCGGGGGTGACCAAGGGGCAGGGTCTCGAGGGGGGGTGACGGAGGGGTGGGAGGGGGGGGCTGGTGGAGTGGGGCGGGGGTGACCAAGGGGCAGGGTCTCGAGGGGGGGTGACGGAGGGGTGGGGGGGGGCTGGTGGAGTGGGGCGGGGGTGACCAAGGGGCAGGGTCCCGAGGGGGGGTGACGGAGGGGTGGGGGGGGGGCTGGTGGAGTGGGGCGGGGGTGACCAAGGGGCAGGGTCCCCAGGGGGGTGACGGAGGGGCGGGAGGGGGGGCTGGTGGAGTGGGGCGGGGGTGACCAAGGGGCAGGGTCCCCAGGGGGGTGACGGAGGGGCGGGAGGGGGGTGCTGGTGGAGTGGGGCGGGGGTGACCAAGGGGCAGGGTCCCGATGGGCAGGGGGTGAGCAAAGGCCGCCCCCGGGCTGCTCCGCACCCGCTCAAAGTCCGGCGCCGCGAGGTGGCAGTGACAATCCACCGGTCCCGCGGCCCCCATCCCGAGCGCCCCAGGCCGGAACGGCTGAGGGGTGCCAGGTTTCCACCCGGACAGGTGACCTGAGGCGCCGGTGCACGAAGGGCGGGCTGGTTCCGCTTCCGGCGGTTTGGAAAGCGGGAAATGGCGGCAAGCCCAGCCCGGCCGGGAGTGATGGAGGCGGCGGCGAAGGGGCCGGAGCCGCCGCCTTCCCCGGCCCTCCGGGAAATGCGCGTCCGCTGCTGCTCGAAGCGCTGGGTGGGCGAGGTGCTGGGGCTCTGCGCCCCCTACGTGCGGGCGCTGGCCGACGGGCAGCCCGGCGAGCTCGGGGCCCAGAGCCGGGAGCGGGCGCTGCGGGACGCGCTGTGGGTAAGAGCCACCGCCGCGGGGGTGAACGGGAGCCGCATGCTGCTCCCGCTCGCCTGGGGGAGGCTGGGCCCCGTCCCCGTGGCGGAGAGACGAGAGCACCGCCCCGCCCCCTAGGGCAAAGCGCCGAGGCGGGCAGGTGCCCCTGGTGAGGCCGAGGCACCCCAAAATATTAGCCTTTATTTGCAACTACATGACATTGTTGACTCTCGTTCAGTTAGTGATCTGCTATGACCCCCAGGTCCTTTATAGCAGAGCCACCACCTATTCCAAATTTATAGTTGTGCATTTGATTTTTTCTTTCTTTCTAAGTGTAGTACTTCGTACTTGTCTTTACTATTTCATCTTGTTGATTTTGGACCAAATCTTAAATTTGTGAACTCCATTTTGAATTCTAATCTAAGAACGGTGATAATATTAGACACTGCTGCCCTGCTTTACATCCCTTGATCTCAGCTGCTTCTAAAGTCTGGAGGGGGAAATGTCTCTGTGTTTCAGCCTTTGTCTTGTACATTTTAGTGTGTTTTGTGTATAGTCAGTGTCATTGTTATTCCTGTGCAGTCAATTAGGCCCTGATCCGGCCATCCAACCAGTTGTGTGCACACAGAGCACCATTGACTTCTTTGGGGCTCCAAACTTGCTCAGGAATCTGCCTGTGTGGCTCACATTTCAGGATTGGGGATTGGTCTTGTTTCCCCTATTGCTTGTATGGGTCTTTCATGCAGGGACAGGAAAAGAACAAATACAATCACATTCTCCTTTTTTGTAAGTCCATAAAAACTTGTCAGAAGAACTCAAGGAAACATCTAGTACCTGAAACTAATTTAACTCACTTTTTTTTTTAAACTCTAGTCCACGTTGTTGGTATCCCCTTAAATAGGTTAATGAAACAGGAAAACCATCCTTTTTTTATTTTTGTGGTTTTCATGTTCTGAGAAGTGTCATAGACCAGGGGTTCTCAGATGTTTTCTTTCTGAGATCCCCCCCCCCCACCCCAACATGCTATTAAAAACTCCAGGGCCCAGGGGGAGCAAGGGTGGACGAAGGGCTCTGGGCCGGGGTGGGACCCTTGGGCATAGATGTTGTTTGACTTCTATTTTGAGGAGGCAAGGGCCGGCAGGGCTTCGGCCAGCTCCGCACAGCAAGGTCCAGGGAGGGAGCGCCACCTCCACACCCGGACTCTCCTCAGCAGGCCACTCACCTGTCTGGAGCTGTGTGTTGGTGTCTGCTCCCTGAGGGCTCTGCCGGCCCCGGAGCCAGCTCCCTGCCTGGGCAGCTCTGACCAGCTGCATGAGCAGTCAAAGGGGGCTGGGAGCTGAGGAGCAGCCGCAACCCTGGGCACCAGCAGCAGATGGGGGAATGCCATGGCTGCCCACTCCATGGCACCACCAGCCAGAGAAGCAGCTGCCCCGCACTGCCTGGCTCCGGCTTCCCACCCAGGATCTGGGCAGAGAGTGGGGGTGAGTTGCCGTGGGGACTGCCCCACTATGGGTAAGGAACTACAGTTTTGGGGAGAGGGGAGCAACACCCTTGTGCCCCCTCAACTCTGCCCATGGGCTCAGGGCTTCAGCCCTGCTGCTCCCAACCTCAGCAGGGGAGAGGGTGGAGCTCGGAGTTTCAGCCCACCCATCCCCCCGCCGCTCCCGGCTTCGGGATGGAGCTCGGAGTTTCAGCCCACCCCCCCGCCACTCCCGGCTTTGGGAGAGAGCTCGGAGTTTCAGCCCCCCGCCGCTCCCAGCTTCAACCCTGGGGGGGGGGGTGCCCCTGGCTTCAGTGGGGCGGGCCCCTCTGCCCTTCTGAAAGGGCTCATGGACCACCAGGAGGTCATAGACCCTGGTTGAGAACCACTGTCATAGACCATAAAGAAGTGGCCAGTACCCAACCTCCACAAGAGAAGTAATCTTCTTTAGAGGTGAGAATTTGTAAACTATAGACAAAGGTAGCTGCATGGCTTCCCTCCTTATCCTCACTAACTCCTCCTGGTGCCAAGTCCGGGAGAGGAGGCCAGCGCTTCTCCTTACTCTGCAGCAGTTTCTATTTCTGCCAGACAGGGGGATGGGCTACAGCATGCTCTCATAATTCTACTTTCTTTCAGTTTTTTCTTGCCAGTCCCGTCTTCCTGGATGTGTAGAACAAATGATGCTCCTAAATAAAGAGACCACATTCATGTGTTTTAAACTTGAGTCGAGGTACCACATGGGTCACAGAAGGAAAAGGGGAAAAAAAAAAACCTCAAGGGAACGTGGACGGAATCCT
Organism: Lepidochelys kempii; assembly: GCF_965140285.1. Taxonomy (NCBI): domain Eukaryota; kingdom Metazoa; phylum Chordata; order Testudines; family Cheloniidae; genus Lepidochelys; species Lepidochelys kempii. The sequence goes on from NC_136382.1 coordinate 167,525,939, forward strand.
TGCCTGAATGAAAATGCTGAACAAGTTCTTTAAATTCAGTTGTTAGCTGTGTTATATTACATTGTTAGGTTAGTAAGCATAATATTTCAAACATTTTGATCTGAATTTCTTACAGAACTTTGAAACAGCAGTTCAGGAGAATATTACCATTAATGGACACCAATGGCAGGAAACTTCAGATGATGCTGAGCTTCAGAATGGTGTGTGTTTGGTTTTTAATAATGTCTTCACTTTAGTCTAAGCACTTAGCATATTAATCAAGCAATTGTTCCTCCTGTTGTTGCTAATATATGTGATGCTGTGGGAAAAGATCAGACTGAACCCAAGCTTATGTGTGTTCAGATTAATGAGTTACACACACCTTTTCAATAAAACCTTTCCCCTAAAACAACCTCCCTATATAAAAAGAGGAAAAATAATCCATGAACATGTAAATTCCTGTATCCCTGTGACCTGGAAACAAATGGGGTGGGGGAGAGAACTCAGTTTGTTCTGAACATTTCAGTTTTGTTTAATACTCAGTTATCAAGATGATGGGTGATTTATAAATAATAGGTAAATCGCATTTCAAAATAAAGAAGTTTAAGTTTATATAACCAATGTCCAGGGTAATTATCCTGCAAAAGGGTTCATAACAAAAGGACTAATGCAATATTTACAAAATAAGATTTAGTTTGAAAAAATAATCCTCATTTTACATGATCGCTTGTTTTACAGTCCCATTCACTTAGTCTTGTTTCTTCTTATTTTTTACTATCTAAATTGAATAGGACAAATGGAAGGGATGTTATTTTTTAAGCTTTAATGCAAAATAAATCAGATTTAACAAAAAAATGAAACTAATGTTCTTCCTAGTAAACTCTCAACCTTTTTTTACTTTGCAATTTTTTTAAATCATGGCACCCCAGCCTATGATGTAACTCCCTCACATTGATCGTAAGAGAAATACAGTAACAGTTAACATATAATAGAGCAGGGGTTCTGAAACTGGGGGTCGGGACCCCTCAGGGGGTCACGAGGTTATTACATGGGGGGTCGCAAGCTGTCAGCCTCCACCCCAAACCCCACTTTGCCTCCAGCATTTATAATGGTGATAAATATACAAAAAAGTATTTTTAATTTATAAGGGGGTCGCACTTAGAGGCTTGCTGTGTGAAAGGGGTCACTAGTATCAAAGTTTGAGAGTTTCCAATGGATGCAAAGTAATGAAAGTCCCACCCCTGCAAAACCACCAGCCAAAGATTAATGACAAGCTAAATTCCTTGTGCATCCTAAGGGAGCAAAATTGATGTTAGGTAATACTACTGTAATTTCCTATACTATCTTGATGGTTGTTTGGTGGTATCTCAAGCCAGTTCTTGTGAGAAAAGTCTGTTTACATCACAGAGATTGGCATCCTTGATTATATCCAGAGACACAAAAGTGGGTGTAATGAATAGATGAATGGGAAAAATGTTTATTTTGCAGTGTAACGGTGCTGCACTCACCTCTTGCGAGCACCCCCTGGCTGAGTGCATATGCCTATGCTCTCTCGGTTTGTGGTGGGTCTTTGCTGACTCAGCCCTCCGGCCAAGTCATCTGTGAGATAAAAGCAACTTGAACCCATTTTGGGGTACAAGTCCAACAGGGGCTTCTCTCAGTGCCCTCTGATGTCTCTGTTTGTCCCTGCTCCGGAATAGAGCAGTGGCTCAGGGCTCCTTCCCTGGAGGCAGTGTCTTCACCCTCTTGGGGCTTCCTGGCTACAGGTCTCCAGCTGGGCCACTATAGTTCAGTTCCCTCCTTCGGGATGTCTCACTGTCCACGCCGCTTCCCCCAGTGGCTGTTGGTAGGGTTGGGGGAGGACCGGGCCTGTCCACTACTCCAGGTCCCAGCCCAGGGATCATGTAGATAGCTATCAGCCTTAGATAAAGGGACACAGCAATGTCTACACTACCGCAGTAAGTCAGCCTATGCTACGCAACTCCAGCTACATGAATAACGTAGCTGGAGTCGATGTACCTTAAGTCAAGTTACCATGGGGGGTCTGCAGGAGAAACTCTCCCGTCGACTTACCTTACTCTTCTCGTCACGGGTAGAGTACAGGGGTCAACTGGAGGGCGATCTGCTGTCAATTTGGCAGGTCTTCACTAGACCTGCTAAATTGACCACCGGTGGATCAATCTCAGAGCGTCGATCCTGGCTGTAGTGTAGTCCTGCCCTACCTAAGTCATGTTGCTGCTCTAATTCCTTGAGCCACTTCACCACAGCCCTGTGCTGTCTTCACCCTTACGTCAGGACCTTGTCCTGATGGAGTCCCCGCAATCAACTCAGGGCTCCTTCTCACTCTGCCTGGCTTCTGGCAGCACGACCTCATCCGAGGTCCTATAGCTCTGTCAGCCACCCACACACCATGCACATTCCTACAACTCCAGCAAGGAACTGAACTTGTTCTGGCTCTGCAGGTCTTCTTATACTGACCTGTTGGGCCCTGAGTGTCTGCTTCCCACACAGCCACTCTAGGCAGCGTGGAGGACCCCTCTGCTGCCCTTTTCTGGAGTGGGGTGTGGCAGGATCACAAGGCCTCCAGCAGGGGGCCTCAGGGCCTAGTCCACCCAGTCACATGCAGTTACTGCTTTTAATATCTTTTAATTTGTAATAATGGGGATTCTTAGCATCCTCTAGTGTTCACAGAAAACAGTCAGTATGGTTCAGTTGCATATACCTGTTAGTGAGTGTCAGGTATTCTTCCTCACATGCAACTTAATGGTTGAGTGAAATTGGAAACACAGGTATGGACTTGAATGTGGAGGAAGAGTTCCCTGAGCTGCTACTTGGTCAGCAAGCTCTAAAAACGCTGCAACTGATGACCTAGGCTGAGGAGACAGCAAGCTATGTTCTGGAATCACTTCCTCTTGGCTGAAAGTTTGGATTTGAAGAAATGGATTCTGTTTTAGAGAGTCTTGACTTAAACCATTGTAAAAATAGTGTTTTTCAAGTTTGCATCATCTTGGAAACTTTCTTTATGGAAGGATATTTTTGTTTCTATTTTAATGTGGATCAGTTTTTATTGGAATACATTTTTCTTTATGGAAGACTTTTTCCCCCTGTTTTTAAAAAAAAATCAAACAAAAAAGGTTTGAATTTAAAAAAAAAAAATCTGAAAATTCTTACAAGTAGGTAGAGAAGATTCACCCTAACCCACTTTGGATCATTTTGAATTAATGTCAGTGCTAGTTTCTTATTGGAATATCAGTGGAAACATGCCAGAAATGCTCAAGTCAGCATTTAAGTTTGCAGTTAATACAGTTGTAGGAGAAATATTTATTTTAACATGTAAACTATTGATTTTCATTACAGTAGTGCAAAATCTGTTACAAAAATTCTTATTTTATAAGTCTTGTGAATTTTGTGTGTGTGTGTATAAATAACCCACTTATTTTGATGGGAAACAAGGTTGGAGCACAACATTGGTTGTTTGCTCTCAACAAATCAAAACTTCAGGGTCGGATTTAGAGCTATTCCACTTTGTATAAATAAGTACATATTTATTGGACCAGAGACAAACTGATTTATGTAGCCAAAGTAGAACAGTTCCAACAGGAAAGATTGAAAGAGGAATTCCCTCCTCTACCCCAAATAGTCGTCAGCCTGGTGGTCAGAGCACTCGCCTGAGAGGGAGGTGTCTGTTATTTTGTGAAAATGTTTGGAAGGACTTGGTTTTGTCCCAGTGCAGAACAGGAAATGTTTTGAAATCTCATAAATTTTCATGGGATGGGAAAACAGTTTCCCACCCTCTCTATTGTTTTGCTTATTGACATTTCTTCCACATCCACTGATGCTGCACAGATTGATCAGTAGAGGGTGCTGAATATCCATCTTTCCCTAATACACTAACATCTAAAATGTGCTCAGCCTTTGGATCACATGCATTCTAGGATACAGGAATGGAACTGTTACAAAACAGAAGGAAATGGGGTTAGGGTAACTCTAGTTTTCATAGTCTGTAATGATAGAGGATATGACTTTAAATAACATAGGCAGCTGGTTAAAGTTTGTCTGAAGCCTCAGACAAATCTAATAGTATTTAGCTTTAAAAATTGTCAATTGCAATATTTGAGAAGCTAAGAACTTATTTTGGACACTAATACTGCAAACACTACTCACATAATACTTCTCTCCGTACTTTACAGCCAAAGGAAAAATGCCTTGCATATTTTGTCTGATACTTTTAAGAATTTGCTCTTAGAAAAAAAATTTTGTATTACAGAAAGATCAACTCGTAAGTGTGTGGTGTCTGTATAAGTACAGAGATAAAATATAATTTTTCTATATTTCATTGCATAGCTCAGTGTCAAGATTACCACCCTTCATCTCCTCAGAAAATTTAATTATTTTTTTTAAATGTAGTGAAGAATAGCCGCCATTACTGCTGGAAGAAGAGCATTGTCTTAAAAATAGCCAGCCTTTGTTCTGAGTCACAGTATAGTTACAGCACACCTTGTAATAATTCTCAAGGAGTACAAAATTTGTCTGAAGTCTAGCATGTGTCTTCAGGCTGAATACATGTCTGAAAGGGCTGCCACAAATATCAAAGTAATGGGGTTTAATAGATCTGACAAAATACTTGTCAAGCTTGAGGTCCTGATTCAATGCCCATCGAAGTCCATGGGAGTTTTTCCATTGAGTTTAATGGGCTTTGGATCAGTAATCACTTCTAATAGCTAGTTGCTCCAATGTATACTATCTTTGCTGAAGGGAGCTGTTTCTTTCATGAGAACTAGCCTCTTAGAACTTGTCTACTCACAGAAGTTGAATTGCGTTAACTATACTAGTATAGTTATAGCAGAACAATCCCCCTAGTGTGGATGCAATTATAGTGGTATAAAGGAGCTTATACTGGTATATCTTACTCGCAAAAGGGAATAACTAAGGGCTGCCTTGCTATAATTACTTTGGAATAAAATCCCACCCCTGACCGAAATAGTTATACCGGTATAAAACTACAAGATGTGTAGCCCATCTCTTAGCAACAACCAATGCTCTCATAAATCTGAAGCTTCTCAGAAGGATTCAAGGCATCCAGGAAATTAGTATCGTGTAAGATCTTGTCTATACGCAGTTATAATATTAAGCTGACTTTCAGTGTTAGAGTTCTAGAAAGCAGTTACTTTTGGGCAGTCCCACGTCATGTTTGCCTGTGAATCAGTCTCTATTTATATTATATTCAGTGTGGAATCTGAGCATTTAGCACATGTACCTTTAGCAGCTTTACACTGCCAGCATGGCTTCGCTGTATTGTATACATTTATGAGGGGATGGGGCATCCCTCTTATAGGCTCACTTTACGTGATTTAGACTAATGGATGCTAACTTCTCCAAAAAACATGAAACACAAACCTGACCCCACCCTCTGTAGCTAACTAAATTTACTTAGATTGTAAGCAGTTCAGGATAGAGATCATCTTTTCATTTTACATTTGTACAGTGCCTAGCGCAGTGGGGCCTGATCCCTGATTGGGCTCTCTAAGCATTGTTCCAGTACAAATAACACTTGTTGAGCCAGCTACCCTGAAACGGGATAACAGTAAGGAGACTAAATGCCATGAGAAATTTCAATGCCTGCTGTTAGGGGGAAGGACTGAGCAACATTTTGCTTTATTTTTCTTTAGTTTCCTGTAATAATTTTAGTATTTTTTTTAAAGACACTTAAAATAACTATGTACTGTGTCACCTTGTTTTTCTTGTGAATTTAGGTTCTGACATCAAAATCCTCGAAGATCAGTTTGATGAACTTATAGTAGAGACAGCTACGAAGCGTAAGCAGTGTCCCAGAAAGATATTAGTACATGTAATCAAAACCATGAAAGCAGAGCAAGAAATGTTGGTAAGTATCTTTATTTTGCACTTTGTAAAGATGAAGTCTTAGTAATAAGACTTTATCGCACTCTACTATTAAATCTTTGCTGAGATGCAGCAAGACTGTTAAGTTTTTTGGGGGTTTTTTGCAATAGTTAATGTTTTCAGGTTACAAAGTTAATGTTAATTATGATTTACGGTAGTCCTCAAGTAATTTCCCCAAAGAGACCTCTCCTCTTACTTTTGTAACTGGTGGTCCTTTCAGATTTTGCAGTAATACTAATTAAATTATTCTGTTCTACCTAAATTTTTCAGCAAAAATTACGAAGTTGTTAAAATGTGGCATCACTATACATCACTTTCAACCACTTTTGAGCAATAGTTTTTTATATTTTCCTCATCTTTGGCTGTAAGGCATCCTCATGGGCAGCACAACTCCCGCTACCGCCACTGTCTCAAGATATGTGTCTCGAGGCAGTGGCTTCATATAATAGCCCATAGCAATGGAGATTCAGGGCTTCCTTACACTTTTCTCCAAAAACACTCCTCCTGAAGAACAGCTAAACCTGCTCTGCACAAGTTTCAATCTCCTACATCTGCTAAAGGGAGGCTGCCTTCTTTAAGGCTCTTCAAGTCAATCCATTAAAAATGCTTGAGCAGTGCAAGTTTTATACTTCCCTCAGTTGGGACTGTTGCCTTCTGTATTTCCAGACTTGCTAACAAAGTGTGTGAGCCACAAGAATTTTGTTCCAATAGTGACTAATGACACAAAGAAGTGACTCTCTTATCCTGATCTGCTCACAATTTTGAGAGGTGACTTGTAGTGGGGAAAATATTGTATGGGTCAGACTTGAATATAAATGTTATTCACCTTTCCCTTGTATTATAAAAACGAAAAACATTTTCTAACTGTTGAAGATGTTAGTATTGAAATAAGTTTGTTTCCTCCCTCATAGCCTCATCACTCAACCTGAAGTAAAATCCTAATGCTGAATCTACTGTTACATTCATTTCTGCTACAACTGTTTGATGTCAGATCACAAGATTCATGGCAGGGTCAAATAGCAGGAGAACCTGAGTTTTGAGGGAGAATGTTCTTATTCATACACAAATACCTGCAAAGATAGAACAGTGGAAACTGACACTGATTGGCCATATTAATAGCTTTCTGTATAAATGTTCCCTTTGTTCCAAGTTTATCCAGGCTCCATGAAGGGTTACCTAAGAGTTGCTCTGCAGTTCTATTTCCTAAATCATGTAGAAGATGGCAATGCTTCTCCCAAAATACCTAGATTTCAGCTAAAAATCTTGCTTTCCTCTGCACTAACAACTGAGTTTAGAGTTTGGCAAAATAAAGCTTAATATGGTGACTGTGTACATTTAAATAAGAAATGGACTGACAAAGCTAATTAGATCACTGTTTCTAGCAGTTCTCTGTATTGGATGTAGAGCACTAATCCCACTAACCATTTTTATTACAGTAGTAACTTGTTGTGCTAGGTACTGTGAAAGACATAGATTAAGACACTACTTAAACCAAGGAAATATTTCAGAGTGAAAAATATTTTGAATATATTTTTGTGTATGCAGAAGCTCTACCAGCCTGTTGTAAAGCAACAAGAGATAAAACCTGAGCCTTCTCAAGGTAAGTGTTTGTCATGACAATGCAAATGTATAGAGATAACACTACCTAGCACAGGGGTTCTCAAACTGGGGGTTGGGACCCCTCAAGGGGTCATGAGGTATTACATGGGGGTTTGCAAGCTGTCAACCTCCACCCCAAACCCTGCTTGCCTCCAGCATTTATAGTGGTGTTAAATGTATTAAAAAGTGTGTTTAATTTATTAGGGGGGGTCGCACTGAGAGTCTTGCTGTGTGAAAGGGGTCACCAGTAAAAAAGTTGGAGACCCACTGACCTAGCAGAATCACCAAATGCAATTTTTTAAATAAACACCAATAAAATTACTCTCTTTCAAGTGTGACTTTCAGACAAAGTTCATTCTGTTGGCATAGTTATACAAGTGAGAACTTGGTTATTTGAATACACTTCTATTCTGGATGTAACTGTGCAGACAAAGAAGCTTGTAGTAGCTGAGCATACTACTACATTGCTTTATTAGCACACATCTAGTTCTCTTGTCCTGAACCTTCATGCTATTACGGGCAGGACTTTAGGGCAAAAATCAGCCACTAAGAAATTATGGGGGTTTGGCAAATATTTTCTGTGGGTCAGATTATCCAATAACTGTGGCAGAGTTCCTTGCATCTTCCTCTGTCCACTGTTGTAGACAAGATACCAAACTCAATGAATCACTGGCTTCATCCATATACGGCAATTGCTGTGTTCCTATTCATGTCTTGTGAGACTACCACTTGGTTCTCAACATCAGTCAGTAGGCAAGCAATTGCTAAGAACTGGCTGACCTGGTAAAGAAGCATAAAGTACACATGTTTGGACATGCTTTTATTATTCAGTACTGAGTGGCATAGAGTGGATTTTCTTCTTAAAAATTATAACACTCAAGTCACCTTTTAAAAGTATAACATCAGTGGGACACATATGATATATAAATTGTAACTGTTAAAGCAGAAATTAATTGTTTAATCAGTGTCCTAAGTTTACTAGGTACAGTACTTTTGTAAACAGGACACTGTCCCTGCCCTAAGGAACTTACAGTTAAGAACAAATAAAACATTAAGGGCCATGAGTAGGATGAGTCTTTCAAGGCTTGTCTTTATAAGCTGGATTATCTTCACTACCCTATTTTAAAAGGGTATTGGTTTATTTCTAGCATTTTGAATGCAGTAAATCATACTCTGTGGTTACAAGGTCTTCAGTGTGTTTTGGCGGCACAATGTCATTCACACAATATAAAAATATTTAAACAAATTGAAACATTAACTAGAACTGAGGTAAAGTTTTGATAGAAGCTTTCAATTCTCAAATTGCTGATCTGACTTTACTTTAGGCAATGTTTCCTTTTTGTAACTGAGAGGAGATTGCTCTCAGAAATGCCAGCTTTTGTAGCTAAGGTGACAGCAGAAGCTGTAAAGAACTTCACTTCATAGTTGAGGGTTTTTTTCAGTGGTGGGGTTAGTGTCCACATCTACAGGTTTAAGCATGGATTAACTTTTTGAACAATAGGCAGTTTTTATTTTGTTGCCCTTTTTAAACAAAGCAACAGCAAGTTATTAACAAAAAGCATGTAGTTTGTGCTGAATCTTAGTATTTGCATAGTTGCTGGGAAGTTAATGCATCCCAGTTTACTAAGTGCAGTGGCCAGAAACCAAAAATGTTTAGATTACTCAATACCTTTCATATCCTTTTTTCATTTCCCTGTGTTTTGGAAAGCCTAGAACAATGAGGAATATAATACTCTCCTTGTAAACCTAACCTTTAACCAATAGTGACATGTTAAATGTACTCAATGTGCCATTGTTCCTGATTACCTAGAGGGGTCTCAAGTAACTGCTTTTGTCTTCTCCCTCACAATTTGGGGGAGTCCTTACTTTGTTCAGCCTTCCATCACTCTGTATCCTGTCATCAAAACTTCCTATCACAGATATACCAGCCTTTTGGATGAGTGTCCATTCATAGTCCACTGCTCTTTCTTTAGTTAGAGGGGTTGCTGTGCAAATACTTTCCCTCCCAAGGTCTGAATAATCCTGCCTTTTGAACATCCTTTGCCATTCCTGAATTATGCAGCCTGACACCTGGATAGGGAATCAGATTAGGTCTCCACTAGTAATACTCTTCCCAGGACAGAGTGCTCATTTTCCTGCTATAGCAGACAAGAGTCCAGAATTGCTTTTGGTAGACTGATGAGGAGCTTGATAGGTCTATTATTCTAGCTTGCAAATTATTCCAAATTTTTTATTTTCCTACTTGTCAGAGTGATCACAAGAACTAATTTTGCATAGAGACTTTCATCCTGTTTTTGCCACAGTATGGTAAAATGAAAACGTTTCCTGCATTCTTCATCTACTGTGCAACTTCATTTCTTCCAAACTTCTCTCATCTTTCCAAATTTATCTAATAGAACACCTTCCCATTTTGTTTATAGTGAGTTCTTAATTTTTCTGGAGTAACACTTATCACTCCAGTTTTGCTGAGTGGAAAAGGATAACTGTAACTCTGAATTCTGAGGGCAGCAATTCCAGTTGTATAGCAACAACGAAACCTTTCCTCAAACCTGCTACTTTTGTCTAACTTTCCATTACTGATCTCTTCACATTTGTTGTCTTCTGCCCTACCTTATTGTCTAATATAATGCAATCTTTTAAGCTTCATAAACATGTCACAACAAATAAAACCTAGAAACTGTCTTCCTTCCTTCACAACCTTGTGTTGTCATTGTTTCCTGTGTTTGTCTAATTTAGGTTGCAGACCTCTGGGGCAGGGGCCTTGTATCTTGCTTTTCCTGTCTGCTCCTTGGTGAGGCCTTCAGGCAACATAAATGAGTAGGAGTAATAATGGCAACATATAAAACTTAGCACAGAGAGTTATAATTTTAGAGGTGGAAGTTGGTAAATGACCATCCACATCCAGGTTTTTAGTATTTGCATAGTCGCTGGGAAGTTAATGCATCCCAGTTTACTGAGATGTAAGACCTATGCTATAGGTGAGTTTAAAGACATTTATGCAAGGCCATACTATATTTTCAGTTAGTAGCTCTAACTTTATACAAGTTGCTTACAAGTATTGTGGTGCATGTATGGTAAACAGCAGCCTATCTATACTGGTGGATAAGAAACAATAGAGAGTGCCTCTGGACTTCCTTTGTGGTTTCATGGAGCACATTTACTTACACATGTTTATCAAGAAATCCTAAGATACATACCATTACTTAGCCTTCTCTGGTCTCTCAAAAAATGTTTAAGAGGCTTCAGTCAAGGAGACTTTGAGAACATGGGGTGTGTTGGTTATTTCTCATAAGGTAGCATAAAAGGTGAACAGATAAAAGTAATAAGTGTGAAAGTAAATAGCAAAATATTTCTCATTTTGTAGGCTCATATTCGAAGACCCTAGAACCATAGCCCTTAAAAATCTTTAGTTCAGTTCAAAATTAGTTCAGTTACAACATCTGCAAATGTATATAACTAACAGCTCCTGGGTTTGATGTCAGTGAGGGAAGATTACTTGTAAACATTTCTTGTATATTTTTCCTAAGTGAATAACGCTGTGACTGGCTTGTGGCAACCCTCTGAATGTGGAAACAATATTCTTCTCTAAACACTAAATGAGAAAAATGGGTTGTACAATATGACATGAAGCAGTACTGGCTTTAAGTGACGGGAAATCTGAGGGCTGCATATTTTTTTTTCCTGCTACTGGATAACCTATCAAACTATTATTAATGGGATCACTAAATTTACAAAGCAGTTTATTCTTTCAGTTCCCTGTTATATAAAATACTGAATCACAAAATGCCTTAGAAAGCAACAAAGCAGATGTTTAATAATTTTTAGAAGTATTTTTACAGTTCCCCTTGGAGATATTCTCCTGCTCTTTTTTTTTTTTTTTTTTTTGGGTCACTTCATGATTCTGGGGGAATATAAAATTTTTGATGTTTGTGTTTCTTTGCAGCTTCTCACATGGCAAATCTTAGGCAGGTAACAGGGGTCACATCCAAGCAGATTAGTGAAGCAATGAAGGTAAGATTTCTGTGTGCCTGTTGGGAAGAAATCTTTCATTTAGATTTTTGTCATTTAACATTTTCCATCAATGCTGTAAAACGGCCTGATGAAGCAGAAATTCTAACTAGCCAATATATCCTTTTTTTTTGCCATCTCTATTTGCAAAATTACTGACTCTACATCTTTATCAGTCGTAAGTGCAGTAGAACCCTTGCTTTGGACTAGGTTTCCTTTAAGACTCTCTCAGTGAAAGACCTGTAGAAGTATTCTTGTAATTTGGAATATCCACAGTGTTGGAAAGATTTAAAGATTTCTGTGACTGCAGTGTTTGGAACATTTAAACCATCATTTTAGAATAATGGTATTGCCTCTATCTACTAAATAGCATTTTATCACTTTGGTAAGAAATTTGAAATGAGCGATAGTATTTCCACCTTATTTATTCTTGATAAACTGTTCATATGTTCTTCTCTTTAGTCTTTAAACTTGCACTGAAATTTCCTTACATGAGCTGCTAATGCAGACTCTTGCTATTATTGCTGTATGAATTAGTGTTGGTAACTCACAACTATAATTCCAAAAGATTGTGTTAGGTGGGGATTTTATGGATGTCAAATTCTAGTTAACATGTTTTTTCTACCCATAATTAATAATGTTAGTTTAATTATGTAACTTGGGATTGGAGATGCTTTGTTGTTTTTTTCTTTGTAGTCCCTACCAGCATTGATAGAAAGAGCAGAGGGATTTTCCCAAGCGTTAACTTTGCAGCCCATCTTAGAACTATGCAAGCTTCGCCAAGAAGTCTTTGCTGGCTGTGAGGCTAAGGAAGAAAATAAAATCCAAAGCTTTATAACACAAGTGGAAGTCACACCAGCAGAGGCTGCTGCCAGTAAAAATTCTAATCTTATCCTGAAAAGAAAGAGAACCGCAGATTCGCCACAGTTGAAATACTACCCATTGAGACGAAGAATTACGTTGAATACGTGAAAGTTTTTCTTACACTTACTTTCAAGCTTGAAAATCTACTCTCCCCATTTCCACAGTATAGTTTAACTCTGTTCTTTTCTGACAGTGAATTACAGGTTTTTCAACAAGAGAATTCTTAGTGGCTGTGTAGCATTTAATGTTTTTCTATATTTTCTCTCTTTACTGTTACATCCTAGTCATGTGAAAATGTGTACATTAGCAGTGATGTTCATCAGAGTGCACTCATATTCCTACAAATTTTTCTCTGTCCTTCAAAATAGTAAACTCTATAGATTAGCCTATAATTCTTTCTATATTCTTTTATTGTAGGGATAAACTCTGGTCTTGATCCTTCAGTTGCTTGCACAAGTGCATAACTTTATGCATGTGAGTAGACCTATTGTGTTCAATTGGATTATTCATGCATAAAGCATGTGTATAAAAGGATTGGAGGATGAACCTATTGTATTGCTCCTTAAATATAGCTAGCTAGATAGCTGTTGATTTCTTTAATTGTTGAGGAAAAGTAATTTTAAAACACGTCCGTCTCTGTATAGCAGAAATAGTTTTCATTTATGAAATTCGTGTGCAATTGCAAAACTGGTCCTTTTTTTAGTACAATTATTTTTATTCTAAATTTGGGTGGGTTTGGCTTATTTTTTTTATAATCCATGTTATACTAACATGGAATTTTAGTAAAATTTGTATGCATTTATGTGGTATAGTTTTTGAACAAAAACCAGGCCTTTTCGGTCTTGTAATCTGTAACATATCGGTATTTTCATGTCCTCCTAACTACAAGTGTTTAAGTGCAACTACTTTGGGATCCCTAGAGGACACTTCTTCATGTTAGAGGATCTCCAAGCAGAGTGAGTGTGTGTGTGTGTATCTGTAACTACAGTATTTTTTACTAGACTTTTAAATCAAAGTAGAGTAAAATTAAATTAATATCAAGCTGAACTGTCCCACATCTGAGTTTCTTCATATTATAACAATAACTAGAAGATCGCAGAGTATTAAATTGAGCAACTTGCCTTAATAATTTATATTTCAGATGTTTCAGAAGTCAAAGCTATTAATATAACTTTTTCCTGGCTTACGCTTGCAATATAACCTTATCTCTATTGCATGCAAAGTGCTTTCTCATACTGAATTACTTTAATTACTCTTTATTGGAGAATTTCACTGATCAAGTAGACTCAGTAAGAGGGAAAGGATAGGCCCCACATAACCCTTCAGAGACTGAAAATCTTTAAGAAAAAATGTGTGGCAAATTTTAGTTTAAAATATTGTAACTAATGCATATAAACTTAGTACAGAGTGAGAATTTGTATGTTGAACATTTGTACATAAATATTGTTTTTATGACTTGTATATTTATAAATAAACATTTGTGGTATTGTACAAATCAAATAAAACTGTAGTTAAAAAATACTATATGAAATCTCAATTTAGTTTATTTACCAGTTCAAGAGTAATTATCTAATCTGGGAATATGTAGTGACTCTAGTGGGCTAATGTATTAGTACCTTTGGAAACTAGGTTCAGATTTTGTCTTGGGTACCAGTAGGTGACCAGATAGCAAGTCTGAAAAATTGGGACCAGGGCACAGGGTGTAAAATAGGATCCTAAGACAAAGCCCCTAACATCAGGACAGTCCTGATAACACGCTAGGTACTGGTCCCATTCTGGTTCTTATTTATCCTCTCCAAACCACGCATAACTCAGTATGGACAGAAGTATCTACTTGAGAGGCCCAGGACTGGGATTGCAAGAGTGTTGGGATTATTTTAGCATGTAGAATATAGATAGGAAAGAAGAATACAATCCACCTGCATTATGCAGGCTTGTGTGCTTTTTTTTTTTTTTTTTTTTTTTTTGGTGGGGATGAGAAGACACCAACCGCCCCATTCCTTCACCCAATCATTGATCCACACGTATTCTTTTCAGTTCCTTCTGCCCCTTTTCCCGCAACCCCTCAGATAAAAATCTTCCTTTTCTACTTGTAAGACCGATATGTGAGCACTATTTATTTTAGGATTTTGTACTGGCATATATCCCTAGTATCTATGCATCTCCTAAGTTAATAGAATGGCATAAGAAAGTCTCTAGTTGGTTTCAGGAAGCCTTTGGCTCTTCTTCCTTAACAGTTGTAGGTAAGCACCAACAGTGTGTTTGATTTGTACAAATCAACAGACTTGACCCCTGACCCAAGGAACAAGAATTCTAAAAGTCAAAAATCAGGTAAACCCCTTAATAGAACCTGAGCGAGGCATCTTGGAGCTACTTTTATAAACGGATCTGAAGATGGCATCATATTGACAATGTTTGAAGGTTCCATGAAAAGTGGGATTTCAAGAGGGATATGAATTAAGTGAGTATGGATGCTTGGTGTTCTGCAGCAGGGAGAACATTCCAAGCACAGGATGTGGTGTGGAAGAAGACCCAAACCTGAGTGGTAGGGGAAAAAGAGGTTAAAGGGAAACTTGGTAAGAAACAAAAATATCACTTTAAGTCTTGTGGATAGGCTCCGTGTCTGAACAGGGATGCTCTATGAAGTTCAGGATATCCGATGACAACCATGGGCCAGACTTACAGGCAGAGGACATGACAGAGGCAGAATGTTCCGAAAGGCTTCTCTTTGGAGTGGATGTTGTGGTAAGATGAACTACATGGTAAATATGTTGCTGTTTATAAATATGGAAAGCTTCTTAATGCGAACCAAAAAGTGACCCATCATATTCTTTTGCAGCGTTCCTTGTGCATGGCCTCAATATGCAAAGTGCTTCATTTTTCTGTCTAAGATACTTTTTCCCTTCAGTGAACTTTCCATACTTCCAACTTTCCAGTGTTGCAAGGCAAGTGTCTGAAGCGTGCATTTACTGAAATGTCACAACAGTCAAACTTTTATTTTTAACTTAGGGTAAAGTGGTATTGCATCAGGAGACGTCTGGCAGTTCTTAATATAGCCTCTGAATTCTGCAAGAGATACCTACTCCATAAAGGAAAGACTGTTCTTGATAGTTATAAGTTCCAACCACATTTCCATTATAAACTGGATTTTTGACCCATTACATTTTTCATTTTAGATGTAATATACCTTACATCTCTCAAGCAGCAGTAGATATGGGGAGGGGCTGCAGATCCACTCCCCATTGGAGGAGAAATCAGTGATGCAGAGTCTGGGTTTATTTTTGTGGTAACTCGTTTTATTTACGCTTTACATACTGGTTCTTGAACAGAGGTGATCACAAAGAGCATGTAAGTAAATTCCCTTTTCAGAAGTCTCTACCCAGTTCCTAAGAAGCAACACTTCCACAAGAATTTACTCTAGTTGGAGAGGTTAAGAAAGAGAGCAAACTCTTGCTGGTTGCCACAGCTCCCCCAAAGAAAATTAACAATACAACATTTCTGCAAGGACTACGTACTGCTTGCACACTAACCGCTGGTCTGCATGGTGAGGTAGAGTGTGGCGAGGTAGTGTGTGGCAAGCCAGAGCGTGAACCTACAGCATATTGCTAATTCATTGTGTGGGTCCTGCTAGAGCACAGTAAAAGTTCTTTTTTAAATAGATGCAGCTTAGGTGTGCTTACCGAAGCTGGAGAAATTTGTGTAGCGGTACTGATAGAGGGATGGTGCTTATGACTTGCGGCCATATCCCCTCCCCAGGCTATATGAGGCAGTACTGTCCTGACCCCCTCTCAGTTCCTTCTTACCACTCCTAGTTGGAGATGGAGCTCTGTGTAGTAGAAAAATTGTGAGGTTAAGAACTATTGTTTAGTGTATTTCCTAGTTGTATGTAGTTAGTAGGGAATCTGTTAAGTCCAGTACTGATGAGAGTGATGCTGGCACTGGCTTTTTTCACACCAGCAGACAGCCTTTGCCTTTCCATCCCAGCCTCTCCCTTGGTCCAGGACTTTGCCAAGGCTACATAGTTTATAGCGTCATTGGTTTATGGGCTGCTGAACTTTTGGGTCTGTCGGCACCACACCCCAATGTTCACCTTCCGCAGTCTGTGCAAGCAGAGCTGGTGCTGGGCTTGGTGCAAGGGACTGCCTCGGCACCATTGCATTAGGCATCACTGATGTTTCTGTGGTGGCTCTCACCACACTCCACTTCAGCATTGTCACGTACTTTGCTGCTGCTGCTGACTTTGGGGTCAGCAATGGGAACAACGGAGGGAACAACTGGGAACAACAGAGGTGTACTCAGTGCTGACAGTACCATTTCCACTGTCAGCTCCAATGGACTCCTTTTTGGGGGACAGATGAGTCAGACCAGTTACTTGCCCCTTCAGGGCTGGCTCCACCATTATCCGCAGAAACTCAAAGCTCCTTGGTGTCGAGGCTGGGCTCTTCCTCCTCCCATTCTCCACTGCCTGGCCCTTATCAGGGGCTGTTTATGGAGCACCATGGGTACCAGAATTGGCGCTCGTCTCACTGTTGGGACGGGGGGGCCCTGGCCCAGCACCTACTGGCCACGAATGTCTTATCCTTATGCTTAGTGACCTCCAAGACTGCGCTGGGCTTTTAGGCAGAGTTTCTGCAGAACACCCCTAAGTTGTTGGATATCCTGCAGCCGTCTGCTCCTGGGAAAGTGGCCCTCCCTATAAATGATGTGCTCCTAGAGCCTGCAAAGGTTCTTTGGAGCATGCCGGCTTCAGTACCACCTATTGTGAAGCACATGAAGAAATGCTACTTAATTTTGGTGCAGAAATTGGAGGGCTTTTACTCCCAACAGATCCCAAATTCCCTGGTATTAACCACAGTGAATGATCGAGCCCAGCAGGGTGGATTAAAGTCCGCTCCCAAGGACAATGACTGTAAAAGATGGACTTAATGGGAAGGAAAATTTACACCTCCTCCTCCCTGCAAATACAGATTGCGAACCAGCAGGCATGTCCAAATACAACTCTGTAAAATGGACTGCTATGTCTAAGTTTGCAGACAGGCTGCCTGAAACCTCAACAGAGGAATTTTGGGTGTTGATCACTGAAGGCTGCTTGGTGGAAAAGATGTCGTTGCTGTCCACAGTGGATGTCGCAGTCACTTCATCCGGAGTTATGGCCTCCATGGTGACCATTAAAAGGAAGTCCTAGCTGCAGAATTCGGGCATTGCTCCCAAAGTGCAGCAGACTGTAGAAGATCTGCCCTTCAATGGCTGGGTGCTTTTTTTTGGACAAGACTGATGAGACTGTACTCCTTCAGGGATTTCAGGGCTATCCTATGTTCCATGGGGGTGTATGCACTGTTACTTCAAAGGTGCCACTATGATGGTTAACAATACATGTAATGACATCCGCAATGCATCTGTGGGCAGCTTTTTCCTCTCCCAAGACAGTGGGACTACCCCAGAAAGGGGCGTAGGGCCCAGAGGAGAAGGAAGATGAGTCCAGGGTTCAGACAGTCCACATGCTCTCCCCGAATGTCCCCCAAGTGCCCATTTTGATTCCTTGGTCCAGAACAGTGGTCCCAGCCATCCCTCCCTGTACCCCTCTTCTGTTCAAGGACAGGATGTCTTGCTTTTACAATGTTTGGGACTCCATTACAACCAACATCTGAGTCCTAAGCACAGTCAGTTCAGGCTATGCTATCCAATTCCTCTCCACTCCTCCTCCTCCCCACCTTTCCTCCCCATTCCTCATCAGAAACCTCTCTCACAAGATACTACTCAAGGATACTACTCCTTGAGCATGTCCATTCTCTACTGGCTTTGGGAATGGTGGAGGAAGTTCCTCTGGAACACCGGGGCCAGGGCTTCTATTCCCAGTACCTACTAGTCCCCAAATCCAAAGGCGGGATAAGACCCATTCTCTACCTTCACAGACTCAATAAATATATCCGGTACATGAAGTTTGGAATGGTCACCCTATCAACTATACTCCCCATGTTGTCTCAGAACGACTGGTATGCTGCTCTGCACTTTCAGAATGCCTATTTTCATGCAGCAATTTTGCTGAACCACAGAAAACTCCTCCAGTTTGTCATGGCAGAGTGCTATTTTCAGTACGCGTTGCTTCCTTTTGGCCTGTCTTCTGCCCTCTTCTCCCCCCCCCAGTTTTTTAACAAGTGTATGGTTGTTGTGATGACATACCTCAGAAAGAAGGGTATTCATATCTTCCCATATCTGGATGACTTGCTGCTAAGGGACAGGTCCAGAAAGGAAGTTCTTTCTTTCTCACGTATGCACTACACTGTGCATACTTGATTGTCTGGTCTCATCCTAAACACCGGGAAGTCAATGTTGGTTCCCACTCAGAAAATCAAGTTCATTGGGGCCCTAATAGACTCTACAGGTTTGAGAGCATTTTTGCCAACCTACCATTTTCAGACGATTGACCACCTTTGCTTTGATCTGCAGTCCAGCATTCCATAACAGTTCATATATGTCTGGGGCAGAGGCAGATTAGGGGTTTGTGGGGCCCTGGACCAGAGCAAGTGGGGTCCCCTCCCCACCCCTTCTGCCTGCAGTCCCTCCCACGCTGCACACCTACCGGGGGGTCTGGGCAGGGGTGCTTGCCGCCCCCCCCACTTCCCTTGCCCAACCAGCACTCCTGCCTGGGAGCGGGGTCTGGTTGTGGGGGCTTCCTCTGTTCCCCAGCGGGAGTGCTGGGTGGAGCAGGGCAAGCCCCCATGCCCCGACCCCGCTCCCTGGCAGGAGTGCCGGTGGGGAGGGGCAAGCCCCTGTGCCCCAATCCCGCTCCCCAGCAGGAGCGCCAGGCTGGGCAGGATGCAGGGCACCCATTTTTCCAGGGGCCCCCAATTGGCCAGAGCTCCAAGGCACGGGCCCCATTGGCCCAGTGGCTAATCTGAAACTGCTCTTGGGCCATGTGTGTAGTTGCGCGTAGGTGGTCCATTTGCAAGGTTACATCTTCGACCCTTTCAAATGTGGCTTAGGACAATTTACTCTCCAGTTCTTCACTCTGTGGACAGATTGGTCCATATCCCTCAGTTGGTCCTAGACTTCTTGCAGTGGTAGATGCTTCTGGAAACTGTATGTCAGTTGTTCCCTTTGTCTTGCCCCTACCAACTAGGTCTCTTGTCACTGATGCTTCCCTGATAGGCTGAAGAGCACATCTGGGGTCACTGAAAGTTTAGTGTCTGTGGTCAGAGCAGGCAATCTCACTGCATATCAAAATGCTAGTGCTTCAGGCCATCTACAATGCTTTTGTCATGCTTTTCTGAACCACATTAGGGGCTGATTTCAGAGGAGCAGCCATGTTAGTCTGTATTCGCAAAAAGAAAAGGAATACTTGTAGCACCTGCATCTGATGAAGTGAGCTGTAGCTCACGAAAGCTTATGCTCTAATAAATTTGTTAGTCTCTAAGGTGCCACAAGTCCTCCTTTTTATTAGGGGCTGAGTGGTTCACATACTTACTGACAATAGCACTGTGATGTATTATGTGAACAGGCAAGGGGGAGCACACCAGGGTGCTCCGCCAAGAGGCGATCAGGTTGTGGCAGTTCTGCATTGACAAAAGTATCACTCCAGTAGCTGAGCCCTTGCCTGGAGCCCAGAATCATCTCATGGACTATCTCAGTAGGAATTTTTCCCTAAGGCATGAGTGGTTCCTGAAGACAAGCATCCTGTGGGTCATCTTTGCAGCTTGGTCCATTCTGACGATCAGCCTGTTTGCTGCAAGAGACAACACAAATGCCATCTGTTCTGCTCTCAAGGGGCCCTCGGTCTGGGCTCCCTCACTGACACCTTCCATCTCAGTTGGCAATCGGCTCTTCTGTATGCATTTCCTCCAATCCCGATCATTCGACGCATCATCCTCAAGTTGAAAGTGGATCGGGCCACACTTATCCTCATTGCCCCCAGCATGGCCAACAGAGTGCTGGTTCTCTGATCTTCTTGCACTGTTGATTCAGCCTCCCATGTTCCTTCCTCTCCCTCCTGACCTACTCAAGCAGAATCCTAATCACACCTTGCATCTTGCTGCGTGGCTGCTTCATAGTTGAATGAGGAGGAAAAGTGTTGATTGGTGGCCATTCAACAGGTTCTATTCAACAGTAGAAAATTCTCTACCAGAGTTGCCTATTTGGCAAAATGGAAGCAGTTTTCGGTGTGGTCAGCGGCCTGCGGAATTCAGCCAACACTGGCCGCTATTGAGGACACATCCTGGAGTACTAGCTGCATCTTCAGTCTTTGGGCCTTGCACTTAGCTCATTGAGGGTGCACCTGGCAGAAATGTCAGCATTTCATCTCCCCATTGATGGAAGATCAGTCTTTTCCAATGCCATGGTAGTAAGAGTCTTAAAAGGGCTTCTTCGTCTCCATCCTTCAGTCTGAGACCCAGTTCCTCTGTGAGACCTTAATACAGTGTTGGCATAATGGGACCTTCATTCAAGCCTCTATCATCTTGTCCCTTTCTGCTTTTGTGTCAGAAAACTGCCTTCCTGGTTGCAATAACATCAACTGGGAGAGTCTGTGAATTGCAGGCTGTGATGGCAGAGCCTCCTGATACGCAATTCTCCCAGGACAAAGTGACTTTATGGCCACACCCAAAATTTTTATATAAAGTAGTCTGAGTTTCATTAGAACCAGATGGTATATTTACTCGTGGTCTTCCCAAAGCCACATTCATCTCCAGAGGAGCAGCTTCTCTATGCATTAGATATCAGGCACTGTCTTTTATCTGGACAGGACTAAACCATTTTGTGGTTTACCTCCTCTGTGTCATATGCAGCTTTTATGAAGGGGCAAGTGGTCTCTTCCCAAAAAATGGCTAAATGGATGACATCCTGTATCAAGTCTGCATATAAAATAGCCTCGATCACATCTCCTCAGCAGGCACGAGCTAATTCTACAAGAGCTCAAGCTATGTCAATAGCGTTCCTCAGTGACGTCTCAGTATTGGACATTTGCAGGGCTGCCACGTACTTTATGTACTTTTACAAACCACTATGCCATTACTGCATCTTCCAGAGCCGATGCAAAATTTGGGAGGGCAGTCCTGCTATCCCTGTGTAGATAGATGCTGAGCCCCACCTCCTGTGGGCATTCCTTGTGAGTCACCTAAGTGGAATACATAGCTGCATCTACTCAAAGAAGAAGAAATGGTTATTTACTGCAACAGTGGTGAGATGCAGAGATGTGATGCAGACATGTATTCCATGACCTTCCATCCCCTCTGTATCGGAATCTAGTGTGTGAAGGAACTGAGGGGAGTTGGGGCACCACCGCCTCATATAGCCAGGGGAGGGGATATGGCCATGAGGCACAAGCACTGCACCTTTATGCCTAAGCAAAATTCTCCAGCTCCATTGTGCTGAGTGCACATACCCCTAAGTGGAATACACGTCGGCATCACATCTCAAAGACCCACAGTTACGATAAGTAACCGTTTCTCCCGTAACATGCTTTCTGTACTTTTAGGTCAAATACATTATGGATCTTTTATAGACAAGTAATTAGAAAAAGAATTTGTAAGACCATTAACAATGCCATCTGGTGTTCTCCTGCCCTAACAATACTTTCATATGGCAGGAATACCAGTATTTTTCATTGAAAACATTCTTTAAAAAATAGCAAAACAAATATGTCATTAAGGTGAAGTTAAGGTTATTAAGACATAGAAATTGTGTGTGTATGTAAGTGTAAAAATCTTACTGGAATGTTGAAGTTTGAAATAAGGTGAAAAATTTAAATTATTTTAAAATTACTATATACTATAAACTTTACTATTACTATATTACTATTACTATATATTATATATAATTACTATATTAACTTTAAAAAAAATTTAAAGTCTGAAAATATGGAATTATGTCAAACTTAATTCTGCCTCCCTCCAGATCAGCCATTGCATGTGCATTGCCTATAATACTTCAGCGTTTCTCTCTGCATACTATAGTGTGAATAGTTTGCAAGTTAACTCTTTGTAAACAAATTGCTGCTAAACTTTCACAATAAAAGTTTGTATGTTGTGTTGTAAACCCAAATGACTAGTCTTTGCTTTCTGGATTCCCTTTCTCTTTGACAAGTTTTCTCATGCACATGGGCTTCTGCTAAAACAGTACTTCCAATCCACAGCAGCAGTTCCTTACGTATTTTTGTAGATGTAGTAAAGATGTTTTTAACAAGTCCTAAAGCACTAAACAGAAGCTTGCTCTGCAAAGGAAGTTTTGACCCCCTTCATTTCCTGTGTTGTTGTGAATGAAGGAGACCTTACGCAGCCAGATTTCTCAAGGGGATTGTCTCTTGCAGTATTGTCTGACCTTCTGGAACCTCTTGAAAACTCTCCATTGTCAGAGCTCCAAAGGATTGTTAGTCTGCCAGATTTGGTATGGGTTGGCTGTAGCAGGGGACTAACTTCTCTCCCTATTATGTTCACAGCCAGAGCCATCCCTTGGGTGGGGAAAATCAGGGCAACCACTCCAGGCCCTGCGCTTTGGGGGCCCTCACAAGCCAGTGCAATTGGCCAAATCTGTCACTTCCGCCCCAGGCTCCAGCAGCCCCCTAGGGATGGCCTTGTTCACAGCATACATACACAGAAGTTAGATAAACATACAAAATGCTCTTGCTGAATGTTTGTACTATAACACTACTTTTTCTCATAACTCAGAACCCTAACTCATAAGAACCCAAAAACAGAGAGGCACAGCTCACCCCACCGTACTCTAGGCTGGCTTATCTGCAGACTGGCTGCACAAGAGCGATGCAGATTGCGCACACTTACAGAGCCCCCGAGGCTGCTGGCAGGATCAGGAAACCACTTACACTTAAAGTGATAGCTTGCAATTTTGACTCCATTTTAAATACACCACACTCCTCAGCACTATTGTCTCCAATAACAGATTGGGTATTAATTAATTAGTGCAGTGCTAACTTTTGCTGGATCCCCGCTGCAACTACATCTCTACCCCCCAGGGAGGACCAAAATCAACAACAGCATAACTCCTGGAAAAGATGTGCTGGTGGAGAAGCAGGAAAGCACCGTAGAGGGAGGAGTCCAGTGTGTCTCTGCATCCTCAATAAATGGGGCTTTCCCCTACAGACCCACATATATTAGTCCAATTACTTACTTACACACACACACACCAGGACAATCCCTTGGAAACTCCTCAGGGTTCTCTGTCCAAATAACCTATGTGGATTTCTTCACAGGAGGGGATAAGTTTGTCCTCTGTTTTAAGACAATACTGTACTAAAAAGAGTGCACCTATAATAATGCTTCAGTGTGTTTGATCTCATTCTTGTACCTGTAGCTCAGAAAACCATCATGCAATCTGGCATAGCTGGTATTCTCTGCTCAAAGTTGGAGTCCGGGACTACCCTGGCATAGTATAACCAATGTCTGCGAAGGTACATTGATGCAGTTACATATGTAAAGCATAAACACTGCTTGCTTGAAACAAGCATGTTTCATGTCTACTACAAGCCCCTTGCTTTCTTGAGCAGCAGTTGTCCTTGCAAATTTTAAGGAAAAAAACGTTGCAGTGCAGAGCAGGTGGTGAGAATAGAATTGTTTTAAAGTCAACCCTCTCATCTCTTTATGCAGTAAAGTAGCCTTCCTAGTGGGTTTGGTAATTCTCAAGTAAAGCTAGTAAAATATTGACAGATGAGCACAATTCTCAGGAGGACAGTTGGCATCAATATTTGATTATCTTAGATTCATGGATTTTAAGTCCAGAACAGAGCAGTATGATCATCTAAACTGAATTCCTGCATCATACAAGCCAAAGAACCTCACCCAATAATTTTTGCAGAAAACCCAAAACTTCTGTTTAAGCCATTTTACCACCCCCCGTAACTTAACTGCTAAGAGGCTTCATAACAGGTCACTGGAGGTCAAACCAGGAACCACCATCTGTGTGGTGTTTAGCTGCCCACCAAACAAATGTTCTCTGGCTCATCCTTTTTGGAGGCCAATTGTAAAGATCTTTGGCAAACAGCAGCAGATTGGCAGTGCTGAGAAATCAATCCTGCTGCCAATTGCCTTTATGAGAGTCTGCATATAGCATTACACACCACTTTCCCACAACATTTCAGATTTTTCCTACATTTGCTAATCTAGCTGTGTGTTTATACTGATGTTAGTTTACAAAGGGCTGAATGCGTTTTTAACAAGTAAACATCTGCTACAAAGTTTGTCTCCATCAGTAGAACGTGGTTCATTGCTTCAGTCTATCAGCCAAATTTAAAAGCTCCATCCTGCCCATTAAATATGCTATTGGCCTACAGTCTCTGTACAATGTGTACATAAGCAAGATCTGAACAGCTCTGCCCATTTGAGTAGAGCTAGGGGAGAATGAATGTGTTCCATATCCTTGGCATTCAGAATATCCCACCCCATTGTGGAACAATCTTTTAAAATGTCATTCTGAAGAACTACAATGATTTTCACAATTATTAAAATATATTTTCTATTTTCCTTCTTAGAGCCACAATTTATTTGTTCCCCTGTTGCATGATTTTATGTGAAATCTGAAGGTCTTGTCTGATCTTTATTTCTCAGTTTTTGCTTTTGAAATATTACAAAATAAAATCAGCTTTACAGTTTCAAAATCCCCATTTAAAATACTTGAACTGGATTATAATAATTCAGGGGCTTTTCTGTTATTATTTGGGCCTCAATCCTACTCTCAGGTAAGTCAATGGAAGTTTTGAACTGACTTATAAAGCAGCAGGATTCTTGTGTGCTTAGCCAGAACTCCTAAAGAAAGAGGATTGACGATGTCTACATTAACAAAAAAAAGTCCCCTCTTAGAATTTACAGTGTACTAGGTGTGTAATATAAAAGTTTTCCCCCAGTTTTAACCAAACCAAATTCTTCAGTGCAATTAAGGGTATGTCTGCACTGCAGCTGGGATGTGTAATTCCCAGCTCAGGTAGACATATGTGCTCTAGTTCACCTTGCATTTGGATAGTGCAGCTCAATACTTTTAGCATCAGTCATCTGAGGTTCAAATGTTGTGACACCACTTAGGTTCTTTGATACAGCTATGTGTTGGTGCAATACCCATTTTGCAGTTGGGTAAAATGAGATAAGGGATGTTTAAGCTGCTTGCCTGAGCAATACAGTAAGAGCTGGGAATAGAACACAGGACTTCTCTCTCCTAAAGTCTACTTAACTCCCTTAAAATCAATTTAGTTAGGTGTCTAAATACTCTTGAGGAGCTGGGTCAAAGTGACTTGCCCAGAGCAAGGAGTTGAGTCTGGGTCTCTAGGGTCCCAAGCTAATGCACTAACCAGCCTTCCTTCTGACTTCCATGAGTCCTGGATCAAGCCCCTAGCCTTCTACCTTTAGCCATTAGAATATAATGCTTTATATTCCATATAATTGAATTAATATTTTACATTAATTTGTGAGCTGTATAATTTAATATTAATTTAAATTGTATGAATCATGTGAAAAGATCTGGGAATACCAGAAAATGTAGATGTACACAATTAAAAATGTAGACATACCCAATCAGATCATTATGATAGATTAGCTGAGGCTTTACAACTACAGCATCTATTGGGTTTTTTCTTGGGCTTGAATCTATGAATTTCATAGCTGAACAAAATAATGTGTACTACTAGTAAGATATTTAGATATTCCTTCTAAATATGCACTGGATGTGCATAGACATTTTAACCTATACAAATATCCATTGCCTAGTTTAAAGAGGTGTGGGAAGAATCAATATGTTAGTGTCTGAAAAATAATTTGAAGATGAAAAGAAAAATTTAAGTGTTAAGGACTAGTGCTCCATAATGTTGTTAAAATATTATTTGGATAATAAACATGGAGTAGCCTTTTAATCTTGAAACAAAAGGAGTGCATGTTTTCAGCAATCAGACTAGATTTGTCTCTAAATGAAAAATGTGCTAAGTACTTCTTATAAAGGAATATGACTAGTGCATGTGGAAAAATGGCTTTTCAAACGTCTCACTTCATGATCCCTAGACAATACATGCATAGTATTTGGCCCACATTTATCTCTGGTATAACTGCACTGAAGTCCACTCCACTTCTGATATCAGTGTTGTTACACCAGGGATTAATTTATTCCACTATGCATAAGGAGTCTGATCCAAAGTCCACTGATGTCAGTGGAATCCTATCCATCCCCATAGTGAATATGAGATAATGTGGGAGGTTTAGCTGGGATGAGGTTGAAATGGCTGTATTACCCATGAGGGGTGAAGCCACAAGTGAATTATTCAGATTATCCCAAATAGCAGTCCATACAAAGGTAATATCACATTACGTCACCATATCTTCAGTATCCACCCCTCATGTTTAGAAAAACTACTTTAGAAATGTTTGAGTTGTTTCATATTCCTCCACTCATAAAGCCAGTCTGCCTTAGGTACCATGAGACCAACTGCACTGTTCTCTGATAAATGAGAAAATTAATCATACATTTTGGAAACCTATAAAAGTGCCCTAAAATAGCTTTTCTATATATATTTCTGAACCTACTGAAAATAGAAACAAATGTAGGTTTCTCTTTGCAAAGCTGGGGATCTTCCCTTTCAGTAATACCAAGCTTCCATGTAACCTTGAGGGATCGCAGAATATCAGACCTCAAACCTGTCAGAAGTGCAAGAATTAATATTGCTTATCTTGAGCCTTGGATCAGTGTATTTAGTGGGGAAAAGAATTTGGGGGAAACAGAGAAACATTTTTCTTCTGGTTATTTTTAAAAGAGAAGCAAAACTATTGACTCAGATGCTCAGGAAGGAGTTTGGAATGTAAAACCAATATATCTTCCTTTTAAGTAGCATGAAACATCTTGCATCTGTAGTAGTATATCATCACCAAGTTTCATATAGGTCATGATAAAGGTATATTAAATTTAACCTCTTGAACTTTTGACTTGTACTAATAATTTTTCAAGAAAAACATTCAGGGAGCTACAGCAATGCATGTGTTGATGAAAGGAGATCCTCATGAATGATGAGGCCAGAGGTAGCTTCCAGGCATAGCAAGATATCGATTGTCCCTACATAATCTTTGTCTTTCTAGTTAGATAAGGTGCAAGAGGTAATATATTTTATTGGACCAGCTTCTGTTGGTGCAATAAACAAGCTTTCAATCTCTTCTTGTCTGGGAAACTGAGGCCTTGTCTACACTACCAAGTTTTGTTGAAAAAGGTGATGTTGACACTCAGAAGTTGGCATAATAAAAATCAGAATGTCCTGTTCACACTCGCTCCCTCTGTCAGCACAGCACATCCACAGTTGAGGCACTATCATTGACAGTGTGAGCAATGCATTATGGGTACCTATCCCACAGTCCAGCTTCACACCTTCTGTCACTAGGTGGCATGGGAAGGTGGAGTGGATAGCGGCGCATCTTGGAACTGAGCTCCATGTCCCAGTTGCTTTCTGTCCCAGCACTCCATGGACTTTTGGCTTTCTTTTGTGGTATTTTTCAATGGCCCTTCTTTGCTGTGCACCCCAGCATCTTTGTGAGAAGGGATGGATCTTGCATAAGCCCTGTTAACTGTCATGAAGACATTGCAGATGGCAGTGCAGTTAATCACGAAGTTCCTAACTGAAGCAGACTCCCAGTTGCCTGACATGCTGTGTGATATGGATAGGAGCAACTTTAGATTGCTTTTGGCATTCACAGAACAGCTGCATAGGGTACACCATTGCTTTTTGGCTCAGGAAGCAAGCACTGAATGGTGGTATCATATAGTCGTGCAGGGGTGGGATGACGAGCAGTGGCAAGCCACCTTCCTGGAACTGTGTGTAGAGCTCACCCCAGCACTGTGTTACAAGGACACAAGAATGAGAGCTAACCTCTCAGTAGAGAAGCGTGTGGCAATCGGTGTGTGGAAGCTGATGATTCCAGACTGCTACTGGTTGGTCACGAATCAATCTGGAGTTGTGAAGTCCACTGTTGGTGCTGCGTTAATGCAAGTGTGCAGGGCAATTAATCGCATCCTGCTACAAAGGACCACGACTCTGGGAAATGTGTGTGAAACAGTGGATGGCTTTGCAGAAATGGGTTTCCCTAACTGTGGAGGGGCAATAGATGGCACACACATTCCAATCTTGGCATCAGACCACCTTGTGACGGAGTACATTAATAGGAAGAGGTGCTTCTCCATGGTGTTGCAGGACACGGGGTGGTCTGGAAAGGTGCATGGTGCATGCATCTTCAGAACACCGGCCTGTATAGAAAGCTATAGAAAGCAGTTTCTTTCCAGAAGATTACATTGGGAGATGTTGAAAAGTCATAGAGATCCTGGGAGACCCAGCTGTGACTTGTGAAAGCTTACACAGGAAACCTGGACAGCAGTAAGGAGTGGTTCAACAACAGGCTGAGTAGGTGCCAGGTGACAGGGGAATGTGCTTTTTCCAGATTAAAGCTGCACTGGTGGTGCCTTTATGGCAGGTTAGGCCTTAATGAGGATAATGTTCCCATAGTCATAGCTACGTGCTGTACATTGCATAATATTTGTGAAGATAAAGGTGAAAGGTTTGCTCAGGGGTGGAGTGTTGAGACAGACTGCTTGGCTGCTGATTTTGAGCAGCCAGATACCAGGGCTGTCAGAGAACCCCAAAGGGGGTGTGGGGGGGGAGGAATTTGAAGCAGGGAGGCTTTGAGGTAACACTTTGAAAATGAGAACCAGTAATGTATATTTCTGATTGGTGCTGCAATGTTACATTACATGTTGTTTTCCTTGGAAGCAATGGTGACATTTGGGGCCTTACAGTCAAGCAAGCACATGAATTAACTGCCCATGTATGTATTGGTAGTGCCTGCTATCTCAGTGTGTAGAAAACAAATAAAGATGAGTTACCTTTCAAAAACTTTGCTTTTATTGCACAAGCAACAACACACACAAAGATGCTTTGTGGGAAAGGAGGTCCCAGGGAAGGGCAGACTTTCATCATTAAAGTTGGACCTACACAGAGCTCTGAAAATTGTCTGAGGGGGTGGAGCAAAGGCGAAACCAAGAAGTCCCAGCGAGTGGAAAGGACTGTGTGGGCGGAGTTGTGGGTGGGGGGCATGGAAAAGCATTCTGAATGTGCGGCAGGGGAGAGCGGGCCCGGATCTGCTCAGTCTGCAGCATTATTAAGGACTTCAGCATCTGCGTTTGCTCCTCCATGACTTTAATCATCTGCTCACTAGCGTCCTTAACAAACTCCTGATTTTCTTTTCTGTCCTGCCTTTTGGCTTCCCACCACTCCAAAGCAGAGAAAAGGGAACGCAAGGAGAAGTGCAGGACCTCCCGGAACATGTCATCTTCGCTCTGTCATGGGGACTTCCTTATGTGGCAGAGACGCTCGGCTGGTGTGTGTGTGTGTGTGTGTGGAGCGGTGTTCCTGAAGGCCATATCTGCCAAAGCACAAGGAACAATGCACAGAAGCATGATTTTTAAATTCACGCACAGCATTGAAACATTACAGTAAAATACACCTTTTGCAACATACGCTCACTTTCTCACTGATCCTTGGCAAGCACATATCTCTGCGAACACCCAAAACATGGTGAGTGGGGGTGGGGGTGCTGCACATGGGGAAAAGACCACTCATTCTGCAAGGGTTGTGATGCAGCTGACTAGGAGAAAAAATATAAAATTCTCCCACGCTTTTCCACAGGCAGGGGTCATTCTAGCAGATATCTCACTGCTATGGGTAAGCAGGGAAACGCTTGTGCCTTCCACCCTGGTCCCTATGCTGCTTGTTTGTGTGCCGCTTTGGTTCCTATACAAGTGATTGCCGAATGGTGTGGGAAAGTTTCCTACAATGGGGGAAGGAACAAAGCAGCTCTGCCACGGAACCGTCAGCAGAGGATTATTGAGTACTTTCAGGAAACTTTCCTGGAGAGCTCTCTGGAGGATTCCCGTGAGATCTCAGCATTCATCAACATCCTGTTCCGCCACAGTGATTAGCTACACAGGGAAATGTCCAGCTCACAGAAACACAGCTAACCTCCCACATTTCTATACCCTGAACCTACCTTCGCACTACACAAACCAAGCCATTTACCAGGCATCTCTTCTCCTGCTTCTTGCTTGCCGGAGAGCAACTGCTGAGACTGGCTAGATGCCTCTGGAGTGGTGAACAGTTCCTGGCTGCCTGCCTCACCGGCAGACCCCCCCTGGGAGTTCCACATCATCATCTAACTCCACCAGGAGCGGCGAGTTGTATGGGCCTGTGGCACCTGTGCTCCATCAATATGAGAGCACCGGGCCCTGGCTCCACCAAAGTTCACAGCTGGGTCTCTCCCCCGGCCCCGCCTGCCGCCCCCGTGCGCCTCCCCTGGAGCATCCCCCCTGGCCCCGCCTGCCACCCCCGGGAAATTTAAAAGGGCCCGGGGCCCCCACTGCCACCATTGGCAGTGGAACAGGGCTAAGGCAGCTTCCTGCCCACCCACTTGCTCACCTGCTCGCCCGCCTGCTCTGCTTCCAGAAGCAGCCGGCACATCCCTGCAGCTCCTGGGGGTGGGGGGCTTGTCTCCGAGCATGCCTCCGCCCTGAGCTGCAGCCAATGGGAGCTGTGGGGATGGTGCCTGTGGGTAGCAGTACATGGAGACTCCTCCAGCCCCCAGCCTAGGAGCTGCTGCCAGAGGGGGTGCAGGTCACTTTTGGGAGCTGCCCGAGGTAAGCACTGCACCCCTCACCCTCTCCTGCACCCCTGCCCCAGCCCAGATCCTGCCCCTAAACTCCCTCCCAGAGCCCGCACCCCACACCCCCTCCTGCACCGAAACCCCCTGCCCCAGCCCAGACCCCACACCCAAACTCCCTCCCAGAGCCCATCCCCCGCACCCCATCCTTAGGGTGACCAGAGGTCCTGATTTTATAGGGACCGTCCTGATATTTGGGGCATTGTCTTATATAGGTGCCAATTACCCCCCACCTCCTGTCCCAATTTTTCACCCTTGGTATCTGGTCACATACCCATCCCGCACCCCAACCGCCTGCCCCAGCCCAGACCCTGCACTCAAACTCACTCCCAGAGCCTGCCCCCTGCAGCCCAACCCCTTGCCCCAGCCCAGAGCCCGCACCCTGCGCCCAAACTCCCTCCCAGAGCCTTAGGCAGGTGGGAGGGGTGATGGGACTTGGACCTGTTCTGGGCACCACCAAAAATTATACAAACCTGCTGCCCCTGAACTCCACTTCTTCATCAATGACTTCGTTCTCCAGGGTAGGTTGTCTTTCCAGTGTCTAGGCCCACCGAAGTATCCATGGGGCTCTTGGTGATGGAGGTGGGGTCACCACCAAGGATACCATCCAGCTCCTTATAGAACGGGCAGGTCTTAGGTGTAGCACTGGAGTGATGGTTTGGCTCCCTCACCTTATGGTCCACCTGCCTCGGCTCCTTTATCTTTGCTCTGCACTGCTGTGTGTCCCGATCATAGCCCTTTTCACACAAGCCTCGAGATATCTGCCCGTAGGTATCAAAATTCATACGGCTCAAGCACAACTGGGACTGCACAGCCTCCTCTCCCCATATACTGAGCAGATCCAACAGCTCTGCAGTGGTCCAAGCGAGGGAGCGTTTGCTGCGATAACCTGCCATGGGCACATGGGAAGATGCAATGAGACCTCTCCAGGCTGTGCAAACAGGAAACGGAATTTCAAAAATTCCCAGGGCTTCTAAGGGGGAGGGGGGTGGATGGTTGTTTTCCTGGTTGCAGGGCAGTGGAGTCCAAACTGCTGACCAGAGCGGTCACCATGGGCATTGTGGGACACCTCCTGGAGGCCAGTTAAAGCGGTAAAATCAAACGTGGTGTCTACACTGCCACTTTCAGCACTATGACAGGTTTCAGAGTAACAGCCGTGTTAGTCTGTATTCGCAAAAAGAAAAGGAGTACTTGTGGCACCTTAGAGACTAACCAATTTATTTGAGCATGAGCTTTCATGAGCTACAGCTCACTTCATCGGATGCATACCGTGGAAACTGTTTCCACGGTATGCATCCGATGAAGTGAGCTGTAGCTCACAAAAGCTCATGCTCAAATAAATTGGTTAGTCTCTAAGGTGCCACAAGTACTCCTTTACTTTCAGCACTAAAACTTTAGTCGTTCAGGGGTGTGAAAAAGCACCCCCTGAGCGACAAAAGTGTTAGTGCTGAAAAGTGCCAATATAGACAGCGCTTTCTCACCAGAAGTCGTGCTCACGGCGATAAAGCTACTACCCCTCATTTGGGGTGGTTACTTTTTATTGCCAGGAGAGCTCTTCCCACAGCAATAAAGCATGTCTATGCTGCCCATGTCACAGCGCTGCCATGGCCGCACTGTAACGCGGGCAGTGTAGACATACCTTAACCTCTCCTTGGGGTGGTTATATTTTATTGCCAAAACAGCATTTTTGCCACCAAATGTCGCATTGCAGTATGTACGCACTCACTGTTTTGTCAACAAAAGCTGCCTTTTGTCAACAAAACTTTGTAGTACAGATAAGGCCTAACTCAAAGTGTCACAGCTAAATACCAGAGTTGGACAGATTGTTTAGCATAGGTAGTTAACACATTGCAAGGGCCCATTCAAAGTGAATTGGCCTGTTAACACCCCCCCCCCGTGGGAGGGAAGGAAAAGTGGGGTTCAGGCAGCTGGGAGGGTTGTTAGTGCCTTATACATTCTTATAATAAGCCACATATCCAGTGTGTCTATTCAGGCCATGATTTTTAGTAGTTAGCAAAGTTACGAATTTAAAACTCATCCTTCTTGCTAAGCATTTATACTGGTCTCATCACTGTCCTGGTGGCGGGATAGACCCTTTTTATATACAGGAAATGGTTGTTTTCGCTGTCCCACTAAAGAATCCATCTAATCCAACGTATGGCGGTGCAGGAAGGAGTGTGTTAAGGATTGTGATCCTGTTTCCTCTTCCTCTTTTCACTCCGCCTCCTAGACCTTAAAAAATGTAATTGTAGAAATGGGCCTCAGTCCAAACTCCGGATCTGAGCACCCCCTAAATCCCTGTCCCCCTGCAGAGCGGGAGCTGAGTTTTCTCTCTAAGGAGCTGAACTAAACCCTCCCGTCCAGCCCCCTCTGACATGTTCTCTCTTTACTAGGTAGTTAGTGGGTGGGGAAGTTTGGCTCCCATCGCCAAGGAATCGCTTTCCGGTGCGGGTGTAGCCTTCAGTTCTTTCCCAAATTGCCCTCCCCCGCGGTGCTGGGGTATCTATCGCTCGGAGTATCGCTCTCACACGCCCGCCGAGGCGTGCGGAGGAAGGGAGCTCTGGCCTCCCCCCGCCTGGCTGTGCTCCGTAGCCCCTCTCGCTTCCCCACGCAGCCACCCTTGCGGTTTCGCAGCTAGTTCCCTCCTAAGTTTCAAAGGGCGCCACGTGACTTCCATGAAATTGACAAGCGAGAGCTGCCGCCGCCGTGAGTGCGGGACTCCCAGGCTCTGCCTCCCGGAGGCTGCGGCGGCGGCCGGATCCGGGCAGAGGGGGCGGCTCCTCCCCGGGGGCTGGGGAAGCACAGAGAGCGTGCGAGCCGCTGCAGCCAGGTGCTGGCTGCCGGGATGCCCCGGGCCGGAGTTTCCCCCTAGCGAGGCTGGGGACAGGAGTGCGCTGGCAGGGGCCGGGGTGCGGGGAGCGTGGCTGCTCTTTGGGCTCCCGCCGCGGCCCTGGCCGCTCAGCAGCTCCCGGGATGTCGCACGGTGTCCCGGCTTCGGGCAGCGTTCTGCAGAGAAGCGCCTCTTCCGATGGGAATCAGCCGCAGGTACCGGGCAGGGGAAGGGGAGGATGAAGGGTGCAGGGCAGCGGCAGCGGTAGTCAGGGTCCGAGTGGCACAGCAGCCGGGGCTTGGGGCGGGACACCAGCCGGGCAGGAGCAGGCTGTGGAGAAGCACTGGAGGGCGTGGGCCGGGATGTCAGAGCAGCCTTTCCCTGCTCTCATCCCATTGCCCCTGTACAAAGGTGGCTGAAGCCCCTTGTGTGCGCCGAGTGCTTTTCTTCAATTTGGCACCGACTTGCCTCTGGTCCTCTCTCTCTCTCTTAATTTGAGCAATTGTTGCTTATTCTTTATGGACTCCCTGCAAATCACATCACAGGAGGAAATGTTTTCCTCACTACCATAGGTGGCATCCTTCACCCCCACGTTTCTGAGGCTGTAGATCCGGGGTCCAGCATGGGGATCACTTTTGACAGGACCATGTCCTGATCTATGGCACAGCTGGAACTGGGTCCCAAATACATAACGCTGAGTCCCCTATAACATAGTGACCACAGTCAGGTGGGAGGTGCAGGCAAAGAAGGCTTTTCTCCTCTTCTTGGCAGGGCAGATTCACAGGATGGCAGCCAGGATCAGGATGTACAGGTAGGAGACAGGATGATCAGAACTGTAGGGCTGCCAGTTTTAGCTGGACATATTCCTGGAGGTTTCATCACATGACATAACCTTTAATTCCTGGAGATTCCAGGACAATCCTGGCGAGTTGGCAACCCTAAGAGAAATGGCTGCTTCCCTGCTTCCCAAGATGAAGAGCAGCATCTCATTGATGTTGGTATTGGTTGTCCTGAGCTTGTCTTGGGACACTAACTCCTGCCTGGAGATGCCTGTGCTGTAATCTCTAAGCCCCTAGGGAAGATGCAGAACAGAGCAAGATGCCCTCTTTCCATGGATCTGTAATTACCATGGGCGCTCCTCTTGCCCACTGTAGCCCTTTCTTTCATGAAACCACACACAGACATATGTCTCTCCTGAGCATGTCTGACACATGGGGTGGAATTCATCACTGGTGCGACTCCACAGTGTTACCTCAGAGATTAGTTCAGTTCACGGACTTTATCATAAATCTTCCTTGTAAGAGAGGAAACAGTGGTTAACTTGACGTACTTTGGAGTAAACATTGCTAGGAGCAACAGCAGCCACCGCTGCCAGCAGCCTTAACACTGTCATTGACATGCTGGGATGAACTCTGTGTCTTCTTTCTAAACCAACATGAAAGGCAATTGATCATGTCCTGTTACAGAGCTGTAGGGAAATACTTGCAGCATGCATGGGGAACTCCTCCCCCTGCTCTCCAATCCCTGCTCACTCTTCTGCAGAATTTGCTGCAGCTTGGTGATGAATGTTCTTTCTCTGGACAATAAAAATCTTATTGTCTTCTAAGTCGAATGTGACTTAGATCTGCAGACAACTGTTGCTGGGCATTGTTAGCTACCAGGAAGGCTTGTTTACTCGATTCCTTTAATGTATATAAAATTCTGCTCTAGCCTGAGAGGAAGCAAATGAAATTTCAGACCACATGGAGAATTTTTCAGGTATGCAAGGGAGGGTTAATCATTGGATTTATAATGAAAAGCCTCCTGAAGCCTCCACAAACCATGATCAAGACTCCATAATGAAAACAGAAAGTTATTTTCTAGGTTGTGAGTGGATTTTGTGTGTGAACAATACACGAAAACATTAATCCAAAACAGGATCTCTTAGTAAGATATTTTGTATAGGAGATTTTCCTTTCTAAAAAGCTAAAACATCTGTGATGGTGTAAATTTCAAAGATACTGTGGCATGTGTATTATATGCTATTTATGTAATCAACAAGGTTGTTTCTGGAAGACCACATGGTCTACTGGATTAAATGGACATAAACGCTATTATTCTGATTGGTAGAGTTAGGGCAAGATACAGGCAGGGGTACTGGAATAATTTTTATAGTGGGGGTGCTGAAAGTGGAAAGAATGAATTTGGTTGTTATTACTACTTCAAGCCAGGGGGTGCTGCTACACCTTCAGCACCCCTAGTTCTAGCCCCTTGGATGCAGGGTACCGCAGAATCAGGCCTCTCTATTTTTTAGTCCTGGTTGTGCCATTGACTTGCTCAACAACCCCAGCTCCCACTGATGTCAATAGGAGCTACAAATACTCAGCACTTTTGAAAATCTCCATGCCTCATTTTCCCTGTCTGTGTAATGGAGATAATGCTACTTACTGACCTTTGCAAAGTGCTTTAAGATGTGTGGATGGAGAGGATTATGTAAGAATGAAATATTATTATTATGAAGCACACCAGATTGTTTGCTTATTTTCACTAAAAGTTATTTCCTTGCTTTTTGAATCTCAGTGCACTTTTTAAAAAAACAGCAACAAGATGTGTTTGGTTTGGTTTTTCAGAGTCCTGAAGAGGATGATAGGAAGATAAGACGGAGAGAAAAAAACAGAGTCGCTGCCCAAAGAAGCCGGAAGAAACAAACGCAGAAAGCAGACAAACTCCATGAGGTGAATGGGTACTTCATATGTTGCTGTTGTCTTTTGAGCGTTGTGTGCGGAATTTAACCATACTATGCATTTCTTAAACAGGGATATGAAATGATTTTTGTACTAATCCAGCATGAGGAAGTATGGGTTTGGTGTAAAAACATATGAATTACCATACTGGACCATGCTGGTGAGCTGTCTAGTCCAATATTTTGCCTACATTGAAACATCTGGAACTTGCCAACAGTGTTAGATCTTTATACTGAACAATTAAGGAATAAGCTTCCCATAGGGGAAGCTTCTCCTAACTCCAATAAGTCACTGAAGTATGAGGGTTTAGACAGTTTATATATATTTTATCCTATCTTAAACTGTGGATGTTTCCATTGTGCATATAAATGTCTGATCCTTTTTGAAATCCTATTAACAAGCCCTCAGCATCAATAATATAATATGGTAGTCCTATTGTCTGTTCAGTTGTAACTCTAACAGGGCAGGCATGTCTCTTTTCAGTGTTTGTACAGCAGCCAGTACAATGGGGCTTCCGGCTCGACTGGGGCTTTGGGCACCACCATACTATAAATATTTACTACTATGCTACTAATGCCTTTATGTAAGTGATGCAGCTTCAGGGCCCAGTTCAGCACAGAATTATCTCTATCTTCTACATTGTGAAAATAAAATTTATCCACAGAAGACAATTTTTCATGTCTTTTGTTCTTGCAAAACACTGTGAAGTGCAGGAAATACTTGTACTAGGGTCACCATACCTGGGTTCCACGATACCAACTTCTAGAGATGAAATGCCAAATTTCTGAGCTTTTCTTCCCCTGGTGTCTACTACAGAATGCCTCCAAACTCTTCAATAATTCAGTTCAGTTAATTCATTCCCAGAGGCAGTCTCTGCTCAGGTAAGAAGCAGGACTGGAATAACAGGAGTGTGGGTCAGGATTGATGTGGGTGCAATGGCAGAGCTGTGTTTAGAAACCAACATCGAACCTACCTGCATATTTGATTCTTCATAGTGCTCTTGTGAGCATTAAATTCAAACACATTTTAAAGGGGGAACAATAAAGATAACTTCAGAGGGAAACAGTTTGTTACACTTGCTGGATTGTGGGATATTTGCATTTTCAGATAGGAAAATATGATGAATGATTATTTTCTTGCAATATAAGCACACTGGTCATGGTGGTTGGACAGCCTGTGTTGATCTAGATATGAACTTCTGTGGAAGTTAACCCTGCTAACACACATTCAGTTGAAAGTGAAAACCAGAGAATAACTGCAGTTGCACTGAAACAGTGATCCCACAGCCTTTTCATGCTGATCAATATCATCTCACTGTATTCCCTCATCCGTCTGTTGTCTCTTGTCTTATATTTAGATTGTAAGCTCTTTGGGGTAGGGACTGTGTTATTGTTCTGTGTCTGTACAGCACCTAGCATAGAGGGGGTACTGGTCCACGAGTGGAACTCCTAGGTGCTACACTAATACAAATAATAATAATAATAAATTAATAATAATACCCCTCTCCCCCAGCATATATACCAGTTCAGTTTATATTACAAGGTCTCTAGCAAGTTAGTCAAGTCCCAGAAGAGCGGCAGGTGACAGCAGAAAATGAGGGGCTCACAGATGTTTTCCAATTTTGTAATCATTATTTTATGTAGTAGATAATGTAGAAAGAAAGTAGTGCTTAGTTTCGTTCTGAAACATAAATGCAGAATGTAGAGCTGAGTTAGCTGCTCTCAGGGCCAGACTTTGGGGTCAGTAGCTTTCATGGCATTACATGGCCAATCTGGGCTTCGCAGCCACACAAGTCATTGTACACCTGAAAGGGAAGAAACTCCAGGCACAGATTTAGCACTTTGGCAGTTGCCCAACTACTCACGTTTCCCAAAGCAGACCAAGACTCTGCCCAGTCTAACTTAGGTACTTTTCATTTTTTTAGGCAATACAAAACTGCCTTTTGCAGCCTGCAGAGGATGGTGTGGAACTCCTAAACCACCCCATCCCTTCAACCAGTGCAGAGGATATGGTTGGGGAAAGAAGCTGGGTATCCTGGTCACAGCCCACACTCCTGAAATCCCTGGTTCCCAGAATGGTCCCTTTGGGCCATTGCCAGCAAGCACAACCTAGAGCACCCTTAGGCTACAACAGTTTGTGATGGGAGAACTAGAACAAAATAGATTAGCCCAGGATCAGGAGAATGCAAAAGTGGCTAAATGCTAGCTTTGCAGTCCCCTCCTGAGTGGGACTACATGCTTCGTGGCCACAGCTCAGGATCTGGGCCCACAACAGTAGCTCAGTAAGAACATGGATAGTAACAGTTGTATTGTAACGAACATCTGTATTTATTAGGCTAGTTCAGTATTTTGATTCTTACATTAGATTTCAAAACATTAAATAAGCAGAAATAACAATTTATTCTGCTATCGTTTGATTAAAAAAGGTGAAGGCACCGAAAGGAATGTTTTTATTAGCAGTGGGCTTCCTTTTTTCATTCCAGGAATATGAGTGCCTTGAACAAGAAAATACCTCCCTGAAAAGAGAGATTGGGAAGCTAACAGATGAGATGAAACACCTGAGCGAGGTGTTGAAGGACCATGAAAAGATCTGCCCTTTATTGCACTGCTCCATGAATTTTGTGACCATACCCAGGCCTGATGCCCTCACCAGTTGCCTGCCAAGATGAGAGCTCCTCCTTATTGCCTTTAAATGCTGGTTATTGTTGCACGTAAATAGGAGAGATTTAAAGATCCAGCTTCTTTTTTTTTCACCACAATGCAGGTATATCCTCCCTTTTGCAGAGGGATGGACTTGATCTAATAGGCCTTTACGTCTCTAAATCCTCTGAATATCAAAAAGGTCAGTGTGGGAAGAACAAGACTGAGCTACAATTTATTTCCTAGAACCTGTAATACACTGTTTCATGTTCATAAATGGCAAAATATGATACAATCTGCTTTTACAGGATGGAAACTCTGGAGAAAAATAGCAGTCTAGGCTAGGATATGATTTACCCCACACTATGCCAGCTATTATTTCTGAGTTGTTAGGTTGTCATCCATAGTTCTTATATATATAATATCCTGGCTGCTCATTTTTTGTTTACACTCGGGTTTGGCTAATAAAATCAATGTGCTCTTTTTCTCTTTATGGTGTCTCCCACCTTCTTCGATATCCAATGCCTTTTGAACACCTTTACATTTGCTCATTTGTCAAATCCAAAGTCTAATGCTAATCTCCCTGCTTTCAGTGTGCCTTATTATTTGCTTATCACCAGCTTCAGGATGTTTGAAAAGCTTTATTGGCTTCCCTTCTGAAGGTTGTGTAACAACTGAGTGTAGATCATCTTCACTTCCCTAATCACCAATCCTCAAACCATCAATCCTCAAAGAGTTTTATTCCCATTCTTGCATGACGTGTGTGCCCACTTTCCAGGGAGTAAATGTAGAACAGGCAGTTTGGGGTCCAGTTTCATCCCAAGAGCAAAGCCACTGTAGCCAGTGGAATTCTACCAGGGGGAATTCCCTTTGGGTTTTTTTTGTTTTGTGGTTTGTTTGTATGTTTTGTAATTTACTAGTTGCCCTTTTCCACATTATCCATTACACATCTAGGGCTAGATTCACCAGGGTGACTTTTAGGTGCCTAACTGCCACGTTAGATGCCTAAGCCCAACATTTAGGTGTCACTAGCATTCACCATATCCCCAAGGTGCCTACATTTTGGCAACAGGTGTGCACAGCTGCCTCAATCCTGCCCCCATCCAGTGTTTAACTTTCACCTAAGCCCCAGCATGATGGATCAACTAGGCATTCCCCTGTCTATGTTGCCTTTGGGGCCTGATCCCATAGGTGTACTGATAGCATGCCTAAACCTGCACAAAAGATGCCAGAGGAGATGGTGGTGGTTTCCCCCTTTTGCCCAATAGCCCAGTGGTTAGAGCACTCACCCAGGATGTTGGAGACCTAGGTTCAAATCACTGCTGTACTGCCTCCTGTCTCCACAGGGAAGTTGGTGGTATGGTCGGTAGATAAAAGCATGGCTGCAGGATGGAGACCTGCCTGACTTTTCAGCCGCTGAACAACCAGCTGGCTGCAATGTGAGCCTCCTTCCAGCAGGGGATCCCTTGTACTGTCTGACCAGAATTACAGGTATCTAGGACAGGGCACTGCTTGGAAGGGAGTTGGCTGCTGAGGAGTAAGAGGCCTAGAGCTGAAGCTGCCTGATGCCCAGGTTTTCCCAGACGTGACCTTTTTTTTGGTAGCCCACCCTCCATCCGGGCACATTTTTCAAATAAGAGGCAATGTCCAGGATTTTTCATTGCGGAGCAGACATCGCTGCTCAGAGAGAGCCATCTCCACTCCCCGATTGGTCCCTCCCCTGCATCCACAGATGCCAGATCCTGCCTTCCCTAGCCCAGCCTGCCAGGTAAGTGGAGCCGCCAAGCGGCTCTCGGCCAGGCCACCTGCCCCACCGCGGGGCTTCAGAGCCTGTCTGGGAGGGGTGACAGGGCCAGGCTTTGGTTCCCTGCCCTACAGAGGGGGGAGGCGCTGATTGACAGGCTGGTGCTGCTCTCAGGCCTGGGCAGCCTCCCTGCCACTGTGATAGGGAGCATGACACTGCTCCCCACCTCGACAGTGAGACCTCAGGTACCCCCTCTAACACTTCCCAGGTACTCCTCCCAGTACACACACACCCCTCCAGCACCCCCAAATACCCACTCCCAGTACACATGCACTCCCCATATACCCCTTCCATCACCCCACAAATACCTCCTCCTAGAACACACACCCCTCCAGCAGCCACAAATACCCCCTCCCTGTACACACACCTCTCCAGCACCCTCCCACACGCCCTCCCAGTACACATACATGTCTCCAGCACCCCCAAATACCCCCTTCTAGTATACACACCCCTCCAACACTCCAAAATACCCCCTTCAGCACCCCCAAATACCCCCTCCCAGTACACATAAACCCCTCCAACATTCCCAAATCCCCTTCCCAGTACACGCACCCCTCCAGCACTCCCAAATACCCTCTCCAGCATCCCCAAATCCCCCTCCCAGTAAACATACCCCTCCAGCACCTCCAAATACCCCCTCCCAGTACACACACACTCCATCCAGCACCCCAAATCCCCCTCCAGCTCCTCCTTTCCCTCCCTACCCCCCAACAGTGTCCTCTAGTTGGGAACTTGAAATATGGTAACCCTATGCCCAGGTAAAGCCCCCATCCCCACTCTTGCTCCCCAGCAACACTAGCTTGTGTTCAGCAATCATCCAGAATCAAATTAGCAGGAACTCTGATTTTAAAAGCCAAATTAAAGAGTCAGGCCAGGGATCTTGCTCAGCCACACACACCAAAATAGATCAAGGCATCATTTATTGAATTGTTTCTGCTAATTTGAATAACAATTAAGTAGTAATGGCTGCTTCATTGTTTCTCTTTGATACACTGTCAAAAAAGCAGAGATGTTTATAAAAGGACATTATAATTGAACATTGTAGGCTTCCCTTTGGCATTTATTTACTATGGAATCCAGAAATAGAATAATAGACTCATATAAATGAAGGGCTGGAAGGGACCTCAACAGGTCATCCACAGCACCCCATGTGCTGAAGCACGGCCAAGTATACTTAGACTGTCCCTGACAGGTGTTTGTCCAAACTGTTCTTAAAAACCTCCAGTGATGGGGATTCCACAATCTCCTTGGAACTATTATGTTCATTATGTAAAGACCAAAAGGCACAATAAGTGGCAGACAAAATGGATTATTTTTCCAGCTCTGTCACCAAAAGTGTGTATGATATTGTTGACATTGATGTTGATGCATCATCCTCATATTTAATAATAGAATGGCAACTTACCAAACTTTTTGGTGCCCAATATTCAAAGGCCTTTGGGCATCTTAAAAATAATTAGTTAAAATGAACAACATTCCACAAATAAATTCAACATTGCTGTCTGTTTATAGTTAGTTTGACGTTTGAGTCCACACCTGGCAAGAACGGAGCTGAGCTAATAAAGCAAAGTCTCACATGGGATAAA
The DNA here is from genome assembly GCF_965140285.1 of Lepidochelys kempii. Classification (NCBI taxonomy): domain Eukaryota; kingdom Metazoa; phylum Chordata; order Testudines; family Cheloniidae; genus Lepidochelys; species Lepidochelys kempii. The sequence goes on from NC_136382.1 coordinate 167,568,543, forward strand.
TAAAAAGATCGACATTGGGGCTACACTGATTACAAAAACCGAATGAATTGTTCAGGAGGTATAGGTTTGTAATGTATTTAAAAATAGAAATTTATTCTAGAGGCTGGGATAATTGTATTGTTACAATAGAACAAGAAAGAAGAACACAAAGGAAAAGGTTCCTTTGTAAACTAAGCAACAAAAATATCTTGATCAAATCCAAACCTCCCCCTTTGGAGCAGACTAACTCACCATTGCAATATATATTCTAGATCTGTGTATGTGCTAAAATGTCCTGTCCTAGCTAGTCACGTCCTAGCTTTAGAAAACTTCCAAAATACTTTATTTGTTCCCTGTGAATCTGAGTTATTTTGTTTTCTGATGTACAGTATATGTGAGGGATGTGTAGTAAGTGGGAGCTGTGTTATCTTCAGTTGTATGGCATATATGAGGGTTACCATGTAGTCATAGCCTTGTTGTATATGGATGTACAATACATGTGAGGGTTGCCATGTGAGTTTGATTGTGGTTTTCAAATGCACAGTGAAGTTTGCCATCTGTCCAGATTTGGCTATTATGGTCGTGAGTCTTATGTTCTGTTTATCACAATGAAGAAGCAAAATGCATGATGATCAAGTCTACCAAAGTTAAAAAACATGCTATCAATTAACCAATTGGGCCCAATCCAGCGCAGTCTTTCTATTAATTTTGGTGATGTCCAGAATGACTGAAGTTTCTCTCAAAACCAATTTTAGCCTTAAAAGGTGAAAAATCAACAGAAAATAGTAGTCAAGCCCTCTGAAACCTTTAATTTGATAATAATAGATGCTGACTCTGTACCTTGAGCTAGACATTTAAAGAGAAAAAAGGAAACGACTTCTTCCACTGATCTTCTATATGTATATTTATGAATATTTACAACCTTCTAGATGCGATTTCAGTGCAGCTTCTTGTTGACTGCTCCAGAAGGTGATGGGGGCATATAATGGATCAGTTTTTATTGTGCAGAATTCAGCAAGGAAAAGTGCTGTGATAGTCACTCTGTATTCCATAATGAACTAGGGTCAGGAGAAATATACTATCAGGGTAGTTTTGCACAGCCATTAAACACCCGCTGCTGGCCTGTGTCAGCTGACTCGGGCTCCCGGGTCTCAGGCTGCAGGGCGGCTGAAGAAGAGCTCTGTGAGGCTTGAAAGCTTGTGTCTCTCACCAACAGAAGTTGGTCCAATAACAAATATTACCTCACTCACCTTGCCTCTCTGAACTGCAGTGTAGACATTCGGGCTCAGGCTGGACCCTGAGCTTTCGTAGCCCATGTGTGGGGAGTGTCCCAGAGCCTGGGCTCAAGGCTGAGCCCATACATCTACACCACAGTTTTACAAACCTGCAGCCTGAGTCAGCTCACTTGGTCAGCCACAAGTGTGTAATTGCTGTGTAGACATACCCTCAGTGGCCTGTGATCTAATTAGCTACATTCTTGAACTCACCCATCCCTGTGATATCGGAGCACTGCCTTCCCCTGCAAAAAGCCCTGTCCTTCAGTCATCTCTGTAGCTTTGTAAAATTGCACCTAGACAGCACTTCCGACTGTGCACAGTTGAAAAGGGGGAGGTGGGGGATGGGGAACACGCATCACTGCTTGTAATGTTTGATGTCCTCGTGAGTACATTTTTTGTAAATCAGAAGGCAGCTATAACATATTCCCCTCAGTGACATTTCTCTGACCTGAACTGCTCCTCTGGGTGAAAATAAAGGAAAACCTTTGAGTCTAGTATAGTATAAACTGTCATGAACAGTAAGAAAAAGAAGGTGGCCCTTCCAGGCTCAGGAGGACATGGCTATATCAATTTACACTCTCTTCATGTTTTCAAAGGTACCGTCATAACCAGGAGCCCTAAGAATATATTTTTGAAAATTAAAACCCGGACTCTGAAGCACAGTGCTGTTGCAGTGGACGGGAGGGGTGGATTCTGTAGCTGTGGAATCTTGGAATCAGGGAGTCTTGCTGTTGATACTCTGCTGTACATAACAATATCCTAGTGTTGCTCCTTTTAATGACTCCTCCCTGTCCTGCCTTGATTGGCTGACCTGGAGCTCCATTTCGACTTCTTTCAGGTAAATGTTTCAAAGACGGCAGGGCTTCTTTTGGGAAAAAGAGCATCCTTAAATCCATCTCTAGCTCTTCTATCTCCCTCCTTCACTCAGACCTTCTATTTGGGTTCAGAGTTTATAATCTTTGTGTTATTCTTGATTCCAAACTTTGCTTCCCCTCTCACCTCTCCTCTTTCAGCAAATTTGCCTCTTCTATCTCTGTAGCTTTGCCTGTGCACACTCTCTTGACTCCCCCTGTGCTGAAATCCTCATGCATGCCATCATCTTCTCGAACCTTGGCTATTGCAATTCCCTTCTTAATGGCTTCCAAAACCCCACCCTGTTCACCCTTCTGCATGTGCAGAATACTGTCTTCACCCTGTCACATATACAAAAAGTCGTAACCACATCACACTCATTCTCCACTGGCTGCATAATCATTTCAGTATCCAGTTCAGAACTGCCCTCTTTATATAAACCCTCCATGGAGCAGCCTGTCCCACCGACTGTCTCTCTCTCTCTCTCTCCTCCCTTCCTTGCTATCTCTCATAGATTAGCACTGGTCTACTCTCTGCTCCTCCTCTAGCCCCTGCTGGTGTGAGAATGTTCTCCTCTGCAGCTGCTATCATCTGGAAAGCCTACCTGTATCTCTCCATTGAATTTCAGATGTAATCTTTTTGCCTCTGCTTGTATCTCTTAATTGCTTTTTGGTCCTATACCTCTGTAACTCTATTACTTTGTCAGTAATTTTGGAACACAGTTATTCTGAAGGACATTATACAAAGTAGAGTTTTATCATCCAGGTTGTACACTGTGATGGCAGGTAAACGTGTGCAGTTGGTGCTTGTCACTTGGGTGTTGAAGGAAGAAGTCTGAGAACTTGCACTTCCACTCAGTGTAGAAATATTTAGAAGTGGCATAACCTTTAGCCTATAAAACCACAATGCTTCCTGTCCAAAGGCAACAACTCTAGTGCACCACGCTTGGGGTTTCCGTTTGTGAATCAGTCTAGAATTTCTTCCTAAGCGCCTCAGTGAAAGTGATGAATAAAGCAAACATAAAAAAATCCCTTCTCTCCTCTTCCCATCAGTGTAGTGGTATCATTCCTGTCACAGGAAGGAAGCATGTCTGATAAGCAGGAGAACTGGTGGGTTTGATTTACTGTTACACAGACTGTTATTCTCTTGAAGGAAGGTTAGCAGATTACTGTATGTATACCCTGTGTTACTGTCATACAGCCGTAGGAGAAACATTTTACAAAACTCTGGAGAATTTACACACACACACAAATTAAGCAGTGTGTACGTGTGTGTGTGAGAGAGAGAGAATTTAGAGTTTAATCCTGTGCAAAGATGTGGGGTTTACATTTACTTCAGTGGAAGAGGGATCAGACCTGTGAATGCTTCAGAAGGGTCCCAGGGCTCCTGCTAACAAACTTCAGGCTAGGTAATATTTAAAGCAAGAATAGTTACAAACTAACTTGGAGTGAGTGCTGCTTAATAGAAAAACCATAGTAAAAGTTAGCCCTTTGATTACCCAGGAATGAGCCGGATACTCATTTGCTCTTTCCCAGATGGTTCCTTATGGAAAAACTTATAGAATTTAATAGGAAAAGTTTTTTCTCGGTAGAATTTTTAAACTATCCTGTAGAATGTAATAGAGAATGGCAGCCCTGCTATAGAGATCTATACATGTAGGTTGCTTTAAACATTGTATAGAAGTGATCTCATTATCTATTGAATTATATAAATTTATTACATTTCTGTAGAACTTCTTGATCTCGTTCCTCTTATATTATACAGGATATTTCCATCAGGATTAGATCTGCCCTATACTGACCTCTCAGCTATCTCTCACTGTGAGGGAACTCTCTCATTTACCTCCATGCCACCCTGACCTGATGTTGTCTAGGTTTTGTCACTGTAAATTTTTATATTCAAAACAGTAGATTCATGAAATGGGCATCAGAGTCCAGAAGTTCTAAAGCTGGAGTCTTAGGAGACTTTCTTGGGAGCAGAAAAGTGCCTGGATTTTTTAATAATAAAAAAATAACATTTTGCAAGGTCTTCATAAATGTATTTGACATAGACTTGCAATGTTTTTTAAACAGCAAGACCACATTAAAAAGACCTGCAAACTACAGTTCTCCCCTCATTGTCCACAGGCTCATTTTGATGGGGGAACTAGGATTGGGGCTGAGGAGTGGGGAGAGGTAGTACCTCTTGTTAAATTAAATCAGTTAGTTTAATCTGTCTAAGGAGAAGACAGAAGAGAGTGGGGATTCTTTTTGTTAACATGGTTATTATTTGAACTATGGTGGAATAAATTACATTCCTTGGTCAGTAAACCTTTCACAGGCAAAACAAAAGCAAACAAACAAACCAAAAAAAGTCACAAGAATTTTGTGAATTTCTCAAACTGTGTTTAGTTGCCTACAGTCAAAATGAACAGTTGTTCTCATTCCACTTGTGGGACATACAGTCTTATAGAGGACTGCAGGCAATTTCCTCAATTTCTCTTATGTCCAGTTCATTGATTAGATGTGTAAACAGGATGCTGTATCTTTAAGAGTAGAAAGCTCTAAAACAGGATTTGATACTAAACAAGAGTCAGTAGTTCCCTTTTAGCTGTTAAAGTTTCATCTTCACTTATAAGAACTGTTTTAGGGGACAGTAATTTCCAAGTGCAATACTGGGTTTGTGGGGTAAAGAATCTCTAGAGATGAATATTCTTTTTCTTTCTTTTTTACAGTAAATGACCATGCTATGTAGTGCTAAAAAATTCCCCATGTGAATTCTGGTCATCCCATGTATTCACTGGGTTCCAGTATGGACTCAGGACTTGCTCTGTCAATGTGTAGAGGAGTTATGCTTCATCACTATGGCCCTACCAAATTCACAGTCCACTTTGGTCAATTTCATGGTCATAGGGTTTAAAAAATCATAAATTTCATGATTTCAGCTATTTCAATCTAAAATTTCACAGTGTTGTAATTGTAGGGATCCTGACCCAAAAAGGAGTCATCGGGGAGGGGAGGCGAGGGAGGTCACAAGATTATTGTAGGGGGGTTTGCAGTATTGCTACTCTTACTTCTGCGCTCTTGCTGATGACGGTGCTGCCTTCAGAGATGTGCAGCTAGAGAGTGGCGGATACTGGCCGGGATCCCAGCTCTGAAGGCAGAGCCGCCACTAGCAGCAGTGCAGGAGTAAGGATGGCATGGTCTGGTATTGCCACCCTTACTTCTGCACTGTGCTGGTGGGGCACTGCCTTCAGAACTGGGCGCCCAGCCAACAGCTGCCACTCTGCGGCTGCCCAGCTCTGAAGGCAGTGCAGAAGTAAGGGTGGCAATACCGTGACCCCCCCTCAAATAACCTTCCAACCCCCTTGCAACTCCTTTTTGGGTCAGGACCCCCAATTTGAGAAACACTGGTCTCACCTGTAAAATCTGTATAGTATAGGATAAAAACACACGAAAGATGAGGTTTCATGAGAGGAGACCAGATTTCATGGTCTGTGACACACTTTTAATGGCTGTGAATTTGGTAGGGCCCTATCCATGCCTATCTAGAGGAGAATTGACCATTAACTGTGTTTGAGAACTTGGCTAACGGCTAAAGTGCAAAAAGTTTGGAGAAGACTTCTTATAGTAATGATAGTGATAGTAGTGATTTTAGGGTATTCATTATTACTCTTTATTATTTTTACAGTACACAAAATGTGGAAAGGTTCTGCTTTACAGACAAATAAAGTATATATAGCACCTGCCTCAAAGAGCATGTAAACTAAGGCCTTGATATTGCAGACTGCTCCATGTAGGCAGACCCCTGCTCCTGCCTGGAGCTCTGTTGACATCAATGGGGCTCAGAACAGGTGTAGGGGTCAGCCCAAATAGAGCAGCTTGAAGGATCAGGACCTAATTATAGACATGATTCAAACAGTAGGATATAAATAAGGGTAATGGAGGATGAGAATCATAATAATAGTTACAAAATGGTTACTTAAGTTTGTTATGGATTTTTGTAGATGACATTTACAGGCACACACACACACACACATCATATACATATTTACCATTATGTTAATAAACTAAATAATCAATAATTTTTTCTTTTCTGTAGCTCATATTCTTTCCCTAGTTGTTGAATTTTGCCTGATAATTCTTTTCAATATTTCACTAAATTTACAGCTAAACTAATTTCCATATTCTTCACTGATTGATTTTATCCCACTATTTGTTTCCATTTTTTTTCCATTTTCCAACTTTAAATGGAAAATAACTATAAAATTCCAGGGGACCTGTGTATAGTTCTAGATGAGTTTCCATGTAAGTGATTATTATTTTTTAAATTTCATGTTTGTAGTTTTTATTAGGGTTAGTGAAAATGAGATTTTTATGAAGAAATCTTGTTACTTTAAACAGTTTAATTTTTTCTATTTAAGGTTAGACATAAATGATCTGTGGTGTGTTTGTCATTTTGTTTTGTTAACAAAGTATATCATGCTAGGATGGCACCTCACGTACCCATTCACTAAATTCAGGCTTTTAGTGGCTTTGTTGTATTGTACAGTGTGCTACCAGAAACAGGGACACTGTGCTATTATTAAACACTAAACTGTTTCTTTGATCTCTTAATAAAAATTTCATTAGACAGCCTACTTACCTGTTCCATTAAATAAAGAGTTTCAAACTCTAGGGCTGTAATTCAACTACTGAATTAATATTTTAAAAAATTATCAATTCTGAATCAATATACAACATCTACATTTCTCCTATATCAGTGGTTTTCAACCTTTTTCATTTGCGGACCCTTTAAAATTTTCAAATAGAAGTACAGACCCCTTTGGAAATCTTAGACATAGTCTGTGGACCCCCAGTGGTCCACAGACCACAGGTTGAAAACCACTGCCCTATATCTGTAAATTTTGGTATCATGACAAATAATAATACTTAGCATTTTTAGTATAGAGGTTTATAAAGTTCTGTTTAATTATGTACTGGGGGGCATGGATTCATGTTCAGGTTGCATGCCCCATCAGTACCTGGGCTGGGCCTGGCAGGGAAGCAAATGCTCCAACCAACGGACCGAATTCAGTATGAATCCTGGTCACATGCCATCTGAGGCATGTTGCACATACGCTAAGAAGAATTATGTACTAACTCATCCTTCCAACACCTTTGTGAGGAACATTATTTTGTGTTATTAATCATAAATAAATGCTTACCAAATGGACAATTAAAATTCTTACCCCATTAATTTTTTTTTAGTGTCTATGCCTGAAGTATAAGCTTTATCTATAACTCTTTCCCTTACCCTACATCTGTCTTGTCTGTTTGCATGGTGAGTTTTTTGGAGCAGGTACTGTCTACTATTCTGTGTTAAAAAAGTGCCTAACACAACAGGGCCCCAATTTTGGTTGGTCTCTAGGTACTACCATAATACAAATAATAAATAAATACTTTGATTGTAGTATTAGTAAGGAAAGCATCCTCAAATAACTACTGTACTGGAGCAATTTCAGGGTGATTTCCTAACTTGCAGTGCTTTCCTGGTTTGTCCATGCATTGATCCATTCTTGGAAAATTTCCCTTTCATTATTCATGCTTGTTATGCTATTGTGAAGAAAACCGCAACACCTGAGCTGTAGTCCCTTGTTCTGAAATGGTTAGCCATATGTTTTACTGGTAGATTCTAATAATTCAGTTATGATTTTTAAATCTATCTATCTATCTGATCATTAACATGCCCATCAAATATGTTCCTGTTAGTTTTTCTACTGTGCCATACAATACACAGTCCCTGTTTTTACAGTGGTTAGGTTATCTGAGGTGCGTTATAACAATTCACTATTATTTCATTTTCTTCTTGTTGAAATATTTTCTTAAATACAATGTAATAATATCAGTGCCATATATTTCTAGAACCAAATTCTGTTCTCACAAACCCTGTGCAACATCACTGAAATCCAAGAGGCACTAGTCATCCACACTGATGTCAAAAGACAGACTTTGCACCAGAATGTCTTACGCACAAATATTTCCATATGTATCAAAAATAAGGCTTTGATCCTGTAATATGCAGCATTCAAACTGACTGCTGTGCCCGTGCAAAGCTCCACTGAAGTCAATGTGGCTCTGTGCAGGCACAGCAATCTGTCTGCAGGCTGCTCATTAAAGGATAAGGTCCTACACTGATATCCTCTTGATCCGAGAAATGAGGAGATTTCATTTAGGGGATTCCTTTTTGTTCAGATGGCATCCTACATGATATTTGCTCTTTTTCAAACACTTCTATAGTATGACATATTTTCCTATATATTTTTAAATGGTCCCCATATGATATATAATTTGTCTGTCTTATTTTTTATACTATGCATCACTGTCTCATTATTCAGGTTTCAGAGTAACAGCCGTGTTAGTCTGTATTCGCAAAAAGAAAAGGAGTACTTGTGGCACCTTAGAGACTAACCAATTTATTTGAGCATGAGCTTTCGTGAGCTACAGCTCATTATTGCTTACTAGTGCCAGTAATTCATTCCCTCCAGAAGGCCCAGTTTAAGCCCAAGTAATAAAATACAGATAGAAGAGTATTAGGATTGATGACAATTCATTTAATGAAACTCTTACCAATACTCTCCAGAGTATAGAAAATTGGCAGAATGCTATTAATGGTAAGTTTGGGGCTGCTTTCTGATGTCATTCAATTAACAACTAATGGGCTATTCTCTTGGGTTATCATTTCACAATTTAGTGCAATGCAGGCAGATTTCTTTTTAGTCTTCAGTTTTCATGAGGAATAATAACAGTTGATTTAATTTGTGTGTATGTGATTTGAAAGTGGATCTTCTTAGATTACAAATCAAGGACCATATTATCCTCTAATCATAAAAAAATAACATTTTGAGATGTTTACATAAACATTTGACATGAGACCTGTAGTGTATTTTAAATAGCAAGACGTATGTATGTATGTTTTTTAAACTACAAGATGTATGTATGATTTCTGCATACATATCTCAATTTGATTGTTACCACAATTAGTAATAGCTGAACTGCTGGTCATAAACATTTGGATATTGGTGGCAAAATTGCAACCACTGATTTCCTGAAATTACCACTTTCACAGATTAAGATGATAGCATGATTTCTCAGCACTACATTACTAATATTTGTCATTTCTCTGGAACTTTATTGACTTACATGTGGTATCCTGGAATAAACCTTTCTACCTTTCTGATCAAGGCTTAGGAACAACCAAAGTAGAGACAGCCCTGAAAAAAATCCATCTCGGGTTTTACACAAGACCAAGTGTATTTAAGGACAGGATTTTGTGAGTTATCAATCATTCAGTGTAGAGTTTCAACAAAATTGGATTTTTATCCATATGAAATTGCTAGTTCTTTATCCTAAAAGTGAGTCTTAATATATCAGTTCTAATTTCCCAGTAGCTTTGCACATACCAACAATATGAGCAACAAAAAGCAAATTGTAAATTGTCAGGATCATGTGTGAATTTATAATTTCTATGTTGTGTTTGTGGATTTCTCTTTAAGCCTTTAAATATTACTACTATTTTGCATTTCTGCCTCCTAGCCCTAATCTTTAGCCTCAGAGTTTGAAGTTTTAATGGTGATTTCTTGGTGTAATATATAGTAATAGGGCAGTATCTCTTTAATAAATAAATAAAAACTGCTAGAAACCAGTCAGAGCAGCAATCTGTATGTAATTAGGCTTTGCAGGTTTGTGCATATACACTGGCCAAACCAGACGGTCTCTACGCAAAAGAATAAATGGACACAAATCAGACATCAAAAATTGTAACATTCAAAAACCAGTAGGAGACCACTTCAATCTCCCTGGACACTTAATAACCGTCTTAAAAGTGGCAATTCTTCAACCATAAAACTTCAAAAACAGACTTCAATGAGAAGCTGCAGAACTGGAATTAATTTGCAAACTGGACACCATCAAATTAGGCCTGAATAAAGACTGAGAGTGGATGGGTCACTGCAAAAAGTAATTTTCCCTCTGCTGATACTCACACCTTCTTGTCAACGGTTGGAAATGGGCGACATCCACCTTGATTGCACTGGCCTCGTTAGCACTACAAAGCAATCAACTGTTGAGAATAGGCCACTTCCATCTTAATTGAATTGGCCTCGTTAGCACTGACCCCCCCCCCACTTGGTAAGGAAACTCCCATCTTTTCATGTGCTGTAATATATATACTGTTTACTGTATTTTTCACTCCATGCATCTGATGAAGTGGGTTTTAGCCCACGAAAGCTTATGCCTAAATAAATTTGTTAGTCTCAAAGGTGCCACAAGGACTCCTCGTTTTTTCTGATACAGACTAACATGGCTACCACTCTGAAATTAGTAAACTTGATTATTTTGGAGCCAAATGTACACTTGTGATTTCTTCAAACTGTTGTTGTAAAAAGGGCAGAATAATGCACAATAGCAGGAAAAGAACCTCTTTCAGAGCATCAGAGTGCTTCATGTGCTAGAGGAAGGCCACCATAAAGAACCCTTAACACTTGGCCCTGAACCTTGCTTACTTTTCATTTCCCCTATATTCTGCATCTTTCTTTCTTCTGGCACTTAAGAAACCTGCTGTACATCTAAGCAAATGCTAATGTCCTGGGGATCTGTCCTTCAGATTATTGACCAGGATTTTGCAACACTGGAAGGAGAAACCATGCCCAGGAATCATTCCAGAATTTTCCCTGAACCCACTGTCTGCTGGGACAGGACTTTGGGAATTTGTTCAGTGAATACTCATTACTCATGCAGAGCAGACACAATAAATACAACTCATAGTTTATAGGCCTCACTATGAAGGCCCAGGTCCTCAAAAGTATTTAGATGCCTAAACTCTTATGGGAGTTAGGCATCTAAATATCTTTGAGGATCTAGGCCTCAGTACCTTGATTTAAGGAGCTCCCCAGTAAATGAGAACTAACCAGTGTTAGCTACAGATGTGGCAATACCTGTACAAGTGACATACTCAAAGTTGTCGGATGAGATTGCTTGAACTTAACCACTTTTTTGAAAAAGAGATGGCATCTTGTGTAGTATAATAGCCATTTCCAATGATGAGAGGAAGATTTTTAGGTAAAATTATTAAAAGTGCTAAAGTTACTTAGGAATGTAAGGACCAGATTTTTAAAGGGATTTAGGTGATGCTCTTCTCAGCGTTGCCAGGCCTACATGACTTAGGCTGCTAAGTCCCATTTTCAAAAGTGACTTAGGCACTCAGGAGCGTAAGTCTCATTGGAAGTCAGTAGGACTAAGCCCTGTTCTACACTAGGAGTTGAGGTCGAATTTAGCAGCGTTAAATTGATTTAACCCTGCACCCATCCACAAGCCCTGTTCTACACTAGGAGTTGAGGTCGAATTTAGCAGCGTTAAATTGATTTAACCCTGCACCCGTCCACACGACAAAGCCCTTTTTTTTGACTTAAAGGGCTCTTAAAATTGATTTCCTTACTCCACCCCCAACAAGGGGATTAGCGCTGAAATCGGCCTTGTTGGGTCGAATTTGGGGTACTGTGGACACAATTAGACGGTATTGGCCTCCGTGAGCTATCCCAGAGTGCTCCATTTTGACCACTCTGGACAGCACTCTCAACTCAGATGCACTGGCCACGTAGACAGGAAAAGGCCCCTTGAACTTTTGAATTTCAATTTTCTGTCTGGCCAGCGTGGCAAGCTGCAGGTGACCATGCAGAGCTCATCAGCAGAGGTGACCATGATGGAGTCCCAAAACTGCAAAAGAGTTCCAGCATGGACTGAACGGGAGGTACGGGATCTGATCACTGTATGGGGAGAGGAATCCGTGCTATCAGAACTATGTTCCAGTTTTCAAAATGCCAAAACATTTGTCAAAATCTCCCAGGGCATGAAGGACAGAGGTCATAACAGGGACCCGAAGCAGTGCCACATGAAACTTAAGGAGCTGAGGCAAGCCTACCAGAAAACCAGAGAGGCGAACAGAAGCTCCGGGTCAGAGCCCCAAACATGTTGCTTCTATGATGAGCTGCATGCCATTTTAGGGGGTTCAGCCACCACTACTCCAGCCGTGTTGTTTGACTCCTTCAATGGAGATGGAAGCAACACGGAAGCAGGTTTTGGGGACGAGGAAGATGATGATGATGAGGTTGTAGATAGCTCACAGCAAGCAAGCAGAGAAACCGGTTTTCCTGACAGCCAGGAACTGTTTCTCACCCTGGACCTGGAGCCAGTACCCCCCGAACCCACCCAAGGCTGCCTCCCGGACCCGCCAGGCAGAGAAGGGACCTCTGATGAGTGTACCTTTTAAAATACTATACATGGTTTAAAAGCAAGCATGTTTAATGATTAAAGGGGGGCCTGACGATATGTACCCAGAACCACCCGCGGCAATGTTTTAGCCCCCTCAGGCACTGGGATTTCTACCCAGAATTCAAATGGGCAGGGGAGACTGCGGAAACTGTGGGATAGCTACCCACAGTGCAATGCTCCGGAAGTCGACGGTTGCCTCGGTACTGTGGACACACTCCGCCGACTACATGCACTGAGAGCATTTGTGTGGGGACACACACAATCAACTGTATAAAAAAGCTTTCTACAAAACCGACTTCTATAAATTCAACCTAATTTTGTAGTGTAGACATACCTACTCCTAAGTGCGTATGTCACTTTTTAAAATGGAACTTAAGTTCTTAAATTGCATATGCAGTTTTTGAAAATTGTCTCCTTATCCTTTTTCTTTTTTATTTAAAATATATGTTTTTTAAATTGACCAATGCTGTAAGAGCTCCCTTGTCTGTATCTTTCTGACATTGTTAAGCTTTTTCACTCACTGTTTAGGTCCACCAAGACTGCTCATTTATGGTTCAGAGTCCTTGGTATCACTCAAATAGCTCATGAGACTATTTCCTACCCTTGCAGTAGAGCAGACTCAGTGATCATACAGGTTTTGTCCCACTGCAACCAGTATAATCCTGTGATCTTATTGTCATAATTCATTGACAACATCTTTGGTTATAGCTGAAAGTCATGAGAAAAGACCAATGAACATATTCTATTAGTCATGAAATGTGATCACTGAAGTATCATTAGGGGCTATCCATCTAGTTAACACTGGTAAGAGCTTTCATTTACAAGCTCTGGACTTGCTGAAATAAGGGGAAATCCCTGTAATCAAGTCTTGGAAATCTACAAATCATTCATTGTGACTGGAAGTTACTGTAAGTGCCAAATTCTGCCCTGATTTACACCCCTTGCATCCATATTGATGTGGAGAGGGCTTCATGGGTTGTAAGTCAGGGCATAAGTTGACTCTTATTCTGTAGCTCCTATTCTTATTCTGTGGTCAGAAGAAAACATGGTATCAAGTTCTGCCCTTAATTACGCATGTAAAACCCCACTTAAGTCAATGTGATTGCATTGGTGTAACTGAGAATTGGACCATAAGTCTAAATCACAATGAAGCTGCAGAGAGTGAATTATAAATAACGTTTAAAACATGACTGGCGGGGTTTGGTCATAGGTACCCAACATTATACCAGTGGAAGTGTGGCATACGTATAAAACTATATGCATTTCAATGAGCATTGCTGCCAGTTATGCCATAACAGAGCATTAGGTTTACTCACCCCTGAGTAGTCATCCCTGGAGGATGAGAACTGAGATCAGCCCAGTTTCTCCTATGGGGATTTCTGACTGGCAAGTGGGGCCCCAGTTGACTGGATGAGGAAAGCAGAACTCTAGGTGTCTCTCCTCACTCCAGGTGAACTGCACAGCTGTCACTTCAACTGCCATGGAACATTCAGGCCCCAGCATTCCAGCCAGAAAATCTTCAAATCCCCATCCAACTGCCACAGAACCTTCAGGCCCCAATGTTCCATCTGACATGACACCTCCCCATTTCACCCCTGTCTTTAGAACTCTTTGAGTGGTTTTTAAGCAGCAGGGCAGAGGGAAATAATGTTATCCACGTTATCCCCTTTTTTCTTTTTGGCCTTTTATCTCTTTCCCTTGCTCTCCCTAGCTCCTGCTTCCTCATTATGGCCATAAATAAGGGAGAAAGGGAATATGACTAGTTCCACAGCGATCTCTTCTATTCTGACAGACGTACATGAGTAATAAAAATATATGTAGTTTATACACTTATGTTATAGGGGTGGTATACATTTTTCAGATTGGTTTCATGTGAGCTCATATATTGATTCATATATGAACTATTATGAAAGTGTCCCTTTACAGTTATTACTGTCTAGAGTCATATGTATCATATATGAAACATATGACATATCTATGTAGATTAAAGACAACTCTGTTAACTTCATTAAGCAAAAATTCACATGACTTTCATTGCAACCTTTAGAACCTTATACTGTTAGCTCTGTAAAGGTCAACGTTACAGAACTATTACGTAGTTGATGAAAAATGCCTTCTCTGTGTTTTGGAAAATACTTCTGTGTCATTCCATTAGTTCTCATTATATCATGATTAAAAACGTGACTTCAAGGAGCACAGCCCAAAGCAAGGTATCCTGAGTTATAGTGTCATCTAGTGGCAACTGCTATGTAAGTGCTTGAGCTTGACAAAAAAGTGAAAGTGTTTCAATTCAAGTCTAGGGTTTTGAAATTACAATAAAAGAATCTGATTTTTACCTAAGTACCTATTCCTGATGAATCAGAGCAAAACACACACACAAAGGCCCCAGTCCCACAATCTGATCAGTCTGAACCTTGTATCAGCACAGAGTCTCATTGAAAGTCCATGGCAGTCAAAGTGCAGGAGCGATGACAAAGTTATTAAATTGTTGTCAGACAAAAATAGAAAACTCTTAAATGCTTTTCCAATTTACTTGATTTGGCTTATAACTTTTGGAAACACTTTTGAGTTACAAAAAGTTAATTTTTACAAGATTGTCAAGCCTGTTAAAAGCAGCCAAGACCAATACTAGCTGAGCAGTTAGTCTGGGTGACTGTTTAGTGTTGTTTTACAGTTAAAGGGCCAAATTCTGCTCTGATTTACCTCTCATGAAACAATATCCCATACTGACAAAAGTTCTAGGATCCCCCGTGAATGGTGGAAGGCTTGCAAGGATAAATTATTCAAGGTTTAATGCAAGAAATATGCAAGGATCATGACTCGCATATTACATTCATGATCCTTGCCTCTTCGCTTCCTGTACATTAAGTACTTGGACTTTGCTGTATGAAGTTGATGTCAGTGGAAATGTACAGGATGTAAAATCAGTGGAGAATTTGTTCCAAAGAATTGTGCTATTGTTTGGGGGAGGGTAGTACTTAGTTATTAAGGGAGAAGGCTGCTGTGAGCAAAGTGCATTAGGGAGTTTCTGTTTCAGTTCCGCTCTGTGCTGCCTGCCATCCACCAAGCAAGTGTCTGGTTGCAGCTTTTGAACAGTTCACAAGAGCTCATCTAAGGACTGTTTGGTAAAAAGTGTGTGGTTGAAATACCACATTTCATAGAAGGAGATGCTGAACGGAAACTCCGCATTTGGACTGTTGTCTGCTGTGTTTCTTATTCACCACAGAAGGAATGGTAAAATACCTCCACAGCTTTACATGATTCATGAAATGCTACTCTCAGATAAATGCCTACAGCTCTTGTTGAAGTCAGTGGGAGACCCATGCACATACGTGTATTAAAGACTCTCAGAGTCACAGTTATTAGTATATATTTTCGAGTAATCAAATTATATATCAGAAATAGATTAGCCACTAAATATGAGTAAAAGACATGGGTTCATGAACTGAATTCTGCCCTCAATTATATGCCTGTTAAAAATCTGCTATCAATTTCACTCCTATCGAAGTCAGCCATTGTAAGTGAGGGCTGAATTTGGCCCCTTATCATTAATACCAGCTATGAGAAGAACTAATTCAAGAATGTGTTTTCCCCAACATATTCTCCAATACTCCAGCAGAATCCCAAGGATTTCTTGTGTTCCCTTCTTTATTCCAACTACCCTCATCCATATGCAGGATAGCTATCCTTCTGATAGAAGAAGATGGCATGTAGTTTCTCAGGTCTATCAATGTCACTCCTGAATCAGCCAGAAAGGTCACTAGATGCAAGAAGCTCGCTCTCTCTCCTCCCACAGGATGAGTGTGTTGTTGCCCAGTGATTTATTTGAAGTGAGGGTAAACCAGGGAAATCCCCTCTTCTGAATGATCTGCTTCCTGGCTGTAAATGTTCATTTGTTTCCCAGCCCCAAAGGATATATTTTCCCCCAGGTCATTTTTATATTTTTCTGTGGTTTGTATTGTCATTTGCTGATTATGACATGTCATTGATTTCTGACAATTGACTTAAAATGTTGTATGGCATTTCTTCCTTTGTCCCTGAAGAATTTCACACAGGAATAATTTATACTACCACTACAATGCTTCCCATCTCTGCCAGCCCAGGATATTAGGACCTGACCCAGTCCCAAACTCAGATCCTGGTCCCAAATCTTTTAATAAATGTTACTGGGTCTCTCTGACAGAGATGCTTGTAACAATTTGTCCTTGTCTTTCCCAGGTACAATAAAGCATCTTCTTTCATTTTATTACTCAAACAGAGATTCATGACAATGGTGGTGAAAAGAAACTGGCTAGCTCAAGTTTATGAAAAGCTAGTTACGGTTTTCTGACTCAGTATTTAGTTTGAAGCTGCATTTCTAGCTCACTAATTGTTGTTCATGTACCAATCTAAAATATTACCTGTAGGAGACTGTGTCTAGAACATTTTAATGAGAAGATGGCAGAAGCCCCTGGAAGATCAGTTAAGCCTTGAACTCTCCACGTTAAAAAACCTCACCCGGAACCTGTTTAAGTCTGAGGGTCATTACTTTGTCTTGACTTGTTTTCTTAGCAGGGAGGTGAAGAAAGGGTGGTAGGAAGAGTATTGAATGTGTTTCCAAGACCCCAGAATCTTATTCATTCTCCTATATACAGTCCCAACTCCCTCAAGGACCTTGATCATAGTGATTTGTTTGTTTCTGTCTGGTGAGAAAACAATTATGTAGCAATCAGAGCTAGTCAAAAAAAATTGAAAACTAGTTTAGTAAATATACTTAAAGTTATTTTCAGTTCAGAGGATATGGAAAAGACGCATTTTCATGACTTTTTATTAATTGTTTTTCAAAACATTTGTGAAAACCAAAAAATGTTATCAAACTTATTTTCAAAATGACACCCATTGAATACTTTAATTGTCCCCCAAGCAGATTTCATCTATCTAAAATAAGAAAACCACTTCTTGTACAGTAAGCCCACCCAGTGGGTCACTAGAGAGTAATACAAGGCCCTCTCTGGTCCCCACGTGTAAAATGGGGATAGTAACACTCCTTTCTTCCACCGTTTGTCTCTCTATTCTACTTAGATTATTAGCTCTTCAGAGTAGTGGCCTCTCAGGATGTGTTTGTATAATGCCTAGTACAATAGGGCCTTGATTTCAGTTGGGGTTTCTAGATGCTATTGTGATAATAAATGAAAATTATAATAATATTTATTACTATATTATTACTGTATTATTAAGCATGTTGGGCCACATTTAATGGTGACTTAAATAGTGTATGAGTTACTCATGGGGGGAAATTGGTCCTAAAATGAGTGTATGTGATAAAATGCAGTAACGTGAGTTGATTTGGTATGCAGTGGGTATGCAAAACAAGCCTAACAGATACTAAAGTGGAAGAAAGGTGGTAAAGAGGGACATCAGCTAATGGGGGACTGTAATATACAGAGTGTGTGTTTAGTGAGGACTTTTCTACTGCCAATCTCCTTTTAGTGGAGGTGGCTGGTTACTAGCCACTAATGGGGCTAATCTGCAACAATAATGCTGCTAGCCACACTATAGGCACCGTGTAGCAAGGCAGCATGCAGTAGCACCTGCTGCCACAGGGGGACTCCTGTTGGGGCTCTAGCAGCCTGGCTACCATTCAGAGGCAGCAGGCCCTCCTCATAGTGACTGACTGCACCTGAAAGGGAGGCACACAAGAGGGAATGCAGCCTCTCTGCAGGGGCTCCCTGCCATTAGAAGACCTGGTGTCCATGGGCTGAAGGTAGAGGCAGGGGGAGAAAAGGGCTGAGGGTGGGAATGAGCTTCTTGAGCCTGCAGAGTGGTGGGTGTGCTCTAAGTTGTGGTGGAGCATGTGGACAAGGGTGCAGTGCTGGTGGGGTGGAATGGTTAGAGGTTCTTTCTCCCAGTGTGGGGAGGATAGGATGGTGTGCGTGGGGTTTGAGATGGAGGACAATGGGGAGGTTCTGGGTTGAGTGCAGGGGGGAATGGTGTATGTATCAGAGAGAGATGGTAGACCACTACACTGCAAGGGGAGAGTGGGGACCAGTATAAAACAGTAAAGGGTCACAGAGGGATAAATACTGTTTTCTCCTACACTGCTTTACTGAAAAGTGTCCCAGTTTTTCCTTTGGAAAGGCAGAGCGGTGGGTGCCCCATTCTCCTCCCACTTGCCCTCTTCTCTTCACCCTCATCTGCCACCAAAACGGTTCCTTATAATGTCCCTGGTACAGTGTCACTGGATTTGACTTTGAAAGTATGATCATCCTGCAGGGGAGGGCAGAACAGTGTATTTGGAAGAAGATAAGGACAATGTGCTACCTGCAGCCACATCACTTATTGACACCTGCCATTACTGCCAGGGCCGCCTCTAGGTTTTTTGCCTCCCCGAGCAAAAATTATTTTTTGTTTTTGTCCCGGCGTTTTAGCCCTATAACCGCTGGCACCGACGTGACACGGAAATTGGCGTGAATGGCGCCGATAGGGTGGCACAGTACACACAAGTAATCGTGATTCCTGATTTAATTAATCAATAACTGTTAACATTTACACATTTACTCATGTTCACATTATGAGTGACCATGTCACGATGTGACATGATATTTTTCACGTCACGATCCTGTCACACTACTGGGGATTTTTATGATCTTCATGTATTTTTTTTTGTTGTACATTGGTGGATTTTTCTGAATGCCGCACCTGGAAATGTGCCGCCCCAAGCATGTGCTTGCGTTGCTGGTGCCTAGAGCCGGTCCTGATTACTGCCTGTTATATCTCCACTTTCTGCCCCTTGGCATATAAATTACATTCATGTTGTACCCCAACAAACGGCAGATTTGTGCAGGTTACTCTGCCCTTTCCATGTGTTTATGAGCAATGTATAACCAGCAGGCTGATTCCAATCTTTCATACTCAAGTAAGACCACTTAAGTCAATGGAATTACTAGGCTTGCCAGTTTTGGTTGGACGTATTCCTGGAGGTCTCATCACACAACATAATCTTTAATTAAAGATTAATCTTTCATTCCTGGAGACTCCAGGCCAATCCTCGAGGGTTGGCAACCACCCTAGGAATTAGCCCTGATTTACTACAGTCTGACATCAGGATCAAGCCCAACATATAACTTACCCCACCATTTAGTCACCATTTAACTTGGCCCAGAGACTTCCAGACCTGTATGCTTACCCCATTTCAGAATTTGGCCCACTGTCTCCACTGTTGTCATGGGGGCTGGGTGAACAAGAGACAACTTTCAGAGATTGAATCTAGCTCACTAACACAGTGTAGTGCAGCACAAACAACACAGACTCACTCGCCAAACTCGGAATTTTATTTTAATATTTTAATTTGAAATCTGATTGCACCAATCCCTGGAGTTATTTTTAAATGATTAACATTATTCATGATAGCTCATGCACATTTAACAGTTGTATCTCTGAAAAGGTTTATTATTCTAATATTTCACATCTCTGGCAATAATTCTGTGTTAATTGCCCAGAACAGTTAGTCACTTGGGGATTATAAATCAAAATATGACACTTAATGTTTTTTCAATTTACATATATTGAACGTTCAATTAACCTGACATTACAGAGCACACAAGATAGTCGGTGAGTGTCCATTTTACTCGATGAATGTGGATTTATTACCATGATTTAGAGAAACAGAATTACCTTTTCATAAAGTTTGGGTAATCTGTCTTTCCATGCAAGATGCTGCTATGGTCACCTAAGTGATGTTACGAGAGTGACCCAATAAAATTAATTGGGTCCTTTTATACAGAAATAATTTTTAAAGGAGTCTGGGCATAATACTCACCTTCCATTCTTTTAATAATACATGTACTCATCTATCTAAAATTAGAAATACTTTCTAATTTCCCAATTCTTGTTACTTAGCATTCAGATGCCGTTTTAATACTGTTTCTTAACAATATTTAACACTTATTTAGAGATTTTTATCTCCAGAAAACTTCACAAACTTTAACTAGCCAAACCTCCTGTAGTCTGATTTTATAGATGGACAAACTGAGGCACAGAAGTGACTTGACCAAGGCTGCCATGTTAGAACTGGATTAGAATGAAGAAGTATCTGGTGTCGGGTCCTGTACTCAGACAACTAGATTATGAATGTCTCTTAATTCTGAACTCATGTACACAATGGCTTGTGCTTTTGATGCTGATGGTCCTGGTTCTGAGCCTGGTTCCAATGCTTTTGGAATCTGTAGATATTCATGGCACACACAGGGTGTGGAATCACCAATGTGGCCTTTTAGTGATCGGTCCTTCAATTCGTGCAGACGAACTGAGAAAGTTCCACTGGATTACAGCTTTCCATGACCTTGGAGGAAGTGAGGACAGCATTTATTTCTTCATTATTATAATTATTTTACTGTCATTAAAGTAGAATAAGCAATGGCACAGTTACATTATTAGCAATAGCAGGTACAACTCAGAATTTTAAAAAAGATAGGACAGATTCTTACCAGAATAATAACTAGTAATGGCAACAACTGGCTGTTTTTAGTGGCATTATGTATATTTTTTCTTTTAATTTAATTTAATTAAGTGTGTCGATGTCACGTGTAATGATGCAGACAGAAGGTTTTAAGAGCTCATCAGGCATGTAGTGTACGGGCAGTCATGTCACCTGGCTGTATCTCAGTTACCCCATCTGTAAAATGGGATACTGGTACTTGCCCACTTTTATAAAACATTTTGAGATCTGTGGCACTTAAATAAAAGCAGACTGGTTTTTCAACGGTTTAGAGTCCCAGCAGTTCCCATTGTCTTCATTAGGATTCATGGGTACTCAGGACTTTTGAAAATCAACTGACCCATCCAACCCACCCTGCTCCTTGTCCCCTGACCACCCCCTCCTGGGACCCCCCGCCTCTAACCACCTCCCTGCGACCCCACCCCCTATCCAACCCCCCCCCGCTCCCTGTCCCCTGACTGCCCTGACCCCTATCCACACCCCTGCCCCCTGACAGGCCCTCCAGGACCCCCGACCTACTTCTTGCCCCTGACACCCTCTCCCGGGATCCCCGTCCCTAAGTGCCCCCCCAGGACCCCACCCCCTATCCAACCCCCTCTGCTCCCTGTCCCCCCCCCACGGGACCCCCCAACCCCTATCAAACCCCCCCGCTCCCTGTCTCCTGACTGCCCCCCTCCCTGAACCTCCGCCCCATCCGACTGCCCCCTGTCTGCCCCTGGGGACCTCCTGCCCCCTTGCCATGCTGCTCAGAGCGGCAGGACAGGCTTATTGGAAAGCCTGGGAGGTGGGCGGGTGCAAGCCATGCTGCCCATGTGGCAGCGTAGCTGCAGGGACTGGGGGACAGCACGGGAGGGGCTGGGGGCTAGCCTCCCCAGCCAAGAGCTCAGGGGCAGGGCAGGACAGTCCCGCGGGCTGTAGTTTGTCCACCTCCGGTCTAGAACCTTTGAAGTTCATCTCTAAGAACACAGGCTTTTCCCACTCCTTTAGTAGTAGTAGAGAGCTCCTTTAGTAACAGGTTCTATTTTCTATCTGTAGGACAGCCACATCACTCTCATTGACACACACAAAGTTGCCTAGCTACTCCTGGGAGCAGGAATCTGAGGCAATGTCAGGAATGGCAGACTTAACTGAATGTCTTCCCAGCAGCCAGCTCACTGTTCACGTGCTTGTGCTTGTGGAAGAAAAGAATTCGAGGCTTCCAGCTGATATACTAGAGTAGAATCTTATCTCCCATTCAGTATCAGTGAGCTTTCATAGTGAAGGGGCCAGCTATAGTAGTGGCCAAACTGTCCTCTTTTTGCTTAAGACAAACTCTGGTTTATCATGTTGATGCTTCTGCAACTCAGGGATGGTTGCAGGTGCCTTGAGTCCCTAGGCAAAGATGGAATTTGAACCTCCTCATAATCCCAGTCATTCCCTGTTCTACCCACCCAGTCACCTGTGACATTTTTTCACCAAGTCATTTGTCTCTGTTTCCTGCCCAGTTATCTGCGACAGGAACCTTTCGTTCCCAACTGCATCCCAGAATCTTTCCATTGACTGCCGTGGTACCACTGCAACCAGTGCAGCCGGATTCTGGGGCTCACCTGAGACCCAGAGGAGCCTGCTGCTCATGAGTAAACAGGATGCAAGGATCATAGGCGGCGACGTCTATGGGCCCATGGTGCCTGGGCACCAGGAATATTCCTGGCCCGGGGCCCAGCTCCAGCACTGTTTGAGGTCAGGTCTCTCCCTCGGCCCTGCTTTCCACCCCCGGGCGCTCCCCCCCGGCCCCGCGTGTCCCCCAGATGATTTAAAATGGCCCCAGTCCCCCACCCACCATGGGTAGTGCAGTGGAGCTGAGTGGCTTCCTGCCTGCTTACTCCATGTGGCTGCTGGCCCCTCCTTGTGGCCCCTGGGCGGGGTGGGTTGGGTCTGTGTCCACGTGCGCTGCTCCCACCCCGAGTGCCCCTGCGGCCAATAGGAAGCTGCGGGGGCAGTGCCTGGGGGTAGCAATGCGCGGAGGCCCCCTGGCCAGCCCTGCCGAGGAGCCCCAGGTAAGCACTGCACCTCCCCCATCTCCTCCCAGAGCCTGCATCCCTACCCCTTTCCCACACACCCCCTCCTGCCCCCAAACTCCCTCCTAGAGCCTGCACCCTGACCCTTCGCACTCCCTCCTGTCCCCAAACTCCCTCCCAGAACCTGCACCCCCAGCCCAGCCCAGAGCCTGCACCCAAACTCCATCCCAGAGCCTGCACCTCTCAACCCCTCCTCCTGCACCCCCACCCCTTGCCCCAGCCTGGAGCCTGCAGCCCTCACCCTCTCCTGCACCCCCACTCCCTGTCCCAGCCCGGAGCCTGCACCCAGCACCCAAACTCCATCCCAGAGCCTGCACCCCTCCTGCACCTCAATCCCCTGCCCCAGCTCTGGGCCTGCACCCTAGACCTCCTTCCCCCACCCAAACTCTGTCCCAGAGCCTTAGGCAGGTGGGAGACAGAGTTGGGGGGGGTGGAATTTAGGGGGGGGCCTCTGGGTGTTCTGGGCACCACCAAAATTTCTACAAACCTGCCACCCCTGGCAAGGATAACACATTTCTGGGAACAGGGAGGATACTGGGTACACAGAAGCTCCACAGACAGATATGTTCAGAACTGTCCTGATGGTCTGGCTGTGGCTATTCCAGTGGTGATCCAGTGCCCCTTTAGACCTGGTGCTATAGACATCCATTTACGTAGCCTATGCTTAAAGCTGCTCCTTCTGATACTGTGGAAGTGGTAGGGAGAACTTGAGGGTTTGGCTGCAGTGCGGAGAGGGGAGAAGAGGAAGAGTGAAGGAGGAACTGAAGAGAAGGAACTGCTTTTTTTGCAAGGGAATTGAACGTTCATTTGCTGGAGAGATGTATGTTTAGTTTAGTTCATTGTTAGGAAGGACTTTTTTCACATCCTCATCTTCTATCTCCAATCCCCATTCAACAACCTCTATCACAGCGAGGTATCCTGGCCAAGGAGGGCTGGATATGTCTCCTCTGGAGTACATCGATATAGCTTTTGGCTCAGCTGGAGGGGAATCAGTTAAGAGCCACACAAGGAGCTTGCAGGAACTGAATGCACTAACCTCTGCAGTCCTTCCTTTCCTCCATCGCCCTGGGGTTGTATGCATGACCTCCACAGTACGTACAATGATATGTTAACTTGCAGTATATTATTCAACCATGAGATGTCTCTATGCTATACAGTTTCCAACGAGGTGTGGTCATAGAATCATAGAATCATAGAATATCAGGGTTGGAAGGGACCCCAGAAGGTCATCTAGTCCAACCCCCTGCTCGAAGCAGGACCAATTCCGAGTTAAATCATCCCAGCCAGGGCTTTGTCAAGCCTGACTTTAAAAACCTCTAAGGAAGGAGATTCTACCACCTCCCTAGGTAACGCATTCCAGTGTTTCACCACCCTCTTAGTGAAAAAGTTTTTCCTAATATCCAATCTAAACCTCCCCCACTGCAACTTGAGACCATTACTCCTCGTTCTGTCATCTGCTACCATTGAGAACAGTCTCGAGCCATCCTCTTTGGAACCCCCTTTCAGGTAGTTGAAAGCAGCTATCAAATCCCCCCTCATTCTTCTCTTCTGCAGGCTAAACAATCCCAGCTCCCTCAGCCTCTCCTCATAAGTCATGTGTTCCAGACCCCTAATCATTTTTGTTGCCCTTCGCTGGACTCTCTCCAATTTATCCACATCCTTCTTGTAGTGTGGGGCCCAAAACTGGACACAGTACTCCAGATGAGGCCTCACCAATGTCGAATAGAGGGGAACGATCACGTCCCTCGATCTGCTCGCTATGCCCCTACTTATACATCCCAAAATGCCATTGGCCTTTTTGGCAACAAGGGCACACTGCTGACTCATCCAGCTTCTCGTCCACTGTCACCCCTAGGTCCTTTTCCGCAGAACTGCTGCCTAGCCATTCAATCCCTAGTCTGTAGCGGTGCATGGGGTTCTTCCGTCCTAAGTGCAGGACCCTGCACTTATCCTTATTGAACCTCATCAGATTTCTTTAGGCCCAATCCTCCAATTTGTCTAGGTCCTTCTGTATCCTATCCCTCCCCTCCAGCGTATCTACCACTCCTCCCAGTTTAGTATCATCCGCAAATTTGCTGAGAGTGCAATCCACACCATCCTCCAGATCATTTATGCAGATATTGAACAAAACCGGCCCCAGGACCGACCCCTGGGGCACTCCACTTGATACCGGCTGCCAACCAGACATGGAGCCATTGATCACTACCCGTTGAGCCCGACAATCTAGCCAGCTTTCTACCCACCTTATAGTGCATTCATCCAGCCCATACTTCCTTAACTTGCTGACAAGAATACTGTGGGAGACCGTGTCAAAAGCTTTGCTAAAGTCAAGAAACAATACATCCACTGCTTTCCCTTCATCCACAGAACCAGTAATCTCATCATAAAAGGCGATTAGATTAGTCAGGCATGACCTTCCCTTGGTGAATCCATGCTGGCTGTTCCTGATCACTTTCCTCTCATGCAAGTGCTTCAGGATTGAGTCTTTGAGGACCTGCTCCATGATTTTTCCAGGGACAAGGTCCCTGGTAAACAAGGGAGACAAAGCTGGAACACAGGTTATGTGGAAGCCTGTTTGTGTCTGTAGTTGTAGTTTTCTTTTCGAAATGTCTCCCGTGTAAGAATGTCTTTGATTCCTTATATCATGACAATGAGTTGCTTCTTGTAAGAAGCCCTTGCCTTATTTGCTTCACATCTTGTGTGAATATATATATGTTCATGGGCTTCGTTAGTGTGGCATATAGAGAAGTACAAAAGTCTACAAGACACTGCATATGTGTATAGGTGGTGTAATTATTGTATTATTTGAGAAATAATAAGTGATCATGTAACTAAAAACTATTGTTTGGGATATACAGAGGGGGGCAAGGTTAAGCTTCTGCTTGCAACTTAATCATTGACATTTCCTGACTTTTGAATGCTTGATTATGCAACCTTAATGTTGTTTAAACTTCCTGTGGAATGGCTTCTAAACATGATGGGATGGGATGGGATGGTCATAAGCAAACACTGAAACATTCTGTTCATTCAAGTAACAATCTCTAAAGTGAAGTGAAGCGGAGGGTCAGTGCACAAAGAGACAGGAGGCTCAAGAATGCAACTGAATGCTGCTATGGGAAATAAGATAAAAATAACTACTAAGATAAATGTACAATGAAATAACTTTTCTCACTGCTGTTGGTGCAGAGAGCAGCATGATGTTTGCATGTTACTTTAAAAACAAGTATAAATCTTTGACAACACCCAACTTTCCCCCCCTCACTTTTAGCTGTGAAGTCTAGTCTTTAGACACTTTCAGAATCTCCACTGATAACTGATTTTTCTAACAGCAGCATCCTTAGGATGTGTCATGCAAGAAAGAGCATAGAGTGCCTGCTTGTTAGAGCAGGAAATGTAGCATGGACAGCCCCAAGCACTCTAAAATCATGAGTAAGGCCCAAAAAATCGTGAGATTTACTTACAAATAATGAAATTTTAAAAATATATATATATTGGGTTCATTTTATTTGTCTTGTCATTTCTAAGCCTTTATGATAACTCTGGTCACATTGTCAAGCTTTTCTCTGCAACCATGAGCACTGAGATGCTCACCTAATTGCATGCTTGTAGGATCTGGAGCTTTAAGAAGAACACTCGTGATAAAATCACAAGAGTTGGCAATACTGGGACTGGGAGTTAAGACTTCAGGGTTCTGCTATTAAATCCACCACTGGCTTTCTGGATTTCTTTGTGACATGGAGCAAGTCACTTACTCTCTCTGTGCCTCAGTTCTGATTAGGTTAAAGTAGATTTAAATAGGATAAAGATCTCTCACTACACCAGCCAAGGAGGAGTGGGTGCAATGGGAGAGCACTGTTTACACAA
Organism: Lepidochelys kempii; assembly: GCF_965140285.1. Classification (NCBI taxonomy): domain Eukaryota; kingdom Metazoa; phylum Chordata; order Testudines; family Cheloniidae; genus Lepidochelys; species Lepidochelys kempii. The sequence goes on from NC_136382.1 coordinate 167,595,334, forward strand.
GCCAGGGAGAGCACGGTCCCAGTGGATTGCACTCCAATCCACATGTGAGTTCCATTGAAGTCAGGCATTTGCAGAATTTAGGCCAATGCTAGTAATATGGTCCTTTCTACTGAACTGTGTTTGACAGTATTAGTGAATGTCAGTTGCAAGCTCTTGCCACCTGCTGCGTAAAATAAGAGAAATGTAGCAGCAAGTCCACAGTCCACATTGTCAACTGCAATCTCAGGGCCCAGTCCTGCAAACACTTGTACGTTAGCTTAACTTTACTTTCACAAGTAATTCCTTTGATTTGGGGATTACTCCCAGTAATAAAGTTAAACACATACATAAATATTCACAGGATTCAGGGAGGGGAGGAGGAGAGAAAAGGACAGAGAGGTGCCTAATTGTGCGCCTTTTAACAATTTCACAAGATTTGAAGATGGCATGTGAAGTTACTGCTAACCACCACTAGGTGATCTCCATCAGTAACATTTAAAAAGCATAGTATAACCATAACTAGTTATTCTGTTTTTTGCTTTTGTTCATTTTAACATAATTTAGATTGTGTTTCCCTCCTCTAATTACATTTGTGCGTGATTTCTTTCTATGAGTTTTGTAACCATCTATAAGATCTTTCTTCTACAAAAACATCAAGACCAGAACATCTGCTATCTGTGATCTTTTAAGATTTTAATTGGTAAAGCTACAAACTTATAAAATGCCAACCTATACTCTTAAAGTCTAAAATAGCCCCTTAATTTGTTCTAAAACATGGAATTAATGGTTATTTTTATTCAGTTTATGGGAGCTTCTCCCCTTTAATTAATTTAATTGACGTTCTGATTATTTATCCCAGTGTTGTTGAACTTGCTTTCTTGGGCAAAGTGTGTAAAAATAGGTTATGAGGATAGAAAAGACACAGAACAAAATACACTCATTAGTGGGTCTTAGTCATAGTGAGCCCCATCAAACTTTTGGAAAGCCCCCATTCTGCAATGCACAATTAGATTTTTTCAGATCATATGTTTGAAAATAAATATATAATATAAATACAATTAACATCAGCAATGTCTAGTCTGTTGATGAGTCTTTTTAAAACAAACCTGTGATTAATAGTTTGTGTTGAAGGTAAGTCAGAAGACAAGAAGGTGGCTTACAAATTTACCAAAGATAAAATGAGACAGGAAGTCAAAACCATACTAGCTAAAGCATGATTGCAATCCAAATAACAGCAGATAGAAGAAAATGGGTGAGACTGAATATATACATGTTGGCTGGTGCAAGTCTTTTAAAGGGATATATTGATAAGGAAGTTCCATTTATAAAGAAAAGAGATGCTGTTGAAATTGGTAGCCACAAATTCCACCTATCTATCCAATGTCTTTCCTAGTAGAAAGTCCAGTTGAAATTTTAAGCTGGTTTCAGTTGGCCAACTAGGTTTTGGAATGTTGCAATGGATCTCTTAGTCTACTGGATTCTGGGGCTACTGATATTTAAATAACTCCAATCTACTGGAATTTCCACTGTGTTGAGGGTTTTGCTTATTTGCAAAGTAATCAAGCTAAAATTTTTGGTCAGCACGAGTAAGTGCCAGTACACTTTCATTTAGAAACTGTAGTATGGATGTAGGTGCTCAGTTCTGAATATACAAGCTTGCATATTTTAGCCATGATTCTTAATGTTTTCCCAAATAAACAACCAACAACAAAATCCCCAAATCCTCAACCTGCAGTTTAACAGTTTGCACTTATATAACACATTCCATTTTATCATCCTAAAGCAATCTATAAATATGAAGATCTATAGCAGCCCTCTAACATATGTATGATCCCAATTTGGCAGATGAGTAAACTGAGCCATGGAGAGCTAAAGTGACTTGCCCAACACCTCACAGCATATAAGTTCTGGCTACGAATCCCATGATGCAACTACTATGCTATGTATAAAACCAGCAGCCTAGCATTCCTGGGTAATCCTACAATAACAAAACAGTGTGTATACCTGGAGGAATACAGAGTTCAGTAAACCATGCCAGTTTCAACTTCCAAAAACTTGTTGTAAACCTAGAAAACATTTTTTAAAATAGCTTATTGTTCTTCTAAGAAAAGAAATTGTTTCCAGACTTTGAATGAATCTTAGAATGAAGTCACACATGAGCAAATGTATATTAATTATTTTTTATTAAAGTATCAAAACATAACCTTGAGAATAGAAAACAAATTGCTTTTAATGCTGTTTTAAAGATTCTCCTGAATAAAGTAGACATTTACTAAACCCATGCAATGCATTCCTCATGTCTAGACATTTTTGTAGACATTGCTTTCTTGGGTATATTCAAATTAACTTCAGTACCATAACTTATGAATTATACTTGCACATACACACGGGTGCACGCACGCACACACACACACACACACACACACAGTGCAAAGCAGCTATGACCAAAGAGTTAGACATAAAAGCAGAATATCTTCTGACAAAAGTAGTGATACCACATTAACATTTGGCATGCTAGTAAATAACATTTATGTTTAACTCAAGCAGCAAATGCAGGACGCCTGCGTCACCATAATACAGTTAAGAGCAACTGTACAAAATTCCTAAAGAAGAGACAAATTTTGTGATTATATTGAACAGTAAATGAAGCCAGTCCCTATACTAATACCTCATAACAGCATAAGTGACAAACTTTTTTTTATTTAGCCTTTGCTGATATTTGATGCACAAAGGACAAAGCCAAGGAGTTTGTATCTGGATTATGCCTAGATCTACTGCTTCTATATTACAGAAGTCAAATGCTAACGAAAATTCATTTGACAAGGTTATTGAAATACATTCTATGTATTTCCTGTGTCAGACAAACAATGGGCCAAATTTATCCATTGTGTAACTCCAGTTAAGCCAGTGGAGTTGCATGAGGGGGCTCTGTTCTCCAGCCACAGGATCTGAGAAACTCTCATTGAAGTCATTGGAAGTTCCAAATAATATGCAATGAGAGACTTGGTCCCCAGGACTGAACGTGGCCAAATATGTTGTATTTTATACATTCACCTTTCAGGTACTTGAAGTACATATTTGAAACATAATATAGGACATTACAATATAGGACATTACAATATCCAGATCTTAGGAAAGTGTATTAAGAAGTTCTGTTGCAGAATATAAAAATAAAAAAAGGATCTGGTATGATATCTGTTTTACCCATCTGGGGCTTGCAAAGTAAGAAGCTGATGGTTGAGGTATCTATTGGTTTAGCCTTTAATTTGAAATTGTATTTAACACTGCAGAACTGGTGTAAAATATTATGTACTGTAAGCTCCATTCTTATGGTTTACTTCATTTAAAATGCATTATTAAGCAATTAGACACCACTGATTGAGATATGAACTCTCTGAACCCAATCCTGCAAGATGATCAACACCTCATGAGAGGCAAGGATCAGGCACTTATACTTTTTAAAAGTGGTGTCCCAAATAGAAGCGTTGAAGTTTAGAAATATATAATATTAGACACCAAAAAGTAAAAATAAAAAAACAGTACAACACTTGTGTTTTCAGTTTTGTCTTGTTTGCAATATTTATTATTTCAACTTCTTAGGAATATTAGTGATAAATAAGGATAATATTTTCTTTTACAGAAAACTGTAATGATAATATTGAATAGGATTAAACAATCTGAGGATTTCACAGAAACATCAGAATTTAAACAAACACTCATAACTCTAGCTCTTTAGTCCAGCAGCTCAACTAATAGTTCAAAACATCTCAGGTTAGATTTTTAAAAAAGTAAAAAATAGTTACTCACTACATCACCAAGTTCTAGGCTATTCTTGGATTCTAAATAGCATTTTGGTTGGCTACAGTTACCACTCAAATGTGAAAGAAAATTACTACAATCAGAATTCTTTCCCCTGTATAAATCTGGCAATAAGAAATAATCCTGACAGGGTGAGAGACTTCAAACTGTTGCTCACATGAGTAAGAGCTACCTGTGGGACTACTTGTGTGAACAGGATTGCTAATTTGAGTAAAGGTGTGCATAATCAGCCCCTATGTGATCTAATGCAGTAAGTCTTTTCCATTTCTATTTTCTGAGATTCACAAACTTGGGGTTCAATCCTGCAGTCCTTATTCAAGCAAAAGTCTTATTGAAGTCCCTTCCTGGTTAGTTCCCTCTTCCCAAAAAGTGCAATTCACCCATGTGCAGAGGGCCAGCACAAGGTGGATGCATTATTTAAATTACAGTTATAGCGTCAAAATAGGGCTTACATGATGTATAGCCCTTGCACCTGCCCTCTGCACAGGGGTGAATTTCACCCAGAATGAATGATAAATGGGAGTTTTGCCTGAATAAAGATTGCATGCTCAGAACCTAAGACATCAGGGAATCATTATATTTTTCAAGTCTATTTTTACTGTAATTTTGTTTCCATAAAGTTCTTTGAAATACCACACATATGAGATATTATACTTTGGGTGCGCAAAGGCCAAGGTGCTTTCCTATTTTTCATGGCAAAATTGCAATTCCTGAAGAACAGTGAGGGACGTTCCAGTTCAGTAATTGCAAACTTAGTTACATGGACATCTGGCAAGAAACTGACACTTGTCACAACTATCAGATTTCTCAGAATCTGCTGCTGAGTCATAAAAAAATCCACACAAGTGTTGTGAAGAAAAAAAAAAAAGTACAATGTTTAGTTTGAAACTAAAGTCTTTGCAGCATTACGTTAGACTACAGTCCCATCACATAGCAACACATTCTGCCAGAAAGCATCATTCTGGAAACTGCAACACTTTAAAAACAGTCTGAGTGTGCTTTCCCTACCAGCAACAAGGAAAGATAGTGTCCATCCAGCACAGCTGTCGGTACAATGTGCATCACTGGAAGTCATAGTGTTCTAACACAAACATCATGAGTGCAGGCACTGTACACTAGCAGAGACCTAAAACTTCCGGAGCTGTTGTCTGTAGCTTCTAGGAACACCAAGTATGACAAGTACTAAAACCTAGAGTTGAGGCAGAGGACTCTGACTTGATGGAGACCAAATCTTTGGAGAGGAAGAATCACAGCTAAGCCAACATGATCCTTCCTGCTTAACAAAGCAATCTCCCCTGCCTAATGGTTCTAGGCTAAAAGGATCCTACAGATACACAGAGTCAAATCCTCCATGGTTTCTGTTTTTTTGGTGTAAAGATGCACTATGAGAACTCTTGGTTTGCCTTAACCCTGCAATGTTCCTTCTTTGATCTGTTGAATAAAGAGGTTTCTTTCATCCTCAGGTGTCCTCCCGTTCTGTGCTCGAACTATGCAAGTGGGCCTGTGGAGATTGAGCATGTATATCAAATGTTGCTTCTCGTTCTTTAGCTCTTCAATCTGGGCCTTTAGTTCTGCGTTGATAGTTTCCAACTTTTCTGATTCCTAGCCACAGAGCACAGACATAAGTATTGCAGTGAGTATTTTACATAGTTAACCATAATGTTATTGTGATGGTTGCCACCCTTTATTGGCAGCAAAGCATGATGGCTGGGTTGGAAAGAAACTACCTGCTTCTCAATTAGTCATAATTATGCAGCTGTACCTCACCAGTATATAATGGTCTAGAGAACAGATTCAGACAATGGCCCTCTTTGCCCTTTAAAGAAATATGACAGTGGTCACAAAGCCAAATTCAATAGAGCTACCTGCCAAACATTGCTTTGGCCAAAAGGAAGCTTACTTGCCACCACACACACACAGACACAGAGCCATTATGAACTCACTCGGCCAGTCCAACGGCCAAGTGGAAGTTCCAGTGAGCTGCACCCCAGGATCTGAATCCTTGCTTCTAGCCTGGTTCCTTGTTCCCAGGCCAGGAGGGACTTAGAGCATGGGGAGGCAGAGCGTTCATTTTGGGGTAGGATGATAAGAAGCGGCACCCTGCTTTTCTCTGATAAGCCGCTCTGACCAACACAAGGAGTGATGTTAATGGGCTCCCCACGCTTTTCTGAAGAGACAGTCACAGATATGGGGCCTTTGAGAGACTGTTTAGTACTCTTAATGCACTAAATACTAAACGCTTCTAATCACAAACTTGCTAATGGAGACAGACATTAGAACCGTAAGGGATACTTTGTGCCTATTCTTGTGTCCTCTGTGCTACCATGTGTAAATGCTCTTGTCTATAGGACTTTTATGACATCATTACTGTTTTGCAGTGGCATAAGCTTATGGTATCAATAAGTAATAGTAATAGTACATAAGCTTGTGATTTGTAAAAGTTACTTCTCTGAAAAGTTCAATCAGAAGTGTTAATTATAAACCAAATGAGATGCAGCTTTAATTTGTTAAGCTGCTACATCAGTGATCATTTCTAACTGGAGAGCCATTTCATAGAGAAATCAAGTTTTGGTGCATGGAGTAAGCATAACTTATTAGAATCTATAATGTACATTATGTGAAATGTAATTTTAATTCCTCATGTGTTCCATTTACATTTTCAGATTAGTATTATCCACATATATAACATTATCACTCACTAAAATTGCAACAATTTTTTCTTCTCCTTCCACAGTTATTTTTCATCTATCTTTCATTGTTAATAAAATGTGATCTAAAGGCATTTGGGTGAAATTTACCCCAGTGCCCTAAGATTTTGCACAGGCCTTGTGCCAGTCTGCTTCACAAAGATGAATTTAACCCATTGGTGAATTCAGCTTTCCAACACTCAAGTGAGGTGGCTAAATATCTCCACTTTACAGTTGGGGAAAAGAGGGCAAATGACTTGTCCAAGATCACACAGGAAGCCTGTAGCAGAGACAGGAACAGAGTCCACATCTCCTGAGTCCCAGTCCTGACCTTTAGCCCGAAGACATTGTCCAAATAATGGAACATTATTGTTCCAAATAATGGAAAGAGGAAATAGGGTGAGAACAGTCAAAGTCAGTAACTTACTTTCTGCAAACATTCTGTTTTCTCCTTCTTTTTGTTGCGGCATTTTGCAGCTGCAATTTTGTTCCTTTCCCTTCTTCTCTTTTTCCTTTCATCTTCTTGGGGTGAAAACTAGCAAGATTCAAGATGCACATACTCAGCATGATGCAGTAAATGCAGAATAATCATGTTGATAATTGCCGACTTTTAAAATAATGGTAGCACTAATATGTTTGTGACCAAGACAGAGCATCAGACACCCTAGAGGTATGCTTCTGATCTCACAACAGTGTAAATCAGGAGTAACTCCTCTGAGGTCATCATTGTAAACCTGGTGTAACAGATCAGAATGAGGTCCTCTATGTGTCACATTCTGAAGATATATTTAAGCCAACATTTTTAAATTAAAAATATATTCAGATTTTATTCTACTGACTAATGTTTAATTCCCTGAAGTCAGGAGGAGTTTTGTCTGAGTAATAATGATGTGTAGAATCAGGCCCCTAGTCTGGTGGTTGGATAGCAGAGTACTATGCCAGTGTCTAAGATCTACTAGCTGTACTCAACCCAGCCATCTTTACACATTGAACGCCCTCTGACGCCAACAGGAGTGTGGAGTGGGGATCAATGGTTGTGTATGGAATTCACAAAAAGTTCCACTCTTTGCACTCAATTCTGCTCTCAGTTACTCCAGTGTAAACCCAAAGTAACTTTGGCCCTACGGACCAGAGTCTCATCTCACTTGGATTTTACACTGGTATAACTCCATAGATTTCAGTGGAGTTACTCAAACTTATACCAATGTGCATGAGTTCACAATCTGGCCCCCCACGAGGCTAGGAATGGCACAACTAGTTTCTTCAGAAGAGGAAGAATTATACAGCTTATTATACAGCTTAGTGCTTTCCTTTTGGCCACCTGGTACGTTCACAACCAGAAAACTGGTTTACAACCAATTCACGGCTACTGACCAAACTTAAGCTATGTCTTCACCACAATAAAAGGTGTCTTTTTATATTGAGATAGTGACCTTGATATAAAATCCTAGTGGTTGATTTTACTTCGCTGTAGCGAGCTGAGGAAAGTCAACCCTTTACCTCCCACCTGCAGATGACCTCAACTAACTAAATCAAGGTTAAATTGCAGTGACTTGCTCCAGGCCCTACAGCAAGTCAGTAGTGAAGCCAGATCCAGAGTAGCCTCTAGAGATACTCCCTTCCATTAATAAGGGAAGTTATTACTTGTGTCAGGCTAAAAATAAACTGGCCCTAACTGAAATGAAAAGTGAAATTGTGTTTCACAGTAGCACGTAAAGAAAACAGAAATAAAGAAACACTAGAGCACTGAACACAGTGACAGATTTAGTCCCCTGAGGACTGCCTGTGTTTGAGTTTATATCATTCTTGGTCGTTGGTATATTTAGTGGTCCATTAAATCAGAACACTAATCAAACGGAATTATCATCGAAGGAAAAATACCTCTGCTTTCAGAACAGACATTTCAACAGGTCTTTCCAACACTGTCACTGTATCCAATGTGGAAGACATCCTGTGGGATAGGCACTTATTTTGGATGGCAAATCTCAATTCTTCCTTCACCAGTGGGGTTAGATTTGTGAAATCCTCAAACCCCAGTGATGCTGTAGGAGACAAACAGGGAACAATTGCGGAGGCGCTGACTTCTGATGCAGATACCTGGCTTGGGTTTTGGAGCATCATTTTGCTGAAAAGGAACAAAATAAAAACATTGAATAGTCTTTCAATAATCTTAAAAAGCCAAACAGATTTGACAGAAGAGAACTGCATTTTCCATAACTATGAACCAATCCCTGCATATTTTTTGCATAGGTTGAGGTGACATTCTTACACTATTTATACACATAAATAGTGTATATGTATACACACACATTTATAGATTTTAGAGTCTCATGGAAAGGTGTGTGAGTTGACACTGTAGTTCACGATGGTTGCAAGAGAACAGTTACTGTCTACTTTATAAGGAGTGATCATGCATTCCTTGAGCAATTCAAACTTCCATTGAAATCAAGCAGTGTAGGCTCAGGTCCTAAGTGAATGCATCTATATTTAATCAATTTTTAAATGGATGTATGTTTTTTAGATTCTATCTCATTATGCAAGTCCATTTTCAGGATCTTTCTGCAAAGTAAAATGGCATTGTGAATCCTTCAAGCATGGCAGGCTGTGTGACAATAATATTGGGGTGTGAGGGAGGAAAGGAGAAGGACCCGTAGAAGGAAAATGGCAATTGAAGAGGTTTTAAATTTTAAAACTGTAAAAAGACAAAATTAATGGTTCTCTCATACTAAGAGCTGTACCTCTATATTCGAGCTTGGAAGGAATGGGATAGATCCTGGCTTCAGTTACACCTGTGTAAATCCAAAGTAACTACACTGGATGCCTAGATTTACATGGATGTGACTGAGCGAGATTAGAACCTGGTCCACAGTTGTTCAGATCAAAAGATAAATTCCTGAAAAGCAGTTTGTAATAAAAGTTGGCACAAGCATAAAGAGCTATATATGCTCAGAGGTATCAAGCCAGAGGTAGAGTTGGAGGGAAGGAATAATGCAAAATGTGAAGTATATTTTATTCTTTTACTCTTGTGAAATCTGAAAGTACCCTTGCAGACCCTTAAAATTAAGGTATTTTAAATGATTAAACATTTATGGCCAGATCCTCCATCACTGTAAATTGATGTACAGTAGCTGTACTAAGTTCAATGGAACTATGCCAGTTGACACCAGTGGAGGATCTGACCCTTATTTTTTAAAAATTGGATAAAATTCAGATTATTTTACCATCTTGCTTTTTCTACTTCCTCACAGCATGCAGTCAACTGTATATCTTGTAGTCATGGGGTTACTATAGTATTACCTGTTCTTGATTCCTTTGGTAATTATAGTAAAATCAGTTGCAATTAACTCCCTAGCAAGTAAGTAGACAACTGCCTCAGGGCATCTCTGTACGTAAGTGAAGGCTCTATGTAGTCAGCCTAGATTTGTGCACTCACCTTTATGTCAGTGCTATAACTTTGCAGTTTTGGGTGTGGTTGAAGATTATGTACTCTAGCAAAAGGCCAGATTCCTCTCTCAGTTATCCAGAAATTTACTCTAGATTTACACTGGATAATTGAGAGCAGAATCTGGGCCAGAGCTAAATATTTGAAAAGGGTAAATACAAAATCCTAAGGTTAGTGAACTACCAATATGTAGAATTCCCTTGCCCTGGCCACCAAATCCCAGGTTTGGAGGCTTTCCAAAAATTTTCTCATTTTCAATAAAACTAGAAGAACTGAGGAGTTCCCAAATTCTCCACATGAAATCCTGGCCCTACTGAGGTCAATGGAAAATTCCCACTGATTTCAGCGAGTCCAGGATTTCACCGTCATTTATTAAAGAAGGGAAAATTCCCTGGAACTATTTGTTATTCCAACAGACCTTGGGAAATTTATGTAAATTTATTCACTTCAGGAAGCCCCTGCTCATGAGTCACATCTTAAGTATTGATACCCATTAATCCTATAATCTCAGAGAGCTAGAGGATACTCATCTCCAGCAAGTTGGAAACATCCCTCTGATTTCCAGCTGACAAACCAACAACAGCATTTACCATTTAGCATTTCACCAACACATTCAAATAGGTTCTATTTTCCAATGGGATTGAACCCATCATTGTCTGTGGATAGAGGAAGCCTTAGCCATGTGCATTAGCTGTCACTATTGTTTTTGCTCATGGTGATAGCTTAATTCTATATGGGTAATTCTGTTTAATTCACTCCAATCAGAGATCTAAACAAAGCCATTTCTCCAGCCCACCCCAAATAATTAATTGTGCTAATAAATTTTCAGTGCTGGTGGTAGGTCTGTTTTTCTTAAAAAATAAGTGGATAAACTTTTAATTAAAATCAGCATTACCACCAAAAGAAACCAAGAATATTCAGAGCTTTCACGGAAAATATCTTGAGAAATATTGTCCATGCTGGATTTCCATTAGTAATTTAAGGAGTTATTTTCAAATATCCACTAGCACTAATGAAATTCTGCTAAAATCCCTTTGATAACCCTATTTGCTTTTACTGGTGTCTCCTTGATTTAAGAGTGCTGGGGAAGTGTTCTCTATGGGCACCCTTGACTTTAGAACTTGCAGCTCCCCTTGGTCTGAAATAACCCAAGTCTGTTGACCTTCAAAACGGGCTGGAAAGCATCTCTACTTACTCAGGCTTTAGGAAAGAGAAGTGTTCGAAGGGGCTGAGGTCTGTGGGTGGGTAGGTTTGTGGGAGTACCGTTTTGGGTCAGTTTTGCTTTAGTGGGGTTTGCTGCTAGTTTCCGCTTGTTTTTTGTAACCAATTTTGTAAACTCTTTGGGTCAGGGACTGTCTTTTTGTTCTGGTTTGTACAGTGCCTAGCACAGTGGAGTCCTGCTCCATGCCTGGGGCTCCAGACGCTATGATAATACAAATAATTATAAATCAGAACTACAACAGAGGTACAGAGAGTGCTAGATAGATACCTTTTGTATACTTGATAAAGCAACATAAAATTGAAATGTTGCTATTTTCTTCTGTTCAAAAACATTTTTTCTTCAAGATGAAACATACAACTTCCTATATTACACTAGTGTAATAAGAGTTAAAAACTTGTTTTGCCTCCCTTTTTTCCAGTCATCTGTCTGTACATTATCTTAGGCTGTAAGTTATTTGGGGCAAGGGCCTGGTTTACTCTGTAAAGCAACTAACACACTTTGGCTTGTTCTATAATTAGCCCAAGAAAACAATCACATCTAGACCTTTTTGTTTAACTACAGTTCCATACAACTGCATGGATCCCAATCTGGTGAGGTGCTGAACACCTTCATCTCCCATTGAAGTCATTGGGAATTGGAGGTGCTGAACACCTCACAGAATAGCACCACAGAGGCTCAATTCATCTCTGACACAAGAGCAAGCTACTCCATCAGAAGCTTATGATCAAGAAAAAACAGTATGTTTCCTGATGAAGATCCCATTCCACAGTTTGTGTAATGGTATTTTTCTCACCACTTTTAGTTTTCACCTCTCACATTCTGACATTTTATGTGTCAGGGCACATTCTCCATTCCAAAGTCCAAACTCAGCCTTTATGTTATTTAAAGTGTCCTTCAGTTTAATGCGAATATTAAAAATGAACACTTCAGGTCACCCTCACTCCTAACTTTCCTTTAATTTAACTGCAGATGAATGATTTAATTGTATTTCCTTAGATGAATTCATTTCCCTCTGCTGCTGACGCAATAAACCCTGTGAGCCATACCGGTTAATCTGAAACGGCATTAAGAGCAATTATAGTTCACAACCTCTGCGCACTCAAATTGACCTTTAGGATTCTGATATCCCTTATCATTTCTGCCTCCGCATCTGCTGGCTTCGAACTTCTCTGCTGTTGTTGCTACCAAGTAAATCGATTTCACACAGGAAACTCGTTCTGTGTAACAGTTTTTCTGTTGCGTCGTCACTCAACCCTGCTCAGTTAGGCAACAGGTCAGCAACTGATCTTGTTCATGTCAGTCATCGGAGGGGGGGGGGAAGAGACTATTGTTATCTAATTATTCCCCACCTTGCAGGATGATATTACTTCTCGTCTGTGTGTCCCCTAATCAAATCATCCAAAGAGGTCAATATTTCCCCCAAAATAACATCAAGGAGAATAGCTCCACCTGGGACCTTACAACACTTCTGTGTAGCCCAGCCCAGGCTCAACAGACACAGCCATTGCTGGGTGACCCCCCTTAACAGAAGGTGCTTTGAGCTCTTGGTTCCTAACTTTTCTCTCTAGTCTGAACGACTGTATCGCAGCACAACCTGGGCCGTAGCTTGCGGGCGCCGGGCGCGCCGAGGCACGGGAGAGCCGCGCTCCCTGCTGCCGAGCAATGCGCCGCCCTGTGGGCTCGACCGCTACCCCCAGCCCCAGAGAAAGGAATGAATCGGGCACTAAAGCGACCCGGGCCGCCCAAAGGGGAGAAACCCGGTCTCGCGAGTGAAGGGGTGGGGGGCAGATGCGCAGCCCCCCCCCCAGCGAAGCGGCGCCCCTGGCCCCAGCGAGAAAGCGCCCGGCGGGTCAGACGCGCGGCTGAGCGCCCCGGGTGAAGCCGAAGCGGCGGCGGCTCGGGCGAGCCGCGATCGCCCCGTCCCAGCGGGCTGCGGAGCGTGTCAACCGGGGGCATGTCTCGGGCGCGTGTCAGAGACGCCGAAGCGGGAGAAATGGGGGTGGCGGGGCGTGGAGGGGGGCTTTTTTTCTTGCGCGGGGCCCCAGCCGGAGTCAAAAACTTCGCTCTCCCGAGCGCACTTTTGCTTTCAGTTGCGTGCTCCGCGAACTGCCCAGCCCAGCGAGCGAGGCGAAGAGGAGGGTGTCCCCCCTCCCCCCGCCCCGGCTTTCCTCGCCACTGTCAAGTTCCTTAGCAAAGTCCTGCCTCCCCCGCGGCGAGCCGAGTCCCCGGCTCCCCCCGCCGCTCCCCTTTCCAAACTCACTCACCTTTCCCCCGCCGCTTCTCACGCTGCCTGGCCGCGGCTGGGAGAGGCGGAGTGGGACCGAGCAGGAGCGAGGCAGCGCCGGGGAGCAGCGGGGCGGCTCGCTCGGTCTGCGCGGCTCCCTGCCGGGCGCTCTGGCTGGAGCGGCTCCCTGCCGGGCAGTTCCGAGTTTGCCGCTTGGAGAGCTGCGGCGGCTGCTTCCCGGTGTGTGTCTGAATCTCTGGCTCGGCGAGAGGTTGCATCACCCTCCTTATATAGGCGAGTGGGCAGCGCTGGTATTTACTCTGGCGGCGAGTCCTGGGCTGATGTCATGCTATTAATAGCTTCGCCGAGAGAGCGAAGGAAGGGGGGGCGCAGCGAGCAGGGGGCGGTGATGCAAGGCTCCCCCCCGTCCCCACCAGGAGGAGGAGCAAGGGAGCTGGCTCGCCTGCACACACGCTCCATAACAGGACTGCAGCCGCCTGGGCTAGCCGCCAGATGTGAACTCCTGCAGCTGCGTGTCAGCCTCATGAGCCAATGGTGCCCAAGCCAGCTGCATGACTCCAGATCGCTGGCATCCTGCTGCAACGGGGATGGGCAGTAACGGATCGGGGGGGGCGGCGGTGGACTGAGGGGGCAGAACTGGTTCGCTGAAGGGACCTTTTAGGAAAGGCTTTGTCGTTTTTCTGTAGCTATTTAAACGGCTTGAAAATCATCCCCCCTCCCCCGCTTAGATCAGCCTGTGTGTGTTTGTGTAGGGGGGAGAATGTGTAACTGTGCATCAGGCATCTGTGCCGGCCCTTTTGGGAGGCAACAGTGTGAGACTCCCTAGCCCCGTGTGTGTGGTATTGTGTGTGTGTGTGTGTGTGTGTGTACGCGCGTCAGCCTTACCGGGCTGCCCCTGTGCAAGGGGAACAGCGTGAGCCTCGCGCGTTGCCACAAAACTACTACAGCCCGCCCCGGTGTGGCTCTCCGAAGAGTTCGTCTCCGCTGGAGATCCAGCGGACGGGATGAGAGGCGGGGACGGGTCTGTCCGTAGCATGTGGGGATGGGGAAGGGGCATTTCTAACAGAGAACCGAATTCACTTTGGAACGTAAGCCTCCCCTCAGAAAACTGTCCGATCCGCGGGTGAAAATTGAGAAGATTTCTAGAGAAAAATCACTTCCCCATTCTCTTTCCCCCGTACGGCGCAGATGTGCTTCCTGAGATATTTTCGGCATGATCTGCTGTTTGGAATTCCGTACATTTACAGGCTTTTACTAGGAATCGGGTGCGTAGGTGAGTGGGGCTTTTTAGTAATAAAGGCAAAGCCCGTTTTACGGTAATGTTTGAAGGATTATGAAGTTTTCAAAAGAACTGAAAATGTGACCCCGTGTCACTGAGATGTAGTTCCCCCAATTTCAGGTGCCACCTAAACGTTCAGTGTACAAATTGCGTGGGCTGACTTTAATTTTTACCCATAAAGATTAAAGATCTCTTTGCTGACACATCAGGGAGCTTAAAAATACCTTTCCTTAAACAAAGCAACTAACAATATCAGACGAAGCCAGAGGAGGAGGACTTAAGGGGAGGAGAACGTTTTCCTTTTTTTCATTTCACATCATGCTAATTTCTTAAACAACAAGAATTAAATTCTAACAGCCACAACACAAAGCTGGGAGACAGAGTGTTTAATGTGCTTCAGTATTCACAAACACACACACACACACACATATACACAACATAATATAATACTTACATAATACATATAATAATAGCATGAACACAACTTTCACTTGCAAACTCAGGCACTCAAGCCATGTTGACTCAGCTACTTTGTGTACTGAGTGTGTACATGCATATCATGATATACATCAATAAATATATACAATGCATTAACAAGCAAGAGTACTACTTTAAGGTCTGAATTTAATAAGGGGCTATATATGTGCATTTGGGACAATCTAACCCTGATAATAGCCTTAAATCTTGAAATGTCATGACTTTTGCATGCTTGATCTCAGAAACTTAACACTTCATTAACAACGGCATTTTGTTAATTTCCTACTTTTTTTAAGGAGAAAGGGTTGGGAACAGAGAAAGAAAATCCGGCTTGCACAGTTTAGAAGATCATATTTGCGGTGTGTAGGGACAGTTTGTTCCTCGCTCAGCACTTATGTGGTGTGTTCAGTTTATAGATTCTAACGGCAAGTTCTTTATTCCACACCTGATCAGTCTTTAGACTCCTAGCAAGTTCTAAAACACTGATTGCTGCACACTACCTAACTATGCACTCACACAGTGGTCACCTCTCTTTAAGTGCACACCTACAGACACTGGGAAAAAAATCTCAGCCAGCTCACACCCTTCAAAGGATTTTATCTTTGTAAATCCAAAGCAATTATCCTGACACCAAGCAAAAAGACATTACTCTTTAATGGGGACTGTGGGGACTTGTCTATGACAAACTTCAGCTCCGTTTTCTGGGGTAGCCCTGTCGTTAAATTGTTTACACAGCAAAGGGGTATTTTCTTCACTCATGCCATATCCGAAAACAGCTGGAAGGACTTTGCTCAGACTTACAAAAAAAGGCAGAGGCAAACATGGAGAATTTCATCCCAAAATGTAAATGTTATGGAAAGTTTTGAGCAGGTGGAAACAGGGAGTTATTAATGGAAGCTGTTTTGCAACATTAACTTGAGTGGTCATGACCAGGTGCTTTCTGTAATACAGACAGAGAGTTTTAGCAACTATCCAGGGTTATTTAACTACTTGTATTATCCATGGAAATTTATTTGGAGCATTTTTAATTAAATAGAGCAAAGTCACACAAATAAATAGGGGCAATTAGAAAGATTAAATACATTACTTCATCTTTCAGATTGGTTAGAAACACCTCACAAAGATAAATATTGTTAATCTGTTTTAAGTGTCACTAAAAATTACTTCATGATCACAGTGTTTCACAGATATAATATAGTACTAATCAGACAGATGCTTATGCTTCATGTATCTTCATTACTTCTAGTATTATCATTGACAAGGAACTATGTTTAATATGAAAAATGCTGTTGACAGTAAAATAGGTGTGTTATTTACCAAATCCTTGATATGAGAGAGCTCCTCCCCTGAGAATAAACATAGAAATAGCAAACGTGCATGTTTTAAAATGAGCCCACTGTAAAATGTCATGACATGACATTCCTCAGTAAGAAAGAAAATGAAACTATAATAAAAATGAAACCAGAGTTTTACCTTTAGTTTTGTTAACATACAGGGCCCCATTCTGCTCCCATTTCAATCGATGTCAAACCCTCATTGACCTCAGCAAGGGACGTAGGATTGGGACCAGATTCAACTTAATACAAACGAATATAGCTATCAAGAATATCAGGAAGTAAAAGCAAACAATAGATACACAAGATGCTTAAAGGCTTTTGGTAGTTTTACTTTTCAACTTTTCAAAAAAAAAATTTCCACCTTCTCTATGTATCTCCACCTGATCCTTTTAGATTTCCTCTCTCTAGTGTTACCAGAAACTGCAGGAAGGAATCTGACTGAAACAGTAATAGTTTCAGTGAGATGAAGTCAATTTTAATTATTACGGCTGTGTCTTGATCTAGGTGCAATATATGATCACCAGAGCACCTACAGTATTACTCATTGGGTATTTCTACAAAGAACAATAACCTGCTGCTCTGTTATTGTGAACTCTCAGAAAATCTCTAACCTGAATTGGCACAGAGAAAAGGATTCTTTCATTCACCATCTTCTGGGCCAAACCCTGCCTCCTCCATCCCCACATCTCTTCATTTCCAGTGGGTATGTCCGTAAAGTAAAAATATGGCCTCCAGTAATATAACTAAGCAATAAGGCTTAAATTCCTGCAGCAAAAGCTTTCTGTATTCCCCCTTCTACTAAATTTATGGAGCTGTGGGATATCTGCCAGGGAAAAGCTATATAATCTAGGGGACCAATTCTCATCTCTCACTTGTTTTCTAGTGGTGTAACTCCATTATGCAGTGAGGTTACCTATGATTTCCTCTGGTAAATATCACAGGCCTCATGAAATATAAATATATAACATTTACTTTCCTAAGTATCTGTCCTGCTTAGTGACTTCTTAGGTGAAATTTGGTTTCCTGAGTCCTTTGTGGTTTTACTGCTGTTAATATTTGATATTACTATAAACATAACAGGCCTAAATTTCCTCTCAGTTGCACATGCAACTGAGGAATAACTTTGTTGAACTCAGCAGGGTTACTTACAGCAATGTAAAACCATTACAGAACTGGGCTCTTTGACTGTGCCAGCAGAGCTATTCTAGAGTTCCATGCCAAGCAATCACTTTGCTATGATTTTTCCTATACAATATATTTCTGTTCCAAAGCTGTATTATGAGATTCCTATATTTGCTCTTGCATTTGTATTGGCATAAAATTCCCACCTCAGATGCTTATGCATGTGTTGTCAGCAGCATAAACCTGGATCCATTTTTCTCTGTATCACAGATCTCTACTGCTTGGCCGAAAGTAGTAACTCCTAATAGTAGCAGTAACAACCATTAAGAAGGCTATGTCTACACTGCACATTAAGCCCTGGCTCTGATTCAGGTTTGAGCCTAAACCCCCCTTCCGTCCCTGCACATCAGTCTGACTTGGGTCAGCAAGCACTCAGGACCCAAGCACTAGGACCCCTGCTAAGGGGATGGGTTAAAGCCTGAGTCCTTTGATGCTGGTCCAAATCATTTCTCAAGCTGCAGACCTGAATCAGAAGATGTATTTGGTGCAGTATGAACATATTAGCATTGCTGTGAGACCCGGGTCCAGTAACTGTAAGCCCAGGTTTATATGCAGTGTGGATGCTCAATTGCAGTCTTGGAAAAACCAAGTCCATAAACCTGGGTCCCACAGACCTGGGTTTACAATGCAGGATAGACATCTCTTAAAGGATCATGCAACACAAACACTGCCAATGTGCTACATACAGTCCTACTGAAGTCAATGGGATTTGTGTATGTACACCTCAGGGGGAACGTTAGCATGTAATAAGTAAGGGATTATTGCCACTTGTATTATTAGCAGTAAAATATTTAAAAACAAGATTAGTTCACATCAGTTTTGTGGGCATCTTCTCTTGCTTTCCTCCTGCTCCCTCTGTTTATGTTTCTTTATTCACTGTCTCTACTTCCATCTCTATTTTTTATTCTCTCCAACTTCATTTTCCTCCGTCCTGTCTTATTTTATCTCCTTTTCATATATTCTCTCCTTTCCTGGTCTCTGTTTTGCCTTATGTTTGAGCAATAGCACTCCTCCCTATTTCCTGACTACAGAAACTTCTCCTTTTCTCTTCACCTCTTATCTCTTCTCTATTTTCCCTCCTTTCACTTCTCTCTTTTCTCCCACTTGTGCCCCAACCTCTCTGTCATTCCTCTTTCGTCTTCTTTCTGTTCCCTTTTTCCTGTTATTTTCTCCCTTGGTCCTTTTAGTCCTGCCTCTCGAGCTTCCGAGCTCCCTGAGTGTTGACAAATAATTTTACCCTGTGTTCCTCAGTTTGCCCATCTGTGAGATGGAGATAATAATACTGTACTTACCTACCTCACAGGGATGCAAGGAGACTTAATTACTAGTAGACCAAACGAAAATTGTGGCCCAAAATTCGTATTGACTTCAGTGGGAGTTTTACTCAATTTAAAGACACCAGATTTTGGCCCATTATTATTATATGAATGAGTGCTTTTGGGTATTTGGGAAAAAACAGTGCTGATGGTCATGCTCTTTGGCTGAATGAGCCAATTCACTGTTTCCTTCCTTTGAAACCTTCCTGAGGTTTTTATCACATGGACTTAGCATGCTTGCATAGCAGCTGGATTATCACAATGGACTATGAATACTCCTTTGGAGCTGATATGGTCTATCTAGTCAGTAATCAGCAAAGAAAATTTAATGTGATGGTCTCCTCAGGAGTTACTAGGGTCCAGCATAGAAAAGATCCACTTCTCATAAAGTGACCAAATAAACTATATTAGCTCCAAAAGAGCCATTGTGTCCACTGAATAGGCAAAATAGGAAGCCAGATGCACCAATGCTTATGCAGGCCAGTATAGATTACACCTCCTACATCTGCTGCCATTGGATCAAGTCCTCAGTTACAACCCTGCAGCATTGTTCCCCCCAAGGGAGAGAAAGCTATCCTCACTCGCTACGGTCACAACTCCTCATCCCCAGCAGATTTTACATTATGGGGTCCCACATTATAGTTTAAATTGGTGGAAGCAGTAATAAACCCAGATTGAGTTTGGCCCAGGGATTATATGTGTACAAAAGTATCAGTAGTGAAACCTGATTTAATCAACTACCTAAATGTCTGATTCAACTGTCATTGAAGTAAATGGAAAGATTCCCATTGACTTCAGTGGGAGCTGGATCCAGTAGAGATGGTTCTTAGCTACATACCAAAGTCTCCTAGGGCCTTTACTGTAAAGGAGTATTTTAAGATAGGAGTTGCTTGTTGGAGATCCAGGTTTCACTGTAGTGATCTGATATAATAAGGGATCCAACACATTTGTAATCTACCAGATAAAATACACCCACCACACATGCACTCTCTCCCACATACAAAGAATTTTTGTATTTTTACACAATGTAGATTACAAATGCTTTGGACTCATTATGGTATCAGTCACACCCATGATGAGGTATATTCCTACCTGTCTGTAAATGTATACTTTATAATCTTCTCTGGTCATTACAAATATATATTTTAAGCATTAAAACAAGTTCATTTCTCGACAGATACTCATCTTAAATAACAGTAATCTCCAACACAGATTTACAATCTCCAGCAATTTCAAAGTCAAGGCTGACATTTTATCTTTCAGTCAGATGATCATAGTGCCCCTTCCCCCACAGTAGGTGAGAGTTTCTGCAACAGGGACAAGTGGGTGAGTCTTAACTTTCAGTTTCTTGACAGTGCTGACTTGTTTTGTGGCTTTAATTGTACCGTAACGTGTCCAGACATGAAAGGACAAGGCATAGGAAAATGAAACAAAAATGACTGGATGAGTTTTTAAATTGGAAGACCTTAATTACAAATGCAAAAGCATTCTGCTATCATCTGCACAACATGGCTAACCCTGACCCCTCTCCATGGGCATGAGGAGCTCTGGACACAGTGGTAAAATGAGGGCAAGTCTACTGAATAGGCAGGAGGAAGCAGGGTTTATGGAGCCCACACTGGCAATGCAGATCCTCAACATGCCATGCTGTAGGGTCTCCCTGGGCGTCACAATAGACAGATTGGCAGGGATCAGGCAGGAGTTTACCAGGGACGGGAGGAGAAAAGAGTGCACATAAGTTGTGAGGGCTTCTGTGGGGACTTCTGAGGTTGCATTAGTGGTTATGGAATGACTCTGCAAATGCTCCTCAGTGTGGGAGGATGATTCCAACCACCCTGCACCCTAACTGCCCACTGCAGAGCCCCCATGTCATAGCCAGTTGCTTTGTCTATGCAATAGGTCAAGGAATGGGCCCTAAATATTTTAATGTTGACTAGTAGAAGCAGTCAGACAGCATTGAACACCGTATAGGGCACTGCAGTGAGAGTCAGAATTTCTGGGGTCTGTTCTTACCCCTGCCACTGATCTGCTGTGTGGCCTTGGGCAAGTCACTTCCCATCTCTGTGTCTCCATTTTGCTATGGTGAGACAGGGATAATGAGACTCAGGGTATGTCTACCCTACACAGCAAAGAAAAACCCATGGTTGGCCCATGGTAGCTGATGCTGGCTCGCAGGGCTCAGGTTGCGAGGCCGTTTCATTGCTGTGTAGACTTCTGGGCTGGGGCTGAGTCCTGAGCTCAGGGGCCCTGCCACCTGCAGGGTCCTACTGTCTGGGCTGCAGCCCAAGCCTGGAAATCTACACAGCAGTGAAACAGCCCCACAGCCTGAGCCTATGAGACTGAGTCAGCTGGCACAGGCCCGCTGTGGGTTTTCTTTGCTGCATAAACATACCCTTACTTTCCACTGTGAAACATCTGGAGTGCCACATATGAAAAGTTATGTAGTTAAATATTTTATTGTTAGATATCATTTTAATTATGTTAGTAACTTAGTACCCAGAGGCCCAATCAGATGGGGGCCTCTCATTGTGCTGGGTGCTGCACAAACATATTGTTATTCAATATTTGTATTGCCGTAATATCTAGAGCTCCCACGCAGGAATCAGGGTCCCATGGTGCTACACACCGTACTCATATCTAACAAAAAGACAATCCTTCCTCCAAAGAGTTTACCTGGAAGAGACAGTCCCTGAAGTTCTTATACTCTGTTTTAGATTTAGTTTTCTTATGTGTAAACATTTGATATGGAATTTGGAAAAGGATCGGTAACACCCCAAAACTTTAACTAACTAATATAGGACCAGATTCAGCAAAGCATTTAATTGCATGCTTGACTTTCAGCTCATGAGTTGTCCCAGTCCACTTAAATGCTTTGCTGAATTGGGGGTCTTACTGTTTAGTAAATAGCTCAAAAAGTCCTCTATAAATATTACTTCTTATCACTGTGATTTAGGTTATATATTTTTTTCTCAGGCATTTGGGAATGGGGTGGTTCATGGGGTGGGATATATTGATTTTGTGTCAGGATCATTATTTTTGGAGCGTCTATCTTTATTGTACATATGGGCTGATCAGTTAGTTACAGATGTTTGTAATATTGTAATAAATATTTTTTTAAATTGTGAAATGCCTGGAATTTGAGGCAGATGCTGATCAATTAAAATAAATAAATAAATAACAAGGCTAAAAGTTGTTTTCTTTGACATAAAGAAAAAAATCATGTTTCCATCTATATAAACACTGGAAACTTTTTGTAATAATAGTGGACACAAGAGATGTACCTAGTTATTCAAAAGTAAGTTAAATTGTATCCTATGTACATAAATATACATAAGTATATATTCTGTACCCGGAAGAATAATGGAGCAAATAATTAAGCAATCAATTTGCAAACATCTAGAAGATAATAAGGTGATAAGTAACAGTCAGCATGGATTTGTCAAGAACACATCTGTGTCAAACCAACCTGATAGCATTTGACAGTCTTTGACAGGGTAACAAGACTTGTGGATGGGGGGAAGCGGTATATCTTAACTTTAGTAAAGCTTTTGGTACTGTCTCGCATGACCTTCTCATAAACGAACTAGGGAAATGCAACATAGATGGAGCTATTATAAGGTGGGTGCAAAACTGGTTGGAAAACCATTCACAGAGAGTAGTTATCAGTGGTTCACAGTCATGTTGGAAGGGCATAACGAGTGGGGTCCCTCAGGGATGAGTTCTGGGTCTGGTTCTGTTCAATATCTTCATCAATGATTTAGATAATAGCATAGAGAGTACATTTTTAAAGTTTGCGGAGGATACCAAGCTGGGAGGGGTTGCAAGTGATTATAATTCAAAATGATCTGGACAAACTGGAGAAATGGTCTGAAGTAAATAGGATGAAATTCAATAAGGACAAATGCAAAGTATTCCATTTAGGAAGGAACAAGCAGTTGCACACATACAAAATGGGAAATGACTACCTAGGAAGGAGTACTGTGGAAAGGAATCTGGGGGTCACAGTGGACCACAAGCTAAATATGAGTCAACAGTGTTAACCCTGTTGTAAAAAAAAGCGAACATCATTCTGGGATGTATTAGCAGGAGTGTTGTAAGCAAGACACGAGAAGTCTTCTGCTCTACTCTGTGCTGATTAGGCCTCAGCTGGAGTATTGTGTCCAGTTCTGGGCGCTACATTTCTGGAAAGATGTGGAAAAATTGGAGAAGAGAAGAGCAACAAAAATGATTAAAGGTCTAGAAAACATGATCTGTGAGGGAAGATTGAAAAAATTGTGTTTGTTTCATCTGGAAAAGAGATGACCGAGAGGGGACATGATAACCATTTTTAAGTACATAAAAGGTTGTTACAAGGAGGAGGGAGAAGAATTGTTCTTAACTTCTGAGCATAGGACAAGAAGCAATGGGCTTAAATTGCAGCAAGGGCGGTTTAAATTGGACGTTAGGAAAAACTTCCTAACTGTCTGGGTGGTTAAGCACTGGAATAAATAGCCTAGGGAGGTTGTGGAATATCCATCATTGGAGATTTTTAAGAGCAGGTTAGACAAACACCTGGCAGGAATGGTCTAGATAATACTTAGTCCTGCCATGAGTGCAGGAGACTGGACTAGAAAACCCCTCGAGGTCCCTTACAGTCCTATGATTCTAAGATAAGTTGTCTGTAGGACCTGATCTTGCAGTTCTCATGCATCCAAAATTTCTAATGACTTGTTTAGAATTGTGTGTACATGCAATTAAATGTGTATACACAGGTCTAGTTAGACCTGTACCTGGCTATTTGCACACACAATCTCAGTAACTGCATGCACAAATGAATGCACATATTTCTGAAAATGGAGGGTTTGCTGATTGAAGTACTGTTGGAAGCTTTGCATTCTGTAGTGACTCCCACTCTAGCAGCAGGGATACCTAACATATATTATGTACAAGCAATAAAGACCGATGAGAAAAGCATTTCCTGGTGTAATCATCAGCTGACAAGAAATCCCCTCCCTCCCTGTCAGTCATTATAACTATGATAAATTATGGGACTATACAAATATATAAATATATAAAAATATAAAAAATAAATGGCCCAGTTCTGTGCTACTTATGTGGGTGGAACTCCCCTTGCAGCAAACAAGGATTGCCCCCATGTAAGTAGAAATAGACCTAAGCCAAAAGTAATGACAGAGGAACTTCTTTAATTTCCTCTGTTGACTGGGAGAGCTACTGCTTATGACTGGATTTTGCACATTAATAAGTAAATGAAGAAAACGAAGAAATTAATTAATGCAATTGCCACACAAGATAGGCTTTGCTTGTTTTGTCAAGCTTAGTTTTAATTATATTATTAATTATTTTTAATTCCACTGTCTTCATTGGGAGCAGACTCAGGCTCTTACAGTAGATCAACAAATGTATGGTAGTACGTTTTGTAAAAATAAGGCATTCTCAGTTACCTGAAACTTTGCTGTAGCAGTAAGCTATTAAATCTTTGCTGAGAAGTGAAGCGAGCTGGCTGGTTTTCTAACCTATTTGTCTGTTTATATAAACTGTCTATGATCCTTACTCATAAGTTCATAATACTGTTTTATCAGTGCTCCAGTTGACCATTAGGAACTTATAATGTATGCAGATCACAGACAGTAAAATTCTGTCTTAAGCTACTGCTCAAGTGATCAGCAAAATTTAAAAAATATTGCTTAACAGAGGTAATCTTCTAATAAAGGCGGACCAGAATTTTAGTCACTGTATTTGAGAGTACTCTGGAGGTAGTTTCTCAAGACAGAAGGCTGCCTAGTAAAGGTGACCTCTTGTATATGTTTAGACAGATAGGCAGAGTAGATACTTTTCTCCCCTCCATGAAGCAAAAAGAAAGAAAGAAAAGGTTTAAGAACCAGTTCTGGAGTTCTTACTCAGACACAACTCCTATGAAGTTCAATGTGACATTTGCCTTGGATAATTTTGCAGGGTTGAGCCCATATAGCCTGAAGGATAATTAATCAGAATAACATATTGTGACTTCCATAATTTATCTGCTTTTGCATGTAAACACTGAAGGTTTTTTGGTGACACTTTTTGTATCAATGACACTATACTCAGGGCTAAAACTGCTCTCTTCTAAGTGTGCGAGCACTCCCTCATGGAGAGAGGGCATTATGTGATCCATAAATTTAGAAATTGTATTGTAATTTACAGTTGAACACCAAATGTGAGAAAGAAAATGTGTAAAACATAAACTACTAATTTGAAGGGCCTCTTGGAACTGTTTTGCAGATCTCACACTGACTTTACTGTGAGGTTTTAAATCTATGTTCTGTTCCAGAATTCAGTTCTCTGCAGCTGCATGTTTAATCACATTCCCACTTTTTCTCTTTAACTTCTGTTTCTAATAAAAAAAAGTTTAGATCCAACATACTTATATTTAGCAATTTTCCCATGCGTGAAAGCTGATCAAAGTAAAACATGGAACAGTATCCCATTTTAAGTATGGCAGATGTTTGCCATGCTAAACAACTTTCAAGGAGAAGAAAATCTTTTCATTACAAACACAAGAGCATTTAGACAGAGGGTTGCCTAAGTGTAGGCCAAGATGTATGATCCTTGCATCAGAGAAATTGTAAAACGTTTAGTTAAATATACATTGAAATTACATCAGGGTTATAGCACAGTTAAATGCCAGGAAATTCACGGCATTCCATTCTTAATTTATAGTGTTATGGTCAGTGTTTTAATGGGAGTTTTGCTTGAGAAAGGACTCTTTGCTTGTTTGAGAATGGAGGGGCTCAACTTGACACTTCCTGTCTTTGGTGGTCCTGTCTTCTAACATTACTCTTACAATTACGTGACTTTTCCAACCATATAAAAATCAACTTTTTGGTATTTATAGCAGACACTAGAGATGTGCCAAATTACCAGAGACTAAAGACCAGCTAGTGTAAATTGGCACAGCTCCACCGATTTCAATGAAACTACACTGATACCCACCAGCCGAGGATCTGGCCCCTGATTTTTTAGCTGCTAATTTTTTTTTTAACGCTGAGTTTGAAGCAAAGGACATTTAAGGACATTTACAAATTAACAGTCAAATATGTATTTGATGGGTCATATTTATAGCTGATTTGACCCCTGTTCAAAAAGGGGTGTTTAGAGTTTAACTTCTCTAAACAGTTTCCCTTATGTTCTGTGCAATCCTCTCAAAATCAGGTTGTATGTCAGCAATGAGTTGGGCATTCATAGTAAGCATTCATAGTAAGAATGGGCATTGGGCATTGGGCATTCATAGTAAGAACATTCATAGTAAGCATAAAATGCATCCTATTTTGTTTTGTTTTGCCTGGGTGAAATATGTATTGAGATTGTTTGTGGTTTTACAGTATTGTAGGTCACTGTCATTTCTTTGTTAATGTTTATTTCATTTATGCCCTGATCCTTAAAATAGCCATGCAGGTGCCCTAGTGTTTGCAGATTGAGGGCTTTAATCACCAACCTGAATATATGGTATTAATCTTTTTTAAAAATATGCATCATATATACCTGTATGAAAGGAATTGTAAAAGCAGCGTCACAGGGCCCAATCCTGCTCCTACTGAGGTCAACAACAGATCTCCCATTGATTTCAATGACAAATGGATCGGGCCTTCTATTTTTCTTAAATACAGCTTTAGGGCTGAGCCTGCAGTCCTCACGCACAGTGGAACTTTTGAATTGGAACCATAGATAGAATATTGACATCTCCAGGAACTTTTACACCATCTTTCCCTTACTTTATAGGTTTCCCATTGACCCACTGGAACACTGCTATAGTGAGGCCTGAAAATGGCTGCCACAGGCATGGAAGTTAAGCAGTATGCACTGACAGAATTCATCTATAAAAAGGTGTAGCTAGTAAAAGGCTTCATGAGCTGATGCAAACAGCCTAGCCATGATTTGGGAGATCTGTGTCAGCAACAAAATATGGGAACTCTGAAAGAGCTGAATGTGTCCTTAGAGAAGATCTATAAAGGAATAAGTCCTGATGGCCTGGATGCTGCTCTAGACTGTGCTTCTGTGTTAGCCCATTGGATCATAAAGCTGCTCCAGGTCCACATTAATTTTGAGCAGCCTTATCCCATATGAGGACTAAGGGTAAGTTTATAAGAACTTTGCCTATCTGCAGGCAGGACATGAAGCAGCCAAACAGCCCTACCATAGCCACTATTCCAGCTTCTAAACTGGAGCTGGGTCTGTATGCCTGGTACCTCATCCTAGGCAGGTGTTTATAGCCACTGTATGCATATAGTCATGGACAGACAGGAGACCTGAGTCAGCATAAAAAATATGAGTGCTCCTACTCCAGTGTATCCCTAACCCTAACCCTCTCCCCTCAGGTCTGGGCTGTTGTAGAGAGGGCACGGAGACCAGTTCTGCTGTGCACAGACAATGTGGAGTCCCTCTGGGCACCTGCTCAGCCGTCACCTTCCCCCAGTGTGGCCGAACCACATCAGCCCTCCACAGTCCCCTATGATGCTATCTTCCCCCCACTCCAGGAAAAATAAGCTAGGAGATACCCCAATGATCACAAAATAAATATGAATTCTTCTGTTGTACTCAGGGTTTTAGTGAATACCTATAGAATGCACAAGAAAAACGTGCATGAGTTTTGATCTTTTCTCCATTATTCATTTATTAATTCAGATTTATTTTGACAAGTGCCCACCCCAATAGACTGCTTACAAAAATTGGGGAAGTGTTAATGAGTGACTCCCCTGGTACTACTCCAGTTCAAGTCCTTATTTGCCCTTCACCACTTCATCTGCTCACCTAACTGAGCTAGATACAGAGGGGACTGGGTGACATGCAATGTCTGTGACATGCAGGAGGTCAGACTAGGTGATCTAATAATCCCGTCTGACCTTAAAATCTATGGGTGAAGGAACTGCAACTCAGCTTTTAATTCAGGTTATGAACCCCAGGGTGCTAACCCAAGTTAAAAGCCAACTAAACTTTAAAAGGTAAAAGCCAGCTGCTACATCTAGTTAACTAACTCAAGTTAGCTGACCCAAAGTAAGAACGCACCTTCTTTTACAGGGAAGACATACCTTATGAATCTAACATTGGCCACCTATTTTAGGCCATGTCTACACTACAGGCACTACAGAGGCATAGCTATGGTTCTGTGGCTATGCCACTGTAACCCCATAATGTAGATGCAGACTACAGCAAATGAAGGGGTTTTACCATTTCTGTAGGAACTCTGCCCCCCCAAGCACTGGTAACAAAATTGACAGAAGCATTCTTCCATCAATCTAGCTGTGTCTATACTGAGGGATAGGTTGGCGTAGTTACGGCACTCGGGTGTGAATTTTTCACAGCCTTGAGTACTGTGGCTATACCAACCTAAGTTTTAAGTATAAGACCAGGACTTACACAATTGTTGGTGCAAAAGGCTTTGTCCTTGACTTTCCATCTCACCTCATATCCCAATTAAAACTGTGGGCCTCATTCTCCTTTCACAAACAACAGTGTAATTTCAAAAAGAAAAGGAGTACTTGTGGTTAGTCTCTAAGGTGCCACAAGTACTCCTTTTCTTTTTGCGAATACAGACTAACACGGCTGTTACTCTGAAAAGTGTAATTTCATTGACTGTAAAGGGGTCACTGCTGATTTATGCTGGTCAGAGGAGAATCAGGACCAAGGACTTTTTCTCCCTTGCTGTAATTCCCAATTTTCTCACTCTCCTGCTATTAATTAACTTTGTAATTGTATTAATTAACTTTGAAGAGCAGTTTGCTTTAGAGTTTGTATGAATTAAAGTTATAATGTATTCTAATTGAAGTACAAGGAACCACTAGTAATAGTACTCTAAAGGGTATGTCTACACTACGAAATTAGGTCGAATTTATAGAAGTTGTTTTTGTAGAAAGCGTTTTAATACATGCTGTAAGTGCATGTAGTCGGCGGAGTGTGTCCACAGTACCGAGGCAGCCATCGACTTCCGGAGCGTTGCACTGTGGGTGGCTATCCCACAGTTCCCGCAGTCTCCGCTGCCCATTTGAATTCTGGGTAGAAATCCCAGGGCCTGATGGGGCTAAAACATTGTCGCGGGTGGTTCTGGGTACATATCGTCAGGCCCCCGTTCCCTCCCTCCCTCCATGAAAGCAAGGACAGACAATCGTTTTGCACCTTTTTTCTTGAGTTACCTGTGCAGATGCCATACCACGGCAAGCATGGAGCCCGCTCAGCTAACCGTCAGCGTATGTCTCCGGGTGCTGGCAGACATGGTACTGCATTGCTACACAGCAGCAGTTTATTGCCTTTCGGCAGCAGACAGTGCAGTATGACTGGTAGCCGTCGTCGACGTAGTCCTGGGTGCTCTTTTAACCGGGCGCCTGGGCAAACATGGGAGTGACTCAGCCAGGTCATTTCCCTTGTTTCGTCTCGTGGTGATTCAGTCCCACACTGTCTTTTAATCTGCAGCTAGCAGAAGATGATGGCCAGTAGTCATACTGAACCGTCTTCTGCCAAGCACCCAGGTGTTCACGATGGCTAGCAGTTGTACTGCACAGTCTGCTGCCAGCAAGATGTATAAAGATAGATGAAGTGGCTCAAAACAAGAAATAGACCAGATTTGTTTTGTATTCATTTTCTCCTCCCTCCTTCCCTCTGTGAAATCAACGGCCTGCTAAACCCAGTTTTGAGTTCTATCCTTGAGGTTTTGAGTTCTATCCTTGAGGGGGCCATTCAGTTTCTCGCAAAGCCACCCCCTTTGTTGATTTTAATTCCCTGTAAGCCAACCCTGTAAGCCATGTTGTCAGTCGCCCCTCCCTCCATCAGGGCAACAGCAGGCAATCATTCCGCTCCTTTTTTCTGTGCAGAGGCCATACCACGGCAAGCATGGAGCCTGCTCAGATCATTTTGGCAAT
This sequence comes from Lepidochelys kempii, assembly GCF_965140285.1. Lineage (NCBI taxonomy): Eukaryota > Metazoa > Chordata > Testudines > Cheloniidae > Lepidochelys > Lepidochelys kempii. Next base: position 167,625,205 of record NC_136382.1, read on the forward strand.
TAGGAGCACATTAAACACCACACACATTATCCAGCAGTATATGCAGCACCAGAACCTGGCAAAGCGATACCGGGCGAGTAGGCGATGTCAGCGCGGTGACGAGAGTGATGAGGACATGGACACAGACTTCTCTCAAAGCACAGGCCCTGGCAATGTGGGCATCATGGTACTATTGGGGCAGGTTCATGCGGTGGAACGCCGATTCTGGGCTCGGGAAACAAGCACAGACTGGTGGGACCGCGTAGTGTTGCAGGTCTGGGACGATTCCCAGTGGCTGCGAAATTTTCGCATGCGTAAGGGCACTTTCATGGAACTTTGTGACTTGCTTTCCCTTGCCCTGAGGCGCAAGAATACCAAGATGAGAGCAGCCCTCACAGTTGAGAAGTGAGTAGCAATAGACCTGTGGAAGCTTGCAACGCCAGACAGCTACCAGTCAGTCGGGAATCAATTTGGAGTGGGCAAATCTACTGTGGGGGCTGCTGTGATGCAAGTAGCCAACGCAATCAAAGATCTGCTGATATCAAGGGTAGTGACCCTGGGAAATGTGCAGGTCGTAATGGATGGCTTTGCTGCAACGGGATTCCCTAACTGTGGTGGGGCCATAGACGGAACCCATATCCCTATCTTGGCACCGGAGCACCAAGCCGGCGAGTACATAAACTATAAGGAGTACTTTTCAATAGTGCTGCAAGCACGGGTGGATCACAAGAGACAGTTTCACCAACATCAACGTGGGATGGCCGGGAAAGGTACATGACGCTCGTATCTTCAGGAACTCTGGTCTGTTTCAAAAGCTGCAGGAAGGGACTTTATTCCAGACCAGAAAATAACCACTGGGGATGTTGAAATGCCTATAGTTATCCTTGGGGACCCAGCCTTCCCCTTAATGTCATGGCTCATGAAGCCATACACAGGCAGCCTGGACAGTAGTCAGGAGCTGTTCAACTACAGGCTGAGCAAGTGCAGAATGGTGGTAGAATGTGCTTTTGGACGTTTAAAAGCGCACTGGTGCAGTTTACTGACTCGGTTAGACCTCAGCGAAACCAATATTCCCACTGTTATTACTGCTTGCTATGCGCTCCACAATATCTGTGAGAGTAAGGGGGAGACGTTCATGGCGGGGTGGGAGGTTGAGGCAAATCACCTGGCTGCTGGTTACGCACAGCCAGACACCAGGGCGGTTAGAACAGCACAGGAGGGCGCGGTGCACATCAGAGAAGCTTTGAAAAGCAGTTTCATGACTGGCCAGGCTACAGTGTGAAAGTTCTGTTTGTTTCTCCTTGATGAAATCCCCCGCCCCTTGGTTCACTCTACTTCCCTGTAAGCTAACCACCCTCCCGTCCTCCCTTCGATCACTGCTTGCAGAAGCAATAAAGTCATTGTTGATTCACATTCATGCATTCTTTATTCATTCATCACACAAAATAGGGGGATAACTACCAAGGTAGCCCAGGAGGGGTGGTGGAGGAGGGAAGGACAAGGCCATACAGCACTTTAAAAGTTTAAAACTTTAAAACTTATTGAATGCCAGCCTTCTGTTGCTTGGGCAATCCTCTGGGGTGGAGGATTCTTAGGCGTCTGGGTGTGGAGGCTATGGAACTTCGGGAGGAGGGCGGTTGGTTACACAGGGGCTGTAATGGTGGTCTGTGCTCCTGCTGCCTTTCCTTCAGCTCAACCATATGCTGGAGCATATTGGTTTGATCCTCCAGCAGCCTCAGCATTGAATCCTGCCTCCTCTCATCACATTGCCACCACCTTTCAGCTTCAGCCCTCTCTTCAGCCTGCCACTTACTCTCTTCAGCCCGCCACCTCTCCTCCCGGTCATTTTGTGCTTTCCTGCACTCTGACATTGTCTGCCACCATGCATTCGTCTGTGCTCTGTCAGTGTGGGAGGACAGCATGAGCTCAGAGAACATTTCATCATGTGTGCGTTTTTTTTGCCTTCTAATCTTCGCTAGCCTCTGGGAAGGAGAAGATCCTGTGATCCTTGAAACACATGCAGCTGGTGGAGAAAAAAAAAGGGACAGTGGTATTTAAAAAGACACATTTTATAGAACAATGGGTACACTCTTTCACGGTAAACCTTGCTGTTAACATTACATACATAGCACATGTGCTTTCGTTACAAGGTCGCATTTTGCCTCCCCCCAGCGTGTGGCTAGCCCCTCCCCCCTCCCTGTGGCTAACAGTGGGGAACATTTCTGTTCAGCCACAGGCAAACAGCCCAGCAGGAACGGGCACCTCTGAGTGTCCCCTTAAGAAAAGCACCCCATTTCAACCAGGTGACCATGAATGATATCACTCTCCTGAGGATAACACAGAGAGATAAAGAATGGATGTTGTTTGAACGCCAGCAAACATACACTGCAATGCTTTGTTCTACAATGATTCCCGAGTACGTGCTACTGGCCTGGAGTGGTAAAGTGTCCTACCATGGTGGATGGAATAAGGCTGCCCTCCCAAGAAACCTTTAGCAAAGGCTTTGGGAGTATATCCAGGAGAGCCATGAATGCCAGGGCAAATTAATCATTAAACATGCTTGCTTTTGAACCATGTATAGTATTTTAAAAGGTACACTCACCGGAGGTCCCTTCTCCGCCTGGCGGGTCCGGGAGACAGCCTTGGTTGGGTTCAGGGGGTACTAGCTCCAGGTCCAGGATGAGTAACAGTTCCTGGCTGTCGGGAAAAATGGTTTCTCCGCTTGCTTGCTGTGAGCTATCTACAACCTCATCATCATCATCTTCCTCGTCCCCAAAACCTGCTTCCGTGTTGCCTCCATCTCCATTGAAGGAGTCAAACAACACAGCTGGGGTAGTGGTGACTGAACCCCGTAAAATGGCATGCAGCTCATCATAGAAGCAACACGTTTGGGGCTCTGACCCGGAGCTTCCGTTCGCCTCTCTGGTTTTCTGGTAGGCTTGCCTCAGCTCCTTAAGTTTCATGCGGCACTGCTTCGGGTTCCTGTTATGGCCTCTGTCCTTCATGCCCTGGGAGAGTTTGACAAATGTTTTGGCATTTCGAAAACTGGAACGGAGTTCTGATAGCACGGATTCCTCTCCCCATACAGCGATCAGATCCCGTACCTCCTGTTCGGTCCATGCTGGAGCTCTTTTGCAATTCTGGGACTCCATCATGGTCACCTCTGCTGATGAGCTCTGCCTGGTCACCTGCAGCTTGCCACGCTGGCCAAACAGGAAATTGAAATTCAAAAGTTCGCGGGCCTTTTCCTGTCTACCTGGCCAGTGCATGTAAGTTGAGAGTCCTGTCCAGAGTGGTCACAATGGAGCACTCTGGGATAGCTCCCGGAGGCCAATACTGTCTAATTGCATCCACAGTACCCCAAATTCGACCCAGCAAGGCCTATTTCAGCGCTAATCCCCTTCTCGGGGGTGGAGTAAGGAAATCGATTTTAAGAGCCCTTTAAGTAAAAAAAAAGGACTTTGTTGTGTGGAAGGGTGCAGGGCTAAATCGATTTAACGCTGCTAAATTCGACCTCAACTCCTAATGTAGACCAGGGCTAAGTACCATACCAGGTAGTAAATATTTGCAGGATTGGGCCCTAATTTGTATTGCAGTTTGATAAGAAAATAGACATCTCCTGTGTAGGGGGTTAATACATAGTACTAAAAGCACCTCAAAGTTTAACCTTTATACATTTTTTTCTTTTATGAAAATGTTGACAGATTTTTTTTTTTACAAACTGGAAATGTTTGCAAAGACCCTTCCTCTCAGTTCTGGATAGGGACCTTCCTAGAGACCTATTTGGAGTAGAGAGAACATGTAGAATCCTGGGAAGAGGCTGGCAAACAGAAAAGGAGAGTAGAGAAACTGTTCTTTTCAAAATCTCTTGGCTCATAGCTCAGGAGGATGATTTGGTAACTGCCCATTAAACAAAGGATTTAAGTCTTTTGAAGTATAACATTCAATTTAATTTTGAATCTTTCTGGAAACATCAGATTTAATATTAGCATAACAATTTGATTAATATGTAAAAAAAAAAAAAAAGGCCAGAATCTCTATGAAACATAGACTACAGCCTATCAAAGCAACTATATGATCTTATTCCTGTAGGATCTCCATTTTACATTTCCTCTTCCTTACCCTGCTCGAATGTGTGAGCATCTCTCAAAAAGTTATATTTCAACCACCTGCCATGTGATCCACTAGGACAGACACCCACACTCATGAGGAGTCTCATTTGTGGGTTGTGTCACAGAATTAGGATCTAGATTGTAAGTTTTCAGGATAACTGTCTTTTATGTATCTGTCAAGCAACATGAACATTTATAGCATTACATACATAAAGCAATAAGAATACAAATAATGTTAATCTTCTCTTGGACTTTACTAGTTGATAACAGCTCATTGTGGAGAAACATCTTCCCATCCTTCTGGCATTGGGATGGATGAAAATTCTCCATCTGAGTTGAACTTTGTTGTGTTTGTATATTATAACACTTTTGCACTTCTTTAGCACCTACCATCCAAAGCTCTCAAAGGACTTTATAATTATTGATGAATTAAGACTCACAACACCTTTGTAAGAAAGGTATTACCCCTTTGTAGATAGAGAAGCTGAGGCACAGAGAGATTATGTGACATGCCCAAGGTCCTGCAGCAAGTTTGTGACATGACTCCCAGGTCAGTGCTTCCTCTCCCTTGTCTGCAAATGAAATTACTAGGGCGATACTTTTGGTGATGTACCATGCATAGGCAACTGGTACTCTTTTCAAGTCAGTTCCAACGCCCATTGAAGTCAATGGAAAGACTCCCTCTGTGTTCAGTGGGCTTTGGATCAGGCCAAATCAAGCCTTCTTCCAAATAATGACAAGCAGTTTTCCCCTGTTGCATAGAGATATCTCTCTTTTACTAGAAGGTTCAGCCACTTGAGCAATCTCATTATCTGAATATTGCACTATATTTAATTTGATAAGACACATACTTTATGTGACACTTTATCCGTCAAACTACAATGGGTCCTTTAAAATAAATAGTGATTCACATAAAACTTGTGAATTTCTTTAATATTTTTACTGTTCATAGAAGGTGATAGCATTCTAAACTTTAACATACTGACTCTGCAAACACTTAGACATGTGCTTAACTTTAATCATGTGAGTAATCTCAGTGGTTCCAAAGTTACTATTCATGAGCTCAGAATGAAGCACATGCCTAAGTGTTTGCAGAATTAGGCCTGAATATATCACTCGATTTAACATCTGATTTTTCAAAATTCAAAGCGATTTGACCAAACAGCTTGAAAAATGTTTATACAAAAATTGTTCTGTATAAAACCAATGACAAAAATGCATTAGAATCTAATAAAGCCTTTGTCCCAAGAATATTTTTGAAACTTTATTTTTTATAGTTTTAAACATTTATATACAAATGGATATAGTGTATTCCTGGAGGACCAATTTTCCAGCAAACATACAATAAGGCATAAATCAAGGACATAATTATTCTTATTGTTTGGGTTTTTTTTATTTTTTTGTAGTATGGTAGTGCCTCCAGCCTGTAACTGAGATTCGGGCCTCATTGTGCTAAGCACCATGCACACACTTAGTGAGAGACAGTTCATGCCCCAAAGAACTTAGAGTATAACCAACTCGAGTATGGTAATACAGAACTCACTGTAGACCACATAACATAAAATATGTTCAGATCCATCAGCTAGGCCAGATCATCTGAAAAATCCATGGGGGTGATTAAGGAAGGAAAACTCTGAGGTTCCTTTGCAGAGTTCTATTAAGTCATTCTGTTGTAGAGTTTTCCATCCTCCCACAGAACAGGTCGGGGGTTCAGCTCCAGAATCTGTAGGTCTCCATGAACTTGCTAGAGACCAGATCTCTCCACACAGATGCCTCTGCACTACGCCTAGCTCTCAGAATCCAGGAGGCCAGATCCCACCATACAGAAATCCTTCCTGTGTCTGCTGTGACTATCACATACCCCTCTGTCAGTACAAATTTTGTAGATAGGCTTTTTCTGAGGGCAACTATCTTTGGTCTCCCTGAGGATTCCCTGTATGTTACCTGGGACGAATTATGTTCATAACACATTTGTCCTTCCTCCCTGGTTGTGGTCTGACCCTAATGATCATACTTGCAACTTCCTGTGCAGCTTCTTTTGCATGGAGCTATAGTGAAGGAGCTTCCATGTGGTTCCAAGGTACTAGCATGGTGACACTAAGACAGTACTCCCCTCCCGCCCAGATTCCATTCAGTCAAGGACAGGTCCATGGATGCAGGGATCCCAGGGAAACTTTTTGAGTCACTTTTTGCAAGTTGGAGGCCTAATTATGTCTTATGTTTACTTTAGCATATTAAAAAGAGACATCTTATATATGATCTATACACTCTGTAGACAATTCTCCAACTGTAAATTCACACTGTTACAATCAGAAAATTAAATTAAATCAGGTGAATCTGTTCACTCATTCTCCCATGGTCTCGAGCACCCTCACAACATTTAACACCAAAAAACTGTCTCTGACTATTTTGCTCACTAAGTCAGTTCACACAGAAAGAAGAACAAAGTTGGCAAAGTTCACAAGATTTAAAAGCGGTGGGACTTTATTTGAAATGGTTTAGTTTTGTTAATCACAATTGGTCACACATGTCCTGCTTTACTCCAAATTATTTTGAAGGCTGACTTGGGGACAGCTTTACAATTTTAAGAGCCCCAAGTAAGAACACAAATTAGATATGTGGAATTTTCACAGGATGTGTCATGGCAGAATTTGGATTTAAGTATTATTATTTTATGGGAAAGAGAAAGGCCATCAAGATGGATGCTGCACAGAGCCACCTCTAGAGAAATAAAACAAAGTACTGGTGCAACCTCCCTGAGAGCTAGAGCAGGAAGGAAATTCCACTGGAATCAAGTACAGTATGAGGAACCAGGGGTTAGAAGTGAAGGATCTTGCAAGGAACTCTTCAGAATTAATCGCAGGAGTACTTGACAGCTGGGCCTCAAAAAGCCACTGTTCTTAAGGTTGGATCTGGGAAGAGCTATTATAATAATAATATAGAATTAAACAAGTTTTTATTATAATGAAAGCGTTGACATCATCTTAACGATAGAAGAGTAACCTGCCATTCTAAGGGTGGGACATATTTCCTAACAATTTGATAGGTGAGCTTCTGTAATTCCATTGGGGTTTTTTGCCCTAATCAACTGAAATAAAATGTAAAGACAGTTTCATCTGATATTTCAGTGCAGTGGTGTAGCGTAATGAAATGAGAGTACAGAAATTGTGAAAATCACTTGATGCATCAATAATTATAAATCTGCTGGATATATTTACTGCAAAGCAGGGTTGGTTTCTGACTGCAGGGTTGTGCTTTGGAAAAAAATGTTTTAATTTTCTTTGACCAAATGACACTGTACATACATGATAATAATGCTTTTCACTTCTGTCATTCAAGGATCTCTATGCGCTGTGTATACAATAAACCTTACAATACACTTGGGATGGGGAATTGAGGCAGATGGAAGTGAAGTGATTTGCCCAATGCCACACAACATATCAGTGGCAAAGCAGGACGAGTCCAGACTCTCAGTCCCCTGAAACATGTTAATATTATCAGCAGCAGATGACACCATTGCAATATTTTTTTCTGCAACTTTTCCTTCCCATATGCTTCTTTTTTTGCCAGTTCTGGTACTGCTCCATCTTTGCAAGAGGCCAGTGGAGATTAATGTCAGCCTATTAAGTGTCTGGTTGGGTCCTGAGCAGCTTTTTCATAGCGAAGTGAGTGGCTTAGGTGAAGATTGGAGTTCCTGATTTTTTAAAATTGTTTAGAGACCCTCTGGTGCCTCACGGTAAACTTCTATTCTATACATATTTCCTGTATTGCTCTCCCTTCCCTCTTTTTATTACTACGGACACTTTTACAAGAAAGCTGTTTGCTGATTACTGTAAGTTACAGTCCTCTGTAACTTACTTCTCCACAGGAGCAACTGTGTTTGATAAGCCAATCCTGGGAGGTGCTGAGTGCCCTCAACTCTTGTTGAAGTCTGAGGAAGTTCACGGTGCTCAGCACTTCTCAAGGGATGCTCAGCACCTCACAGAATCAGGCCCTGTGTGAGAAACAGTAAGGCAACATAGATAAACTTCTAAGCAGCAAGTGTCCCACTTTCATTCAAATGTCTATTGTAATAAAAACCAAGTTACAAAAAATCAACAGAAGAAATATCGTCAAGATTGTTTTTCAATAATTTTTTCTCACATTTCTACGAGGTGTCTATAGTTTTTTAAACAGAGCAGAATTACATTTGAATGAAGTAGGCACCACTATTTTTTAATTTTTCCTTACATTTAATCTATTTAGCAGACACCATTTTAGTATTTATTCATAATATGCTCAGCATCATAAACCTTTCAGTTAAATATTTTTATTACAAAGCAAAGATTCTCTTTTATACTAGAACTAAGCTTGTACTTATTTAAAAATAAGTATCTTATTGTTGTCTGTTTTCATCCTTTGAGTCAATTCACATTCATTATAGACTCAAAGTATTTGTGGGATGACCTCATTTTTTTTTTTGGTTTTTGATCCTTTCTAGTCTTTGCTGACAGGATGCTTGTCACTTGCATTTTGAAATGAACTCTGTGTACACAGTCACTTCTTGAAAAGATCAGTGCTATCATTTGAACACGACTTTTCCATAAATATGCAAGTGGGAAGAAATGTAGGGAAGAATTCTTGTGTGAACTACCCACAGTCTCAGTCTGATCCTGATTACAGTATAATGTCGGTTCTGGATCCTTCTTCAAAATACACTACCTATCTCATTTCTGTACATGACTCTGAATTCCAAAGAAGGATAATATGACTGTAAGACTTTTTAATTCCCTAACTTACTTCAGCAGTTATCAGCAGCTGGTTACTTCAGCTAGTTGATATGTCTTGCTGTCTTGTAAACACTCTCTCTAGTATTGTGCATTACTCATAGTTTGAAAACCACTTTGACTTCTGTAACATAATTATGTTAATGTCAAATGAGTCACAGAGAAACAGCAAACTCCTTGTATCAGAGCCTCACCTTGGTGCCAGTTTCTGAATACTGTCTACTCCTGCCGGCATGGGAGGGGTAAGACAGGAGGTTTAGGGGAAAAAATCCTTTCATTTAACTGAAGTCATGTGAAGTTATGATAATGACACACAAAGGAGAATGAGTGACCATCAAATTCAGATTCACTGGAACATAAATTTACTATTAAGAGAAAAATATCTCCTGATCTTTCTTTATTAGAAAAATTAAAAAGTAATGAGGGCAGCTTGGCAGATATCTGTTGAACATAAACAACTTTTGCCATTGCTTATTTAGCTAACCTGCAATGATTGACTTACACAATTTGACATTTTAATCATTAAATTTCAAAATTGATCATCTTTGATGTCTTATGAATTTTACTTCTTTGGGTATTTCTTATCTTTTAAATATCATTTGCAGTTGTTAAACTATTTTAGCTCATTTTTTGGGCCATCAATTGCCAGGACCTAGAAAGTCCTTGAAAAGTTAAGTTACTGCACCAACTTCTGTTCTGACTTACTTACAACACCGTTAATAGGTGTCAGAACAGGACTTGGTCCAGTATTAAAAAAGAAAGGATTCTAAATTTGTGAAACACTGGACATCTCAACTCTAAACTGTGGAATTTCTTCTGTAGCATACAATAGGCAGTTACTAATTATTTTGTATTTGTCTAACCAGGATTTTATAAATTCAAACATAAATTATTATACAAATTTACCAGACCTTAACAGTCTGATAATGAACAAAATTTATCATCTGAGTATAAATGAATGCACTTTTTTCAGATAATACATGTTTTACTCTTAGTACATAGGTGCTTTTCATTGTTTCAATAGAACCCACTGTGCTAAAATAAATCAAAATAAAACTAGTGAGCTAAAAAACTAGACAACAGATAACAGCTGAAATGACAGCACTAGTAAAATACTTTAAGCATTAGTAAAAGCAATTCACACAAACATTATGTATAAGATTGATTGTAAATATATATGTATATTAATGTATACAGCCCTAGTTGAGAAAATTATGAGACAAGACTTACATTTCTCTGTGTTAAAATCCTTAAGAAACTCTATGTCCCTTTCAGAATATTTTCCCTTCACATCCCGACTTCTCAGATCAACCCTTTAAAATCTTTCTGCTCACTTACCCTAGAAACTCTGTTAATAAACTAAATCTCACTTGCCCCCTCTAGAACCAACTGTCATTACTAAATTAAATGGAAATATGAAGTCATGTCATAGGTGACTAATTGTATCCTAGATTTATCTACTAGCCACGATCTAAATATGAAGCCACAGCATCATCTCGACCTTAAAGTGAGTGAGGGGCTTTATTTCACAGCACATCTCCCAATCAAAGATAGCCTACTATGGACAATACCTGTAGTTTGAAATCAGCAGAGCTCTGAGTTATAATTATTCTTGTTTGATTTATTACAGCCTTTAACACAGTAGAACCAATTTATTATTTCCTCAATGGAAACTTTTTTGGAATATTCGGTATTTCTGTTTTTCAACTAAAGAACATTTATGAAATACATTTTAATAGACTAATTTACAAAAGAAAAAGAGTCTATATTTTGTTAATTATTTATTTATAATTTTAAATTAATCCGTACACAGATGCCCATACACAAATATACATAAAGGGATGCTACCTAGATTGAGAGCTTTTAGGGCTGGGACTGTCTCTACATGTACAGCATATAGCAGAATAGGGCTGTGATTCCTGACTGAGGCTTCTAGGAGCTACTCTAAATAAATAAATGGTTATTAATAATAATAATGATAATTAATAATAAACTATTTAAACCCATCTTGTTTTTGTCCATTACACACAGTTAGGTGGAAGAGGGGAAGAGAGTCTCATATAAAATTCAGTCTGTTAGCTAGTTTAGACTCCCAAATAGAGTGATTACAAATAAAACTGGACAAATACATCCCTGATATCATCCCAGTACATCCATGGAATGAAATTTGGGATGAAGATGGCCCATGTTTATTCATGTAAAACTTAATTTACTGGACTCCTCTATTTTAATGATTTTTTCATGTGTCCATGGTCATAGCACCCAGATGCATGACCTACATTAAAAAGCAAGATGTAAAATCAAACTGCCCACAAAAGGCAGCTGTAATCCAAAACTCCCTCTTGACCAATTCTCATTTACATCCCCCAGCACAAAGCACATACAGCAGAAGGTGGAGTTACTGGGTCTTTCCCCTCACAGTTATCCAAACCCCTGTTTATCTGAATGTTTACTGTGTTCCCAGAATTGTTTTTTATAAACAGGATTGTATTGAAACCACCAGAACAGTTTTCATGCAGTCACAGTTCCTACATATTATTAAGCCATATCAGCCCTCAGCCTCTGATCCCATCTCATGTACTATCTAATTGGTCACAACAAATTCCTGATGCCCCCGTCAGTTAAACATATAATCGTATCATGTGACAGGGGAATTATGTATTTGAACAAAAAATAGTGTTATCTGTTTGTCTGTCTATCATTGGTCCGTCATTCTCTATCAATCATCTGTCTGTCCCTTTCTTTCCATCTAGCTAGGCCTCATACACTATATGTATACACTATACTCTGTCTGCATGTCTATTTCTCAGTCTGTTGTCTCTAGCTGTTTCACTATCTCTCATTACCCTAATCTCAGCGAGGGACTTTGGAAACAGGAGGGGTCGGAGGTGAGGAAGCTGTGGAGAAATACGGTTGAAGAGACCTTGAGGTCAGGTACAAATAAGGACCTTGGGGAGGAGGGACCTTGGGATAGTTACAGGGGAGGACTGTGAAGAGGGAGAGCTGAGGAGTATGGGGGAATCTTGGGCAGATGAGGGAACAGGTACTAAGTAGAGGGGCCTTGGGGAGAAAGAACAGAGCCCAGGAGAGGGAGCCAAATACTTAGGGGACACTTGGAGAGAAAACTGAGGGGAGGAGGCAGAGGCTTGGGAAGACACTTGGGGAGAGGGGATCTGGGAGTAGCAGAAAGAAGACGGGAGCTGGAGTGATGGAATAGAGATGTAGGAAAGGCACAGAAAGGGAGATGGGTGACGTTGAATGGCGGAGAGTGGGACTGAGGGGGCATAGAGATCTGGGAGACAGAAGGATATTGGAAAAGATGGAGAACAGGGAGACGCTGGAGAAGCAAACAGAAGAGGGATGTTTCCAGAGAAGGAAGACTTGGGTCTGTTAGGGAATGAAGGGGGACAGAATGGGAAAATGTGAGGTTGTTTGGGAGGGAAACAAGAGAGTGTAGAGTTTGGAAAGGTGGGATGGTTAGGGCACTAGCCCAGGACTTGGGATGCCTTGGCTAATTTCCTGCTTCTGCCACAGACTTTCTGTGTGACCTTAGTCAAGTCACTTAGCCTGCTTGTTCCTCAGTCCCTCATCTGTAAAATGAGATAATAGCACTTCCCTACCTAACAGGGTGTTGTGAGGATAAATACATTAAGAGAGTGAGGCCCTCACATACTATGGTGTTAGTGGCTGAATAAATACCTTACCTAGAGCAGGGAGGCAGTGGGATTAGAGGAGATGTGTTACTGGGAGCCTTGGGAAGCAAGACCCCACTATGAGGGAGGGGGTTTGTCTCTCCCCCACTCTGTAGGCAAATCGAGGACTGAGACGCAGCACTGTGTAACTACATCAGTGTTTCACCCCTGACTCTAGCTGCCTCCCTCCCCATCTTCTGGCACAAGTTCTAGTGTGGGGCTATGGCTGAGGGGTTATAACACGCCAACCTGCCCACCACAGGGCCAGTAAATGTGATTCTTATTGTACAGGGGAAACTGAGGCACGGAGGGGCAAAGCGAGCTGCCCCTGTGGCGCTGACATTAGAAGCTGCGTCCCCGTGCCTCCCAGTCACCCCTGCTCTAACCACCGCACCACGCTGCCTTCAGGCTTGACCAAGGGGAGAGGGAAGAAAACGGGTCAATGCCCCTTTAAGGAATCGAAACCCCAGTGAACATTCCAGTTGACATGTCATCGTTCCTGGAAACGGATGGCGTCATCGCGTCCCTTCCGCCCTTGACGGGTGGCGGCTGACTGAGCAGCACGGACCTGAAACGAAGGACTAAAAATAGCACGGGAAGGGTGGGGGAACAAGGCCAGGCCACGGCCAGTCGGCTACGAGCCACGCCGGAGTACGGTGGCCGGCGAGGGATGTTCCCTTCCAGTCTTCGCGGGGGGGAGGCACTGGGCTGGCAGGGGGAGATGACTCAAAAGGGTAACCGCCCTCCTTAACTCACCGTCCGCCACGAACACCCGTGCACATGCGCAGTAGACCGAACTATTTGTAGCCGTCTCTTGGGGGATGATGTAACGCGGGGAGCAGCTGAGTGGGGCTGTGCGCGAGGCGTCACCGGCTCGCTGCCTCGAGCTGTTTACAGCAGGGACTGTCGGTTACCTAGCAACGCAGGGAGACACACTGAGGAGTAGGGCGGGAAGAAGAGCATCGTTCCGGGCCCTCCCCACCGCAGGAGCATCGACACGGGCCCCAGCCCGAGGGGGGAGGGGCAGCGCGCCCGCCGCCCCGCCCCAGGACAGCAAGGCCCCCAACTCCGAGCGCATCCACGCGGCCATGCAGGCAGGGGCCCATCCCCCCATCCCGAGAGCACCGATAGGCCCCCGCCCCCGAGCACAGGCATCATCCCCTCACCCCAAAAGCTCTGACACGCCGCCCCCCGCCCCGAGCACCGACATCCTCCTGAGATAGAGATGCCAACCTCCCAGGGTTGTCCTGGAGTCTCCAGGAATTAAAGATACAATTTTAATGAAAGATTATGCCATGTGATGAAATCTCCAGGAAGAAGTCCAGCCAGAATTGGCAAGCCTACAAGAGCGCCGACTGACTTGGGGCCCCACTGCAGATGCTGGTACAGGACCTCCTGCCCCACTCCAGATCTCTGACAAAGATGGTGTCCAACTTCAAGGGCATCAACACAGTAGCCCCTTGGCCTCCTGCCAGGCCCAGACGAGCATTCACATGGGCTCCCCAGTGTTCACGTACAGCTAGTGTAAATTGGGTGCTAGGATTTTAGTCCCTGTGACACCGCAGGCTTGGATGGCAGATGTGCAAAACGCCAGTAGCCTGCATACCACCGACCACACTAGAGTGCCTGCCACTGCTACTAAGAGGGTGCTAGACCAGCAGTGGTACATTGGGAAATCTGAGAGGAAAACATCTCATGTAGATAAGGCCTGTTTTTGTTTACTTGGATCCACAGCTTTGTCTAGATTTCCCTCAGCCTCAAATCATCACCCACAAATCACTATGATCCACAGTCCTCTTGAGTGTTTGACAAAGACCCTCCCAAATGGCAGAAACAACACAAAACTTCTGAGGAGGTCTGAAATGCTGTGGGGTTATCTTTTTAATCTCTACAGACTTCTTAATCAGTTCAGGCTCAAGATTTCACATTCCTGATGTCAGCATGAATAGACACCGAGACAGCCCCAGGTTTCTGTTGGATGGAGGTAAATGAGTGACGTAGCTTTTAACAGTGAGAAGTTCTGTATGTTCAAACCTGTTTTGCTACTTAAAAACTATAGCGGGGATAATAATCTGGGGCTAGACAGATCTTACTGAAGTATTACGAATCTGTCAAATAGTATTTTCCAAGCATTTTGAAAGGACAGAGATTCGCCTTTCAACCTTAGAAAATAGTATTGTTGAAATCTTTTTTTTTTCTTTCAGTTTGATTGGTTTTCAGTCTTTTTTTAAAAAGGAAGTCTCTTTCTGGTGGGAATCTGAGAAGGTGTTAAATTCTGTTTGTGGTCATGTCTATGAGTTATCCGGGTTAACTTTACTTGATTAAATTTAGAATTTTACCGCAAGAGGGGGAGGCTTCTTCTTTAAATGCCATCACTTTTTATTTGCCTTCCAGCATCTTCAAGGGAGTCTACAAAATTGCTTATCCTAATTTCTGTGGGATTTTATTTGAAAGAATGAAATTCAGTTATGATAAAAGGAAAAGAAACCCTACAACCAAGTTCCATTTATTTCAGCAACAGTTTCTGGGTTCTTTGTGGACAAAGCAGCAATGAACACTTGGGTATTTGCCATTCAAGGTAGAATGAAAAAGTCATGCCATTTTTGGTTGGGGGATCATTTACCAAGAGTGACTCTCATTTCATCATGCTTAGTTTGTTTCTGTCTCATATAGATAGCACTTTTAATTAAAGGATCTCAAGGAGTTATTTCTCTCAACACCTCTGTCAAGTAGATAAGCATTAGCCTACCCAATGTATGGATTTGAAAACTGAGGCACGTAAGAGGTTCAGTCACTTGCCTATGGTTCCCCGGGGAGCAAAGCTGGTAACTGAATCCAGGAATTCTGGCCTCACAATTTTCTATTCTAACCCTTAGACCTATTGCCTCCTTGTTTATATTACTCTACCTTATTTGGTTGGTTTAGTGACAGTATAATGCAGCGTCATGCTTAGAAATCACAGGCTAGAAGGAGTCTCTGGAGTAGATTGGGAGAGAGTAATCTTTCTGTCAGCCCACAGAGAGGTGTTTTCAGGCTCCACGGGATCTCTTGTTTTCAAGCGTAAGAAGTAAAGGCAACTGTGTTTCTCATCTCCTACGTTTCCTTTAATTATAGGGTTGAAGGTAGGGACAGGAGTGGTTATTGTTTCCAAGTGTAATATTTCTGAATTAGTTCAGTCTGGAGGAGTTGCTATTTTGTTGGCACATTATAATTGCCGCTTTCCTGCCCTCAGCTACTTGGCCAGGAGAGAGATTTCTGTATGTGGCACTTCTAATTTCTGTTTGATCTGCCCTTATATAGGAGCTTTTCTTAAAGGTAAATTAAAGCTTTGTCTCTAGTAAGAGAAATTTTTTTCTTTCTGGCTCCTATTTCTCCCTTTCACGATCAGAACTAGGAGTTCCACTTGCTCAAATATCAGGAGCTAGAGTTGAACATTAAGCTGGTTCTGACAATTCAGCTTTTTCATTCCAGACAAAATGTGACCACCTGGAATACCATTATCCCATTAGATCATTAGGTTATGCAAGGTGAGGGACAACATTCATTGCTGAACCTTAGAACAAATACCAGTTAGTTTTCATCCCACTATACTTGAATCAAATGAGCAGAGACAAGACTCAAGAAAAGGCATGATAGCCTTTTTGTAAATATAGGGACTATCTGGATGTTAAAGATATATGAGAAAGTTACTATAATGTAGGGTTTACATGTCCTTTAGTGCATACAGTTTACCATAACACCTGAGCACTTCTTATTCAAATATAGACTCAATAGCCAATGGCTTATTCTTCATGGAAAGATTCAGTGGTCTCCTTCCATCTTCTATGCATGACCAAAGGCCCTTAGACATCATGACTTCATGGACAAAGATAAAGCAATTATTTAATTCAATAGGTTGTGGCAAGGTGATGATACTTCTGCCTTAAGCAATTATAAGCAAAATTGGCACTGCCCTTGGGCTTTATTTCTTCTAAGAGAAGAAAGGATGGTCTAGTCATGGTTAGGGTGCAAGCCTGGGACTTAGGAGACTTGGGTTTAATTTCTATTCTGCCACAGACTTACTTGGATAAGTCATTTATTCTTTCTGTGCCTCAGTTCCCTATTTATAAAGAGGGAGATGATAGTGCTTTCCTACCACACAGAAGTGTTGTGAGGGTAAACACATGAAAGCTTCTGAGGTAGTCAGTTACTATTGGTATGGGAGCTATATAAATAGCTAAAATAGATAAAGGGGTGTCAGATTAGAAGGGGTTTGGGTATTTCATTTTACTTTTACTCCTAGTGGTATGGTTTTTTTCTGTTTCCTGCAGAACTAAAATCTCCATATTGTAGGGCCACAAGGAATTAACCAAAACATGACTTTTCATAGAATCAGCTTCTAGTGCATTAGCTTCACAAATCAATTTGCATGTTCTTACAGTCTTGTTTCTCTAACTGGCAATGGAGAATTGTATTTTGAAGGTACGTAATTGGTCAAAAGAAAACCCTTTAAAGCTTTTATTTTTAAATGTCAACCACATTTCAGAATGCTTCACTTTTACAGACTTTGTCATAGGTGCCTGTAAATTAAATGTTTCAGAGTAGCAGCTGTGCTAGTCTGTATTTGCAAAAAGAAAAGGAGTACTTGTGGCACTTTAGAGACTAAGAAATTTATTTGAGCATAAGCTTTCGTGAGCTACAACTCACTTCAATCCGATGAAGTGAGCTGTAGCTCACGAAAGCTTATGCTCAAATAAATTTCTTAGTCTCTAAGGTGCCACAAGTACTCCTTTTCTTTTTGTAAATTAAAGGTTATTGTTAATAGTCATAGTTTTGGGATTAGCTTTAAACGAGTATATTATAGAAATTAGAGATGGAAAGACCTATTACATCATCCTGTCCATCCCCTGGGGTCAGTCCAGGATTGATACCTATACAGTATGGTATACTTTTTAGTGCTTTGTCTAGTCTTGTCTTAAATGTTTTAAGTGAGGGATGTCCCTCACTTCTCTTCCAAGATGATTCTACATTCTGAGATCTCACTGGCACAACATTTTTCCTGGTATGCAGTCTAATGAGTTCTTTTTTATTATTATCTCATTACTTCTAGTTATATCCTCCTCCTCCAATGTTCTAGAAAGGGAAAGGAACCATGGTCTAAGTGTTGAGGAACAGGACTGAGGAGTATGGGGTTCTTTTCCTGGCTCTTTCAGTGACTTGCCTAAATCATTAATATCTGTAAAGCACCTGGAGATCCTGAGATCGAATGAATTATACAAGTGCAAAGTTATTGTTATTATTATTTTTGTTGTCACTGCTATTTTCCAGGTGTATGACTTGAAGGGTTACATTAAATGTGATCTTCAAAGCTCAGAAAAAGATTAAGCCCCATAGTTTCATTCTCCCTTTTGAACCTTCTGTCACCCCCCCCAATCCAGGTTTCCAACACTTTCAAACCAAAAAGTACCACAAAAGCCCTTCTGATGCAGCTCCAGCTCTTTGATACTCTTGTTTTTTCTGTCAGTTCTGGAACTTCCTGTGTCATTTCCTCCACATCCGCAGGTCTTATTTTGTTTGCACTGAAATGGTGTGTTTATGTTTACTTGGGCCCAGGGCCAGATTAACTTTTTGTGGGCCCGGCACCAAACATATTTGTGGGCCACCATTGCGGAATTAGGGCATGTGATGGGGGGCGGGTCCGCAGAGCAAGGGGCCAGTTGGGGGCAATGAGACGCAGCACATCGGGAGTGGCCCCACTCAGCTCAGCACAAGGGCACTGTTTACAAACCCATAACTGCTAGATGCACACTTGCCCGCCCAGCCCTGTGCTGCCAATGTGGCCCTTCCACACTGCCCCCCTGCCCAGTGCCCTGCCTTTATGCCCAGCACCCCCTCGCCCAGAGACCTCCCCAGCAGATCCCAATGCTCCTGGACCTACTATGCCCAGCACCCCATGCCCAGAGTCCCCTCCCGATGACCTCCCACCACAACTGCACAGCACCCTGCACACCATACCCCCTGCCCAGCTCCCCCACCCACAGATCCCCTGCTGTCCAGTATCCCCTTCACAGTCCCCCTGCATAGCTGTAGAGCACCCCATATTGCTGATGGAATTCTGCATCAAATTCTGTGCATAATATTTTAAAATTCTGCAATTTTTTTTTACAATAAATAAATGTGGAAGCTCCACCATGGCAGTGGGGAGCACAGGCCACTGGGGAGGTGGGAGAATACCCTGCAGCCTCCCCCGCCCCACTGGGACAGGGACTTGGCAGTGAGGCTGAACCTGACCCTAACCCAGCACAAGGGCCATGCCTGCCACAGAAACACCCTGGGGCTCTGCCCCTTTTGTGCCAGGCACACCAGATGTGGGCAGGGAGGATCCAAGTGCAGAGGGACTTAGTGTAGGGGGATCCAGATGGGGGTAAGAGGGTTCTGTGGCAGGGGGTAAGAGAGTTCTGGGGGGGAGGGGTAAGAGGGGTCTGTGTGGGGCAGTCTGGATGCAGGCAGCTCAGTGGGGGATCTGGATGCACAGGGAGGTTCCAGGTGCAGGGGCAATGAGAGTCTGCAGTGGGGACCAAGTGAAAGTGGTTGGAGCTCAGCAGGTGGGGGGAGGTGTGGGTGCAGGGGAGGTGGGATTCATTTGGATGGGGTCTAGGTGTAGGTGGTTGGGGCTCAGTGGGGAGGGTGTCTCGTGGGGCTCATCGGAGTGGTACAGATGCAGGGGAGGTAGGACTTGTCAGGGTTAGGGTTTGATGGGCCTGCTTAACAAGGGAGGCCCAGCTGCTGCCAAGGGGATCCACATGCTGGGGCCCCGCTTTTCCTATCCCCTTCTCTTCCCCATCCCATGCCGCTTCCCACTGCTCCATCTCCTCCCCATCCCACCCCACTGCCTCTTCCTCCTCACCCCCCGCTTCCCCATTCCCTTCTCTTCCCCATCCCATGTCCCTTCCCCACCACTCCATCTCCTCCCCATCCCACCCCACTGCCTCTTCCTCCTCACCCCCCGCTTCCCCATTCCCTTCTCTTCCCCATCCCATGCCCCTTCCCCACTGCTCCATCTCCTTCCCATCCCACCCCCTTCTTTCCCCACTGCCTCTTTCCCCCTGCCTTGCCCTGCCCTACCGCGTGGGCACTCACTGTTGTACAAAATGAAGGATGGTTCCCAGCACACAGAAGGGAGCTCAGCCATCACTAGGACCCAGAAGGTGGTGTCCAGCTGCAAAGTCCAGGGAGCTGAGCAGCACCTTCTTTTTTCAGCTGAGCTGCGCAGCAGCTCTGCGTTCACAGACAGTGGGGGGGGGGAGCAGTGGCACGTGACCTTGCATGCCATGTGGCCCCCACCCCTCGCTTCTATTTGGGTGGGAAATGCCCCCAAACTATGCCAGGAACATTCCAATCACACACCCTTGTTCCTCCTTCACTTTCTGCGGGGAGCAAAGAATGCTGCAGGAGGGGGACCTGGGCTGTTTTAATTCCCCCTGGGGCCCAGGAGTACCTCACACAGACCTCCACTGCCCCCAGAGACCCACTCCCCCCACCCTGCCTGTCCCCCAGCCACACTCACCAGCTCACTGGGTGGGGCCTATTTGTCTTGCCTGGGCTGAGCCAGCATCACAGCTGGGGCTGGTGGGGGATCAGAGTGGGAGGGGCCTGTCTGGGCCAGGCTCCCTCAGAACCCCCTTGCCTGGGGCCCACACGAGCGCCCGCCATGCTGGCCAAGAATGACCTGGCCCCTGCACTGGTCCCAGGTGGCTCAGCCCCGGGAGGTGGCAGGCAGAGCAAGACCGCTCGGAGCCGGAGCCGCACTGGGGAGCGGGGCAGGCAGATCCTTGTGGGACATGACCCCCAAGAGCCCCCCAGCCCAGCCAGCGGCGGAGCGAGTGGGTGGAGGGGACGGGATGGGGCAGGGATACCTGAGCTGGCCAGACAGCCAAGAGGAGCATGGAGGAGGGGCTGGAGAGGTGAGGAGCCAGCCTGCGGTGGCCCCTTGGCTGGCAGCGCAAGTGAAATGCAGTGCCCAGCCAGCTGACAGGCCCCTGTTGAGCATGGGCCCAGTGCTAGGGCACCTGTGACACCATTGTAAACCTGGTACTGCTTGGGCCTAATGTTGCTAGTGGACTGATCGAATGTGGGCTTATTATTTTCTTCAGGTATTAAATGTTTCAGATGATTTTATGCATTAAAGTCAAACAGTTGTGATTAGAAACTTCAAATTTAGCATGGATTATGTGTCGTCCGGAATATGCTTTGTTGTATATGCCATATGTTTGTAGATTGGGGGAAATGTGTAAAAAGTTATCAGCAAGTTATTTTCCTTAACTGCTCATTGTGTATAGTTATTTAGATTCAGACCCTTCTGCAATTGGGCAGCCTATCCCTCCTCTGAAACCTTATCCCAGCATTAAATGTGGTAGCAGAAGAAGCTCAACAGGTCTGTCTACCTTCCAGCTGGGCCATGATGGCTCTAGTTTCACACCATCTATAGGGCACAGCACATTCAGGAACACAGCTGCAAGGTGCACACAGTTTGAAGTAAATCTGTGATCTGGTGATCACACATTTAATTAAATGTCCAGCAAGCACAACACAGGTACTTTGAAAATATACACTAATAGATGCATAGATTCCAAGGCTAGAAGGGATCATTGTGCTCCTCTAGTATGACCATCTGTAAAACACAGACCATAGAACTTCCCCAGAATAATACCTAGAGCATATCTTTCAGAAAAACATCCACTCTGGATTTTAAAATTGCCAGTGATGGAGAATCCACCACAGCCCTTGGTAAATTGTTCTAATGGTTAATTACCCTTGCTGTTAAAAATGTATGTCTTATTTCCAGTCTGAATTTGTCTAGCATAAATTCCCAGCCATTGGATAGTGTTATACCTTTCTTGGCTTCATTGCAGTCCATAATCCAGTATCTGTTCTCCATGTAGGTACTTATAGGCGATAAATCAAGTCACCCCTTAACCTTCTCTTTGTCAAACTAAATGGATTGAACTTCTTGTGTCTGTCACTATAAAGCATTTAAACTAATCCTATAATCATTCTTGGGCCTCTTCTCTGAATCCTCTCCAATTTATTAACATCCTTCTTGAATTGTGGACACCAGAACTGGACACAGTATTTCAGCAGTGATCGCACAAGTGCCAAATACAGAAGTAAAATATGTTAGAGTTGCCAACTTTCTAATCGCACAAAACCGAACATCTCTGCCCTGCTCCCTGCCCAGCCCTGAGGCCCTGCCTCTGCCTCACCCCTTGTCCAAGGCCCCACCCCCACTTGCTCCATCTCCCCTCCCTCTGTTGCTCACTCGCCCCCACCCTTATTCACTGTCACTGGACTGGGGCATGGGGTTGGGGTGTGGGAGGGGGCAAGGGCTGGAGGTGCAGGCTCTTGGATGGGGCTGGGGATGAGGAGTTTGGGGTGCGGAAGAGGGCTCCAGGCTGGGGCTGAGGGTTTTGGAGTGTGGTGGGATATGGGCTCTGGGACGGGGCTGTGGACTTTGAGTGGGGCCAGAAATGAGAGGTTCAGGGTACAGGGGAGGGCTCTGGGCTGGGGCGGGGGGTTGGGGTGTGGGGCCATGAGGACTCCGGCTGTGGGTGCAGGCTCTGGGGTGGGGCTGGGGATGAGAGGTTTGAAGTGCAACAGAGGGCTCCGGGCTGGGGCTGATGGGTTTGGAGTGCGGGCTCCAGCTGGGGGTGTAGGCTCTGTGGTGGGTTTGGGGTGCAGAAGGGGGCTCCGGGTTAGGGAGGGGTTTGGGGCACATGGGGTGAGGGCTCCAGCTAGGGCTGTGGGCTCTGGGTTGGGGCCAGGAATGAGGGGTTTGGGGTGCAGGAGGGGGCTGGGACAGGAGAGGGGATTGGGGTGTTGGGGGTGGCTCCGGGAGGGAGTTTGCCTGCGGGAGGGGACTCCAGGATGGGGCAGAGGGTTGAAGTGCGGGAGGATGTGTGATCCTGTAAAGGTGTCCTGTTTCTCCCCGCACCCAAAAGTAACGTAAATAATGATAAAAGCTGATTTGCTAATAAAGGGTTTGAACCTGTGCCCACTGAAGTTAATAGCAAAGCTTACATTGACTTCACTCGTTCAGGATCAGGTTCAAAGCTAGCTTTCTCTTGTGATGTTTTTTTTTTCATATTTATGGATTTGTGATCAAAAGCCAGAGCTTTGGCGTCTAAAATACATGTTTAATACACGCCTCTAAATCATGTTTAAAAGTGAATATCAGTGTTTAAAGCTTATATATTTCTTTGCCTGCCTCCTTTGAGATTTTCAAAAGTACTTAAGTGATGTAGGGGCTTTTGAAAATCTCACTCTTAGTGGAGGCTATCCTGCTCCCATTAAAGTAAAAGTTCCCACTGATTTCAGTAGGAACTAAAGTAGCTGTTGGCTACAAAGATCTGTTTTTACTCAGAAAATGGGATTATCTATTCACAGCACATTTAACATAAAATGAGGTAAATATGAAACGGGTGTTAACAGTATATTTTTGTAATACATTTGGTGAACTATGAAAACTAACTGACCAGTTTTAAAATAATCATTTCTAATATCTATGTTGAGGAACTGTATATTATGATAGATACAGTACTCGGTATCATTGCCATATTTTTATTTAGCAAATTGCTATTCAGTTACAGAACATAACAGAATCTTGCACAGCGCTAAGTGCTGTATATAAAACTCTAGATTAAAAACTAGAATGAGCCTGTATGTAAAAGAAGCTTTAAACCATCCTAACCTAAAAAACAACAGGGTCTCCACATTCTTAATAAAACAAATTCCAGTGTTTAGGTATATAGCACCCAGAAACCTTAATTTCAACACTCATCAAACATCAGAGAGGGTACAAACAAACAGTCCTTTAGCGGATGACCTGAGATAAGAAACAACTAAGGCCGGGTCTACACCTAAGGGCGTGTGCAGGGCACCTTAAAACTTAAGTTGAATTAGCTATGTCATGCATGAGTATGAAAAATTCACACCCCTGTGAGAGGTAGTTAAGCCAACCTAAACTCCGGTATAGACATTGCCACATCAATGGAAGAATTATTCTCTCAACATGGCTATTGCCTCTAATTACTGGGATGGAAAACTCCCTTCTGTTGCTGTAGCAGGTGTGTACACTACAATACTACAGCAGCACAACCCCTCTGGAAACTGATTTTATGCTTTGGAGAAAAGGTATCTACGGAGCTCTAGAGAGGATGTAATTTTTATTAAAAGAAAATATTCCATACATACTGTACCTTGCAATGAGAACAAAATGATAGTGTGGAAATGGGTGGAATATCAGTTTTCTCAGTGTGTGACTGCTGTTCTTTCATTCAGTTTGCTTAGCTATAAACTAGGGGCACAGTTCTGCAAGGTGCTGAGTGCCCTCAACTTCATGATTTTGGCACCTTGCAGAATTGGACCCAAAGTGGGGGTAATCCTGCTCCCAGTCAAATCAATAGCAAAACTCCCAGTGGCTTCAGCCTTTGCAGCATTGTGTTACTATATGAGAACCACACAGTGAAACTGTCTTTCAACAAAATTGAAACTACTCGCTCATTTTAATTGTCTAAACTGAAGATAGTGCAAAAGGTAAACAATTTAACTGTTGAAAAGTAAAATAAATCTAAGAATTCTTAAATTAATAGTCTAAGGCCAAGATTTTGAAGAGTGACAAGTGGTTACAGGTACAGTGATTTGTGGTTGCTCCACACTGAAGACCCATAAAGGAGCCTGATTTTCAAAAGATGTTGAGCAGTCTTTTCTGAAAATCAGGCTCCATTAAGGTGTCTGTTAAGGTCAAGTTGGACACCCAAAATCACTACTCCCTTTTGAAAATCTTGGTCTAATTTATTGCTAAAATGGGTAAGAGACTTTTAGGGGGAGGAACAGGGAGCAAAATATAATTTTTAACTTGATGGTGTCCCTTTAAGATAAATCCAATAATGAGTCTAGTCTGACCATAAAAGCCTAATAATTACATGAGCCTGTGTTTTCAGACCTTGATACTTAAAATGAAATATCAAAATCCATATTTAGACAACTAAATACTATAAAGCTTTGTCTATACAGTTCAGCTGCACAAATGTTAGTAACTTCGGGAGCTCTAGTGTAGATGACTTTCCAACACTGACAAGGGTTTTCATCACTGTCAATTAAACCTCTTTACATAAAGTCAAGATTGGGGCTTCTAGATTCTACAGTAATACAAACAAATGATAATAATAATAATAATGAAGCTGATGATGGCTGCGAAGGCTACTAACAAATGAACTCATTTTCAATGTTGCTACACTTTCCATTGAAGTCCATGAGAGTTGTGAGTGCTCAGAACCTTGAAAAATCAGACCACTCACAACCTAAATATGGATTTAGGTGACTAACTTTAGTCATCCCATTTGAAGATGTTGGTCTTGAGTCTCTTTTTGGGGGTACGCTTTCTGCACCGTGGGCCTGCTTTAAACCTCACTGAGTTCAATGAGAGTCTTTCCAATGACTTTGGATGAAGCCCCATGATAGTGTGTTAAGCATTGTTTAATCTAAATTGTAATTGAAGTGTATTGATAATTCTCTGTAGTTCATAAGTACCTACGCAAGATAAAGGAGCACTATTGCTCATTATTCTCACTATTAGTCAGCTTCCAACAATATCGCAGTCAATTTATTTTCAGGATGAAACTCCAAATCCTCCACAATATTACAAAGAAAATATATACCAAAGAAGCTCTTACAACACAAAGTGAGCAGGAAAAATAATATTTTCTACACTTGGAACTTTCCCCAAATCATGTTTTCAAATCCGTTACCTGTGTTACTAGAGTTGCTTAACTCATCATTTGTTTGTTTTTTGAACGTGACTGTCAACCTGTTGGCAGCCGAAGGTTGCAGCAAACCATAGATGGAAGGACACAAAGGAAAGTATGTTGCATAGTGAAATGGAACTGTGACTCAGCTTTTTCCAAAAGTATCATTCAGTTGTTTGTTTGTGCTACTTCCTCTTGGCTAGCAAGAAATGCCCTAACGCACTGGAATAATAAAATGTTCTGAACTTTTCAATAGGACTAGCTCTTGAAATCTGCTAAGAAGCATGAACAGCAAAAAATAGTAAATAGCAATGTAGTTCCTCAGATGTAAATCTGGTGTAGATTTCACATGGTTGTGTAGTAATTTTAAATGTAGGCACAAATTTTGTTTTTCTGGTCCATTTAGATAGTGTGTGACAATGTGAGGTGAGGCAGAAGCTTTCTTCCAAGATTTTCTGTCTCCCAAAACCTGTATCAGTGCTGCTTTGCAGGTCTTCCATAATAAGCTCCACAGAGGGGTGTTGGAAAGGTTTGGAGATTTTCTCTACATTAATGTGCACCCCGCTGCCCTGACAATGCTCCCCCATGTGCACTCCATCTCACCCTGGATGAAGATTATTAGTGCTCCTATTGAGAATGATCTACATGAGGATGTCTGTGCAGCGAGCCATTTCTGATAGGATTAATAGTATTGCTTTTGCAGCATATATGTGCATCCATTTGGGGGTATTTTTGTGGGTAGCCAGAATTCGATTCAGTCAGTGGTAGTTATGTTATTTTCTGTTATCAGCAATTAGTACTGATGCTGCCTTGTGCTAGAAGAAGAAATATATAGATATAGATTGTAGAGGGCCTTTCTGTTTAGTGTCTGTTGTCCACGGTTTCATATTACTTATTCCTAAGAATCTATTAATACGGGTATGTTTATATGGGATGTTTTAATCACTGAAATCTAAACACATTAATGGCAACTGTTTAAAGTTCCAGGAAGGACAGAGTTCCTTGTAAATGCGTCACATATCTGTACTGTTCTTCTGGTTCTCTTTCAGCCAATGAGAATAAAGAAAATTGTGGTATCCATAATGGAGAAAATTTTTAGTAATTTTAGATTTAGGGCCAGTTTTTGTCTGCCTGGTCCTATTTGGCAGATGCCAGACAACTGATGGACTGATGGAGGCATGTAAGGTTGTTAGGAATAGAATTTAATTTATCTTCTGAATTAGAAGCAAATACTTGGAATACTTTATTTTTCTGTACAAAGATAAGCCAGCACAGTTGGAGGAATTCACTAGTAATGTTGGTGCAAGAGAGCTTCAGAGGGGCCATAAGATTTCTTCCCTCACCTCTTTTCCAGAAATAAACCTGGAGCAAGAGGTCCTTTGCCTGAGCTGCAGGACAGCCATAGCTAGCTCTGAATACTTCCTTCCCACTCCCAGGCTCCACAAGAGGCCTCAGCACAGGAGACATTCTGGAGGAGAGAGGAAGAGTAACCAGAATGCTTTATGCTCCAGCTGTTCTGTACCCCTGCAGTGATCCATAGAGACCATTGCAGCTAGGGTACAAGTTAGGGCAGTCCTCATAGCTTCTGTAACCTGTGCTGGGAACCACGTTGGACCCTGACAGGTCCTGAATGTGCAAACCACATCTCCTAGGTCCTTGTACCAACCCTATCACCAGGAGAGGCATGAATCTGGCTTGGTGTTGACAGCCATGCAATTATCATGAGCAACTGTACAATAACAAATTGTGATCTATGTGGTTGTTGTGAATTTGTTTTCTGTGGACTATGGAGACATCTTCATTACTGTGTAAACTTGAGTTATCTACACCTGAGTTACTTCTCTTGAGCTGGCCTAGTTCAAGTGAGAGGAGCCACACTGTGAAATAACACTTGGGCTGCTATGTTCACACTGGTGCTGCACTCAGCACTTCTGGGGGCACATCTTATGGTGTGTTGTGATGAAGTAAGTTGAGCTGCTGTATGAATTCTTTCCTGATGAATTGGGGAAGAATTTGTCAAACCTTGCTGGGCATATGGGCCAAGTGTGGAAAGGCACTGCACTCGAGTGGAGCAAGCCTGCATCCATATTGCAGAGTGGTTACATTCAGGGATTTGGAGCTGTGCTCCGGTTCCGCTCCAGCTCTAGGCAAAAACCTGCAGCTCCACTGCTCCGGAGCTGCTCCATGTTTCAGCTCCGGGCTCCACTCCAAAGCCCTGGTTACATTAGCAGCTGACAGGTTGTGTGAACTCCGGTATTAGTCTATACCCGGTGATGGCCAGCCAACTCAAGTTAAAAGCATCACCACACTTGAGTGAGGGATTAAAAGATATAAGGCTTGTTTTCCATGAAAAGTTAATGTCTAAGGGCAGGTCTACAGTATGGGGTTAAGTCAACCTAAGTTATGCAACTCTAGCTACGTGAATAACGTAGCTGAAGTCGACGTAGCTTAGATCGACTTACTGCGGTGCCTATACCGCGCTGGGTCGACAGGAGAAATTCTCCAGTCGACTTACCTTACGCTTCTCGTTCCGGTGGAGTACCAGAGTCGACGGGAGAGCCATCTGCTGTCAATTTAGTGGGTCTTCACTGTGTCGATCCTCGGTAAGTGTAGACATACCCTGAGATATCTTCCTGTGAGCAGGAAGAGCAGCCATTTTTTGAGGCAAGACTTGATCTAACATGTTATAGAGTACACGCACTGGTTTCCCTCATGGGCCTTGTCTTCACTAGGAAGTAAAGTTGTGTTCTTAAGTTAGCTGACTCCCATTAATTAACTCAAGGTAAAATCTTGAAGTGAAGACAAGGTAGTTTATAGTTTTGACATAAATAGGTAGGTCAAATTAAAGATTAAGCTTCCTCATAATCTTTAACTTGACCTACTAACTTGTGTGAAAACTACAAACTTGTCTTGTCTTCCCTAGGATTTTAACTCAAATTAGTTAAGAACACACCTTTCTTCCTAGTGAAGATATAGCCCATGGAAACTTTATTTCTTTTCATTCTTGTTTTGTTGTTTCCCTTGATCTATAAAATAAAAGCCATTCAGCCATACTGACTAAAAATATATAGTTGCTCTTTATGTATGGAAAAATGTAGTTCACAGTAGTGTGAACATGTCTTACAGGTAAAAAACCTAAATAAGTCAATTTCAGTTCAAGCTTTTAAAGAGTTCTAAACAACAGTGTACAAAAATGGTTTTAAAATAATTTTAAATATATCTTAATGGTGTCTAATGTGGCAGTTTTCAATTACTAGTTAATGGTGACAAATATCACTGCATATATTGGATTGCAGGATTTTTTCTGTGCAGATGGATTTAGTCAGATAGCTATAAATATTAGCTTTGACATTACAAAATATACAACTGAAATGGGCTATGCTGAAACAATCTTCAGGGCCTGACTTAAATCTAAAAAGCCAGGAAATTTAGTGTTGAGACTGAAACGTGTTCACTCTTCTCAACATGTAGGATAGGCAAGAACATTACAGCTTCCTTTTTTTTTAATCATAGCAAAGAAATATATATTGCTCAAATGCTATGCGGTCTGAGCCTCCTTGGAATGGATATTATCAGTGGATTAAAAAAAGTTGACTGAGGTTTATAAAAAGTACAAACCACTTACTCAGGAAATCCCTTAACTAGTGGACAGAATGGCTAATGGGGAACCAATTTAAAGTAACATATTCTATTCTGTTTGAGTGTCATTAATTTAGGATGTAACCCAATTTCTTAAAACAATTCTATAAACATATTGTTCATTCATACTGTAATAAAATGTTAGAACAATTCTAGATAACTTGACGGAACCACAGTTATTCATGTAGTGTAGATAGGGCCCTGCTGATGTAAGACCTCACACTCTGGTCTTAAATCTTTGCCAGGAAGTTGAGTGAAGCCCACCAAATTTTATGTGAGAATTAATTGGTTTGTGGATTAGCAAAGTGAGATTAGCATAGTTTTACTCTTTATATATTTTCATTATGGGCCTCTCCATGTGGCAGTGGAAGATCAATGGGAGTTCTGCATGCAGGGTGACTACAGGATCAGGCCCTTTGTATTGCAATAGCAGTGGCAGCAATGTCTGTAGTTAAATTCACATACAGTTTCCATTCTAATCCCATATTTTCAGTGTGCATATGTATTAATTATTATGATACAATCTTTAATTACATGATCACATATAATTTCTGATATAATAAAATATAATATCATGCAATTATGTAAGCACTTAGCACGCTGTTTTGAGGTTAAAAATTTATATATGTATATGCAAAAAACCCCACCAAAATATCAACTTTAAAAGATAAATACTTTGAATACCAGTGACTGATGGTATTTGGTTATTTTATATTATTTGTGGTTATAATTAAATATTGACAAAACAAATTATTTTTTGTTACAAACTGTCTTCAGTTTGACCTCTATGACATTTTCATCAAAAGACAAGCATACATGAAAACATTTGAGTCTAAAATCGAGGACAATTAATAAAATTGGAATGAGTTATTTCTTAACAGTGAGGTAACATTTTTAATTGGAAATTTTCCTTTAGTGCCATTTGCCCCTAATTGGCATATGTAACTGACATCTTGTTACAGCTGATTATGAATGCTGAATAGCATGTTACAAAAACAACAAGGGCATTTATTATGAATCTTTAATTTTCAACCTTGTGTGCTAGTAAGACTATTTGGAAAAAAACCAAGTATTGGGATTTTGTGTGACTCACTGTGGTAAGTAATTATTAATCCCCAGATAATGTATATTCAACAAACCTCGGAAAGTACATAGTTGATTACATAGGAGGTATGTGTGAATTGCTTACATATTGCCATGATATTGGTTAGTAATCTCTTGCGTAAATTCTCTTGTAGAGAAATTCCATGAAGTACAGTACACCGCAGATTTAATCAGTTATTGAGAATATATTTGCATTCCAGAAAAAACTGCATAGTAGGGAGATGAGCTATGTCAGAAGTTCTTGGCAAAACCCAAAACTACACAAAACAAACTTGGTTTTAAGTTTTGTTACAGACATTAAACTCAGATGAGGCTCATGAGTCAATTTATTTTTTACAAATTTATTACGATTATTTTTCTTTATTTGTGATTCCTAGAGGCCTCAGTCAGGAAGGGGACTAGTGCTAGGGACTGTACATACATGTACAAGAGACAGTCCCTGTGATGTTCTGAGTATTACCCAGACCATAATGGTTCTGTCACTGCCTGCCTTCTAACTTTGGGTGTGTTAATGCTATTCTGTTATGGCTCAGAACTCTGACACCAGTAGCCAGCCTACAAGCATAGAGATCTCAGATCTGGCTTCCACTAGCCTAGTTACTCCTTGCAGGATGATCTCAACAACCCGTTCTGCTCCCAAATTCCCCCAAATCCATCTCCCCAAGTACTTAACTACCAGACACTTGGACTTTTCCCCTCTGGTTTGTCACCTCTGAAGGGGTGAAACCTGGCCCCAGTTATCAGTTTACTTTGGCCCACACGCTCCACACAGTTTGCACAATAGAGACCTGCTTGGGATTAAAATAAACAAAAAGTTTATTTAATAGAAAAATCATAGTTTCAGAGATGAAACAGTAAGGAAAACCAAACACATACAAGTTATGCAGAAAATAAACATAAAGGTGCAAACTTGGGCTTTACGCATCTATATTAGCTAAATTTCATTTTCTAATACAAATTTCCTGTTGTCTCTGAACGGTTTCCTAGTATGCCCTCTATCATAGAGGGGATCGATCCAGTGTTTCTGAGCACCCCGCTTAGATGCTGGTGCTCAGTTTCTGGATAAGCCTTCATTCCCTCTTCCCTTTCAACAGGTTTTGCAGGGGTCTTTCTTTCTTTCTTTCTTTCTTTCTTTCTTTCTTTCTTTCTTTCTTTCTTTCTTTCTTTCTTTCTTTCAGACTATGGTAATCAATGGTTACACTATAGAGCAGGGGAAACTTCCTCCTTCCTTAAGTTTTCCAAGACTGGGTTTTGTTGTTTGTTTGTTTCAGTCTTTCCATTATCTTTAATTATCTGCCATTGTGTCTACCTGGGTTGTACAGAGCTAAGTACTTGGAGTTAGTTTTGTGTAAACAACTAGCCTGGGAGGTGCCCCTCCCTGTCTGATTGTTTCCCCTCACTGCTGTGAAGTGAGGCTGGAGTTGCACCATAGTTACAATTACAATATTCTACACATGCATATATTCATAACTATAAACCTGTATATTCATAACTATAAAACTGGGGTTCCCAGACTTGGCTTGTGGCTTGTTCATGGTAAGCCCCTGGTGGGCCACGAGACGCTTTGTTTACCTGAACGTCCGCAGGTACAGCAGCTCGCAGCTCTCAGTGTCCGCAGTTCGCTGTTCCCAGCCAATGGGAGCTGTGTGAAGCTGTGGCCCGGCTCACGCTGCTTTCCGCAGCTCCCATTGGCCGGGAAGAGCGAACCGTGGCCACTGGGAGCTGCGAGCGGGCGTACCTGCGGACACTCAGGTAAACAAAAAGTGTCTCGTGGCCCACCAGGGCCTTACCCTGAACAATCCGCGAACCAAGTTTGGGAACCCCTGCTGTATACATATCTCCTAAGTTCAGAACATTACAAGCTTTCATGAAAGATCTTGCTTGAAATATATTTACACACAATAACATTTGTATACAACTAGTTGATTCAGTTGCTTATTCTTTGGTGTTCAGAAACTCTGTTCTCCCCTTGGGGTGTCTGGAAACCTTAGTGTCATAGTCCCTTATTGAAATTATACAAAATTCGTGAAATGGAATGGAGTTTGCTTGAGCCCTAAATTGTGGGCTTGTGGGTTATGAACCCTTTTTGATCATTCAAAAAAACATGTCCACAAACCTTTGTGAAGTGAATCTGCTGTTTTCACATAGCAGAGATGTGCATTTCTGCAATAGAATGTAGAGCCGATATTATAAATTTATTCAGAATATTTCCTATCACTATAAATTATACTGTATGCTTTAAAATAAACAATCCTAATATATATCTTCATGTGTACGGTATGTATATATATTTTATCATCTATTATTACTGTAGTTTTTCCCTCTTTATAAATATGCGGTATAAACATTTACTAGAATTCTCATGCAGTGTCTTTTTTCTTCACTAAATGCTGTATCACATTTATTCACTGATTTCAGTGGGACTGCTCATGCTTAAATGCTTTGCTGGCTCAGAATCTAAGGGCTTGATCCCACACTACACCTATACAGAATGTTGCTTGTGTACATGCAAGATAAAAAGTGATAAATAGGACAGGGAGTACAGATCCTGCATTACTGAGGGTGCTGCTGCTAGAAGCAGAGTGCTTGTAGCTAGGTGCCTCAATAGGTTGATGAGAAGTGCACTTAAACTCATCTCCACAGTCAGGTACATTCTCTACCCCTTCCCTGCACCTTTTTATCTTGAACTTTTGAGAATAATTAAATTAAATGTGGAAGGAGGTTGAGAACAAGATTGTGCTCCCTGCTGCATAAGGATTTGCCGGATCAGGGTCTACGGGGGTAGAATTCCAGAAACCTACATAAAGCCAAGTAATTAAGCTTTATTTGGGTGCCAAATGTAAAGGCTGGGGGAGACTAAATCCACTCCTCAACCTGAAGACAGTTCCATAATGCCGTTCATGCAAGGGTTCCTGGTCACTGTCTGAGCATAGATTCATGAGGCTTTCCCCTCATCCACATCCAGCATTCCCTCATGCCTTTGCCTATTTACCTTGATAGGCATGTGGGAATTCTTTTAAAAAGGCCATATTTTTGGAGTTTAATGTACCCACCCTGTACACACCTATATTATATATCATTTGAAAGCTTATTTTGTGTATAATTAGTTAAGGTATAATGTGGATCTGTCAAGTGGTGCTGTAAGCCTGTAGGCGAGGTGAAATAATGGTTCCCAAAATGAGAACGTGTCATTTTTTACACAGTTCCAGAAACTTGACTATGACTACAGTTTTTACTGTTTAAGTTAATTTTAACAGCTTGATGTGGTGTTTATTGGTCAAAGCCACCAAATGACAGTGTATTACAAGATTTTGATTGGGTTTGCATGAGCAAGTAGTTTTTTTCCAGAAATTATGAAACTTTAGAACGGGGCAAAAATGGTGAATATCAACATTTTGCAGTATACTAACATGAAATGTTTTCAAATTGCATGTTCTTCATTGTCAAAGTATCACACAAGCAATTATAATAATTGTCTATATTTTCAATTGAAATTTGGTGACCAGATCAATCTCACACTGAAGGTTGTGCACCAGTAGCAGTAGATTGCATGCCCATCATTGTGTACTGCATCACAGATAGATAACCATGATTTGAGGACTTCAATAGCTCAGACATAGGTGAGAGGTTTATTGCAGGAGTGGGTGGTTGAGATTCTGTGGCCTGCATTGTGAAGGAGGTCAGACTAGATGATCATAATGGTCCCTTCTCACCTTAATATCTATGAGTCTATGAGATATAAATGTATGTGAATTCCTTATGTAATACTTCTCCATTTGTAAGCTTTTGAACATACAACATAGCATCTAGTCTTCCTAATAAAAGGGTTTAATTTGTAAATGCATGTAGTACTAGATATGAAATATTCTAGAAACTAGCTTTTTAATGTAGTGACACTTATGCGCAAGTCAGTATGAGTGTTAGCGATGACAATACACAGCTTAAATTGGGCTTCAATCAAAGTGCTCACTGAACAAAAATGGCAGTTTTGATACTAACGTATAGATCTAGTTTAGCACTAGTTTGGATACTTGTACAAAATGAAAAATGACGGTAGTGGTGGTGGCTATGCTAATGATATACTTTCAGAATTTTACCTCTATGGGGAAGTTATGGTATATGAAGACATGGAGGATACAAGCCCTTTAAAGTTTACATCAAAAAGAAAAAGACTCTACAAACTTCGAGAAATGTGTTATTTGTCAAGAAAATAAAAAAGAACGCAAAACTGTCAAAAGCCACTGGTGCTGGATGGAATTCTGTAGTTGCTGACTGTAGAAGCCAGCAGAGATGAATTGTATTGGCAGCTACTAGATGAGTTTTCTAGTTTAGATGTTGTGACACCACTTCTGTAGCACAGGGGTTGCTGTCAGAAATACACAAGCAAGTCAAATTGGGCACATCAGAGTTGTATTGAATCCAGGAAAGACAGACTTGGATCAGAGAGCATCATGTTCACCTGCTTCTATAGCCATCGGAGGAAGCACATACTCCAGTAAATGGTCCTGTTGCATTGTTTGCGTGAGACAAAAACACAAGAAAGTCAAGAAACTTCATAAAATAGAAACATTTGAGAGAGCAACCAGTCTAAGGGAGGCAGCACTTCAAAGAGGAGGTGATGACATGTTGTACAGAATATCTGTGGAAGACTTGATTGCTAAGGATGCAGTTTATCATTCCATGTAACTTTCTTCATACTTGAGTAAAACAAATTTTAAAGCAAAACCATCTAGTTACACTGCAACAGTATAGTCACCTTAGGACATTGCATTTTATTAACTGGTTGAAGAGATAGCCAATGCTCTTATGTACAAGATGAATTCTTTTATTCTGTCCATGCTGCTACAAAGACATAAAGTCCTACTTCCCTCAGATGTAGAAACTGGAAGCTGTTCCAAGAGCAAATTACAGGCAAGGTTAGAAAAACACAATGGTTCTGCAATTTCATTTCATGCACAGCATGGACAAGGCAAGTCTACCAATGTTCTATGCAGCGCAATAACATTAGCCGATGCTATCCAAGATGCTAGTAACCTGAAGCAATAGCTTAAGTCATCCAAATACTTTATGGCTGTTCTTCTGGCAAGTACGCCTGATGAATAGCTTTCAAATGAACAAGTGGTTTTTGTTCATTTCCTTTGTTCTGAAATAGTCAAAATGAAAACCTCAGAATATTATCCAGAGCCAGGTGATTGTCGTTTGCAGAGGTCAGCTACTTTTGTGCCCTGGTTGGTGCGGGAGTTCATCCTTTGGCTGATAGATAAAGAGGCATATAATTTAGCCAGCAGTGAGCATTATCCTTCAGAAGATATTAAAAGAAGGACACCTCTCAATTGCCAAGTGCATAGTATTTAACAGTTCCAAAATTATCACACCTCTACATGTAAACATTGCTGCACAGCTACGCCATGAGTTTAGGTCTCACAATTTAATTGACATATTACATCTTCATGGATTCTGCATCACCTGTGAGGAGCTGAGGCGGTTCATAGAATCATAGAATATCAGGGTTGGAAGGGACCTCAGAAGGTCATCTAGTCCAACCCCCTGCTCAAAGCAGGACCAATCCCCAATTAAATCATCCCAGCCAGGGCCTTAAAAACTTCTAAGGAAGGAGATTCTACCACCTCCCTAGGTAACGCATTCCAGTGTTTCACCATCCTTCTAGTGAAAATTTTTTTCCTAATATCCAACCTAAACCTCCCCCACTGCAACTTGAGACCATTATTCCTTGTCCTGTCCTCTTCTACCACTGAGAATAGTCTAGAACCATCCTCTCTGGAACCACCTCTCAGGTAGTTGAAAGCAATCAAATCCCCCCTCATTCTTCTCTTCTGCAGACTAAACAATCCCAGTTCCCTCAGCCTCTCCTCATAAGTCATGTGTTCCAGACCCCGAATAATTTTTGTTGCCCTTCGCTGGACTCTCTCCAATTTATCCACATCCTTCTTGTAGTGTGGGGCCCAAAACTGGACACAGTACTCCAGATGAGGCCTCACCAGTGTCGGATAGAGGGGGACGATCCCATCCCTCGATCTGCTCGCTATGCCCCTACTTATACATCCCAAAATGCCATTGGCCTTCTTGGCAACAAGGGCACACTGCTGACTCATATCCAGCTTCTCGTCCACTGTCACCCCTAGGTCCTTTTCCGCAGAACTGCTGCCTAGCCATTCGGTCCCTAGTCTGTAGCGGTGCATTGGGTTCTTCTGTCCTAAGTGCAGGACCCTGCACTTACCCTTATTGAACCTCATCAGATTTCTTTTGGCCCAATCCTCCAATTTGTCTAGGTCCCTCTATATCCTATCCCTGCCCTCCAGCATATCTACCACTCCTCCTAGTTTAGTATCATCCGCAAATGTGCTGAGAGTGCAATCCACACCATCCTCCAGATCATTTATGAAGATATTGAACAAAACCAGTTCACCATGAGTACTGCAAAAACTGATGTAGAAAGATTCCAAAGGAACTGTATCACTTTATGCTGGCAGAAATCTTTTCCATAAAGGAGATGATCATATAGACATCAACGAAGAGACCACTGATGGAAAGAATACCTTCCATTCAATGGCTAGACAGCTGTAGTGGCACAGGAGCTAGCAAACAGAGCTGTAAACAGGGGAGTTTGAGTGGGAGTTAGTTTGTATTATGGTGCTTGTTTGGGGTTTGTTTTTGCTGTGGGTGGTGGTGTTTTGGTGTGGTTTGTGTTTCCCAGATTAACAGGATTTAGGTGGGAAGGCAATGACAGATACAGAGGCAGCAGTGGGAGTGACTCATGTAGCGGAAGACACAATGAAGATGACTGGATGTGGAAGCTGCGGTATGTACATGATCCTGGAGGGGGCACCTGGTAAGAGTTTTGTCTGCATGAAATGCCATCTGATAGAGCTGATGGAGGAAAAGATCCGAGGTTTGGAGATGCAGGTGGAAAGTCTGGTTGAGTTTAGAAAGGGGTTTGAGCAGATTATGGATCAAAGACATGAGGTATCTGAAGGGAAAAGCTCAGACTTGCAGATGGAAGCAGGACTGAGGAATTCTGAGGGGAGACTGGGTGAGGAAAGTGGTCAATGGAAGCATGTGACTAAAAGAACCAGGCAGAGGAAAAGACGGGCTAGTGAAGGAGAAATAGAGCTCAAGAACAGGTTTGCAGAGTTGGAAAATGAAGAAGGGGCTCACCTGGTAGTCACTGAAGGTGGAAGGGCAAGGAAGAAGAGAAGAGCGGCTAGTCCTATAGGAAAAGGGGAAGAGTCAATGGAGACTACACCAAATATGAGCCCCAGGAGGATACAGGATGGGTTGAAGAGGCTTACAAGGGAGAATAGGAATGGAAGGAACTTGCAGCCAGAGGGAACAGGGGATAGACTGGAGAATAGCACCGTCACCAGGAAAAGGCAGGTCCATGTGATCGGGGACTCTTTACTGAGAAGAATAGACTGGCCTGTAACCAGAGCTGATCCAGAGAATAGAAGGGTATGCTGTCTTCCAGGTGCTAAGATACAGGATGTAGACCTGAGGTTGAAAAGGATCTTAAAGGGAGCAGGAAAGAATCCCCTAATTATCTTTCATGTGGGAACAAATGATATGGCTGGATTCTCGCTGGAAAGTATTAAGAGAGACTGTGCTAGGCTGGGGAAGACGCTTAAGGAAATCGAGGCTCAGGTGATCTTTAGTAGGATTCTACCTGTTCCTAGAGAAGGGCAACAAAGGTGTGACAAGATTATGACTATCAACAGATGTCTTAGGCAGTGGAGCTATAAGGAGGTCTTTGGGATGTATGGCCACTGAGAGGCATTCATGGACAGAGGACAGTTCTCTCGGGATGGACTTCATCTGAATAGGGAAGGAAATAGACTTCTAGGATGGAGGCTGGCACAACTGATTAAGAGAGCTTTAAACTAGGAATTTGGGGGAGATGATTGGGAGATGTCGATGTAATCTCCACACCGGATTTTAGCATTGAGAGTGAAGAAAACAAAGTAAGAAAGGATACAGCCGTGGGTAGGAGCATGTATATAAGGAGGAAGGGCAGTGTGGAATCCAGTCTAATAGGTTATACTGGCTGTAGAATGACCATGCCTAATAAGGTACAGAATGTGAGTGAGGCCAAACAGCAAAAATTAAGATGTTTGTACACCAATGCGAGGAGCCAAGGTAACAAAATGGAGGAACTAGAGCTACTGGTACAGGAAGTGAAACCAGATATTCTAGGGATAACAGAGACCTGGTGGAATAGTCGTCATGACTGGACTACGGGTATTGAAGGGTATGTGCTGTTTAGAAAAGACCGAAATAAAGGTAAAGGTGGTGGAGTAGCGTTGTATATCAATGATGAGGTAGAATGTAAAGAAATAAGAAGTGATGGAATGGATAAGACAGAGTCCGTCTGGGCAAAAATTACATTGGGGAAGAAAACTATTAGAGCCTCCCCTGGGATAGTGCTTGGGGTGTGCTAGAGACCGCTGGGATCTCATTTGGATATGGATAGAGCCCTTTTTAATGTTTTTAATGAAGTAAATACTAATGGAAATTGCATGATCATGGGAGACTTTAACTTCCCAGATATAGACTGGAGGACGAGTGCTAGTAATAATAATAGGGCTCAGATTTTCCTGGATGTGATAGCTGATGGATTCCTTCATCAAGTAGTCGCTGAACCGACTAGAGGGGATGCCATTTTAGATTTGGTTTTGGTGAGTAGTGAGGTCCTCATAGAAGAAATGGTTGTAGGGGATAATCTTGGTTCAAGATAATTCAGTTGAAACTGAACAGAAGGATTAACAAAAATAAATCTGCAACTAGGGTTTTTTACTTCAAAAGGACTGACTTTCAAAAATTAAGGAAATTAGTTAGGGAAGTGGATTGGACTGAAGAATGTATGGATCTAAAGACAGAGGAGGCCTGGGATTATTTTAAATCAAAGCTGCAGAAGCTATCGGAAGCCTGCATCCCAAGAAAGGGGAAAAAATTCATAGGCAGGAGTTGTAGACCAAGCTGGATGAGCTATTACCAGCAGGAGAGTGGGGTGGGAGGAGGTATTGTTTCATGGTCTCTGTGTATATAATGTCTTCTGCAGTTTCCACAGTATGCATCCGATGAAGTGAGCTGTAGCTCACGAAAGCTTATGCTCAAATAAATTGGTTAGTCTCTAAGGTGCCACAAGTACTCCTTTTCTTTTTGTGAATACAGACTAACACGGCTGTTACTCTGAAACATCTCGGAGAGGTGATTAAGAAAAAACAGAAAGCATACAGGGAGTGGAAGATGGGAGAGATCAGCAAGGAAAGCTACCTTATTGCGGTCAGAACATGTAGGGATAAAGTGAGAAAGGCTAAAAGTCAAGTAGAGTTGGACCTTGCAAGGGGAATTAAAACCAATAGTAAAAGGTTCTATAGCCATATAAATAAGAAGAAAACAAAGAAAGAAGAAGTGGGATCGCTAAACACTGAGGATGGAGTGGAGGTCAAGGATAATCTAGGCATGGCCCAATATCTAAACAAATACTTTGCCTCCATCTTTAATAAGCCTGAAGAGGATCTTAGGGATAATGGTAGCATGACAAATGGGAATGAGGATATGGAGGTAGATATTACCATATCTGAGGTAGAAGCGAAACTCGAACGGCTTAATGGGACTAAATTGGGGGGCCCAGATAATCTTCATCCAATAATATTAAAGGAATTGGCACATGAAATTGCAAGCCCATTAGCAAGAATTTTTAATGAATCTGTAAACTCAGGGGTTGTACTGTATGATTGGAGAATTGCTAACATAGTTCCTATTTTTAAGAAAGGAAAGAAAAGTGATCCGGGCGGGTAACTACAGGCCTGTTAGTTTGACATCGGTAGTATGCAAGGTCTTGGAAAAAATTTTGAAGGAGAAAGTAGTTAAGGACATTGAAGTCAATGGTAAATGGGACAAAATACAACATGGTTTTACAAAAGGTAGATTGTGCCAAACCAACCTGATCTCCTTCTTTGAGAAAGTAACAGATTTTTTAGACAAAGGAAACGCAGTGGATCTAATTTACCTAGATTTCAGTAAGGCGTTTGATACTGTGCCACATGGGGAATTATTAGTTAAACTGGAAAAGATGGGGATCAATATGAAAATCGAAAGGTGGATAAGGAATTGGTTAACAGGGAGACTACAGCGGGTCCTACTGAAAGGTGAACTCTCAGGCTGGAGGGAGGTTACCAGTGGAGTTCCTCAGGGATCAGTTTTGGGACCAGTCTTATTTAATCTTTTTATTACTGACCTCGGCACAAAAAGTGGGAGTGTGCTAATAAAGTCTGCGGATGATACAAAGGTGGGAGGTATTGCCAAGTTAGAGAAGGACCGGGATATCATACAGGAGGATCTGGATGACCTTGTAAACTGGAGTAATAGTAATTAGGGATTAATAACAAGAATTTTAGTTATAAGCTGGGGACTCATCAATTAGAAGTAACGGAGGAGGAGAAGGACCTCAGAGTATTGGTTTATCATAGGATGACTATGAGCCGCCAATGAGATATGGCCGTGAAAAAAGCTAATGCCATCTTGGGATGCATCAGGCGAGATATTTCCAGTAGAGATAAGGAGGTTTTAGTACCGTTATACAAGGCACTGGTGAGACCTCATCTGGAATACTATGTGCAGTTCTGGTCTCCCATGTTTAAGAAGGATGAATTCAAACTGGAACAGGTACAGAGAAGGGCTACTAGGATGATCCGAGGAATGGAAAACTTTTCTTATGAAAGGAGACTCAAAGAGCTTGGCTTGTTTAGCCTAACTAAAAGAAGGTTGAGGGGAGATATAATTGCTCTCTATAAATATATCAGAGGGATAAATACCGGAGAGGGAGAGGAATTATTTAAGCTCAGTACTAATGTGGACACAAGAACAAATGGATATAAACTGGTCATTGGGAAGTTTAGACTTGAAATTAGACGAAGGTTTCTAACCATCAGAGGAGTGAAGTTTTGGAATAGTCTTCCAAGGGAAGCAGTGGGGGCAAAAGACCTATCTGGCTTTAAGATTAAACTCAGTAAGTTTATGGAGGAGATGGTATGATGGGATAACATGATTTTGGTAATTAATTGATCTTTAACTATTCATGGTAAATAGGCCCAATGGCCTGTGATGGGATGTTAGATGAGGTGGGATCTGAGTTACTACAGAAAATTCTTTCCTGGGTATCTGGCTGGTGAATCTTGCCCATATGCGCAGGGTTTAGCTGATCGCCATATTTGGGGTCGGGAAGGAATTTTCCTCCAGGGCAGATTGGAAGAGGTCCTGGAGGTTTTTCACCTTCCTCTGTAGCATGGGGCACGGGTCACTTGCTGGAGGATTCTCTGCTCCTTGAAGTCTTTAAACCACGATTTGAGGACTTCAGTAGCTCATACATAGGTGAGAGGTTTTTCACAGAAGTGGGTGGGTGAGTTTCTGTGGCCTGCGTTGTGCAGGAGGTCGGACTAGATGATCATAATGGTCCCTTCTGACCTTAGTATCTATGAATCTATGAATTTCAAGAACGGTCTTTAGACAGTCCAGCATCACAAGAAATATCACTGAAGCATGGGAAAGTAAACTTACTTACTCTGCCTGGGCAATCAGAATCTCTTATGCATTGTGCAGCATTTGAAAAACATATAAGATATCCAGAATTGAGTTGCCCTGAAAAACTACTTGAGAAAATATATTCTTGTCACCTACAAATAAATATTGTCTGAGATCTCTCCTGTTATCTTTTAAGACGACTACCTTGAGATGTCTTACCAATACCAAATGACACTGATATCGTTGTTTGCAGTGTTGTTGTAGCCATGTTGGGTACCAGGATGTTGGAGAGATGAGGTGTGTGACATAATATCTTTTCTAGGACCAACTTCTTTTGGTGAGAGACCAGCTTTCAAGCTACACAGAGCTCTTCTTCAGGTCTG
Source organism: Lepidochelys kempii (assembly GCF_965140285.1). Classification (NCBI taxonomy): domain Eukaryota; kingdom Metazoa; phylum Chordata; order Testudines; family Cheloniidae; genus Lepidochelys; species Lepidochelys kempii. The sequence continues at coordinate 167,667,200 of NC_136382.1, forward strand.
GGAAAGATACTCAACGTGTTGCAGCTAAGGGCTTGTCTACACTTACATTTTATAGTGCTCTAACTTGCTCAGGTGTGTGAAGAATCACTCCCCAGAGTGCAGCAAGTCTGAGCACTTTAAAGCACTAGTGTAGACAGGTTCCAAGCGCTGGGAGCTAATCCCCTCGTGGAGGTGGATTACCAGGAGCGCTGGGAGACCTCTCTCCCAGCCCTCCCGCGCAACCACCCTTGCACTTCAAAGCGCTGCCGCGGAAGTGCTCCCGCAGCAGCGCTTTTAAGTTGCCAGTGTAGCCATGCCCTAAATTCACGATGGAACAGATTGTATAGCATAAGCAGTTAACACATATTCTAAGAGGCCATTCAAGGTGAAGTGGCCCTTTAACACCTCTGCAGTGATAGGACAAAAAAGGGAAGTTAGGGGTTTATAGATTGTTGTAATCAGCCATTAATCCAGTGTCTTTATTAAGACCATGATTTTTAGTGTCTAGCAAAATTATTAATTTAAATTCCTAGGCTCATCTATTGTAACCTAGTGGCAGATAATGTTGAACTCAGCCAGGAGGGACTTAAAGCCGGCATTCCACGCGATCCGTAGTCTCAGCGGTCAAGAGGTAGTCACTGTGAACAGCATCTTGAATGACAGCCAAGGCCTTCCGTGTAAATCGGATGATGATATCCTCTCACGCCGGGTGGAACGTTATCACAGCACCCTGAACCACCCTCCAGTTGCCGCTTGCTCCGAGCTGGATGATTTGTCAGCCACTGTGGTTTTGGACCCAGATGCTTGTACTAACGCACTAACATTAGATGAAATGAAGCATGCCATCAATCAGGCTTTACAAGGAACAGATCTACATTAGATATACCATTTTGGCCCTCTGCTTGTTGTCGGAGATACATTGTGAGTTCAAGAAGCCCCTGCTTGTGGCATATGTCAATCTTAAGGCTGCATTTGATTCACTTGACAGTTGCGCGAAGGAAGGCCTGAAAGAACGTAGGTGTTCCAACCACTCTGCTGGACTCGATTAACAAGCTGCATAGTGGAACCACTGCCTGTGTACATCTTGGGAATCGGATGTTGGCACCTTTTAAAACAGTATCTAGTGTCAGGCAGGGCTGTGTCTTGACCCCTGCACTGTTTTGTTGGGCAATGGATTTCATAATGCATAGGGCTCTACCAAATTCACGGTCCATTTTGGTCAATTTCATGATCGTGGCCAGAAGAGGGCTTTTGGGAAAGATGTATTTAAGGATGTGGCCCCCATCAAGAATAGGTTATAATAGTTTAATGATACCTCTGTAATTGAAGGCTTTGACAGATGTAACAACAATAACTGTGCAAATTGCAGAAGAACAGTGCTGGACAGCACCTAAAAGTTGGATGCAAGAAATAGTAAGTGATTGGTGGACACCTTGTGCCACCATGGAAAAAGTTTCTACATGTGGCATCCAACATGGCAGTCACTTGTAAAATTCTTCTGTGAGTATATGTTCTGTGAGTATATGGTTCAAAATGCACCTGAGACCATAGGAGCACACCCAACATAAACACTTCTTCTAGCTGGAGGCTTTTCCGAAGGATGAAGTAGCAAAGTCTGTCATCAGTAGAGGTGTTGAAGAAGCCCAAGACATGTACAATATTCAAGAGGAGACAGACACAAAGATGTGTTTGCATGCTGTATGTGCTAGTATGACTTTTGGGTCTCTTGGTGTCAAAGGAACCATAATAATTAGATCATCTGATACATATGTTTGGTCCTTGCTGTTCAATACTTTCCAAAAATAGAACACGTAGATAACATGTGGATTGAAACAGGCACCATTACCAGCACAACTGACAACCATCACTTCATACCTGTGCATGCAATTTTTGATGGAATCATTCCTGACTTCTGCAACATACTTGCTGCTGTGCACTCATTAACAGATGTGACTGTGTGTCATCCCTAGTTGGTATTGGGGAAAAAATTGTGCTTAATGTTGTCAAAACAAAGGGAGCTTACTGTTTCAGAGATCTTGCCAAATTGAGAGAGTGTGACAGATAATCCACAATTTCTGCAACAAGGAAGTTGGTTGCAGTGTTGTAATGACCAGCGCGAGAAAGAAAAGGAGACCCAAGAGACCTGCATTGCTTGTGCCTCAATCTAGCCATCCAAAAGGAGAAGTCCCCGGCCAAACTCCCACTATGGGAGGACAGTTTTGAAGAGCGTGTCAAAATAGCGTCTTGGCAACAAAGATTTGGATGTCTTTGCACATAGATAAACCAGATATTGGATCACCATTGCAATATGGATTGAAAAATATGGATGATGAACTACTTCCTGTATTTTTCAAGGGCTCTATGGCATCTGAACGTCTACAAGACCTTATTTGTGCCTGTACCAGGAAGGGTCACTGAACAATCAACTGTATGTGTAGCTAGGACAGTCTTCCCCCCACAGAACTGTGTACATGTCAAGGCAGTAAAGACTATGGAAACCCACACACTCTCGACAGGATCATAATGATGAACAAAATGATATAATGATGCTGACCAGAAATGTCACCAGTGCTATTACATTTCAATACCTGTACAAACTTATTAGATTTTGTTTTACCCTTTAGATTCTTATTGTGATTCTTTGAGTTCACAAAGAAATCAAATTTTATGTCTTGAAATAAAACATAGAGTCATTAAACTTAGAGAAACGAAATGAAATGAAATGAGAAATGAAAATATTTCAAAGTGGTTATTTTAATGTGTTGATGGTGTCATTGTTTATCCTCATTTCTATGGTAATGGCACCACTTGACAGCTCCAACTCATACCTCATCTTAAAGCAGACATCATAATCTTTCAAATTATGTATGGGGGGGAGGTAGAGAGGGTACACTAAATCGACCAAATTGGTGGTATCTGACACTTGGCTGTGTCATCTTCACAAAGGAAAGGGGTGAGGAGTTTGCCCCAGCACAACTACTCTGGCTGCCCTTACACACAAATACCACAAGATTTCTATGGTTTGCAAGGCCTGCTGCACGGCTGCTGGATGCATTTCATCCTCAGGGCATTTAATCAGCCATATTTATTAATTCTAGAGAATCTCAAAACTCTGAATTGGTCTTGTGCCTTTATGTTTCTGTGTTATTCAGGAGGTCAAACTAAATTATCACAATGGTTTCTTCTGGCTTTGGAATCTATGAATATAAATGTTAATTGGCTGTGAAATGAACACTTAACAGCATTTCCTGTTTCTGACACAATAACTGTTGAAAACTCCATCCAGTCAATTCCAAAATTTCAGGGAATGTTCTGAGTATGATAGGAAGAACCTTGCTGATTTTGGTACAGTTGAAAAATTGGAAAAGCCTGATTTCCACTAAAATCAGGTGATTGGCAGATTTGCCTCTTATATCTCAATCCCACTAGGGAGCTTCTGGGTGCTGGGGAGGGGGGGGGGGAGGGGAAGGGGCAGGAAAGAGGGACACACAGAGCCCTAGCCAGGGAAGGATGAGGTAGGGGAACACAGCCCAAATTGGTGTGGAGGAGGGCAGAAAGAGGGGGACACAGGATTAGGAGTACAGCTCATTGGAAATTTTCCAACAATATTTTTCTATCAGAAAATGCTGATTTGTCTGAATTGAAACATTGTGTGGGAACAGGTTGCTTTTGAAATTTTTTTTGCTGGAAACAAGGCAGGCTTCCAGCCAGCCAGGAACCCCGGTGTGTGCGGTGAGCTTGGCCTATAGAAGCAATGAAGTGTACAACCCTCTAGTTTATTACTATTGTTTGTCTGATTCCTAAAGACCTTGCTGTGCAAGCTGTTTCCAGCTTTGAGGAGCAATGTGGGCTGCTTCACATGAACCGAAACCAAGGAAATATTCCAGAAATGCAGTTTTGTAACATGATGCAGCTTGGTTCTAATTTACAGTCTTCCCATAAACAGGGTTTAACTCCACCAAAGTATTTGCTGTGAAGAGAAGAGCCATTAGGCCTGTAAGAGAGCAGGCTTGGTTTGATCATGATGATGACTGTGACTGTTATAAATGAACATAACCTCTAACACTCTGGTTAGGGAATTATGGAGCTGTGTAAATTGGAAAGTAACACCATACTAGTCCTGTCTTCCAAAAGGAAAATAGTTCCCCCTTCCCATAACACCCACATCTCAAGCATTGGTTTACTGATAAAATGATGGTAAATATCACTGGTTTCAGTCAAGGCATCATATAATTCCTTTCTGTTTCCGTATGCCACAAGTTGTATACTGTTGTATATGATCAGTTTCTAACAGAAAGTATTGATGGAAAATGTGAGTAAATTGACAGCACAATCATTCCTTGTGAGACAGGTCTGCAGGAATTAAAAGAATATGTGACAACACAGACATGCAGATATTGTTTGGCACCCAAACATCACAGTCAATATTATTAAATGCTCTGATTTCAATCACTATGTTTATAATGAACTAGCTCACTACTTCCATGCCACCTTGTGCTTTGATCCTATCAAATATCACGAGGTAAGGGGCATTAGGTTGGGTTAGTATGTGGATCAAACATTCACTGAACATCTCTTTGCTCTAGGAACTGGTATTAATAGTTAAGTAGGTAGCACTCTTCCCTCTAGCATGGTGTAATGTAACACTGCTGTAGGAGGTGCTGTCTTATGGATGAAACGTAAAAGTGAAGCACTACTCTGTGTATTAATTAAAGGTCCTTTTCACAAGAGCACAGCTATTAACCCTCAGTGTCCAGTTTTTAGTTTAGGTAGCTAACTAAATTCCTTTCATTTGGATAGTGTACTTCCTGTCCTGAACTGTTGTGTAATGTTGGTGTGCTCTATTATACAACTGCTACCTTTTGCCACATGGTGGTTGCATTTCAATGATGGACGAAGTAATCCCTGAGGATAGTTTGTTAGTAAATTGCTTTTGGGTGAAAGTAACTATACGCGTGTGAGTTTCATTATGTTATGTATTGAATAAACATTACTACAAGTATTATTATCACCAAATTCTGCCAAGACACAGGAGGGTTGCTGAGGAAATCCATCTGTTGGCTCGGGCTTCTTCCTGAGGCAGATTAGCTGTGATGGGTGTTTTGTTTATAATCGCTTAGGTAACAGGCTGGGATGTTACTGTTTTGCCTACATTTTTACAATGTGTGTGGGGGTGTTTATTGCAACTGCTGTTGGCACCAGGGTGTTAAATTCTGTGTAATTTTGTAATATAAATGGACCAGGAGGCTATGCCAAAGGCATGTTTTTAAAAATAATGATAAAATAAACTTTTGGATTCCAGTGCATCTATTAACATATGAACACTTATGTTGTTAGGGTGCCTGCATATGACTGTAACTTGTTTTGTTTCATATTGTGTTGCAGGTGATAAAACATTCCCTCCCTTTCTCACTCATTTCTAATCTTCTACAGATGAATGACACATTAATGCTGCCAAGTTTGTCATGTAAGACATAGCTGTTTCTTCAAAGGTCTCTTATCAAAAGGGAACCAATTTGATGGTGCCAGAGAGCAGCAGAGTGTGGAGATGAAGCAGTGGGAGTTTGTGGTAATTATAACATCTTCTCTGTCTCTACAGTCCTTGTTTGGGTCTCAACCTACTGCATTCTCCAGTCAAATGTTTTCCCTCACACTATTGTGTATATAGGGATATTAACTCTTGTTCACTTCAGCTGGTCAAGTGATAGTATAGTAAATATACATCCCTGCTAATGCTGGATTCCAATCTGCATCCATCTCTGGGCAACTTGAAGAATCCATTTCTCAAGATATGCACATATGTCAGATTAGAACCAAGTCCCAAGAGACTTCTTCATCCTAAGAGAATGACATTAGGGTTGGCTTGATTTTACAAATGCAAAGTCTAGAACTGTATAGAAGTCAACCCATGTCTTCCTTTGACTTCATCTTATATGTGTTAGATTTTAGGAACATAATGATTCTTCTTCACTCCCCTGTGAGTGCTCGACTATAGGTGTCGCTGCGTCCCTGCAGATCAGAGATTTTAGGTCGCGGTGCTCGGTTGGGGCGCGCGTGCACCGTAGATGTCTCACGGCGCTGTGGGCACCTCTTGTAGCGCGCGCACGACCCAACCCTGTTAGTTCCTTCTCAGTCGTCCTCGGCTACAGGCGGAGCTCAGTGGCAGTGCTGCCTCTAGAAAAGATAACAGTTTACATATTACTCTTAGATAGTTTAATTAGACTCTACTTAGCCAGTTATTGAAAAAAAACCTCCCCTTCAAAAAACCCCTCTTTTTTCATTTTGGTTTTAGTTTCTTAGCTTAGTGGTAGAAATAGAGTTTCCTTTAACCAATTTCTGTATATTTTCTTTTCATCTCCCTTCCCAGTTGGGAAAATATTAATGGACACAATGCCAGGTTCACCTTGTTTTAAGAGGGGCGACTCTTGCCGTGAGGCAATGCTGGTCTCTGACGGCCACACATCTTGTGTCCATTGCTTGTAGGAAACTCATATCCCCTAGAAATGGTCTCACTGTATCAGTATAAAGGTAAGGGCACAGCGAGACAGAGATCTCCACCTTAAAATGATGGTGGAAAAGTCCCTCCAGCCATCTCAGGAAAAAACATCAGCTGAGTCACAGAGAAGTAAAACTTCTGACAAGGGCAATGCTCAGCCTTCCAAAACTTCAAGGAAGTGAGCTGCGACTTCCCTGAAACAGGGCACTTAGAGAAAGAGAAGTTCCCCAGTGAGGTCTTTGCCCTCGGTGCCAAGCTCATCCAGAGAGAGCACCTACAAGACCTCAGGCACCTCTGGCACTATCTCCTTGTGTACCTCTGCCAAGTCCCACCGACAGACTGACTTAAAACGGCACCAACTACCTCCACGAAAGCTGACCACAGTACAAACACGGCTCTGGCCACAGCAGCTCCAACACAATTTTTGCACCAGAGGGACATAGCAGTCTCCTCGATACCACAATCTCCCCTACTCAGCACCGAAAAATCTCTGGGCCAAAGAACGGAGCAGCTTCCTGCATCTCCCACCCTTCAGTCCATATATAGTGATGAGGAAGGGGATGCTCAGGGCAGCCGTTTCTCCTCTCAACACTCCACACTGACAGAGAGGAGACCACCATGGGGGGCTGCCAGAACCAAGCCTCACCACTGTGGACAGATACAGCAATGACATGGGCAACCCTGGCCCTGCCCACAACCACCCTTCCCAATGCAGTGGGATTGGGCTGTATATACAGCCCACGGGATTCATGGGCTGTATATAGAGCCCAATACTCCAGATCTTCCACCCCAGCCAGACGGGAAATCAGATCACCTCCACTTTCACCAGGCAGGGAAACATCTGAAGTTCCCAACGGGGAAATAGAGGAGGAAGAAACGATTTCAGAGATTGAGCAGGAAGACACTTCACCTGCCCATAACTCATCCTCCTCACCAGGTGAGGCTGTTATACCACCAACTCCAACGACATCTGATGACCGAAAGCTCTCTTTAAGAGAGTGGTGGCCAGCCAACTGATCACACCAGAGGATGTGCAAGAGAAACAGCACAAGCTGCTTCAAATCCTCCAACCATCTACCTCAGCCAAGATTGCTATCCCCATCAACTAAGCAATAATGGAGCTGGCAGAGACCATATGGCAGATACTTGCATCAGCCCCCCTACCAGTAAAAGGGCTGACAGAAAATACTTCATCCCAGCTAAAGGGATAGACTGTCTTTTCTCCCACCCACAGCCCAACTCCCTAGTGGTGGAAGCTGCCAATCACCACAGCAAACAACCCCAGTTATGCTCGACACTACAAGACAAGGAACATAAAAGGCTAGACCTCTTTGGTCGTAAAATATACTCCTCAGCCACACTGCAATTCAGGGTTGCCAACTATTCCGCCCTCTTGGCAAATTATGACTTCTCTAACTATGGCAAACTGCAGGAACTCTTAGAGGATCTTCCTGAAGAGAAACGTCCCCAGCTCAAGGCCATCATGGCCGAGGGACAAATAATAGCCCACGCGGCTTTACAGGCCTCCATGGATGTGGCAGACACAACCGCACGAACAACAACCTCAGCAGTGGTGATGTGACGACCATCCTGGCTGCAGGTGTTGGGAATTCCGAAGGAACTACAGATGGAGGTGGAGGACCTTCCTTTTGACCGCGAAAGACTCTTTTCCTCTAAAACAGATGAGGTCTTACATACAATGAAAGACTCTCAGGCCACACTACGTACCTTAAGCATATACACCCCGGGTCCCCCCGTAATAAATGACGCCACCATATCAAAGAACAAGAGACACATCTTTCCACTGCCAACAACAGCGGCATTTTGACCAAAACCGGAATAAACAATGCCCCCAAAGACATAGAGCCCCGCAACATCAGGCCTCGTCTTCTCAACCATCAACAACCAAGCCTCAATTTTGAAGTCTAGGTTGAGGGTCTGAACAACCTCCCCCAGACTATAGCACTATTGGACACTCCTACCCAAACTTTTGGCCACCACTTATTACCATTTTTTACCATGCTTGGACAGCTATAATAACAGACCAATGGGTACTGGAGATCATAAGATCTGGTTATGCCATCCCGTTCCTCTCCATCCCGCCCACCCTCCCTCTTTCCCCATCCCTCTTCAGGGACCCTTCTCACAATCACTTCCTACAACAGGAAATGGACTACCTCCTACAGCTGGGTGCCATGGAACGAGTTCAAAATCAATACAAAGGGAAGAGTTTCTACTTAAACTATTTCCTCACCAAAAAGAAAAGTGATGGATTGAGACCCATCTGAGATCTTCAGAAGTTCAACAAATTCGTACACAATCACAGGTTTAAAATGGTCACATTGGCCACAATCATACCAGCACTAGACAGCGGGGACTGGTTTTCAGCCCTCGACTTTCAAGACACATATTTTCATCCGTCCCACAGATGATTCTTGAGATTCATGGTAGGATCCAACCACTACCACTACTGAGTACTATCTTTTGGCCTTTCCACAGCCCCTTGAGTTTTTTCAAAACACTTGCAGTAGTAGTGGCACACTTATGACACAGAGGAGTAATGATCTTCCCGTACTTAGACGACTGCCTACTGAAAGGTGCAACCTGGGAAGAGGCAACACACATACTTCAAACAACCATTGCACTATTCCACAAGTTAGGGTTGCAGATAAATACAAAGCAATCAACTCTAACCCCGACACAACACCTGGAGTTCACTGGGGCCTACCTCGACTCCATACAGGCCAAGGCAATACTATCAAACCACAGGTTTGTGACAATGAACACACTCATTTCCACGATCATCACCAATCCACAAACCTCAGTGAGGACTTGCCTTCAGCTCCTGTGGCATATGGCAGCCATGATGTTTGTCATAAGGCACGCAAGACTCCATATGCGCTGTCTTCAGGGCTGGCTGAGCACCGTGTATATGCCCAGCAAACACAGCCTAGCCAAAAGAGTCACATTGCCCCCAAAGGCCATCACGTCACTACACTGGTGGACAAAACCAGAAAATGTCTGCACAGGGATCCCCTTTCAACAGGACCCTCCATCACTCATTATCACGACAGATGCATCTCTGATAGGTTGGGGCACTCATTTAGACCACCACACCATACAGGGCAAGTGGTCAGTGCCGGAAACTCAACTTCACGTCAGCCTCCTAGAGCTCCGAGCAGTACACAAGGTGCTATGTCAGACACCACAGTTGGCCTTACTGTGCTCTCGACCACTGCATATATAACTCAGAAGCACCTACCATCCACAGTGGAGCACTGCTCTACAGACACCTAAAGTGGAGCACCCACAGGGACACTACTCGAAGAAGAAGTTACTCACCTTGTGCAGTAATGATGGTTCTTTGAGATGTGTGTCCCTGTGGATGTTCCACTACCTTCCCTCCTCCCCTCTCCTTTGGAGTTTTTACTATCAGGCTTTGCGGTAGAGAAGGAACTGAAAGGGGCAGGGCGTGCACACACTACAAGAGGTGCCAACGGCACTGCAAGACATCTACTGTGCATGCACACGTTGACTGAGCACTGCTACCTAAAATCTCCAATCTCCAGTGCAGGGACACACCGACACCTAAAGTGGAGCACCCACAGGGACACACATCTCAAAGAGCCATCGTTACTGCACAAGGTGAGTAACTCCTTCTTATCTCGGTATAAAGGGCCGTAATAAATCGTAACATACAATTTAGGATAGTACAGTTTGACCTCCCCAAAGTTGTTAATAAAACTTAGCTGCGAAATGCTGTTTCCAGCAAATCAGAGTAATTTGTTGGGGACTCCACCTCCTTTTGCTGGTTGCAAGGTCCAAGATTCAGTATGCTGCTTTCGTTGGCCCGGCCCAAACTGCTCTGCTATGCCACCTAGGAAGAGTGAGGAAGAAGTAATGTGTCCACATCTGGTGCATGTTTTGGTGGAGGGAGTTGAGGGAATAGTGGCTAGAGCAGAGGTGGGCAAACTATGATCCATGGGCCACATCTGGCCCTCGAGACCACCCTGCCCGGCCCTTGAGCTCCCGGCTGGGGAGGCTAGCCCCCAGCCCCTCCCCTGCTGTCGCCTCTCCCTGGCAGCCTCAGCTCGCTGTGCCACCAGTGCTCTGGGCAGCGGGGCTGCGAGCTCCTGCCAGGCAGTATGGCGGCGTGGCTGGCTCTGGCCAGGCTGCATGACTGCCAGTCCTGCTGCTCTGAGCGGCATGGTAAGGGGCGGGAAGCGGGGGCTGGTTTGGATAAGGGGCAGGGGATCCTGGGGGGAAGGCAGGGGACAGGGAGCAGGGGGCAGTTGGATGGGGCGGTGGTTCGGGGGTGGTGGTCAGTGGATGGGGAACGGAGGGGTTGGATAGGCGTGGGAGTCCCGGGGGGGGCGCTGTTGGGGCGGGGCTGTGGATAAGGGTCGGGGCAGTCAGGGGACAAGGAGCAGGAGGGGTTGGATGGGTTAGGGGTTCTGAGGGGGGCAGATAGGGGGCAGGGCCAGGCTGTTTGGGGAGGCACAGCCTTCCCTACCTGGCCCTCCGTACAGTTTCGGAACCCCGATGTGGCCCTCAGGCCAAAAAGTTTTCCCACCCCTGGGCTAGAGGCTTCCCCATTAAACAGGAGGAGACTGGAACTTATGATTTATCCCAGCCAAAACTGTGATAAATGAGGAGACCCCCAATTCCTCAGGAAGGCTCAAGTTATGTCAAAGCTCTGTTATTCATAGAGCAGCTCAGATTCCACACCAAGTGCTGCTGGAGTATGAGCAGTGAACATCATGCTGGCATTTAATCTTGTCCATGAAGGGGAGACTTGTAATCTGAGGACCCTCTGCAGCTGCAGGTTTGACAGCGTTTTCTGAGGCCTTGTATACACTACGAAATTACTCTGATTTTACAGAATTTGATTTTTGGGAACAGATTGTATAAAGTTGAGTGCATGTGTCCACACTAAGCACATTAATTTGACGGTGTGCGTCCACAGTACCGTGGCAATCATCAACATTCCGAGCTATGCACTGTGGGTAGCTATCCCACAGTTTCTGCAGTCCCCGCTGCCCATTGGAATTCTGGGCTGAGCTCCCAATGCCTGATGGGGCCAAAAATTTGTCACGGGTGGTTATGGGTAAATGTCATCAGTCAACCCTCCTTCTGTGAAAGCAACAGCAGACAATCATTTCGTGCCCTTTTCCCTGGATTGCCCAAGCAGATGCCACAGCACGGCAAGTATGGAGCCCGTTCAGCTCACTGCAGCAGTTATGACCATTGTAAACACCTCGCGCATTATCGTGCAGTTTATGCAGAACCAGAACCTGAAAAACCAGGCGAGGAGGCAATGGCAGCGCAGTGACGAGCGGGATGAGGACATGGACACAGATTTCTCTAAAACCATGGTCCCCGGCAATTTGGAGATCATGGTGTTAATGGGGCAGGCTCATGCTGTGGAACGCTGATTCTGAGCCCGGGAAACAAGCACAGAGTGGTGGGACCTCATAATGTTGCAGGTTTGGGATGATTCCCAGTGTCTCCAAAACTTTCTCATGCGTAAGGGCACTTTCATGGAACTTTGTGACTTGCTTTCCCCTGCCCTCAAGCGCCAGAATACCAAGATGAGAGCAACCCTCACAGTTGAGAAGCGAGTGGCAATAGCCCTGTGGAAGCTTGCAACGCCAGACAGCTACCGGTCAGTCAGTAATCAATTTGGAGTGGGCAAATCTACTGTGTGGGTTGCTGTGATGCAAGTAGCCAGTGCAATCTTTGAGCTGCTGCTATCAAAGGTAGTGTCTCTGGGAAATGTGCAGGTCATAGTAGATGGCTTTGCTGCAATGGGATTCCCTAACTGTGGTGGGGCTATAGACAGACCGCATATCCCTGTCTTGGTACCGGACCACCAGGGAAGCCAGTACATAAACCACAGGGAGTACTTTTCAGTGGTGCTGCAAGCACCGGTGGATCACAAGGGACATTTCACCAACATCAGTGTGGGATGGCCGGGAAAGGTTCATGATGCTTGCATCTTCAGGAACTCTGGTCTGTTTCAAAAGCTGCAGGAAGGGATTTACTTCCCAGACCAGAAAATAACAGTTGGGGATGTTGAAATGCCTATAGTTATCCTTGGGGACCCAGCCTACCCCTTAATGCCCTGGCTCATGAAGCCATACACAGGCACCCTGGACAGTAGTAAGGAGCTGTTCAACTATAGGCTGAGTAAGTGCAGAATGGTGGCAGAGTGTGCATTTGGACGTATAAAGGGTCGCTGGCGCAGTTTACTGGCTCGCCTCAGTGAAACCAGTATTCCCATTGTTATTGCTGCTTGCTGTGCGCTCCACAATGTCTGTGAGAGTAAGGGGGAAACATTTATGGCGGGGTGGGAGGTTGAGGTAAATCACCTGGCCGCTGAATATGGACAGCCAGACACCAGGGCAATTAGAAGAGCACAGCAGGAAGCGCTGCGCATCAGAGAAGCTTTGAAAACCAGTTTCATGACTGGCCAGGGTACCGGGTGTCACTTCTGTTTGTTTCTCCTTGATGAAAACCCGCCCCCTTAGTTGACTCTAATTCCCTGTAAGCCACCCGCCCTCCCCTCTTCAATCACAGCTTGCTTGCAAAGGAAATAAAGTCACTATCGTTTAAAAAGCATGTATTCTTTATTAATTGATTATAAAAATAGGGAGATAACTCACAAGGTAGCCCTGGTGGGGTGTGGGAGGAGGGTAGGAGGGAAGGAAAAGGCCACTTCAAAACTTGTTGAATGACAGCCTTCTGTTGCTTGGGTTGTCCACTGGGGTGGAGTGGTTGAGTGCCCGGAGCCTCCCCCCCGCGTTCCTGGGCATCTGGGTGAGGAGGCTATGGAACTTGGGGAGGAGGGAGGGTGGTTAAACAGGGGCAGCAGCGGCAGTCTGTGATCCTGCTGCCGTTCCTGAACCTCTACCAGACGCCGGAGCATGTCTGTTTGATCCCATAGTAGCCCCAGAATTGCATCTTGCCTCCTCTGATCTTCCTGCCGCCACCTCTCATCTCGATCATCCCTCCTGTCCTCACGTTCATTGGCCACTTTCCTGTACTGTGCTACTGTGTCCCTGCACACATTCTGCTGAGCTCTGTCAGTGCCGGACAACTGCATGCGCTCAGAGAACATTTCATTGCGTGTGCGTTTTTTTCACCGCCTTATCTGAGATAGCCTTTGGGACGGAGGAGGAAGGCTTGAAACATTTGCAGCTGTGGGAGGAAAAAAAGGGAGTGAAGTATTTAAAAAGATACATTTTACAGAACAATGGCTATACTGTTTCACGGTGAACAACACTATTCACATTACATAGCATATGTGATTTCAGTACAAGGTCACATTTTGCATCTTATATTGAGTGCCTGCAGCTTTGGTGTTAGAGATCACACACGCAGTGCCGAGCAACAGAATTTGGCTTGCAGGCGGCCATGGTAAACCATAGTCTTTCAGCTTCTGCAACCTTCATAACAGCAGCATCCTCTTTTCCCATACCAAGCAAAGCCCGTTGAGTTGGCCATTTAGTGCTGCGGTTTTCGTGTTAATGTGCAGCAGCAGAAACTAAACTAACGCCACCCCATCCAATTCTCTGGGATGATTGCTTTACCATGGAGGACGGAATAAGGCTGCTCTCCCCAGAAACCTTCTGCAAAGGCTTTTAGAGTACCTCCAGGAGAGCTTCATGGAGATGTCCCTGGAGGATTTCCGCTCCATCCCCAGACACGTTAACAGGCTTTTCCAGTAGTTGTACTTACCACGATTGCATCCCAAGTCCTCAGGGCAAATTAATCATTAAAAAACGCTTGCTTTTAAAACATGTATTATATTTAAAAAGGTACACTTACCAAAGGTCCCTTCTCTGGCTTGGTTGGGTTGGGAGGGTATTTCAGTCAGGATGATAAAAAGATCCTGGCTGTCGGGGAGAACAGTGTGCTGTGGGCTCTCCTCAAGCTTGTCCTCCTCATCCTCATCTTCCTTGTCCGCAAAATCCTCAGGCATGGCGGAGAGTACGCCATCATCGGAGTCCATGGACAGGGTGGGGTAGTGGTGGCGGCCCCCCCTAGAATTGCATGCAGCTCAGGGTTGAAGCGGCATGTCTGGGGCTCTGTCCCGGAGCGTCCGTTTGATTCTTTGGTTTTCTGGTACGCTTGTCTGAGCTCCTTAAGTTTCACGTGGCACTGTGTTGCATCCCTGCTGTAGCCTTTGTCCATCATGGCCTTGGAGATTTTGGCATTTCGTCTTTTGGAACGTAGTTCTGATAGCATGGATTTGTCTCCCCATACAGCGATCATATCTCGTACCTCCTGTTTGGTCCATGCTGGAGCTCTTTTTCGATTCTGGGACTGCATGGTTACCTGTGCTGAGCATGGTCACCTGTGCTGATGAGCTCACCTGGCCAAAGAGGAAATGAGATTCAGAAGTTCCAGGGGCTTTTCCTGTACACCTGGCCAGTGCATCTGAGTTCAGAGTACTGATTACAGCGGTCACAATGGAGCACTGTGGGATAGCTTCTGGAGGCCAATACTGTCGAACTGCATCCATACTAACCCTAATTCAAAATGGCGATGTCGATTTCAGTGCTAATCCCCTCATCGGGGAGGAGTATAGAAATCGATTTTAAGAGCCCTTTAGGTTGACAAAAATGGCTTCCTTGTATGGATGGGTGCAGGGTTAATTTGATTTAATGCTGCTAAATTTGATATAAACTTGTAGTGTAGACCAGGCCTGAGCTAGCCTTCTCTATGGCATGTGCTAAAAGACAGTGTCCTATGTGACTCCTTTTCCATGTGGGAAAGGTTCATGCTGCTGAATTGAACTTGGGTCACCCCTCCAGTCACAGTCATGGTGGTAACTAGTTATTCTGACTGACTGCTTTTGCACCAATGGCAAAATATTGCCATGGGTCATGCTACTGGGAGCAGTCATTTCCAGGGCAATGAAAGGCATTCATCACCTCACAGTATGAGATAATAGAGCAATTACCTCGTGTCAGCACCATGTTTCACTTCCCCTATGTCCCTATGACAATGTTTAATTTTCAACAGAATTTAGGTTCCTGATCCAGACTGGGTTGTTCAGTAGGAACCTCTTGAAAGCCAGATGAGTGTAGGAATATACTTTGTGGTGAGCAATTTTTAATTCCCTTATGGTTGAAAGTGAATTCTGTGCTGTGCCAGGCCTTTTATTTAAATGGCAGCTAAAGTTTATGGCAGTCTCTCTTTTAGTGATCATATTGTGGTATTGTATTTAATGATAGGTGTGTGTGGCCAGAGGAGGGTGGCTTAGTAGTCTACACCTCAGTTATGTAATTCATAGGATCCCTGAAGTCACCGATTCAAGTTCTGGTCAATTCTGTCTTTTATTCTCTGAGGAAGATAAACTGAGAGCCATATGGTTATCCTTTCGAAGAGAAAAGTAAAGAGTCTGCTAGAAACTATGAAGAGCCTAGGTCTTGTAACTAGAAGAGTCTATGAAAGATTGCAGAATTAGCAAGATTATGACATCAAAGATACCAAGCAAGTAAAATATGATTAATTGAGAAAGCAAGTGATTTTAATTCTGACTTTTTAAAGCATTTTTTTTCTTTTGTTGGCAGCTATTTGATTCAAACATCCTATAAACAGTAGGAAGAAAAGCTCTTGTTAAAAGTTCAACACAGTCTTCATTTAAGGGTTGAGAGTGCTCCAGATCCACATGTCTGGGTCTTCCAAGGACTTGTCTTGAGTAAGATTTAAAAGTATGCCCTTAGAATGTGCTAGCTAGCACATTCTAAATCCTAGTGTAGACAAGGCAATTTGTATTTCAGTATGTGTTAAGTTCATTGAGTTGAAGCCTTGGTGGGAAATCAGGCTTCAACATCAGCAGCTTAGCTTGTATGAAAATGAGGTCTGTCTGGACCATGATTTTATGTGCTCACAAATTCCTGGCCTTATCTTAAACTACTGTGTTTCACAAGCTCTGCATTCAAGCAAAATGGCAGTCTTCTTTTTAGTTCAGAGGTGGGCAAACTATGGCCTGCGGGCCACATCCGGACTGTGGGACCATTCTGCCCGGCGGCGCTGTGAGTTCCTGCTGCTCTGAGCTGCATGGTGAGGGGGCGGGGGGTGGGGGTTTGGATAAGGGGCAGGGGGTCCCGGAGGGGCAGTTAGGGGATAGGGAGCAGGGGGCAGTTGGATGGGGTGGAGGTTCTGGAGTGGGGGGGCGGTCAGGGGACAGGGAGCAGCAGGGGGCGGTTCAATAGGTGTGGGAGTCCTGGGGAGGCTGTCAGGCGGTAGGGGTGTGGAAAGGGGTCGGGGGGGCAGTCAGGGGATAGGGAGTGGGGGGGGGGGGTTGGATGGGGGGTGGGGTTTGAGGAGTTTGGGGCATGGGGTCCCAGGAGGGGGTGGTCAGGGGACAAGGAGCAGGGGTAGTTGGATGGGTCAGGGGTTCTGAGGGGGGCAGTCAGGGGGCGGGAAGTGGGAGGGGGCGGATGGGGGCAGGGGCCAGGCTGTTTGGGAAGGCACAGCCTTCCCTACCTGGCCCTCCATACAGTTTCACACCCCGATGTGGCCCTCGGGCCAAAAAGTTTGCCCATCCCTGCTTTAGCTGTTACTTCAACCTGTACTGCCATTTAGGTCTAGGAGATGCACTAGCAAGTGCACCTGCCCCTTTCCATTGACCCGTGGAGTTACCACCACAAAGCATCCCAACCCATTGCAATCCCAAGTTTAGCCTCAAACCCAGGTTTCCTCAAAGACAAGGTGGTGCTTTATACCAGGCCATCAGACCAGCCTGAAAGAGGGAGAAAGCTTTCTGTGATATAAAAATGAATCAGGAAAGGGTTAGGCATATACTGGACTCAGATCCACCAAAACTTTGGCCTTTCCTCCCCATGCACCCAAAGAATGTGGGAACAGCTGGCAATATGTGCAGTGTATGCTGGCCAAGTCAGAGTCTCACAGCTTCCAGCTGCTGCCTCTCACTTTTCTCCAGGTCATTTCATGTTGTGATGTAGAAGAGATGAGGGAGGCCCACCCAAAGTTTGTGGTGCACCTCCTAAGTCCTGTCCTGGCAGCAATCAGTTGGCTAGCAGCCATCGATCAGTTCTTTGTTGCATTGCCTGCTGTTTACAGAGGCACTTGTTCATGTGGGCCCCTCCAACTATGATACCAAGATACCTGCAATCCACATACCAAGTATTCTGCCTTAATCCTCCCCTGAATAAATCTTACTTGGCATTTATTTGTGATTTAACTGGAACTTGGAATTCTTAGAACACAATCATTTACGTGTAGCTATGCTTTCTGTAAGACATTTACAGTGTGCTGTAAATGAAAATGAAAATGCATCATCTTGGAATCAGGAGTCATGTGTTTAATTGCAAATGACCTCAGTTTACTGCATTTTATAGTAATCCTGTGATGTCCTCACCAAAGAAACAACACATGACTCTTTGTAAGCGTGGGTACCTAAGAGGAAATTTGATAAAGCTCTCAGGATCTGTATTGTAAGGGTAGTAATAATTGCTCTGATCCAATAAGTGAGCCCTCTGGAGTGGCATCACCAGAGAGAAGGAGCATGGTGTGACTGTTGCTGACTTCTCGGATCACGGTGTCCAATGAAAGATTAATGAGAAGGTGAGGTTTTATAGCCAACATCTAATACTGCCACCAGGTCATAAGTTTGATTTGAATCAATCAGTATAACTCATCCTCCTGAAAGTAGCTAATGATAGCATGTTTATGAGAAATAAAATGGTCTGCAATCCAGGACAAACCTCCAAGATCTCATTATGTGTCAGCTTTAAAGAAACAGTATCCATTTTAAAACATTACTCAAACCTCAAAATGTAATATCAGTTTAAATTCAGGAGGACAATAGTAACGAGTTTGTTGTTTTTTAATTTAAAACTCAAAATATTAACCCTCTGAAAAGCAGGAAAAGGAGGCAAAAAAATTTGTCATCTCAGAGTCAGTAGTTTCTGAAAGAGAGCAAATTAAGGTAGCCTGTGTATTGGATTTGACCTCCTGTGCATGCAGCACTGGATTAACCTATTGTGAGCCCAGTGCCAAACATATTTGTGGGCCCTCATGGGGGCAATGGAGCATGGCACTGGGGGTGGGGTGGGGGTTGGTCCCTGGAGCGAGGGGCTGGCCAGGGCCAATGGGGCATGACGTGGTGAAGGTGGCCCTGCTCTGCCCAGCGCAAGGCCACTGTTTACAAACTGGCAGCCACCAGATGCATATGGCCCACCCAGCCCTGATAGCATGCCCCTTCCCCACAGGAGTGGGCCTGCACCGTGTGATGTGCCACACCATTCCCCCACCCAGAGCCCCCCCAACTCCCTAATCCCAGCACCCTTCTTCTCAGAGCCCCCCCAAAGACCCCTATGCCCAGCATCGTCCCTCTGAGATCCCCCATAACCCTCCCACCACAATTTCACACCACCTTCACACCACCACCCCTGCCCAGTGCCCCCCCTGACCACTGCCCCCCCTGCCCAGTGCTCCACTACACCCCCCCACCACAACTGCACAACACCCTCCACAGACCTGCCCAGTGCCCCCCCACCGATCCCCCTATGCCTAGCACCCCAAAACACACAAACCTCCCCCACCCGTTACTGCCCAGTGACCCTCCACAGACCCACTCCCCCGAGCCCTGGCCACACTCACTGGTCCCACTGGGAGGTTACCGTGTCTGCCAGGCTGAGCCAGCAGCATGGCCGGCTCCAGTCCTGGGGCAGGGATCATTGCAGCCCCTCAGGAGCAACATGATCAGCTAAGCTGGAGCAGGAGTGGGGCCTACCTGGGCTGGGCTCCTCATAGGGTGACCAGACAGCAAATGTGAAAAATGGGGACGGGGGTGGGGGTAATAGGAGCCTGTACAAGAAAAAGACCCAAAAATTGGGACTGTCCGTATAAAATCGGGACATCTGGTCACTCTAGCTCCTCAGGACCCACTTGCTTGGCAGGGCCGGGCCGAGGCCCCTGCGCTGCCCCCCATACACACTGGCCAAGACTGGTCTGGCCTCTGCACCGGTACCAGGCAGCTTGGCCCCGGGGAGGTGGGAATGGCCTCACAGGTGGTGGGCAGCGGAGACCATTCAGAGATGGAGCCACGCTGTGGAGCGGGGCAGATTCCTAGGACACGACTCCCAAGAGTCTTCCCAGCCTGGCCATGCCCACTGGCCCTGCAGCCAGCAGCCCTGCCCAGCCCGCATGGTGGAGCCCAGCTGCTGGGTGGTGAGCCTCCTACAGTTGAGCGGGACCTGCTGGCTGGGTGAGGGGCCAGATGTGTCCATAATGGGCCCCTACCCAGTTTGGGCCAGGAACTACGGTGCCATTGTAAACCCGGTACTGTTGCACGAGGATCAGGTTGCCTAACTGTAGGGAGTATATAAAGTCTGTTTTTTATGCATGTGACCTAATGTCTGGTAGTGACTGATTAGCCTGCAGAGGACAAGGGCCAGATCCTCAGCTGTGTCCAATTCAAACTTGGTATAGCTTGTCGTTTAGCCATCTAATCTGTGCTGTGCTGATCCTGGGACAACCGGGGCCAAAATGGCCCTGACCTAACTCAGAGCAGTCTACAAATTACATTAAATTACACTTGTAGTGTTCCCATAAAGCAAACATAGGGCAGCAGGATACATGATTTGGGAGCTTCCTGGAGGAGGAGTCAATCCTCCTATAATCTCTTATGATAGGCAGGTTAGTCCAGGGGTGAGCAAGAGGGGACTAGGAGCCACAGAATCTTGGTTCTCTTCCTTACTCTGTCACTGAATCCCTGTTGACCAATTTTTGCCACTCACTTCAGTGGGGCAGCCTGTGGAGTAAGGTACAGCTAAACATGAGTAAAGGTGGCAGAATCTGGAGCTATGTGACTTTGGGCTGGTGTGCCTCAGTTTTCCCAGCTGCAAAATGGGGATAAAATTTCTCCAGCTTTGGTAAAGCATCTTGAAACACTCTGATAAAAGGTTCTGTATTGTATAAGTGCACAGTACTGCTGTTCTCTAGGGACAGTGCAAAGCTATTGTGACAGGATCGGGCCAGATGGCTATAGGAGAGTAATAGAAGGCAGATAGATTAGCCCCAGGCTAAGTAGGTCCCTTTTCCCTGGGTAAGGTAACAGACAAGGTTCCAGAACAATCAGGAACCTTCTGGAGACAATTAAGACAGGCTGATTAGAACACCTGCAGCCAATCAAGAAGCTGCTAGAATCAATTAAGGCAGGCTAATCAGGGCACCTGGGTTTTAAAAAGGAGCTCACTTCAGTTTGTGGTGTGCGTGTGAGGAGCTGGGAGGAAGAGGCACTAGGAGCTGAGAGTGAGAACGCGGACTGTTGGAGGACTGAGGTGTACAAGCATTATCAAACACCAGGAGGAAGGTCCTACGGTGAGGATAAAGAAGGTGTTGGGAGGAGGCCATGGGGAAGTAGCCCAGGGAGTTGTAGCTGGCGCACAGCTGTTCCAGGAGGCACTCTAGACAGCTGCATTCCACAGGGCTCTGGGCTGGATCCCAGAGTAGAGGGCGGGCCTGGGTTCCCCCCAAATCCTCCCAACTCCTGCTCAGACATAGGAGGAGTTGACGTGGACTGTGGGTTCAGAAAAACGGCCAAGCTGAGGGCTGCCGTGAAGCTCCAAGGCGAGCAAATCCGCCAATAAGCGCAAGACCCACCAAGGTAGAGCAGGAACTTTGTCACACTACCTTAAGTCTAGTAGCACCTCAGGAATAAAAATATTTCAGAAAAATCATATCTAAACATTTAAAAAAGAGATTTTATTAAAAACAAGATGGTTGCACCCTATATTTCCCAGAAATGGGAAAAGTAATTTTTAACATGTGCTAAAGGAATACTAGTTCATATTTAATACTTTGGGGGCCTCGGTTACCTGCCCGTTGTGTGGTTTCTTTTCACCTGGATCAGCATATCATTAAAAATTGAATATTTTTCCAAATAGATGAAAACAAAAGAGTAGAGCTAGTTGAAAAATGGTGTCAATTTTTCACAAAAAAGTTAAAATTCTGAATTTTTGAAAAATTTTAACCTGTTCTAGAAAGGAATGAAAATGACCAAATACACGATAAGATTGGGAGACCCTTAGTGCTAACAAATCCTCAAGGTTTTGTATGCCTTCAAACTCTCTCATATATTAAGGGCACAAATTTACCATGGCAACCCTTTGTCCTCCTAGGCGTATCAGCTACTTCTAGGGTATGGAGTAGTTTCTTAAGCAGTCACACTATCTCCAATAGATTGTGAACTTTTGCCACTTTTACAGTCTTGTAAATGTAACCCTTCTGCCCGTCAGAGTTGGCAGCAACAAGGGCCGGGTTCAATATCTAGGGGATCCATTCCAATAACACAATGCAAACCGGCTCGAGCCCCCACCCAGTGACCTGGGACAAATATATACCACCCCCGCTGGGCGCCTCCAAGAGGCAATACGTCCCCTCTCGCAAGCACATAGTCTGAGTGTAGCAAAAGTCTTTTAATAACAGAGAGAAACAATGTGGCATTATGTTGGGGAAACACCACCAACCGGATTCATAACACAACCCATGAGCAAAAGCAACCCCACCCCAGGCAAATTGGGGCATGCCCTTTTCCCTTTGGTTCTTGAGTCCAGCAACCCCAAAAGTCCAATGCCCCAAAAGTCTCTGTCCCTGGTCAGGGCAGCCCCAGAGTTCGAAAGTTTATCGGCGGAGCTTTACCTCCCAACCTGGGTGGAAGTGGGACGGGGGTAAGAGGCACCTTACGTGATCTGAAGCTGACCGCCCCATAGCTCCATAGCGGCGCTCCGCTCCGCTCCGCCAGCCGCCCCACAAAACTCCTTCGCGCAGCTGCACTCCGCTCCGCCAGCCGCCCCACGAACTCCTTCGCTCAGCTGCGCTCCGCTCCGCCAGCCGCCCCACGAACTCCTTCACTCAGCTCCACGGCCCACAAGCAGCTCCTGCCATCCACACACTGCTCTGTGTCGAACTGCTTCACCAGCCGTCCCGCAAACTGCTCCACAATATATCTTCAGGCTCCCCCACTGCTTAACACAACACTCAGTGATTTCAGCTCTTAGGTGAATTCAGCTTGTAGTAGGGGAGCCCCAGTGCTAGTGCACTGTCAGCCCAAAGTGAGCTCAGCAGCCTATAACTAGACTTCTAATGAAATCAAAATTAGCTCTGATATTCCACAGTGGAGAGAGGAGGAAGTGCAATTAGCATGTAAGGCCCTCACCAAGGGGCCCATGCCACCAAGTATTAATACTTGTCCCCAGCCTCTCTCTATTCACACAGTTTTGGAACCCATGACCCTTGCCTAGCGAGTGCTACTTAGATGATGGTGAATCCCTCCATCGTAACAAAAGGCCAAGTACAGTTCCAAGCACAGTTCCCATAATCAGGGTAATAACAATTTATTCTTCCTGCCCCAATAACAGAGACACTGGGGATCCCACAGCAGCCAAAGTGACCATTTGGGCAGCTATGGTCTCATTCTAGGCGTGGTGGGTGTGCCTATGCAAATGAGATCGGCCCCTGAAGTTCTTTTCCACAACTTGCCACACCTCACCACCAGATGTCAGGGTGGAGCTCATCCTGACACTGCTTACATCCTCCCCCCAGCCGAGACTTTGTCGTCCCGACAAATCACACTCCCTTTATACCAACTCATTGGTTTCCTCCAAAGGGCCTCAGGAAGCCCACTTTAGCTTCCACAAGCCTGTGTGCTAAATGTATTGGCTCCTCACTAGTCACCCCAGGTGCATCATAAGTTAACCGTTTCACTGGTCTTATCACCCTGTCTCGTCTATTGAGAATCTCTGTTGCCGAAGTAAGGGGAACATCCTCTTGAGTGATGGATGGAGAGGCTTCCCTGGAGGGTCCCTCGGCTACTGGCGTAGGCCCCTGCACTCCTAGTTCTAACGCTGGAGGGTCCAAGGTGCCCAGGACATCCTCTACCTGTCTGTCCCCATTGTCCAATAACCTGTGTGTGTCATCACAGGGGGGTCTCATCAGCAGCACCGGGGTATCAGAAAGGGGCCTAAATAGTTCCGCCATTGGGTTTAGGGCGGAAGAGGGAAAACTCTCGTTTGGTTCAGCTGATCGAGACTGAAATCTTGTCTCCATCCCAGGATACACCAGGGTTGTGTCTTCCTCCTCAGACTCACTCTCAGATGTGCAGAATAGGGGTAAGTTAGCTGCAGGGGGCCCACTGTCTGTGTTGGATGGCGGCTTTGGTCTAGCACCTCTGTTCTGCCCGGCGGCCCTGCCGTGGCCCATCTCACAAGGGGTGCTTACCAATTCCCCCACAGGGAGCAAAAGGTTTCTATGCACCGTCTTTATTTGCCCTGGACCGTCTTCAGGTTTGATCTTGTAGACCGGCAGATCTCCCAGCTTTTCCATCACCAGGTAAGGTATTGCCTTCCATCTGTCAGCTATCTTGTGTTTGCCAGCAATACCCAAATTTCGCAGCAGGACTCTGTCCCCCGGCTGGAGCTCCTGCGAACGCACTCTAGCATCATATCGATGTTTGTTGCGGTCTGCGTTCTTCCGAGCCGCAGCGGTAGCTAAGCGATAAGCATCCCGCAGCTTTTCTCTTAGTCGGGATACATATTGCTGATGAGTTTCATAGCTATCTCCATCCTCTGATACACCAAAGCACAAGTCTATGGGTAATCTTGGTTCTCGCCCAAACATCAAGAGATATGGGGTGACTCCCGTAGCATCGTTCTTTGTGGCATTGTAGGCATGCACCAGAAATGCGACATGCTGGCTCCAGGTTGCCTTCTGCTCTGGTCGCAAAGTTCCCAACATATCTAATAGGGTTCGATTGAACCTCTCTGGCTGAGGATCACCTTGGGGGTGATAAGGCGTTGTCCTAGACTTTTTAATTCCTGCTATCTTCAGCACCTCCTTCAGAAGGTGACTCTCAAAATCCCGCCCCTGATCAGAGTGTATCCGAGCCGGGAATCCATAGACTGAGAAATATTTGTCCCACAATACTCGAGCAACGGTGGTGGCCCTCTGATCACGTGTGGGATATGCTTGTGCATACCGTGTAAAATGGTCAGTCACTACTAGAATGTTTCCAACATTCCTCTTGTCTACCTCTACAGACAAGAAATCAATGCATACCAACTCCAAAGGTTTGTTGCTGGTGATGTTCTTGAGATATGCAGCCCTCGTGGGCAGAGTTTTCCTTTGAACACATCGAGCGCAAGTCTCACATTTCCTGTGAACATCTTCAGCCATTCGGGGCCAATAGAACCTACTACGAATAAGTTCCAGGGTCCTCTCCATCCCTAAATGCCCAAAGTCATCATGCAGGGCCCTCATGGCCAGGGCTCTGTACTTTTTTGGCAGTACTAGTTGTGCTCGTTGTTTTTGTAAAGGGTCAGTGGTCATTCGGTGTAGCACTCCCTGAATAAGTTTTAGTTTGGTCCATTCTCTCAATAGTAGTTTACCCTCCGGGTTAGGTGGGACAACCGCAGTTGGGCTTCGCCCCTCCCTTTTGGCAAGTAGTGTATCACGAATGTCAATATCTTGCCGCTGGGCTTCTTGCCAGTCAGCCGCATTGAGCATGGGCAAAGGAGATTGGTCTAATGCAATATAGTTCACCGAAGCAGAAGGCATGCATTCAGGGGGCAGGCCCAAAGCTTCTGCAACACATCCCTGAAAGTCTTCACGGGCCTCTGGCTCTCGGCGACTCACACTGCAAATAGCTCTCACTCCATCTGTGGGTATCACAGCAACTTCTGGAGCCTGCGGGCGCCTGGACAATGCATCTGCATCTACATTGCTTCTCCCTGATCGGTACTGAATG
The DNA here is from genome assembly GCF_965140285.1 of Lepidochelys kempii. Taxonomy (NCBI): domain Eukaryota; kingdom Metazoa; phylum Chordata; order Testudines; family Cheloniidae; genus Lepidochelys; species Lepidochelys kempii. The sequence continues at coordinate 167,692,459 of NC_136382.1, forward strand.
CTGAACTCATAGCTAGCCAAGGCGGCCACCCATCTCTGCCCTGTAGCATCCAGCTTAGCACTTGTTAACACATAAGTCAGTGGATTGTTGTCTGTCCACACCTGGAACTGAGCACCATACAAGTAGTCTCGAAATTTCTCAGTGATGGCCCATTTCAAGGCCAAAAACTCCAGCTTGTGGGTGGGATAGCGAGTTTCACTATCAGACAATCCTCGGCTGGCAAAGGCTACAGGTTTACATTTGCCTTCCACTTCCTGGTACAGGACTGCTCCCAGACCCTCCAAACTGGCATCAGTATGCAGGATAAATGGTTTGCTTGGGTCAGCAAAAACTAGGACTGGAGCATGAGTTAGGCAAGTAATGATTTCTTGAAAAGCCCTTTCACATCTCTCATCCCACCGTGGCCCAAATGGTGCAAAGGGGCCATTGTGTCTCTGCACAGGAGGCTTTGGGGACCTCCCCTTATTCTTGGACTTAGATTTGTTCTTGCTGGACTGATGTCCCCTGGTAAGATCATTCAGAGGCTTTACAATCGTAGCATAGTTTTTCACAAATCTGCGGTAGTAGCCACTAAATCCAAGGAAGGTCTTGAGTTCTCTGTAGTTACTTGGACGTGGCCATGTAGTGAGTGCTTCTATTTTATCAGGATCAGTACTCACACCTTCTTGGGACACAATGTGACCCACATACTTCACTGAGGTTCTGCAGAACTGGCATTTGTCAATTGAAAGCTTCAGACCATAATCCTCCAACCTATCAAGCACTTTAAGAAGTCTTTCTTCATGCTCCTCTAAGGTTCTTCCAAACACAATCAGGTCATCCAAATAAACTAACACTTGCAGTAAATTCATGTCTCCCACAACTTTCTCCATGAGACGTTGAAAGGTGGCAGGTGCTCCAGAAATCCCTTGGGGCATGCGTTCGAACTGATAAAACCCTAATGGGCAGATGAAGGCTGTCTTCTCCTTATCTTCTTCTCCCAGAGGGATCTGGTAGTATCCACTTCGAAGATCCAACACAGAGAACCACTGGCTTCCCAGCAAACAGTCTAAGGCGTCTTGCACTCGAGGCATAGTGTACTGGTCGACCACCGTACGGCTGTTTAGGGTGCGGTAGTCAATACACATCCGGATTTTCCCATTCTTTTTGCGGACTACCACAATGGGTGAGGCGTATGGGCTGCGGGACTCTGTAATGATGCCATTCGCAGCCAGCTCCTGAAGATGATGTCGCACATCTTCCATCTCAGAGAGAGCAATCTTCCTAGATCTCTCCCTGAAAGGTCGAGAGTCATGTAGTCTGATATTGTGCTCTACTCCTTTTGCACATCCCACATCCCACTCATGCAGTGAGAACACCTTGGATCTTTCACAAAGTTTCTTCCTCAGGCGATCTTTCCAGTCCTCGGACACTGGTGAATCTCCAAAGTCAAACTTTGCTGGGTCTATTGCCGGAACTGGAGTTTCATACTGGGGTTTTACAATCGACTCAGGCTCAAAGAGGTCTGCTATCTTTTGTCCTTGCTTCACAAAAATATCACGACTTGTTTCATTAGCAATCAGTATAGTCACCCTTTCCTGGGCTTCAGCAGGTAGGGTTATGACTCCACTGGGGACCAGCACTCCTTCAGGGAGCTCTCCTCCCATCGGCTGCTCTATCATTGCTAACGTCCCTTTACTGCCTTTCAGACAGGTACTCATGACAAGCACTTCTTGCTCCGTCCTTGCAGGCACTACTAAGGGGGTTGTGCCCGCGTACTTCAGTGCCCCAAGCGGTAGCTCAGATGTGTCCCTTTTAGCGCTCTCAATTTTCCTATAGGCTTCAGCACAAAGCGTATGGATCATCAGGGTATTCAGGTACTGGTCCCCAGCCCGCCTTCTGCAGTAATCCGCGAGTACCTTGAAGAGACTGGAGTTGGTCCCTATCAGCACAGACACATCAGAAGTCCCTTTAGGGTCAGGGCATATTAAGGCAGCTGTGTCTACCTCTTCTCTTACCCCAGCAACCTCCTCTGGGAATTCCAGGTGCACTATGACATACCCTTGATAGGGGTATTCATCCATGCTGAGGCCACATAGGCCAAGGCCAGTCAGTGGCTGTATAGGCAGGTGCATAAGCATCTGTTGGTAGAATGACTGAAATATAATAGTCACTTGAGATCCAGTGTCAAGCACTGCTTTACACTCCACCCCTTCGATCCTCACCATGACCTCTGCTCGAGGCCCTATCAGTCCTGCAGGGATCCCAGCTGGACAGTCTTTTCTGGGGGAATCTTCAAATCCTGCAGACCTGGGGGGTCCCCGTCCCCAGACCCTCTGGCAGCTACCGGATCTCTCCCTACTGATCCTCAGCTTTCCATACACTAAGGAGGGGTTTTCTTCATTACGGCACTTGGCAGCACTGTGTCCGTCCTGACCACATCGGTAGCAGAAGAATTGACCTTTCCCCCTTCGCCTGGGGGGGATGGTGGCTCTAAGTGCGGGCTTCTCAATCGCCACAGTTTGAGGCTTCTTATTCCTAGAAGTCTTAACTCGGTCAACGGTACTTTGCAGCTCAGCTATCCGTTCCGTCAGGACCTGCATTTGTTGGGCAAGTTCCTCTCTGGTGCTCACCATCAGTACACTGGCCATTTGCAGTGGTGTTGTGCTGGCTGGCTCCGATGTTTGGGCTTCCCAAAACTCACTGGCAGCCTGCCTTTCTTCCTCCTCTCGGACCTCTTTTATCAGCTGGGAGTGACTTGGGGGATGTTCCCGTCGTTCTCTTAGCCGGAGATGAAGTAGAATCGGGTTCTGATACTGAGTTCCTCTTACAATTTGAGCCAGTCTGGTCTGATCCATCTGCTCAGCAGTCACTGCTCCCCTCATGACAGCTCTCTGAAGCAGTCTCTCCAGTCTCTGTATGTAGGCTGAAACCTTCTCACCCTTTTGTTGTCGGGAATTAAGGAACTTACAGTAGCTGTCTTCAGGGCCCTCTACGCTCCCAAAGTTGTATTCAAGGGCCTCTAGGCAGTCCTTCACACTGACCCCAGGGTCAATGAGCTTCAGGGTGCGAATCACATCTAATGCTGGGCCGCCAAGGCTCTCTATAAGGCATCTTCGCTTTTCTGCATCTGGTACGGCCCACTCTTGCAGCATTTCAGTGGTATGCTCTAACCAGGGTTCAAACTCCTCCTCCCCAGCAAATAATCTTAACTTACGACAAGAGTCTGACTCAGCATGGGGCAGCACAACCTTTTCCAATATTTGCCCCAGAGCTTTTGTCCAATCATCAGCCGAGGCTGCAGCCTCCGAGCTAGAAGCTGCTGAGCCAGGGCCCAACAAACCTGACATATTAGCCATTATACAAACAGTAATTTCCTCAAAATATAAGCACAAACAAACAAAAAATATAAATTGTTTCCCAATGTAGTGGATCACTCAACAGGTGCTTGCGAGGGGTACTGACCCAGGCGATCCCGGACGAGCCCCCAAAAATGTAACCCTTCTGCCCGTCAGAGTTGGCAGCAACAAGGGCCGGGTTCAATATCTAGGGGATCCATTCCAATAACACAATGCAAACCGGCTCGAGCCCCCACCCAGTGACCTGGGACAAATATATACCACCCCCGCTGGGCGCCTCCAAGAGGCAATACTTCCCCTCTCGCAAGCACATAGTCTGAGTGTAGCAAAAGTCTTTTAATAACAGAGAGAAACAATGTGGCATTATGTTGGGGAAACACCACCAACCGGATTCATAACACAACCCATGAGCAAAAGCAACCCCACCCCAGGCAAATTGGGGCATGCCCTTTTCCCTTTGGTTCTTGAGTCCAGCAACCCCAAAAGTCCAATGCCCCAAAAGTCTCTGTCCCTGGTCAGGGCAGCCCCAGAGTTCGAAAGTTTATCGGCGGAGCTTTACCTCCCAACCTGGGTGGAAGTGGGACGGGGGTAAGAGGCACCTTACGTGATCTGAAGCTGACCGCCCCATAGCTCCATAGCGGCGCTCCGCTCCGCTCCGCCAGCCGCCCCACAAAACTCCTTCGCGCAGCTGCACTCCGCTCCGCCAGCCGCCCCACGAACTCCTTCGCTCAGCTGCGCTCCGCTCCGCCAGCCGCCCCACGAACTCCTTCACTCAGCTCCACGGCCCACAAGCAGCTCCTGCCATCCACACACTGCTCTGTGTCAAACTGCTTCACCAGCCGTCCCGCAAACTGCTCCACAATATATCTTCAGGCTCCCCCACTGCTTAACACAACACTCAGTGATTTCAGCTCTTAGGTGAATTCAGCTTGTAGTAGGGGAGCCCCAGTGCTAGTGCACTGTCAGCCCAAAGTGAGCTCAGCAGCCTATAACTAGACTTCTAATGAAATCAAAATTAGCTCTGATATTCCACAGTGGAGAGAGGAGGAAGTGCAATTAGCATGTAAGGCCCTCACCAAGGGGCCCATGCCACCAAGTATTAATACTTGTCCCCAGCCTCTCTCTATTCACACAGTTTTGGAACCCATGACCCTTGCCTAGCGAGTGCTACTTAGATGATGGTGAATCCCTCCATCGTAACAAAAGGCCAAGTACAGTTCCAAGCACAGTTCCCATAATCAGGGTAATAACAATTTATTCTTCCTGCCCCAATAACAGAGACACTGGGGATCCCACAGCAGCCAAAGTGACCATTTGGGCAGCTATGGTCTCATTCTAGGCATGGTGGGTGTGCCTATGCAAATGAGATCGGCCCCTGAAGTTCTTTTCCACAACTTGCCACACCTCACCACCAGATGTCAGGGTGGAGCTCATCCTGACACTGCTTACATAAAGAAACAATATGTTGCCATAGACTGATTTATTTCTCAGGGTCCAGGCTTTTGCTGTCCCGAGTATAGTGGAAAAGAGACAGAAATTCATTAGTGCAGTGTTGGCACAGCTGCAGCCTGTAGTTGCAGCCAAATCCTAGTTTAAATCATATAATGTCCTGGTGCTTCTCTGATTAGAGTTTAATGTGATCTCTTCCTCTTCCTACACAGCTGTATTCTGCCTCCAAATTGCATCTTGACCTGCCCACCTGAGTTTCTAAAGTAGTGTCAGCCTGGGTTCCCCACTTTCATGTCTGAATTTTTCTGTTTCCTTTTCCCCACCGCAGGGAGAACTTTCTATTCTGTGAATTGTGACATATCTGTCAGTAGCATCTCTTTGCATACAACTCTGAACTTGCTAGGAAACCTTCCTAGAGAGGCAGCAAAGCTTAATGGACCACACACAAACCAGAGAAACAGGCACTGCTGTGCTCTAATCCCAGTTGACTCGCTCTGTGGCTGCAGGTCTCCTAACTACCTATCTATCAGAGGTGTTCTGAGGATTAATCGGTTAACGTTGCACAGCACTTTGAGGATGCCAAGTAAGTACTAAACATTACTATTTGTAGTGTGTGACTTCAGAAATACTGTACATTTACAGTCAGTCTGGAATATAAACAATCTGTGATGTTAGTGAAGAAGATTATGTTTCTGCCAGTGAAACATTTGATCTTGCCTGAAGAATGACAGTAGAATTTCTGGTTCTGGTAATATGAGCTCATAATTGCACAGAGCTGCTTTCCAGGATGAAGCAGAGCTTTGTCATTCCTCCTTCTGCTAGCTTGCCTACATTTCTGATACAATTTCTTGTAAAGTTTAAGGGCAATAAACATTTTTATCTGTATTGTGAGAACCCCCACTGAAATAAGTTATAGAGTTGCCACTGTCTTCAGAAAATGGAGAAGAAGGACATGTCTAGAAGACAATTATGCGAAGTTTGACACCTGGAAAAACAGAGGCTAGAATATAATGCTGGCAATGGAACATTTTAATTATTTACATATGATAGATACCATAGGAAATATCCAAAGTAGGGAATGCTGTCAGCTTTTCTGAACTATGATCAGATGGTTCTCTCTTCTTGCGTAATGGACACATTTTCTCATCATTTCAAATTTCTATTATTAATTAATTTATTTATTTATATTGCAGTTGCACCTGAGAGCCCCAGCTAGGGATCCGGCCTACATTGTGCTAGATGCTGTACAAACCCAGAACAAAACTATAGCACCTGCTGCCCCTGAGATTACATCCCAACCTCACATACGGCAGGACTGGGAGGAAGTTGTGTACTGTGGGTTGAACACTGGAAGTGTAGGGTTCAGAGCAAACGTGTAAGTGAAACTATTTCAGAGTCACAATGTACCATTAGTGTCGGCTTGATGCTCCTGATAATGGTGATAGTGGGTGATGACCAAGTAATTAGAAACAGCAGGACGGAACAGCCACTCTTTGCAAGGCAGTTGTGTTACATTTGTGATGTTTGTTCAGTTCACTTTTCATAGGAAGTAGACCAATTATGCTGCATAGTATTACACAGGCTGTGTCTGTGTTAGTCTTTTTCTAAGTTTCCAACTGGTGCAACTCCCCCTGTGCTAGTGTTCATATAGACAGCTGCCGGAAGTGCTGGCACTTGAGCTCCCGCGTTATCTAACCCTGCTCAGAGCAGAACTAGGCAACACAATTGTTAAAACACCAACAGTCTGTCTACATAAACACTTTCATTAGTGGTAGCACTCATGGACAATTTTAAGAATCAAGTCTGTTATAGAGAAGGCCTCAATGTGATGTGTATGCCTGCCATTAGCTGCATACATCAGGAAATGATTAACTATTATAAATAGAGCAGTTTTCACCACAGGACTCAAACTCAAATATGCTCCATTCACTCTGATGCTCATGGCAAAAGGTGGCCATGGTAACCCTATGCTCACTTGCATGACATTAGGAATTCAGGGAGGAAAGAGGTAGGAAATGGCATCTTTTTACTTTGGCTTTTGTGGATCGAATTCTCCCTCTTCTACAGATTTAAATGAAAAAACATCACAAGCAGTGCTCAAGCTCAACTAATCTATTACATATTATAAGAAGTCCTCTAACCTTCTCTGTGCTCATCTCTAAAATGGGGATAATAATACTTTAACCTTTGCTGTGTATTTTGTGATTCATGAATCAAATGCTTTATATAAATGCAAAATATTATTTTGATTTATACTAGAGCTTCTGGGCCAGATTCTGCTCTCATCAGCACTGGTGCAAATTATAACTAATCCCACTGAAGTCAGTAGAGTTACATCAGTGAAAATGGGTGTAAGGGAGAGCAGAATCAGGCACTCTCTCTAGTGTTCCAGCAATATTCAAGAGCTCTATAGTACCAGCAGCCCAGCCTTAGAAAGAATGGGTGAAATCCTGGCTCCATTGAAGTCAATGGAAGTTTTGCCATTGCCATACAATGGAGTCGGTACTTTATCCCATTTGTTCAGGTTTTGAAACCCTTCTTTCTTACCTTTAGAACAAAGCTAACATATTGAGAATTAATGGAATCTTCTTTTCCTATCCTTCCATCCCTCTCTACATTAGATAAGGCTAAGATGAATGGTTCTAAGCTGCATGTTAATTACCAGTCTGGGCATATATTTCCAAATGTAAGCAATTTTAGGAATAAACTGATAATGGAATCTACTAGGCCATGATCCACAAAGGTACTTAGGCACCTAAGTTATAAGGTTGACACCTCCATCTCCTTCAGACATTTTGTGTGGAGTGAGCCAAGCCCTTACTCATTCTCACAAGAAACGTCTTAGGCACCTAAACTACCTGACCTGACTCCAGGAGAGGGGTTCCTAGTTATGGATCACTAGCAAAGACACGCACCTCCTTGCAGTCCTGGCCTTAGGTGCCTACCTCTGTGAGAGGGGTGGGGCTTAGAATGCACACCTGTTCCCAGAATCTCCCTTGGCTAGCTTTGGTGGCTCCCCACCTAGTGTACTGACTTTTGTGGATAGAACTCTAAAATGCGTGTCTCTCCCCATGAATTGCATAGGGAGCCTAGGCACCTAACTCGGGTTTTGTGGATCACAGTGTTGTTCCTGTGATTTTCTAGACTTAAATGTTAAGTGCTGTGACACTGAGCATTGCAACACCTAATTCCCTTTGTAGATCTGGGCCCTCGTAACTAGCTTGCTCAAAATCTGAGCCTCTTTTAGGGCCACATTCTCCAATCCAGCCTTATCTCTACACCTGTGATTTTGCACATATAAATTATGTCATTTAGAAACCTCACTATCTGATGGTATCCACAAATCAGCCAGATGTTTAAATGACCTAATTTATACCCATAGTAATTTGCAGATGCAAAATGTAAGCAAGACTAAAGCCCCTTTATAAATCAGGCCCTTATTGTTATCTGATCATATTGGGCTTGATTTTTCTCCCACTGAAATCTATGGAAATTGACTTCCAAAGGGAGAAAGATGAGGCCTGCTCTCTAGAATGAGAGCATGTACCTCTGTCAAGATTCCTTCCCCACTCTGAACTCTAGAGTACAGATGTGGGGACCTGCATGAAAGATCCCCTAAGCTTATTCTTACCAGCTTAGGTTAAAAACTTCCCCAAGATACAAACTTTGCCTTGTCCTTGAACAGTATGCTGCTACCACCAAGTGTTTTAAACAAAGAACAAGAAAAGAGACCACTTGGAGACGTCTTCCCCCAAAATATCCCCCCAAGCCCTATACCCCCTTTCCTGGGGAAGGCTTGATAATAATCCTCACCAATTGGTACAGGTTAACACAGACCCAAACCCTTGGATCTTAAGAACAATGAAAAATCAATCAGGTTCGTAAAAGAAGAATTTTAATTAAAGAAAAGTTAAAAGAATCACCTCTGTAAAAGCAGGATGGTAAATACCTTACAGGGTAATCAGATTCAAAACATAGATAATCCCTCTCGGCAAAACCTTAAGTTACAAAAAGACACAAAAACAGGAATACACATTCCCTCCAGCACAGCTTATTTTACCAGCCATTAAACAAAAGAAAATCTAATGCATTTTCTAGCTAGTTTACGTACTAACTTAACAGGAGTTGGAAGGCTTGTATTTCTGATCTGTTCCCGGCAAAAGCATAACACAGACAGACAGAACCCTTTGTTCCCCCCCCCCCCTCCAGATCTGAAAGTATCTTGTCCCCTCATTGGTCATTTTGGGTCAGGTGCAAGCGAGGTTATCTTAGCTTCTTAACTCTTTACAGGTGAAAGGGTTTTGCCTCTGGCCAGGAGGGATTTTATAGCACTGTATACAGAAAGGTGGTTACCCTTCCCTTTATATTTATGACAACCACATAGACTGATAATTCTGCAGTGGATCTTAGCACAGCTGCCTTATTCTCATTGGAATCTCTAAATGGTAAAAGGCTTGCCTGAAATCGCTTCCAGTATTAGTTCTTGTTCTATATACAGTACAGCATATAATTAGAGAAGCATGTTATACACCAAACTCACTTTGATAAATGGATTTTTAAAGCATAATAAAGGCAGTGACAGAAGTCCTGCCAAGCTGCATAGGGTACTCACATGTATTATATTGTAAATATAATATGGTTATACTGTATGTTGTCATAATAATTGGCAATGGTCTAGGAGTCAGTCATTGAGAGCTTTGTTCATGTGATAATAAATGACAAGGACTACAATGTTGGCAGCAAACTTGTTTTTCTTAGTAAATTAGTTTCAAAGAAGTTTTGTGTTTTTAAACCCACTGTTCCTGTCCCCAGATTGCTTTATGTCTTTGTAACAAGATTTGGGAAGCTCTCTTTGTAAGTGGTTTTCACTCAGTGCTGTCACAAAGGCGATCTTGTTCATTTTTCACAAGGTATGACACTCTCACATTAGAGATCTATCATACATACTATACAGCACAGAGGGGTGGATTAAGGCAGAGTCTTTGGGATCCAAGGACCCAAATTCAGCAGTGAGTCCCATGCAGAATGGAACATAGAAATTGTGGAGAAATTGTGACTCTGGGGTTCAGCAAATACTTTTCTCAGATAAACTAGCAGGGATAGTTTAACTGGTAGTGATATTTTCTTTGTAGGCCTAATTCTTAAACCTTTACTCATGCTAAATATATCATGTAACTCCTCACTTAACATGTAGTTATGTTCCTGAAATATGCTACTTTAAGTGAAATGATGTTAAGTGAATCCAATTTCCCCATAAGAATTAATGTAAATAGGGGGAGTTAGGTTCCAGGGAATTTTTTTCGCCAGACAAAAGATTATATTTTATTTATATATATATATACACACACACATATACATAGTATAAGTTTTAAACAAACAATTTAATACTGTACACAACAATGATGATTGTGAACCTTGGTTGAGGTGGTGGAGTCAGAGGATGGAAGAGGGTGAGAGATTTCCCAGGGAATACCTTACTGCTAAATGATGAACTAGCACTCGACTGAGCCCTCAAGGGTTAACACATTGTTATTAATGTAGCCTCACGCTCTACAAGGCAGTACAAATGGAGGGAGGGGAGACAGCATGGCAGAGAGAGACAGAGACACACACCGTGTGTGTGTGTGTGTGTGTGTGTGAGAGAGAGAGAGACAGGTGTTGCCCCTTTAAGTACGCTGACCCCACTCTAAGTACATTGCCTTTTGAAGTAGATCAGCAAGTTAAGACAGTAGCTGATGCCAGCAAGCTCCCTCCTGAGCCCTATCGTGTCCCCCACTACTCTTGGAGATAGGGTACAGGAGTGGGGGGCAGGAACTGGGGGAAGGGGACACCCGGACATTATCACCCCTCTTCCCTCCAAACAAAGGGGACACCCAAACATTATCACCCACTCCCCCTTGCACAGCAAGCACGAGGCTCCCGGGAGTAGCTCCAAGGGCAGGAGCAGCCATAGGCGCTGACTTCTGCTCCCATGGGTGGGTGCTTGACCTCTCTCTGCCCGCAGCCCCGCCCCAACTCCACCACTGCCCCACCTCTATTCCAACCCCTTCCCCAAATTCCCACCCTGGCCCCGCCTCTTCCCCACCTCCTCCCCTGAGCGTGCCATGTTCCCGCTTCTCCCCCTGCCTCCGAGCATGCTGCCAAATAGCTGTTTGGCGGTGGCAAGGCGGGAACCACTGGGAGGTAGGTGGAGGAGCGGGGACACAGCACGCTCGGGGAAGAGGAGGAGGTGGGGCGGGGAGCTTGGCTGCTGTTGGATGCAGAGCACCCACTAATTTTTCCCCGTGGGTGCTCTAGCCCTGGAGCACCACGGAGTCAGCGCCTATGGGAGCAGCACATGGCAGTGGGGGGAGGGACAGCTGAACTGTCCAGCAATTGATAGCCTGCTGGGCTGCTAGGCACAGGGAACTTAGGGGAGCTGATGGGGAGGCTGCCGGTCCACCCTGGTTCCAAGCCCCCACCAGCTAGTTCCAATGGGCTTCTCTCTCTCTGCAAGCTGTGAGACAGCTCCCAAACAACATTTTAAGGGAGCATTGCGCAACTTTAAACAAGCATGTTCTCTAACTGATCAGCAACAAAACAATGTTAACCTGGACGACTTTAAGTGAGGAGCTATTGTACTAATGCAAGCGGTCCCAATGGCTTCCAGATGACTACTTATTAATACAGGCTAATCAATGTGAGTAAGCATAGCAGAATCAGGCCTTATATTTGTAATGGCTCTAGAGGGGCAGATCTTCCAACTGATACATCAGACTCAACAAGATAAATAAGAACTAGGAAAAAGCTATTTATTGCATTGAGGGGATTTCAGTTATCCCAATTAGAAATGTCTTGCTGGTGCTTTACAGCATAAGCCTTTCTCCTATGAAGCCTCAGGATGTCTATGGTACTAAGGAAAATATCATGACAGATTTACGTGGCATGGATCACAAAACCCTTATTGTGAGGGTATTTGTAAGGCGCACAGAGTGATTTCCAGCTTAGTCAAGATTAACATAAATCTGGATTGGCCCAAGGGAGGAGGCTTCCTGCGTTGGCTTCTTATCTTCCATCACATTCAAACTTAGACTCAACTTCAGGGTCCTGCACAGCTCCACCCCAACCCACATCCTATTTATCACCAGACTCTACCCCTCTTTACATCCTACACCTTTTGCTAGCTCAAGGCCTGATCGTGCTCTCATTGAAGTTAATGACAAAAATCCTATTGATTACGCCCTTGTCTCCATGCCTTTTCTCATGCTGCCCATATAGTTGGAAAATCATTCCTGATCCTGTGCATCAGGCAACCTCAGTCTTTTCTTTCAATTCAAATCCCTCCTCAAAATTCACCTCTTTCAATTAGATTTCCAGCTCTGATCTCTTCCCCAACTTTGTTCCCTTGTATTGTACTGTTAGTAATTCATAAAAAAGGAACTAAGGAGATGTATGCATAAAAAAGCAGATCTCAACTTCTTCCTTTTGTAACCCTTGTCCTTCCCTTAACCCACACTTACAAATGTCCTTTGTTATCTTCCTTTCCTGTATTATGTCTAATTTAGATAGCAAGCATCTTGGGGGCAGGGATTTTTCTTTTTTACTTCTGTGTAAAGAACCATGCACAACTATAGTGTTATGTTAATAATAATAGGTTCACCTGGCAAAGCTGATGCCTGTTGGTCATTAGGGCCTCATTTGAGTGCCAACTGCAGGCTGCACACACAGGCAGTCCAGCCAGCAGCTGTGGGATTCTGCAGTAGTAGGAGTAAGCGTTGCAGAATCAGGCCATTGGGATGATTCTGTAGTAATGTCTGGCTACCAGCAGAAAAATATAACATTATTCTGTACTGCACTCATGTTCCTATAGCATCTTTTGTCCGGAATCCCAGTGTGCTCAACAATCTTTTCCAAAGTGTTTATACGGGGTGGGGGTCGGGGTCGGGGGGATTTTCTTCACCCACCACTAAATACCTACACTTCTATTCCAGCCTTTAAACAGCATTTAGGATTAGGAATACTGCATAGAAGTGTAGGGCTGGAAGGGATCTCAAGAGGCCATCCAGTCCAGCCCCTCCTACACTGAGGCAGGTGTCCGTCCAACCTATTCTTAGAACCCTCCGAAAACCTCTTCAAAATATTGTCTCCAGCTGCTTGGATTCTCTGGGATGTTTGCTATCAGGCAGGAGTTTCTTAACATTCTCCAGACATCCAGTGACCTGTAACGTACCCACCACCAGCAAGTGAAGAATAGTGTGGTGAGTTGGAGCTTCAAGGAGAATTTTAGGTTGGCAGAATGTTAGTACCCAAAGTGGACTTTAGCCAGGTCTCTACCATCCTTACCTCTGCTGAAAATGCCACTGGATCTATAACCTCCAGCAATACAGCACTCTTCTAACAGCATACTAGGGGATTTAATCTAGTACAGTACTGACTCACATAGAAGAGTGCCATCTATTGAAGCACCAGTACTATTCCCAGCAGTGCCTGCGAAGTACCTTGGAGGTCTCCCATCCACGTACTGACCAGGCCTGACCCAGATTAGTTTATGAGATCTTTTAAAATTGCAGCCAAAGGTGGTATAGCTGCCTAGGAGGCTGCTTAATAAACTAAAACAAATTAAATAGTTGTTTAAAACACATTGATGTAAAATGGCTCTGACAAGAAAATAGTGAAGTTATTTTCAAACATTGTAAAGCTCTTATTTAGTGCTACGATTTCATCTGACATGATGACACTGCTGCTGTGTTTCCCCCACTCAGAGCTGGTGAGACATGCCTGTACATATTCTTTGACACAATGGGTCCTCAGTGCAGATATTGTGATGATTATAAGCTGCAGATGTTTCAAGTGTTTTTCTCTTCAATATCCTGATTGCTAGTTATGTGGTTAGTCAGCTTTTGAAAACAAGGTTTGGACATAAAGACCCCCTTCAGCCAAATGGGACATGTTGACATGTTTTCATTTTTACACAAGTACTTTGAACAGCAAGATGTGCATTGACTACACGGTGAGCAAAACAAAATCCCGTCAGAGGGGTTTTAATGGCATCGGGGATAGTTAAAAATTGCCGCTAAAACCTCTATGAACTTGCTCCAACCTACCTAACAAACTTTGTGGGGGGATTCACACTGAAGGAGGTGGCTTTTACTTCCCCTATTTAGGGGCTGCTGGGGGCCAGTCTGGTCTGTGGTACAGGTTAGGACAGCCCTAAAGGCTCCCATGATTTGTGTCCCCCGCTGCCATAGCCCTCATGAACCTTATGTCAGTGGAAAACCATGGAGTGTAGGGATGCACAGCCACATCTCCTCCTGCTACTTGTTCTAGAAGACCTCTGACGCGACCCTTTCAGGGGGAAGGGGGCAGATACAAAGAGGAAAAATCCCCTGTACCAGTGTTATTCATCTGGGGATGGGGGAAAGGCACGGCCTCTCCCTGTACTTGCTCTGGCAAATCCACCAAAGGCCAGACTTTATACCTCTGATATTTCTTGAAGTTAAAAAAAAAAAAAAGAGGGGGAAAAACAAAATAACCTTTAGTCCAGGGGAAAAACATCTGTCACTAAACTTTTTTTTTGCTTCTTTATGATGTATAGAGAAAGCTTGGAAGGGGCGTGCACATATCCCTTTTTCCTTTGTAAATCATCTTAAATTCTCACAAACCCTATGTGAAATGGTTATCCTCATGTTAATGGGGAGATGGATAAACTGAGGTACAGAATTTAAATGACTTATTCCAAAGTGACACTGTACAGTAGGTCAATGGCCGAGCCAGGCACTCAGGCCCCAAAGCCCCCATTTTAACCACAAGGATACACTGTCATATATGTGCATGTCTTGTTTCAGAGGTAATACAAAGGGAGACAATGTTTATGTGGGTGCATGCACCAATGTTAGGGAAGTATTAAGCCATTTCTTTTTAGGGGAATAATAATGTATTCGATGGACAAGCGTTGTGTTGGCTGTAATATTGTTAACAATGCTGTTTTTGCACTTCTCTTTCTATCTATCCAGGAAAAGATCAGTGGGTTTGGACAGTATTGTTTTTAGTGCAGCTGATCTATAAATATGTCACAAGGAAACCACTGTATATGAGCAACTTAGTATGAGGCTTTATTTGGTCTTGATGTCTATAAATATATAAAACAAGGAAGAAGCAGCGTATGACACGGCTATTTATGGAGAGGCTGGATGTCATTGTTACACCACACTGAGAGTCAAGCAGCTGCTGCTGAAGAAATCATCAATGGTGTTAAGTAATCATAAATTAAAAAATAAAAAAAACCCTCCATGCTGGTGTGCACACTTTGGCCCAGATCTTGCCTAGATGGAAGTCAATGACAAAGCACCTGTTGACATCAATGGGAGCAGGCTCAAGCCCTTTGTCCCCTTTTAAACCCTCCTCTCCTTCTTTTATAGCACTTCTGAATGGACATTTTTTTCCACATTAAAATCCACACTGTGATCCTAAGCCTGAGGAAGTGCAAATTTTGAATTTCAGTGACTGTTGGCATAACATGATATAGAGTATTGCCAGAATGATTAGTGACGTCATTTCACTTCAGTGCATGGGGGGAGTAAAATACACTCCCTGCATGAGCAGGGGCACCGCACCCCACAAGAGAAGGCAGGCAATACCATCTGGGGTTCTTCTGGGGAGGGAAGACTTAAGTTGCAGGTGGTGCATCATAAGAGTCCTGCTGATGGAGGCTTCCCAGTGTTTTGCACTGATTCAACACATCTGCTACCTGACCTGGCAGCACTCCCTCCTTGGCCACTGTGGTGTCAACCCTTCTGGGCCATAAAGCGGTCCAACAACAACCCCAGTAAAAGTGAGGCCTCTAGCACTTTATATCACTGCACATGCCCTCTGGGTGGACATCAGTGTTGCCAACTCGTGATTTTGTTATGAGCCTCATGATAATTATTGTTTTCCTTAAAACCCCAGCTCCTGGAGTCAAGTGGATATGTGACGATTTCAGCCTTCGTTCTTAAAGAAAAAGTAAGTTTTTAGCCCTCATGGCTGTGGAGAAATGTGACACCAGTGGACCCTAAAGGCTCAAAACTCAGAGCGCAAATAAAAAGAACAGCAAATCTATTATTTTTTACATAATCTTTTGATTTTAAAGCCAAACTCATGATTTTTGGTGAGCCTGAATCATGATTTTTGAACATTTGGGTTGGCAGTACTGTGGACTTTTCACCACCATGCCCTGCACCCCAACGTACAAAGCCAAAACCAGAAGCAAATCTAGCCTGTTGTCTGTGCCTAGGCTGGTTTCACACTGATAATGGGGGTAAGTCCCACGTGTCCTTTTTTATTCTTGTGCATTCTGTTTTAGTGCTCTGCTGTCTCTTTTTCTCAAGATTATGCTCCATTTTGTTCCAGGATGGGGAATAATAAAATCCCATAGGGTGACATGAGGGACATTGAAGGAACTCTTGGCACCAAACTGAGTTGTTAGAGGACAGTGATTGCACTCAGGGCAGTCCCTAGCCGTTTTGGTGCCCTACGCAGCCCCCTGATGGGGGGACTGTGTGGGGCCCCAGGCCTCCGCGGGGCTGGGGGGCTGTCCCCAAGCCTCCTTGGGGTGGGGCGGAGCAGGGGCAGGGGCTTTGGGGAAGGGGTGGAGTGGGGGCAGAGCAGGGGTGGGAAGAGGTGGGGCTGGGGCGGAGCAGGGGTGGGGGCCATGGGGAAGGGGCGGAGCAGGGGCTGGAGAAGCACACAGCTGTGTAGGGCACCAGGAAATTTGGTGCCCTACGCAGCTGCATACTTTGCGTATGGGTAGGGACGGCCCTGATTGCACTCGTGGGGCAGAGCACACTGCATGTGTTTGGAGCGAGCATTCAGTTTTGCTCTGCATCTATATGCTTGGGGGTAAATAAACTGAGAAGATGCAGTTTTAGAAATAACCACATTGCTTTAATGCTTTAAATCAAATACTTGCAGAAGCTAGGGCCACTGGAGCAGTTCTTCCCTTTGTTCCCTCCCAAATATATCCTTTGTCACCTGATCTGTCACCTCAAACACTCCATTCTGCAACCGAGTACTCCTTGGTTCTCCTAACACAGGTATTTTGTAAGGGTAACTCTGGAATGTGTTTTGTTTCTGTCACTTAGATTCATAGGTTCATAGATATTAAAGTCAGAAGGGACCATTATGATCGTCTAGTCTGACCTCCTGCACAATGAAGGCCACCGAATCTCACCCACCCACTCCTGCAATAAACCTCTCGTCTATGTCTGAGCTACTGAAGTCCTCAAATCATGGTTTAAAGACTTCAAGGTGCAGAGAATCCTCCAGCAAGTGACCCGTGCCCCATGCTGCAGAGGAAGGTGAAAAACCCCTAGGGCCTCTTCCAATCTGCCCTAGAAGAAAATTCCTTCCCGTCCCCAAATATGGCGATCAGCTGAACCCTGAGCATATGGGCAAGATTCACCAGCCAGATTCCCAGGAAAGAATTCTCTGTAGTAACTCAGATCCCACCCCATCTAACATTCCATCACAGGCCATTGGGCCTATTTACCATGAATAGTTAAAGATCAATTAATTGCCAAAATCATGTTATCCCATCATACCTTCTCCTCCATAAACTTATCGAGTTTAATCTTGAAGCCAGATAAGTCTTCTGCCCCCACTGCTTCCCTTGGAACGCTGTTCCAGAACGTCACTCCTCTGATGGTTAGAAACCTTCGTCTAATTTCAAGTCTAAACTTCCTGATGGACAGTTTATATCCATTTGTTCTTGTGTCCATATTGGTACTAAGCTTAAATAATTCCTCTCCCTCTCTGGTATTTATTCCTCTGATATATTTATAGAGAGCAATCATATCTCCCCTCAGCCTTCTTTTGGTTAGGCTAAACAAGCCAAGCTCCTTGAGTCTCCTTTCATAAGACAGGATTTCCATTCCTCGGATCATCCTAGTAACCCTTCCCTGTACCTGTTCCAGTTTGAATTCATCCTTCTTAAACATGGGAGACCAGAACTGCACACAATATTCCAGATGAGGTCTCACCAGTGCCTTGTATAACGGTACTAACACCTCCTTATCTCTACTGGAAATACCTCATCTGATGCATCCCAAAACCGCATTAACTTTTTTCACAGTCATATCACATTGGCGGCTCATAGTCATCCTGTGGTCAACCAATACTCCGAGGTCCTTCTCCTCTTCCGTTAATTCTAATTGATGAGTCCCCAGCTTATAACTAAAATTCTTGTTATTAATCCCTAAATGCATGACCTTACGCTTCTCACTATTAAATTTCATCCTATTACTATTACTCCAGTTTACAAGGTCATCCAGATCCTCCTGTATGATATCCTGGTCCTTCTCTAACTTGGCAATACCTCCCACCTTTGTATCATCCGCAAACTTTATTAGCACACTCCCACTTTTTGTGCCGAGGTCAGTAATAAAAAGATTAAATGTGATTGGTCCCAAAACTGATCCCTGAGGAACTCCACTGGTAACCTCCCTTCAGCCTGACAGTTCGCCTTTCAGTATGACCTGCTGTAGTCTCCCCTTTAACCAATTCCTTATCCACCTCTCAATTTTCATATTGATCCCCATCTTTTTGAATTTAACTAATAATTCCCCATGTGGCACGGTATCAAACGCCTTACTGAAATGTAGGTAAATTAGATCCACTGCATTTCCTTTGTCTAAAAAATCTGTTACTTTCTCAAAGAAGGACATCAGGTTGGTTTGGCACGATCTACCTTTTGTAAGACTGTGTTGTATTTTTTCCCATTTACCATTGACCTCAATGTCCTTAATTACTTTCTCCTTCAAAATTTTTCGAAGGACTTGCATACTACCGATGTCAAACTAACAGGCCTGTAATTACCCGGATCACTTCTTTTTCCTTTCTTAAAAATAGGAACTGTGTTAGCAATTCTCCAATCATATGATACAACCCCTGAGTTTACAGATTCATTAAAAATTCTTGCTAATGGGCTTGCAATTTCATGTGCCAATTCCTTTAATATTATTGGATGAAGATTATCTGGGCCCCCCGATCTAGTCCCATTAAGGTGTTCGAGTTTCGCTTCTACCTCAGATATGGTAATATCTACCTCCATATCCTCGTTCCCATTTGTCATGCTACCATTATCCCTAAGATCCTCATTAGCCTCATTAAAGACTGAGGCAAAGTATTTGTTTAGATATTGGGCCATGCCTAGATTATCCTTAACCTCCTCTCCATCCTCAGTGTTTAGTGGTCTCACTTCTTCTTTCTTTGTTTTCTTCTTATTTATATGGCTATAGAACCCTTTACTATTGTTTTAATTCCCTTTGCAAGGTCCAACTCTACTTGACTTTTAGCCTTTCTCACTTTATCCCTTCATGTTCTGACCTCAGTAAGGTAGCTTTCCTTGCTGATCCCTCCCAGCTTCCACTCCCTGTAAGCTTTCTGCTTTTTCTTAATCACCTCTCTGAGATGCTTGCTCATCCAGCTTGGTCTACAACTTAGGCCTGCTAATTAGACAGAATGTCTAAAGAGTGATCACAGTAAACAGACCGTAGAGGGAATTGGAAATGCATAGCGCCCACTGTTATCCAGGGCACAGAAATGATGATAGGATTAAAAGAAATAGTCTGCTAACAGAGAAACAAAGCTGCAGTCACCCCTGTGATATTATAGGCTGCTTTGCAAATGAGGAAGGAGAGGAGCATTTAACAACAAAAACAAACCAAAAACCGGAACAGCCAAAGAATTAAAACACAACAATCCTTCCTTTAATTAACACACATATTTTGTGCTACCTAAAATGCTTGTTTTGATCATTTTTCTAAAGAAATATTTTGCCCTAATGAGAAGGTAGGAAGAACTATTTCTTCTAATTTAAAGGCCCTGGGACTACTTATAGGTTGTACTATGTTAATGTGATAAATATCAGAGGAGGAGCCAGCAGGAACTGCAGTTTGCTGAGCCACAATCCTTTTGAATCCAGACTCTGTTGTTTCAGTCTTTTGGGAGAAAAAAAATGTTGTCACATGACTGCTGATTACGTAGTGACTGGATTGTTTTTAACTATGGTGTGTTTTGGGAGAGAGACTCTACAGCTGGGAAATCCCCAGCACATGACTCAGCGCAGATGTATTGGATCATGTGATCAAGGTTTACTGTAGACCAAAGCATTTCACAGTGTTACATCTGTAGGTATAGATTTCCCACATGTTGCAGCATTCAAGTGATTGCCAGTCATTCCTTGTCTTTCAGAATTTGCATCAGAATTGGTACATCAGTGCAGTTTTTAACCTATTTCTGTTGTGCTGTTAACAGCAATAAAAACAGATGAAGTGTTATGAAGGGAGAGATATAAAAGGACTCCTAAGACTGACAAGAAATTTTGGCATTAAGGACCTGCATCTTCAGGTCATCCACTTTTGTGCCGTGATGTCAAAGTGCAGTGAAGGTTATGAAGAAATGGTTAGGGAAACAAGAAGCCATGATTTCAGCTCTTCTGCTAAACTCTGCTTTATTGCTACCTCATACTCCCAACCCCTGTGGCCACCACCCTGTTTGTTTATTTCACCTAGTTGTTGTGTCCTGTTTGAAGTTAAGATTGTGAACACTCTGGGGCAGGAACTGTTATTTGTCTGTACAGTGACTAGAACAATAGGAGCTGATTCTTGATGGGTTTCCAGATGCTACTATAATGTAAATAATCATAAACCAGTCCACCAACATTTTGACACCCTGTCCCCTAAAAGTCAGCATTCCTGCTAATACTGTACCCTGAAGAGACCCTCCCTCATAATATTCCTTTCAGTGGACTTCCGTCTCCCTATCAAGTGAGGTATCAAGACCATAGGCACCAACTCTGTGGGTGCTCCGGGGCTGGAGCACCCATGGAGAAAAATTGGTGGGTGCTCTGCACCCACCGGCAGCCAAACACCCTGCCCCCCTGCCCCAGCTCACCTCCGCTTCCTCCCCTGAGTGCGTCATGCCTGCTTCTCCTCCCAGCACTTGCTGCTGCAAAACAGCTGTTTTGTGGCGTAACAAGGTGTGGGTGGGAGAAGTGGGAACACGGCGTGCTCAGGGGAGGAGCTGGGGCCAGGGTGGGGATTTGGGGAAGGGGTTGGAATGGGGGCAGAGCGGGGGGATACGAGCACCCACCAGCACTAGGAGAAGTTGGCACCCATGATCAAGACCACCTTAGTAGGCATCTGTCATCTATGTCACCTAAAGTGACCACCTGTCCTGTATTTTAAGGGATGTTGTTTTTTCGGTGCCTAGCATCCTGTGACCCATATCCAGTAAGAAGCTACCAAGAAACATTTGACCTGATAAAAAGGCTGCATTCAGGCAGCTCTCATGCAAAAGATCACACATTATAGGACAAATGCATTTATTTTGTACCATAGTAAAATATTGTGGGCATGGCGTCCCTTGAAAATAAACTTGTCCCTTATTTTTCAGAGTTGTCCTTCCTTGTGTAGGTGGTCGATCTATTACCCATTGCAAGTCTGACTCACTGCTCCATCTGGACCTAGCTGACCAGAGGCTTGGATTGCAAGGATCCTGCTTTAACCGTCCCCTTCCTAGGCTTTGCGAAATGTTTAGGTGTCTAGCTAGTCTCTCCTTATTGTGCATGGGTAAGTCTCAGTCATTGCTTTTTAAACAGTGCCCTCTATGACCAAGTCATCACTTCTTCCTGATGTTGTGATACTGGATTAATTATTTTAAAGCATCTCAGAGGTGAAAAATATTATTAATGTTGGGTCAGATATTTGAACGGACGTCAGTCTGGTGTCTACACTTATGCCTGTAATTTTGCACCTTCAATCTGAGGCAGTCAGCTGTAGGCAAACACTGGAGCATTTAGACCTCTACTAACCTGACTGCACGTGCAAATCAAATTATTAGACAGGTGTTATACTTTGTGCTCAGAGTTGATTGTACCCACTGTTTTACACCTGCAATTGACAAAGTGCACAATTGTGGGTACAAAAACAGATGTCGTTTTAAAAATGTGTCCCTTCTTTCTCTAAGAAGCATATCTCCAGATTGGTTTGTATTATTCTTAGAGCACTAGTGGTATACCTGACCCCTTTAAAAAGACAAATCCCTGCTGTGAGGAGTCTAAGGGCTTGACAGAGTGAAAATCTAAGCATTCTCTACTCTCACTGGTTTTATTAGCTAAAGGCAAATAGATTCATTGATTTTATTAGTTGGTCAAAGGACAATGAGAGATGGCAAAAAAAAAAAGGTGGGTGTGAGATATGGAAAGGATAAAGGTTACAGCAATAGATCATGAGATGTGATTTTATTATGCACCCAACTTGTTGGTTCCCAATTTTAAAAATTATTCTTTTTTATGGACATTTTGAGGAAGCAAAGTCAGGCAAGAGGTCAGGATTGATTTATCAAAGTAAGAAAGCCCATGCCCATGCCAGGCAGTGTGAGCCTGGTAGGTACTTACATTGGTTCTGAAAGGTTTGGTATTGTGCATTTCCTTATGTCCTTTCCAACTCATTTCACAGTGAAATCTGACTTAAGCATCTATTTGGGATGAAGATCAGTTATTTAATGTAAGTGGTGTTCTAATACAGTCTTAGGGAAAGTACCTATTGAATTTAGCAGAAAATTATATCCCTATGGTAGAATTTTAATAGGGTGGTTCAAAAACACCCTAGAAAGGTTAGCATTTTCGGTTAAATTCCATAGAGGAATTACTATAGAACCTTCTTAGTTTAATACTTATTAAGTTGTATATGATAAGGAAAAGGAACAGATTTATCTTCAGTGGGCCAAATTCACCATGGTATTATTTCACTGAAAGCAAAGGAGTAACACCAGGGATGAATTTGGCCCATTATGTGTGGGGGTACTTTGGGAGGGTCTCTCTAAAAAGGAGGTTGCCGAATAAGAGTGGTCTCTTGTGTAGATTCCACTGTATCATCTTTAATTCTAAAATTTAATTCTAATTTCTCCTAACATATCAAGGCCCTATCCTCATTGAGGGCTAAACTCATGGCAAGTCTGAGTTTTAAAAAATTAAACCATTTCTTGAGTTATCAGATTACAAAAATAACATCTGGTCAGTTTCTTAAATGGAGAACACCCACTCCAAACACAAAACTCCAAAATGGCCAAAAAGAACCACAGTGTCATATTTCTGCAAATTATGTTCTAATTAAAGTGCCTCTATAGCCTTAACTTCAGCAGAGAATTTGGTCAGTTTCTAATTCTCTGGTTAAATTCTGACCTGATCTATAATCTGTGCAACCCCCCTGGATTTATGAGATTGTTTGTGGCGTGAGGATCCAATCCTGCAGGTTGTGGAGTATCACTGGTAGAAGTCAGTGGAGGTGAGGGTGCTCATAACTTCCTGTCTGGCTCTCAGCACCTCATAGGATTAGGTCCTAAATCAGGGTGGAATTTGGGGACTGTCCATCCTGCTTCTGTTTTGCCATTGCCTTCAATGGGAGATGCTTGGCCCTTGATACTGGAGAATGGAGACACGTATGTACAGTACATTAGCTACAAATACATGCCTTCAGGAGTCCCTTGTATTTTGCTGTCTACTTACATTTATTGGCCATGGAATGTTCTGGGAGCAGTCAGTTAGGAGGAATGTTTTATGGGTTCTGCACTTTTCAGAATCCCAACACATTTTAAAAATGCCTCCCTCTGCACCATCCACTTGGCTAATATGACAGATGTGCAGTGCCTCATAGCAGTATCCGCTAGATTATATAATGTGATGGGACTTAGGCAACCTCACATGACTCAGCACAGTGTGATGGGTCAGTTGACAGTTTCAGGAACAAAATGCAGTAATTAGGGAAACTTTTCTTTCCTCTTTAAAAAAAAATTTTTTTTTTAGAAAATTGCATGGTGAGTAAAAGGTGCCAGATTTTCAGCACTGGAAACTGAAGTATTTTCTTTATCCCTAGGATAGGTACAGCATAGACAGCGACAGCACACAATAGCTTGCCTTTTGGTGCCCTGACAACATGTCTCAATTCAGATATAGAGGGACAACCCACAGGAGTGGCAAAGCACTTCAGGGCCACCATGACCTAATCCTTAGTCTCCAAGCCTTTTCAAGACCAGACCTCTTTGCAGAGACTAGCAGCAAGGGCCTGATTCCACTCCCATTAAAGCCAGTGGCAGAACTCCCATCAACTTTCAGTCGGAGCAGGAGCAGGTCCAAGATGTCCATAATGATGCTAGTAGTTGTTATGCAAACCCCTGTTTTGCTACAGAGCCTACACCTTAGTTGAAACAACCAGTTTTATTTCACCTAGATCACTAAAGCCAAAATGTTCAAACCTTGGAGTCTATAGTTCAAAAGCCAAATCCATAATTAGGCCCCCATCCAGCAAAGTACTACTTGCTTTATTAACGGCAATGGGACTACTCACATGCTGAAAGATATGCACTTACTTAAGTGCTCCACTGGACTGGGACTGTTGGGCACTGTAGCGAGGCGGTGTGGCTCCCCGCTGCCCCGGAGAGGGTCGAGCCCCTCCAGACACCAGAGTGGGCAGAGCCAGGAAGCTCTGAACCTGCCCCTCAGAGGGACAGGCGGGCAACCCGGAAGTAGAACGGTGCAACCCGGAAGTATAAAGTTGGGCCCTCAGAGCTCACTAGAGGACCAGCTGCCGGGGAGGACAGATGTAGCCAGCCTAGCCTGCAACTGGGAAAACCCCGTGGCCCCAGGTCCCCGCCAAGACTGGCCTGACCTGCCCTGCGCCCGCTATCCAGGGGAATTACCGGGCTTGCCGCTTGTCCACTGCCCCGAGGAACCCCTGGTGCTGGACCCCCCGGAGAAGACCGCCGTGACCCAGGTACCAGAAGGAGGGGAGTTAGAAAGTAGCCTGGGGACAGCCTACCTCAGTCTGGCTGTAACTCTGTCAGAACCCATGTCAGTGTGTTGCGGTCAGGATCCCCACTGACCCAGTTGGCCGCTGCTAGGGCCCCGGGCTGGGATGCAGTGGAGTGGGTGGGCCTGCGTCCCCCCTGCCACCCAACTCGTGGGTGGCAGTCCCCCCCTCTTCCAGGTCCTTGGAGGCCTGGGCTAATTCACACATGCTGTGTTGCTTAGCCCCTGCCTCAGGGCCTGAGCTATTGACTGTTTCGGGCTCCGCCCTGACCCAGGACCTGGCCTGCTAACATTGGGCTAGTTGCTCAGCCCCTGCCTGAGGGCCTGAGCTACTGAGTATTAGTGCCCCGCTCTGACTCAGGGTCTTGGCCTACGGTGTTCATTCCAGTTACCGCAAGGGCTGCCGAGGGAGACTCCGGTAGCCAGACAAATTCCCCCAAAGTCAACTATGTGTAGTGAGCCGGTGCCCCGGAGAGGGCCGAGCCCCGGCCTAGCCCCTTTACAGGCAACTTAAATAAAGGGTGTGGTTTTCAGAGATGCTGAGCATTCACAGTCACTATTGAGGTCAGTGGATTTAGGTGTCTACATTTAGGCCCCCAAGTGTGAAAATCATGCCCTAAGTCACCATCACACATTGTGCATGTGGTATTTTAAGCTTGTTTTTCTCAGACTGCACCTACTATTGGAATTCTAAGCGAATATATTCAGTAATAAAAATAAATACTGCACAGAACAAACAGGAACATGATTAAATAGAAGGGTTCAGTGTAACTCTGACACTAGGTAACTCTATTCTCTTATTACCATCAGCAGGGTCTTTTGGCAGCAGTGTCGCTAAAATCTTTTTATATATATTTGTTTTTCTTCTTGTGGCAATCTAGGAATAAATGTGGATGGGATTGAACAAACTTTCAGATATTTTGCTGTGAATGTCTTTGGAATTACCTTACTTTGTATCTGTGCTTTGCAGTGTTGCTGCTCTCTAGCAGACTCTGGGTTTCCTGTGGCTATATCTAGATTTTCAAAATTGATTTGCAGTATGAGCTGACCAAAAGGGAAAGAAACATGACATTGTAAGGTTCGACCCTGAGGTTTGTAACTTCTTATTAAGGAATGCAACATAGGATCCTTCAAGTTGTTGATTACTTCCTAAGAGGTGCTAAATACCCTCAACTCCATTGAGATCAGCATCTACTTTGTTCAGGGGAAAAAATAAGGGACATTTGTTCTCCTGTGCACGTGTTTCTGTCTTCCTCTGTGTATGCTCCCTTCCCTCTGTGCTTAGGAAAGTCACTTTAGCTATATATAATACATCCAAGGGCAGGATGCAACTGGGTTAAAGGAATGTGCTTGTAGGTACAATTTGAATATTCAGCCAACACACTATGATGATGCCAAAATGCAAGGTGCATAAACAGTGGCTATCAGCCAGATTCTGGCCCCCACTAAGACTGTCTAGTGCTGTTTTGGAGGTGCAAAGCAGCCCTAAAGGCATTTTAGCCAGCTTCTAGGGATTCCGACAGACTGGGGGATTGCCAGGTGGGTGCGGCCAGTGTAACTTGCTCTGTGCCAACCCTCTTGCAGTCCCTGAGGTAGATTGTGATTGGGGAGCCACAACCTCTGGCCAGTCCTCAACTGTTGGTACAGCCCCTGGGTGCAGAAGCAGCAGGATGCAAGATAAAGCATCTTTGGGGTTGTGCCAGGTATTGGACTTCAATGAAGTTACTCCTGGTTTACACAAAAGTAACTAAGAGAAGAATCAGGGCTTTACAGTTTGATACAAGCTAAGTTTTTAATGATATTACACCAGCGGAAGTATTAGAGATGAGCCCAAAGTAGAAACCCAGATCCAAACACCCATGAACTTTGGGAAGCTTGCTCCTGCATCCAGTTCCCAACTTTGCAGCTGGTCCCTTTTTCAACTGTAGGCTGAATCTGAACCCAAACATGAAAGGAAAAGTTTGTATTAGCATCTGGTTCTGGATTGGAACCATCTCTGTTAACTATGGATGTAATTTTATCCTTTGACCTTGACATTTTAATTTAATAATATGACTGTGCTGGTGAGCAAGACTTGCCTACATACAGAATTTGCTAGTGAAAAGCATAAACCATTCAACAGAACAAGATTTATGGAAAATATGAGTTTAAACCCACATGGCATTTCAAAATTCATTTCCATTTCACATGATCCATGACTGGGCCTTGTTATATTGAATGGATACATTTAGAATTGTTTCCTGCCATCTCACACACAGGAAAGAAATTCCAAACCAATATAGTTAATATGTCTCTCCAGGAATAACTATTGCTTAAAATATTGGGCAGTCCTGGAATCTGTTCTTTTTCTACCATTTGTTTTAGAATTAAATCCTCATTGCTGCCTGAGTGAACAAGGAAGGGGCAAGGAGAGGAATTCTCTTCCCAGGCAGTGGTGCTATAAGGAGGGCTTTGGGATCTATGGCCATTGGGAAGCATTCATGGACAGAGGACTGTTCTCTCGGGATGGACTTCACCTGAGTAGGGAGGGAAATAGACTTCTAGGATGGAGTCTTAATAAACTGATTAAGAGAGCTTTAAACTAGTAATTTGGGGGAGATGGTTGGGAGAAGTAAGAAAGGATACAGCCGTGGGTAGGAGAATAGATAAAAGGAGGAAGGGTAGTGTAGATACCAGTCTAATAGGTGATACTGGTGGTAGAATGTCTGTGCCTAATCAGGTAAAGAATGTGAGAGAAGCCAGACAGCAAAAATTAAGATGTTTGTACACTAATGCGAGGAGCCTAGGTAACAAAATGGAGGAAGTAGGAAAATGGAGGAAGTATTGGTGCAGGAAGTGAAACTAGATATTATAGGGATAACAGAGACATGGTGGAATAGTAGTCATGACTGGACTACAGGTATTGAAGGGTATGTGCTGTTTAGGAAAGACCGAAATAAAGGCAAAGGTGGTAGAGTAGCATTGTATATCTATGATGAGGTAGACTGTAAAGAAATAAGAAGTGATGGAATGGATAAGACAGTCTGTCTGGGCAAAAATCACATTGGGGAAGAAAGCTACTAGAGCCTCCCCTGGGATAGTGCTTAGGGTGTGCTATCGACTGCCGGGATCCGATTTGGATAAGGATAGAGACCTCTTTAATGTTTTCAATGAAGTAATTACTAATGGGAATTGTGTGATCATGGGAGACTTTAACTTCCCAGATATAGACTGGAGGACAAGTGCTAGTAATAATAATAGGGCTCAGATTTTCCTGGATGCGATAGCTGATGGATTCCTTCCTTGCTGAACCAACAAGAGGGGATGCCATTTTAGATTTGGTTTTGGTGAGTAGTGAGGACCGCATAGAAGAAATAGTTGTAGGGGATAATCTTGGTTTGAGCAATCATGACCTAATTCAGTTCAAACTAAATGGAAGGATAAACAAAAATAGATCTGTGACTAGGGTTTTTTTACTTCAAAAGGGCTAACTTCAAAAAATTAAGGAAATTGGTTAGGGAAGTGGATGGGACTAAAGAACTTGTGGATCTAAAGGCAGAGGAGACCTGGAATTACTTCAAATCAAGGTTGCAGAAACTATCCGAAGCCTGCATCCTAACAAAGGGGAAAAAACTCATAGGCATGAGTTGCAGACCAAGTTGGATGAGCAAGCATCTCAGAGAGGTGATTAAGAAAAAGCAGAAAGCTTACAGGGAGTGGAAGCTGGGAGGGATCAGCAAAGAAAGCTACCTTATTGAGGTCAGAACATGTAGGGATAAAATGAGAAAAGCCAAAAGCCTGTAGAGTTGGACCTTGCAAAGGGAATTAAAACCAATAGTAAAAGGTTCTATAGCCATATAAATAGGGAGAAAACAAAGAAAGAAGTGGGACCGCTAAACACTGAGGCTGGAGTGGAGGCTAAGGATAATCTAGGCATGGCCCAATATCTAAACAAATACTTTGCCTCAGCCTTTATTGAGGAACTTAGGGATAAAAGTAGGATGACAAATGGGAATGAGGATATGGAGGTAGATATTACCACATCCAAGGTAGAAGCCAAACTCGAACGGCTTAATGGGACTAAATCGGGGGGCCCAAATCTTCATCTAAGAACATTAAAGGAACTGGCACATGAAATTGCAAGCCCATTAGCAAGAATTTTTAATGAATCTGTGAACTCTGGGGTTGTACCATATGACTGGAGAATTGCTAACATAGTTCCTATTTTTAAGAAAGGGAAAAAAGGTGATCCGGATAACTACAGGCCTGTTAGTTTGACATCGGTAGTATGGAAGGTCTTCGAAAAATTTTTGAAGGAGAAAGTAGTTATGGACATTGAGGTCAATGGTAAATGGGACAAAATACAACATGGTTTTATAAAAGGTAGATCTTGCCAGACCAATCTGATCACTTTCTTTGAGAAGATAGCTGATTCTTTTAGACAAAGGAAATGCAATAGATCTAATCTACCTGGATTTCAGTAAGGCATTTGATACAGTTCCACATGGGGAATTATTAGCTAAATTGGAAAAGATGGGGATCAATATGAAAATTGAAAGATGGATAAGGAATTGGTTAAAGGGAAGGCTACAACGGGTCATACTGAAAGGTGAACTGTCAGGCTGGAAGGAGGTTACTAGTGGAGTTCCTCAGGGATCAGTTTTGGGACCAATCATATTTAATCTTTTTATTACTGACCTTGGCACAAAAAGTGGGAATGTGCTAATAAAGTTTGCAGATGACACGAAGCTGGGAGGTATTGCCAATACAGAGAGGGAGGGACCAGGATATCACACAGGGAGATCTGGATGACCTTGTAAACTGGAGTAATAGTAATAGGATGAAATTTAATAATGAGAAGTGCAAGGTCATGCATTTAGGGATTCATAACAAGAATTTTTGTTATAAACTGGGGACACATCACTTGGAAGTAACAGAGAAGGAGAAGGACCTTGGAGTATTGGTTGATCTCAGGATGACTATGAGCTGCCAATGTGATATGGCTGTGAAAAAAGCTAATGTGGTCTTGGGATGCATTACGTGAGGTATTTCCAGCAGGGATAAGGAGGTGTTAGAACCATTATACAAGGCACTGATGAGACCTCATCTGGAATATTGTGTGCAGTTCTGGTGTCCCATGTTTAAGAAGGATGAATTCAAACTGGAACAGGTACAGAGAAGGGCTACTAGGATGATCCGAGGAATGGAAAACCTGTCTTATGAAGGGAGACTCAAAGAGTTTGGCTAACCAAAAGAAAGCTATGGGGAGAGACGTTTGCTCTCTATAAATATATCGGAGGGATAAATACCAGGGAGGGAGAGGAATTGTTTAAGTTCAGTACCAATGTGGACACAAGAACAAATGGATGTAAACTGTCCATCAGGAAGTTTAGACTTGAAATTAGACGAAGGTTTCTAACCATCAGAGGAGTGACGTTCTGGAATAGCCTTCCAAGGGGAGCAGTGGAGGTCAAAGACATGTCTGGCTTCAAGACTAAACTTGATAAGTTTATGGAGGGGATGGTATGATGGGATTAATTGGTCTTTGACTATTAGTGGTAAATATGCCCAGTGGCCTGTGATGGGACAATAGATAGGGTGGGATCTGAGTTACTGCAGAGAATTCTTTCCTGGGTATCTGGTGAATCTTGCCCACATGCTCAGGGTTTAGCTGATTGCCATATTTGGGGGCGGGAAGGAATTTTCCTCCAGGGCAGATTGACAGATGCCCTGGGGGTTTTTTGCCTTCCTCTGCAGCGTGGGGCACGGGTCACTTGCTGGAAGATTCTCTGCACCTTGAAGTCTTCAAACCACGAGTTGAGGACTTCAGTAGTTCAGACATAGGTCAGAGGTTTGTTACAGGAGTGGGTGGGTGAGATTCTGTGGCCTGCGTTATGCAGGAGGTCAGACTAGACAATCATAATGGTCCCTTCTGACCTTAAAGTCTATGAGTCTATGAGCCATGAGCATCGGCAGAGCTGCTCTGTGAAGGTTGTTTCCCTATATTCCCCTTATTCACCTCTGCTGCGGGATCTGTTCCACAGCAGATCCTCTGATCTCATCAACTACCTGCTCTCCCGCTTTCTTCTCTCCCTGAATGCGGCCTTGCCAGGAGCTTCTGCAGAATGGCATGTGTTGTCAGTAGCTACAGGTGATGTGCTCTGCTCTGGTTCAATGATGATAACAGTCGGCTGCATGCGTGTTCCCTCTGTGTGCTGCCCCAACTCTGCGCAGATAGCTGACACAGCAGACCCCAAGGGAACCCCCAAAGACTACAGACTCTAATAAGGTACGAAGGCACCCGGCCAGGTTTATTGTCAAACGAAGCACAGTAATAGATTCCTATAGACTCTACAGGACATACTACGAATATGTGCCCCCTGGCAATGGACACAGCTCAGTCAGTGGCGGGACACTTAACTGCCCCCTACGCTGGACAAAGTTATGCACTCTGGGACCTATTTTTATACAATTGCAGGACAGATTACTCATCCCTACTGACGTATTGAGGTATAGCCCCTTGACTCATTAAGGTGCTGTCTCCCCCTTCGATCATGTTGGTTCAAACAAACAGATCTGTCCATCATGCTGTCCTTTTGACCCTGTCTTCGTGATGCACCTGACTGTTCCTTGTTATCTCTGTGAAGTGTCCTCGTATTGGGATGTCCAGGTGCCATCTTGGCACACGTTCCTCTTATTACTACTAATATCATTAGTGCGTGCTTTCTCGGAGCCCTTTTCTTGCCAAGTTCTGCAGTTAGGGCCTGCCTCTGGCTCACAGCCCTACTTTGCTTAGCAATGCCTGGAAGTACTTTGGTTCAGGCTTTAGGCCTCAGACCAGGCTTTAGGCCTCTCTGATACAAGCGTTTATGTTTCAGGACCTCTTACTACAGCATGCTATCCCATGGAGAAGATGTGTGTCTCCTATGTGAATCCTTCAAATTCTGCTACTTCCTTGGGCAGCAAAATAGCATCAGGGAACCCTCATGTGGCCACAGAGGTGGAGGCAGTACTTGACCCTTTAATGCACATCTTGTAATTTCCTTCTGTGGATGCAAATGTAAAGAGAGAAAATTCTCTCAAATAAAGAGTGTCATTTTCCCCTTTTATCCTTTCTTTGCAAGCTTAGTAATAAGACTTTACTCTCTAGGGCTTTCCACCGATGTCTCTCAGAGCACTTCACAAAGATGAGTAAATATCTCCCTATTTTATAGATGGGGACACAGGCCCAGGGAGGTCAAACGACATACCTAAGGTCACACAGCAGGTCAATGGCAGTCAGGAGGAGAACCTAGCTCTCCTGGTTCCTTCCCACTGCCTGATCCATCTCATTCGGAGAATGTTTTTCTGCATGATCCCATTAGCTGCATTAATGGCCTCTCAGTGGGTCAAACCCTTAAGTCCTTCCTCAGTTCACTCAATCTTTACTTGGACTTGCAGTTTTTCTTCTGAAGCTAATGAGAGTTTGCCTGAGTCAGGGCAGAAAAAATGAGAGAGCATTTTAGGATTTGTACCAGACAGCAACGTTAGAGCCATGTGAACTGTTTCTCTCCTCTATTACAAGATGAGGAGAGTCGTGTAAGATCCCTGTCTGGCACTATTGAGCCTTCTCACTAAGTGCATTATCCCACTAGTGGTTATGCAATGACACCCCTATACAGTGTCCCAGTAAATCAATAATTCTACATAAAGAATTGCTCCATTCCTTCCCACCTGCCCACTTCCCTTCACTCCACTGAGACCTGCAATTAGATGGAACCATCTTATTTGTATTAGATTTTCAAACAATAGTCAGTGCCATGTGTGTGTATTTGTCAACTTACCATATATACCACAATATAAGCCACAAGAGTCTCTTCCATTGTTTGAATTACACTGTCCTCTAGTGGCACCAACCTTCTTTTCTGTGCAGCCTTGCCGTCACATACAAATAAACCTTTTCAGATGTATTCTTCCTCATGTATGTTATGTACTAATGCAGAAGACTCTTCCTACAGAAATGGTCTGCATAGTAACAATAACATTTAGCAAGAAGCTCTCCATAGAGGAAATGTGTTTGTAACAAAGCTTTCAGGCAGAAGTTGTAAGCATGAGTGGTCATGTTACAGAGCTAACCAATTCAGTTCCAGATTTGGGCTATAGGTTTCGTTTGGCTGTCCTTTCACTCTGCCCCTTGAAGATGTGAAAAGAATAGTCCAGTCTTGGGAGACCATTCTCCACTAGGAGTCATGAGATCTGGGTCATCTTTCTGTCTATACCACAGAGTTCCTGTGAAACCATGGTTAAGTCACTTACGTCGTCTTCTCCTTCAGATCTCCTATCTGAAAAATGGGGGTGATAATAGTACCTTACCTGACCAGGGTGTTGTGAGGGTCAATTCATTAACGGTTGTAAAGTGCTTTGAGTAGCTCAGGTGGCAGGCACTACAGAAGAGAAAAATAATACTGTTTATTGTGCTAGCACCCAAAATGTGCTAGGCACTTTCCACTGGAGACAAAGTCCTTCCCCAAAGAATGTACAATCTTTAAAGACAATCCTTATACAGTGCCTAGTCCAACAGGGCCCAATCTGGTTGGAAGAATCCCATTTCTGATATGGGTTCTCTGTGCAAACAGGAGCATTCTCCTCTCTGTTTGTATCACTCAGATCCCCAAAAAGAATAGCTCTTACCAGAACTAGATTCTCCGTTCCTAGGCTCCTTTTTTCAGCCTGAAATATTTACCACTGATGCCCCAATGTGGCACTGGGATCTGTGTTGGTGGACTGCTGTATCCATGCCAATCACAATGCAGGATCAAGGACTTAGAATAACCTCTGTTTGCAAATGTTCTCTATCCTTTATGTGGATACAGTAAAAATGTTTTGCTGAAGTGTTTGGGATGAGTTTATTAAGTTGTCATAACTTGTGTAAATCATTAATAATGACTCATTTTATTAAAGAGACTAGGTGGGTGAGATAATATCTTTTATTGGACCAGCTGGGACTGACTAATGTTTTGGGACTGACATGGCTACAGCTACACCTCATTTTATTAAAGATACTTGAAAGAAAAAATAATTTAAAAGATGCTTTGTTTGGTGGCCTAACAGTTATGTTCAGGAAATGACTCACAACCAGCTATTACTATTTGACTGCCTATAGGAATAGGGCAAAGTAAACAATACATATTTTTCTCTCCTGTTGTGTAACTTATATGTAAATAAGCTGCACAGAACAATTCAAACTCCCAATCTTTATGGGAAGCGCTCTCACTGTTCATGTTGCGGACTATTTGCTAATGTTCACACAGAGAAAGGGAGAGAAAAAGAAGATGAAAAGGCATTCACAAAAAGAAAAGGAGTATTGTGGCACCTTAGAGACTAACCAATTTATTTGTTAAATAACAGTTTATTTGGATTTGTGCTGGAAATGGCCCACCTTGATTATCATACACATTGTAAAGAGAGTGGTCACTTTAGATAAGCTATTACCAGCAGGAGGGTGGGGTGGGAGGAGGTATTGTTTCATGGTCTCTGTGTATATAATGTCTTCTGCAGTTTCCACAGTATGCATCCGATGAAGTGAGCTGTAGCTCACGAAAGCTTATGCTCAGATAAATTGGTTAGTCTCTAAGGTGCCACAAGTACTCCTTTTCTTTTTGCGAATACAGACTAACACGGCTGTTACTCTGAAAAGGAATTCAGTTCACTATACAGTTTCAGTTTGCACTGGTGAGAAATCCAGTTGAAATGTATCTGAGAATATATCCCACAGCCAGCCTTTTCAAAAGGTTTCAGATTATAAAATAGGTTTGTGGCATGTCTAATAATTTTCCATATTCCTTGCCTTGCTCATCCATTCAAAACACAGGAAGAAAAGCATTTAGTGGTTTTTAGCCTGTTTAAATTGACTTATTTTGTTAATGAAGTTTCCAAAAAAGTTACATATCTATTAACATACTTCCTCTTCTTTTTAAGTGGCAAATGCAGTAGCCCAGATCCTCCCGTGGACATGACACAAACCTGTTTTGCTGTAAGATTGCTGTAAAATCATTTAACTGACCACAGCAGGATTCCCCCAGCATAGGGAGATCCTCAGGTGGCATAGAGTGACCACAATAGTTTCTGTATCAACCCCCTGCCCTGTCACTGGTGCAGGGCTTGTGAGTGGAGAAAAGGGAGATTGGGGAAAAGGGAGTATGGTCAAGTCATCCATACACTTTTGATTCCCAGCTGATGTAATGGCTCCTTTGGGCCATTGGCAGCTGGTTTAAGCTAAAGGAGACTGGCCCTGTGTAGAGCAGGGGATTATAAATATATTCAAAGCCACTTTTGTACATGCCCTCCTGACTCGTACGGAGCTCTCCATGGCCAGAGTCTGGCCCAATATCCTTTTAATGCTTCTTGGACGTGTGAGAGACTCCTTTTCACTGCAGCTCATTCTGCTTGTTTTAAGTGATGTATTAATTCTTGATATTTCAGTAGCTGCCTTTTAGCCAAAAAGCCCTAATTGCTTTACCCAGTATTAACTAACTAAGCTTTATCATGTTCCTTCCTCTGAGATAAATAAATATTATTAAATCCATATTATAGATGGGGAAACTAATACTCAGAGATTATGGTGAACATTTTAACAAAGGTATCTAAAGTTAGGTGTTTTAGACACTTAACCTCGTATTTAGGTACCTAAATAAATGACTTGATTTTCGGTGTGGTAAGCACTCATTGCTTGTGTTGGCTTCACTGGGAACTGCAAATTATTATTGCATTACAGTAGTACCTAGAGGCCCCAACTGAGATTGGTGTCTTATTGTGCTAGGCACTGTTCACACACACAGTAAGAAACAATCCCTGCCCTGAAATACTATAATTACAATCTAAATAAACAGGACAGACAATGGAAGTATTATTATCCTCAGGTGGGGAACTGAGACAGAGATACATTAAGTGATTTACCTGAGATTACACAGGAAATGTGTGGCATACCTAGAAATAGAATACTGCTCTCATGAGCCCAATTTCAGTACCTGAGCCCCAAAACCATCTTTCTGCTCTAGTACTCAGGACCTCCAAAAATCAGACCTCATATTTAGCTTCAGGCACCGAAGTTTGAAGATGTTGGTCTAAGTGACTTGTTCACGATCACATACAAAAATCCACTGCAGAATGAAGAACAGAACCATTTGCTATCGCCCTCAGCTACAGTTTTTATTCCTGTGAATAGTGGTCCTCTATCAGTCAGTACAGAACTGTTGGCATGACATGACAAAGGATGCACCACACTAAAGGCTGAGTCCTCAGCAGATGTAAATCAGCCTAGTGCCACTGATTTCAATAGAGCTGTGCCGATAGACATTAGCTGAGGATCTGCCCCTACAGGCCTAGTCTGGCATTCCTTAGTTACCCCCAAAACTGTGCAAGGAGTACAGGATTGGGTGTTAATTCTCTACCTATTATTTTAGTCAGGGGTGAAAGTAACTTAAGGGGCTTACCGCTATGCAGCGCGGCCAGGGTCCTGAGCAAGGTGGGGGTGGGGTTTGACCGGAACGGGCGGGGCTGGGGCCAGACTCCCCCAGCCAGCCCTTCAGTGCGGCCAGCAGCAATTTAAAGGGCCTGGGGCTGCTGGCCGCCGCAGCTGCTAGAATTACCCTGGGGCTCCAGCAGCAATTTAAAGGGCTGGAGCCCTGGAGCTCTCGGCCACCGCCACTTCCTGGGGCTCTGGCAGTGATTTAAAGGGCCGAAGCCCTGGGCCCTTTAAATTGCCACCAGAGCCCCGGGGCTCCTGGCCACCTCCACTACCCTGCGGCCCGAGAAGCAATTTAAAGGGATGAAGCCCCGGGCCCTCTAAATCACCGCTGGAGCTCTGAGGTTCCCGGCTGCCACTGGTTCCCCAGGACTTTGGCAGCAATTTAAAGGAGGGGCTCCGGCTGCTGGCGCGGTAGTGGCAGATGGGAATCCCGGCCCTTTAAATCACCACCGAAGCCCCGGGGCTCTTTGCCACCACCAGTACGGTTGGCTGTGTACTGGCTCTTACCGGTACGCTGTACGGGACCAAACCGGCTTACTTTCATCTCTGACTTTAGTACTCAATGTTGTGTGCATAATCTTTATATCGGTCATACTATGCTAAAATATATATATATATTTTATTTACAAAGCCACCAAAACTGTTTTTAACAGTACCAGGTGCCACATTTCATAGGAAAATCCTTCACACACTGGTCCAGATTTTGAATATTAGCCCTTTTCAGGTCACTTGTGCTCTCCTTTCTACCAACATACTTTTTTCAGATACATGTTTTAATTAGAAAGATATGTATTATTATTTATTATCGTCACTACACAAAGATATGCCAGGCACTTCTCTGTAGATTTAGAAAGCTGCAGTCTCTGCCCCAACAAGCTTACATTATCTGTAATTTAGATATGGCACAACAAATAGGGATGTGGAATGATCTTCTAAGAAAAGCTCTACATGGTATTGATTTACATTGATAGATTTAAAAGCCCTTTTTTTTTTTTTTTTTTTTTTTTACTTTGACACAAACATTAGATCATTGGGCCCATCTCAGTATTTACTACATTTATTCTGTGGTATTTTATGTCGTTAAAGATTGTACAGTAAATATAATTCCCAGACAGAAATACATTGTTAAAATGGAGATAACTGTGCTTTTTACATCTAAAGTTCTAGTCGAGTAGCTTCAAATATCTGAAAGGCAGGAGATTTAGGAGGAGATCCTCAGCTGATATCAACTGGTGTAGCTCCATTTAAGTTAATAGAACGATACCCTTTTACACCAGGTGAGAAACTGGGTCATGAAGTTAAACCTGGGGGTGGGGGGGTGAACAGATATAGGAACTGAGACATGGAGAGGTAAAGTCACTTGTTGTAGATCACAGAGAAAATCTATGGGAAATAGAATTCAGATCCCCTGACTCCCCATCCTGTGCCTCAACCAGTGGATGATCTTTCCCCAGGTGCTTTAATGTCATAAAGCAGGGGTTCTCAACCTTTTTCTTTCCAAGATGCCCCTCCCTCCCCGCCCCAACATGCTATAAAAACTCCATGGCCCACATGTGCCACAACAATTATGTTTCTGCATATAAAAGCCAGGGCCGGTGCTAGGGGGTAGCAAGCAGGGCAATTGTCCAGGGCCCCATGCTGCAGGGGGCCTCACGAAGCTCAATTGTTCAGACTTTGGCTTCAGCCCCAGTGGCAGGGCTCAGGGCTTCAGCCCCAGGCAACGTAGCAGCGGGGCTCCAGGGCTTTAGAGTCTAACGCTGGCCCTGCTTGATGGACCTCCTGAAACCTGTTCATGGTCTCCTGGGGGCTGTGGACCCCTGGGATTGAGAACCGATGTCTTAAAGTATACATATGTACATAAGAATGTGGGGTATACACACAAATCTGGTAGCATATCTCGTTATACATAAGAAACCTGCAGTTTAACCAGTCAGACACTGGATGTCTCTGTTGTTTCAAAAAAGCAAAGTGAAGATCCTGTTGTCTTTCGGTCTGAACAAGTGAATCTCAGAAAGATAAATGGGTCACCACTATGAAAAGACCAGCTGTCAGACCACTTGACCTGCTGTGATATCATTCCTGGAACTACCAACTCCCAAAGGGACCCATAGTGACTGACCTACAGTGGGGACAAATGTATTTATCTATGTTTCAGCTCACCAGAGAGCATTTCCTATCAGCCCTATTCTCCTCTAGATTCAAGCAGTCAGCAAAACTGAAACTAGAGAGTTTAATACTGAATAATCTGCTGCCAGCAACTGAATATAATTTAGGAACTTAAACTGAAATCACTGGTGCCTGTTTCCACAAATGGCAGCTTTAAATAAATGTTCACTGTCCAGCTGGGCATGAATGGTAACTGCTGGTAATGCGTCAGTTACATTTTTGTTTTAAAAAAAAAAACCCCATAGAAGTCAGGTTCTGGTTTGGGAATTGGATAAAGAGCCTTCTACCTTGAGGTTGCTGGTTGAAGTCAGCTCAGGTTGGTAGTGACTTAAACTTGTTGCCATTTCATCACTGTGTGGCAATCTATAGATAGGAAATTAATTGTGTGGTGTTAGTCCATTTCCCACTGGAAACGTTCCTACTTCACAAAAATTACCCCACCATTGGCATTAATTGGCCTGCTGGCTGGCAGCTTTGGTAGAGAGGCCAAGGACTGAATTGGCAAGATGTCTTGCTCCAATTTCTTTAGGCCTGATTCTTCTCTCACTTGCATCAGTGTAGATCAGAAGTATGTCTGTTGAATTCAGTAGAGTCACACTGGTGTAAAAGTGGTGTAAATGAGATCTAAATAAAATTCAGATCTGAATTGGACCTTTTTTTTTTTTTTCTTTTGCAGCCCTCCAGGTGAGAATTGTGGTGTAGTGTGGAAGAAACAGGTGCTACCTGTTCTGTGGATAAATAAAAGACTTTGTTCTCCAGAGCTGTTAATTTGGCACCTTTAACCAGCAGCAAATTCACATGAAAAAAATCAAACCAGCTCCTCACAGATATATCTTAAGAGATAGAATTGGTCAAAATTGTATGTTTTATATAGGAAAAATTAATTTTAATTTTCCTCAAAATGTTAACAAATATCCAAAACTTTCTATGAAAAAAATTGAAACCATTTTCCTCCCTCCTTTCCATCCTTTTCTTTCATCTCTCCTCCCCCTATTTTGCTAGCAAAATTGAAGAAAATGGGGGAAAGAGAAGAAAAGGGGAAAAAGGGAGGGGAAAGGTAAAGAGAGGAAGGGGGGGAATGAAAACTGATTTTTTTTCAGGTTTGGGGGGATTTTTTCCTAAAAAGATAAAAAAAATAAAAAAACAGATTTTCAAAAAAGTTAAATTTCCTCTACAGTTTTCATATTTGAAAAAGACCATTTATCGTGGAAAAAAAAATTTTGAATGAAAAATGTTGACAAGACCTATTAAGAGACTTATGGAAAGGAAAATAGACTGACAGTTTGTTCCATAGAAATACATTTTATTTAATGTCAGAGTGATTTTATGTTTGAATTTGTTTATTAGATTTTGGACTCCGAACTTGTGTCTGGATAAGATGGTTTAAAACCCTTCTGTGAAACTGATAATTTTCACCAGTACTCATAAAATTCTATGTAACACTGTAACTATATCTATTCAGTCTGCCTGATAGAGGGATATCAGTAAAATAAAAAAATTTAGGATTCTAGCAGTTTTCTCTAAAAATATTGTCTTTTTAGTTAAAAAAAAAATAGCAAAACTGATTTTTCTATTAGTAATATAGATATTGTCATACCCAATTATACTAGTGGTCTGTTTAGTCCAGTATAATGTCTCTGACAGTGGCCAGTACTAGCTGCTTCAGAGGAAGGAGTCAATTATAGAATACCAGCTGACAGGGAAGTTTCTTTCTAACCTCTGTCAGTTAGTGGTTGTTAAACCTTCATCCTTTAGGGTATATATAGGTCTGATCCAAATCTACTGATCAGTGGAAAGATTCCCATTGACTCCAGTGGGCTTTGGAGCAGGCTTTATAGTCTCTTTCCACTTGTATTCCAATTTATGTAACTGTGGATATTTTTGTTATCCATATAAATATCTAATCCTTTTTAGACTTCTAAGTTTTTGAACTCACTGATACATTATGGCAGTGAGTTCTGTGCTGTATGTAGAAAAGTGTTTACTCTCCCTTTAAATAAAATCATGGGTTTAAATTACAGAAATGCTTATAAACTTGAACTAGATTTTGCTAACTCCAAACTATCTTGGAGCCGATGGGAGTGAGCCTTCCAGCCTGGGTCAATAGACTCAGGCTGGTAGGGCTCGCGCTCTAAAAACATCTGTTGCCAGCACTTTGAAGTTGTGGCTTGGCTGGAGCTCAGGCTCTGAAGCCTACCCCACTCCCTAGACTTCAGAGCCCAAGCTCCAGCCCGAGCCACAACTTCAAAGTGCTACCTACACAACTATTTTTGGAGTAGTAGTGCAAGCCCCACTAGCCAGTCTGTCTCACAGGGTTCGTCTACATGGCAATAAAAGACCCATGGTATGGCCAAGGGTGCTCTGCATCAGCTGACTTGGGCTTGTGGGGCTTGAGCTGTGGGATCAAAAATTGCAGTGTAGATGTTCAGGCTCAGGCTGGAGCCCAGTCTCTAAGACCCTGTGAGTGGGGAGAGTTTCAGAGTGTGGGCTCCAGCCTGATCCTGAATGTCCACACTGCAATTTTGAGTCCAGTAGCCCAAGCCCCACAAGCCCAAATCAACTGACCCAGAGTCTGAGACTCGATGCTGCAGGTTTTTTATTGTAGTGTACCCACAGACTCATAGGCTTTAAAGCCAGAAGGAACCATCATGATCATCTAGTCTGACCTCCTGCACATCACAGGCCACAGAACCTCACCTACCCACTCCTGCAGTAGGCCTATAACCTCTGGCTGAGTTGCTGAAGTCCTGAAATCATGATTTAAAGACTGGATGTTACGGAATATCCCCCATTTACTTTAGTTAAAACCAGCAAGTGATCTGTGCCTCATGCTGCAGAGGAAGGTGAAACCTTCAGGGTCTCTGCCAGTCTGACCTAGGGGAATTCCTTTATGACACTAGCAGACCAGGTGCCAGCTCATGCCAAGGCCCCAGGACTCACTGAACACTGACAAATGCATAGCTGCAAACCAGTCTGTCTTACCTGTGGGTGCGCATAGTTAAAATAGATATTAGTGTTATAAGGATGTGTTCAGACTTTATGGAATGCTTGTAGGATGCTACATGAATTAATCCAACCTATAATATCTGTATCCCATGCTTTAAGGTAATACTTAAGTGTTTGCTCCATAATTGTAAAATGTTTGTTCTGAAACTATGGGCACATCTTCACTGGCAACGTAGTAACGGCAGAGCGCTGGGAGAGAGCTCTCCCAGCGCTCTAAAAAAATCACCTCCCTGAGAGGCATAGCTACCAGTGCTGGTGCACTGTCTATACTGGCATGTTACAGCGCTGAAACTTGCAGCACTCAGGGGGCTGTTTTTTCACACCCCTGAGCGAGAAAGTTGCAGCGCTGTAAAGTGCTAGTGTAGACAAGCCCTATATAAAACTCACAAAACAAGGGAAAAAACTTCACCTAATGTAATATGCTGGATTCCTACAGTTAATTAATAGGAATCAGCTAACTTAAGAACAAAACCTTACTTTCTAGTGAAGACAAGGCCCATGAGGGAAAACAGTGTGTCCTCTATAACATGTTACATCAAGTCTTGCCTCAAAAATGGCTGCTGTTCCTGCTCACAGGCAGATATCTCAGGGTATGTCTACACTTACTGGGGATCAACGTAGTGGAAATCCACCAAATCGACCGCAGATGGCTCTCCCATCGTCTCCGGTACTCCACCAGCATGAGAAGCACAAGGTAAGTCGACAGAAGAATTTCTCCTGTCAACCCAGCGCAGTGTAGGCACTGCAGTAAGTCAACCTAAGCTACGTCGACTCCAGCTACGTTATTCACGTAGCTGGAGTTGTGTAACTTAGGTTGACTTAACCCCGTAGTGTAGACCTGCCCTTAGACATTCCAAGATATAAGGCTTGTTTTCCATGAAAAGTTAACCTGAGTTATAACTCAAGTCCTGTCCATGCACAAAAATCCTTCACTCAAGTGTGGTGGTGCTTTTAACTTGAGTTGGCTGGCCATCACCGGGTATAGATTAACGCCAGAGTTCACACAACCTGCTAATGTAACCACTCTGCAGTGTGTATGCAGGCTTGCTCCACTCGAGTGCAGTGCCTTCCCACACTTGGCCCATCTGCCCAGAAAGGTCAGACAAATTCTTCCCCAATTCATTGGGAAAGAATTCATAGAGCAGCTCAATTTACTTCATCACAACGCACCATAAGATGTGCCCCCAGAAGTGCTGAGTGCAGCACCAGTGTGAACATAGCAGCCCAAGTGTTATTTCACAGTGTGGCTTCTCTCACTTGAACTAGGCCAGCTCAAGAGAAGTAACTCAGGTGTAGATAACTCAAGTTTACACAGTAATGAAGACATCTCCATAGTCCACAGAAAACAAATTCACAACAAACACATAGATCACAATTTGTTATTGTACAGTTGCTCATGATAATTGCAGGGCTGTTGACACC
Organism: Lepidochelys kempii; assembly: GCF_965140285.1. Lineage (NCBI taxonomy): Eukaryota > Metazoa > Chordata > Testudines > Cheloniidae > Lepidochelys > Lepidochelys kempii. The sequence goes on from NC_136382.1 coordinate 167,735,147, forward strand.
AAGCCAGATTCTCTGTCCCGGTGATAGGGCTGGTACAAGGACCTAGGAGATGTGGTTTGAACCTCCTCTATTCAGGACCTGTCAGGGTCCAACGTGGTTCCCAGCACAGGTTACAGAAGCTATGAGGACTGGCCTAAATTGTACCCTAGCTGCAATGGTCTCTATGGATCGCTGCAGGGTTACAGAACAGCTGGAGCATAAAGCATTCTGGTTACTCTTCCTCTCTCCTCCAGAATGTCTCCTGTGCTGAGGCCTCTTGTGGAGCCTGGGAGTGGGAAGGAAGTATTCAGAGCTAGCTATGGCTGTCCTTCAGCTCAGGCAAAGGACCTCTTGCTCCAGGTTTATTTCTGGATGGAGAGGTGAGAGAAGAAATCTTATGGCCCCTCTGAAGCTCTCTTGCACCAACATAGCTAGTGAATTCCTTCCACTGTGCTGGCTTATCTTTGTATAGAAAAACAGGCCAACAAAAATTGGCCCTAAATCTAAAATTACTACATTTTTTTCTCCATTATGGATATCAGTTTTCTTTGTTCTCATTGGCTGAAAGAGAGAACCAGAAGAACAGTACAGATATATGAAGCATTTACAAGGAACTCTCTTCTTCCTGGAAATTTAAACAGTTGCCATTAATGTGTTTAGATTTCAGTGATTAAAACATCCCAAGTCTTACTATACCCATATTAATAGATTCTTAGGAATAAGTATTATGAAACCATGGACAACAGACACTGAAGGGAAAGACCCTCTACAATCTATGTCAGGGGCAGCAGGTTTGTAGAAATTTTGGTGGTGCCCAGAACTCCCAGAGCCCGCCCCCCCCCCAAATTCCATCCCCCCAAACTCCACTCCCCACCTGCCTAAGGCTCTGGGATGGAGTTTGGGTGGGGGGAGAAGGTCTGGGGTGCAGGCCCTGGGCTGGGGCAGGGGATTAGGGTGCAGGGTTCAGGCTCTGGGAGGGAGTTTGGGTGCAGAAGGGGTGAGAGGTTGGACTCTGCAAGAGAGTTTGGGTGGGGGAGGTGGTCTAGGGTGCAGGCTCTGGGATGACATTTGGGTAATGGGTGCAGGCTCTGGGCTGGGGCAGGGTGAGGATGCAGGAGGAGGGGTTCAAGGGTGCAGGCTCTCGGAGGAAGTTTGGGAGCAGGAGGGGATGTGTGTGGGAAGGGGGAGGGGGTGCAGGCGCTGGGAGTGAGTTTGCGGGAAGGAGGGGGTGTGGAGGGATGGGATGCAGGATCTGGGAGGGAGTTTGGGGGTGGGAAGGGGTGGGGATGCAGGCTCTGGGATGGGGTGGGGGTGCTGCGCTTACCTGGGGCTCCTAGGCAGGACAGGCTGGGGGGCCTCTGTGCACTGCCCCCCTAGCTTCCTATTGGCCGCAGGGATGCTTAGGGCAGGAGCAGTGCATGTGGACACAGACCCAACCCACCCCGCCCAGGGGCCACAGGGAGGGGCCAGCAGCCACGTGGAGTGAGCAGGCAGAAGCCGCTCAGCTCCACTGCGCTGCCGGTGGTGGGTGGGAGCCCTGGGGCCGTTTTAAATCACCTGGGGATGTGCGGAGGGAGTGTGCAGGGGCGGCAGGTGGGGCCAAGGGAGAGACCTGGCCTCAAACAGTGCTGGAGTCGGGCACTGGGTTATATACCTGGTGCCAGGCACCACAGGCCCATAGAACTCGCTGCCTATGCGACCCACCCATGAAAAAGTTACTGCAGAAGCGCTTGTCCCATCAGCTTGGACTCTAGGGAGCTGGGTATAAAACCCTAATTCCTTCTGGTCAGGGATTTTTATGCTGTTTGCATTCTAAAGGACAAAGATTCCAAAACATAAGAAAGAGATCTCCAAGGTGCTTGGCTTAGGTTAGCCCCAAAGAACTTAAAAGCTTGCTTATTATAGAAGCTTATATTACTTTTTGAACCTATAATTATATTTTATTTGTGTGTGTATGCTTACCTGCTTTAACCTTATGAATAAGTCTTTTGTTTCTTTTTCCTAGTTAATAAACCTCTAGTTAGTTTGTTGCAGTATTGGCTACAAGCATTGTCTTTAGTATGAGACCTAAGGTGCAAATTGACCTGGAGTAAATGACTGATCTCTTGGGACTGGAAGTAACCTGAATATTTTTTGATCTTTGGTGTAAAGTGACCATCTATCACAGAGGAAGTGTGCTTAGGTAGCAAGATAGATCGAAATGCCCAACGGGACTGTCTGTGACTCCATGTTAAGACTGTATAGAGACAGAGGAGTTTATACTTGTTACTTGGTTGGTGAAATCTAAGTATAGCACTCACAACCAGTTTGGGGTTTGTGCCCTGCTTCTTAACAGGCTGCCCTAAGGTTGGTATTCTCACTCCTGAGCCACTCCAGACAGCATGACATCCTTCTTGGCCCCAATTATGGTGATCAGATAGACCTTGAGCATGTGGGCGAGACCCACCAGCCAGACACCTGGGAAAGAATTCTCTGTAGTAACTCAGAGCCTTTGCCACCTCATGTCCCATCTCTGGCTGTTGGCGATAGTTGTTAATAGTTGTTAATGCAGATAGGCCATATGCCACTGTAGGCAACCTGGTCACACCATTCCCTCCATAAATTTTTATCAAGATCAGTCTTGAAACAAGATAGCGTTTTTGCCTCCACTACACCTCTTGGAAGGCTGTTTCAGAATTTCTCTCCTCAGATGATTAGAAACCTTTTGTCTAATTTCAAGCCTAAACTTAACGGCCAGTTTTTATCCATTTGTTCTTGTGCCAATATTGGCCCTTAACTTAAATAACTCCTCTTGCTCCCTGATGTTTATTCCTCTGATGTGTTTATAGAGAGAAATCATCTCTCCTCAGCCTTCGTTTGGTTAGGCTAAACAAGCCAAGTGCCTTAAGTCTCTTCTCATAAGGTAGGTTTTCCATTCCTTGGATCATTCTAGTAACCCTTCTCTGCACCTGTTCCAGTTTGAGTTCATCTTTCTTAAACATGGGAGACCAGAACTGCACACAATATTCCAGATGAGGAATACTGTCGACCCTGACTGGTCCCACTCCAAAATACTGTGTGGACATACCCTAAAGTCCCAATTCTGGAATTGATAATGCACAGGCAGCGTGCTATGCCTGTGGGGAACTCCCTGATTTCAGCAAGGCTGCCCTGGAGGACAGTGTCAGTTACAGGATCTGGGCCTAAACCTATTCACCGCATATAAAACCACAATCATCAGAATCTGATATGCACTTTAAGAAAGAAGTAGATGTTTATTCATTCTGATCGCCTGGGAGACTCATTGTGGCTTACTGAATTTTGCATATTAGCATGCAAGTGAACAAAACCCCATTTTGTTTGTTTGTTTTTGAAAATCAAGAATAGATAACATCACAAAACATGCTTTGTTCATGTAGCATTATGGCTACATTTAATAACTTTTTAAGTATTGGTGATTATTCTATATTGTATTTTGCAAAAATAACTGTTTTAGTATTATGAAAACTCACTGCAATGCTGAGCTATTAAATCTTTGCTTGCAAAGCGAGGTGCTACCACCATTTTGTGAGTGGATTATAAATGTGCAGATTAGCAAAATTCAGAGTTTTATTCTATTTTCACTCATCAAGAAATGTCTTTATGACTAAAGAATTGTGGCAAGAGGTGGGTCTGTGGTCTAGCTCAGAATGGCCATAATAAGTGAGATCCTCTTTTGGGGGTTAAGCCACAGGATGTGGAATTTATAGACTGCTGAGCTATTCTAGTATGTCAATTTCTATGCTCCTATGATAGCAAACCTGCTGTGCAAAATATTACAATGGCATATGGAAAGGACTGTAGATCAGATTCTAAAATTGTCAAAATCAGTGTAGTTCCGTAGAAGCACTGTAGCTATGTTGACTTACACCAGTCGAGGAGCTGGCCCCATGACTTCCGCTTGGATAAGAGCAGATGACCTTTTACAAAACAAAACAAAAGTTTTCATGCAGTTGCCTTAATGGTAAAGAATGAGGGAAGAAAAATACTGTGGGAACAAAAATATTTCTAAATTGAAATTCTACTAAAGTTTCCTTGGAGGCATTGCGAGTTTTGGAAAGTGCACATTGATATGTGAGGCAGCCCTTTGATTGCTGTTTGTCTGTATTGTGATGTTATATTTACTGTAAGAAGCAATATTTATTTTTCATATTGCTATACTGCCTTTTTTGAACATGCCCTGTGGTTCATAAACACCGTATGTGCCATTTGCTATGGTTGTTGCTAAGGGAGCAGTTTAATATTTTCATGACTGTCAAAGTTAATAGGCTCATAAAACCAAGTGAAATTCTCCATAGGTGATTAATTGCTGCTCTAGTACTGAAATAATGTAAAGTCTGAACTCTCTGAGTTTCAAACTTTGACTTATAGTTTTTGTGGGACTAAGGTATTGTAATAATATGTATTGTACTCCTTCCTTCCTACTCCATTCAGTACTTTTGAGTCAGTTATGTTTAATTGCAGCACATAAGTGAAGAGCACTAAAGCACTGAAGATAAAAAGTGGCTTGGCAAATTATTGGAAATAGTAAACAACCTGGGGACAGGGCTGGCCTTACCATGAGGCGAACTGAGGCAGCTGCCTCAAGTGCCAGACTGTGGAGGGGCGCCACTAGGACTCAGAGTGTAGAAAATTGTGTCTGCTGCTGGTGTATATGTATTCTCTCTGCTCTAGATGCACAGATACGGTGGAGTGCCGTGCTGGAGGAAGGAGGGCACAAGAGACATAACAGGCAGGCAGGAAAAAAGATGAGAGGGAATAACAGGGAGGAGGAGGAGCCTCTTATGTACCGCTCTAGCACCCCCAGGAACCTGGACTGATTAACACCAGCCTCTCAGGGAGCTTCCTGTTTCCTGCTGCTTCCCTGAACCCACTTGAGGAGAACAGGCAGTCAACTGAAGTAGTAGGAGCCAGTTAGGCCCTTAAGACAGTGATATCTTCCCTCACTCAGGCCCTGCTACCAGTCTGCGTATTTGTCCCCTTCAACTGAGTGTTGAGAGCCACTATAGCTGGCACAGAACAGCAGTCATGAGTGAAAGAAGAAAACGCCCCTCTGGGGCAGCATTCAGAAAAAGAAAGAAAGCAAAGGAAGCTTTTCAATCTAAGCAGGAAGGAGCTCTTCTGAGATACAGACACAAATGTTCACGCTGAGCCTTCCGGCTCCAGTGAGGATGTGAGTGGTGAGGAAATGCCTGATCTTCCAGTTAGTCAGAGTGCAGGTGACCTGGCAGCTACTGCAGCATCCATATCTCCATCTCAAATGGATGTAACCATGCACATTCCTGAAGAAAAGTTTAGATCAGAGAAGAGTGTGGTGGAGGCTCAAGAAACAGCTGCTGCTGAGTTTAGTTCCTTAAGTCTAGATGATCCAGGACTATGGACCCACTTGAACAGTAGCCTGAGGGACTTCCTTGTACTGCATGGGCCACAGCAAGTGAAAAACTTCATGTTCCCCAAAGACAATGAAAATAGAAGTTTCCATCCAGCACATTACTGGCGTGAAATCCCCAATGGTGACAAAGTGGAGAGGCCATGGCTTATGTACTCAAAAACCCAGAATGCTGCTTACTGTTTTTGTTGCAAACTTTTCCAGTCTAATGTTCCAGCCACATTGGGTTCTACAGGAACAAAGGATTGGAAAAATCTGCCTAGAAATCTGGCATGCCACGAAAAGGCAGCAAATCACCAGAGAGCATTCCATAGGTGGAAAGAGCTTGAGATGAGACTAAGGTTAAAGACCACCATAGATGATCAGCATCAAGAGAAGATTGCATCAGAGTCTCTTTACTAGCAAAATGGTCTGAAAAGGCTCATTGCCATTGTGAGAATGCTCGCTACCCAAAACCTAGCACTGTGTGGCACTTCAGATCAGCTGTATGTGGCAAACAATGGAAACTTCCTTAAAATTGTGGAGCTGATGGCTGAGTTTGATGCTATACTCCAGAAGAATCACCACCCACAAAATGTACACACACCACTACCTTGGAAAAACAATTCAAAATGAGATCAGACAGTTACTGGCACAAAAGTCAAACAGAAGATTGTGGCAGATCTGAAGTCAGCAAGATACTACTCTGTTATTCTTGACTGTACACTTGACAACAGCCATATGGAACAAATTACTTTAATGGTGCATTTTGTAACAACAACAGAACCTAGTGAAAATGTCCCTGCAATGGTGACTGTCAGAGTATTTTCTAGAATTTATTGACATTGATGATACTACAGGAGCTGGTATGAGAAATGAGCTTCTTAAAAAGCTGGAAGATACGGGAATTGCCATAGCTGACATGAGAGGTCAGGGCTACAATAATGGTGCCAACATGAGAGGAAAGAATAGAGGAGTGCAGTCCCGGATCCAAGAGTTAAACCCTCAAGCTTTTTTTTGTCTCTTGCAGTTCTCATTCATTGAACTTGGTGGTCAGTGATGCAGCAGGAGCGTCTAGTGAGGCTGCTGAATTTTTTAATGTAATTCAAAGCATCTATTTTTCTCTGCATCAACTCATCAGTGGCAAATATTAAAGTAACATCTGGGAACATCCTCTCTGACACTGAAACCACTGAGTGCCACACGATGGGAAAGTCGAGTGGAGGCGATAAAGCCTATCAAACACCAAATTGGGAAGATAGATGATGCCATAGTTGCCATTATGGAGGATAATGAAATGACAGGAACTGTTTGTGGGAGAACAGTGGCAGAGGGAAATGGAATCACCTGAAACATACATAACTTCAAATTTCTGTGTGGCTTAGTGTTGTGGCATGATGTAATGTTTGAAATGTTGTAAGCAAGAGACTCAAGGTGTTGACCTTGATATATCTGGAGCAATGGAACAACTGGACAAAGCAAAGTCATACCTACAGTCTTACCGGTCAGACGAGGGATTTCAAAACGTTCTGAAAGAGTGGACAGAAGTTGTCAGAGGAACTTCACACTGAAGCTATTTTCCCACCCATTCAAGAATACAAGGGTCTCTGAAGAAGACGACATTTTGATTACGAGGCATGGGATAATCCCACAAGAGACCCCAAACAACAATTCAAAGTTGAATTCTTTAACCAGGTGCTAGATTGTGAAATACAGTCAGCTGAACGTTTCATGCAGCTCAAGGAACACAGCAATATATTTGAGATGTTGTATGATATTCCAAAACTCCTCACTGTACCTGAAGAAGACCTACATCAGCAATGCAGGGCACTAGAGACAATGTTGAAACATGATGACATGCGTGATATTGATGCAAGTGATTTAGGTGATGAACTAAAAGCCCTTTCAAGATACATTTCAGCAGGATCAACTCCAAAGGGTGTTCTGGAATATATGTGCACAAATAAAATGACCACCCTCTTTCCAAATGCTTTTGTTGCTCTGCGCATACTTTTCCTGTAACAGTTGCCAGTGGAGAATGCAGCTTCTCCAAGCTTAAGTTAATAAAAACACATCTATGCTCCACAATGACACAGGAGAGGCTGGTCAGCCTTGCAACCATCTCAATAGAGCATGAGCTGGCCCAGACTGTGGACCTTCAGGAAGCAGTTCAAATCTTAGCAACCAAGAAGGCACAGAAAGCACCACTTTGATTATTCAAACATAAAGATGCCAGTGTTTACTATGCAGACAAGAAAAGTTAACTTTCAAATGCCTGAACAGCAAATGTAAGTGTCACTTAAATCTTTTGAACAAGGCATTTTAAGTTGTTAGCTCTCCTTTATTGAGGTAGGTAGCAGAGCAGTACCATGAGAGGAGTAGAACAGGAAGAAGGTAGAATTGAGGCCTTTCAAAGTTTTGGCCCAAGCGAGGGGGCATGGGGGCGTCATTTGAGCTCCCCGCCTCAGGTGCCAAAATGTTGTGGGCCGGCCCTGCCTGGGGGAAGTAGTTCCTGTCCACAATGAAATCAGAACCAGCCTAGCAGGGAGCTAATAGGGCTTTACAGTCTAGTGGGAATTATTTTTTCTGAGGATGCTGATAGCCAAGTCATACAGCCTTTCTCAGACAAACTATCGCTGACTATGGTGGTCTGGGAAATCATGCTAGAACCTGTTAGTAACTATTGTGTTTGAACATTGCTTTGACTAGAACAATCATTGTGGCCCAACGGTTTTTGTTGTCCTTCACTAAGACCATAAGAGGTTGGGTGAATGGTTGATCTGGGGAGAAAAATCCAAACTCATCCAAACAGTTTGCCAGATGGAACCCCAACATTGTGGGTTAGGGTGATGCAGCACTGCTGTAGCCTATAAAAACCCATGCTGTAAGAACCCATCCAAGCGTCATAGAGACCACTATATCACGTAGAACGGGGATGGCAACCCTTCCTGTTTCTTGACCAGATTCCTCAGATAGGTAAAGGCATTTAAAATATTAATTTCTGGACATTTAAAATAACATTGGGGTTGCAATCTCTCCTGATAAAAAGCCAGTACACATGCACAGGCACACACAGTATCATCAGTGTCGATCAAGGACAGAATGTATTCCTTGACTTTAAACACTCCCACCAATGCCACTTTGTCTTATGGTCCTGATGGTATACACTTTTTTTGAGAGGAAGGCTAATTTTTCTATTTAAAAATAAAATAAGTCTGAAATACCTCATGTTGGTTGACCTTCAGGACCCACAGCAAAGCCTGTCTTTTCCAGAGGGCATTTGAGGAGGGTTGAAGGACTTTTGGGCATGAGGCTTCCTTAAGGAATCTGAAGGTAGAGATCAGGACTGATGAGAGAGGAGAAAAGGAGGGATAGTTATACCATGGCTCTCAGCTCAGGGTCCCTCCCAAAACTTCTGTAACTGGGTTGAAATGGGAGGGGATAGGAACCCAGCAAACATGATGTTCCATGGCCCCAAATTTCTCTCCGCGGACCTGGTAGAGACACTTCGTACTGTTTCGTTGAGGGACTGTTTTGTATGGGGTAGGATCTGCTGGTGTTTTGTTTCGTGTAATGGTGTGGAGGTCACCCTAATATTCCCCCCTGTGGTCAGACATGATGCTGCAGGTGAGCCCCTGCCCTAGTTTTCTCTCACCCCAGGTATAAACAAGTCCAAGCAGGCTTTTCCAGTATGAAAGAGTGCCCGCCTTGGAACGTCTACTTTATTTAACAAAACAGAGCAGCGAAGTACAAAACATAAACAAAAGCTTTACATCTTGCCCCTCTAGCCCTTCAGCATTCTCAGGCTGAATTCTCTGCCGGGAGCTTGGGTCTTCGCTGACTGTTTAGCTAGATGCCTATTCTCCCCCCACCCCCAGTAGTGTATTGCTCTTTGCTGAGCCAGTCTCAAGAGGTCCCACACCTAGATTGTTCTCCTGGGCTGCTCCAGTCCCTTGCCTGGGAGTAGTTTCCCTCTGGGCCTGTTTCATGAACCTCTACTTTCTAAGGAAACACCACTGAGAATAGCACTGTAACCAATTCTCCTGAGGAATTATTCTCCTGAGAACAGGGGTGGGGAACCTATGGCCTGCGGACAGGATCCGGACCACTGGTTAATTTTATCCAGCCTAGCTTGTGGGGCTGGAGCCGCAAGCGCTAGCTCATCTCTCCACAGGACCTTCCTGGCTGATGCCTCGTAAGCCTTTATTAGGCTTAGGTGCTTCTATCCCAGTTGAGACTGCCACCCAGCTACTTAGACAATTAACTATTGGGATCTGGATTGACTCATTCTCCTTAGCAGAGCCTGTCACTGTAGGCTGGGTCCTGACCCCCTCAGGGGCCAACTCCTGTGACATTCTGTCATTACTTTTATTGCTCTGGATTGTAATTTTGGGTGTCAGGGCTCCAAGAGCCTGGGATAGGCAGCTTTTAAAGTGCTGAATTGAAATATATAAATCAATTCTTTCTCCCACAGACTCAAAGGCCAATAATGTGTGTATAAGCCTCAGACCTGGAAGGTTTAAAGGGAACAAGAGTTCTTTGCTCCCCATATAGATGAAAGGAGAAAATCTAGCTGCTGGCAGGCTTAATTTACATGCAGTATCATTTTGCTTCCTTGCAGTTCTGCATAGTGTTTTGTGTTGTATTATTTGGAGTTTATAATCTGCTTTTAGGAATGATATTAAACTGTTCATATAACTGTATTTATGTAAATTATGGAAGGCATACTTGGGAGAAAATGTGTTACCCTAAACTGATGAATAGTGAGTTTGGATTGGATAATGAGCCCAAAATGAAGAAGAGGAGGGCTTGCCTTAGAACTCATACCCAGAGCCCTAGATCCTGAACCCAGCAGTAGACTAGCTGAGCTGACTCTGCTCAACCAGGACCTGCTAGTAGCAGACCTGGTGAAGATAACTACTGAACAGACTTTAAAGCAGCAGATTAGGTAGATTGGATTTTGCTGAATCAAAACTGGCTGCAGAAGATCAGAGCAAGCTCTGGTCATGCTGACTTTAGCAGATGAAAGCAGTCTCAGAGGATCTACCCCCTACCTTACTACCAGCACCCACTTGACTGCCATGGCATCTAATTGGATCTGTGAGTGGCAGGTGAGTGTGGATTCTGCTGAGCAGGAGTTCTGGCCTCCACACTTAAATCTTTTAATAACAACTAGGATGGTGAGGACTCTTCTACCCCTTGCACTGTTCCTGGGTTTGCTAATTTCATGTGTGAGACAGCTGATTATCTTGTTTCTTCAATAAAAAGTGTTTGTGTTTCACATTCCACAGTGCTTTGCCTATGGGGAAGAATGTTTATTTTTAAAACAGGTGGAGGTTTGTCAAATATTTTACTTATTTTATACAAGGACCCCTAGATATCTTGTTGAACCAGGCCCTTGTTACTGCTAATGAGCCCTGGCAGAAGGGTTACCTATGTAAAATGCATACTGACTCAGAATGAGAGGGGCACGTTTTAAGGTGTTAGTCCAGAATGTATAGAGCGCTCATAATCTGCCTTAGATGCCATTTCTCTTCAAATCCACCTTGATGTGTAATGTCTACAGTATGTAATAATAACAACTTTCTTTTTCTCCTTCTACCAACAAGGAGTCTCAGCATTTTAACTTCCTTTTCCTCCTTCTAAATGAGGTTAAACAAAAACCCTTGTCAAGACTGAAAGGGAAAATATGATGTGATTTAACTTTTTTCCAGTCACTTGGTCCAATACAAATTATGACTAAATCACTAGTACATATTTATTTAAAATGTTCATGCTGTCTCCCTATTATAGAAATCTGAAATAACGAGGCAGGAAGCAACCACATTATCAGTTTGGCTTTGGCCTTCTCTATTTTGCTGCAACTTGTCACGAAGATTTCCAACCACCTTTCCCTAGCTAAGTCACAGGGCTTCCTCTTTGTCCTCAGCCTCCTTTCTCTTTCTGTTGCTTTCAGTAATATTGATCACTCCCTCTCCTCCTCCTCCTTTTCACCCTTGGCTTCCTTGGTTCTGTCTTATCTTAGTTCTCCTCCTACCTTTTTAGTTTGTTCTGGTTTGCAGGGTTGGATCCATTGTGTGTTCTTTTCTTTCTGATAAGGGATGCTAATACATAGCATCCCTCAAATTTCTCAGGCTGCTGTGTAATTGGATTCTGTGTATAACACTAATCATTGCTTGATTATTCTGACATTCTCAGTAAAGAAATATGGACATTAAAATCCTAATGTAATTACACTCTGGCCTCTGGCATGAATATATTTCACTCTGACTTCTCACTGACATTGAAAGCATTTAGAGGCCCCAGTGTTTATCTTATTTTGATATACATGTAATGGGCTTGAAGTAACTTTTTAAGGTGAAATTGTGTGCCTAGTGCTACTTACAGCCAAGGATTCTGCTTCCTGCTTGATGACATATCACAATTGTCAGCTTTTTATTAGAGCTTCTTGCGTAGGATTAGACATTTGACTTTCTCTGTGAAATAAGCTGCTAACACTGCTGAGCTGGCAGGTTAATGGTGAGATTTCATTAATATTAAAGGCTAATTCCAAAACAAAACTCCCAGAGAGATGCCTGTGCACAGATTTAAAGAACCTGGGGTCACCAGCTGAGACAGTTGGCTCTCTATACACTTCACTTAGGAAAAAAAGAAAATAAAATTATGATGAATAATAAGATGATGTTATAAACCAGAAGATCAATTTGTTTTGCAGCATCTGAAAGCTAAAGATAGTGATTTAAAGCCTAAACAGTAAGCGCTCTGGTTTCTGAAGTAGATAAAGACATGTACAGTAAATGGTCGTTGCTTTTCCCTCTCCTTTACTTTGTGTTTTGAAAGAATTTCCAAGCAATGTGAACAGTAAAGATGTGTACCAGCAGTGGGGCTTAGCTTTAGTGGTCATCCTGACTTCCTCCTCATGACTGCAACCGTCTTCCCTCACTCTCTGTGATGCCTTTCCTAGTCCATCAGTTTCTCTTATCTTTAAAAAGGCTATGTTGCAAGTTTATTACACTTGCAATGTTGCAGGTGTAATAAACTGGCTTAGTGCATGTGCTTATTTCTTCCTCTCATGACAGAGCACTAGACAGAACAAGAGCCCTCTGCTTAGAGTGTTCCTTCTCTTAGTTCAAAAGGTAGAAATTTGTGCTTTGGGTGGTGAAGGTCGGAAGTTCAATCGCTGAGGATAACAGTGGTGGCCTTATGTGTAAAGAGATTCAGTTCATTACCATAGTCTATTTGTCTCTTTGCGAGAGCCAGTCAGCTAATCAACCCCAATATGCTTAGGAATCTTCTTCATTAGATGCACAATGTATTCTAGAGCATGTCCTTAAGAAAATCCTTTGGTTTAATATGCTATAACTGCCTATTCTAAATCACACATGGAAAAACTCTTCAAGGCAAATTAATAGTCAAGGGTCTTAAATCTGATCACAGTAAGAGAAATGTAAATCTGAGGTAATTCCATTGACTACGGTGGAGTTACTCTGAATTTACATCAGGGTATTTAAAAACAAAATGTTATCAATGATCTAAAGAGTAATTTCTGTTGTTCAGTAATAGACATATTTCAGAACTGTGGGCCAGATCCTCAGTGGGTGTAAACCGCCATAGTTTCCTTGACATCTGTGGAGTTATGCCAGTTTATACCAGCTAAATATCTGATCCAATGTCCTACATCCGCCTAGAGGACTGAAATTAAATAACTAAGAAACTTGTCTCTTCTGAGATATTCTGTCTAAATACAGTTCCATTTTTATGCCAACTTCTGTTCTGAGGGGATAAAAATGTAAGGTACAAGCTATTTGTGGGTGCAATGAAAGTCATTTAAGCAAATTGATGGAAAAAGATCTAACTGAAGGAACAATAAAGTTAAAGGAAGTTATGGATGTAGTGTTTTTATATAAACATTTCGCAGTTTGTTTAGATCAATGTTTCCTTAACTCTGATAGGCAGATACTGATGATCTAAGGCAGTGGTTCTCAACCAGGGGTTTGGGGACCCCTGGGGGGCCACGGGCAAGTTTCAGGGGGTCCGCCAAGCATGGCTGGCATTGGATTCGCTAGGGCCCAGGGCAGAAAGCCAAAGCCCCACTGCACAGGACTGCAGCCCAGGGCACCAAACCCCACCACCCAGGGCTGAAGCCGAAGCCTGATCAACTTAGCTTTATGGTGTCCTCTGGGGTGTGGGGCTCCAGGCAATTGCCCTGCTTGCTACCCCCAACACTTGCCCTGGCTTTTATATGCAGAAAAATAAGTGGTGTGGCACAGGTGGGCCATAGAGGTTTTATAGCATGTGTGTGGGGGGGGTGTCTCAGTAAGAAAAAGGTTGAGAACCCCTGCGCTAGGGAGCATTTGATGATGGCTTAGGGAAAGCTGGCTGGCGATATGGTGCTGGCTGTTCTCCTTATTCCCAGCGAAGTTGCATTAAAAACAGACAACACATATATTGTTTCTTAATATGACTTTCCTATTTAAATAAGTGCTGTAATTGCTATAGGGATGTTATGTAATTGGGAATGGTCTGTGCTACCACAAATAGAAAGGGGAGTGTGGTCTGCGTGATCATAACTGTGAAGGTAAGCGATCCATGAGCAAATCTCTGTATTAAGATGTGGTCTGCATTATGGAAAAAAAAAAAGGAGAGAGAATACCTGGTTGAGATGCTTTGCAGTGAAATACACCAAGTGCAGTGGGATGGGAGTGATTCTTAAGGGTAACAAGTACTGGATGCATCAAGAAAACAGCTATATCTCGTTGTGTTTGCACTTTTACAGCACACACAAATGTATGTCAGTATGGTAACACTAGGCTTGCAATGAGGAGAGCCACATACTGAGTAAGATTTCAGAATAGCAGCCGTGTTAGTCTGTGTCTGCAAAAAGAAAGGGTCTACTTGTGGCACCTTAGAGACTTACAAATTTATTTGAGCATAAGCTTTCGTGAGCCACAGCTCACTTCATCAGATGCATCCGATGAAGTGAGCTGTAGCTCATGAAAGCTTATGCTCAAATAATACTGAGTAAGCATTGTGAATATTGGCCTGTGCATTAAATGCACATATAATCATGTTGGCCTTCAACTTGGGTGACATTCTAATTGGGTAATTTTGTAATTATTTTGATTAAAATCTTGCTTATTTTTAACAGTGCTTCCTCAGTCATTGGAAAGATTATCAGACCTCTTTCAGACATTGCCGCCAATGAAAATTGATTAGTCCACTCAGGGTACAGGAATTACAGACAGTTTTTATAGAATTTAGAGACCTTTTCTTGTTTATCTGAGATCGTTCAAACTTACCTTTTAAAATATTTTGATTATGGCTAGTAGATGAAACTTTTAGCATCAACCTCTGTCTTATCCTTCTCTCCATACTCTCTACCTTCATTTCTTTCATTGTTTGGACTTACTGTATCATTTTGTGTCTCTGTCTTGTACATGGTGAAAAGTATTACCATATAAAACATGCTTGCAGGTAGCTGAGCCAGGAATGCAGGACGGGGCTCATAATTATTTTAAAGCAATATTTCAGTAAATAAGTGAGTATGGATCCAGCCCACACATGGACATTGACTTCATTAGCTAAGTAAGGATGGCAGGATCAGAATTCATAATGAATTTCTAAAATACCCATCCCATTTGCGTGCCTAAATAACCAACCCTCCTAATTTCAATCTGTAGCTTGTTCAGCAGATAAACACATAGCAGCTGCTTCCGCCCAACCAGTATGGGCAGTCTGGATTTAGTCATCAGTAGAAAAAGTATCTTGATTTCACCTCTCCAAAATCCATTATTGATCTCAGGGAAGTTACACCACTACTATTTGCACTTGCAAATCACATATCTGTGGAGACCAAACTTCATGCCAGCTATAGGAGGCATCCGGTGGATGGATGTAATAACATCTTCCAACTCTAACTAAAAGAAATAACACAGATTCTGTGGACCTGTTGAAGAAATAACATGGGAAGCTCTTAATATTATTTGTATTACAACTGCACTCAGGTCCCTGTCATGGTAAGTGCTGTACGTACACAAGAGATACTGCTGCCCCAAAAAGTTTACAGTCTCAATGGGCAAGACGGACAAGGTATTATCTTCATTGTGCATCAGTTCCCTATCTGAAAAGAGATTGTGACATGCTCAGAGTTATGCAAGGCGTCTGTGGTAGAGCTGGGGATGATGCCAGATCTTGAGTCCCAGACAAATCCATCAACCACAAGACCCCAACCTTCCTTCCTAAATTATAACATCATTTTTTTTAAATGATGTAATGTGAAAAATCCCAAAATAATGACTGGACAGCAGTGGCCTGCTTTTCAGAGGGGCTGAGTACCTGCAGCTCTCATCCAAGGCAAATGGATTCAATATTTTTGGAAAATTAGGCTAGGATATCAAGAAAAGAGCAGGCAGAGATCTGTTTAATTCATGCTGTTTTTCACAGAACTGTATCTGCAGAGGGGGTCACACTTTTCCATTCTCAAGTTTAGCCTGTTCCTCTGTTTCACCACTTCTGAAACCATACTCTCCTCTGGGTTATTTATAACCTATTGCTTTTCAGCAAGTAGCATTTCACTTCTTTTACTCCTCTCTACCCCAAACTCTTACATTCCACTGGCATACTGCTGATTTGTATCCTTAATCCTTTCACCAGCCAGCCTGTCTTTCTCCAGCACCAGGACCTACTAAATTCAAAGGGGTCTCTTCATGCAATAAGAAGTGAAGCATTTATTGTAGGCTGCAGCACTTCAGGAGTTTGTGTAATATTAAGTGTGCAGAGTGTCAAACTCAATACATGTTTCTAAAATGTCCCTACATGTCTGGAGATCATATCACATATTTTTAAAGCCTTAACAAACCCACTAAATTGACATGTTGGTCTTTCACACACTACAATAATGAGAGCTTTTCTGCAGTCCTGAAAGTCTAGCCACCCCTTCTTTTTTGTCCACCATTAGTGCTGTGGATCATATTTCTGACCTGTACAGATTCAATTTAATTATAAGAATTTTTCTTAGTCATAAAGGTTAGATTTTCCCCTCAACGTAAACTGCTAAGTGTGTGCGTGCGCGTTTATACCTGTGTCTGGTCAATTATGTGCATGTATCTTTGTGTAATGTACATACATGCACAAATGCATTAAAATTCCAATTTTCCCATCCCTAAAAAATAATCTGTAGCTATTCTAAAACCCTGGTGCATGGCTAAACAATGATTAAGGAAAAATAAGAGGTGTGGTTGTAGTGAGGCAATCTAGAACATAATGTAAGGTACTGCTAAGTATGTCTCTTTTGCCCTAAGGTTATCCTCAAATTTTTAAGCATACATTCCCTGGAATCAACACTTCTGCCACAAAGAAACCTATTTCCATATGGGAGAAATGTTGGCAATGAAAGATGACTCTTGAAATTAAAATGAACGCTCTCCCTCTGGCAGAGTAATATTTATTTCTTTAAATGATGCATGGCCCCCATTAGCTGGGTGCCAGCCTCACGCTAATTAAAAATAAATACAAATGTAGTAAACCTACTGTATGTTTGATCTACTCCATTTTTGTCTCTTATCCGTATCCTAGCATTAAAATGTAAAACAAATTATCCCTTTAATGGACTAGCCTCCACTCAAAAATATAGCTATACTGGGATACTCTTGAACACTTGTAAGTGCTTTAGGGACAGGAGTCTATCTAACTCTCTCTTAAGTACTCCACAGCATGGTATCTTGGCTGCGTACATCTAACACAGCTGTGCTCAGATAGCCTTGAAAAGGGGCATGAGTTGACCAAACATGGAGGTATTAGCCCTACACATCAGCGAACCCCTTGTGACTAGTATCTGTGGGGGAACATTTCATGAATCTGAAATAATTCACTTATTGGCTGGAACAAATGCCACACATGAGCTTCCTCCTCGGATATGTAGACAAGAGAGAGCTTTCTAACTACCAAATATGGGCTCACGCCATGAAATTCAGGTCCAGATTCAAACTTTTCCCCAAGCTCAAGCTTGTTTGGATTTAGAGCTCTAGTTCCACCTGTTATGTAGTGTCTGTATAACTGTAAAAAGAACAGGAGGACTTGTGGCACCTTAGACTGACCAATTTATTTGAGCTCAAATAAATTGGTTAGTCGCTAAGGTGCCACAAGTCCTCCTTTTCTTTTTGCGAATACAGACTAACATGGCTGTTACTCTGAAACCTGTATAACTGTAATATCTATAATAGCCGAATCAGATATGCCAGGAAGTGGATCAGAACTTCTGTAAAGTTGGGGTGGGGGTAGATCAATGTTTCTGCTTCAGTTTCATTCTCTGCTGTTTCTGCAAATGATTTTACCGGGTTTTCAGCAAAGTCTGATCTAAATACAGAATCCAGCACATGGGGATGGGGAGTTGTGATGCTCTCCAGCGGAGTTGGATGTTTTTTCAACTATGATCTATACAGTGTTGATATTTGAATGTAATCCAATTTGTAATTTGGTATAATTTACTAATATAAATTAAAAAGTTTTCTGAAACAGCTATTGAAAATGAACACCTTGTATGGGACAACTGAGCAGCACTATGTACAGTGTGAGATGTCACAACTTAGAGGAAATACTTTATGAAACTGTGAGAAGAGACAGTAGCCCTTGGAGAACATGTGGCCTTCTTCTCGGAGGAGAGAAAGGCATTTCACACTCTGGTTTGTCCTGAGAAGCAGGTCACATAGGCTGTGAGGTGTCTCTGCTGAAGAACCAACCTTATGCTATGTCTTTCACTTCTTTGAGAGACACAGAATTATAGAATCAGAGGACTGGAAGCGAGCTCGAGAGGTCAAATAATCTAGACCCCGGCACTCATGGCAGGACTAAGTATTAAGTGAAAAGTGCCTGAACAACCACATGTTCTAAAGGATGGCAGCATTATGACAGGGTCCCCAGCGTGCAACCTGGAGTGTGGGGCCACTTAGCCCTTCAAACCCATCCACCAGACCTGGCCCTCATACTGTGATGCTGATGTCAAGCTACAAACCTTTGGCAGCTACTGCACTTACATAGACATCCACAGGCAGGGATACACCCAACTGTGCCACATTAATGATTTCCCAGCCACTCATGAACCATCAAGAGGGAGGCTCCAGACAATTCCCCCCAACTCCCCAGTCTTGCACCCCAGAACTGTACGGTCTTACACTGCTCAAAGCCCCTTGGGGCAGTGCAAGATCATTAAGTAGTTCACCACTCCCTCAATGTGGGATGGACTGAACTGAGATTTCCCAAGCACTTTGACCAAAACACAGTTTTAGGTAAAACAGGCTTATTAACTACAGAAAGATAGATTTTAAGTGATTATAAGTAGCAGGCGTAGAGATCAAAGTTGGTTACTTAAGAAATAAAAATAATTTCATAGTTTAAGTTCTACAGACTAAACAGGATTTGAATCAAGCAGTGTCTCACCCTGACAGATGGTACAAGCAGGTTACAGATCCTCAGTACACAGGCTGGCACTACCTTCCAGCCTGGGACCACCCTTCCCCCAGTTCAAAGTCTTTGTCCTCCAGGTGTTGAGTTGGGGGGAAGGGGAAGAGAGACCAAGTGATGATGTCACTCTCCCGCTTTTATAATTTCTTCCATCTTGCTTGAAAGATCCTTGCTGTGACGTGAGGATTAGGCAGCCCCCATTGGTCAGGTAGTCTCCATTGCCTATTTGCTCTCTCTGAGAAGTCTCTGGGATGGCTGTTGAGAGACTAGATTCCCTTTAATGGGCCATCAACACATGTCTGGCTGTCTTTTGTTGAAAGCACATACAATAAAACAGGATATTAATATTCAACAGATCAAGACTTAAAACGATACCTCAGTAGGCATACTTTGTACAAAACATATCCTAATTTTATGACAGTGGTGAATATGGGCGTTCCAGGGTGCTACTTTGAGGTAGAGTGCCACAAGCCCATATTAATCTGGTAGTATTTCTTGGGACTGGAGAGTTTGTGATGGCAACAGACACAAATAGCCAAAGAGAAATAGTGGCAAATATTACATATTGCATAGTATTTCCTATGGCTCTGCTTTTTGAACTCAGCTGTTCCAGATGCATATCATCTTGGTTTCTATCTATTTTATTTGTCGTAGGTTTTCATAAAGCCCTTGCCCTCTGGTAAACAAGATATGAGGGCTTAAGTTTAGGTCCAGTAAACACACCAAAAGGACTGACATCCTGCACTGAACAGCAAGAATGAGGCACACAGAAAGGAAAATATTTTAATAGAGACCCATTTTTGAGGATAGATCTGCCAAAACAAGCCAAGCAGTATAAGGTGTCTTCATAGCACATGGATACACCTGCTCTTCCCACTTAATCCCCCCCTCTTTTTTTTAAACACCAAGTTAAGAATCACACTCCTTAGTATCCCTGTTCCCAGTCCCATCATCTGAGCAGCTTTCAATATCTCCCATGCACTTTTGTCCTTTCAGACACCGATTTAGTGGAATGAAAACATTCTTATCTGTTTGACATGGACCTGCTCACTGACATGAGTGACAGATACTTTAAAAAGATTCAAAGGTATGCTATAAATAGCAAATTCTGACTCAGCTATGGTGCTAGCTGGGTGAACTACTAATTACAAATATAGCCACTCAGTAATGAAATATTCAATATTTGTTACAAATTCAGCCTTTTTTTAAAATCAACCCACTCTCACAGACCCAATCTGATTTTCTTTGAATGTATTGATTATTTGTAAGTATTTGCTGAATAGTTTGGCTGAATAACTTACAGACAACTGGTTGTTAAGGCACTTTTCACTTGGAGTACATGTATGTTTATTACTGATGTTGTGGTGCTCATTCACCTGCATCACAGGTTATGTCTTATTTCCTGATTGGATGACAAACATTCTAGAAAGACTAAAAAATAGCAGATAATACCCTTCCTGTATGAATTTTCATAATTCATACAGCTTTTGGGAGTTGCAGACATCTTTGTGAATATCCACTAGCCATTTCATTCACAATGAATCAGTTCTTTTACAGTTTGACCAGATCTGCTCAAAAATCACTATTGGATTTCTGCATGCAACTCTTCAGAGCACTCCCATTCCCTTTACAACAAATGCAAATTGGTTTGAACAGGTTTCAGGCAAGTTTATTTATAAATAAGTGCCAGATTAATTTTTTAAAAGTCAGCTAAACAGTTTTCTTCCTCTTTCCCTCCTGCCACATCAAGTGATTCCCCCCCACACACCCAGTAGTTTTGCAAAAAAACAAGCTGTAGCAGCAGAACGCCTTTTCAAAACCAAACACAAGACAGAGGAGTTGATTACTGCTCCTGGTGAAATTTGTACCTCACCTCCAATGTACTGTAGCTAAATAGAGAAGCATCCTCTGTTCTCACTATTCTTAGTAAGATAGCCTTTCCTACTTAGCATTGTTCCCAAACATCTAGAGCTATTCCTGGCCTGAAATGTGATCTAAGATTGGTTCCTATAGCACTACAGATATACAGTTGATATCCTTGGATCACAAAGACTCTTGGGTAGCATGGCTGCAATTTTCAAAGAAACCCAAGGCCTTATCTACATGATAAAACTGTACCAATTTAATGAAATTTGTGTAGAAACTGATGTTAAATGGATGGAATTCTCATATTAGTTTTGAGTCATGGAAATGAGTACATTCACCCAAAGAGGCACTGAAATGCGTCCACACAAAGGTGTTGTAATGACTTAATGACATCCGTTTCTAAACTGAAAAAATGAGGAGTCCTTGTGGCACCTTAGAGACTAACAAATTTATTTGGGTATAAGCTTTCGTGGGCTAAAACCCACTTCATCAGATGCATGGAGTTGAAAATACAGTAGGCAGGTATAAATATACAACACATGAAAAGATGGGAGTTGCCTTACCAAGTAGGGGGGTGGGAGCTGTCAGTTCTAACGAGCCAATTCAATTAAGGTGGAAGTGGACTAGTCTCAACAGTTGACAAGAAGGGGTGAATGAATACCAAGGGAGGAAAAAAAAATCACTAAACTGATATAAATCTAAACGGATTTAGTTTAAAATGTATAATTTTCTCATGTAGACAACACATAAAGGAGTTAGGTTCCCAACTCCCATTGAATTTCAATGTGATTTGGGCACCTCATTCCATCAAGCTTCCTTTGAAAATCCCAACCCTAGTGATTAGAACTAGGATTCAGGTCTCCTGGGTTGTATTCACAGCTCTCTTCAAATTTAGGTATTGCCTAGATTAGAAATTAAAAGATGTGCTGTTAGCTTATGTGCTAGTAACACATTTTATATTCTAGTCTAGACAAGGCTTTAACATGAATTCACTTTAATCTGTTTCCAGTCTGCAAATGGAGATAATACTCATCTACCTCCCAGGGGCGGCGTGAGGTTTAGGCCAGATTCTGGAGCCCTTCTACTGAATAGCAGTTACCTCAGCAACTAGTACCATTGACTTCAAACAAGTGGCACTCAAAGTGAGGACTGCAGAATCTGATTAACATACATCCAGGTCTTCAAGCACTTTGTGTGTAATATAATCAGCATTTCTAAAGTGCCTGTTGCCATAGTATTTAGTTAAATGTACTAGGATAAAAGATAGATTATTTGGAGGGGAGGGGAAGGTCATAAGAGGGAAACATAGCAGTGTTGTGTAAATTATTCCTCTGTAAAGAGATCCTTAGGTGAGTTCTAGGGTTTTGACATTAGTTCAGCTCCCTTTGGTAAACTCTTTTGCATCTTCTCAACAATGAGAGGCTCCTTGAGATCCTCACCAATAGTTCACTCCACAATGTAGAGTAAAACATTATGAAAGAATAGAAAAGGAGTACTTGTGGCACCTTAGAGACTAACCAATTTATTTGAGCATGAGCTTTCGTGAGCTACAGCTCACTTCATCGGATGCATACTGTGGAAATTGCAGAAGACATTATATACACAGAGACCATGAAACAATACCTCCTCCCACCCCACTCTCCTGCTGGTAATAGCTTATCTAAAGTGATCATCAAGTTGGGCCATTTCCAGCACAAATCCAGGTTTTCTCCACCCCCCCCCCCCCCACAAACTCACTCTCCTGCTGGTAATAGCCCATCCAAACTGACCACTCCCCTCACAATGTGTATGAAAATCAAGGTGGGCCTTCTCACCCCCCCGACCCCCTTTTTTTAAAAAAAAAAAAAAACCACACACACAAAAACTCACTCTCCTGCTGGTAATAGCTTATCCAAAGTGACCACTCTCCCTACAACATGCATGATAATCAAGGTGGGCCATTTCCAGCACAAATCCAGGTTCTCTCACCCCCCCACAAACTCACTCTCCTGCTGGCAATAGCTCATCCAAACTGACCACTCTCCTTACAATGTGCATGATAATCAAGGTGGGCCATTTCCAGCATAAATCCAAGTTTGACCAGAACGTCCGGGGGGGGGGGGTAGAAAAAAACAAGGGGAAATAGGTTACCTTGTATAATGACTTAGCCACTCCCAGTCTCTATTTAAGCCTAAATTAATAGTATCCAATTTGCAAATGAATTCCAATTCAGCAGTTTCTCGCTGGAGTCTGGATTTGAAGTTTTTTTGTTGTAAGATAGCGACCTTCATGTCTCTGATTGCGTGACCAGAGAGATTGAAGTGTTCTCCAACTGGTTTATGAACGTTATAATTCTTGACATCTGATTTGTGTCCATTTATTCTTGAAGGATCCTGAAGGATGACCCAACACTCTCACAAATCTTGGGAGACAGGCCAGTCCTTGCCTACAGACAGCCCCCCAACCTGAAGCAAATACTCACCAACAACCACATACCACACAACAGAACCACTAACCCAGGAACCTATCCTTGCAACAAAGCCCGGTGCCAACTGTGCCCACATATCTATTCAGGGGACACCATCAAAGGGCCTAATAACATCAGCCACGCTATCAGAGGCTCGTTCACCTGCACATCCACCAATGTGATATATGCCATCATGTGCCAGCAATGCCCCTCTGCCATGTACATTGGTCAAACTGGACAGTCTCTATGTAAAAGAATAAATGGACACAAATCAGATGTCAAGAATTATAACATTCATAAACCAGTCGGAGAACACTTCAATCTCTCTGGTCATGCAATCAGAGACATGAAGGTTGCTATCTTACAACAAAAAAACTTCAAATCCAGACTCCAGCGAGAAACTGCTGAATTGGAATTCATTTGCAAATTGGATACTATTAATTTAGGCTTAAATAGAGACTGGGAGTGGCTAAGTCATTATGCAAGGTAGCCTATTTCCCCTTGTTTTTTTCTACACCCCCCCCAACGTTCTGGTCAAACTTGGATTTATGCTGGAAATGGCCCACCTTGATTATCATGCACATTGTAAGGAGAGTGGTCAGTTTGGATGGGCTATTACCAGCAGGAGAGTGAGTTTGTGTGTGGGGGCGGGGGGCGCGGAGGGTGAGAAAACCTGGATTTGTGCTGGAAATGGCCCAACTTGATGATCACTTTAGATAAGCTATTACCAGCAGGAGAATGGGGTAGGAGGAGGTATTGTTTCATGGTCTCTGTGTATATAATGTCTTCTGCAATTTCCACAGTATGCATCCGATGAAGTGAGCTATAGCTCACGAAAGCTCATGCTCAAATAAATTGGTTAGTCTCTAAGGTGCCACAAGTACTCCTTTTCTTTTTGCGAATACAGACTAACACGGCTGTTACTCTGAAACCTAGGAAAGAATAGAGTAGGTTCTCTCCTGTTATGGCAAAGTCATTAAAACCTTCTTGAATCATGCAGACACCCACGATAAATTAACAAGAGGTAGATTAGAGGCTGTAGAGTAAATACAGTGAGTCATTTTCTGGAGGATACAAGTGGATTACAAAGAAATACATCACCCTTCAGGGTGTTAGAGGGCTTATTCCTTCACCTACTTACTTCCCTGGTCCTTCTCCCATGAACAGAGAGCAACAATACCCGAAGTCCAAAAGTGCAAACAATTCGATGTTGATTGGGGTGAACTTCCAGCAAGCATGATTCCAGTTTCTTTCCTTAGTATCCTCCTTCCCAGCTCTGACACCATAGAGCCTTACACCTGTGTCCCTATTCCCATTCCTGCCCTTAGCAAAACATTATTCCAATTTCCTTATCCCCATTCCCTGTTCCCATTTCCCCCTTTAGCAAAGCATGATTCCAATTTCCCCACCCCTATTCCCATCTCCCCCCACCCACACACCCACCCCCTCAGTTCCTGATTGATTGCAGACTATATAGTAAAACTTGAGTTCGGTTTAGCTATACCTTAACCAATCATTTTCCTGAAATTTAACTAACCAATCCTAACATATTGTAACATGATTATGTAACCAATTATATCCCACCACCTTAATTAGTTTACACCCAGCAAAATTAATTATACAGCAGACAGGAACAATCACAGAACCAGACAGAGATTATACAAACAATAGCAAAGTGGGAACTATAATGACAAAACAATACAGAAGTGAGGATTTCACATCCCAGTATTGATAAGTGAGTTCTTGCCAGACAGGATGCTATCAAACTAAGTTTCCTTTTACATCTTCTAGGCACTTCCCTTTCTCTGGAGGTGATAGGCACTATCAGGACAGGATTGTATTCCTAACAGCCCAATAGCACCTTATTTCAATGTGACTAGTTTGGAACGTGAGGATGTGACCGTTCACTTCCCAGCTTATGGCTGCCTCTGTTGCTTAGCCAAAGGCCTTAATCTAAGAACAGGGCCGCAGACTGTCACAGTAAGAGAAGGACCTTACACTGGCAGACAGTGATTTTGATTCTCTCTTTTATACCTCTAACTCGCCAAGTGATAAGAATACACCTAAATTCTTAAAGTACAGGCCTTTGCAGACAGGCCTGAATATCTATATCCTAACACAGGGTAAGTCAGGAGCCTGTAATGGGACCTCTCACTGTCTGCTTGTTTAAGTGCAAATTTCAGATAGATCAATGGTCTGGCGAAATGATGCAAAACTCAGGGTAACAAAACCAGCTCTAAAGAAGGGGTGACAATAAATGTGATATTTTTAGGAAATTTTTTTTAAAAATGTACAGTTGACATCATACACATTTGTCTCCAAGGCAAATGTTACCTTTCAGCAGTGTAAAATTCAGCCCCCAATCAACTCCCTCACCACACCAAAAAAAGATATCTTACAACATATGACTTGGCTGTTTTTTAAAAGGTTACACTCTCGTGCTTAGCATACTAGAGTGGGACTCAATGGTTATGACATTGGGGGGTGTTAGTCAGGGGGTGGATCAGGGGTGGGGGCAGGCTGTTTGGGGAGGCACAGCCTTTCCCACTGGGCCCTCAATACAGTTTCACAATCCCAATGTGGCCCTTGGGCCAAAAAGTTTGCCCAATGCGTCTTACACTATACTGCTGAATGGCTATAAGGGAAAAAAGGGACTTAAGGCACAAAGCAAATTTAGAGTAAGTATTGATGTTATGAAAGGGATAATTTAAAAAAAGTTTTTCTTTGATTATCAGACAATTGTCCTTTTCCCACAATATGCTATATAGTGTACAGATCCCAGGAGAGGGAGAATAAATGATTTAATCATTTACTCTTTGAAAGAAAGCAGCCAGGAGCTTAACCTAATGAAGCAAATTATCTTTAAGAAATTGGAAGCAGCTGCTCAATTTCTCAGTGCTAATTCAAACTGTCATGGTGGCAGGTAAATCCACATACATGACAGTTAGCATTTGACTTCAGTTAGTGGAAGTCAGTAGTTAGCAGCACTTGGTATAGCACAAGCATTTAATGTTCTCTGGTTGCTATGTAAATTAAAAGCAGCCTGAAAGACTGCCAAGAGAAATCTGACAGAGGAGAGGACTCGTTTTCCCCCCAGCAGGACCTGGAGTTGTAAATTAGGTTAAACAGAAAAAAAAACAACCACACACACTCACCTCTTTCAAGTGAGCTGGAGTGGCAATGATCAAGCTAGCAAAAGTAATAATGCAGAGAACCTGATAGTGCTTTTTCCATTTTTAAACTCTGGTAGACAAGGGTGCTGGAACAATTTGTGTAGGGTGGGGTGCTGAGAGCCCTTGAACCAAACTGTAAAGTCTGCATATGATGATAACCACTTCAAGCCAGGGGCTGTGGCAGCACCCCTAGTTCCTGTACCTATATGTAGAGTCAACCAGAGAGTTTAATTGACAGCATAAAGAAGCTGGGAATATTCGGGTCAGACAAATAATCACAGTAAACTTATACTTTACAGTATGTGAACAAAGACTTTATGATAACCATAGGTCCTAGGTTATAATTTCTCTTGGTTTGTGGGAATTAGGCGTTGATACTAAGGAACCATCATGACCTAATTTTAAAGTGACAAACCCATGTAAATGTATAACAAAAAAGTGCTATTTTGCTGAAACTACTGCAATAATAAGAGTGAGTTAGGCCATGTCTACACTACCACTTATGTCAGTATAACTTAGGTCACCCAGGGATGTGAATAAGTCACCCCCCCCCAAGCAACATAAATTACACAGACCTATGTGCTGGTGTGGACAGCGTTATGGTGGCAGGAGACCTTCTCCTGCTGTCACTTGTTGGGGGTGGATTATTTAAGGCGATGGCAGACATCTCTCTCGTCAGTGTACAGCTCCACTAGAGATCTTGCAGCAGCGCTGCTGTGAGCTATTGAGTGTAGCCATAGCCTATACCAAATCAAAAAGGTAATTAAATATTACATTTCCCAGAAAAAAAAATAGTCTTTGTTTTGTAACACTGAGCTTTGCATAAACATACAGCATTTAAGGACTGTGGCAAATTGCCGGCTCTACTGTGATGGGTCTCGCGCTCTCTTCTTGGGGGTGGTTCAGGTTACCGTTTCTTGCCCGTGAACTGGGATATTAACTGCCCCACTAGTGTCCTAGAGGAGAGAAGTTGAGAGGGAAGGACCTGGGCCCGTCCTCTACTCTGGGTCCCAGCACAGGGGCCCTAGGGATAGCAGTAAACCACTTGAACTAGCAGTTCCTTCCCCTGGGCTACTTCCCTCTCCTGCCCTTCAGCTTGTGGAGCTTTCTGCCCTCCCTCTGCACAAACCAGGGGTCCCTTTACCTAGAGTCTTGGTCTTCTTAGCCCACCGCAACACTTCTCCAAACTCTCCTCTGCTTCCCTCCCAACTGCTCTCTGCTTCAATGCCAATCCACTCTGCTTCAACTCCTCCTCTTATCTGATTGAAGCTGGGGTTTTTTATCATGTGACTGGCTTCATGAGCTTTAATTAATCTATAGCAAACTTTCTTCCCTCTACAGGGACTAAGGCTCCCTTCTAACACTCTCCTGCTGCCCTATAGCCATGCTGTATCACAGTACATTTCAGGGAAGTCAGTATTTATATATCCACTGTAATCAAAGAGGATGAATATTAAGCTCCACACCACTCCTCTGAGATAGGAAGCCTTATTACACCTATTTTACTGATGGAGAAACTGAGGCACGGAGAAGTGAAGCAAGACGACTCACGTAATAGAGCAAGTTTGCATCAGAACAAGGAACAGAACTCAGAAATGGCAAAACCCCTAGTCTGATGATTCAGTTATTAAAGGACACTTTCTCCCCTTTAGAAATGAGTCTTTAGTTATCCAATTTTTCTTTTTATATTAAAAAAGAAAAATCAAGATATTGGCAGTGAGAATTTTATTGAATTAATTCTCCTCAGTCCACAAATATGTGCCACTGATTAAATTTTATTTGGTTCACTACTTGAAGGAATTCATTACATTAGTAATCAGTCATTATCCTCGTTTGTCAGGGGGTGGGGGCTGCTGATAACAAAAATACAAAAGATACATAATTCATAGAAACTGTTCTTTTGCCTTAGAAACAGTCAATGTTTCCCAGTCATACAGTGTTGTTCTACAATGTCCATCTGGGGATTTTCAGGATGCTAAATCCTTCATCAAAATTCATCTCTAATGCTGAAATGTGGCTGATCCTCAGGTTTAAAGTTCTGATTGGGGCTGCCATCCTCATTCAGAATTCTTTGAGAAGTGTAGCCCACAATAGGGTATTTGGCTTTGTACACATCATTGAAGATATCATCCAGGGATTTTAGCTCTTCATCCGTGAGTCCTGTCTATATGAAACATGGGCAAGAAAAAATGGCAGGTGTTTACATATGTCTTTATTTATGTTGATCATCCTACCCTCAGAACCAGCCTTCAGATTTAATTTGCAGGGCACACAAACAATAGAGGGCTTAGTAACTGGCAATGGGTTATTTATCATGGAACCTTTAACCCCTAGGTCATTTATTCAAATTCAGCCCAGTAGTGACAAAGCCTGACATCCTCAGGTAAAGTGAGTTGTTGGGTTCAATTCATTTCCAAAAAGCACCATCACAGTTGGCCCATTTGGTATTCTCAGCAGAGACACCAAGGACTGAATTGGTCAAGGAAACTGAACTACACATTTTTAGATGCTATCCCTTGAAGGTATGTTGATGGGGCAGCTGCTGTTCAGGCTGCGTCTGTTCTACTGATGGAGAACTTCTCTCTCTAGAGCTCTCAGTTTAGTAGCTTTCACCAGTCCTAAATGCACTTTTTTTTGTTTTAAATTTAAAGAGTAGCTAAAACCAATGTTAGAGGAAAACGTGTAAATCTATATAATGGAAGGTGTCTCAATCAGATCAAAAGGTATTACGGCATTTCTTAGAAAATAAATATTTTCCTTATTCATAGGATTGGGCTTTGCATAAATATACAGCAGGGGAATATATTTTAGGAAAGCCAAGAAAATGATTGAAATTTTGCAAAGAAGGAATTAAACAAACAATCTCATTTCTTACTGTGTCATGAGTGAGATCTTCTGGGTCAAGTGACATCTTTGCAACTCCTCGTGTTGAGTCCTTCCCAACAAGGGCGTTGTATGGGGCACCTTTCCCATAAAATTCTGTTCAAGGAGAAGAAATCTAGTAATGCTCAGTCTATTGATAGTGAAAACAATGGGCCAGATTAAGCATCTGCTTATACTAGCATGACATGAGCCCATTATGCTCCTAAATCAGTCAAAACCAAGGACTTGAATCTGAGCCCTTTTCCTCCCAAAACTTTAATGAAGTCTCAAGACAAACTAGCTTAACTGGACTAGTTAACGTGGCCTAAAATGGCAACTGGCTGTCTTCACTTAGATTGTAATACAGCTGCTGCCCAAGTTGTGTCTGATCTACTGATGGAGAATTTCTCTCTCTAGGGCTCTCAGTTTGGTAGCTTTCACCAGTCCTAAGTGCACTTTTAAAAAAAATTTAAAGAGTAGCTAAAACCAGTGTTGGAGGGAAATGTGTAAATCTATATAATGGGAAGGTACCTCAATCAGATCAAAAGGTATTACAGCATTTCTTAGAAAGTGATAGGATAAGAAGAGGATCTATTCCGTTCCAGACAGAGGTCAGCATGAAAGGGGGTGTGAAGCTGTGAGTGGGAGAAGGCACCTTCAGAGGAGGATGGTTAGGAATTAAGAGCAAATGAGTATGTTCTTTGTATTTAAATAGAGTTTGAAGTTTTCTAAAGGTTTAGGATGTTTAAGAAGAAAAATGGGATAATGTGAAAGGGGAAAAACCCCATGGGGAGAAGCCAACTCACCTTTTCCAGAAGTGACATCAAATACTACTCCCTTCACGGCCATGTAAATAGGCTGGCCCTCCTGGAAAGAAAGAGAGGCCAGCAGGTGCTCAAAATGAAGCCAGTATGTGTACAGCACATTGAGGAGAAAATGAACCCCTTACTGTGTGTTCTCTAGCAACTTAAATCATGATCAATGCACAGCCTGGATTCACAGGCTCACTCAAGATTCACAGCCTGGAGTTTTCATTCATCCCCCAATCCATCACATGCTGTAAAAAAAAAAAAAAAAAAAAAAAAAAAAGATTTCTCTGTGGGTCTCTGGGCAACAAGAAGCTGGTTTTCTATACTTTGCCATTATGACTGTTGTCAGTTGCCAAACAGTCATGCATCCCTGTGTCAGCTGCTGGCACTATACAGTAAAGAGGCCATATTCTGAGTCAATGGCAGGGATGGGGGAGGGAACAGAGGCTGCAAAGCCTCCAGGTCACTTGCAGGTTAGTGTACAAAAAAATCAGTATTCATCATGTGATAATTACATGAATAATTTCCACTGGTATCCAGTGATGTGTATTTCACTGGTATCTAGCTGCGATGCCAAGTTCTGAGTGTCTGCATTATGAATACCATGTTGTACATGGAGAAGATGTAGTCTCCTGTTCTCACTATTGGAGCTTGTTTTCACTATTAGGACACCAAATACTAGTGGAATCGGTATGTTAAAGCCCTGTTTATTTCTGTGCTGCATCAGTCTGTCTCTTGCTCCCATAGATGACTATTCTTGTAATTCCTAGAATAAACACTCAGACTATTTCAAGTGCCAATCTTTATGGATTTAACCCCAGAAAATGATGGAAGTTCAAGGAAGAAACAATTCTGTTTGGAATCTAGTAGTCAGACAATACACTTCCCCTTTCTATGCCTTTTTTGGAGTCAGTTCATAATACTTGTTTGTTCCAAGATGATTAAGTAAATCATTCTGGAGGTGGATGTTTTGTGAAGTGAAAGGGTGTATGGCAGATGGTATTCTGCTTTCATCAAGAGGATAAAGTGCAAACATGCACACACAAATCTGATCTTCTGCTGACATCTGTTTTGCTTAATAAACCACTGATTCCACTTTGTCCTCCCCTCAAAATCTATTCTCTCTGTCCATGAGATGCTGGTTAGTGTTTTCTTAGTTTCTGGAGACAACCCCAAGAAGGCCAACCAGCAATCGCTTCAGAGAAGAGATCTGTATAAATTTAGCAAAGGATTTTATCATTTTGAATTTGTTAGCTAAGATTTGTTTTCACCATAGAAAGCTAAAACTTCTGGAGATTGAATTCCTGTATTAATTCTATATTTTTAAAAACTGTCTATATACTTGACTTAATGAGCTAGAAGAATACATTAAAGGAAGATTTTGAATCCATTGGCCTACTCTAATCCTGGCAGGCAAGGATTAGAGTAGGATGGATACTTCATTTAATCCCTACACATCTCTGAAGGCTATGGAATTAGCTCAGGTGAGAACAATAACTTTGTAAATGGAAAGAATTTTCTTTGAGGATTACCTCATTGGAGGGATCACCACAGGTTTTGGAAGAATAAATAGGTAGCTATGATTCTGTAAAATTTTGAGACATCGGTAGTTATAGTGCTAGTGATGAGGGAGAGAGTGAGGGAGAGTTGTGTATTCCAGTAGCCTATTGAGTGGTTTGGTATTTATGGAGAAACACATTCTACAGATCTCTAAAACTGAGGAACTGTCTGTAAACACTCAGATGGGAGCAGATATCTGGTATCTGTTCGTTTTCTGTCAGGAAGGAAACAGGAAAAATATCCTGTTCTACCATTGTGGTGTTCATCCTGGGGAAAAGGGGAGATCTGACAAACAACTAGAGACTTTGGGCCCATTGCCTGATTATTTTGATGGTTCTCTTGAGCAGCCTGGGAGAAACTGACCTGCTTGGATAGATGTTTAAGAACCTTGCCCCTACAATACCCGAGATATCCTTGAAACTGACTGTACTATTTGTACACTATGATTTGAAAAGGCATTTCTATTATTATATGTGCCTGAGATGGGTAAAGGACTGTTTAGTGAACTTGGCCTGTCTCACTAGACAAAATCTCAAACAGGGCTATCTATAGAAGAGTTTCCACCAGTTGCACATTTTTGATCTATTGTATAAGAACTGATTAGAGAAAGAAATTAGAGTTAGGAAACCTGGATTCTCCTCCAAACTATTCACTGTGTGACTTTCAGCAGCACATCACTTAACCACATTTGTTTAGTGTTTTGAAAACTTTGGTTGACAGATACTTGCAAATTATTATTATAAGGCAATACAATTACCTTAAAGATAATACAGCTCTCTTTCCTCCTTCTCTAAAATTCTTTAGAATAGTGCTAGGAAGAAAAAAATTACTTCAGAAATGTTGGTGTTCTGAAGTTGTTAAAAAAAAAAAAAAAGGAAATTCACACACATGCTTAGTTGAGAGTTAAAGTTGTCAATAGATATCTATTTTATCTCATTTTTAGTTTAAAATAAAGTCAGGAATTTAAGATCCCAGTAGAAACCTTATCTCTAGTCCTTAGCGTCTCCATCATCCCCATTCTAACCTTCAGCTATGAGTCACAGATGCCCAGTATCTCAGGTTAAAATTCTGGCCTTCAAACTATTAATATGCCACTAAACAGCTGTGACCAGACTTTCTGAAGTGCCCAGCAGCCAGCAGATCCTATTGAAATCAATGGGAGTTTTGAGGAGCCGAGCTATTTTGAACCAGACTTTCCCCCTGCCTTCACTGTACAGGACAAGACCAAAACATGTAGTTACATCCATGGCTGACAGCTGACCATTTCTGCTATGCTTATTGAATCTTTGCCTTACTGATTCTCACCATCAATTGCCATATGATCTATCAGTTCCTTCCCATTAATATATTGATCACTAACCTTTAATGTGCCTTGCTGACTTTTCACTTACTGACCATATTAACTAATCTCACCAACCTCTGCCTCCTTTGCCATGCCTTCTTTTGTGCCCTCATTCCACTCTGCTACTCTTCTCTCTCTTCCTCCCACTACAGTCTGATCCCGTCTACCGTCCTCATGCACACAACACAACAATCTTCTTCCAGCCCCAGTTCTGCCCCCTGTCCACTATTAACCTCCTCTCCAACTCTCTTGACAATAAGTAGAGAGAGAAAAAAATTAATTTTGCACTAAACAATATTAATTTGTTAACCTCCTCCCGTGCCATTACTTATGCTATTTCTAAATGTAGATTGTAAGATGGTTAGGCAATATCCTGTAATTCTGCATCTGTATGTAAAGATCCGTGTACTCCTAAGGCCATGTATAAGTCTGATCACCTTGGACTTTATAGCTGTCACTATACAGCACACCCCAATTACTCAGAACTTCATTGCAAGAGTACAAATACAAGTTGGATCCTCCTGCTCCAAAATCATAGGCCCTTATTATATGGGCTAAAAGGGCATCACAATAAGTTGTTAAAAATATAGGACCTATGACAGATACTTGAACAGTTCTACTGTTACCTAGTAGAGAGCAATGGTACGTACATATACACACTAGCCAGCTCATTACAAAAACA
This sequence comes from Lepidochelys kempii, assembly GCF_965140285.1. Classification (NCBI taxonomy): domain Eukaryota; kingdom Metazoa; phylum Chordata; order Testudines; family Cheloniidae; genus Lepidochelys; species Lepidochelys kempii. The sequence continues at coordinate 167,768,710 of NC_136382.1, forward strand.
TGTCATATTAGCCTCTACATATGATCCATAAGAGCCTGCTGTGCCCATCATCCCACAATGTCCTTGTCTTCACTGCAAAATTTTAACTCAAGTATTGCCCCATCCACACATACAGACCCTTAGTATGAGGGCTGTAGTGCTTTTAACTCTTATGGGCCAGCCTGCCCAGTGACACAGACCAAATCTCAGGTTAGCACAACTCATCAGCTGCTAACACAACCGTTCTGTAATGTGGATGCAGGCTAGCACCTTTTTCATCTGCTTTAGTCACTTTTCTGATCATACCAGGTGTGGTCCCCTCATCCTCACTATAAATTTCACATCCTTGTAAGACAGGTCTCAGATCTTGTATAAGTATAAACTGGAAATGTGCGTGTTGAGTGAGGGGAACAGAATGCAGGTTATATCTCCATATAACAAAAGATCATACCACTGAGATTCATATATACAATGGGGAAGACTTGTGTTTCTTTCATGTGGCAACAAGTGGTGTTCTTAACTGAAAATGTCCAGACTGTCCGATGTTTGTCATTGTAACTACACTGTTCTAATATCCTGGCTCGCACAAGTTGGTTTCTTTTATCACTGTCTCCTCCTTTGTTTCCCAGCAATGTTTTTAGTCTGAGAGTGGTGACTATGCTCCCCAGTTGGAGAGAGCTGATTAGGTAGCTCCACTGTGTGATGACACTTGGTCTCCTTTGACATGAAAAGTTTTAAAGTCTCTAGGAGAGAGATGGTAAAGTTGGCATCAAAGTGCTCCAGACACAGCAGGGCTGTGGCTAGTTTCTGGTGGGGGTGTCACGCATCCGGTAGTAACAACTCCGCCCCATCTCCGCAGGGGCAGTGCCCTCCGCCCATGCAGCAGCGCCTTCCCCCACCTAGTCATGCCCCCGGGGCCAGCGCCCATGGCCCCCAGGTCCCCAGCGAGCGGCGCCCCCTCCCCACCCGCCTCGGCGACGCCGCTCTCCCCGACGGGCCCGGCGGTGCCCCGGTACCTCCTGCCCGCTGTATCTGGCCAGCTCGGACTCGGTGAAGAGCCGCACCGGGCTGGGGGCCGGGGCCGGGGCCGGGGCCGGCTTGAAGCGCAGCTGCTGCTCCGCCAGAGCGGCCCAGACGGCCAGGCAGCCCAGGGCCAGCAGCCGCTCAGGCCCACCGGCCATGGTGCAGCGGAGGCGGCCAGGCAGCTCCGGGGCGGGGCCAGGGGCCTGCGAGGCGGGATCCGGGGTGGCTGTGGGCTAACACCCTTTGTCCGTCCCACCCCTTCAGCTGCCCCGCCCCGGCCCCAGCTCTTCCCAATCACCTCTACTCCCATCAGCCCTGTAGCTCCCCAGCCCCAAACCACCCCTCACATCTCCTGCACTGCAGCCCCCCAGCTCCCTCCAAATCACCCGCCCCAAACCACGCCTCACATCCCCTGCATTGCAACCCCCCAGCTCCCTCCAAACCAACCACTCCTTACACCAGCCCCAGCTCCCCCAAATCACCCACCCCACACCTCCCCTGCCTCACACCAGCCCTGCAGCTCCCCTCCTCCAAACCACCCCCCCCCACATAGAATCATAGAATCATAGAATATCAGGGTTGGAAGGGACCCCAGAAGGTCATCTAGTCCAACCCCCTGCTCAAAGCAGGACCAATTCCCAGTTAAATCATCCCAGCCAGGGCTTTGTCAAGCCTGACCTTAAAAACCTCTAAGGAAGGAGATTCTACCACCTCCCTAGGTAACGCATTCCAGTGTTTCACCACCCTCTTAGTGAAAAAGTTTTTCCTAATATCCAATCTAAACCTCCCCCACTGCAACTTGAGACCATTACTCCTCGTTCTGTCATCTGCTACCATTGAGAACAGTCTCGAGCCATCCTCTTTGGAACCCCCTTTCAGGTAGTTGAAAGCAGCTATCAAATGCCCCCTCATTCTTCTCTTCTGCAGGCTAAACAATCCCAGCTCCCTCAGCCTCTCCTCATAACTCATGTGTTCCAGTCCCCTAATCATTTTTGTTGCCCTTCGCTGGACTCTCTCCAATTTATCCACATCCTTCTTGAAGTGTGGGGCCCAAAACTGGACACAGTACTCCAGATGAGGCCTCACCAATGTCGAATAGAGGGGAACGATCACGTCCCTCGATCTGCTCGCTATGCCCCTACTTATACATCCCAAAATGCCATTGGCCTTCTTGGCAACAAGGGCACACTGCTGACTCATATCCAGCTTCTCGTCCACTGTCACCCCTAGGTCCTTTTCCGCAGAACTGCTGCCTAGCCATTCGGTCCCTAGTCTGTAGCTGTGCAGACATCCCCTGCATCGCAACCCCCTAACTCCCTCCAAACCAACCACCCCACCCCCTCAACTCCTCCTGCCCCACGCCACCCCTTACACCTGCCCCAGCTCCCCCAAATCACCCAGCCCCCTCACCATCCCCAGATCCCCGCAAATCACCCCGCTCCTCACCTCCCTAGCCCTACACCAGCCCGGCAGCTCCTTCCAGCTACCCCATCCCCTCACTTCCCATGCCCCACACGACCCCTTACACCTGCCCCAGGTCCGCCAAATCACCCAGCCCTGTCACCATCCCCAGATCCTCCCCCAAATCACCCTGCCCCTCACCTCCCATGCCCCACACCAGCCCTGAAGCTCCGCCACCCCAAACCACCCCATCCCCTCACCTCTCCAGCCCCACACCAGCCCTGCAGCTCCTCCGCTGCAAACCACCTCATCCTGTCACCTCCGCTGCCCCACAACACCTCCAGCTCCCTCCAAACCAACCACCCCACCCATTCAACTCCCCCTTACACCCACCCCACAGCTCCCCCATCCCCAAATCACCCCATTCCCTCACCTCCGCTGCCCTGCAGCTCTCCCCACCCCAAACCACCCCCATTCCCTCACCTCCCCTGCCGCACACCAGCCCTGCAGCTACCCCAACCATCTCACCCCCTCATATTCCTCTGTTCACACCATCCTCATACCACCACCCCCAACAGCATCTTATCCCCTCAGGTCCCCTGCCCTACACAACCCTATGTCCCCCTACTCCCACCCTGCATCTCCCCAACTTCAAATCCCTTACTTACACCTACCCCACAGTAGCCCTGCATCTCCCTTCAAACCACTCTCCTAACTCCAATTCTTCGCCTTCACTCCAATTCCTACCTCTCATCAGCCCTGCATCTTCCCCCAGACCACGCTCCTAACTCCTATTCACTCCCTACCCCTACCTCTGCCCTTCCTTGCATCTTCTCCTAATTCCAACCCTTCATATCCGCCCCCAACTGCTGTCCCTCATTGCCACCAACCACCATCCCCTCTCCAGTCCTGCATCTCTGCAACTCCAGCCCATCACCTTCTCAATTCCAACCATCCAGTCCTATACCTTTCCCACTACCCCCATCCCCCATACTGACACCTTCATCCCTGATTTAGACCTCAATCCATTGCCTGGACCCTAACCCAACCCTATATTCCTCCTAACTCACAATGTAATCTCAGATCCACTGTTTTCCTTAACCTAATTTCAGCCTCTGGCTTTTCTTTAACCTCCCCCTAACACAGCTAACCCTTCCTCTCATCTCAGGGCCTAATCTTAGCTGTTTGTCATTTCTTTTACACCACACCCTAGTTCCAACTCCCCCTTTTCCCCTATGAGGTATATGAATTAGATAAGGATGTGGACAAATTGGAAAGAGCTCAGAGAAGAGCAACAAAAATGATTAAAGGTTTAGGAAACCTGACCTATGAGGAAACGTTGGGAAAAAAACTGGGCATGTTTAGTCTTGGGGAAAGAAGACTGAGGGGCAACCTGGTAAGTCTCTGTTATGTTTTTATAAAGGGCTTTTATAAAGAGAAGGGTGATCAGTTGTCCTCCAGGTCCACTGAAGATAGTACAAGAAGTAATGAGCTTAATCTTCAGCAAGGGAGATTTAGGTTAGGTATGAGGAAAAACTTTCTGACTTTAAGGGTAGTTAAGCTCTGGAATTGGCTTCCAAGGGAGGTCATAGAATCATACAATCATAGAATATCAGGGTTGGAAGGGACCTCAAGAGGTCATCTAGTCCAACCCCCTGCTCAAAGCAGGTCATTGGAGTTCCCATCATTGGAAGTGTTTAAAAACAAGTTGGACAAACACCTGTCAAGGATGATTTAGGTTTATTTGGTTCTGCCACAGTGCAGGGGGCTGGAGTCCCCAGACCTACATTTCTATGATTCTGTGAGTAATGCAGGTATTTATATATAGCATTCTGACAGTGCGTTTGATATTCCTGTTTAAACGAGTTGATGTATTATTTTTGCAAAAATACAGGGGAAGAGTTTAAGCAAATACATATATGCATAAAAATTAAACAAGGATCTGTAAAGTGCCTGTTATTACTCTGAGGAAGAATAATTAGTGGTTCACATCTGTAATTGACAGAGTGGTATTCCTTGAGGTATAAGCAGCCAGAATTGTAACAGACAATAGCTAATAAAAGATTCTTTCATTCCATTCTCTGAAGTTTCTCTGCTTGCTGTCTCAGATGATTATGCAGAAAACTGGGGAAAATAAGGATGGTTCAATCTTTGTGACTTAAAAATGCTAAGATTTTCAAGTTAAGGAACAAGTGGAAAAATATGAATGGAGATGGATTCCAATTCTCACATGTTGTGATTTCTCCCTGCTAGAAAGTATATTGTAGGGAAACATCCTGCACTGAAAAGGGGATTGACAAAATAAATGATCTAATGTCTGTGATTCTGTGTAGAATGAAAATCAGGTTAAACTATTCTTTTCAATTCAGGTTCTGGTACCTCCCTCATCAACATAGAATCTGAGTGCCTTCTAGTAGTAGCAGTGTGACTAACATCAGTCGTGTGGACTGGTTTTGTGGAACACAATCTGATCTATCATAAGGTATTCTTGTAATTACTGATCCTACTACAGTCATACTGTGAAATGCAGAGTTTTCTATAAATATACATGTAAAAAACTAAAAGGCATTTTCATTACCATTTTATGTGTACTTGAAAGTTTTTTAGATATGGTCTAAAGCTTGCTAAAACCAAGTGTTTCATATTTGATTTTAGTACAGTTTTCCCTTATCCTGTGAAAACTGTATGTTTCTTGTTTAAACCATGTTCATTATTAAAATTTTTGAATAGTCTTGGGCTGAGAACTTTGGTACCATGTTAGAAAACCCCCAATAATTGATAATTCCCTGTTGACAGGAAATTTGATCATATTTGATACTGGGAAAATGAATGGAGAGAGAATTATTTTTCCTCTTGAGAATTTTTCAAGAATCTTGTAATATATTGGCATTTATTAGTAGAGCACTGAAAACAGAACATAAATTTTCTATTAAGTTAGCTCTCTGGAAAGGTTAATATAAAACTGATCCTGAATATCAACATCTGAGAAAAGTGGGCCTGACCCTGAGGTTATATCTTCACTGCAGAGTTTACCTAGGTCCAGACACTCAAGTAAGGGTATCTGAGCTAGCCAAGACTACCTGCAAGCATCCATACCTTGAAGCCACACTTAAGTCGTGACGCATACCTATCAAGCCACATTTACATTGGTCCCGCAATAGCCTGAATTATACACTAGGATTTCCGGGACCATAGCCGATGGTTCTTAGTGCTCCACTAAGCTGAGCCTCTCTATGAATTGCTTCACAGGGTATTGTGGGGAAACTTGTCTTTCTTTTCTGGGTCTCTGTTGAGAAAGGAATCTCTCAGCAAACTGTACAGTCTCAGAGGCTTTTAAAATGGTTTGGTTCTGTCCAGATAGAAGGCTAACATAAGAACAGGCATACTGGGTCAGACCAATGGTCCATCTAGCCCAGTATCCTGTCTTCTGACAGTGACTGGTGCTAGATGCTTCAGAGGGAATGAACAGAACAGGTTAATTATCAAGTGATGCATATGCAGGCATCCAGTACCAGCTTCTGGCTGTCAGAGGTTTAGGGACACCAAAGCATGAGAGTGCATCCCTCAGCATCTTGGCTAATAGCCATTGATGGCCCTATCCTCCATGAACTTACCTAATTCTTTTTTGAACCCATTTATACTTTTGGCCATCACTGTGTATACATAGTTGGAGTTATGTTTTCCAATATGCATTACTTTGCACTTATGAACACTGAATTTGTTGTTTTGCCATTTTATTGTCCAGTCAACCGGTTTTGTGAGATCCACTTCACGGTCAGCTTTGGACTTAAGTATCTTGAGTAATTTTTGTATTGTCTGCAAATTTAGCCACCTTATTGTTCACCCCCTTTTCCAGATCACTTATGAACATGTTGAACAGCACTGATCCCAATACAGATTCTTAGGGGACCCCACTATTTACCTTTCTCCACTGAAAATTGGCCATTTATTTCTATCCTTTGTTTCCTATCTTTTAACCAGTTACTAATCCATGAGAGGACTTTCTCTCTTATCCCATGACTTCTTATTTTGATTAAGATCCTTTGGTGAGGGACCTTGTCAATGATTTTCTGAAAGTCCAGCTACTTATCTGGATCACACTTGTTCACATGTCTGTTAACACCCCCAAAGAATTCTAATAGATTGATGAGGCATGATTTCACTTTACAAAAGCTTGTTGACTCTTTTCCCAACATAACGTGTTCTTCTATGTGTCTGTTAATTCTATTCTTGACTACAGTTTCAACCAATTTGTCCATACTGAAGTTAGGCTTACTGGCCTGTAATTGCCAGGATTGCCTCTGTAGCCTTCTTAAAAAATAGGCATTTCATTAGCTACTCTCCAGTCACTGGGTATGCAGGCTGATTTAAGTGATAGATTACATACTACAGTTAGTAGTTCTGCATTTTCATATTTGAGTTCCTTCAGAAACCTTGGGTGAATACATCTGGTCCTGGTGACTTATTACTGTTTAATTTATCCATTTAGACTCAGAGACTTTAAGGTCAGAAGGGGCCATCATGATCATCTAGTCTGATCTCTTGCACATTGCAGGACACAGAACCTCATCCACCCCGTCCTGTAATAGACCCCTAGCCCCTGGCTGAGTTACTGAAGTCCTCAAATCTTGATTTAAAGACTTCAAGTTACAGAAAATCCACCATTGACACTAGTTTAAACCTGCAAGAAACCCATGCCCCATGCTGCAGAGAAAAGCAAAAAAACCCCAGGGCTCTACCCATCTGACCTGGGGGGAAATTCCTTTCTGACCCCAAATCTGGTGATCAGTTAGACCCTGAGCATGTGGGCAAAACCACCGAGCCAGACACCTGGGAAAGAATTCTCGGTAGTAATTCAGAACCCTCCCCATCTAGTGTCCCATCACCAGCCATTGGAGATATTTGCTGCTAGCAATCACAGCTTGGCTACATGCTACTGCAGGCAGTCTCATCATACCATCCACTCTATAAACTTATCAAGCTCAGTCTTGAAGCCAGTTAAGTTTTTTGCCCCCACTGCACCCTTTGGAAGGCTGTTCCAGAACTTCACTCCTCTGATGGTTAGAAACCTTGGTTTAAGTTCAAGCCTAAGCTTGTTGATGGCCAGTTTTATCTATTTGTTCTTGTGTCCACATTGGCGCTTAACTTAAATAACGCCTCTCCTTCCCTGGTATTTATCCCTCTGATGTATCTATAGAGAGCAATCACGTCTCCCCTCAGCCTTCTTTTAGTTAGGCTAAACTAGTCAAGCTCTTTGAATGTCCTCTCATAAGGTAGGTATTCCATTCTTCGGATCATCCTATGCCGGTTACTGCATCCTTCTCTGCACCTGTTCCAGTTAGAATTAATCTTTCTTAAACAAGGGCGACCAGAACTGCACATAGTATTCCAGATGAGATCTCAGCAGTGCTTTATATAATGGTATTAACACTTCCCTGTCTCTACTGGAAATATCTCACCTGATGCATCCTAGACTGCATTAGCTTTTTTCACAGCCACATCACATTGGTGGCTCCTAGTCATTCTCGGAACAACAAAAACACTCAGGTCTTTCTCTTCCTCTGTCACTTCCAACTGATAAGTCCTCAGTCTATAGCAAAAATTATTGTTATTAGTCCTTATGTCAGTGGTGGACAACCTGCAGCCCGTCAGGGTAATCTGCTGGTGGGCTGCCAGACAGTTTGTTTACATTTGCATGGTTGCCTGCAGCTCCCAGTGGCCGTAATTCGCTGTTCCCGGCCAATGGGAGCTGCGGGAAGTGGCGTGGGCCGCAGGGAGGAACGTGCTGGCTGGTGCTTCCCGCAGCTCCCATTGACCGGGAATGGCAAACTGTGGCCACTGGGAGCTGCAGGCGGCCATGCAAATGTAAACAAACTGTCTGGCGGCCTGCCAGCGTATTACCCTCATGGGCCGTGTGTGGCCTGCAAGTTGCCCAGCACTGCCTTATGTGCATGACTTTGCATTATTACATTTTATCCCATTTCTATTACTCCAGTTTACAAGGTCTTCCAGGTAATCTTGTATGATATTCTAATCCTCCTTTTTATTGGCAATACTTCCCAACTTTGTGTCATCCGCAAATTTTCTTAACACACACTCACTTTTTATGCCAAGGTCAGTACTAAAAATGTTAAATAAGATTGGTCCCAAGAATGATCCCTGCGGAACTCCATTAGTAACCTCCCTCCAGCCCGACAGTTCACCTTTCAATATGACCTGTTGTAGTCTTCCCTTTAACCAGTTCCGTATCCACCTTTCAATTTTCATATTAATCCCTATCTTCAATTTAACTAATAATTTCCCATGTGGAACTGTATCAGATGTCTTACTGAAATCTAGGTAGATTAAATCTACTGCATTTTCTTTGTTTAAAAAAATCATTTATCTTTTCAAAGAAGGTTTCAGAGTAACAGCCGTGTTAGTGTGTATCCGCAAAGTGAGCTGTAGCTCACGAACACTTATGCTCAAATAAATTTGTTAGTCTCTCTAAGGTGCCACAAGTACTCCTTTTCTTCTCAAAGAAGGAGATCAGGTTGGTCTGGCATGATCTAGTTTTTGTAAACCCATGTTGCATTTTATCCCAATTACTGTTCACCTCTACGTCCTTAACTATTTTCTCTTTCAAAATTTGTTCCAAGACTTTGCATACAATTGAGGTCAAACTAAAAAGCCTGTGGTTTCCCAGATCACATTTTTCCCCTTTTTTAAAAATAGGAATTATATCAGCAATTCTCCAGTCATTGGATATGACCCCCAAATCTACAGATTAATTAAAAATCCTTACTATTGGGCTTGCAGTTTCACATGCCAGTTCCTTTAATATTCTTGGATGGAGATTATTCAGGCCCCCCAGTTTAGTCCCATTAAGATGTTTGAGTTTGACTTAGACTTACAACTTGGATGTGGTAATTTCTATCTCCATATCCTCATTCCCATTAGCCATCCTGCCTCTACCTCTAAGCTCTTCATTAGTCTTATTAAAAACTGAGGCAAAGTATTTGTTTAGGTGTTGGGCCATGCCTAGTTTTTCTTTAATCTCCACCCCATCCTTAGTGGTTAGGGGTCCCACTTCTTCTTCCCTAGTTTTCTTTTTATTTATGTGGCGGTAGAACCTTTTATTATTAGTTTTAATTCCCTTTGCAGTATCTAACTCTGCTTGGCTTTTGGCAGTTCTCACTTTATCCCTATACTTTCTGACCTCCATGAGGAAGCTTTCCTTGCTGATCCATTCCATCTTCCATTCCTTGTAGGCTTTCTGCTTTCTTTTAATCACCTTTTTGAGATGCTTGCTCATCTAAGTTGGTCTGCAACCCTTCCTTGTGAATTTTTGCCCTTGCTTGGATACAGGGGAAACCACCTCTATTGAAACCTCAATCTGAGACAGTTCCTCAGATTGGTCACCTAAAAAAATGATTTGGATGTGGGATCTCTCCGATATCCTCTGCAGTGAAGACCGCTGCAGAGAATTCATGGAACTTCTCTGGAATGGCCTTGTCTTCCTTGAGTGCTTCTTTAGCATCTTGATTATCAAGTGGCCCCACTGGTTGTCTGGCAGGCTTTATAGTGTCTGCTTGAAGGTAAACCCTAGCTGTTACGGTGTTCAGAGAAGCCCCTATAAAGAATATCTATTGTACTGTGCTCAAAGTGGACTTAGTGTTGACTTGGAGACCTAGCCTGTGGAACAGGGATATGGTTGTCTGTACTGCAGAGAATGTAATTGTATGACTGGCCCTTGAGCAGCTAGTCATCAAAGTAGGGGAAGACTATTATTCCCAGCCACCGGAGGTAAGCAGCTATCACTGCTCTGATCTTTGGGAATACCCTTGGGACAGAGGAGAGGTCAAAGGGAAACACTCAGTACTGGAAGTGACTCTGACTGCTTGTAAAACAAAGAACCTTTTGTGAGAGGGGTGAATTGTGACATGAAAATATGTGTCCTGAAGGTTGAGGGCCATGAACCAGTTCCTGGAATCTAACTATGGAATAATATCTGTGGAGTTACCATCCTGAATTTCTGTGATTCCACAAAGGTGTTTATCAGTCCGAGATCTAATATTGATTTCTCCATCCTCTGTTCTTTTAGGGTACCAGAAAATACTTGGAGTAGAATCTCTTCCCTCTCCGCTGGAATGCAACTGTTTCTGTGGCTCCTATGCATAGAAGAGAGATGACTTCTTGTCTCAGTAACTGTTCATGAGATAAACAGGGTCGGTAAAGAGGGCAGGGTGAGCGATGGAGGTGAAATGGATTGAGTAACCTGATGTTAAGGCCTCCAACACCCATCTGTTAGACGTAATCTGTTCCCAAGCAGGTTGAAAATGGGAGAATCCTCTCCAAAGGGAGGGAGGTGAGTGCAGCTGAACATTCATGAGGTGTGGATGTTCCAAGCTCTCAACCAAACCATCAGAATTGACGGTTGGATGAAGAGGACAGCTGTGTGGTGGTAGTAGTAACAGTAGGTAGTCTCTTCTTTTGACACCTAGGCCTGCCTTTCGATGGTTCAGTAGGCCTAGGGTAGGTAAAGAACTGAACTGGACGAGATCTCTGTGCCATTTGTGATCTGCTAAATTTTCTTTTGTTTGCAGGCATGTATATGCTAAGGGCTCTAAGTGTGGCTCTGGAATCTTTCAAAGTCTGGAGAATTGACTCATAGGAGAATTTAAGTCCATCAAAAGGGAAGTTTTCTACAGTATGTTGGACCTCCCTAAGAAAACCAGATAGCTCTAGCCAAAGTTCTCTGCTCATAACAACATCAGTGGAGGTACAGTGGCCTACTGTCACCTGAATCTAGGGAGGCTATCAAAGAGGCTCTTGCTAAGAACTGACCTTTGACTATGATGGTCTTGAACTGCTCACAGTGTTCTACAGGTAAGTGTTCACTAAAACTGTTGAATTTGTCATAATTGGAATAGTTGTACTTCACCATTAGACCTTGTTAATTTGCAATCCAAAATTTTGGAGTGGCTGAAAAGTAGCTCTTACAACCAAATAGGTCAAGGCACTTCTGGTCTTTATCACAGGGTGTAGACTTGGAAAGATGTTGGCTGCCATGCTTGTTGACAGCCTCCACCACTAAAGAATTTGGTGGAGAGTGGGAGAACAAAAATTCCACATATTTTAGTTGGGATATAGTACCAAGAGCCTGCTTGCAAGTGGGTGGTGTGCTGGCTTATGGTTTTGGCAGGATCCAGTAGAGCTTTATTCACTTGTAAAGTCACTCAACCAGAGGATGTTCTATGCAAAATGCCAAAAGTTTGTTGCAACTCTTGGGCCTTCTTTAAGGGAATCTCTAGCAAGTCAGTATGCTTCATCAGTTCCTGACACTATTTAAAATCACTAGCCAAAGAAGGTGGAGGAGGCATTACAGCCTCATATGGTGATGATGATATTTGTTTGAGGTGTCCCCTCCTTGTCCACTCTGACCTCTTGCTCCTCAAAAGTTTCCTCTCGAGGTTGAGGTTGTTGAGGAGAAAGTGATGGAACAGACAGGTGTCGTCTTCTGTATTCCCCACGAGTGACACTAGGAGCCGTTGAGAACTGATGGTAATAGAGAGTCCATGGGTCTTAAGAAGGGCATTGAGGGGGCCCATAAGGTAGAGGATGGAGCATCCACTGCTGGTCATACCAGTGAGGCAGGGCTTATGATAGTTTCTCCCTTGGAATTTCCCTTTGAGGGTAGGTATCAGGGAAGAAGTCTCTCCTATGGAAGGTAGGAGATCCCTGGACAGAGATCTGGGAATCAGAGGACTCCTCCTCAGAATAGTTCAAAGGTGGGGTGAACACTGAAGATAAAGATAGTTGTCCACCTGGTGTGATATGTACCGGAGAGCTGGTCACTGGGGCTGGGTCCAAGAGATACAGGGAAGTAAAGGATGCTTTGTACACCCACACATCCTTGCTTTCTGTGAGGAAATGCATGGATAAATTCAGATGTACACTACAACATCACATTGATCTATTTGCTATTATTATGAGAATTTGGTTTAAACCTCCTGCCTCCTCTTTGTTTCCCAAGTACTAACACCCCAATGAATTGTACAACCAAGTACTTTATTAAAAACGAATACAGGTGTTCCAGCTGCCAATACTAGAGAGTACAATTGTTAATAAAAGTGAAAGTGCAACGAAAACCAACAGTGATGCCAATCTGTGTAATGTCACTGGAAATGGAAATGCCACCACCAGTGTAGCTGTTCTCTACCTGTGGCTGAAAGGGGACAGAGTGAACAGGGTACATCTAATCATACACACTTCAATTCCAGGAGTTCATCAACTGAATCTTTGCCTACCCTGCCCCCTACAATTGTCCAGTGGCTACATTGGTTGCAGGATGTGCAGCATGGAGGAGGGTCCTCTGGGGATGGTGTTGATGCAGGTATTAGGGTCTGCTGCTTGCTGACCATCACACTGAGCAGTCACTCAAACATTTGCTCCTCCCAGTCTTGCTCAAGTTCCCTGTGTTGCTGTCAGCTCCTGCTCCATTCTCACCCTGTCATGCTCAAAGTACTCTGCCACCAGTCGCTCCTCCCTCTCCCTGTCTGAAACCTCCTTTTTCCTCTTCTGCTTCATCATTTGCTGCTGGAATTTCAGCTGTTGGTTCAACCTGTGGTCAGAATCCCTCTGCATGTCCTGCAGCAGGTAGTCTCTAACCCTTGGTCTTTTCTCCTGTTGGTTCAGGGTCCTTGCCCAAAGGGGCTAGGTGGCTGTCTTGGTCCAGCAAAGACAGAAGGCCCTGCCAAGGCAATGAAAGAGGATATTACTTTTTTGTCCAGGAAAAGAAAAAAATAAGTTCCTTCCCTTTTCATGTTCCGCATCAAAGTAAGGCCACAAGTTAATACTTTTATCTACCTGGTAGCATGCCTTGATTCCATCTGCCCTGTCAGGGTTCCTTCCCCACTCTGAACTCTAGGGTACAGATGTGGGGAATCGCATGAAAGACCCCCTAAGCTTATTCTTACCAGTTTAGTTAAAAACTTCCCCAAGGTACAAACTTTGCTTTGTCCTTGAACAGTATGCTGCCGCCACCAAGCGTTTTAAACAAAGAACAGGGAAAGAGACCACTTGGAGACGTCTTCCCCAAAAATATCCCCCCAAGCCCTACACACCCCCTTTCCTGGGGAGGCTTGAGAATAATATCCTAACCAATTTGTTACAAAATCATCAAAGGCCCAAACCCCTGGATCTTGGAACAACGGAAAAATCAGTCAGGTTCTTAAAAGAAGGATTTTATTTTTTAAAAAAAAAAAAAGAAAGGTAAAAATCATGAAATGTTCAAGTTAAAGAAATCTACGTTCTGTCAACTAGTGACAAATTGTCGAAGTGTCAAAGGAGGATAACCACCCCACAGCCATAAAATCTGTGTTTACTCTGAAATGCAGCTTTTATAAGTTCTATCGTGCCTTAACTTTCTGTGTTATTTTCTTTTGTTATGTTTTGAAAGATGTATGTAAACCTTGGTTGTTAGGATTTTATGTTTTCTATAGAATGCTTTACTGAAGTTTTTAACTGCAAGTTGTAAATGTACTACAAATGGCAGATTTTAAATCTAAGGGTCATTTTGGACAAAGGACCAAAGCACATCTGGTATGAGATGCAAGTCTACTATAGAGATGAGTTTTATCTCAAGCAAAGGACTTTGTAGGCATGTTTACTATTGTGTCATCAAGAGCCATAAAAGTAGGCCTTTTACAACCCCCACTCTCTTTGCAAGAAAAAAATGTTGGTTTCAAACACACAGCAAATATGCTAGAAAAAAATCCTATTAAAATTAACCCCTTTTATAAACTCTTTAAAGACTTAATTATTCAAATATTAAGGAAAACATTTATGGCTGGGGAATGTTTTGTAGCAGATCTTTGTAACTTCTAAGTTCATGTTCCACTTGATGGTGAAAAATCTATGCCTGTCTCTTAAATGCTTAAGAGTTCGTCAGCTTCTTTTGAGATGTATATTTGCAAGTGCTTTGTCTCTAACTGCAAACCTTCTAATGTAATTTCCTTATATCATTGTATATGAACAGTGGCATGGTTTACATGCAATATAGTAAGGTCATTTGATGCTACAACTGGTTACTCATTTAAAAGCCATTTGAGTATAGAATATTTGTATTAAATAGGGAATTTATTTGATTATGTGGCTTAAACTACTTTCTTACCAAACTCGGAGAAACAAGTCACCTATCCAAAGATTGTTAAGAAGGGACAATAACTTCTTTAATGACTATTCAGGTTTAAAAACTTTCTTTAAGGAGTAATAAAGTTTAAAAAATACTTTTGAAAACTGAAAACCATTGTATACGACATACAGGTATTTGCACCCTTTTGAAGCAGAATTTCAGCTCCAGTAAGCTAGAAAGGAACTAATGGGATATATCAGAAAATGGACCGAATAAAAGAAAACTCAAACTTCGAAGATGTTCTGATAATCTCCAACAACAAAGGCAGTATAACTATCAAGTTGAGGAAAAATTACAACCCTGCTGCATGTGTTGTAGCAGATCATCTATGCATGAGCTGAAACTGCTGATAACCTCAGAAAGGTGCTGAGCCAATGAAAGAATGACAGCTGCTAATTTTTTAATTCAACCAAGCTCTGAAATAGGCTTGCCTTCCTCTTCCAGTAAAACTATGAAAGGAAAGGAATATAAAACTTGCTGAATTAAGTAAACCAGCAGCACAGCCTGCTCCCATTCCTCAACTTTACAGTACTCCTCACAGCTCCTCCTGTTCATCTCTGCAAGCAAACAAGTAACAGCAATTAGCCAAAGAGCAAAACGGAGCATAGAAGAGCATCAAGAAGAAGCAGCAACCTTCCAGTTCAGCACTATTCCTTCAGCATCAAGGGCTAGACTAAGTTAGCAAAGCACCCCAAGGAATCAGATATAAATTTTCTTGTAGTGATTTTAATAGCATATTGAAATGCTATTGTAATTTAAGGTATTAACAGCATCTGTTGTTAAATACCAGATTGTTTTACATCATGTATTTCTGGAGAGGAGACATAAGATCACTTGGTAAACAGGCAGAAATTGTGGGATTTAATTTGGATTTAAGATGCTTGATATTAATTTACTTGTCTCAAGACAGCTCCCTGAATAACTTTTTTTTAACGGAGTTAAATATTTTATTTGGTTTCATAGGACTTAGTTAAGATTGCTCACTATTAACTTAAATAGCTTATTAATCCTTATCAATAATATTGATATTATGGCTCTGGGAGCACTCATGTAAACTAGCTGGATGTGGGGCTCCACATGTGGTTGTGCTGAGTGATAACAGTGTCTGGAGGGGTTTGCTCTTGTTACTATCAAAGCATTGTGAGAGACAGCTCAGGCTGGAGAGTTAAGGGGGCACAGTTGTTCCACAGTCCCAGGCTGAACCCTGAGGATCCTGTCACAATATATCAAAAAGGATTCACCAATCCTTAAATTAAATTATTTTGCCCATCTATAAACTGCTGTAGTTATCTATGACAGAACCATTATTGCTTGTTTGTGTGTTTTCTTTTTTGCTTTAATCATAATTATTACCTGTGACTGTATTATTATTATTATATTGCTTGGTTTTAATCATGGTATCCCTAAAGTATGGTGTAACCCATACACCTCCTGGGTGTAGTGTTCTGTCCCATCTAGTGGCACCGAGACCACTTAGGCCTGGTCTACACTGGGGCGGGGAAATCGATCTAAGTTACGCAACTTCAGCTAGATTAGACGCGATAAATCGACCCCTGATGGATCTATCACTGCCCGTCGATCCTGCAGGTAATGTAGACAAGCCCTTAGAAAGAGAGAGAGAGAGAGAGAGAAAATAAGTCTGCTCTACCACTTTAACTAACAGCCTGTTGTCTTTTAGCTCTTGCAGTAGAGGCTCATGCACTAAGCTCCAGAGGTCCCCGGCTCAATCCTGCCCGCCGACAACCAGGGTCTGTTGGCGTTACAAGTGGGGGTTCGTCCTGGATTTCAACTGGGAAGTCTCTGAACCTCAGGACACGCTTCCTCAGCTATGGGAAGTATGTAACCCACACACTTCCTGGGCTTCTGTCCCATCTAGTGGTTCTGAAACCACTTAGAGAGAGCTAAAATTAGTCTGCTTTACAGCCTTAGCTAACAGCCAGTTGGCTTTTAGTTCATGTGGTAGAGGCTCATGCACTAATCTCCAGAGGTCCCCACTTCGATCCTGCCCGCCGATGACCAGGGTTTGTTGGCATTACAATGGCAAAGAATCCCATGTGACTAAAGTAGTGGGAGTCCCACTGAGAGACGATTACTAAGATTTGGCCAACAGTTTCTTGTTTCTCTAAACTATAAATTTTAGTTGATTTTTGAGATAAAATCACTTGGTGCTCTACAACTTGGAACATTCCTTTCTACCCTACAGGCAGCATTAGAAGGTGTTAATCTGCTGAAGACTCCAGATTAGAAGGAGGAACAATTTTTCCAGGCCTTTGGTAGAAGACAACCATCTGTCTATGCCAAGGAGATATTTTATTGCCTGGTGACCGATCAGCATATCAGTGACTGGAGAGGACTATGCAGTGTTGTTGTAGCCGTGTTGGTCCCTGGATATTATAGAGACAAGTTGAGTGAGGTAATATCTTTTATTGGACCAACTTCTGTTGGTGAGAGAGACAAACTTTTGAGCTTACACTACTATGCTACTGGGGTGGAAGGAAGGGCATGGGGAAAGCTTTGCCCTACCCAGGAATATCATAGATTGTCTTCAGTTTCTTGAAAGAGAACTTGAAATGATTGTATGTCAGCAATTCCTCCCAACATATTTTTGTGAGCTTCTAAAGTGATTTGGGATGGCTCTGAATGAAAACTATTATGTAAAGGCTAGATGTTATATTCACTGCCCAAAATCTTTAACACTAAAATAAGTTCAGCTGGCAATGCCTCATGCCCTTGCAGAATGGGAAGTGCCCCTATACTTAAACCTCTGAAAATATGGAAGTGCACACACCTCAGCCTTGCAACTTAAATTTTGGCTTCCTGGAACTAAGGATATACTGTATATTTCAGCCTGGACTGTCCTATAATCAGGCATAAGGAATGACTAAGTAAATGTGCTATTTCATATGATGTGTTGTGCCCCACAGAATTGTATTCTCATTTGTCTGCATGCACTCCCAACTGCTCTTCACTGTGGAGGGGACAACTGTACTGACTGCCACAAGCTTATTTGCAGCAGGTTGCCACAGCTCACATGGCAATATGAGAGGTTCATCCATGCTCAAAGGAATCACAACACAGACCCCTTGTTTCTGTGCTGTTACATTGGTTGTGCAAGCAGAGGAGCACAATAATCTATCATGATTACAGGGCAGAGGTTAGTGCAAAGGGGCTGTTCCAGAAGGAATCCTTAGCACAAAGGTTGGGGGTAATAACATCTGGTAACTGTGGGGTGGTTTGGGCAGAGCAGGTGAAGTGGTCTAGTACAGGTCAGGTGTAGCCAGCTGGTGTTCACTAAGCCTGCCCTCTACAAGAGACGTTTGCCTTACTGAGGATATGGCTGACAGTTTCTCCTGTATCGATACGGTGCACGCCCATGGTGCACTTTATGCTCTGAAAGGATGGAGTACTACTTTGTCAGTGAGGAGCGGTGTTGATAAGTTGCGTAGTCAATTGCTTGACCACACTGGTTCATTATGAAATATATTCCAGATGCCACATAACCAACATCAGTCAGATTTATTGGTCTAAGCCAATAATAATATAGAAAAGGGAAAAGGTTCTATATCAGCAGTTCTCAAACTGGGGTCCACGGAGCCCCGGGGGGTCTGCGAGAGAACTCCAGGAGGTTCACAGGCCCCGCTGCTCAACTCCTCTCCCTCCCTCCCAGGCAGGCTCCCTACCTGCCCTGGTTCCACGTGGCTCCCAGAAATGGCCACCAGGTCCCTGCGGCCCCTAGGTAGAGGGGTGGCCAGGGAGGCTTCACGCACTGCCCCCACCCGAGTGCTGGCTCTGCAGCTTCCATTGGCTGGGAACTGCAACCAGTGGGAGCTGTGGGGGTGGTGCCTGCAGGCACAAGGGCAGCTCTCAGAGCCTCACTGGCCGCGCCTCTGCCCAGGGGCCGCAGAGACCTGGTGGCCGCTTTCTGGGAGCCGCAGTAAGTGCCACCGGGACCCTTCACGCCCCCGCACCTCAACACCCTGCTCCAGCCCAGAGTCCCCTCCTGCACCCACACTCCCTCCTGGAGCCCATATTCCCCCATCCCGGAGCCCCTTCCTGCAGACCACAACCCTCATCCCTGGACCCAGCCCAGACCCCAGATCCCCAGCTGGAGCCCTCAACCCCCGCCGGATCCCAACCCCCTGGCCCAGCCCAGAGTCCCCTTCCACACCCAAACTCCCTCCCAGAGCCCACAACCCACATCCCGGAGCCCCCTCCTGCACCCCAAACCCCTCATCCCTGGCCCCAGCCCATAGCCTATACCCCCAATGGAGCCTTCACCTCCCCCTGCATCCAAACCCCCTATCCCAGCCTGGTAAAAGTGAATGAGGGTGCGGGAGAGCGAGCAACAGAGGGAGGGGGGATGTAGCAAGCGGGAGCTCGGAGAAGGGGTAGGATGGGGTGGGACCTCGGTGAAAGAGCAAGGGGTCTGCGAAAAATTTTAAATCAAAATGGGGGTCCTCGGCTTGCTGAAGTTTGAGAACCACTGTTCTATATGATACCAGTCTCAGGGAAGCTATCTCATGTAGTGATGTTACATTCACCTTATGTGGAAGGTGGGCTCCCAAAGGTATATACCACTTAAAACCCTCTCTTTATATCCTACTTGTTTACCAGTAAAATGTACTATATACATCCATCTGAAACTAGATTTAACCAACTAGCTTTTTACCTTGCTTTTCTAGTACCATGGTGTACCCTTTATCTTTGTTCTGAACATATGCAATTCCAGGTACTAATGGGCATGAAAACACCTCCTACGTCTGTCCCAGAGTAGATAGGCTTGTGAGGGTAACTCCCTTTCTGTTGCTATGATAAAGTAAACTTATGTCCTGATCCTGACAGCTTTCCTATCTCCTTAAGCCAAAGCTTACTTTAACTAATGCAAGGTGTTATGGGATACTTAGCATAAGTGAACAGATTATAAAGGTAGAGGCCAATTTAGACTATGTAACTGCTATATTTATGCTTAATATGTAGGGTGCAGATAAAACATACTATCAGTATAACATATATATACTATCCAGCATATATTGGTCAACAGTAGGTTGAGGCATGACTCAAAGAGGGCAGAACTAAGGTTGCGAGGGGGGGGGGGGAATGTACTGGTTTTCAGAGGTTCAAGTTTGTTTTACCATAACTGTTTATTCCCTGGTTTTTAGAGATTTAAATATAGGTGCCTTTGTTCTAGAAGGGTATTAGTAGGCTTGGAAGAATTAGATTTTTAGCAATGAATGTTGATAAACATCAGCTTCATTGTACACACACACAACCCAACAAAAATATTTCCATCAGTAATAATCAAAATTTACAGATTGCCAAATTAAGAAAATGCTACTTGAGAATTTGATTTAAGGATATTTACTTTGTATATTTTAATGTGATGTTGACAACTTGTGTTTTAATGGTTATAAACCTTTAACTTTTTGAATCTTAACTGACGCTCCAAACACCAATAATTTCCCACAACTCTGAAAACTTAAATATAAAAAAATAAACACCAGTCTTATTTGGTGAAATTACACAATTGAATTCTGCCAAGCCTAGTTATGAGGCACTGGCAGGCAGCCTGAACTCTGCATTAATAAGTTTTGGGGCCAATTCCATATTTTTTGAGGAAGAGTGTGTGTGTGTGTGTGTGTGTGTGTCACACAAAGAGGCTTCTTGGGAACACCTCACTGCCTCTTAACTACCTGCTGTGCCCTGGTCCTGGCCTCTCCATGCACCCAGCAGGGCTGGAGGCCCATGGGTGGGGGGAGGAAGAGGGAACCAACAAGCTGTGAAGAGCCTATCTACCCGTTGGAGGCAGCAAGAGAGAATGAAGGGCTGTTCCAGACTTTTGTACTCCACTTTGGGGCTAATGTAGGGGGAAAGGCTCAACAGAATCCTCTACAGTGCGGAACGATTGCAGAAGTCTGAGGTGGCTCATTCATCTCAAGGATGAATATCATTTTGAAAATGTTTGTTGCAGTTTATGCACTGATTGTTTTTTTTTTTTTTAAGGTGGCTATTCGGGGGTTATCACTTGAGGATTAGTATGGCTATTTTAAAAGAGCCACTAGGGAAATGCAGCCTAGATAGAGCTACTATAAGGTGGGTGCATAACTGGTTGGAAAACCGTTCCCAGAGCATAGTTATCAGTTGTTCACAGTCATGCTGGAAGGGCAGGGATCAGTTCTGGGTCCGGTTCTGTTCAATATCTTCATCAATGATTTAGATAATAGCATAGAGAGTACATTTTTAAAGTTTGTGGAGGATACCAAGCTGGGAGGGGTTGCAAGTGCTTTGGAGGATAGGATTATAATTCAAAATGATCTGGACAAACTGGAGAAATGGTCTGAAATAAATAGGATGAAATTTAACAAGGACAAATGCAAAGTACTCCACTCAGGAAGGAACAATCAGTTGCACACATACAAAATGGGAAATGACTGCCTCGGAAGGAGTACTGCAGAAAGGGATCTGGGGGTCATAGTGGACCACAAGCTAAATATGAGTCAAGAGTGTAACACTGTTGCAAAAAAAGCAAACCTTGTTCTGTGATGTATTAGCAGGAGTGTTGTAAGCAAGACACAAGAAGTAATTCTTCTGCTCTACTCCATGCTGATTGGCCTCAACTGGAGTATTGTGTCCAGTTCTGGGCATCACATTTCAGGAAAGATGTGGACAAACTGGAGAAAGTCCAGAGAAGAGCAACAAAAATGATTAATTTCAGAGTAGCAGCTGTTAGTCTGTATCCGCAAAAAGAAAAGGAATACTTGTGGATTAAAATGATTAAAAATCTAGAAAACATGACCTATGAGGAAAGATTGAAAAGCTTGGGTTTGTTTAGTCTGGAAAAAAGAAGACTGAGAGGGGATATGATAACAGTTTTCAAGTACATAAAAGGTTATTATAAGAAGGAGGGAGAAAAATTGTTCTTCTTAACCTCTCAGGATAGGACAAGAAGCAATGGACTTAAATTGCAGGAAGGGAGGCTTAGGTTGGATATTAGGAAAAACTTTGTGTCAGGGTGGTTAAGCACTGGAGTAAATTGTCTAGGGAGGTTGTGGAATCTCCATAATTGGAGATTTTTAAGAGCAGGTTAGAAAAACACCTTTCAGGGATGGTCTAGAATAGATAATACTTAGTCCTACGATGCGTGCAGGATACTGGACTAGATGACCTCTCAAGGTCCCTTCCAGTCCTATGATTCTATGTGACTAATTTTTATCATATCTGACATTTCATTTGGACCCTTCTTTCACAGAAACTATACCACTTGAACAGTAAAATTGATATATATGAACTTTGGTTTGTGTAGATGGTTGAAATCTGTTTATTTTTCACAGGAAGTATAGGATACTGTTATCAGTCAAAATAGTACCTCAGCATCACATTAGTCATTGTTAACTTTATGCATGTCCTTGGAATATGGCTCTTTTTTGGGGGGAGGGGGTGTTTCCTAATGGTCTGAAACCCCTTTATCAGGCTGACATTGATGAGAGTGACAGCTGTTTTCTTTTATCACACTCAATCATATGATTGTGGAAATGGGTAAGGATTATGAGGCATTATTACATTACCCTAATATATTGCTTACTAGTGTCTTTCATTTTCCCTCTGTTTATTTAATGCTATTTTTTCACAATACTTCTAAAGTAAAATCTGAGTATGGCTATGGATTTCAGAGCAATTTGAAATATTGGCTCATACCAAAAATTTTGCTCTGAGAGCAAAAATTCCAGAAGAA
This sequence comes from Lepidochelys kempii, assembly GCF_965140285.1. Classification (NCBI taxonomy): domain Eukaryota; kingdom Metazoa; phylum Chordata; order Testudines; family Cheloniidae; genus Lepidochelys; species Lepidochelys kempii. The sequence goes on from NC_136382.1 coordinate 167,791,017, forward strand.
GCCCCTGCACAATGAAACTAGTATGCATGGCAAAAAAAGCTGCCACAGATAGGACTCAAATTCTAAGTTCATGGGTGCTGCTTAGGTACAATGGCCACAGCATGTCACCTGGAGCCACACCCTTACTCTGTTTACCTGTCTGCAAACAATCTGGCTTTCACCAGAGTCCCAGTCCTGCTGTGAAATCCTCAAATAACTTTCTCTGGCTCATCAGCTTGGCTTGAGCTACATTATAGATCCAACTTTAACCCTAAATAACTTTTAAAATAGTGATTCCCGTGGGAGCAGTGGGTTTTGGACACTAGGTGAGATCAATTCCTAGCAGGTGATATCAGTATGAGGAGGATCAGAACCCTAGTTTGAGCACTAGGTGTGCACAGAAAAACATAAGAACTGTAAAATGTTGATCTCACTCTTTTTTTAGAGCAAAGCTGTATCTCAAGTACCCCTTGCTCAAACCATCTCATATTTGGACCACACTCTCTACCCCAGATCCTCATTAGGCACAGGAGTTTTTAAGACAATGCACTTAAGCATTTGGATTTTAGAAAAAGCTGTTAAGCAGTAAGCTATTCTATAGTGGTACTGCTGTAATGTTAAGTTAGTTCATTAGTTAGTACCTCTTACAGTTCTGGCATTTAGGGCAGTGACGAAGCTCCTCCACTCCTGTCTGTTTCTGGCACGTCTTTCAATGGTTACCCAGCTGTGCCCCAGGTTTTTTCAGCTCAGCTTCCACAGGTCTTTGCCATGTTGTTTTTGGGCAACCTCATATTTGCTTACCTTCAGGTGTTCATCTTATTGCTATTCTCATGATGGAATCAGTTTGGATGTAATGTTAGGAGTGGTTTGTGTATATATATGTTTTTGAATTTCAAACGTAACAGTCAGTTGCATGATAGGAGAAGCAGCACTAATGCTATTTAGAATGTATTTATATATTATTTGCATATGAATAGCTTGTCAGTCTGCATTTATGTAGCACCCTTCATCTCCAAAGCATGTCACATATATTGGCTCTGATCCTCCAGTCAGATCTATGTGGGTGGATCTTTGCAGAGCCCCACTGAGGTCTGCGGACTCCATCTGGGTCTGACTGCAGAATCAGGGTCCATTAACTGGATATTCTATAACACCCTACAAGTAAGTAAGGAATTAGAAATGGTGTGCACCTTAGACAGAGACTGTAAAATTGTTTTTCCAGGCCATTTTCTGAAAAGCAGCACATCCGGCATTTAAAAATATTTAATTAAAACACACGCTTCCTATCTAACCTGTGCATCTTTACCAGACTGAGGCACTTATTAAACCTTCAATATTAAAAATATTTTAAAATAAGTCTGACAACCTCTAAAATGTAGCATTTAAAAAGGTGTGTAACTCTCTTTAGTCTGTTGCAATTGTATTGCTGTGTGATGACTGTTTGTTCCCATCTTCAGCCCCAAAGCAGGATTCACCAGCAATTAATAAAGAGGTTTAGAAAGTAAAATCGCTGTTGCCAGTTCTTGTGATGGTTATTGAAAGTCTTGCAGTATGTGGTGTATTTATTAAAGCCCCAGCTCCCAGAATTCTGTGATTATGTGATAACCTCACCTTTCATTTTTAAAAAAGCAAGTTGCTAGCCCTCTTAGAAGAAGAGAAAAACCTGAAACTCTGAACTCTAAATGTTCAAAAACCAGAAGGCAAATAAAAAAGAAACCATAATTATTATTTTAAGCCTCTCTCTTGATTTTGCGGGGGGGCCTGACATTTTTGAATTCCTGGGGCTGGCAGTTCTAGTCTTCCCACATATCACTCCTCTGCTCTGCCTCTCCTGGTGCTCCCGCACACGGAGACCCGTGGGTTGCTGTCTCTCGTGGAGAAATCCTGTTAAACATCGTGGTGCTCACCGCTGACATGCACAGAAAATGCTGTTTCCCTGCTGGACAGTCCCCAGGCGGCTTTAAATCGTTCGCGGCTTCCGTGAAAAGGCTTCTTGGGTAGCCGTAGGTCAGGATAGAGCCGGGGCCCTGCGTGGTCGGTTTTAAACTACATTCCCCAGAATCCTGCGCTTCTCACGCCTGCGCTGCAACTGCTCCGCCTGAGGGAAGGGGGTGGGGGCAGCCGCGGCAACGGCCGCAGGCGGAGAAGACAGAGGGTGAGGCGCGCGCGCGTGCGCCTGCGCCGACAGCCTGCCGCGGGGGCGGGGGCGGGGGCGGGGAGACAGGGTCCATGAGGGCTCGCGCTGGGGTGGCAGAGCCTCGGGCTCCTTGCTGTCGTGCGCCTGCTGTTCCCCCCTCTCAGCCCTCGGGGGCTGCCGCCGAGGCTGGTTCCCGCGCTCTTCGCTGGTGCCATGCTCAGACAAGAGAGCGCCGCGTCTTACCAGGAGGTACTGAGGGGCGGCGGGGAGGGGAGAAGGTTAATTCGGTCGGGCGAGTGCCTCGGCGTCAGGAAGGCAGGCGGCGCCGCAAGCCGGGGGGGGTCTTTTGTTTGCCCAGCCGACTCCGTAACGGGGGCTCAGCAGCTGTGCACCGGCAAATGGGTTGCGGCCGTGGCTTGAAAGCTGCAAGACAGCGACGGCGATAAGAGCAGCACGGTGCCGGACGGCTTCGCAGCAGCCTCTGAGGGCGCAGCCGTTTCCAGCTAGGTGCAGCAATCCGGTGACGTGCACATTAATGGTAAACCTCAGATCTACGGTGAAATAGCGCTGCGGCTGATTGCCCTGGACCTGCGCTCAAGCTGAACACCGCTATCACTTGGGCGTATGTGTGTTGTTCCCCTTCAGTCTGTTTAAAAGCAATTGCAGTATCTTCGTCTTGGCGCCAGTCCCCGCGCTTATTAAACAGTCATCTTCTGGTTATCCAGATCTTCAGTGACTTTGATAGGTCACCTAGGGCATAGAAAGTCAGAGCCATAGCAAAACCGGCTGGCTGTTGGCTTTATGTTGCCCTAGGCAAACTGTAAAGTGTCCATTCCTTCCAACCTGCAGTCACTCAGAGAGATCGCCTCATGAATGGTTTTGCTGCCTAAGGCATCCACCTGCTTTCTCTGTATGGTAGAGCCCTGATCCCTAGGGTCCTTGTATTTAAATACATAGGCACGAAAAAGGATGATCTCTGATACAGGCAAATACATGTTTGTATTTAAAAACAAGGAAATGTCAGTGAAAATACAGTCCATTGTAAATTGTAGAAAGTATAGGTACATACAGTGGGCAGGTGACTTTATCACTTTTATAGCAAAGGAGGGGTCTGTCAGACATGAAAAGTGATACTGAAGGCCCAGTTGTAATCGTGCCAGAAGCCTGCATCTAGTTTGCATATCAAACTCTTATATAAGCATAATATTATACTTGCTTGTACTTGTATCTTTCTTGGTAGGTGCATAGAAATTGTCTTGTTCAAGTTAATCGTCACCTTTGCCTTCACCACACAGCTGTTTACCTCATTTTAGGAAGTTGCAAGCTACATTTGGCCTTGGGCTTGCGCCGTAGGAAGCTCTAGTTTAGCCTATCGGCATTTATCAGTTCTTCTCCCATTTATCATGTTAGACTAGAAGACATTAAAAGATTTAAATAACCTCATGTACAAACAAGTGAAACAGAACATTTCTCCCTTTATTCATACCCCCCAGCAGGGTTTTCTCTGACTGGATGAAATTCACTTCACTCACATAAAGGTAGGAAGTGGGTGAAGAGCAGGTGGTGCTGCTATTTCTGTAACCAGCCCTGAACTGAAGTATGGGTTTTGTATCTCCCCTGATCTGCCCCTATCTCCCAAGTCAGTGTTGACATCCATTAGGGCCTCATCCTCCCTGATTGAACTAACCTCGTTATCCCTAGCCTGATTCTTACTTGCATATTTATACCTGCCTCTGGAAATCTCCACTACATGAATCTGATGAAGTGGGTAGTCACCCACAAAAGCTTATGCTCCAGTATGTCTGTTAGTCTGTAAGGTGCCACAGGACTCTTTGCCGCTTTTACATCTGTGAATAGTTTCATTCATATGGGCATATACTGGTACATTTGAAGAAACTGGAATAAACTTGCATGGTAATACTGCTCCTGCTATCCTGTTATTGGTGGACTGTAGCTTTTAGTGTGTATGCAGATGGGACTGGCTGTGAAATAGGTTTTGTAAGGTTGCATACACTCATTCTGGATTGAATGCTGTGCTCCCAAGATGTAATGGCTTACCCCATGGTTGAGTTAAGCTTTTAAAGTCCAGTGCTATATGTGATTCTTAGTGGTTTGGAGTGAATTTTGTATGCACGTTTGTGGTCAGATGAGTTTTCTGGACTTCCAGTGAAGTCAGTTGTCCTTACAAGCATCAGACCACCAGCACAGCTCACCTAGTTACTAAGGGTGCGATCCATGAAGGGACTTAGGTGCCTACGTCCCTTTGTGGATCTGGGCCCAAGGGTTAGTGCTTCTTACGCTTTGGGCTGACAGCCCTGTGATGGTTTTAAGTGTAAGAGGCTTGTAAAAATAGAACTGTCTCACCAGTGCAGAACTCCAAATGTTATATTTTGCTTCTGAAGTGCATTGAAATGCTCTATATTTTGATTTTTCCTCTTTCTTCCATTCCAGCATATTAAAGAAGGGTCATTGTAGATTTACCCTGAGAGTGTAATAAATGTTGTATCATAATATGTTTTCTACTTTTGATATTACACTGAAATTTATTGCAGTTATTTTTTCCATTCCATTTTTATTTTAATTTAATTTGACATGGAAGTTCTCTCTCACTGCAATTTACATATTGCTGTGAATTGGAAACAATTGCGGCTTATTCAGCTTCTCAAGTTCCACTCTGCTCAAAACCTCTCATTGCACTTGGTTTTCTTTGTTTAGACCTGATGTGACCAAGTTGCAGGTTTAAAGAAAGAATGAACCATCTGTTGTTAATTATATTCTGTGCTTCTGTAGGACCTTTCATCTGAGGATTTCAATGCATTTTATGTTGATTAAACCTTCAAACACCTGTGAAGAGTAGATAGTAGTATTCTCATTTTACAGAGAGCTAAACTGGGGCATTGAGAGGTTAAGTAATTAGTCCATAGTGTCACAGTCTGGCAGTGGTAGAGCCCAGAATACCGAATGCCTTTAACCCCCTAACTAGACAATATAGGCAGATGAAGTGTCTGTGTGTTAGGAGGAAGAGTGTCTAATGGTGAGAGAAGATGAGAAGTCAGGAGCTGAGGAAACTATTTCTGGTTCTGCCACTGACTAGGTCTGTGACTTTTGATAAGTCCCTTAGGTCTTTTCTGCATGAGGAAGTTGCACAAGTATAACTTGAATCAACTTTTAAACTGTAAAAGGCCTTGTCTACAGCAACGATCAGTTCATGGCAAGCAGCGGTGTGACTCTACCCTGCAGTAGTCTGTGAGGATCCATCCATGTGAACCCAGCTGAAATGTATTAACAGTTAGTTAGTGCCATTTGATTAGCCACATTTCAAAGGAGACTAAATCAAAGGTCACTAATGAATTATTAATAGGAATCAGCAGAGTCTGCACACACAGTTAGTCCCACAGCAGTCTTGTGTGGGGTAGAGTCACAACTCGCCTTGCGCCAAACTAAATGTTCCTACAGTCTAATCTTTAAGTAAACTGGTGCTAAAGGCTTTGCAGACACTTTTATTTCAGCATAAGAGTGTCTTATTTTGGTTTAACTAAACCTGTTCCTAATCCAGGAGTGGTCAACCTGCGGCTCCGGAGCCACATGCGGCTCTTCAGAGGTTAATATGCAGCTCCTTGCATAGGCGCTGACTCCACGGCTGGAGCTACAGATGTTAATTTTCCAGTGTGCTGGGGGGTGCTCACTGCTCAACCCTCTGCTCTGCCCCAGGCCCTGCCCCCACTCCATCCCTTCCCCCAAGGCCCCTTCCCCTGAGCCTGCCACCCCGATAGCCTCCTGCACTTGTAAAACAGCTGACTGTGGGGGAGGGGGAAGTAGGCGCAGATTGGTGGGGGCTGTCGGCAGGCGGGAGGCACTGGGAGTGGATTGGGGGCTGCTGACGTATTATTGTGGTTCTTTGGCAATGTACGCTGGTAAATTCTGGCTCCTTCTCAGGCTCAGGTTGGCCACGCCTGTCCTAATCTATTCAAGTTAACCTGCAATAATCCACTCTTAAACTGACATAAGAATCCACACTGCTTTGCGTATCTGTTTAACTATGGCCATGTCTACACTACCACTTTTGTCAGTATAATTTATGTTGCTCAGGAATATGAAAAAACACCCCCTCCCCTGAGCGACATAAGTTACACTGACAGAAGAGCCGGAGTGTACAGCGCTATGTTGGCGGGAGAGTTGCTACCGCTGACCGTGGAGGTGGTTTTGTTATGTCAACGGGAGAGCTCTCTCCCGTCAGTATAGTGCGGCTACATGGGCGATCTTACAGCAGTGCAGTTGTGCCCCTGTAAGCTTACTAGTATAGACATGGCCTTAATATGTTGAAATTCACACCTTAAGTTATACTGGGGCAACAAAACCTCTGTCGACAAAACCTTTCTCTCTCTGCTGGTCTGAGTCTCTGCTGCCTCACACCCTGAGAAGTCAGTCACACCTGTGCAAAGTGTGTGTGAAACAGCGGTAACATTTTGCGCTCGCTTTGTGCAGGTGTGAATGACTACACAAAGTTGCAAGAAGAAAGGGGAGCATCAGGCTCTTTGCCTAAGAAGATTTTGCATCTGTAAAATGAATAATATTTGAGAGCTGGAATATAAGTCGCTAAAAAGTGAAAATGATCAATCAGTATATTTTATTACAATGTTTAAAATAAAAAAATGTATATTTTAAAATGAGATAGACAAAAGTTGGTGCAAAGGAAGGATCCTTAGCCCTTCAACTTCTGTGAGGGACACCTGGGGAAAAGATGATAGGACTTTTTTCTTAAACAAAAGGAAAACCAAGTTTTCATTGTTTGGATTCCATGTGTTCCCCAGTTCTTTGTCTAGATGCTTTGTGGTATATATTGATGCCTATCTCATGTGACAAGCTTACGACATTGACCAAAATGTCCTGGCAGTTTGGGCTCTGAGTTGGAACAAGAAAACGCGTGATCGCTATTACTTCTTTGCAAAGCCCTGATTTGTTTGTTAGCAGCTGCACTGAGCTGAAAAATAAAGAGCAGCGATTTGTCGACTTTTTGACTGTTCATTTGTAATGACACATCCGCTGAGGTGGTTTGGGCTGCGCTCTGGAGTAACTTGCACTAATATCTATGTTAAAAACAATAACATTTCTTGCATGCCCTTCTGATGCCCATCCGATGAAGTAAGCTGTAGCTCACGAAAGCTTATGCTCAAATAAATTTGTTAGTCTCTAAGGTGCCACAAGCACTCCTTTTCTTTCTTCTGATTGTAAGCAGTGTCATGATGAGCTCCACCCTGACATCTGGTGGTGAGGTGTGGCAAGTTGTGGGAAAGAACTTCAGGGGCCGATCTCATTTGCATAGGCACACCCACCACGCCTAGAATGAGACCATAGCTGCCCAAATGGTCACTTTGGCTGCTGTGGGATCCCCAGTGTCTCTGTTATTGGGGCAGGAAGAATAAATTGTTATTACCCTGATTATGGGAACTGTGCTTGGAACTGTACATGGCCTTTTGTTATGATGGAGGGATTCACCGTCAACTAAGTAGCACTCGCTAGGCAAGGGTCATGGGTTCCAAAACTGTGTGAATGGAGAGAGGCTGGGGACAAGTATTAATACTTGGTGGCATGGGCCCCTTGGTGAGGGCCTTACATGCTAATTGCACTTCCTCCTCTCTCCACTGTGGAATATCAGAGCTAATTTTGATTTCATTAGAAGTCTAGTTATAGGCTGCTGAGCCCGCTTTGGGCTGACAGTGCACCAGCACTGGGGCTCCCCTACTACAAGCTGAATTCACCTAAGAACTGAAATCACTGAGCGTTGTGTTAAGTAGTGGGGGAGCCTGAAGATATATTGTGGAGCAGTTTGTGGGACGGCTGGAGTGCCTTGTGGACCGGCTGGTGAAGCAGTTCGACGCAGAGCAGTTTGTGGATGGCAGGAGCTGCTTGTGGGCCGTGGAGCTGAGCGAAGGAGTTCGTGGGGCGGCTAGCGGAGCGCAGCTGAGCGAAGGAGTTCGTGGGGCGGCTGGCGGAGCGGAGCGCCACTATGGGGCGGTCAGCTTCAGATCATGTAAGGTGTCTCTTACCCCCGTCCCATCTCCACCCAGGTTGGGAGGTAAAGCTCTGCAGATAAACTTTCGAACTCTGGGGCTGCCCTGACCAGGGACAGAGACTTTTGGGGCATTGGACTTTTGGGACTTTGGGTGATTTGCGGTTGCCGGACTCAAGAACCAAAGGGAAAGGGGCATGCCCCAATTTGCTTGGGGTGGGTTTTTTTTTTTGCTCATGGGTTGTGTTATGAATCCTGTTGGTGGTGTTTCCCCAACATAATGCCACATTGTTTCTCTCTGTTATTAAAAGGCTTTTGCTACACTCAGACTATGTGCTTGCGAGAGGGGAAGTATTGCCTCTTGGAGGCGCCCAGCGGGGGTGGTATATATTTGTCCCAGGTCACTGGGTGGGGGCTCGAGCTGGTTTGCATTGTGTTATTGGAATGGATCTCCTAGATATTGAACCCGGCCCTTGTTGCTGCCAACTCTGACGGGCAGAAGGGTTACATGATTGCAGTGTGCTAATGCTTTGTCCTGTGGCATGGGTTGTGATTTGTAATAATATATATGCTGAAACATGGACCTACTTCACTCAAGAACATGTTGAGATCATGAGACACTACCTTAATTTTGAAGGTTCAAGTGGGCTGAAGATGCTGTTGAAAAGTGCTGGTTTTTAAAGGGTGTTGGTGTGCTGGACTGTGTTGGTGTGTGAAAAATCTGGGTTCAATTTCAGGCTCCCACACTTCCGTTGTTGCCTTGGCAAGTCATTTAATCTCTCAGAAATGGGGATAATACTTCCTTTCTCCCATCCTTAGTCTTGTCTCTTTATGTCGTAAGCTCTTTTCCTGTGTATTTGTGTAGCACCTAGCACAATGGGGCTCAGCTAGATCCCACTGCACTACTATAATACAAAAAAATAATCATTATTGTGGTGATATAAAAGTACATTTGAAAATGGGATGTATTTCCTCAGCTGAGTGAGGAAGTGGAGCATGGAGCTGAGCATCCAGAGCCAGTGGAGGAGGGGGAAGTGGACGACGATCAGGAGGATACCAGTTCAGCTATTTTACCAGGTGAGAGCTGCTGTTCCAGAAGTCCTCTATCAAGTGCCTAATAAAAGCTGCTTGTTTTGAATGGCCTTTTGGGGAGCAATTGAAACAATAAATGGCTCACTGTCAGTAATGAAATACTGTACCAAAGAAGAGCTGAAGAGTTCCTTACCCATGAGACCACATCACGGTATCTCCTCTGCTACAGATATTAACCTGGTGTTAGAACCAAACCAAAGAAAATCCAGCAAAATCCATTTAAAAGGAGATTGTTTCTCTGCCTTAGAAAGGTGAAGTGCTGAGCTGACCCTGCTGGGATTTGAATGTGCAATTCCAGGGAGCCGGTGTATTGCAACTTAGCGGTATAGGCATTGTCTACCTAAGCAGGTTGCACCAGTTAAACAGAAGGTGTGGTTTTAAACCAATTTAGGCCTTGTCTACACTACAGAGTTTTGTCAAGAAAAGTTATGCTGCTTTAATTAAACTGCTGTTGCATGTACACAGTATGCTTCTTGTGTCAGTAGAGCACATCCACACTAGCAGCTCTTGCGTTGACACAGAGAGCAGTGCACTGTGGGTAGCTATTCCACTGGGCAACTGGCTGCAGGGTGCTTTGGGAAGGGTTTGCAATGCCTCATGGGCAGGGACAGTGTCACATGATGATGATTTCTCAACCCCATGGTTCCAGGGGCATCCTGTACATTGCCAGCTGCTTTTCAACTGAAATGTATGGGGGCAGAAGAGTGGGGAAAGGAGAGAGTGTGTGTGTGTGTTGGGGGGAGACAGAAACTGTGTGGGTTGGTGGAGAGTGTGTCGGCATGCTGTCTCTTTAAGGTCACACAGCAGCCTGAGCAACCAATCCTGAGGCAGGAGGAGGGGGACACATCAGCCCGGCTCTGCACAGCAATCTCTCTCCCCCAGTACCCCCCGACTTCCCAGAGCTTTGAAAGGGGAGCGGTGCCTGCCTTCGAAGTTAGATGCAGAGCAGCCAAATTCAAAACAGTGAATAGAACAGTCTCGGTGGGAATTGTGGGATACTGGGAGAGGCCAGTTATGGTGACATAATGAATGGCAGCATCTACACTGACACTTTGTTGCTTTAACTTTGCCCTGAAAAGCTCTATGCCTCTTGTCGAGGTGATCTTATTTTGTTGGCAAAACAGAAAGAGTTTTGCTGCCAAAAGTAGCTTTGTAATGTGTACCCCTCCCCTGTTTTGTCAAAACTGTGTAGTGTAGACAAGGCCTAACTTCCGATACAGTAAATACTGTGTGGATGTGCATTTTGGTTTAAATCCGGTTTATTGCAGTGTTGAGTAAGAATAGGTGTAAACTAAGTGTCCATACTCACTTTTGCACTTGTTTAAAAAAACAATATAAGTTTAATTGGTGCAATTTTCTTGTGTAGATAAGGCCCTGGTTTTTTAGGCTGTCCTCTCCTGGCAGTAACTGTGTGGGAATGGCCTGTGTGACCGTGGAATCCCATTATTTGACTAGGCACATGTTCACTGGGAGCTTTTAAAGGGTCAGTATTTACTGTGGTAGGGAACAAACATCTCAGCATACTCCTACATTTGAAGGATAGGACATATGGTGGCATGATAAAGGCTGATTTTTTTTTTTATATGGCCCCCGGTGTAAAAGACCAAATTGGCAAAATATAGCCACCACTTCTGGCACTTCTGCATGTGCCATTTATAACCCCCATTTGTGTGTGCAACTATATAGTGCACATAGTTAAACCTCCTTGTGTGTAAGTCAAGTGTTGGTTCTTAAAAGTTGTGCAGGCAAGTCATGGGTGGGGGTGTCTACACATATGAAGGGAAGCTGATTAAAGGACTTTGACAGTATTACCCATCCTGTTGATAAAGATAGTGAAAGTGTTTGAGAGAGGATAACTTCAGATTTTTTCTAGAGTTAACTGGAATCCTTCTCATGTGCAACTTTATATAATATGCATACGGAGTTAGATGTTAGACTTTAGTCTTTAAAAATGTAGGGATAACATATAACTGACTGACTTCTAAGCTGGGGCATGCATAGGGTTGCCAACTTTCTGCTCGCACAAAACCAAACACCCTTGCCCCACCGCATCTCTGAGGTCCCTCCCCAACTCAGTCCACACACACACACCCATTACTCACTCTCCCCACACTCACTCACTTGGTCATTTTCACTGGGCTGGCTCAGAGGGTTGCGGTGCAGGATGGGGCGCGGGCTCTGGGGCGGAGCCAGAAATGAGGAGTTAAGGGTGCGGGAGGGGGCTCTGGGCTGGGGCAGGCAGTTGGGTGCAGGAGGGGGATGAGGGCTCCAGCTGGGGGTGTGAGCTCTGGGTTGGAGCCAGGGATGGGGGGTGCAGGAGGGAGCTCCGGGCTGGGGCTGAGGGGTTTGGAGTGTGGGAAGGTGTTCTGGGTTGAGGTGCGGGGGGTGGTGTGAGGGCTCAAGCTGGGGATGGGTATGCAGACACTGGGGTGTAGGAGGGTGCTGGGGGGTGGAGCTGAGGGGTTCGGCATATGGGAGGGGGCGCTGGGCTGAGGCAGGGGGTTAAGGAATGGGAGGGGGGTGAGGGCCCTGGGCTGGGGGGGTGAGTTCTGGGGGAGGGCAGAAATGAGGGGTTCAGGGTGTGGGAGGAGGCTTCGGGCTGGGACCAAGGGGTTCAGAGGGTGGGAGGGGATTGCGGCAAGGGTTTGGGGCGTGGGAGGGGGTCAGGGGTGCAGGCTCCGGGTGGTGCTTACCTCACCCCCCCTCTTACCTCCTGGCGGCGCTTACCCAGAAGAAGCAGCATATCCCCTGTCCAGCTCCTATATGGAGGTGCGGCCAGGCGGTTCTGTGCACTGCCCTGTCCATGGGTGCTGCCCCCCTAGCTCCCATTGGCCATAGTTCCCAGCCAATGGGAGCTGTGGAACCGGCACTTGGAGCAGAGACAACGTGTGGAGCCCCCTGGCTGCCCTACGTGTGGGAGCTGGAGTGGGGACATGCCGCTGCTTCAGGGAGCTGCGCGGAGCCAGAGCAGGCAGGGCGCCTGCCTTAGCCCTGCTGCGCCTCCGACCGGACTTTTAACTGCCCGGTTAGCCGTGCTGACTGGAGCCACCAGGGTCCCTTTTCGACCAGGTGTTCCCATAGAAAACCAGACACATGGTAACCCTGTGCATGCACGCTGCTGTTAGCTAGCTACATAAGAGCACTACAGTGCCGAAAGCCTCTGTGTTGATGCACAGATTAAATCTGGTCAGGATCAGTTGGTTCAGACTTGGGAGAGATGAGTCTTTTATGCTGTGGGGGGGGAAAAAGGCTCCGTCAGGGAACTTTTCGCTGTGAACTCTGAATTTTTCAGCTGACCTGGCCTCTTTTTTTAATGTATTTTTCTTCTGCCTGTTGTGTCCCTAGGCACTATCCGTAATGTGGGAGGTAAAACAAAGACAGAACCCTCCCTCTCCTTACTGATTACACCTCGTCATGTTCATGGGAAGTAACAGACGACTGTTCGCTAGTCAAAAAACATTAATTTGTTTTTGTATTTTAAATCAAACTAAGCCTGTTGTTCCCTCTCATTGCAAATGGTTCATCTTGAAATAAACACTCTGCATGATTCAGTGTGGAAGACTGTAAGTAAATATACTTACAAATTTTAATCCCATATTTTGTTCAGTCCTAGATAGTGAATCAGGTACCAGTAGCCCTTCTGTGCGTTTCAGCAAGACCTGCCTAAAGAATGTCTTTTCAGTAATTCTCCTCTTCATTTATCTGCTGCTCATGGCTGTAGCTGTGTTCCTTGTCTACCAAACTATCACTGACTTCAGGGAAAAGCTCAAACACCCGGTGATGTCTGTCTCTTACAAGGAGGTGCCCTTGTATGATGCTCCTGGTAAGTCTCTGGAAATAAATCATCATAGTGGTGAAGTCCAACTGTATCTCAAGACGTCATTCAAATCTTTGCATGTGTTACTGACAGCATTTTGCATGTAACAAGTGCTGGTGCCGTTTACTCTCCAAGTCGGTCCAAGTGATGCAAAAAATGCTTTGGGCTTTGCTTCTCTTTTTGTTTAACACATGGTGGTGGTGACTTCAATGCATGGAACCTTTTCTCCGTTATTATGAGACAGACTTGATGAATCTGAACGTGTATAATGTTAATACGAGCTTTAGAGGCTCATGCAGCTCTTCAGTAGCTCATATGAGGCTTTTTTTGCAGAGTCCATAGACTTGAATAGGGTCATCTTGATCTCTTGGGAGTGAGAAGAGAATTGATCACCGGAGTGCTCCTTAAGCTATTTAACCTAGCCAAGGCAGCACATCTGACTGCTGCCAGGATCCCTGCCCCTTGAAATATCAAGAAATAATGGTCAAAAGAAGGCAGAGCTTTCGTATTAAAAGGATTTTATAGGCAGCCACAAAATCATCATACTGTCATAGTTTGCTGTTGCACTGCAATATTTACATTATAGCATTGCATCAGTAGGCAGTGACAATGAAACAGCTCCACCCTATCAATATCACAACACAACATCAGAGCATCATATGGCAGTCCTTTGGTGACTTCATTGTTCTTTTTAAAATGCTTTGGAGTAGTGTGTGTGTGTGTGTGTATGTGTGTGTATATATATATGTGTGTATATATATATATATATATATAAAATGTGTGTGTATGTGTATATAAAAAAAAATTAACCAGTTAATGTTCACAGTGTGGTAGAGCATGCAGTTCAAATCAGCACTTGCAGCAGCTTACTCAAAGGGACACAGTCAACTTAAAAATCACACTTTTTTGTCTGAAAATTTTACCCACCTACTCTTGTTAGGAGTAATCCCTCCCATGACTATTGTTGAAAGATTAGAGAGAAAATATTTGGGGTTTTTTCAGCTATACTGTGTGCATTTGACAGCATTCTGTGTAAAGTTAATTTTAATTATTTCCTCTGTAGTCAGTTAGGCCCCAATTCTCCAATCAGATCTTTGTGGGGAGCTGCATTCACAAGCTCAGGTGTCTACTGACAGGGATCTGATGTAAGGTCCCTTGATGTAAGCCTTTGTCTGTTTCCCCTATGATTTGTGTGAGTCTTTCACACCGTGACAGGGGAGAAAAAGACATTTTAAAAAATAAAAATCTAATTGTAAAACCACAAAAATTGGCAGTGGGCCCACAGGAAGTTGTAGGATCTGAAATTACTTTTTAACTTTTTTTAAAACTGACCAGATTTTTCTTCCAAGCATGGAACACTGGAGATTAGCAAAATGTATTTTAGACGCTCTCCACTTTCCTTTTTGACTTATGAGAGGGCATACAGGGTACTTCAGTAACTGGTGTAGGTTTATAAATCACATGTAGCATATTTTTACTTTTCAAGTAGTTGATCTATATTGTCTTCAAGCAAATCTGTGTTGCCCAGACTAAATGTGGCAAAAGAGCTTTGCTGGTTTTCATGAGGGGGAAGCCAGAAAGAAACACATGAAGTTTTTATACCCACCATTGGACTTAAGCATTGTTGTACTTTATGCTAAATATATTAATTGCAGCATAGGTGGGGAAAAAATAGCTTGCCTCCCTGATGACAAAAGTGATGAGAGAGGATAATTTGTTGACACGTGTTTTATATCTTTGATTTATCTTGATATAGTATTTAGTAATTTTAATGTCTATTTGTTGCCATAGGAAGGAACATCTTTTCGCTTTTATTTTGTCAGCCAGTGACTTTAGAGATTCCGTAGACAGTACATTACTTCTGTTGGATATTCCCAATATGGGTTTATACACTATGGTTTAAGGGCTTGATCCAGTAAAACAGTTAAGCACTTTAAGTATTTGAGGAGTCCCATTGACTTCAGTAGGCCTATCCACCTATGCTTAGGTGCTTCTCTGGATTGGGGTTTTAGGGCCTGATCCAGCAGCTTCTGATGTTAGTGGAAAGATTCCCGTTGACTTCCGTGGGCTTTGGATCAGGCCCTGAAAGAGAAATAGGCAGAGTTTTTGTTTTATTTTTTAACCTGCTGCTCAGAGCTCAATCCTGCAAGGTGCTGAGCAGTCTAGCCCTGGTCCAGCGGAGCATTTAAGCACGTTAACTTGGAATGCTTTGCTGGATCTGGGAGCTCAGCACCTTGCAGGATTAAATCTTAGAATGATAATCCACTTGGGCAAGAAATCAACTCTCATTTATGTTTCTTCCAACTTTTTTCCCCTGAAACAGGTATTGCACTTTACCCAGGCAAGGCTCAGCTGCTTAGCTGCAAGCATCATTACTATGATCACATTCCGCCTCTGATAAACCCAGGTCAGCCAGGAGAAATTGAGTGCACCACTCAGAGAATCAACTACACAGATCCTTTTACTAATCAAACCATGGTAATGATTAAAAAGACAAAGGAACAGAATTCAGCGGATGGGGTGGTTTTGTGCACTGCAGCATTCCGGAGTAGCAGTATATGTTATCCAGGAACTGCTGTGAAAGACTTGCTTTCTTCTTTCTTAACTTTTTTCGAACAATCAGTCCTTATTTTTAGAAATGTAAAAGACATCAGTTGGTTTATTTTGTTGATAGCTGAGCGATATGTGTGTCATAAGAATCTGAATAGAATGGAACGGAATAGATATTTTTGACAGTGCAACTTTTGGTTCATTTCTTATAAAAATCAAAACTGGCATGCAACTTTAGATTGTGAGATATGTTCAATTTGTTGAATCCTGCTTCAGTTGAAGGCAGAAGTTTTTCCATGGACTTTCAGTTGGAGCAGGATAGGTCCTTAGATTCCCTTTTTACATATTCCATGTGTGGATGTACATACATATATTGTAATGTCACTTTTACCAAACTTGCTGGAATCTTCATGTGAATTTGGCACCCAGCTAAACTGATTAGATTAGGAAGGCACTCTGAATATCGAGTGAACCAATAGTGGTGATGCTCATGTAAGAAAGGAATTGAGTTGTAGTCCACCTTTATTTGCTGCATTTGCAAGAGCAATTTTTGATCATATTTAGATAATTTTTATTTAAAAAACAGGCTGAAATGTGTCAGTTTGTTGAGTTTAAAATTGTTGTTCATGTTTAATTTACTCTTTTTAAAGCAGTCTGTGTAAACACCCCTTCATGCCAACCATTTTTCCTCTTCTTTGCTCTTCACTTCTTTCTGGGGAGCTGCCCCCCACCCCTCTTCTTTGTGTTGATATTTATTTAAGAGCAAAGGCAATGTTAGGTTCATTTGTAATGTGTTCTCTCTCTCTGCTCTTGTTATGATTGCCTGTTTCAGTGTGCTAAAGTCCTGCATTTTGTGCTGCATGTATTAGATACATTTTAAGAATCTTTGTGCTCTTGTAGCTCTGATTTTGCACTTGACTCCACACTGTCAGACCTCTGCCCATGCAGAGTCCCACTGGAGTCAATGGGATTTCTCCTGCGGGCAACAAATTGCAGGATCAGGGATCTATACTGAGCATGCTGTCTGGTATGCAACTTCATGTACAATATTATGTTTTCTCTGCTTAAAGTGGGGTTCTGTTCCCCGACATCACTTTTCAAAGCCTGTCAGTCAAGGTTTGTCTATCGTCAGTGTTGGATCTTAGAATTATATTTATGTGAGATGTTTGGGCTAGATGAGTGACCGTCTGTTTTGCAGGGAATCCCCGCCTTTTCCTTAGGTAGACTCTCAAGTCATCCGGGGCTGCTGGAAGAGGCTTGTAGGATCCAATCCTCCATTCCTTGTGCACACAGAACTCCCAGTGACTTCAAGGCAGGTTGGAGTCAATTGGAGGTGTGATTCCATAAAGAATGTATGATTGGGCCCTGAAAAGGTACTGGCCTTTATAACATACTCCCCCCAGCCCTCTCTCGCCGCAGCAGCTGGGGCCAGGGCAGAGGTGCCTCTCCCTGGCAGCGGCAGCTCCAGTGGGCCTGGTCTGGGCCGAGGGAGGGTCTTCTTTCCCCGGCAGCACTGGTGGGCCTGGAGAGGGGCTTCTTTCCCCAGCAGCTCTGGCGGGGCTGGGCCAGGCCAGGCCGGGCCGAGGGAGGGGGCTCCTCTTCCCTGGCCGTGGCAAGTCCGGGACAGAGCAGGTCCATGTTGGGGTTGGTGGGGAGGGGCTCCTCTCCCCGCCGCGGCAGGTCCGTGCAGGGGGAGAGGCATCCCTGCATGGGGCTTATGAGGCAGCTGCATGGCTGCACATCTTAGAGGGAGCTTACACTCACACCCCCAGCTTGAAGTGTAGACGTGCTTCTAGACTAGCCAGGATCACTCTCCAGGTTCTAAGAGCTGAAAAATCATAGATTCACAGATTTTAAAGTCAGAAGGGATTATAATAATCTAATCTGACCTCATACATAATAGAACAGAACCTCGCCCAGTAACTTCTGTATCAAGCCCAATGATAGTAGTGAAACTAGAACTTTTAAAAAGACATCCAATCTTGATTTAAAGACTTCACTTTGCAGTGCAGACACTGCCTGAGATTTGAAGGTGTGATCATAGTATGGGTAGGCATCCCTGAGTTAGTTTTAATCGAGTTAATTCGGGTAACACAGCATACACATGGTGGCCCAGGCTCCAGAGTACAAGCCCTCCAGGGACCCAGGGTACTTATTTGGGTTGCTAGCCCATGCTACTATGTCTACACTGCTGCTTTACCCATGTTAGCTAAATGTAAAGCTAACATGACTATGCCTACCTGTGCTATGATCACACTTTCTCTTTGCAGAGTACATATACCCTTAATCAGCAAGTAGGAATTTAGGTATGCCCAACCATTCTCACTGGATATCTTAATTGATGTGTACTTACCAAAGGTATGAAAATGCCCATGTATACTAGATTTCTGTCATGCATTAGTGACAGGTGACAAGTTCAGTGACAGGAAATGAAGATTCCTTTACTTTTTTCATAGTTCTATCAATAACTCTCTTTCTTTCTCTGTGCTTATAGAAACATGCTTTGATTGTCCAAGGACCTCGAGATGTGAAGAAAAGGGAACTGGTGTTTTTGCAGTTCCATTTAAATGAAACAGACCAGGATTTCAGTGCAATAAACTATCTTCTGTTCTCTTCTTTCCAGGAGTTCCTCAACAGGTATGCACAGGAATAAAGGGTGTGGCCTAGTAAATATACTGTAAGATACATATTGTTACTAGTAGAATGAATTTAGGGCTTCTTGTTTTCCACTTCTGTTTTTACCGATTTTTAGGTGTGTGTTTGGGCTAGCTTGGGGCACTTTCATGCCTTGGAAAAATTGGTTTCTAGTCATTAATATTGGTGACTGAAGAATTTTGAGCTGAGGAAATGGTTTTCAGTGGCAAAAATCACCTCTGATCAATGTTGCCACCACTCATCACTTAACTTTGCACCAAAGATACTGAATGACCAGTCTGTGTTGTTGGTATGGATGACTTGGAAGTGAATGTCAGCAGGCAGCACAAACCGGAAATACATTTTAAAGAATTATAATTTTTCTGTTTTTATTTCTGTTAAGGGTTTTTTAAATCAATGATTAAAAAGAATCAGTGATGTTTTATCTGAAAGCTTAAACATAGTTACTCTGGACCCTTGTGTAAGGCTCTACAAAACGATTCACCTGTTTTGGGTGGGATTTTCAAAAGCACTCAGCAACAGACAAACTCCGCTTCCACTGAAGTGAATGGTAAAACTCCCACGGTATGTCTGCACTGCAGCTGGGAACAAGCCTGGCTTGTGCTCCTGGCGCTCATGCTGGTGTGCTAAAAATAGCAGTGTAGACGTTGCTTTGATGTTGTGGCTTGGTCTCAGGAGACCCCCCTTCTCTGCTTGAGAGCCTAAGCTCCAGCCTGAGCTGCAACATTGGCTGAGCTATTTTTAGTGCACTAGGAAAAGCCTGCAGACCCAGGCTTGCTCCCAGTTGCAATGTAGTCATATCCTCACTGACTGTAGTGGGAGCAGAATTAATCCAACACTGAGCATTTTGAAAATCTCACCCTTCTATTAACCCTCCCTTACCTGCAGGGGGCAGATTTTATTTTTATTCAGTCTTTGCACTGAATTACAATTAGTTGGTTCTGCTGTTCTCTGTGGCCCTGATCCAAAGCCCACTGAAGTTAATAGGAGTCTGCCTTTCTATTGATTTCAATAGGCTTTAAATCGGGTCCTAAATTGGGAAAACCAGTAATATTCACATATGTGGTAAGAGAAGAGAGCAGAGCCAGAAAAATCACACACCACGGCATAGTTCATATGGATTATGGGGACAGCCAGTCCTTTGAGGTAGGGAGGGGAAAATAATATTTTTAGTATTATCATCCTCAACATTTGTATTTCAGTAGCGTCTAGAGGCCTCAGCCAGGTTGGGGACTGATTGGACAGCAGCCAGCACAAAGAGAACAGATACCTCAAAGGGCTTAAATTGCAGGTGCTTTTTGGTAACAAATGATTGATTTTTCTCAAATTTTCCACAAAGCATTTGTCCTTCAGTGAGAAAGGGAAAACTTTCATACTTCATACTTTCAGTACTTTCATAATAAGTACTGATCTTCTGTAATCTTACTTAGTGCTAGAACATCCCAGAAAGTATCGTTGTCCAGGTATTTAAAATGTACCATTACTATTTCAGTACAAGAAAACACTGTTTTGTAGCTTTCAATAGAAATTAAGCTTAACATGAATCATCTGTTTTACAATCCGCTTTCTTTTTCTAGTTTTTATGTAATATATGTTGCTATCTTGGTAACTTACAATTAGCTACCGCATAGAGTTGGTCAGCCAGTCATTCAATACCTGTCTCTTGCTGACAGTGTACAAAGTCTGAATACTGGCCCCTCCAGATGCCTGCCTCTTTTGTGCCATATTCAAGCTCTGCAAGGGTGGGTATGTGTCCAAGTGAGTAGGTAGGAACTGCTTAAAAATGAACATTAGAAAGAATTCCCAGTGCATTGCAGGATTTAAGCAGAGTTTACATAATGGCACTGTGTGTGTGACAGCTTATAGGCACAGTAGCTGGGAATTGTTTGAGGGAACCGGATTCTACACCCTGGCCCCCAGGCTTGCCATAATTAGGCAGATCAGAGATGACATAATTGCTTAACCAATGGGAAGTTGCTCCACTCTTAAAGAAGCTGCCTGCTGACCAACCTGGCCCTCAGCACTGGAAGGCACCAGAGCTGCAAAGGTCAAGAAATCAAATGGTTTAAATTGGATCCACACATAATCGGGTTGATGCAGTGACAGAGCTAATAGGGGGTGAATGCCCCCTCGGCAGACTTTGGGTGCGTGTGGTGCCTTTTCACATGGGGCTGGTGAGCAAGTGTGCACTGTGTTCCCCTGGAAGGGGTGGTTCCTGGGGGGCTGGTTCCAGCTCCCTGCTCCAACTGTTGCAACATGGTGCACAGGATTGTGTGACAACGGTTGCAATGCCACTCACTCAAATTTGGTCCGGCCACCCCTGGATGGCAGTGTGATCCCATGCACCGTTGTGCCATGGCTGCAGTGGAGAGCCAGGCCCAGCCCCACAGGACAGGAGCTGTAACTGCCAGGTGACTGTGGAGTGGGCTCACTTCACTCTCCATCTCACCACCAACGACCCATTGCACCTCCCTTGCCCCCGGTTGCAAAATGTGACTCTGAAGAGCCTTGTGTGTCCATTTGCAGCAGTAAGACAAGCGGGATTTGGCATAAACTTTGAACAAACTAAGACATACAGTCCTTTAGTAAACTTGGCAGTATATGATGGGGTCACTTAGGGTGAACAGAGCCTTAATACAGTAAGTGTTCTAGCTGAGAGGCTGGGTTTAAATGAATTTTGGGTAAGGATCTGATTTGTAACTTTCAATATAAATTAAGCTTATCATGAATCATTTACTTTATAATTAGCTTTTCTTTTTATTCCGGTTTTTCATGTACTATATATTGCTGCCTTGGTAACCTACAATTAGCTACAATATTGAGAGCTTTATAAATGAAGTGGATTGAATAATTGAAGAGTCCAAGCTTGACCATGAAATAAATTTAAAAACCTTATAGATTCACATGTGGAATGCACTTGCTCTGACTTGGTCAGATTTCCAGTAGATGTCTATTTAAGCCAGGGGTGGGCAAACTTTTTTTGGCCTGAGGGCCGCATCAGGTTTCTGAAATTGTATGGAGGGCCGGTTAGGGGTGGCTGTGCATCCCCAAAAAGCCAGACATGGCCCGGCCCCTACCCCTTATCCAAGCCCCCGCACTTCTCACCCCCTGACGGCCCCCCCAGGGACCCCGGACCCCTGCCCCATCCTACCACCTCTTCTCCCTGACCACCCCCGGACCTCTCGCCCCTAACTGCGCCCTGCCCCTAACTTCCCCCCACCACCCCATTCAATCCCCCCCTTCCCGGCTTCCCCTCCCGGGACCCCTGCCCCCATTCCCTGCCCTCTGACCGCCCCCCGAATTCCCCTGCCCTCTATCAAACCCCCCCTGCTCCCTGCCACCTTACCATGCTGCCTGGCACACGGGTGGCAGGCAGCCGCGCCATGCAGCACAGAGCACTGGGCTCTGCCGCCCAGAGTATTGCGCTGTGTGGCTGCGGGGGAGGGGAGACAGCCTCCTGGGCCAGGAGCTCGGGCTGGGCAGGACGGTCCCACGGGCCGTAGGTTGCCCACCTCTGCCCTACTGCATATCTGACTTCTTCTAACTGCATCAATGACCATGTGGCTGCTTCATACATTTCCTCATATACTGCATGCAGTTCTGGAACCAAGGTTACTGCTATTGTTCTCAAGGAATGCACTTTTCAAAGTGGAAAAACTATTTCAGCATTCCGAAATCAGACTTCTGATATACACCAGAGGAGAATCCTGAACACTTGAAGAGAATTTAGGTAGCTCTGCTGCCTCTAAGCCAGGGTGGGCAAACTTTTTGGCCCAAGGGCCACAATGGCATTCAAAACTATATGGAGGGCTGGGTAGGGAAGGCTGTACCTCCCCAAACAGCCTGGCCCGCACCCCCTATCTTCCCCCTCCCACTTCTTGCCCCCTGACTGCCCCCCTCAGAATCCCTGATCCATCCAACACCCCCAGCTCGTTGTCCCGACTGCCCCCTCCTGGGACCCCTGCCCCCCCAGGACCTCCGCCCCCCCCGTTCCACATTCCCTGACCGCCCTGCCCCCCAAACCTCCACCCCATCCAACCGCTCCCTGTCCCCTGACTGCCCCCCACCAGAACGCCCGACCCATCCAACCCTCCCTGCTCCTTGTCCCCTGACTGCCCCGACCCCTATCCGCACCTCTGCCCCCTGACAGGCCCTCCGGGACTCCCATGCCTTAACCAGTGCGGGACCCTCCACCCACTCCCTGTCCCCGACTGCCCTCCAGGACTTCCCGCTTCCCCATGCTGGAGCCAGCCACACCGGCGGCACTGCGAGGTGAGGCTGTGGGGGAGGAGGAATAGTGGGGGAGGGGCTGGGGGCTCAGGGGCTGGGCAGGGCGGTCCTGCGGGCTGAACGTGGCCCACAGGCCATAGTTTGCCTACCTCTGATTTAAGCACGTATCTTGTTTAAATAATTTCCATAAAATTCACTCCCCTCCCTCCAATTACCAAGCTTGCACTCTGATGCAGGAATGAGCACTGAGATGTTTATAAAACATCTTTTGTTTTATTAGTGTCACATTATACTGTCTCTTAAAACTCTAGTTATTGGCTCTTGCTCAGTGTTGTTAATATTCACTCACTGTAATGATAGGAGGTGATACTAATTCTGATGAGAGAGGATGCATTATCAGTGACATGCACAACAGTTCACATAAAGTAACTCCTGTTAAAGACACTGTGCAATATGATTGCTGATGGTTGTATCATATAGAATTCCTGTGCTGTGGCTGCAGTTAGCTTTTGAGTTGCTTTGGAGAATAACTGATTGGCTGTTGTGAAATGTTCTCCGTTCTTAGGGGCTTTTGTCATCTATGGACATGATCCAAAGCCCATTCAAGACAGTGGAAAGACTCCTATTGACTTTGGTGGGCTTGGATCAGGCCCTACATTATTGTCTTTGGACAGAAATTCCATGGGACAGCATCTGTCTTTATTCTATATCGTATGTCTATGCTTAATGTTCTACAGCAAACGACATCAGTGAAGACTGTCGTGGGCCTCTGTTGTGTCTGGAGAATTGTACAGACGCTCCCCAGGTTACGGAAGACCTGACTTACGCAAATTTGCATTTAGGAAAAAAGTTCCGTAAGCTAGAAATAGGTTGTTGTTTTTTTTTTTGGCATAATGTTCAGGTATATGTTTCCGACTTAAACAAAATTTGAGTTATGCATGGCTTTCCAGAACGGAACGATTGTGCAAGTTGGGGAGTGTCTGTATCTCAAGTCTTGTGATTAACCAAGCGTAGAAACCTGTGCTGGGCCTGACTGTCTCTAGATGAGTTTAACCAGATGTCAGAATCACAGATTTACTCACTGCTTGCTGTGCTCTTTTGGCTTTTGTAGACTGTATGCTGTTTCTGGAACCTGAGTGTGTGCGTGATTTTTACGGTTGCTGCTGTACATGCCACTGTTAATTGTAGTGAGGAAAATTAATGAAACATTTATTTATAAAAAGTGAAACTAGAGAATAGAGTTTTTCTTTCCTTTATTATTAGTTTAACATCTGGGTTAGAAGGAAGGAAAACAAAACTTCACCGAAAATCTAGAAGTTAGGTAACATCTTAGCAAATCTAAAATAAAATTATTTCCTTATCTCTGTAGTGTTGCAAGATGAACAGCAGTATTAAATCCTAACTGCCCACTTGGGAATGGAGGCTGTGCTATTCAATGACCTAATTAGAGTTCACCACTGGTCCCTAGTGCCTGGATTGCCATGCACAGAATTGTGCAGATTAGTGAATTACAACACACAAGTAACAGAACTTCTAAAAATATGGCATTCCCATGTAATTGACTCTGTGTGTTGTACCTTATGACTTGCTGACTTTAAAAGAGACTCTTACACTAGAGCAATAATGAAAGGAATCCATAGAAATTTGGTTCGGTATATTGGCATTTTTGGGCCAGGATCTTGCATCAGGATTTGCTAGTCCAGACCCTTGTGCTCTGCTGGATGCCTTTGACTTCAATGGGACTCAATAGGGCTCCAAGTTAGAAGATTCTAATGCAAGATGATTCCCTTAGTCATGAAATATTTTAGGCAGTATCCCATGTGTCTAGTATTTGTGGTCAAAGGTTAGTCAGTGTCCATCTAAATAAACCCATAGTAAGCAGGTGTATTATCACTGGAAGTATTGTCCGGTAGCCCAGCCATAACACCAGCAGTTGGGAGAGCAAGTATCTGTGGCTCTGGCACTGGGCAAGCCACAACCTTTTTGTGCTGCAGTTTCCTCAACATGTACAATTGTAATGATGATTTACTTTACACGGGAGAGGTTCAGTTAATATTTTTTAAGTGCTTTGATAGCCTCAGCTGAAGGGTGCTCTAGGAATTGTAGGATAGAGCACTGGCAGCAAGTTCCAGGTTTCAAAGTTGTAATGTGTAGAAAACTTTAATTGGCAAAAACTGAAGCCGGTGCTTAAAGTGTGGGAAATAATACTTCTCAACAGCGGGCTGGGGGTGCCGAGGGGCACACCATTTTACTATTGTCTTATTGACTGCTTTCCCCATTGGCCTGTCTCATGGGGAAGAGCATCCAGTCAGGATTGCTGCAAGATGCAGACGGAGCTCTCTTCTCCCTTCTCTCCAGAACAGACACCATTCGCATAGGAGCTGGGACCAGAAAGAGCTCAGCTCAGAGCAGCTCTGCTCCTCCTTTCCCCGTCCTAGGAGCAGCAGGGATGTGATGGTTCCTCTGCCCTTTCCCCTGCAGCACTCAGCCTTGAAAGGGATGAGGGCAGAGTTAAGAGCCCCAGAACTGCTTCTCCATCCTGGAAGGGGGAAAAAGAACTGCAGAGCTTCTGCCCCTCCCCCGCAGCCAGGGAGAGTGTGATAAAGAAATCCAGGAGCTG
This sequence comes from Lepidochelys kempii, assembly GCF_965140285.1. Lineage (NCBI taxonomy): Eukaryota > Metazoa > Chordata > Testudines > Cheloniidae > Lepidochelys > Lepidochelys kempii. Next base: position 167,816,107 of record NC_136382.1, read on the forward strand.
CAGGAAAAGCAGAGGTGGTGGCAGAATTAATTTGGGGGGTGGGATGGGCAGACGTGGGGATGTCAGACTCCCCCCATACTTTTCTGTCCACTTAACCACTGACTGAAGCAATGACAGTGCGGCCTTTGCAGCAAATGTACCATAGGAGAGTCAAAAGGGAAATAGTTTAAATTATGTATTTAAAATACCACAAAATTTTACCTACCTCACTAAATACAGTTAAAAGTGAATTAATACCCCCCCCCATTTTCTCTTCATTTTTCTGTAATTTGAAGCAACCTCTCCCCCCTCTCCGCCGCCCCCCCCCCCCCCGCCTGCGTGAGCTTGGTCTGGTATTTTTTTTAGTCAGTTTCATTTTCTGATTCTAATGCTCGTACAGTGCTACAGGGGTCTGGATTGGAAACACGTGCAGGAGCATAGATAAATGCTTTCTCATTGCTACTCCCAAATTCTTTGAACTGAACATTTTAAAAGCCCACAAGTGCTACTTTTGGGCCTAACCAATCTATCAATGTCCCTTAATTATTAAAAGTTAGGGCTGTAGGATTCAGATTGGTTTCATAACTTACCGCCTAGATTTTCCATTTCCTTGTATGATTTGTCTTGGAAAGTTCTTCCAGGACAGTGTAGGTTACTCATTCCTCAGGCTTGTGGTGAGCCTGTTTGGTTGGTAAACTTCTAATTATACATTTTCCCCTGCAGAGTGGTAAGGCACTGGACTGTTCTGGATTTGTCCCCATGAGATATGGCTGTGCTGCTCATTACCATCTCTTATAGCTATCAGAGAATGAGCCATTGCAAGACCCAGTCTCACTTGAATTCTGGTTTTTCATTTGCTTTTTCTTTTTGTTTGATGTTTTGCCCATTTCCTTTTTGTGTGGGTTTCTTGCATCCAAAGCTTGGTCCTTTTGTCTGAGTGCCTTAACAAACAGCTAGCTGCTCTAAATGTTCCCAGAGCCACTAAAGACCCTGGGATTTGATCTGCCAAGGTCGGGGTGGAGATAATCTAAAGCTTTTCCTTTGAGCAATATTTTCTTTCCCCCTAGTTCTGCTTCTTTCATGTATATAATGAGGTTTGAACTTGGGTTTCTCTTGAACATTTGAGCGTATAACCTCACCTCCCTGGCAGGGATGTCACTTTTGGATAGGGCACCCCCTTCCATGCACACTTGAATATTCATGTTAAGCCAAAGAAGGGCTGATCAGACACCACAGTGTAAGGCAGCCATTACCAAGCCTGGTCAGCTGCTGCTCTCCCCAGGCTTAGCTCCCAGCACACTGCAATCTGAGCTTATGGGTCAGTGAGAAGAGAAACAGGAGCCCAGCTGCTGAGTGTGCAGGGAAAAGAGCTAGGCTTTGGAGTGGAGTGCAGAGCATCTCTGGAGCAGTGGAGCTGCAGGTTTTTGCCTGGAGCTGGAGCAGAGCCGGAGCACAGCTCCAAATCCCTGGAAAAGAGGCTTGGACTCAGCAGAGGACACTCAGCAACAGTCCTCGGTGGAGAAATGCAAGTTGGATTGGCTAGGCTCCTGCGCTTTAATGGAGTGCTCAGAGCCTTTAAGGCCAGAAGGAACCATCATAATAATCTAGTCTGTCCTCCTGCACATTGCAGGCCACAAAACCTCACCCACCCCTCCTCTAATAGACCCCTAACCTCTGGCTGAGATACTGAAGTCCTCAAATCATGCTTTAAAGACTTCAAGTTATAGAGGATCCACCATTTACACTAGTTTAAACCTGCAAGGAACCTGTGCCCCACACTCCAGAGGAAGGCGAAACCCCCAGGGTCTCCGCCAGTCTGACCCAGGAGAAAATTCCTTCCTGATCCCAAATATGGCGATCAGTTAGACCCTGAGCATGTGGGCAAGACCCACCAGCCAGACAGCTGAGAGAGAATTTTCTGTAGTAACTCAGAGCCCTCCCCATCTAGTGTCCCATCACCAGCCAGTGGAGATATTTGCTGCTAGCAATCACAGATCAGCTATATGCCACTGTAGGCAGTCTTGTTGTACCATCCCCTTCATAAACTTATCAAGTTCAGTCTTGAAGCCAGTTGGGTTTTTTGCCCCCACTGCTCCCCTTGGAAGGCTGTTCCAGAACTTCATTCCTCTGATAGTTAGAAACCTTTGTCTAATTTCAAGCCTAAACTTGTTGATTGCCAGTATACATTCATTTGTTCTTGTGTCCACATTGGTGCTTAACTTAAATAATGCCTCTCTCTCCCTGGTATTTCTCTCTCTGATGTATTTATAGAGAGCAACCATAGCCGCCTTTGGGTTAAGCTAAACTAGCCAAACTCTTTGAATCTCCTCTCATAAGATCATCCTAGTAGTCCTTCTTGCACCTGTTCCTGTTGGAATTCATCTTTCTTAAATATGGAACACCAGAATTGCATGCAGTATTCCAGATGAGGTCTCACCATTGCCTTGTATAATGGTACTAACACATCCCTGTCTCTGCTGGAAATACCTCGCCGGAAGCATGCTAGGGCTGCATTAGCCTTTTTCATCACTGCATCACATTGGTGGCTGATAGTCATCCTGAGATCAACCAATGTACTCAGGTCTTTCTCCTCCTGTCACTTCCAACTGCTAATTCCCCAAATTATAGCAAAAGGTCTTGTTGTTAGTCCATAAGTGCATGATCTTTCACTTTGCACTATTAAATTTCATTCCATTCCTATTACTCCAGTTTACAAGGTCATCCAGATCTTGTATGATATTCTGGTCCTCCTTTGTATTGGCAATACCTCCCAACTTTTTGTCATCCACAAATTTTAGTAGCACATACCCACTTTGTGCCAAGATCATTAATAAAAATGTTAAATAAGTCTGGTCCCAAGACCGATTCCTGCATAACTCCACTACTAACCTCCCTCCAGCCCAACAGTCCACCTTTCTGTATGATCCGTTTTAGTCTCCCACTTAACCAGTTCCTTATCCACGTTTCAATTCTCATATATCCCCATCTTCTCCAACATAACTAATAATTTATAATAATATAATATTTAACATTCCTGTGGTGGGAAAAACACCTCAACAGCCCAACACTGGCATTTAGTTTCAGAAAGGGGAACTATGCCAAAATGAGGAGGTTAGTGAAACAGAAATTAAAAGGTACAGTGACTAGAGTGAAATCCCTGCAAGCTGCATGGACACTTTTCAAAGACACCATAACAGAGGCTCAACTTAAATGTGTACCCAAATTAAAAAACACAGTAAAAGAACTAAAAAAGAGCCACCGTGGCTTAACAACCATGTAAAAGAAGCAGTGAGAGATAAAAAGGCATCTTTTAAAAAGTGGAAGTCAAATACTAGTGAGGTAAATAGAAAGGAACATAAACACTGCCAAATTAAATGTAAAAATGTAATAAGAAAAGCCAAAAAGGAGTTTGAAGAACAGCTAGCCAAAAACTCAAAAGGTAATAACAAAATGTTTTTTAAGTACATCAGAAGTAGGAAGCCTGCTAAACAACCAGTTGGGCCCCCCTGGACGATCGAGGTACAAAAGGAGCACTTAAAGACGATAAAGTCATCACAGAGAAACTAAATTAATTCTTTGCTTCAGTCTTCATGGCTGAGGATGTTAGGGAGATTTCCAAACCTGAGCCGTCTTTTGTAGGTGACAAATCTGAGGAATTGTCACAGATTGAAGTGTCACTAGAGGAGGTTTTGGAATTAATTGAGAAACTTAACAGTAACAAGTCACCGGGACCAGATGGCTTTCACCCAAGAGTTCTGATAGAACTCAAATGTGAAATTGTGGAACTATTAACTATGGTTTGTAACTTGTCCTTTAAATCAGCTATTGTACCCAATGACCGGAAGATAGCTAATACAATGCCAATATTTAAGAAGGGCTCTAGAGGTGATCCTGGCAGTTACAGATGGGAAGTCTAACGTCAGTACCGGGCAAATTAGTTGAAACAATAGTAAAGAATAAAATTGTCAGACGCATAGAAGAACATAAATTGTTGCACAAAAGGCAACATGGTTTCTGTAAAGGGAAATCGTGTTTTACTAATCTATTAGAGGTTTCAGAGTAGCAGCCGTGTTAGTCTGTATCCGCAAAAAGAAAAGGAGGACTTGTGGCACCTTAGAGACTAACATTTATTTGAGCACAAGCTTTCATGAGCTACAGCTCACTTGGGGGGGGGGGGGTCAACAAACGTGGACAAGGGGGATCCAGTGGACATAGTGTACTTAAATTTCCAGAAAGCCTTTGACAAGCTTCCTCACCAAAGGCTCTTACATAAATTAAGTTGCCTTGGGATAAGAGGGAAGATCCTTTCATGGATTGAGAACTAGTTAAAAGACAGGGAATAAAGAGTAGGAATAAATGGTAAATTTTCAGAATGGAGAGGGGTAACTAGTGGTGTTCCCCAAGAGTCAGTCCTAGGACCAGTCCTAGTAAAATTATTCATAAATGATCTGGAGAAACGGGTAAACAGTGAGGTGGCAAAGTTTGCAGATGATACTAAACTGCTCAAGATAGTTAAGACCAAAGCAGACTGTGAAGAACTTCAAAAAGATCTCACAAAACTAAGTGATTGGGCAACAAAATGGTAAATGAAATTTAATGTGGATAAATGTAAGGTAATGCACATTGGGAAAAAATAACCCCAACTATACATACAATATGATGGGGGGCTAATTTAGCTACAGCTAATCGGGAGAAAGATCTTGTAATCATCATTGATAGTTCTTTGAAGACATCCATGCAGTGTGCAGCGGCAGTCAAAAAAGCAAATGGGATGTTAGGAATCATTAAAAAAGGGATAGAGAATAAGACGGAGAATATCTTATTGCCCTTATATAAATCCATGGTATGCCCACATCTTGAATACCGCATACAGATGTGGTCCCTGCATCTCAAAAAAGATATACTGGCATTAGAAAAGGGCAACTAAAATGATTAGGGGTTTAGAACAGGTCCCATATGAGGAGAGATTAAAGAGGCTAGGACTTTTCAGCTTGGAAAAGAGGAGACTGAGGGGAGATGTGATAGAGGTATATAAAATCATGAGTGGTGTGGAGAAAGTGAATAAGGAAAAGTTATTTACTTGTTCCCATAATATAAGAACTAGGGGCCACCAAATGAAATTAATGGGTAGCAGGTTTAAAACAAATAAAAGGAAGTTCTTCTTCAGTCAGCGCACAGTCAACCTGTGGAACTCCTTGCCTAAGGAGGTTGTGAAGGCTAGGACTATAACAGGGTTTAAAAGAGAACTGGATAAATTCATGGAGGTTAAGTCCATTAATGGCTATTAGCCAGGATGGGTAAGGAATGGTGTCCCTAGCCTGTGTTTGTCAGAGGGTGGAGATGGATGGCAGGAGAGAGATCACTAGATCATTTCCTGTTAGGTTCACTCTCTCTGGGGCACCTGGTATTAGCCACTGTCGGTAGACCGGATACTGGGCTTGATGGCGCTTTGATCTGACCCAGTATGGCCATTCTTCTGTTCTAATTTCCCATGTGGAACTGTATCGAATACCTTACTGAAATCCAGGTAGATTAGCTCTATTGCATTTTCTTTGTCTAAAAGAACCAGTTATCTTCTCAAAGAAAGAGATCAGATTGGTCTGGCACAATCTACTTTTTGTAACACCATGTTGTATTTTTCCCCAATTACCATTTACCCCTATGTCCCTGACCACTTTCTCTTTCAGAATTTGTTCCACTCTCTCTGCGGGGAGTAGTTCAATCACAGAGGTCCTGCTCTTTTGTCTCTCCCCTGAATGATTGTAGACTTCCCTAATATCTCCCAGCAGAGCTGGTTGTTAGTCGCATGGTTTCCTTTCATGTGACCCAGCTGCGCATTCTTTTCACCCCAAGAGGTGAGCTAAATCTGGCACTGGTGTGTCGGAGCCCCAGCCCTCTTGAATGGTTGGGTTACCTTATATCACGCTCTTCAAAAATTAGCTGTCCCTGGTTAGTAAAAATGCTCAGTCTGTGTCTTAACAAATCATTAGTGGGGTTCAGCTGCTCATTACTCATGAAAATGTATTAAAATTCAGGGATTGGCACAAAACAGAAAGGGGCTAGACGCACAGAGGTGTTCAGCCCCACAAAAAGATATTTATTGTTGGACCAACTGACAAGAGGTTAATTTCTTGATCTCTTTATCTTTTTGACCAGAGGTTGGGTGGAAAACAGATGCTATACGCAGAAGAATTAGGCCTTCTTTCCATTCACTGTCAAAGAGGTATCAGCAGTTTAAGAAAAGTCAAGCCCATAGTATTAAAAAGTACCCTATGTTGCTGTGAGGAGTCACTGCAGTCAGGTGGTAATGCCTTCAGTTGGGAACAGTCAGGTTATGAAAACAATTGCTAGTATTGCAGAATGCAAGTTTCATTTTAAAATCAGGTCTTTGGTATATATTCCAGGAACAAACAAAATGTGAGTTTCACAAATTACAGTAACTAAGTGACAACACCATACTTATCCTATCACATCGCCAACAAAAGCCAAGAACTTAAAAGCAAGGAAATGAGAAGTTATAGACAACAATGTAAAGACATAAAACACATTCTTATCAAGTACACAGAGTGCACTGCAAGCATATGAGAGGAACCTCCACTTTGCACATACAGAACCTAGCCTGAGGGCATGTCTACACTTACCTCTGGAGCGATCGATCCATCAGGGTTTGATTTATTGCGTCTAGTGAAGATGCGATAAATCGACCGCCGCGTGCTCTCCCGTCGACTCCGGTACTCCACTGGAGCGAGAAGCGTAGGCAGAGTTGACGGGGGAGCGTCAGCAGTCGACCTACCACAGTGAAGACTCAGTGGTAAGTAGCTCTAAGTACGTCGACTTCAGCTGCGCTATTTTCATAGCTGATATTGCGTAACTTAGACCAACTTAGCTCGCTCCCCCCACACCCCCTAGTGTAGACCAGGCCTGAGTAGGGGGACTCGGATTCTGACTGAGGTCTCTGGGGGCTGCAGTAATATAGATTAATAATTGAGTGGAGACTTGATTGCTGAGCATCCTGGAGGTATTTTACCAAGAAGGATTGACAAGCAATGTTAATCAGAGAGGAAGGCTGGTCTAGTGGTTAGGGCCATAGCTGGGACTTGGCTTCGAGTCCTAGCTTCATCCAGAATTTCTTCTGTGACTTTGGGACATCATGTAATCTGTGCTTCAGTTCCCAGTCTGTAAATTTGGGATAACAGCACTTCCCTACCTCACAGGGCTGTTTGTGAGGGGAAAATACATTGCAGACTGGATCAAAACAGGTGTATAATAAGACAAAAATTAAAATCTTAGCACAAGTTATGTTTTAGGAGTTCTGTATCTGGAGCCCAAACAAGCAAATCCTAGTTAAAAGTAACTCTGCGGCATTTTAAAAGGCCTTCAGTTTTGCAATTTGAGCATCCTGAAGTAGTAAAATATTTTGGTCCAAATTATTTCAGAGAAGTAACACTATCTCTTTTCCCCCCACCCTCTAGTCCAGATAAAGGAGAATTCATGAAAGATTGCGAAAGCTCATACTCCAGCTGGAAGTTCTCTGGTGGTTTTCGAACCTGGATCAAAATGTCCTTGGTAAAAACAAAAGAAGATGGGAGTGAGACTGTGGAGTTCAAACAGGAGGTAAATAGTGCTCTGTAAGGGTTTTCTGAATGTGGCAGACCTTAGCTGATTGTCATTCTGTAGTTGCTGCGAGAAACATTCAATACATACAGTGCTGCAATAGTAACCTTGTCTAATAGAGCTTCTCCTCAGAGCAAAAGGCAGCATGGCTTTGAAGAAGCTTGCTGTGATGCATAGTGGCAAATACGACTGACTTTCATGTTTTCATTGTTCCCTTATTCCAGCTCACCAGCAAGCAGTTTCAAAGTCGCTTTCCCACATTTCATAAAAACATAACACAGCAAAGAGTTTATATTGCCCTTATGGCTTTACTGATGTGGCCTGGAAAAACCTGACTGGACAGAGAAGCCAGAAAGCTGATTGTCCTTGTTTGTTACACTGGTGAGACTAGACCTAGAATATCAGAGTAAGGAGCTGGAGCAATTGACTTATTTGAAAATATTAACAAACTTTAGTTTAAGGCTGGGACTTTCAAAAGGAGCCTATGATACGACGAGCACCTACAAATATTTTCAATATTGAGAGGCATTGTCTAGGTTTGTCCTAGGGATGGAAGTCAGAGTAACAGGAAAGGAAAATTGAGGCTGAATTTTAAGAAACAGTTCTTAAAAAGATCATCAAATAAACTGTAGAGTAGACAAAGGAAATTAAGGAAGCTTGGGTCATTTAGAAGTAGAATAGACAGTGCAGTTCAGAAAACTTGGAAGAGAACACCTGTTCAATGGTGGAAGATGACTACTGATGTAGTTATTTTCATCTCTGCCTATGGAATGGTTTTACCCTGAATTTCTCCCAGCAGAAAGACACTGAAGGGGCTGAGTTATAATAAAGAGATAAGATAATTAGATAGTTATAGATAGATAACACTAGATAATTAGGTTGATTTAACTATATCCCTCAGGGGTGTGAAAAACTCACACCCTGGAGCAGCATTGTTAAGCTGATCTAAGTCCCCTGGAGACAGTGCTAGGTCCATGGAGGATTGTTCTGCTGATGTAGTTACCGCCTCTCAGGGAGGTGGATTATCTAAACCATGAGAGAACCCCTCCCATCTGTGTAGATAGTTCCAAGGCTGAAGTGCTACAGCAGCGCTGGCTGTGCTGCTGGAGTGTTTTAAATGTAGGCAAGCCCTAACTTGTCTCACTCCGTGTTGTTTGGAAGGAGGCATCTGCAAAATCAATAGAACTGCAACTGCCTTGTAGGAAACTATTGATTTGGAGAAGGACAGCTGTGACTAGCAGGCGAAATGTTTCTTTGCTAAGAGCAGGAGAAGATTATCCATCTGTTTTTAGAAAAGCATGTGTTTGTTAACCTGTTGCACACTTGGAAAGAGAAATGTTCATTGTAACATGCTGTTTTGCTCTTTTAAGGGCGTCTTCCAGTTCTCACACTTAGCTCCCTTAGCAGAAGCAGCATGGGGGCAACTGCAAATCAGTGATGTCAGGAGGGGCTCCCCAGGAATACCCTACAGGAGAGGAATTCTGAAGTGATACAGTCAGAATATAGTAACAGTTTAAAAAAAAAATTGAGCAATATCCCCATAAATGGGATAAAACTCAGTTAACCAGAAAAGCCATTTTAGAAAGGAATGAACTATGTAGAAGCAAATCATGGGTTCATAAGGATAGATGGTGTGGGTGTTAATGACTAAACTGAGCTTCCGAGAGAGAGATCCTTACACTGGAGGATGAGTGAAGTTTATTTTTCTTAAGAATCTGGCTATGAGATAATGAGAAACAAGACTCTTCCTCTCCTTATTGAGATGTAAAACACTAGATGGGTGCAAATTAGACCTTGCTACAATTTATACTGAGATTCTAGAGAAATAGTGTGATCTATTCATCCAGTAATGGTATTTGCCCTTGCTTTGAGGGTCCTTCTGGCTGTTTGTTCTCTTACTAACAATAGTACCTGAACGCAGGGGTGGTTTGATTTAAATCAAGGAGATCTGCCATGAAGCTTTTTGCCTAGTAAACCTCCAGAATCTGGTCTTGCAGCATCTTGAATTTCTGCAAGAGAACAAGAAAGCCTTTTGGAGGTGGAGTCAACTTGTGACCTTTCGTGACCATGCTCTGAGCTGGGATCAAGGAATTCTTTTCCATTTTGAACCCATGTTCCTCAGAGGGATAGAAAACTCTTGAGGTGGTTTCCACTGACTCCTGGAATGAGCTTTTTATTAAACTGTCGTCTAAATAAGGAGATTTATGCCCACTATTTCGAGGGCTGCTATTACAATTATATATTCTTCTGTATAGCTGCTTATACTGCCCTCATTACTGTAGTATGAGTGTCTAATAATGCATTGAGATGTGACTACTTCTGTCCCGTGTGCCTTGTACTGCCCATGCAGTGGAGAATGCAGCAATTCAGTTTGGTAATGTTATTTTTATATACATGCTGCTATGGTGTCAAAGAAGGCAAGGAGTGCTTGGAAGGTGAGGTTTGTGATGGAGGAGTTAATTCCAGTTTCAGACTGGCCTCTGAGAAAGTTCTGTCTCTTGCACAGGTAAGATTTACCTTGGTGTTCAAAAATGTCATTGTGCCTGAGCAGCAGAGTTGCTGACCACAATTGGCATGGTGGAGCTTTAAGGCAAAGTTTTAGAGATCCTTGGGCCAGGCCACAGGCTGAGACCTTGATTCAGTATTATATGGGAAGGTAGCATAAGGAACGAAGGACAGGTCTGATGTGCTCATGGTAGTCATGTTGTGAGATGGGCTGCTTTCTGTTCTAGTTGGAGTTTCTTAAGGGCTGATGTCTTCACGCCCAGGTATATCGCATTGCTGTAGTCTAGATAAGAGGTAGTCCATGAAGGAGTGTATAACTAAGGCTAGGTCAGCTGCCAGAATGGGGTGGAGTCTCTTAACCAACTGCAGAGGGTATAAAACATTACTTGTGGATGCTGCACTGAGAGACTTTAGTCTGAGTGCTCTTTACTGATGCTACAGCCTAAATTGACTAATTGTGGGCATGTACCTTCAATCAAAGGAAGCTGCAAACTCCTCCAAGAACTTTCCTCTGCCCAGTAGCTCAGCTTCTGTCTTGCTCAGGTTCAACCAGATGTTCTCAATCCATCAATGAATCTGATCCAAGCATGGGGTGGCAGCAGTATAGTCAGATATGGTGAGGGATATAGAGAGATGTCTCATCTGCATAGTGTTAGCACTTAACAAGTTTTATTTTTTGAAGTCCTTCTTTGAGACACTTGAGCCTATGAAATGCACCAATTAGCAATGAAATCTCCAACAGAAAAACCTGTGTGTCTGTGAGAGTAAGAATCCCTCTGTCCAAAGATGTCATATAGTCTCTGACCACCTGTGTTAGCGGAACTCTAGCCCCTGTACTAATTGTAATTTGTACTTATTTTGTGAGCTGAGCTTAGCATATGGAAAAACAAACTTGAGAGCTAACAGAGTTAAATATCAGAGTTGTACATTGTGTCTGAAGTAACAAATAGAAAGCACTTGTCCCATCTCCAAGCCTCCAGTTTAGGCTAAAGTCTTGACATGTGCATAAAATACTAATGCATGACAGACAAGTTTGTACATAATATACATTATTAGGGTTAATTTTTTTGCGGTCAGTACAGTAGCTTGTATTAGAAATTTGAAAAATATACTAGAGCCAAATTCAAAGAATTTTCCATTATTAAAATTCAAAGTTACTAGCAGCCAAGGTATTTAATAAAATAGCTTATGTATTTTAATTTTTTCTTCAGAAATACATCAAGGCTGTGACAAATAAGCATAGTCTGTGCCTTACTAAAAACTACCGAGTGTATAGTCTGGGTTTACAGGTTATAAAAAATAGATGTTTAAACTGTATGGGGGTTGACCACACATTTTTGCTACAGGCTAATGAGAACTACTCATTCCAGTCCACTACAATCTCCTGTCCAATTACAGAAGTGTACTTCCAACTCCACTACTGTCAGTCAAGAAATTTGTACGACAGGAAAGGAGTAGTACAGTAGAAATCTAAGTCAAGGAAAAGGAAAAAGAGAGACAACCTAAAGAAGATGAGACTAGTTCCTCACTTTCAGCAGGCCAGAGCAGCTATTCTGTTCAGTATTGCATATTCTACATGTTATGTCAACAGAAGCTTGCAGGTTGTAACAGACCGGTTGCCATGTTCCCATCAGTCACTATTTGGTTGAGGCAAAATAGGTCACCTTGTCCACATTGGGAAGTGACAAAATTCTAATAGAGCTTTTTTTGGCCTGGCATTGGGCACTTGAATAAGCATGGTTCTTCCCCCTACAATGGTGTAGTCAATTCTACCTCAATATTCATTCCTAGTAACTTTACATCCCACTTTTTCAAACTACCCAATATAGATCTATTCCTTCAGGTAGACCAAAATTGCACACAGTTTGGGGGAATCAGGACATGCAGATAAGTGAGGTTTGCCTTTAGGTTTGAAAATGACTACTGGTAAAGTATGGTTGCATTTAATGATAGTGTTTCTTGACCCTTTTGGAACAAACTTAGCCTTTCTTATTGTGGTACTTGGACACTCAAAGATTAAGTAGCCACTTTTTTTAAAGTAGAAAAGAGGAGGTATATTAGGTTAAGCTTGAAACAGGGATTGTATGAGTAGAAAGGTAAGGTTCCTACAGCTAACAGTTAAACCAGACCAATATCGGTTCAAGTCATTTAAAAGCCCCATTTAAAAATCAACTCTTCCCTCACTCCTCATTTAGTGTAATCGCAGGTTGGACTTTTGATGGAAGAGAAAGTTAACTGCCTTTTTTTTCCCCCCCCCCAGACTAGTGTGGTTAACTACATTGACCAGAGGCATAAGCCGGCAAGTGACCAGTTGTTTTTTGTGGTATTTGAATGGAAAGATCCTTTTATACAGAAAGTTCAAGATGTAAGTAAATTCTAGTCACTCCTCAGCCTCTTGCATGACTTAATTTAAAACTAAGTTGGAGGAAGGCTGATGTCACTTTGAGAATTTCAACCCAATCATTCCAGAGTTCTCAAACTAATCTAAATGTTGCTGAGGTCAAGACCATCTTCTGCCTCTCTTTGACCTTGTAATTTGCATAATAATTACAGTACTTCCTACTATGGCTGTGCACCTGCACACAGCTTAAGACAAAACTTAGTTAAAATTATCTAGAGCATATGGGAAGCAAGTCTAAAGTTTTGTTTGAGAATAGATCTCTCCTGAGATCCGTGTTTTCTTCCTGGCTAAAGGATAAAACACCAAATCAGGAAAATGCTTTTAGGAGACTAGGAGCTAATACTGTATAAGGCAAAACACAATTACAATTTGAAATGGAATTTAATAGCTGTAATGTAAGTTGAGTACAAGTGATAAAAGAACAAATGGATATAAACTGGTCATTGGGAAGTTTAGATGTGAAATTAAACAAAGGTTTCTAACCATCAGACGAGTGAACTTTTTTGGAATAGCCTTCCAAGGGAAGCAGTGGCAGCAAAAGACCTGTCTGGCTTTAAGATTATGGAGGAGATGGTAGGATGGGATAACATGATTTTGGTAATTAATTGATCTTTAAATATTCATGGTAAATAGGCCCAATTGCCTGTGATGGGATGTTAGATGGGGTGGGATCTGAGTTACTACAGAAAATTCTTTCCTGGATATCTGGCTGGTGAATCTTTCCCATATGCTCAGGGTTTAGCTGATCACCATATTTGGGGTCAGGAAAGAATTTTCCTCCAGGGCAGATTGGAAGAGGCCCTGGAAGTTTTTCACCTTCCTCTGTAGCATAGGGAACGGGTCACTTGCTGGAGAATTCTCTGCTCCTTGAAGTCTTTAAACCACGATTTGAGGATTTCAATAGCTCAGACATAGGTGAGGGGTTTTTCGCAGGAGTGGGTGGGTGAGATTCTGTGGCCTGTGTTGTGCAGGAGGTCGGACTAGATGATCATAATGGTCCCTTCTGACCTTAGTATTTATGAATCTATAAGAGAAACTATGACTTTGTCTCAACTCTTTTGCAGATTGTCACTGCCAATCCTTGGAACATGATTGCTCTACTGTGTGGTATTTTCTTGGCTCTGTTTAAAGCAGCAGACTTTGCCAAATTAAGTGTTAAGTGGATGATCAAAATCCGCAAGAGACACCTGAAAAGGAGAAGTCAAGCAATGAACCACATAAGCTGAGGACTAAACCACCTTTAAAACATTTTTAGTACACTGGATAAAATTTCAACCAACAATGCAGCAGTTACATAAACTAAAAAGAGTTGTGCATTTAAGGAGAACTACTTACCTCTGCTGAAGTGACAGCATAAATGAACTTTAGTAGGCTTGTTCTACAGAGTTAACCTCTTAAACGCATCTTTTTAAAAATGTAAGTTATGAACTTCTTTACCAAGCTTGTTTCAATGTATTGGGGGTGGAATGGAATTCATAAAGTAAGGTTCAAAAATGTCAGCATTTTAGAGCAGAATACAGACATGTTTGTATTTAGTTTACGTCTAGACCGTTTTTAAGCTTTTCTCCATGAGCTAAATGGACTGCCCCAGTTCCCATAAGAGTGCCCTGAATCAGTAAAATGTCATCCTCAGTCTGATCTTCACAGGCATAGTTACTATCTATGAACAGTAAAGAGCAAAGCACTTGTGAGATCAATGTAAAAATAGGTCAAAAGGTTTAATATCTTAAACCTCCAACTTATTACATAGAATACCTGGGATTTTTATCAAACATTTCACATTTGGTTAAAATGCACTGACTGTGTATTAAAGCTACTAATGTGGAATGTGTCATGGATCACTGCCAGTTACTACTTCTTAAACAAAGCTTCTTGCCTTAATACTTCACCTATAGAATGATTCTTCCATAAACCAGATTCTCAAAACTTATGTACAACTTTTGTTGAAGTCAATGAGAGCAGAATTTGATGATAAAATTAAGTTTTGACCATTCTAGTACCTAACACAAGCAAGACTGTGGAGTTCTCTCCAGAAGAAGGTTGGGCACAGCCCAAAAGGTTTGTAGAACTCAAGCTGATGAGTTACTGAACCTAATTGCTGGGGATAATAATTTAGGAAGGAGAAAAGGAAAGTGAGCCTATAATAGTGTAGGACAGTAAAATCCTTAGTCCATGTTTTGAGAGGTATAGTTTTTCTGTTGTGCTTAGAGCTTAAAAAAAAATCACAGCTTATTATACTGCTTAAGTCTAACCTGACCTTATGTATACACATTTTATTTTTCTTGATAAAACCCAATTCCTCTTTCTCCTAGTACACATTTTTGAGGGGGGGGTATAAAAGAATTTTCATAAAACCAAAACATGTAGCTGACTCCAAGTCAGAAAGAATATCAAATGCTGGTTCTTCACTCTAAAAAGGTACAAAGCTTTTCTTGCTAGGACTGAATTCAGCTCCCACTTGTGCCTTGTGCAATTCCAGTTTGTTCTGCCTTCTAGGAGTCTTGGGCAAAACCAAGCCAATTCCCTGTGACTAACAGTTCTGAGGTACCTTCTAAGCAGCAGGAACAGATTTGCAATTGTAACACTACTTTTTCTTTAACTATAAGGGAGGAAGGAGATCATCAATAGAGCCCTGCAAAGGTATAGATACCAGTAGACCATGTTTGTGAATTGCAGATGGATGGGGATCCAAATTTTATACCTAGAGCCCTGCATAGCCACAGACCATGTTTGTGGGTGGGATACAGATACAAATTTTATTTCCATCCAGGGCTCTGATTATCAGTACCAAGTGATCCAGCTGGTTAGTATAAGCATTTAAGCTGGAAATCGTGAAGTCAGTTTTGTCAAGATTTCATCTCATTTCTTTTGGAACAATTGCATA
The DNA here is from genome assembly GCF_965140285.1 of Lepidochelys kempii. Lineage (NCBI taxonomy): Eukaryota > Metazoa > Chordata > Testudines > Cheloniidae > Lepidochelys > Lepidochelys kempii. The sequence goes on from NC_136382.1 coordinate 167,831,490, forward strand.
GGGATAGAAACCAGCTTTTTTTCTACTCTGGAGCTGTACTACAGCAAAATCTGAAATTTAAATATTCAGGCAGTTCGATTGTTGTGAAATGGAAGTGAACCAACAAAAGAATCTCTGGGGATGACATCTAGACAAACACTTGAGTAGCCTTTTCTTAAAAAGGAAGCAGTTTTGGAGAAAAACTCCCTCATTACTTCTGTATTTAATAATAAGCCCTTTCTAATGCATGGGAGATGCACAGGTAAGTAGAGCTCCTCCTTGCTCTGATGCTGATTTCAAGACCTCCCTCCAAATTCCACTAACACAGTGTATAGCTGTTAGCATTAATTTGTTGAAACATTGGGGATGCATGTCTTCTACCTTAGCCTAGTTTGCCAAATGAGCTATCTTTTGTTAACATTCTTATGGTTTTAACTACCTTGGTTGATTGTGGTTTCTGGAGTCTTGAAGTATCTCAACCAAGAATTTCTTCTATGAGGTCTCAAAAATGTAACATTTAGCTGCAAAACACTGAGTGGTACAAAATCAACTGCAATGAAAAAGGAACCAATGCTGGTATGAAATTGTCCCTGTTTAGGTAGTAGGAGCATAAAAAAAAGGTTAAAAATCTTATACTTGAAACCAATTCCATTCCCCCCTTCAGATGACTAAAAGACTCTCCAATACATCATGAAAGAAATTAGGCATGATATTTGCTCTAAATATAAACTTTCTATAAAAGAAAACATGTACTTAAGTTTCTTGAAGGTCAGTTTGTCTTCCATAGACACATCTGAGCAACTACAGCATATTTCTGTCTCCTGTTTTTGCAAGTCTACTGTTACTTTTCTTTGAATCAATACAGAGCATTTGCTTTGTAAACGTGTTGTCCATTTTAAGATTTGCTGTGGTGTATACTGCTAAAGAGACTAAGGCCTTGTCTGGGCTGCAACTGTCTCGCTCAGGGGTGTGAAAAAACATACCCCTAAGCGCTGCAAGTTTCAGCACTGTAAAGTGGCAGTGTGGACAGTGCACCAGAGCTGGTAGCTACTCCCCTCATGGAGGTGGGTTTTTTTTGTGTGGTGGTTTTTTTTTTTTTTGTTTGTTTGTTTTTTACAGTGCTGGGAGAGCTGCTATGCTTTGCCTCAGTGTAGTCATGGTTCTCAAGAAAAACACTACTCACACATTTTTGAACTTCAAGTCCACCAAATCAGCAGTCATTCTAAGGGAGCCCAGACAGTGCACAAGCACTTATCCAGGACCAGGCTGTTCAAGGAAAACATTCTTTGGTAGATCCTGCATCCCACTGAGTCCTTCCCCATGCAATTAGAGATCAGGGTCATGTCAGTCAGTTTTAGATCTCTTGAAGCTGCTGCACAGTCCCATTTCCTTTCTGAAATAGAACAATCCAAGACAAAGAAAGGAGTAAGTTTCTCTACAGAAAAGCAGCACACCTAATTCAAATATTGTACAGACTTGCCTACTGAAGCCTGTGTGCACCTTTCGCTTTTTTCTTCAAACTGGAACTTACAAGCAGCAAAAAAATCTCTTTAGAACTAATCAAGGAAAACAAGTAGTTACCTTCTCTAGATGTCGAGCAGTTCTCGCACCTAAGCAGATACACAAATGAGACCAATGCTTTTAGGAATATATCACCTACTGGTGAGGTAGTTCAACAGTTAAGAACAGGGCATTGAACATTCAATACTTGATCAACTGCAGGGCCTGGACACAAATGATCTGTAGAAATACACCATTGGTCAACAAGCTTTAATTCTACTCCGGATCTGGAGTTTAGCTAGCTTACGGCACATCTTCACTGGTAACGTTAAAGCACTGCAGCAGCACTGGGAGAGAGTTCTCCCAGCGCTGTAAAAAACCCACCTCCACGAGGGGCATAGCTCCCAGTGCTGGTGCACTGTCTACATTGGCACACTGCAGTGCTCGGGCGGGGGGGTGGAGGTGTTGGGTGTTTTCACATCCCTGAGCAAGAAAGTTGCAGCGCTGTACAGTGCTACTGTAGACAAGCCCTTATGGCTATTCATTCAGGCTGAATATTGCACACATTCCTGCATAACTCACTTAACATAAGCCTTCTGGTCATCATGGATAGACAAAAAGAAGGCGATATACAGCATTAAATACAAACATAAAGACTTTATTGTATGCTGCTCAATCCCCTAGTGAAGATTTTATTACAAAACAACAGTTTTCACATAACTGCAATTTAAGAGATTGGAATGGTACGTCCGATAAAAGATGTAAGCAAGACTTGATTAAGTAAAACAAAACAAGACTTCTATAGTCAGCTTTCTCCATATTTAAGAAGCATACTGCATTTTCACTAAATAAAACAAGGCATTTGTGGTTAGTGCTCTGCACTTCCATAGAGAAACCCTGTTTGGAATGCCAGATTTCATCTCACTCCCCAGGCCAGCAGAAGCTGAAAGTGCTGCAGAAACAGCTCCATCAGCCCCTGAAGGAGAGAACTGCATTGTTCCACAGAGATTCCTTGGGCTGACATAAGAGCTTCATTGATGGGCTCTAAGGGAAGCTCCATCCTCAGCTATAGGATGAGAAAAACTTAAACAGACCCAGCAGAGAGAAGCATGGAGGGGGCACGTGAACAGCAAGGCATTCATCAAAGTGGAAGGTCAAACACAAGATATACAGTAATCTGTTCAAACTAGAGTTTTATTTTATGTTTTCATACTTCATCTTATTTCTAACTTGTGCTTTTCATAATTAAAAATTTAAACCCACTGCATAGGCATCTTCACTCAGTGGAATTCTATACAATATCTTTGAGATCTGTAATAATAAGGGACACAGAGTATCCCATCAAGTTACAAGTAAAAAGTAATGTACCTTAGTTTTATTTGAGAAAATACAGCAGAACTAGGAGCCTTTTCTAGAATCTCAACCAAGGTTTGCAGCAATGTAAAAAGCATGTATAAAACAAGGGGAAAATTTACATAGACTACACCACCTATGTGCAACACAATCAAAAAGAAAATTCAAGTCATAATTCTCACCACTCCCATAATTCTCACTCATATTATGGATAAAATTAATCTTTGTGAAACTTCAGAAGTGACATATCAATGATTAGACAAATTTACAAGATGTGGTAATGATATATCATTCAACTATTGTATTTAAATTCATAGATTTTTTTCTTCCATTTACATTTTGCCAGAAAAAAAGTTGGCCATTTCTACTATACTGATGAAGTTTGCTTTGCAATTTTTACATATTTCAAAAATGTGTACAAAAGTATGTCTATGAAGCAGAGGTCATCATTTCTTTATTTGGCACTTGTATTGTTGTGTGCGTTTAGCACGTTCTGAGCACTGTTTTGCTTTTCAACCAGAGTCTTCTTTAGCTTTAGCTCATCTAACTTTCTCCACAACTCTTCACGTTCCAATTCCTTCTTTTTTTCTCTACAGAAAAAGTAAAAGGATTAGACATGGCTAAGTTCCACATGCAATGTGCATTATAATTACTTTGAGGAAACAGTATATGTTATTCTTGATTATTATAAATTCCTCTTGTAATTTTTTTTTTACAATTCTTTTACTCCTATAAAGGAGTCAGGATTTTCCCCATGCCAAATATCAAAGTTCAACTTATTGATTCTCAGTGGCAGAATGTGACATCTGTCTTTGAGAGATTATATCATCCTTTTGCTAGTTGACTGATACAGTTTGTCAGTCTTCTCTGAGCAATTAATTTCACTATTAATACTGCAATTTTATTCACATTAATAAATTCAGTGCATACTTTTTTTTTTTTCAGGTGATGCATTTCAGAAACACAAACTAATAAAATGATTACCTTTGTCTTTCTGCTTTGTATGAGCTTGTAAGTTCATCAAATAGCTTGCCATTCATTTCCATCAATGTTTTCAGCACATTATACACCAGTGCTACAATGGTTCTAAAGCAAAAGGAAGGCACTGTAAATTATTGGATATAAGATTTGTTTACTAGTATCTGTTTTAAGTGTCTGACTTCCTCTTTCTGTTCCAGCCCTACTGCATTTAGACAGTATTGTAACTAAATTTTAAATGCAGATGTTTACTCTAGTCTCCTGTATGCATGAACGTGAGGATTTATTAAACATGCATATAGTACATTTGGCTCATTGCCTTGGTTTATAAAAAATTAAAACTGGAAGGCTTCACATAAACCAGCCATAGTAAATGATTTTTTAAATGTTATCCTCCAAAGCTGCAAAAGGCTGGAATCTGATTAAGGTAACTGTCACAGTGTTTTAATAGAATAAATTACATTAAAAAGTAAAATGGGTGATATAATACTAATGTCCATAAAGAGAAAGGTGGCAAAGATAAAATCCTCAAACTATAGACTAATGAGCCTCAAGTAAGGGAAAGAGTTTGACACAGCTGCTGATTACACTACAGAAAATGCTTCATGGAGAGGGGAAGTTATTTTGGGGTGATCTGTGCCACTCTCCCTGTTAGAAAATTGTTCTAATGTATAATCATGGCACCAAGACACCGGCTTCATGTCTGATTTTGTAGGTAAAAATGTAAAAGCAGAACTCAGAGAGATGTCTAGGCTGCTCATTTATTTTCTTGTATGTCTATCAATAATCCAGTTTACGATTATGCTCTTCTACCAATACCAGGGAGAAAGATGCTATTCAGCTATATTAAGACCCATCTCCGTTAATTCCCCTCCGGAAAGTTTAAATTAGGTACTACACTTGAAAGTTAACTAATAATCCTTCAAAGGAAATACTGGAACATTTTCAGGGTAGAACTGGATATACTTTAATTTATGAAACGTCCAAGATGCATATATTACTAACTCAAGCAGCAGGGTGATCTAGTTGTTATAACCCTTACCCTCCCCTTCTCACTTTCTCCACTAAAGTTCATCTTCCTTTGTCAAGTTACATCTCAATTTAAACTACAGCCAAATAATAGTCCCAGCCCTGAAGAGCTTAGAGTGCCATATATACACTTATGACACTGTATATACTGTTAAATAATTTCAAATATTTACACATAAGTTTCAAAGGAAATAAAAAGGTATGACAGGTTTTCTGTCTTCACCACACTATGTCCAGTTATAATTCACTGTTAAGAAGTGCAAACAGCAAGTCTATCATACTAAACAAACAGGAAGCCAAAATTCACCATACTTTGCTTGCTTACCCCTGACCCTCCCAAAGTACTAGGATGGAAACATGTCCCAAACCACAGCACCAGCAGATACTTTAAAGTCCAATTCAAATACTTAGTAGGTTTACTGACTGCATCCCCACACAAGTTTCCTCGGAGCATAAACTCTCTCCTTCAAGATCACATTAAAGCTGAGTAAGCTTTTATTTTCGGTTAGGGGAAAAAATCATTTTGAAGTATGTAATTCTGAAACATCTGTATCAGGGAAAGTTTTTCCTTTATATCTATTATCTGGATGGAAACAGAATAAATGAAACCTTTCTGAATTTACTAGTCCTGTAAGTATACTTCAGTTATTTGACTCATCTAGTTTATGGAATAACTTATCTCATGAGAAGAATTGGGGCAAAAGAGTGACTTCTCCTGTGACTGATGAAAAGGGGGATTCACTTCAGGTCTGAATTTTGATGAGGTCCCAAGAAACACAAAGGACACAGAAATAGTCTTTTGTTTAACATTGATAGTTCAGTCTCACAGATTATGCGTTTGCAGCTAGATATACCGTCTTAATAAATGTGGAAAGATCCATTTCATAAACTCAAATATTGGACTTAACAGCCCATATAATCTGGTTCAAAGTTTATACTGGTCATTTGTGATGATTTAACAGGTCTGTCCGCACAGACTTTGTACTATGTGCGTGAACTAATCTTACACGTTCATCAACTCCTATTACACTGCACCCTTCACATACCAATGCAGAGGCCCCAAAAGTAAATTAGTTTTTTCTATAAAAGTAATTTCACCTCCATGTTAGAAAAGGGATCTATCAGCTTTGAGTAAAATGGATCCTCCAACTCACACACTATTAGAACTAGATATACTTTTGTTTCTCTTTAATACCAGAGTATGTTGGGTAGCACCAGTTTTTACTATCTGCTTGAATATTTGTAGGTGAAGACACATTCTCCTTGAAGCATGACTGGTTCAATCCATTAGCTCAGATTTAGTAATTCTGCTTTTCATATTAAATCAAACTACAGCTATAACTTTTCAAGTGAGTTCTTTGTAACTCTTGCATCTCTAGGAATAAAGTTTCAGCATTTAGAACTTATTTAACAGTTCTGTTGATTAAGCAGGAGCCAGAACAGAATTCAGCTCATTCTCCCACAATTGTACAATTCTATAGTGGCCAACAGAATAAAGATATATACAACCAACCCTCTGAGCAGCTTCCTGTGTTTATTTGGTGTCAGTTGCTTATGCTATGATTAAAATAAGGTTTTACTAGTCAACACTGAGGGTAAGGGTATCATTTAAAGATGGCAGAATACTGAATAGCTCCAAATCTGTTATTTCTAAGTCATCTAACATGTAATCTTCTCATTCTTCCACTCCAAAACCTTTCACTAACTGAAAAAGAAACACTTTGGTATCTTAATACTTAGGTGCAATAGTGATTTTACTTTTTAAGTGAAACTTCACACTAGGCGTCATTGTTTAACATTTAGGAATTATAAATGACAGCATTCAACCGTCACTTCTCTTCTCATATTTTTGTATAACCAGATGGTGGGCACCATTTTACATGCCAAAAAATAACGCCCCCCCCTTAGAGTTTAAAATTTTCCTTCATTACCCTGGACAACAATAAACTTACTGATGTAGATGTTGCAAGAATACTGTGGCTCATGGTCCGTTCCTTGGATTTTGATGCATCAGGGTGTATCAGAAGTTTCCTAATGTCAGTTACTATTTGTCATTTACAAATGATACACAAAGTCAAACCTGTGTAACAAGCACACCACCATCTAATTTCCTTGGACATTTTTTCATTAAATTCCAACTTTTCACCATAAGGGTACAAACCAATGAAAGATGTAGACGTGAATGAAATCCAATACCTTAATTCAAGTAATTAGAAAACATCTTACTCACTTCGGCTAAAGTAATTATTTGTATCTGTGGTAAGTGGTGCCTGGGAGAACATAAATTCCTCTAGACATTCTACCTCAAAGTATGCTTATTAATATAAAGACCATTCTCTTAGCACTTCATCTCATTTTGAAATCAATGGGATTATTCACCTGTATCAAGTTAAGCATCTGCATAAGTGTCTGCATGATCACAGTCTAAGACAGGAACGTAGGTTAATACAATTTATTACTGATAATACTTTAAAAAAAACACCACCACCAGAATAAGCAATACATACGGATTCCAGTGTTCTTTGGAGATCTTGTATAAACTACCAAACATAATTGGTAGAATTTTGTCAATGTTCTCCTCAATCAGACTAAGAATGTACTCATTATTCCAGAAATACAAAGCCCTTTCCGCAACCTGAAATACACATTTCAGAATCAGAACCACAAAACATGATAGTACTAATTAATGTAGAAGTCAAATGTGCAACACTATTGAAAATGCTATTTAATACCTGAAAATGGGAACTTGACACACACTTGGATATCTGCTTAAATAGAGGTTCTTCTATTTTTTTGAACTGGGTTGGTTCTATTACATCTAAGATTTCTTCAATTTCACCTAAAAACATCACCTGTTTTAAAAAGAAAAGTTTTTATTATACACATACACACACACACGCGCGCGCCATTGAGAAGGTATATAGAAAGTTTATATCTATCACATAGCTAGACTGATGATACCAACTGAATAATCAGTAAAATAGGGTACACACCGACAAGTATGCTCCAAGAAACATGTGCAAGTTTCCTTATTGTAATTTACTATTTTTCTTCTTAATTTTGTAAGAGGACTTACTTATTGGTTTCAGTTACCAGAATATAACCATCATCTTTTACTGCCTCTTCTTCATGGTTGCTTTTAAAGTTTTTAAAAAGTCATTTGATTTTAAATGATGCTTTGAAGAAAACCAGAAAAAAATTATTTCTTCAGCTTTGGCTGCAGAGACTCATTCTTCTCCACTCTGGATTCTTTTTACAAATGCTTCATTTCAGTTTTAAAATGCGAGGAGTATAACAGTATGTAGGTAACACAGAAAATTCAGGAAAACTGACGCATACAAGAATCTTAAAGGACACTGCTTTCATATAGAATTAGAAGGTTTCTTTGACAACTGAAGCCACCAAGCTCCCAACTATCTTAATTTTAATGACACGGGACAAAGCCAATCAGAAAAACAGATTTCACAAGACAATTTTAAAAGTACATTTTAAGAATGAGATATATTGTACCTACACATGAAATTACAGTGTATAATATTTTTTGTAATAAAGTAATGAACGTTTTATTTAATGCTTTAGCCAGTGACAAAGACCTGGTCAAACTTTCATAGTGTTCAAAGTCAGCACTCACTGGCGATGGACTGCACTCACTGTAACTACTAAAATGCTTTTTAAAAAAAGCTTTAAATGTTTCTTTCGAAAAATTATACTAATGCCTACCAAAGAACAGGACTTAACTAGAACATTCCTCTCAACGATAATACATTATCCTAGGAATCTTTAGTGACGAACATATACGAGCATTTACTATTAGCAGTGCTGTCAGATTTAAAATAAAGTCGTAAGTTTGCACAATTTGTACAGAGGACTTCAGTGCCCTAAGAAATCATCAAGAACCACAAAAAACCCTGCGAGATCCTACAGACAGCACCACAGCTGCAAAACACCTCTGAGCCTGCAGCATTTTTTTTTTTAAATCAGTTACAAGAGAATAATTCATTAAAACATAACAAGACCAACCTCTTTCTGACTGCAAGTTTTTGGCCAAAATTTGAGCAATCCTCTGATAACCTGTTATAAGAATAAAATTAAAAAATTAAAATCAGAACAAGTTTCCAGTATGTATTCAACTAGATTTTTAATATTAAGATATTAGAATCATATTAATATTATACTACTTATCCAAAACTGTAGTTCAAAGGAAATTGAACCATTTTGGGTCATCTGACATGGGTTTTGCCTTGTGTTCAGAATACTTCAACAACTTTACTCTCAAATTTACACTGCTTCAAAAAGTTTCCTGAGCATCCAAACAGCCCCACAATCGCATGTAGCTAGATCTCCCTCTAAAGATGGATTCTTTGGGGAGAACTTGCCCCAGCAACTCAAGACCTGGAACCATCTAAAAAGTTGCAGCTGTTGGACCATGCACTCACTCTCTCAGATCCAAACAACTCTTACAAGGCTAGATAGAGGAATCTGAGCCCCAAACACCTTTGATTCCTTTCTATTATCTGAAATGTCAAAAGACACAAACTGGAAAAGGACGACTATCTATAGAGAAAATGTATTCAGATAGCTCTGTTGGGAGTTACTGTTTTGAGATTGGTAGAGACCCTAGTAAGAATTAATTAGAAGTTATAGCCTGCTCCAGATGGTTGAACAATAAATTTCAAAGAGTAGTCCTTCAATTTTTAAACAAACATCTGACTTTGCCTCTTAATTGAGAGAGTAGTTCTGACTAAAAGCGTAAACAGGAGTTCCATGTGGCAATTTTACATATTTCAGAGATGGAGACATTTTAGGCATGACAGACTCTGGCCTCAAGAAAAGGGCCCCCAATCTTCTGCTGCAGTCAGACCAGGTTGATCAAAACAGGACAAACAAGAGCCTGATCTACTTGGACAATCTTTGAACAGAGACTGATTCCCCCACTGGATTTGTTCCCAGTGGCAGCCAACTTGGAGGCTTTGTGATTTTTTTGTTTTGTTTTACTTAGATGATAACGCAATCTTTTGTAATTCACTATGTTGTCTGCAGCTTGGATTCTCCAAGTAAATTGTGAGTTTTAGAAAAGACTGATGAACTGTTTGAAATAGAAATTCAGAGAATCTCTTCTTTGGAGGTGTAATTCTTCCTGAGGTCGACTGTGGGCACATTATTATTTTGTTGTATTTTTAACAGAACACTGAGGATTTTTCATTAGCAGCTGGATGTCACTTTCCTTCTCAATGCAACACTCATGCAGAGGTAGTACAGAGAAAACTGTCCTATGACCTCAATGGGAAAGTTAGTAATTTTAAGTCCCTAAAATAGACAGTACCACAGAAAACAGATGTGGACCAGATCACTAAGAAATATGTATTTTGGGTAAATACAGACAGAGATTTTTGCATGGAAGGATAGTTGCAGCAGCAGCAAGAACTAGTTCAGATTGTAACATATAAAGCAAAAGCAAGCATTCCAAGATGTGTGAAAAAGGGACTAATGGAGACAGATGTAAGAGGCCTTAAACCCAGTCCTCTGGTCTGGCCAAACTCAGGAGCTTTGTGGCAGGGGGATTGTCAGAGCACAGGATGTTCCCTCTTCTCTTCTCATAAGGGAAGAGGACGGTGTATGACAAAAAAGGCTAACTTCCAAGTTATCTTGGAAAAATGCCAAATTCAGCAACCACTAAGTCTATATGACCTTGTTTGAGATGAAACAGGGCAGGTCACATCTCTTAGAACTATTCAGATAGTCTGGCATGTATCGCTGCACTGGTTCATATTTTCAACATTACCATAGCCTCTGACTTTGAAGGTCTATTAAAGCCCTCATTGTAGGAGGGAAGCACATGCTGCTGTTGCAGAACTGAGTATCACTTCAATGAAAAGTGATTGAGAGTGAACATGATCACAGTATCAACCAGGAAAGTCCCAAGTTCAGATTCATGAAAAGGAAGCAAGTTATATACAGAGAACAATAGTTCCCTTGTGAAGACCAGCCTTAATGGGAAGCTTAGGGAATGGGGGTGGGCTTCAGAGCCTGAGCTCCACCCCAACCTGCAACTTCAAAGCACTGTCTACATAAAAGCTATTTTTAGAGCACTAGTGCAAGCCGTGCCAGCCCAAGTCTATCAACCCAGCCTGGGAGGCTCACTTCTGTGGGCTGTGTAAACTTACCCAATAATCAGCCACCTAGAAAGGGCAGACATGGACAACATGACTCCTGAAACAAGCAGCCATCACTGTCAGACACTTGGTAAAGAAATGAGGGGTCTTAGCCAAACCAAATGGGTTTACAATCCTGCAACCTGAAGTGCTGAAATGAACTTTAAGGGCGATCTTGCAAGGTACTAGTCCAAATGGCATTACTTTTTAGAGGATTCTGAGCTCATCTGCTACTTTTCCAGAGTGGGAACAGTAAAGACAACAACAACAACAAAATTAAACTCCTAAATTTTACTGAGACTAACCTCTGATTTTCCTTCACACAGATCTTCATTGGTTTCCATTTATCTGCTTTCCCACCACACTCAAGAGGCATGGAAAGGGAGTCACGCTTATTAAAACTAGCTGTCCCAGTTTTGCTGGATTTACAGTGTTAAGCAGTTTATTTACATAAATACATTTTCTTAAAATGAAGTCTTGGTAATTTTTCTGTTGCTTAATTAGCTTACAGCTTAGTTTCTTAATTATATAATTATGCTGAGACTTTGGTTTCTTGGTTACATAACTGAAAATTTACAAGCATAATAGCTTATTCTCCTGACTGCCTCCCCAGGCACAAAACCACCTGAGCAATGCAAGAGAAAAACAGATAATATTTTCAGACAGTTAACATTTGCAAAACAAAACAGAATAGTGAGAAATTACTATTTGCACCTCTACTTGGAGTATGAATTCATTAAGCTCAAGTCCTCAGGTGCATGAAACTAAGAGTTAACTAAAGAGTCTAAAGTTTCCATCATTTCCTGGAATCAAAGTGTTAAGGACACTTAATTGTGTCATTTAGTATCTTTAAATATCTTCTTTCTCAGCTGGAATGAGTAAATGTGTCATATCCAGGCCTAAGAAGTAAGGAAGTTAGGTGTGTCCCTATGGGGATATGACCTTCAAAGAACTCCAGCTGCATAAAGAAACAGCTTTTTTTATTTTTCAAGTATGCATCAACTAGATACCCATGCCTAGAAATTACAATGCTAAGGAAGCCTACAAAGAACAGGAACCAGTTACTTAACATGGACTGCATATTTTAAAAGTGCTGCTTAAGCATTACTGTTTAAATATTTTCTTCAAACAATACTAAAACCCCACAAGTCTATTTACTAAGGCTAGCATACAAACATTTGACTTAGTGCTCACACTAGACAAAGCGTTTACGAAATTTGGATAGTCCAATCTTGACAGCTGCTTTAGACTTCACAGGAGTTCAACTACAGCCATATGTACCTGTTGGACAATCCCCATTATTTATAGGAATTGTGTATCGAGCTTGCTGCTCACAGAACCAAGCATTCCTGAAGTGTCAAGACTACAGCGCAGTGACACTCAAACTGTCTCCTATGGCTCTTTGAAGCACATGATTTTAAAACACTGTGATTTACTATATTAACAACCAATTAAGTTATCAACTTGCATTATGTTGTTAATCTGGATACAAGACAACCTAAATTCCCTCAGACCTGCCGCAGCAGGGAGTGGTGCCCCTCCCCGCCAGCCCCAACAGGGACCTGCCCCGGACTTGCTGTGGCCAGAGGAGAGGAGCCCCTCCCACAGCCTGGAGCTGCTGCGGCAAGAAAGGGCTGGGGGGAGTCCTCTCCCCCCACTGCAGCCCCAGGGCAGCCTGCACCTCAAACCCCTCATCCCTGGCCCCACCCCAGAGCCTGCACCCCCACCCAGAGCCCTCACCACACCCCAACCCACAGCCCCAAACCCCCTCCCACACTCCAAACCCCTCGGCCCCACCCCCACCACATGAATTTTGTTATGTGCACCAATATGAAGGCAATGTGTCACACTATTGAGAGTTTTAACCACACTGGAGGAGTTGATTTGGGAGCAAGCTGGAACAAAAGGTTTAATTTATAAGATAACTACAGTTTTGATTGAAAAAGATATTGCTAGGAAAACAACCGAGATGAAAAGATGGGAGAGGGATTTGGACAAAGAAATTGATCTAGATCGAGTGGGTCTCTGCATGGGAAAGGGGATATACATCTTCAATTTGTGTAGCTCACAAAGAAAATGTTTATAAATTATTGTATAGATGGCATTGACTCCAGACTCCCATCATATTTTTGCTATTCAGAACATACTCTGTTGGAGGGGATGCACAGAAAAGGGAGCATACTTGCACGTGGTAGTTGTATTGAGGTATAAGATGGTTTTGGGAGGAAATGATTAGAGATTCATTTTATAAGAAAATGCCAGCTTCCTAGAGATCCCCTGAACTGCTTACAAAATGGTCCAGTAAAGGATCTTAACTTTAAACAAACTGACAAATTAATTTTTTTTTATTGTTAGCAGCAAGATTTTGTATTGCATAATACTGGAAAAATGTGACTTCACCTATGGATTTGTGGTATAGTAAAATATAGACTGTCTTTGTAATGGAAAAGCTTTCACACCAAGTACGTAAACATGAGAAGCACCAAACAGAGGATAGGTATTCAGAAATTTAGTCACCTTTTTAGTGTACTCAGGAGAGGAAGGGTCCCCAGCCAGCAAGCCAGAATCTTCTGCTAGGTGCTTTGAATATTAACCTGATCCTAAGTAATAACTAATTTATGATGTAGTATGTTAATGTTTTATTATAACTTTGCCGTAACAATTTAAAAAAAAAATAAAAGAAAATGACAGTACTTTGTTTAGGAAAGTGGATCACTGCATATGCACAATTTTCAATTTAAAATACAGTTTTATGCAAAAATAGGGTCTTCTCACTTAATGCATCTGTTCCACATGTTCAGTCAAAATCATATTTGCTTATTTAAAGCAGTAAGAGTAAGTTTTTAACTACGTTTTATTCTTGCTAGCAGATTGAGCTGGATTCTGTTCAGACTCATGCATCTTTAAAATCTAGTTAAAATTATTTTGATCACTGGGCTAAATTCTGCCCTGTGTTACATGTGTGCACATTCTTTGACAACGGCAGGACATGAACTGAAAGCAACAGTATAACATGATGGAAGTTACTGGGTTTTTGTGCTGCTTCATCTACTGTGGAGATTTGTAACCTTTCAAAGTTGCTTTATATTTCTGATCTCTTTCTCCTTTAAGCTGTTGCACAATTCTGTCATCTAGATCCAGGACCTTGTGATCCCACTTCTGAAAAACTGTACTCCAGAATCTCAGCTTTTTAATGTATTTCTAGCCCTAACGGCTGCAAAAGTGTAAGCCAATGTTGTCTTGCTGAATATACAAAGAACCTGAAATAAATCTTCAAAAGGAGTAAACTGCTCCATTCAGCTCAGGGTACATCTACACTGAAATTCAACACTTGCAGCTGGCCTGTGTTAGCCGACTCAGGCTCACGGGGCTGTTTGATTGTGGAGCAGACGTTCAGGCCTGGGATGCTCCAAGCCCAAACGTCACCAGGTGTTGAATTCCAGTGTAGACACACACAGAGTCCTGTGGATTGTCTGGCCATGGAATTGAACATTTTTGCCACCGAAATTTGACATTATGTTGAAGCCAGGTGCCTGATACTTTGTTTTCAATCTCTTTGCCTTGCTGGGACCTGCCTACAGCTGCTTCTTGCTTTAAAACTTTTCCCACAATGAGGAATGAATTGGATTGTAGTGCATGCTCTCTGCACTGTTCTGTGGAAACAGACAGCAGGGAGTTGGGGAACCAGAACTGGAATGTGGCTTGCACCTGTGGAGCAAAGAGAATGACAGTGTAGTCTGGCTAGCAGGGCTACCTGGAGCCTAGGGCTGCAGTCAGGGCCTGCTGCAAGCCCTGTCTTCCGTGACATATCAAATCATACAATATGATGGTTGGAAGGGACCTCAGGAGATCATGTAATCCAACCCACTGCTTAAAGCAGGACCAATTAAATCATCCAACAGATTTTTGCCCCATATCCCTAAATGGCTCCCTCAAGAACTGAACTCACATCCCAGGGTTTAGCAGGCCAATGCCCAAACCACTGAGCTATCCCCCCAAAACAGACATCATCCATTGATCTGAATAAGGCAGTTCACACCTCTTCTTGAGTTATTGTTTCAGTCTGACTGTAGACCCAGGAAGACAACACTGCATTGATTTGCAATCTGTTTTGCATGTTTTCAAGGTTTTCTTCAATCATAAGGCCAGAGACAACTTTTTTTTAAAGTTTGGATTCTGGATTACAGTTTGTATCCATAGATTCTTATATGCCAAGAAGTTCTAACTTTTGTCATTTGCTCCAACTTTTTGGGGCACCTACACAACCATATCTAAAGAATATTTGCTGTGTACATGTCAATATTATTGTCTAAACACGATTCATTTTTCTTTTACTGAGAAAAACCAAGCCTAACTGACCAAGTAAACAATCCTGCACTGGTCAGTAGATAGAGCTGGTCAGTAATTTTCTGTTTTAAAAATAAAGCGGTTTCAACAACATTGAATTTTTTTGGTGGGAAAATTTCAGTTTTATACAAAAAAATCAATTTTCCACTGGGGAAAAACAAGAAAATTTTGTTTTGGATCAGATCATCCAAAATCGAAACATTTCAGTTTGTTGGCTGACCTGCTGCTCCCTATCATGGGAGAGGGAGTCTGGCCAGGCCCATAGAGGAGAATGGGGGAGAAAGGCACCTGAACTGCAACTCCCAGGAGGCACTCTGGCTGCTCAGACAGTTAAATGTTGCACTGACCTCAAACAAAACATTTTGATTTTGGAATCAGAGCAGGTACTAGGCTCTTGGGGACTGATCTTAAGATGGAATATTTTTGTGGGGGCCCCCACACAGTAAACAGGCAAGTTCTTATAATAAAGAGTGAATAAGGGACCCTCTTGAGGTGCTCGAGGCCCTACGCAATTTCTTAGTCTGTTTATGCCTAGTGCCTGCTCTATTTAGAATGTCACCAGATAGGGTTGCCAACTTTCTACTCGCACAAAACTGAGCACCCTTGTCCCACCCCCTGCCCCGCCCCTCCTCCTAACATGTCCCCCTCCCTCTGTCACTCGCTCTCCCCACCCTCCCTTGCTCATTTTCACCAGGCTGGCTCAGGGGTCTGCGGTGGGGGAGGGCTGCAGCTGGGGGTGTGGGTTCCAGGGTGGAGCCAGAAATGAGGGGTTCAGGGTGTGGGAAGGGGCTCTGGGCTGGGGTGTAAGGGCTCCAGCTCGGGGTGCAGACTCTGGGGTGGGGCTTGGGATGAGGGGTTTGGGGTATAGGAGGGTACTCCAGGCGGAGACTGAGGGGTTCAGAAGGCAGGAGGGGGATCAAGGCGGGGAGGGGAAAGGGGGGTGGAGAGGAGTGAGCGCTCCGGGCAACGCTTACCTCAAGCAGCTCCAGGAAGAAATCAGCATGTCCCCCCTCTGGCTCCTACACAGAGGCACAGCCAGGCAGCGCTGCCCCATCCGCAGGCGGCACCCCCGCAGTTCCCGGCCAATGGGACCTGCGGGGGCAGCACTTGGGGCAGGGGCCTCGTGCAGAGCCCTTTGGCTGCCCCGATGCATAGGAGCCGGAGTGGGGGACATGCCAGATGCTTCCTGGGAGCCGCACGGTGCAGAGGCTAGCAGGGAGCCTGTGCGGCACTGCCAAGTGGACTCAGGCAGCGGTGCTGACTGGACCACCAGAATCCCTTTACAACCGGGTGTTCCAGTTGAAAACTGGACACCTGGTAACCAGATTTCATTTTCTTGAAATGAAGATTTCAAGATTTTGTGTTTCAAAGTTTTTCAGGATCTTTCATTCCATGAAACATTTCAATATTTTTACTTTTTGTCCCAGTTAGGGATGAAAACAAAATGTTAAAATATCAGAATTTCCAGTTGGACAGAAAAATCTAATTTCTGATCAACTAACTGGGAAGGCATGGCCAAGAACACTGAGGATCTTTTCCCTATACTGAGGTCAGTCACATGATCTCAGCAATGTAACTATTTTCTATTCTATATTCCCATTTTTGTCACAAGTTATTACCAATAGATATAGCTGTGCTTTCAAAATCAAACATTATTTCTCTTTTTTGGCAAGTGTCCTGGATATACAAACCCTAATTTTTCCTGAAGTGTCTACAGTTAATTACTTAAAATTAGCATTGGCAAATAATGCTATCACTGATGTGCGAGTTGCACTGACACATTTTAGTTCAGACGGGAAATTCAAAAATAAAATACTCAGTTGAAAAATACTTACTGGTTCTGTTAATGTCGTATCTTTTTCCAGGAACTGTACAACACAATAGGCCAGCTAAAATGTAAGTAATACAGTTTAACTATTTTTAATTGACACTATTAAGACAACACAACATAACTAAATATCACAAATGATAATGGAAGCACTTTAATCAGCAAAGTATCTTAGCCTTATCAGATGTAGGCCTTTTTAATTTTTCTTCCTAAGTGAAGGATATAGCTAAATTTAACTAAAAAAGCTAAATATATTTCAAACTATTGTATCTTTTAAAAGCCTTCAGTATGTCTGGAGGCTTAGTTTCTTATCCTAGAAAAGGCTTCATTTTTTATTAACCAGGAGATTTGATTGCTGTAATGCAGATTCAGCATTTAGACAAACCGTCTTTTCTTGACTTCAGCTCCTCAATTACCAATAAGCTGTGTTTCAACGTCATGCACATTCAAAACTATTGCTAGCCCAAAAGTTAGGTTAACACTGAGTTAAGGTTGAGAATACAGATCACCAATTTAATGGTAAAATCTAGGAAACTGGAAATCTAGGAAATGAGGTGGGTGAGGTAATATCTTTTAATTGACAAACTTCTGTTGGTGAGAGAAACAAGCTTTTGAGCTTAATA
Source organism: Lepidochelys kempii (assembly GCF_965140285.1). NCBI lineage: Eukaryota > Metazoa > Chordata > Testudines > Cheloniidae > Lepidochelys > Lepidochelys kempii. The sequence goes on from NC_136382.1 coordinate 167,849,279, forward strand.
CACAGAGCTCTTCTTCAGTTCTGGGAAGAGAACTCAACGTCACAGCTAAATACAAGGTGGAAAAGATTGTTTAGCATAAGTAATTAACACATATTTCAAGGGACCATTCAAGGTGAAGTGGCCCGTTAACACCAGTTGGAAGCTGGGTGGGGAGGTGGAGGTTGTTAGTTATAGATTGTTGTAATAAACCCTCAAAATCCAGTGTCTCTATTCAGTCCATAATTTTTAGTGTTTACTAAAGTTATGAGTTTAAGCTCCCAGGCTCATTTTTTGAAAGTGTCATGCAAGTTTCCTTTGAGGATGAGGACTGACAGGTCAGATACAGCGTGATCGCTTTGTGAAGAGCGGTCGCCCACAGGAGATACAGCGTTTCTGTCTTATTTTTTGTGGAGTGTCCTTTTTCTGGTCCTCTGGACAGACAACTTAAACTGCCTCACAGATATCCACCGTAACTTCAACAACCAAAACCCATCCAATAAACTCTCTCTGGAACACACCCACACTAGCATCAACTTCCTTGACAATAAAATCAGAGTCAACAATGGAACCCTACAGACAACTACATATAAGAAACCAAAGGATCATCCCACACCTACCTTCATAGATCCAGTGCCCACCCCAAACACACCAAGAAATCTGTTATCTACAGTCAAGAACTCAGATACCGCAGAATATGTTCCTACAAGAAGGTCCAGGATATATATCTTAGCACACTCAAAACTGCCTTCAACACAAACCTCCTCTGACCACACACCCCTAGTTGTCACCTACAGCCACCCAACACTGGAATCAATATGGGGTATAAGAACAAAAGAACAGCCATAGTGGGTCAGACCAAAGATCCATGTAGCCCAGTATCCTGTCTTCCAGCAGTGGCCAATGCCAGGTGCCCCAGAGGGAATGAACAGAACAGGTAGTCATCAGGTGATCCATCCCGTTGCCCATTCCCAGCTTCTGGAAAACAGAGATTAGGGGACACCATCCCTGCCCATCTTGGCTAATAGCCATTCATGGACCTATCCTCCATGAATTTATCTAGTTCTTTTTTGAAGAACGATCTTGGCCTTCACAACATCCTCTGGCAAGGAGTTCCACAGGTTGACTGTGCGTTGTGTGAAAAAATGCTTCCTTTTGTTTGTTTTAAACCTGATGCCTATTCATTTCATTTGGTGTCTCCTAGTTCTTGTGTTGTGAGAAGTAAACAACACTTATTTATTTTCTCCACACCAGTCATGATTTTATAGACCTCTGTCATATTCCCCTTAGTCATCTCTTTTCCAGACTGAAAAGTCCCAGTCTAATTAAGCTCTCCTCATATGGAAGCCGTTCCATACCCCAATCATTTTTGTTGCCCTTTTCTGAACCTTTACCAATTCCAATATTGGAATTCCATCTTTTTTGAGATGGGGCAATCACATTTACAAGCAGTACTCAAGAGGTGGGTGTACCATGGATTTATACAGAAGCAATATGATATTTTCTGTCTTATTATCGATCCCTTTCTTAATTATTCCTTACATTCTGTTTGCTTTTTTGACTGCCGATGCACACTGAGTGGATGTTTTCAGAGAACTATCCACAACGACTCCAAGATCTCTTTCTTGAGTGGTAACAGCTAATTTAGACCCCATCATTTTAGATGTAGAGTTGGGATTATGTTTTCCAGTGTACATTACTTTGCATTTATCAACATTGAATTTCATCTGCCATTTTGATGCCCAGTCACCCAGTTTGGTGAGGTCCTTTTGTAGCTCTTCACAATCTGCTTGGGACTTAACTATCTTGAGTAGATTTGTATTATCTGCAAATTTTGCCACCTAACTGTTTACCCCTTTTTCCAGATCATTTATGAATATGTTGAATAGGACTGGTCCCAGTACAGACCCATGGGGGACACCACTATTTACCTCTCTCCATTCTGAATACTGACCATTTATTCCTACCCTTTGTTTCTTATCTTTTAACCAGTTTCAATCCATGAGAGGACTTCCCTTTTATTCCATGACAGCTTACTTTGCTTAAGAGCTTTGGTGAGGGACCTTGTCAAAGTCTTTCTGAAAACCTAAGTACACTGTATCCACTGGATCCCCCTTGTCACATGCTTGTTGACCCCCTCAAAGAATTATAATACACTGGTGAGGCATGATTTCCCTTTACAAAAACCATGTTGACTCTTCCCCAACAAATTATGTTCATCTATGCGTCTGACAATTTTGTTCTTTACTATAGTTTCAACCAGTTTGCCCAGTACTGAAGTCAGGCTTTCTGGCCTGTAATCGCTGGGATTACCTCTGGATCCCTTTTTAAAAATTGGCATCACGTTAGCCATCCTCCAGTCATTTGGTACAGAAGCTGATTTAAATGATAGGTTACAAACTAGAGTTAGTAGTCCTGCAATTTCATATTTGAGTTCCTTCAGAACTTCTGGGTGAATACCATCTGGTCCTGGTGACTTACTACTGTTTAGTTTATCAATTTGTTCCAAAACCTCCTCTAATGACACCTCAATCTGGGACAGTTCCTCAGATTTGTCACCTAAAAAGAAAGGGAATCCCAAACCTGAGCCAATCACATCCTCAGCTGTGAAGACCAATGCAAAGAATTCATTTAGTTTCTCCACAATGGCCTTATCGTCCTTGAGTGCTCTTTTCACATTTGCATCTTTCAGTGGCCCCAGTGGTTGTTTAGCAGGCTTCCTGCTTCTGATGTACTTAAAAAAAAGAATCAAATAACTACAACCCATACTCGATAGAGACCCCATCCTGAAACCAATCTTACCTGAACCCTCTTTTCTGGCCTTCAAACAACCCCCCAACCTCTCCAAGCTCATCATCAGAAGCAAGCTCCCTACAGACCAGAACACAACAACTCAAAGCAACACCAGACCCTGCCAGAACAGATGCAAAATCTGAAGACATATCTCCACTGCTGCAATGATCAAACCCTCCACAACACACCTTTCAAGATTGATGGGAACTACACGTCTATCATAATGTGGTGTACCTCATCCAGTGCACTAAATTCCACAATAACGACTACATGGGTGAAACCAGACAATCACTATGCACTTGAACGAACTCACACAAGAAAAATCACAAAAGACAGACAAAAACACCACATCACCTGTGGGTGAACACTTTTCACAAAGCGAACACGCTATATCTGACCTATCAGTCCTCATCAGGAAACCTGCACAATACTTTCAAAAGACGAGCCTGGGAACTTAACTTCATAACTTTGCTAGAAACTAAAAAATCATGGACTGAATAGAGAGACTGGATTTTTGCCTTATTACAACCATCTGTAACCCTCCAACTCCGCCCCACCCCAGCTACCTGCTCCTCCTCCCCACCTTTCCTTCAACCCCCCACCCCAGCCTGTGACTTAAGAGGTGTTAACAGACCACTCCAGCTTAACACATATTTCAAGGTACTGTTCAACTACTTATGCTAAACAATCTGTTCCACCTTGTGTTTAGCTGTGACACTGAGTACATTTCCCAGATCTGGAGAAGAGCTCTGTGTAAACTTGAAAGCTCACCCACCTTTTCTCTCTGCAACACTGATTTCAAGGTATAGAAGCATCCAGTTAACACATTCAAACAACTAATTCTGTTGTATATTGATACCATGCAATAACCACGTAACTATGACAAAGGCATTTTAGTGTTTGAAATCCCAGATTTGATTAAAACGATTAGACACAGTTCCCGCTGAGTATCTTAATTGTGCATTTCCATAGTTAATATGTTTGGATTTCTTTTAAGTGTAACCTTAATTCTGAATTTCCTGGCTTTGTAATGCTCGATTTTGGGATAATTATAACATCTCTAATGTTGTTTTTTACCCTTAAATTGTTGATACATACTCTCAACATTACCTCCATTTTAACAAAGTTTTTGGCTGGAAATTTCTTTAGTTTTTTTTAATTAAATGTCATATATGAACACTATACAAGAAGCCCAATTAGAATATTGCCATGTGAGATTTCCAATTATTTGAAGAAACACAGCTTCAACCTTAAACTATGTTTTTAAATTCTAACTTGTAAGGACATATTCACCAGTGCAACATAAGTAGGGCCCTACCAAATTCACAGTCCATTTTGGTCAATTTAATGGTCATAGGATTTTCAAAATCTTAAATTTCATGATTTCAGCTATTTAAATCTGAAATGTCACTGTGTTGTATTGTAGAGGTCCTGACCCAAAAAGGAGTTGTGGGGGGGAAGGCGGGGTCACAAGGTTATTGTGGGTGGGGGGGCCTGCGGTATGGCTACCCTTACTTCTGCGCTGCTTCTGGCACTGCCTTCGGAGCTGGGTAGCTGGAGAGCGGTGGCTGCTGGTTGGGAGCACAGCTCTTAAGGCAGAGCTGCCGCCAGCAGCAGCACAGAAATAAGGATGGCCTGGCATGGTATTGCCACCCTTACCTCTGCACTGCTGCCTGCAGAGCTGGGCCCTCAGTCAGTAGCTGCCACTCTCTGGCCACTCAGCTCTGAAGGCAACGCAGAAGCAAGGGTGGCAATACCACGAAGCCCCTAAAATAACCTTGTGACTCCTCCCCCAACTCCGTTTTGGGTAGGACCCCCACTTTGGGAAACGCTGGTCTCCCCAGTGAAATCCGTATGGTACGGGGTTGGCAACTGGCGGCACGCGTGCCAAAGGCAGCACGCGAACTGATTTTTACTGGCACGCTGCTGCCAGCCGGGGTCCCAGCTGCTGGCCCAACTCAGCCCGCTGCCTGCCTGGGTGAACGGAACCCTACACCGGCAGCGGGCTGAGCGGGGTCGGGACCCCAGCTGGCAGGAGCCTGCAGACGGAACCCTAGACTGGCAGCAGGCTGAGCCTGCTTAGCCCCTCATGGTCTGGAGTTCTGGTCGCCAGCCCCTTGCCAGCCGGGGTCTCGGCTGCAGGCCTGAGTGAACGGAACCCCCGGCTGGAAGCGGGCTGAGTGGGTCCAGCGGCCGGGACCCCGGCTGGCAGGAGCCAGTGGAACCCCAGACTGGCAGCAGGTGAATCGCTGCCAGTCTGGAGTTCTGTCCACCACCCCGCTCAGCCCGCTGACAGACTGGGGTTCCGGCCGCCGGCCCCTTGTCAGCCGGGGTCCCGGCCATCGGCCCCACTCAGCCTGCCGCTGGCCCGGGATACCAGCTGCCGGCCCCGCTCACCTCGCTGCTGGTCTGGGGTTCCAGCTGCCCGGCCCCATGCCAGCTGGGGTTCTGGCCGCTGGCCCCACTCAGCCCACTGCCAGTCTGGGGTTCTGTCGGGGAATGTAAATGTGAAACCTTAAATTAATGAAGACTCGGCATGCCACTTCTCAGAGGTTGCTGACCCCGGTATAGCATAAGGTAAAAGCACACAAAAGACCAGATTTCATGGTCTGTGATGCGTTTTTCATGTCTGTGAATTTGGTAGGCCCCTAAACATAAGGCAGTCAGAGTGCACTAGGTAGCGAACCCAGATTTACAGCTACTTTGCCAGAACAGTACAAAGCAGCCAAAGTGTACTGGTGAATCTATCCCTTAATTTGCAAGTGACTTATTGCTTTAGAGGGCTATATTACAAAGACTGGCACTATTTGAAAGGATGGGCAGGAGAGCCCAGTCTGAGTGTCCCAATGTCCCTGTACTTTTAAAAGCTTTGCCTATGCTCCTGCCTCACTTCCCCGGCAGTGCTACTTCAGTGTGCATCACAGCTGAGGCACTAGTACCACAGAGTGTCTTTCAGGCATTGATGTCAAAATAGCTGGCAGTCATGGAACCTTTAAAAAGTAGGGACATTTTGGCACAGTAGTCTACTAACTTGACGTGTCCAGTCCCCGTGCTTACAACCAACGGAACTGTTGCGTGCCAATCAGCTATTGAGGAATGGTGATTGGTTAAATTACCTCTGATGCCCAATGACCCAATTAAAGAGTTACCTCAGCTGTTGAGCTGACCCTACCTGTAGCCTGTATAAACAATTTGATTCAAATTGTAAACAAATTGTTAACCATTTAGCTTAATTACAACCTAAGGTCTTCAGATATAGTCTAAGCCCAAGATTTCAGAAAATTAAATACACAGAAAATCTGAAGTTCCTATTATTTTCATATCATTCAGGACAAAGGAAAGACTAACAGATACTAGCTTAAAGGAGCCTGTTTTTAAATTGCCATAAAACTAAATTATCAGATTTATTTGTAAATTCACAAAGTTTGGGGAAGATACGCTGTATTTTTCAAAATATAAGAAAGAGGTTGAATCCTTGCAAAAACAGAACTCAATCTTAACTATGGAATTGAAACTGGCACTCCATAATTAACATTAGAGCTACATAATTTGTAACAGATCCAAAAAGCTATTATATATCACTGCTTTAATATATTTTTTAAATGTACAATATTTATTAGGCAGAGTAGAGCAGTTTTATCTGAACTGCTTAAGCCCATACAAAAAACGGTTACTCTCCTTCTTGTAACTGTTGTTCTTCGAGATGTATTGTCCATGTCCATTCCAAACAGGTGTGTGCACACGCACATGCACAGTAGCTGGAAGATTATTCCCCAGCAGCATCCGTGCGGTTGGTCTGGGAGCCCCCTGGTGTCATGCCTTCACGGCGCCCAATAAAGGGCCCTACAGACCCTCCACCCCCTCAGTTCCTTCTTGACGGCTACTACAACAGAGGGGTAGGAGGGTGGGTATTGGAATGGACATGAACACCACATCTCAAAGAACAGTTACGAGAAGGTGAGTAACCGTTTTTTCTTTTTCGCGTGCTTGTTCACATCAATTCCAATCAGGTGACTCATAAGTCCAAGTTCAGGAGGTGGGGTTGGAGTTGTCCACTGACTGGAGCACTGCTTGTCCAAAGGCCGCATCCTCTCTGGACTGCTGCATAATTGCATAGTGCATGGTGAAATTATGAACAGAGGACCACGTTGTCACTCTGCAGATTTCCTTAGTGGGAATCTGGGCCAGGAACACTGTTGATGAAGCCTGCGCCCTGGTGGAGTGAGCAGTGATTGGAGGTGCAGGAACCCCCGCCACGATGTAGCACTCACGAATGCAGGACATGATCCATGACGAAATGCGTTGCGACGACACAAGCAGACCTTTCATTTTGTCCATCGCGGCCACGAATAACTGGACCAACTTTCTGAATGGCTTCGTTCTCTCAGTATAAAAGGCTAGCGCCCTGAGGACATCCAGGGAGTGAAGTCTCTGCTCCCTGCTGCTGGAATGCGGCTTAGGGTAGAATACCGGGAGAAAGATGTCCTGGTTAATGTGAAACTGTGATACAACCTTCGGTAGGAAAGCAGGATGAGGTCTGAGCTGAACCGTTCGGGGCTCAGACTGCGGTGTAAGGGGGCTCTGATGTTAGGGCCTTAAGTTCAGACACCCTCCTGGCCGAGATTATCGCTCTCAGGAACGCAACCTTGTAAGAGAGGTAGAGCAGGAAGCACAACGCCAAGGGTTCAAAGGGCGGTCCTATGAGTCTAGAAAGGACCAAACTGAGGTCCTGAGCCAAGACAGGTTTCCGGGCTTGAGGGTATAACCTGTTGAGACCTTTTAGAAACCGGCTGACCTTTAGGTTAGCAAAGACAGAGTGGCCCTCCGTGTCTGAGTGGAAGGCCAAGATAGCAACCAAGTGAACCCTTACTGACAACATTGAGAGCCCTTGCTGCTTCAGATGGAGGAGGTAGTCCAGAATAAGTGGCAATGAGGCGAGCATTGGGAACGAATGGTGCTGTGCCGACCAGACTGAAAATCTCTTCCACTTGGCAAGGTAGGTAGCTCTTGTAGAGGGTTTCCTGCTGCCAAGGAGGACTTGTCTAACCTGGTCTGAACAGGAAACCTCCACCAGATTCAACCATGGAGCTTCTGTGCCGTGAGGTGCAGCGACCCGAGGTTTGTATGTTGGAGACTACCATGATCTTCTGTCAGAAGGTCCAGGAAGAGCAGCAGGGTCACTGGAGCTTCCACGGACACATCTAGGAGAGATGTATACCAGTGCTAGCGGGCCAGGTTGGAGCTATCAATATGACCTGAACTCGTTCCCTCCGGATCTTGAGGAGTACCTTGTGAACGAGCAGTATGGGTGGAAAGGCATATATGAGACAATCTCCCTATGGGAGGAGGAACGCATCCGTGCTTGATCCCGGGCTGTGATTTTGGAAGGAGCAGAACTGCTGGCACTTCCTGTTGCGTCGCATGGCGAAGAGGTCTATCTGGAGAAATCCCCACCTCTGGAAGATCGAATTTGCGACATCTGGGCGAAGGGACCACTTGTGGCCGTGAAAGGACCTGCTGAGGTGGTCTGCCAGCTCATTCTGTACCCCGGGGAGTTACAACGCTTGTAGGCGTATTGAATGTTCTACACAAGTTCTACAGCATGAGGGCTTCCTGGCACAGGGGAGAAGAAGAGCATGAACCCCCTTCGTCGATATAGAACATTGCCATGGTGTTGTCCATCATAACTGATATACATTGTCCTGTTAAGTATGCCCGGAAGGTCTGGCATGCCAGGCGCTCCACTCTCAGTTCTCTGACGTTGATGTGGAGAGCCAGATCTGCCTGAGACCCTGAGTCCTGCAGTCTCCTTGACGTGCTCCCCAGCCCAAGTCTGACGCGTCCATCATTAGCAAAAGAGATGGCTGTGGACTGGTGAAGGGGACCCCTGAGCACACCTCCTGAGGGTCGAGCCACCACAGAAGGGAATCGAGGACTGGGCGAGGCAGGGTCACATTGATGCTAACCGCTGAGGAGGCTGCGGATGGAAGTGTCTCCACTGAGTTGATGGCATATAGAGGCCCAGGGACCTGAGGGCAGCTCTGAAGTCCTTCAGGCTGGTTAGCCTCTTGTCCATTTTCTTCGAAAAAAGTCTCATCCTCAAAAGGCAGGTCTTGTATGATCTGCTGGACCTCATAGGGGAGACCAGAAACCTGGAGCCATGAGCCCCTTCTCATGGCTTCTCCTGTGGCCATAATCCTAGTGGCAGCATCTGCCCCATCAAGTGCGGCCTGCAGGGACGCCCTGGAGATCAGTCCCCTCCTCAACCAAAGCCGAAAATTCGGCACAGGAGTCAGAAGGGGGCAACTCTGTGAATTTAGCCATCACCGAGCAGATATTGTAGGAGTACCTGCTCTCGATGGCCTGCTGGTTAGATAGTCGGAGTTGTAGTCCCCCCGTTGAGTACACCTTTCTCCCGAATAGGTTTAGTTTTTTTGGAGTCACTATTCTTGGGGGAAGGGCCCTGAAAGCCTTGCCTCTACCACTGGTTAGCAGCGTCCACCACCAGAGAGTCAGGCTGGGGGTAGGAATATAAGTGTTAATAACCCTTGGAGGGCACAAAGTACCAGCGTTCGTTATGCTTTGCGGTGGGTTGCAACGAGGCTGGGGTCTGCCACAGGGTATTAGTCATGTCCATAATTGTCTTTCTAAACGGTAAGGTGATACTGGAAGGGCCAGAGGATCTGCATCATCTACCACTTCCTCCACCTTAATGGCCAGATCCTGGGCGACCCGGCGCAGCAACTGCTGCAACACCCTGGAATCGTCCAGAGCTGGGGCTACGTAAGTGCCCGCCAGTGCCTCCTCTGGTGAAGACGAGGAGGCCGCCATCAGAGGAGGTGGTTGCTCTCTTCCATCCCTACCCGAGGGATCTCGTGACCCTGGGGGGACTGTGGTTGGTGGGCACGGGTATTGGTGCCGACGTTGGGTCCCATGCCGGTACGGACGTCTGGTGTAGCGTCTGTGCCGGGGTCTTCATCAATGCTGTCACAGCCAGTGTCGATGTCTGTGCTGGTGCTGTCGTTGGTGCCGAAAGCACAGCCAGCACCGTAGCAGCAGTCTGAGGTGCTGATGCCTCTGGGGCCGATGTTGGTGACAGTACCACGGTCAACGGCATTGACACTGGAGGGAATGGCTCAGTTGCTGGTCGTGGCGGAACAAATGTTGCAGATGCCACTGATGCAGCTCCTGAGCAGGATCCTTGGCTCCGACCCTGGCCTTGATGGAAAGCCCACGGAGTCCAAAAGGGCCACTGAGCTGGCTTCTGCCATTGTGAGGGCCACTGCATCGGGTGAGACCCTCTATGGCGCCTTGAGCTGGACCTTCTGCTCCTGCTATAGTCAGAGTGGTACGTGTCCGACACTGATGATTCAGAATAGGAGGACCAGGGCGGCGCTGCACCTCTCAACATAGAGCATCGGGAGCCTGGGGACCAACTGTGCTCCCTGGATGGAGGCACTGGCGTCGGGGGGTGCCAAGGTGACGGGGATCAGCGTGACATCATTGCCAGCTTTCCCTTTGACTGAATGGGGTGCGGGGATGGAGCCTGCGGTGCCGGCGCATCCTCCTGCTTCGGGGGTGAGAACAGCGCCGCGAGTCTCAGCGGGTCCTGCACTGCCGCAAAAGCCCCTGGGGTGGACGGGAGCAACAGGTGCTCTGAGGGGTTCAGTGAGCACGATGGGCCTGTACTCCTCACATGGGCAGGAGTCAATGTAGCCCCACTCTGAGCCTCAGAGCCGTGGCCCAACTAAGGTGCCACTGATGGGTGGTCCCTGGATCTTGCCGAGGAGGATCAGCCTCTTTGTCGTCTTCTGCGCTGGCGATTGGGACTGGTGCCGAAGGCTGGAGTGCCCCTGGGAGGCTCCTGATGGTGCCAAGCCTCCTTGGCAGGGTCTTTCTTAGATGCTGGATCTCTCAAAGACAGCACTGGACTGCTCCACGCCAAAGACAACGTACTGGGAGCGGGATCCTTGGCACCTGGGTCCGACTGAGGTTAGAGATCTGCCTCCATGAGGAGGCTTTTAAGCCTCTGCTCTCTCTCTAATAGTTCTTCGTTGGAATCACAACAGATCTTGCAGCAGTCTTTTTGGTGACCTTTGCCCAGACACTAAACAGGAGGTGTGGAGTCACTTTTAGGTATGCGTTTTGTGCAGTCTTGGCTAGTCTTGAAGCCCGGGGATCACGGCAGGCCCCGGTGCCAAATAAGGGGAGGAGAAAAAAGAGGGGGGAACCCCCCATAACTAAAACTTGTAAGTGAACTAACTATGCTATACTAACCAACTAGAACTAACTATCTACAGCAAAAACTTGAAGAACTGCTCAGCTGCTTGCCGAAGCAAGAGCAAGGGGAAGTTCCAGCTACTGTCACTAGCAGTAAGAAGGAGCTGTGTCTGTGTGGGAGGGGGGTGGGGGGGAGGAGGGGGCGTATCGGCAGGGCCCTTTATTGGGCGCCATGAAGGCATGACTCCAGGGGGAGCCCAGGCCGATGCCATGGATGCTGCTAGGGGAAAAAAATCTTCCAGCTACTGTGCATGTGCACGCACACACACCTGCTTGGAATCGACATGAACAAGCACTCGAAGAAGAACAAGAAAGAAGTATGCTTCTCAAAGAAAAACATTCAAGATTCCTCTATTCTTTTGTAAACAGTATTTGTTACTTGAAGATGACAATACAAAAAGGTACCAAGCTTAAATAATGTCTGAGTTGTGATAAACCAGTAAAAACCAAAAAGTTTTCAAATGCAGGCTATGACTTCTCAATTTCTTTTTCCCAAGTATAGAAAACATTTTAAGGTTTATTTATACTTATATATTAATAAAATATATTCTGTTCCAATAATTTTTCAAAAAACCTACCTGTGCATGAAACAAAGCTAAACCCTTAGCAGTATGCATAGGAATCAACACCTTCATAAGAAACTGTTTGTGTTCTGCTTTCAATGGCAGTGCAAAACCATTAATAATGCTGAAAAACATGAATAAGCACAGTTATTTCATCTTAAAAAAATGGGGGAACTGTCTCTTTTTCTTGGTAGATTGAGAACTACTGTACTCAAATCTATTTTTATATGTATTTTACAAAATGTGCCTATTACTTTAGGGACTGGGAAGTGGGCAGGAAGCCCATCCTCAGCTATTATCAATAAGTATAATGCCATACCTCAGTTATCAATGTCTGCAGTAGACAAGTTCAGTTCTTTTGTGATCTCTGGTGATAATCTAGACTCAAATTTCTAAGATTTTTCCATTTTTAAATCACTGTGGAGCTTAGCAAGGCACATTAACCATAGAGCTTAGTGAGGTTGACACACTGTCCACCCACAATAATTAAAAGGTGACCTTGAAAGAGAAGAGATAGACTTGTGTCCTATTTTACTACTTTGACACATAAATAAGACCTGAAAGTTTATTTGTTTGGGTGGCTTTTTTTAAAATGGGGGCTAGGGAGGAGGTAGTAGTTTGCTTTTTACCTTACAAATTCAGGTCTTGCTTCTTAAGGGTAGACACCATTGCCATGTGTACACCAGTGAAGTTTACCAAAAAATCCTCAATGACTCAGCTAATCCTGTATATGGGAGCCCTGCTGTAGACATGCTCTTGCAGGAAGAATCAGTGTTTTAGTTAAGCCTGCTAAAAGGCAAGTCTAATTGAAGCAGTAATAAAAATGATCATTGAAGCTCTGTCTCCCTCCAGCTCTCATTAACTTTAACAAGTATTCAGCTGAACCTGTGGGAATTTTTTTTGGTAAATTTCACCAGTGCAGAATAGATCTATGTCAGCTGTGGAGTACCATCACAAAAATCTCAGAGTGGGAAAGATAAGCAACTGTGAGGGGAGAGGATATTCAGTCAGACTATTTTAACACCTACAAAGCTTTAATGACTAACATGGTAGAGAAGGAAAAACCTGTTAAAGATTTAATATCTTCAATTTAGATGTAAGAGCTAACAATATTCTCCTCTGAGATACACAATTAGTCTCTTGGCAAAGCCATGATTGAGAAATGTCAATATTTTTAAGATAAAGCAAGGGAAAACAAAGCCCTTTTTAAGGAAAAAGCTACCTTTCATGCTTTTCATGCATCATGCCAAAGCCAAAAAGAGAAGCCCAATTTAAAAAGAAATCTTTTGCAGATCATCTCTAAGATTTACACAGAGAAAGTGCACTTTTCTAATTCTACATTTGCACAGCAACATGGAAATATAAAAATACCAATGACCTCAGTTCATCACTATAAGCATCAGAACAATTCTTTCACCCCACCCCCAAAATAATTGGATAGGAACACAAAAAATAATGTTCAACTGTTCATTTTATATTATCGAACCAAACTTACCTTCCCAATATCTCAAGTAGTTCAGCAACACCATTAAAGTGTTCTGTTTCATATATAAACCTGTTAAAAAATAAGATGTAATAGCAATAAATACACGAATAAAATGAAACTAAGAAGGGAAAAATAATTTCTAAATGTGAAACTCCTTCTCAAATGTATTTTATTTTATTTCTAACATTTGTTTTTCTTCAAAGTTAAAAGTCAGTTGGCTCTTTTGGGGTTTATGGTACATCTTTACAGCAAAAGCCAGACTAGCCTACCCAAGCTAGCTTGAATCCAGCTAGTGTGGGTAAGAACAGTAGCGAAGTCAGAATGAACTAGCGAGCCAAACACCTTCCCAGGGTCTGTGCCAGGCTTGTAATATCCACACTCAATCCCACAACAGCACTGATTTCACTGCTTTTGTTACCCATGATAGCTAGATTCAAGCTAGCTCAGGTAGGCTAGCCAATGCATAGCTTTTTCTGTGCAGACATATGCTTAAGAGTTCATTCTTCCTTCACATTAAGCTAAATCAGTTAGTGTGATTTAAACTTGTTTAAGTAAGTATATTAGGGATTTGAACCAGTGTAACAACATTAAGTTTTACATTTTACAACTAGTGAAAGTTTTCAAGCATAATCAAGTCCTAAAATAAAGACCTGATCCTGCAAGGTGCTGAGCTCCCTCAATTCTCATTCATTCAACATCTTACAGACCAAGTCTATATAACGGACAACTATATGACTTCCCTGTTAGCTAGATAGCACCTGCTATGACAATTTTGCTGGCTGTTTCAGGTACAACCTTTAAAAACGAGAATCTTTGACTTAAGGAAAATATTTATCATCTAGGCTATATAAAGAACTAAATCTATAATGCACCTGAGGAAAATGTTGTTGATTTGTTTTCTGATGAATGCCCTTAATCCAAGGAATTTTCCATAAATTCGATGAAGGACTGTCTTTAGGAAATCACGCTCTCGTGGGTCTTCACTATCAAAAAGCTCCAACAGCTTTAAAAAAAAATCTGAGATATTACTTTTTAAAAAGAATTAAACTGTCATTTTGTTAATTCTAATTCACAAATCATTAAAGTATTATTAGATGCAAACAACATTGTTACTTACAATTCTGTTCAAATATTCAATATTAAATAAATTAATATAACTTGTTAACTCAGATGCTTTATTTTTACTGTCCCATAGCATTTAATCTTCTAAAAATTACATTCAAACCCAACAGGAAACTTCTTATACAATGCCCTTAAGTTAAGTCATTTAAACTGGGATGAAATGTCCTTACATTAATCATTTTGATTATAGTTTTATCTAATAACTCAACATTTAGAAAGCGCTGCACTTTATAGCTTCAAAAAATTGTAAACAATTCTCACAAATGACAGTGAGGTATTTATTTAAGGCCCCTATCCTCAAAGATATACACATGCTTAAATAGGCACAGGTAGCCTACTGATTTCAACAAAACTCATGTGTTTAAAGTTAAGCGCATATATAAGTCTTTGCAGGATCAGGGCCTACATTCTGTAAAATGAAAAGATAAGCATTATGTACATTTTCTCAGGAGAAAGAAAAGAGTGAGGTTCTGACAGAATTATGGTGCTTTTATAAAGAAAGCTGTAGAACAAAAAAAAAAAATCTCACAGCCATCACAATTATGAGTACTTTCTGTCTGAATCTGATATCAGTAGGTAACAGAAAATATATCTGCTCTAAATGACTTCTCATTTCAAAATAAATATGATGCATTACACATTTTATATACTTTTTTGCTTATACTAACTGGTTTCTTGTTCATAACTTGTCAAGATTCATAATCCCTGTGAGATGTAAGTACAGGTAATATTTAGAGAATAATGTATTTATATCGAAAGTATGCTTTAGGGACTCGGAGTAAACATTAGTCACACGGGGATACATATATCTCAGTGATGGCCCACTCAAGAAAGAGTTGTCACCCTGCCTTGGTTAGCCAGTGATGGAATGAAAGGCTCAACTGTCTAGCCTTGCTCCATTCCAAGACTTTCAATGGAAAACCATCAGAGACAACTGCAAGTAATCAAAACCACTTGGAGGTAAAAAAGAAACATTACAGCAAACAGAGAATCACCCTGCCTATGAATAAAGACAAAAGACTGTTTCAGCATAACACAGTGAGGAAAAAGGAGTACTTGTGGCACCTTAGAGACTAACAAATTTATTTGAGCATAAGCTTTCGTGAGCTACAGCTCACTTCATCGGATGCATGCAGTGGAAAATAGCACTGAGGATAGCAGTGAGGAAAGGCACTTTGGATCCTTTTATTGAGGAGACATCCTGAGGAGCGGGGGTGTTCTCATGAAAAACTGGATCCTAGTTCCTGTGAAGGTAGCCAGCTCCGCAACAGACTGAACTTTGGGAGGAAAACCTATTTTTAGATATGAAAGATAAATATGAAGTGTTGACCCAGGTTTGAGTTTTATTATTTTGTTATGTACTGTAACTATTTGTTTCCATCTCTGCTTCTTGTTCATAGCATAATCTCTCTCCTTTCTTAAATAAATTTTCTGTTTTATTACAAGTGCTGTGTGTTATACAGGAGCGGTGCTTTAAGGTAAAACTGGTAAACTTGGGGTACTTTTGAGGCAGAGGACCTGGGATTTCTGTGAATAACTGGTGTCAGGGGCTGGATATCACAACAGAATATTTCAAAAGGGACTTGGGGACTGGGATGCATCTATTGTTAATATGCAAGGCAAATACAAGGCTGGCAGAGCCCAGAAGAGAGTGCTTGAGTGGCTGAAAGGCTGCTAGTGTTACGGAGTCAACAACCAGCTAGGCACAGGCAAGTCTCCCTCATGTTGGATGCTGGGGTAACAAGACGACTCACAGTCCTGGGTGCCCTGAGAACCATCACAAAAATATTAGCTTATGTAGTGAGAGTCACAAAGCCATTACAATAGAACAGCACTGAGGATTATCTATTTCATGGGAAAACATTAAAATACAGTATAGATCACTAAGAAACTTGAATTTGTTCCACAAATTGAAACTACTGTATGTTAAGAAAAAATAATTGCAACAGAACTCAGTATTATCCCTATATTTTATATGTTTCTGAATTCCCAGATTACATGTAGTCTATGTAGATGTTCCTCTGCTAATATAAACAGTTGGCAAACAAAGGATTCTCATGTTACAATACAAAGAATTACATTTTAATAAAGCTGGTTATTTTATGACCTGCACAAGTAAAATTATGCTGTATTATTTAGATATTCAGCTGTGCAATACAAACCAACACCACAACATCCCTTTTAGTTAAGAGTTAATTGACTATTAAATATAAAAATGTTACACTCACCTGCTGTACAAATTTCTGATCAATGTATCGCTTTGCAATACTAGGCTGGAAATCTGGGCTCTCCAAAAATCTCAGGAAAAATTCATACACCAACTACAACAAACATTAAAATGAAAACTTTGAAGAAGTTACCACTACTCTTTACTAAACTAGTAAAAGGTTTAAAGTACCAAATATATTCTTATTTCTAGTTATTTTAAATGGGGAAATAGGATACTGAACATATTTTAGCATCAGAAGGTACAATTAAAAACCTGTATAACTTACAGAGGCAAGGACTCAAATATGAATACAAACAGACCTGTGTGCATGATTAGAAAATTCGCTTTTAAAAAAAATACACATATTAAAGAAAGTTTGCCTCCCAGAGATAGATATAAACTATAATTTTTAAAAATTAATCTGTATTTTAAAAAACTGGACAAATGCACTAAAGTTTAATCTTTACTATAAATTAGGGTTCTGTATACTTGATACCCCAACCCAAACAGCAAAGTCTTGTTGCAGACTTTAGACCAACATGATACAGCATATATAGAATTTTACCCCTAAAGTGTTCAGAAGTGCTGGTCCCCATCCCATGGGCCTTGGCAGATCCACAGGAGGGAAGGGACTGAGGGGAGCAAAAGACTTGTAACAGATCAGAGAGGTATTGAGGGGCCAGAGTTCATGCCTCACCCTTGAGATCCTGAGAAGCTCAATACAGAAAATGGCATACTTCAAGTCATAGTAGAAGGGGAGCGAAATGCAGGGTGGCAACTACAATCTGACTCACCTCTCCCAAACCACTAGATGTACAAGAGTGGGGCCTCTTTATGCAGTGAGACCTGGGGGTGGAAATGTGTTTCATAGACGTAAGGTATGGCACATAAATTTAGGCATACAGTGTCATTGGAGATATGAGGCCTTGGTTGTAACCAACTACCATTTTAGCACTGCTGTGTGTATTAAAACCCTGTTGAAATGCTATTGTATGGCCACTATTGAGTGGGCCTTAGAAACCTATGAGGAGTAATACTTTTATTCACATATTCAAACTACATATGTGCATATGTACATATATACAGCCTTAAGAACATCTGGTGATACATGGATGGAATCCTACTGAAGGCTAGTCAAATCCTTTTAAAGGACCAATACCTAAAAAATTGACTAAACTTCCTAAATAAAGAACAAATAAGGCAGTAGAAAAATGCCTGTGATGCACCATCATGAAATACATGATAAATGCATAAGTGCCTGTATCTGTGTTTGTGATTATCATAACAAATTATAAATTAAGGGGTTTTGAATCAGTGCACCTGATAGGCCCAAGAAAGGAAATTTCCAGTATTTCTCCCAATATTTCTCCTCTTTTTCCCCTCTGACAAATTCCTAGATTCTGACAGAAGGAATTTAGCAGTAGCCATTTAAGAGGCATTTGAAACTATACATATTACATAAAACAAAATTATATTAAGAGAGAAAACATTGCAAAGTCAAGCATACAAAAAGTTAGGAAATGCCAGAATAAAGTTTGCCCATGCAATTCTAATTCTACTCCCCTGTGTATATGCATTTTAATTACATGGTCACATAATATTTTTGTGATGGAGACACTAGAGCTTCTCAAAGAACCTTACAACAAATTTGTCAACATGGTTAGAAGAATATATTTTTCTTAACATTCTTGTAAACAGCTGAATAATTTTTGCTGAAATTCCCACCCACGCTTCACCTTAAAAAAAAAAAAGCTTCAGGCAGATACCTGGCATGAAAAATTCCAGCCACAACTGTTCAAGTGTGAAAGTTATATGGTTTTACAATGGGTAGAAGTAGGCAACCTGAACTATAGGTGTCATTACATGTGCTGCCTATAAAACAAGACTGATGCTAATGGAAGATGCATGGCACACCCGACTGCATGTCTGACTTCTACTAACTGCATCAATGACCATGTGGCTGCTTTATATATTTCCTCATATACTGCATGCAGTTCTGGAACCAAGGTTACTGCTATTGTTCTCAAGGAATGCACTTTTCAAACTGGAAAAACTATTTCAGCATTCCAAAATCAGACTTCTGATATACACCAGAGGAGAATCCTGAACACTTGAAAAGAATTTAGGTAGCTCGGCTGTCTCTAAGCAATCTTCAGGTATCTAGGCAGTCTTACCATTTGCTGTTTCTAGGACACAAAGCTGAAACTTGGGCTTTCTAGAATGCTTTCTTTGGAAACTCTCGGAAGAGGATTATACTGCAGAAATTCTAGAGATCTATTGCTTTTGTGCCTTGATGTTTTTTCCTTGGAGACCACTAGTATATTGCAATTGGGCTTTGATGCGAATAACTCCACTGTCAGCAAGTCCCACAATTTCTTATGCCGAGAAATAGTTATTGGTGTCATCATCAACCTTCTTGATCTAGACCATAACAGTTCAACCAAACTATCTCAGAACTGCTTTTGACTTGTTGCCTATTTTTACAGCTATGCCACATCTGGGGCAATTGTGTCTTTAATACTGATTTTATTATTTAAAGATTACAGCCTTTTGGATTGTGTGCTAGCAGGCTGGTGGTATAAATTACTACACCATTACCTCTGTGGATAACTGCAAACAGGCACAATAAAATGACAATTTGGGACAGGTTGCTGCGACTCACACAGACGAATCTGTGAGGAGACAAGAGAAATTCAGGCTTCCTTTTTTTCTGCAGAGCCAAGCTATTTGAAAGGTCTGTGGTAGAGAAACTGCAACTGTGGGCTAGAACTCTGCTATATTGTTGAAGGAAGCCAGTCATGGGTGGGACAGGATGCACTGAGACACAAAGCACAAGAAACCAGATCCTCAGACTATTCTAAAAGCACCAGCAGGTTCCAGTTACTGAAAATCCAATTCATTTGATTCTCCGAGCAGTCAGAGCTTCTTCGACTCGAAAGCACTCAGTTTTAAAGAACAGCAATCCTAAAGCTGCGTTCTCGTTGAAAGGCTGTTTAGGCTGGTGTTAGGGCTCAGTGCTGCTGCAGTCCAGCAGTGGACATCTGAACTTAGAAGAAGGGAAAGAAAAAGCCAAATTGCTTCCATTATGGTGGAATGAACAATTCTAACCAAAGAGCAGCATCCAAATCTAATGAATGACCATCTACAGGAAAAATAATGAATCAATAATTAAGTTGCCTGGCCAAAACCTGTTCATCAGGATGAGTGGACAACAATTTCAAATAGTATCTGTGGAATTCAGACTTCAACTGATTCCTCCTAGACAAATATACAGCACAGAAGGAGAAGTTACTCACCTAGTAGCACAGAAGGAGAAGTTACTCACCTAGTAACTTGAGATTTTTGAGATGTTTTGTCCCTGTGGGTGCATCACCATAGCATGTCTGTGCACTCTCCACTGGAGAATGCAAAGCAGTATTTGCAGGCCTATGCAGACCAGCACCTCATGCTTCCAACCTAGGGAATATAAGCAGGCGTGGACCCAACTGTTCGACCACAGCCAAGCGGAAAGGAGGGTGGGAAGTGGAGCCCTCACAGAGATAAAGCATCTCAAAGAACTCAAGTAACCTCTCCATCTTTTTCGAGTATGTGTCCCTACGGATGCTACTCTGTAGGAGACTCCCAAGCAGTAAACTCAGTGAGAAGGTGGGTGCTGAGAAGGCAAGTCCAAGACGGTTAGGAGGACTGTGTCACCAAAGGTAATATCTCTGG
This sequence comes from Lepidochelys kempii, assembly GCF_965140285.1. NCBI lineage: Eukaryota > Metazoa > Chordata > Testudines > Cheloniidae > Lepidochelys > Lepidochelys kempii. The sequence goes on from NC_136382.1 coordinate 167,869,419, forward strand.
AAACAGGTAAGCTGGTGTAATGCTTGGCAAAAGTGTGACTGAAAGACCAAGTTGCACTCCTACAGATTTCTGCTACAGGAACATATTTCAGTAGAGCTACAGATGTAGACTGAGCCTTAGGTGAAGTGTGCTATCAACTCCAAGGGGGCTACATCCCAGCAGATTCACAACACGTTAAAATTAGGGCTGTCAATTAATCACGATTAACTCAAAAAAATTAATCACACTGTTAAACAATAGAATACCAATTGAAATTTATTAAATATTTTTGGATATTTTTCTACATTTTCAAATATATTGATTTCTATTACAACCGAATACAAAGTGTACAGCACTCACATGTTTATTACAAATATCTGCACTGTAAAAATGATAAAAAACAGTATTTTTCGTTCACCTCATACCAGTACTGTAGTGCAAGCTCTTTATCGTGAAAGTGTAACTTACAAATGTAAGATTTTTTTTACATAACTGCACTCAAAACAACGTAAAACTTTAGAGCCTACAAGTCCACTCACTCGTACTTCTTGTTCAGCCAATTGCTCAAACAAGTTTGTTTACATTTACAGGAGATACTGCTGCCTGCTTCTTATTTACATCACCTGAAAGTGAGAACAGGCGTTCGCATGGACCTTTTGTAGCAGGCACTGCTACAAGGTATTTACGTGCCAAATAGGCTAAACATTCGTAGGCCCCTTCAGGCTTTGGCCACCATTCCAGAGGACATGCTTCCATGCTGATGACGCTTATTAAAAAAAATGTGTTAATTAAATTTGTGACTGAACTCCTTGGGGGAGACTTGTCTGTCCCCTGCTCTGTTTTACCTGCATTCTGCCATATATTTGATGTTACAGCAGTCTTGGATGATGACCCAGCACATGCTGTTCATTTTCAGAACACTTTCACTGACGATTTGACAAAACGTAAAAGAAGGTACCAATGTGAGATTTCTAAAAATGGCTACAGCATTTGACCCAGGTTTAAGAATCTGAAGTGCCGTCCAAAATCTGAGAGGGACGAGGTGTGGAGCATGCTTTCAGAAGTCTTAAAAGAGCAACACTCAGATGCAAAAACTATAGAATCTGAACCACCAAAAAAGAAACAGACCTTCTGCTGGTGGCATCTGGCTCAGATGATGAAAATGAACACGCGTTAGTCCACTCTGCTTTGGATTGTTATCGAACAGAACCCATCATCAACATGGACGCATGTTCTCTGGAATGGTGGTTGAAATATGAAGGGACATATGAATCTTCAGCAGATCTGGCACGTAAATATCTTGCGACGCCGGCTACAACAGTGCCATGCGAACTCCTGTTCTCACTTTCAGGTGACATTGTAAACAAGAAGCGAGCAGCATTATCTCCTGCAAATTGTAACGAAACATGTTTGTCTGAGTGATTGACTGAAGTAGGACTGGGTGGATTTGTAGGTTCTAAAGTTTCACATTGTTTTATTTTTGAATGCAGGTTTTTGGTTTTTTGTTTTTTTACATAATTCTACTTTTATAAGTTCAACTTTCATGATAAAGAGATTGCATTACAGTAATTGTATTAGGTGAATTGAAAAAATACTATTTCTTTTGTTTTTTACAGTGCAAATATTTGTAATCAAAAATAAATATAAAGTGAGCATTGTACACTTTGTATTCTGTGTTGTAATTGAAATCAATATATTTGAAAATGCAGAAAACATCAAAAATATTTAAATAAATGGGATTCTATTAACAGCATGATTAATAGCATGATTAATTTTTTTAATCATGCGATTAATCATGATTATTTTTTTAATTGCTTGACAGCCCTAGTTAAAATGCATCCTGAAACCCGCTTTGACAGTCTGCATGGAAATAGGCTGTTCCTTCACCATCTCTGCAAAGGATACAAATAATCTGGAGGCCCTGAACATCACAGTCCTGTCAAGGTAGAAGGCAAGAGCCCTTCTGACATCTAGAGCATGTAGGCTAGTTTCCTCTCTGGAGGCATGAGACTCTGGGTAGAATGCTGGTAGATGGATTTCTTGATTAATATGGTATTTCGAAGAGACCTCAGGGAGGAAGTGAGGATGGAGACATAGTATAACTTTATCTCTATTGAAGGTAGTAAATGGTGGGTCTGCCATGTGAGCACTGAGTTTTTCCCTTTGTCTAGTCAAAATGATAGCTATAAGGAATAAGATCTTGAAGTGAAGGAGGGAACAGGTAGCCACTGGTAAAAGGGTGGTTTCCTCAGAGCACTGAGAACCAAATTAAGGTCCCACTGGTGGGCCGGGTTCCATACAGGGAAAAACAAGTTATACATGCCCTTGAGAAAACTGGCTGTAGTACTGTGGACAAAAATTGAGATGCCCTCAGTGAGTGAGTGGAAGGCTGTGATAGCAGCCAAATGTACTCTGAGCTCACTGATAAACTTGAGTCTTTAAATCGAACAGGTAATCTAGGGTTTTGGACAGTGGAACTGATGCTTAAGAAAAGTGAAGAGAACACCGGGAATAGAAGTGTAAGGTAAGTTTTGCAAAACTAAGGTTTCCTGCTAGATAGGAGAACTGACTGGACTTATCTAAACAGGTTAGCTCCAGGCTCAAGAACCATTCTCTCAGGTTCAGGGAGGAGCGGTTTAGATGGATAAGGGTCCCAGAGTTCTGTGACAGGAGATCCTTTCTGAGAGAGGAAGACAGAGAGGCCACAGATAGATGAAGGAGGTTAGAGTACCACACTTGTCTTGGATAGGGCAGCACTATGAGAATAACCCTTACCCAAACTGCAACAGGAAAGAGCAATGTCTTGAGAATGAGGGGTAGCGACGGGTAAGCATACAGCCGGATACGGGACCATGGTATTAACAGGGGATCTCTCAATCAATTGCAGCCCTGTCCTCCCTTAGAACAGAAAAGGTGACATTTCCTGTTCTTTGGGTTGACAAAGGTCTGCTTCTGGGAGATCCCAGGTCTGGCAGATGCTGTGAAAGACAGAATCATTGAGCTCCTATTCATGGTCCTGAAGGAATTTTCTGCTCAGGGAATCAGAAATTGTATTCTGTAGGCCTGGAAGAAAAAATGCAGAGATTTCCATCTGATAGAAAATGCACTTAAGGACTTGGCTCTTGGCTTCACCCTGTTGGTCGCTATATTATATTGCTTCCCTGTTGTCCAGCATTATTTTGATGAACTGGCCCTGTATGGTGAATAGGACGTGCTGATAAGCATAATGAACAGGATTACTGAGGTGGAGTGAGACCTCTGGTGTGGACCACTTGCCCTGGGCTGTGGCTTCTTGGAGGTGAGCTCCCCCCGCATCTCATAAGAGAAGAGAGATTTATCTATTGAGAGGATTTTTGAGGGTTGGGGGTGGGGTCTGATGAAGGGGTTCTTATGGAGACCTTCAGTGGGTCCTTCCACTACCTGAGAGAGACCAAAACTTTGAGATACTGTGATGAGTTTGGAGTCGCTGTTTGGGATGTACAGCGTTAAGCCACGTGTGAAGGCACCTGAGGTGCAATCTCATTTGAGGTGTGACAAACGTGAAGGCCAACACGTGGCCCAAGTTGTAGGCAGATACTTGCAGTTTGCAGGCTGTGCTGTATTGCTGAGATTAGACTAGACAGAGTGGAAAATCCCTTTGGGGAGATAGGCGGTTAGGGAGTCTACAGTGGCTCCAAAAGAATCTACTCTTTGGACTGGGGTCAATGTAGACTTCTCCTGATTGATACAAAGGCCCAGAGACTGAAATAGGGTTAGAACCTTAGAAGTTGCCAACTGGACCACTAGAGCTGATTGACCCCTCAGGACCTAATTGTCCAGGGGGTATGGGAATACTGCTAAAGCCCACTGAGCCACCATTGCTGAGTGCAGCTTTGTAAAGACCCCCAAGGCCATTGAGAGCTCAAAGGGAAGGACTCAGTACTGGTAGAGTTCTGAGCCTATTATGAAACATTTGTGGGATGGGTGGATGGCTAAATGAAAGTAGGCATCCTGGAAGTTGAGGGTGATGAACCAGTCTCTCAAATCTATGGATGGAATTACGGTGGCTAGCATCACCCTCTTAAAGTGCTACGATAGGATGTGTGTGTTCAGGTTTCTGAGGTCAAGGATCAGTCTCCATCCTCAGCCCCTCTTGAGGACTAGGAAATAGTTGAAATCGAACCCCCTTCCAACAAATTCTGGGAGAACTTGCTCAATCTCCCTCAGGAGTAAGAGGGACAGGACCTCTTGTTTTAAGAGCTCTTTGTGAGAAGGGTCCCTGCAAAGAGATGGGGAAAGGAGGAGGGAGAGAAATAGAGTGGAAGCAAATAAATAGCCCATGCTGATCACCTCCAATATCCATCTGTTTGAAATAATGTGTTCCCATGCAGCAAGTGGCTAGTATGCCTCTAAAGTGGGGATGGAGTCATGCAGAAAAGCATCTGGGAAAGTAGGTTGCTCGAGGCCCTTGACCCCTTGAGAGATGCAAGATCTCACTAGTGTGGGATTTATGGTGTGACCTTCCTCTCTGCCTTGTTTCCCTTGCAAGAGAAAGAGGCTTCTTCTTAGATGTCCTAACATGCGAAGGTGCTGCTGGAACTGCAACAGCTACCGGAGCAGCCTGGGACATTGAGGCCAATGTACCGGAGGGCAGGGAGAGGAGTGGATCCCGCTGGGACTAGTAAGCTTTCCATTAGAAGGTTCTTAAGTCTAGCCTGTCTGTCTTTTCTAGACCTGCCTTTAAACCCTGTGCAGACCATACATTTTGGGTAGGTGTCTCCAAGGCAGTGGAGGCATCTCCAATGCCCATCACTATGGGGCAAAGACGTGTGGCAAGTCTGGCAGGGCTTAAACCTCAGGGTCTTCTGCATAACCTGTAGTGCTAAAGGACTAAAAACATGGGTTTTAACAAGAAAAAAAAAAGGGGGGGGGCAAAGCCCCCTCTAAACAGAACAGGAGTGAAGAAATAAAATAACTGAACTAGAGAAAAAAAAGAAAATATCTATGTTAAGAAAAGTGGGAAGCTGAGAACAGTGGAGATGCAACTGCTTTGTCTCAAGCCAGAGGTGGTTGAGAAGGAGGTGAGTGGAGCAGCTTCGTGACTGCTTATACGCCCTTATTTGGAAGCACAAGGTGCTGCTCTGCACAGATATTGCTTTGCATTCTCTGGCAGAGAGCACAAAGGCGCGCGCACACACACACCCCCCATAGGGTGGAGCACCCATAGGAACATATACTCTAAGAAGAACTGAGCATGTCAAGAGAAACATCACTTCTATAGGGAGAGGTAGATCTCTGTCTTATGCCTGCAAGTGAACTTCACAGGCCTTTCTAAGTTCTAACTCCTGATGGACCAAAGTCCTTTGATATGGCTGATCTATGTGCTTACTGTATGTAGGAGTCATCTGCTCTAATCTCCTTCCTTTCATCAAGCCTCTGACTCATTGCAATTATAGCTATTTCTCATGCAGGTAAAATTCAGTCAAAGACATTTTCCTTTCCCCCAGGGGGTTAATAGTTATTAGGAACCTTAGGCTGAATGGTCAGTGCTCAGGGAAATTTGTATCTTTAACATGACTAAGCATCCAAATACTGCCTTGAACAGGTACTTTTTGTAGAGAATATTCATGGCACTATTCTCTGTAATTTAACTAAAGTAGCACAATTATGGATTATAGTGTCAAAAAGTGGCATATGAAATCACCAAATGATTTGTAGTGGTGCGCACCAGGTAGTATAATTATCTGCTCCCTATTGATTTAATGCAAGAGGACTCCCCCCCGCCCCCCCAAACCAAGCCAATGTACGGTCACTACATGCGATCAGAACCCTGCTGACTACAACCTATGTTTGCTTGTTCAAATAAACAGTTATGTGAAAAAAAACAGTATCACAAATCAATCGTGATTAATAGAGCACTGCTACAAAGTCACGAGGTTGGTACAGGAGTGAAACAATGAAATAACTCGCCAACTGTTATCCAACTACAATGCCTGTATTGTAGGCTTTTGGGGGCAGGGGGAGGGGAAGAAGAGGGAGATATTTGTCTTGCTCAAAAGAAAAATTAAGTCTATTGCTTTTTTTTTTTTAAACTATCAAAAAGGAAAACACTCATTTGTGGATATACATCTGTACTTTAGTTAAACCATACAGAAAACCCACTATTAAGTGTACAAAATATGCAATGCTTAAAAATGATTGTGATAAAAGTGAAGCCAAAATACTGCTATATTGTACATGAAACACATATGCCAGGTTTTCAGCTATGATAGGATAATAAAAATATAGGGGCTTGGTTTCAAGAATCAAAACACACCTAACTCCTTTCTGAGGGGCTCATGTGTGTGAGTGTGGCAGAAAGATGCATTTAAACTTTTTCAAAAAATAATCCAACTGTTTCTAAATTTAGAAGGGGGAATGATAAGCAGATGCAATAAATTGTTCTTTTTGAGAAATATCCATAGGAATACATCACCATTTAGTTTCTACATTTCAAGATTGGTTGAAAAAGTAATCCCATACCTGTATGTGAGGCCAGGAGGCTTCAAGAGTAGGTTCATCTTCTTCTGGATCAAAATCTGGATTATCACTTGGTGGAAGTGTTCTGAAAATATTAGAACTAATCTGCAAAGAAAAAAAATTGATTACTTGTAGTGTGGCTCATCAAATTTCAAAAGCCCATGCTAAACAATTGCCTCTATCTAATATCAAGATGAACTGAAACAAGAATGTTTTTAAACAATTGTTTTGCCCTTTTCTTTTCACCTTTGCATTATCATCAGTCCCAAATATTCAAAAGTCATGAGTCAGGCCACAGAAAAATCACAAGACTTTTTAAAAATTAGGTTAATTTTGTCTTTAGGTTTTCAGTTTTCTGGGCATTTGGGCTGCATTTTCAAGCTGTTATTTGCAAACATGAGAACTAGAAACGTCTTTCTTTTTAATTAAAAGCTGAAATTTTCACATAATTACTTGATTGCAAGAACTGGGCTTTAAGTAAAACATCAAACTTACATAACTTGCAATAAAAATTGTGAGTTAGCAGCACTACATTTGAATGTAAGGGAGACCCTTCCACAAATATTTCTACTTGTTATTACATTAGAAATATCAAATCCTTACTGTCTCTTTGCTTGAAGATCTTACAAAGTTTGAAGAATGCCAAAAATTATGTTACACACAGCTGTAAGTCTTAGTTTTAGGACAGACCTCAATTTAGAAAAATTAAAAGATGCAGTTTTACAAGCATTTTCAGATCTAAGCCAGTCATCTTACAGAAGGGACAGTGCAAGGACCTTTTCAGAAACACAAGGAATCTTCTTCAGGAATTTTCCCAAGCCCACTGAAGTTTAGACAAGAGAACAAAAATGTTTCGGCAGTCAAAAAGAAAACATATCTTTGTTTGCCTGAGGGAATCTGCTTCACACTGTTCATGATAAATAGTATTTTTGAAAATCTGCTAGAGAATCCCAAGTTGATTTTGTATTTTGCCCTTTCCATTATTCCTTCAAGGACCATTTGGCTCAATTTTTCCAGGTACAACTTTCAATTTTCTTTACCCTATTGGGTCCAAGGAAATAGAGATTTTCAAAAGGGACAAATAGCAGTCAGGCACCAAAAGCCGCCACTTATGCCTTTGAAAAAGTGCCCAAAGAGATCAGACAGATTAATCTCTCCAGTTCAACACCATGCCAACATCAAATTCCCCCTCTTTTCAGTGATCCTTCTTCCAAGGCATGACTGTGGAACGAGCAAATCCCCTTTTAGAAACTGGAGTTATACAACTTGTTCGAGTCTTACGCAGGAAAAAGGTTTATAATACACTGGAAATAAGAAAATTGAAGAAAGTTGTAGGAAAAGGATGTCCAAATTTGATTTCACAACTTTAAAAAAAAATCTCAGAAAGATTAGTTAGTACATGAGAAGTACTCTTAGGTATATTATCCCAACCCTAAACTCTCATTCTTGGTTCAGGGTTCACAAGAGCATTTAACTTCAAAAAGGGGAACTACATAAAAATGAGGAAACTAATTAAACAGAAATTACAAGGAACAGTCACAAGAGTGAAATGACTGCAAGCTGCATGGAAACGATTTAAAAACACCATAAGAAAGGCTCAAACGAAATGTATACCCCACTTTTAAAAAACAAAACAAAAAACAAGAGAGCCAAAAACGTGCCACCATAGCTAAAGAGAATAAAAGAGGCAGTTAGAGACAAAAAAACACCCTTTAAAAATTGAGAAAAATACTATAAAAAGAATAGTCCCCAGTCTAAAAGAAAGTCATTCAAGATGGACTCGTTATCCACTCCTACCCTGGAGCAAGACCGCCAAAGTTTGGAGCTAAGTCTTGCTGCAAATATATCTATTTCCAGATAAACTCACCGGGAGAAAATGTCATTTACTACAGAGTTCTTGAGTGCTACTTCTGCTGATCAAGTAAAATCTCTGCTCAGCTAATCTGCCAGTAGTATATATTTTCCTTATCTGCAAAGTGGAGAGCTATAGGATAAGTTTGCTGTACTATGCACCTTTCCCACAGTCCTCACCCAAGTACGTTCATGTAAAATACTGCTGTGACGTTATTGATAGCTACCTGAAACACTCTCCATGTCGAGGGCGAAAGGACTTGAGATACCAATATATTGGTCGTAATTCTAAAACACTGATATGGATTTTTCCTCCCAGAAATTCCACTAACCATGAATAATCAAATTCTTGTAATGAGTTCCCTAGCCAAAATTGGAAGCATCTGAGATGACTGTGGCCAATGGAGCCAGGGAGTTAATGCTGAAATGTCTTAAAAGAAGTTACATTCAAATCCATCATGAGATATAGGAACACAACTCTAGAGATAGTGGCAATTTCATAAACATGCTGTCTATATTTGGAATGGTCTTGCTAGCCAGTGTTGTAGAGGCCTCGTTTTTAGACGTGCATATGGAGATATGTACATCAAGGTCATAAGGCCCATCAGCTTGAGGAACATCGCTGTTTGACGTGAGTTATTATGTTGGATCATATTAAAGAAGTTCTGTATTAAAATCACAAATGAGTTTGATTCCCCATAGTTTCAATTCCAGGGTATTACTAATTAAGAGGTCTCTTGGTTTTTGGTACTGTTTCTCTCCCTCTATGTGTGAAACTTGCAAGCTGCTAATTGTGTTAGTACATTCTAAGACAGAGTCTGTTCTCAAAGCAGTTCACAGAGAGAGAGACTCAAAACAATACTCTAACAACAGAAACAATACCCAGAGGCTCCCCGCCCTTTTGTTGTATTAATAATTGTGATTAAAATAGAGATAGAGGATGTATGTGGATGGATGCTTGGTGTGGATAATAACTGAATGATCAGGGAGGTGCCAGCCTAAGAATCCAGTGTCCATCGGCTGAAGAAGGTGTCAAGTGGAAATAACCAGAGGACCCCCCCACCCCCGGAGGGCAGACTGGAATCCACCCAACAGCCTCAAGAATGGGAGAACCAAAGAACAAGATAACATCTTGGAGCCGTCAGGAATGTGCTATCTGCTGATTGATTCAGCAACAGCATGATGAAGCAATTCCCATAGACTGGCATAGGAAGAAATTCCTATAAAAATAGACTCTAAAAAGTGAGAACTTTGGGGTCTGATTCTGCAAACCAACTTCCAGGAGCATCAGATGAGCATCTGACAAGGCCCTGCTCCCTCCTCATGTCCAGGCCACCTGGCCAGTGGCTTGGCATGAGCAACTCTAAGGCTGGTAACTATGATAACAACCTTGCAGAACCTGTGTGTGTGTGTGTGTGTGTGTTTGTATGAATGAATGTGTGACTAAATATGAGATTGAATGGCATGTTATAGCTATAACTAACTGCTTACTGTGATTCTTTCTGTATTCACAATAAATGTGGTATTTTGCCTTTTTCCCTTTAATAAGATCCTGCTGGTTTTTATTTTATTGGTACAACACTCCTGAGTATTACTATTACTCTAAACATCTTTCTTCTGGCAGAAAAAAAGCTGCCCCAACAAAATTGTCATCTGGGTTGTAGCGGTGTACGACATCTTCCAATATATCTTGAATCCTAGTGTTTGGAAATGTGTTGTCTGTATCATAACTTTTGCTTGATTCTCCTAGAACACCTCAATGAATCAATCATCCAAATAAGTGTAGACATGGATACTCTGACATCTCCTATGTGCTGCTGCAAGGTACTTTATGAATACTCAAGATGCTTTAGATAGGCACAATGGAAGCCACTTATTAATGATCTCCTCTAACACTAAGCAATCTTAGTCACAACAGTAATTAACCTTTTCAATTAGAAAGTGTGATTGAGATGTGAAAATATGTATCCTATAAATCAAATGCCTCAAACCAGTGCTCTGTAGGTAAGACAGACATGACAGAGACTAGGGTAAGCATGTGGAATTTGAGCTGATGAGTAAATTTAACTTCTCTGAAGGTCTAGAATGGGTTGGAAGCCTCCATCTCAGGGGTCAGCAATTACCTGAAAAAAATTCCTTCCTCTGAAATTTGCTCTATGGCACCTGACTCAAGTAGAGAAACTTTTGATCTTAGTAAATTCCCGTGAAGAGGATCCCTGAAGAGAGATAAGGAATGAACAAGGGGTGATGGAGAAAAAGATGGCGTTTAATTGAACGAAGCAGCACTACTGGATGATCTCCAAGATCACTGGATGTGGTGATAGTCATCTAAGAAAGTTCCCAAATTTAAGGGGAGACAGACAGGTTTATATCTGGTCTGGGATTCTTGTACATCTTGTCAAACCTGAAGCTGGTGCAAAGGAAGATTATGCAGCAGATCTCCCTTTAGCTCGTTGTTTGTAGGGGGTGCATGTCTGCTGATGCTGAACATGGGCCTCTTACAATTGTTTCTTTTGAAATGAACAGGGAATAGAGACACAGTTACCCCAAATCTTTTCCGAGTCATCTAAGAAATCCTATAGATTTTGCAATAGACCTGATGTCTTTCAGTTTCTCTAGAACTTCATCTGATATACAGCTGAACAGCTAGACACCATTAAATGGTGTCAAGTATCACAGGGGTACCTGTGTTAGTCTGTGTCCACAAAAACATCTGAGGAAGTAGCTTTTTACCCATGATAGCTTATGCCCAAATAAATCTGTTAATCTTTAAGATGCCATGTTGTTTTTACCATTAAATGGAGATCTATTTGGGATTTTTGTTTTTGGAGTAACTGCAGGAGTATTCACAAACATGGTAAGGAGAAGCCCCTTAAAGTAATTGTGAATGGTGCATCAAAAGTACAGAAAGATGCTCTTAATATGTGCTAAGCAGGTAATCGATCTTTGATGAGAAGGGCTTTGGCTAGTTTTCTCTGGTCTTCCAGCAGTGACTGGGCAAAACAGTATTATTTCCTCCCATTGGTAATATTGGTAACTGGACACTAGTGCTTCATAGTTTCCAATTCTAATAGTGCCTGGTGTAGCAGAGCACAAAACTTTTCTACCCAGAGTATCTACCACCTTCTTACTCTGTCTGAAAGGGTAGAGTGGACTCAACCCCCTTTTGCTCTTAGAATGGCAGTTTCCACTACCAATTAATTTGAAGCTGAGTAGGTCCGGAAGAACAAGAAGCCCTGAAGATGTAGATTGTATAACTTGTCTGATTTCTTAGCAACTGCTGGTTTAGATGATGGATTTAACCAGGTTTATTTAGGTATACTTAGTGTCAAGAAAGCAAGGTATCTTACTTCTGGAAGGCGAACCCAGAATATCCAGAACTGGGTGGGTCATTGTCTCTGATGTTACTGAAAGGATCTTTAAGATAGTAGTTATTTCTAAGCTTTCCAGGAAAAGGAGATGATGCATACCCACACATTTGAAGATGTTTTATCATCAAGATCTGGATCTGTGTACAGATGTTTGATAGACACCTCTAGTTCTTCAGATAGAGTATCTGGGACAAGTAAAAAGAGAGACTGTTTTCTTGGTACCAGCAAGAGTGATTTATCTGGGCAGGATGATTCTGGGGAGGGTCATTTCCCTTGAACCACTTTGGGAGAAGGCTCCCTTTCTTCAGGCCTTTTAAATTCAGGGGAACACACAGGGAAAGGCCAATATGGCCTCAATAGCCATGACAATATCTCCTCAGACTTGCCAGTATTCAGTAGGGAATTCCTTAATATACTCCGTATGGGAGGGAGGGTAATCTCGCAGTCGGAAACAGAGCGCCTCAATAACACTCATAACACCATCTAGTTTCCCTGATCTACTTCCTGGAAAGGGAACAACACTGCCTACTACCCTGCTTTAACTGCTAGTTCATTCTCCTTCCTACAATGCCGTGCATTATTAACATAAGAATGGCCATACTGGGTCAGGCCAATGGTCCACCTAGCCTAATATCCTGTCTTCTGTCAGTGACCAATGCCAGATGCTTCAGAGGGAATGAACAGACAGGCAATCATCGAGTAATTCATCCCCTGTCATCCACTCCTACCTTCTGGCAAACAGAGGCAAGGAAAAAGCAGAGCATAGGGTAGCATCTCTGACCATCTTGACTAAAAGCCACTGATGGACATATCCTCCGTGAACTTATCAAGTTTTTTTGAACCCTGTGATAGTTTTGGCATTCACAACATCTCCCGGCAACAAGTTCCATAGGTTGACTGTGCGTTGTGTGGTTTTTTGTTTTGTTTTCTTTAAACCTGCTGCCTATTAACTTCATTGGGTGACCCCCAGTGTTCCCTCTAATTTTTTATGTCCATGTGCATAATGAATTTTGTTATGTGTACCAATATGGAGGTGATGTGTGGTGGGGGTAGGGTTGAGGGCTTTGGAGTATGGGAGGGGGCTCAGGGCTGGGACTGAGGGGTGAGGGCTCTGGGGTGGTGCCAGGGATGAGGGGTTTGGGGTGCAGAAGAGGGCTCAGGGCCAGGGCAGAGGATTGAAGTGCCGGGGGTGAGGGCTCTGGGGTGGGGCCAGGAATGAGGGGTTTGGGGTACAGGCTGCCCCAGGGCTGCAGCAGGGAGAGTGGACTCCCCCAAACCCCCTCTCACTGCAGCAGCTCAGGGCTGGGGGAGGGGCACCTCTCCACAGCCTGGAAGCTCCAGCAGGGCTTGGCCAGGGGTGCGGCACCCTCCCAGTGTGTGCCGCCCTTGATAGCCTGCTGCATGGCCGCGCAGCTTAGAGGGAAACTTAGGTGACCCCTGTTTTTTGGGTTATGTGAAAGAGTAAACACCACTTCCTCCACACCAGTCAAGATATCATACGCCTCTATCATATCCCCTCTTAGTCGTTTCTTTTCCAATCTGACATGTCCGTATGAGGAGATATTAAAAAGACCTTAATAATAATATTAAATTAAACATTGGTATTAATTCATTATTAATATTAATTGATTAAATAATAATATTAAACATATCCGTATTAAACATTAAATATTAAATGGGAGATATTAAAAAGACCCTAATCATTTTTGCTGCCCTTCTCTGTACCTTTTCCAATTCTAATACATATATATTTTTGAGATTGGGTGACCAGAATTGCACATAGTTTTCAAGGCTTGTGTGTATTATCAATTTATATAGAGGTTTTATGATATTTTCTGCCTTATCTATCCCTTTCCTAATGGTTCTTAACACTAGGAGCTGCCTTTTTTTTTTTTTTTTTTTGAGACTGCTGCTGCATATTGAGAGGATGTTTTCAGAGAACTATCCACAATGACTCCAAGATCTCTTTTTTGAGTGCTAACAGCTAATTTAGACCCCATAAATTTGTAAGTATAGTTGGCCATGTCATTACTTTGCATTTATCAGCACTGACTTTCATCTGCCATTTTGTTGCCCAGTCACCCAATATTGTGAGATCCTTTTGTTACTCTTCACAGTCTGCTTTGGAATTATCTTGAGAAAAAGACTGAGCACCTGCCACCAAAAGTACTGACTGTGGACATTACCACCATCCTGCTGGTCATTCAGGCCTATAACATGTGCATTATCTTCAATTCAGGCTTCTTGCTAGATCCTCACATCCAGGCTATGTCTAAATCTTGCTGATTCTTTCTGAACTGCTCAAAAAAAGGTCTCTCATATCCACCCATCCATCCAGTTAAAACTCATCCAAGCTCTCATCATCTTGTGTCTTGATTACTGTAACTTTCTTTTTTCTGACCTTGACAAATGCAATCTTGCCCCACTCATATCCATTCAGAATGCTGCTGCAAAGATCATTTTCCTAGTTTGTTTTAATCATTTCACCTTTGTGATTTCTTACACTGGCTCCTGCATTTCTATCATATCAAACATAAGCTGCTTGTATTCACTTTCAAGGCCTTTCATAGTCAATCCCCATCCTACCCATCATCTCTCATTCACTACTGAGCTGTGGATGCTTACCTCTGATCGGCTCACAATACCGGCCTCTATCGTTCACTTGTTACATTTTCCAACAAGCAAGCACCTTTGTGCTTTTTCCCCATGATTTCCCACATGCATGGAGCTGCTCCCTGTAAACCGTTGCAATGCTACCTCATTACCCAAATTCAGAACCTTCCTCAAAAACTCTCCTTTGCCTACAAAAATACTTGATAAAGGTTAGACTGTGGGTATGTAGAGCCCACTGCCTACATTACTGACCAATACTGCCTCACTGTTCACTTGTACTCCCCCATGTGTATCTATCGATTGTCTCTTGCTTTATATTTAGATTAGGCTTGGCAAATCGGTCAACTGACCAGTCAAATGTCAACTGACAACCTATTATTTGACCGCAGTCAAATATTTCAGCAACAATGCTGATGCAAGCCATGGCCTACCATTTTGACTGCATCATGGTGCTATCTGTTGCTAGCTTACCTAAACATCTTGATCACTCATGTTATTACATGCTAATGCTATCTGTATTGAAAAAACTGAACATCTTGATTGACTGGAATCTTCTAGAATAAGCATTGTATGTATGTATGTATGTATATCTTTATTTGTATACCAGGCCATTAACGTACATGGTGGTTTACAAAGCACATTAAACAAGTTAAAAGACGCGGTTCCTATCCTGAAGAGCGTACAGTCTAAAATGACTAGATAAACATATTGTAATTAACTCAAAAAGGAATGGGGAAGGGATAGGAGGGTTCACAGTTATTAAACCTCCTTCCTCCAACACACAACAAAAAGATGCAAAGCTATTAAGCTGCCTACCTCAGATAAGCACATTTTAAATGACTTTTCTTTAAATGACTTTTCTTTAATAGTTCCTCTGTGTTTGGTTTATTTCTGTTTAATTTTATTTTTCTTTTTTTGTAACTGTTCAGTCTTGAATAATGTTAACATTTAAATGATAACCTAAAAAAAAAAGTAGTAATTAAATCTTCATTTTTTAGATCATTTCATTATGTTTTGCATTTTTCTGAGTTTACAAAAACTAAATTACTTAACTTATTTTATTAGGCATAAGTATCTAAGGCTAAGCCTACTGGAGACCATAAAGTCTTACTCTTTGTTACTGTTCTAATAAATTAGTGCTTTAAAAAAGTTGACTATTTTTGACATTCGACAGTATCTGACCAATGTCTGACTGGCCAATTGACTGATTATTTTTGGACCGGTCAAATGCCCAACCAATGCCGAGTACACTTAGATGGTTAAATTACTAGCAGCCACCTGAAATCCCATCTACACTAACACTGCTATTGTTTACTGCAACCAGCAAGGCTGAAATGGCAGTGGTAACAGTAGAACATTATTGGCACAAAAGCCTAATGCATAAACACCCCTGGTATCACTAATGTTAAGGTCACTAGAATACAATACACTCCCAGTTCTTTCTGCTAACAAAAAACAAAACAAAACAAAACAAAAAAAAACCACAGTACAGGTAATGCCAGCCAACGACATATACTATGAATTCAGTCTTCTGTCTGAATCTTCATCTGGACTATTTACACCAGGTTTTATCAAACTATGTGGCAATTCTCACTGGTGGGGCATGATGGATAATAAGATCTAATACGGTTAGAAGTTCATTTAGACAACCTTTAGGAAGAAATGGCTTGACCCTTAATCCTGTCTGCAAAGGCTACAGACAGTATTAGGGGAGCTTCCGAATGATTTGGTCTTGTCCAGGTAGCATGAAAGAGCCCTGACTACAACGAGAGAGTGCAATTGTGTTTGCCCCTTGTTTCAGTGGGGTTTGGGGAAGAAAACTGAGAAATCAATCAACTGATTTAAATGAAAATCTGACACAATCTTCAGCAGGAACTTGAGGTGAGACTTAAGAGTCACCTTATCTTTAAGGAACACTGTAAAATGGACCTGCCATAAGGGTCTGAATTTCCCTACCCTGTAACAGATGTTAGTTATGGATACTAAAAAGTCAATATTCACAGACCAATGAGGCGGAAGAGGGAATAAAGGCAGTTTGCTAGGGGTTCAAAACAGATCTCCATTAAGCCCGATAACAGTCTGTTGGGGTTTTAGGAAAGAATAGGCTCTCAGATTGAAGGAAAAACAAAATCATAGAAATGTAGGGCTAGAAGGTCATCTAGTCTAGACTCCTGAGCTGAGGCAGGGCCACGTATACTTAGACCATTCCCTACAGCTGTTTGTCTAACCTGTTCTTAAAAAGCTCCAGTGACAGGGATTCCACAACATCTTTAGGAAGCCTATTCCAGTGCTTAGCTATCCTTAAAATTAGAAAGCTTTTCCCAATATCTAACCTACACTCCCTTACTGCAGATTAAGCCCATTACTTCTTGTCCTACCTCAAGTGGCCATGGAGAATGAATGATCAAAGTCCTCTTTAGAACAGCCCTTAACATATTTGAAGATTTATCAGGTTCTCCTCTCAGTTTTCTTTTCTCAAGATTAAATTGGCCTCGTGTTTTTAACCCTTCCTCACAAATCAGATATTCCAAATCTTTTGTCATATTTGTTGCTCTCCCCTGGACTCTACAATTTTCCCACATCTTAAAGTATGGCACCCAGAACTGGACACAATACTCCAACTGAGGCCTCACCAGTGCCAAGAAGAGTGGGAAAGCTACCTCCCATACCTTATATATGACACTCCTGTTAATATACTCCAAAATACTAGCCATTTTTGCCACCGACACACAATGTTGGCTCATATTCAATTTGGGATCCACTTTAACTCCCAGATCCTTTTCTGCAGTACTAGTGCCTATCCAGTTATTCTCTATTTTGCACAAGTGCATTTGATTTTTCTTTCTTAAGTTCACAACTTTGCACTTATCTTCATTGAATTTCATCTTGTTAATTTCAGACCAATTCTCCAAAATGCTTCCAACCCCTCCCAGTCAGTGTCATTCACAAATTTTCATCAGACTCTCCACTCCACTCTCCAAGTCATTAATGAAAATGTCTGGCCTGGGTCTGGCCATTGACCCTGGATCGATTAGATATGTCCTCCCAGTTAGACTGTGAATCACTGATAACTCCTCTGAGTATGGTCTTTCAACCAGTTATGTACCCACCTTCGAATAATTTCATCTAGACCACATTTCTGTAGTTTATGAGACTGTCATGTGCGACTGTGTCAAAAGCCTTACTAAAACCAAAATCTATCAAATTTACTGCTCTCCCCCGTCAACTAGGCCAATACCCCTATTAAAGAAGGATATTAGGTCAGTTGGAATGATTTGTTCTGACAAAGTCATGTTGGCTATTATGTTATCTTATGTCATCTCTAGGTGCTTACAAATTGATTGTTAAATGATGCGTTTCAGTCTCTTTCCAGGTATCAAAGATAGGGTGACTGACCTATCATTCCCCCGTTCCTCTTCCCACTCCCCACCCCTGTCTTTCTAGATATATGTACTATGTTTGCCCTTCTCCAGTCCTCTGGCACCTCACCAGTCCCCCATGAGTTCTCAAAGATAATTGCTAACAGTTCCAAGAGTTCTTCAGCTAGTTCCTAAGTACCCTAGGTTGATTCCATTTTGCCCTGTGGCAACTTGAATATATCTAACTTATCTCAATATTTAACCTGTTCTTTCCTTGTTTTGGCTTGTGTTCCTTCCCCCTTCTTAATATTAATTGTGTTAAGCATCTAGTCACAGTTAATCTTTTTAGTGAAGACTGAAGCAAAATAGGCATTAAACACCTCAGCCTTCCTGATATCGTTATTAGCTCTCCTTCCCACTAAGTAGTGGACTACGCTTTTCATCTTTCTCTTGCTTCTAGCATATTTAAAAACTTCTTACTGCTTATGTCCCTTGCTACATGTAACTCATTTTGTGCCTTAGCCTTTCTGATTTTGTCCCTATATGCTTGTGCTATTCTTTTGTATTCATCTTTAGCAATTTGTCTACATTTTCCCTTTTTGTACAATTCCCTTTTTGATTTTCAGGTCATTATAAATAAATGAGACCTTTGAGGACTCTAGCAACTGGAGGTGGGGAAAATATAGTAAGACTTTGCATGGGCGAATGTGCAGACATTGCTGATAAATATATACTTAGAGCTGATAAAGTCCAAAATGTTTTTAAAATAGTTAATATTCCAAAATAGCAGAAACAGGGGCTTCCACACGAGACAAGTGACACTGCACTGCACAAATAGAAAACCTCTTCCATTCTCCTATGTGAATCAGTCAAGCAGACGTTTCTTCTGCTCTTTACCAAAGTGAAGAAAGGGATTTTTCTTGCACTACTTCCACTGGAATCTCCAAGTAGCCTGTCATGTGTTGCAGGAGGTCTGGAAAGTTCCTAAAATCAACCACCTGTCTAGGAGAAGAAGGGATGACTGCCTCTTTGGTCAAGGAAGAATATATTGTTGTCGGATTCCATTTCCTTCAGGTACTCTTCCTTACTGCCATGTTCGTGCAAGTGCAGTCTGAGGCTGTAGACGCTGATCCTCTTGAGTAGATCTACAATGTCTCATGAAAGAGGAAGATTTAATTGTACAGGTGGGCAGTTGAGGAAGGTTTCCTACCTGGTTGTCCCCAAGGAGCCCAATAAGGCCAAGACAGTATGTTTTAAGGATAAGTGGCTAGGGGCTATATTGCTGGAAACCAGGGTGGATGTTTCTTATGAGATCAAAAAAGGGTGGAGGAGATACTCTACTGAAGATGCTTCTTCTTGTATTTCTGGGTGACTCTCCCAGATCATATCTTCAGTAGATCTCCAGGAGTTTCTGATTCATCATGCTGTCTTCTGTCTCAACTTTATGAGCTCAATGCCTTTTTCCCTCTGACTACTTTTCAATCAACTTTTCATTCTACTCCCCTATATACCTGTCCTCCACCCAACAGTCTTCCTAATGGCCACTTCACTATACTTGACCCTCTTCTACTGCCTAATGCCAGTTTTCTTCACCTTAAACACCCAGCTAGAATCTCTCAATTGTTGAGGAGAGAAAGGAAAATTTAGCTAGTTTTACAGCAGGAAAGTGGAAAAAAATTAGGTTCAACAAAGTATGGGGAAGAATTATTCTATAACTGGATGGTAGACCATACTTATGAAGTTGTTGTCAATCTGTCAGTATTACTACTACATTTCAAAGTCAGAATGACAGACTGATGTTTTACAGATCCCTGTATGCGAGACAGAGCTAAGAACATTTTTTTCTCCTATATTAAAGTCTTCAAACTGTTGCTCAGAAGACTATAGATGGGTAAATTAAAAGAGCTATCAGTCAATCAAGATTTAAATACATGCAATATGTACCTCAAAAACAAAAAGTGAATGAGAAGCACAGAGATTGCTTTGAAACACAAACATCTCTTCCTTACATAAGAGCAGAAAAAACAGAAGTTACTGTAGTTAACAACTGTAAATAATTTCTTGTTTGTTTTATAATCACAGTAATTTACAGAAAGGGCTCTGCAGTACACATCAGTTTATGTTGACTCTAGACTATACAGTTACACCTAAATGATTTAAGGTAGTTGTAAGTGCATTTACTCTGAGTAGGACCAGTTCCTTCCTCCTTGTAGAGAAGCTTCCTTTCTATTGATTCTAACTTCAGTAAGAATCTCTCCCTGAGTTTTAGCTCCGATACTCACCCTTAAGAGTCCATACATCTATTGCAATTCTCAAGTAAGGAAGCACAGGCAGAACAACTCAAAATGTTCTCATTTTCTGAACCTTGTGGGATTTTTTTTCAGCTTGTCCAGAGCTAACTTTCTTCATACATCACATCTAAAAATTTAGCTATATTGCATTTACCATGCTATATCAAATAAAGCGACTTTTCAGATTTGACAAATTCAGCAAAGCTTTCTAAATAATTCTTTAGGCTGTTTGAGTTGATTACTTATGAACTATACTAAATTTACAGGTAGTGTCAGCCATGGCAATGCTCTACAACTATTATGTAACAATATAAATTCAGACAGAAGCTAATGATCAGTAAGAAATGTTTTATTTAGTTTTAAATATATCAAATAAATAAATACCGTTCAACTCCAGTTTTTACTTACCATTTTCACTATGTCAGCATATGCTGACTCAATAATCACACCACGAGTTGTTGAAACGTATTCAACCAGTTCATTCAATGTGGCTCTCTTAATTTCTTTGCTCCTCAGGTCTGAAACAGAGTCCATGAAGTCAAACAGTATACAACACTGCTGTAACTTCTGACAAAAGAGATTTTGCTGTTCATTTGAGGTGGCATCTATAAGCAGAAAAAAGAAAAAAAGCCACTTACGTTTTTAGAAATTGAAGCATTGATTTCTAAATATCTTATCAGCCATAACTCAGTATTAATAAGGAAGACTAGTTTTGGGTGGCAAGCAAGAGAGATTAATGTTCAATACTGTCACATCTAAAATCAAAGTTGTTTGTGCCACTACCATGAAATTTAACTGAGGGTTTGATAATATATCCACAATGAGTAAGAGATTTTAAATGGGGAATATATAAAATGTAATTAATATAGAGAGAAATTACACTTTTAAAAACTAATGTATTCTACACAAAAAAAACTTAACACAAGTACCAACCCTCCCACCATCACCATGGAACTAACCACTCAATCATATGATTTGTTGCATTCCATCCACTAATTCTTTATTACATTGTCTATTTAAAAATTAAAAAATTTGCAGGGCCGATACCTTGTTTTTTTTACCAATATATAAAGCTCTTGCCATCATAGGATGAATGTCTCAGTGGAGAATTGACCCCGGTATTTCACAGAAAATATTTTATCCTGGATTTTCACATCTTAGACTAGAGAAATTTAATTAGTAAAATTAATTAACTTATTAAATTCTCCAGTTTGAACAATTTGTGATCACTTAAGACCATATGTCTGTCATGACTATGACAGCATTTTCATAAAGCATCAGTCTTTGTATGCCTTCCCAGCCCACTAACTGGGCGAAATTCTTCCATTAATGCTACAATTTGGATCTGTGGCAGAGTGATTTTAATAGCTTTAGAGTATTAGTTAATTACTAAACCATATTAAACTTACTGGAAAATAAATATTTTTTGCTCAAAATATTGTGACCCTCTGACTTTTGCATACAAAGTCACAACAAAATCAGGCAGAGTTGTTATGGTTATCAATAAATCAATTCAATTTCACATCACTTAACTAAATTCAACAAAGGGAAGAAATTTCCCTTTTCTCACTAATTGTTGTTTGTATTCTGGCAACACCAGTATGAAAGAGTCCCCTCATCTCTCAGACATTTAAAATACTATGCCAAGCTGCAGAATTTTCACTCCCATTTCTCTCTCTGAATACATAGGCAGGCTTACCCAATTGAGAGTTTTCAGAAATGGAAAGCAGCTGTAGTTAGCCTACACTACTTTGACTATCTGATCAATATTAGTAAGTCCTGTGGAGTGTCCAGACTGGTATTGCCACATCATAAAATAAAAACGAGTCAGGAGAAGGAAATACCTTGCTAGAATACCTTGTCAGAATACCTTGCTAACTGCTTCGCTGAAGATATACAGAATTTTTACTCGTGACATGCTAGCAGAGTGAGCCATGAAGGAAACTCCCCTTGCTCTTAAGGTTTTTGGCCCTCTGCAATTAGGCCAGCTGAAGGGCTTTAAGGACAGTCTTAGATATCTCAAAAGCCCCAAAATATTTCCATAATTCTTTTTAAAAGTGAGAATTAAGAGTTCTCCTAAACTCCAATTACATACAAATAAGTTGTACAGACACCATCATTGCAAAATTCACTCTTGAAAAGTAAGTAGTGATATCCCAATAAATGTGAAATAATAAAAACTGTAGAGAGTGAAAATAGTTAAATCCAGTGAGGGATAAGAGTGCAAACAACTTGTTTCTGCCCCCCACCGTGGCTCAGTGCAGTAGGAGTCATTCTGAAAGACAACCCCTGAAGGTGGAAGAAGAATGCAAGCTCCACATTCTTCAGAAATAGATTCTATGGGAAGAAAATGAAGTGGGATTCCTTCCCACAGGTCATGTCTGAATAATAATGCTTGAAAATGTATTTAGCACAGATAACATGGCTGACTGAAATCTTCCTGTGACAAGCAACCGGAGCTCTCCTGTTTAGGATTACCATTGACCTCCAGACCAAGACGCAACTATATCAGATCCAAGGACAGCTATATCACAACACAGACAGCCTCTCAGGCGTGTCCTCTTCTAGTGACAGAATTTCCATAAAATAGATGTTTAAAAAAAAAAAAGAAAAAAAGAAGAGAGCACCTGCCCGTTTGTGCTTTTGAAGTCTGTATTTTGCTTCAAGTAGAATCCACAGGTTCTCTTACTGGTTAAGACCCTATTCTTGTGATGGAAGACTCAAAGATTAAATGAATCACCTTGGCCATGAAATTTTGGACAAGTCCATGGCATCATCTTTTACAGTAAAAACTGGTCCGTAGAGCCTGAAGTCACTTCCACCTTGAAAATTATCTTGTATGTAAAGCACTTAATATTAAGACAAAGCTCACCTCAACCATTTTGTCAGGCACTATTTGTCATCCAGGACTCAGAGGCCTTTTTAATGCTGGACTCAAATCCCTGTCTGAGCTTGGTAACAGGGATTAAAAAACTGCCAAATTAAACTAGAACTATCTCCATAAATTGTAATCTGACAAGTAAAGACTGATAGTCTGTGCATGCAAAAGAAGGGTCCCCAAGACCTGTTCAAACACCATTGCAGATGGTTCACATTCAAAACCATGCGACTCTTGTAGACTCCTTCCAAGATGTCAGGAGTTGGGAGACCCGACTGGGGATACCATATCTACTGTCCTGTACCCTATTTGGACTTAATTACATTCATGCACCGAGATGGAGTGAAGCACTCTAATTGTCCAAAGCAACATTCTCAGCCTATTAGGATGGGACTCTGCCATGCAAAGGAGAATAGGAATCATCCATCTGGAAACTCTAGAATAATAAAATCACGCCCCACAACCTTGACCAAGACTTTGATACCAGAAGTACAGGTGAATTGCTACACACTCCTCCTTTCCCAGTGAATGGAAAAAGCATCCCTCACTAGCAGAGTTTTCCCTCAAAGAGAAACAAAGATCACTAGTGGTGCATCTTTAGGTGAGTGGCATGCCTCCGGTCACTATTCTAAGACCAAGAAGCCATCAGCACAAGTCTACCACAGATCTACTCATTCTGAGAGATATTTCTTGTCCACCTTGCTAAGTAAGTAGTCACAAGAAGAGTTTTGAGAGTGTCCATTCTCACTCCTGAGGGGTCATCTACATAGGTAGCACAGACCAGTATCTGTGAAAGATATAGAATACAGAAGTCTAATGACCCAATGATTCTCTTGTTTTGTGATCAAACATACCCCCTTTGTGCATCTATGGCTGCCCCATTTTCAGAGTCTTGATGTACAGTTACAGTTTCTGGAAACCCTAGGTGATCTCCAGAAAAAAGAAAATCCCTTCTGTCTGAGCCTCCCTCCTAAATTGAATGCATATGAGATACAATAGTCTGAATGAATGGGCATGTGAGTGTACAAGATATACTGTGGTAAAAGCACTGGTGGCCATCTGAACCTATCTAAACTAGTATTTCCACCACTGCCACCACATGTTAAATCACGGGGAGAATTGTTTCAGAAAAGACAACGCCTTAAATAAAAAAGGGAAAAAACAGATATGCATTTATTTTAAGGTAGAGACGGTCAACGGAAAAAAAATTTCAATTTAATGTGTGGGTTAAAAATTTGAAATATAATAATTGGGGCAGATGCTTCTAAAAAGTGAAAGTAAAGCAAAAAGTAAAAGACACCACATTGCTGCATTCTATTTTTACTGTCAACTTATTTTGGTAGTAGGCTACAAATATCTATTTACCTTGATGTATAATGCATTTTGTACTGTTGGATCATATTAAAGAAGTTCTGTATTAAAATCACAAATGAGTTTGATTCCCCAGAGTTTAAATTCCAGGGCATTACTAATTAAGAGGTCTCTTGGTTTTTGGTATTGTTTCTCTCCCTCTATGTGTGAAACTTGCAAGCTGCTAACTGTGTTAGTACATTCTAAGACAGAGTCTGTTCTCAAAGCAATTCACAAGAGAGAGAGACTCAAAGCAATACTCTAACAACAGAAACAACACCCAGAGACTCCCTGCCCTTTTGTTGTATTAACAATTGTGATTAAAATAGAGATAGAGGATGTATGTGGATGGATGCTTGGTGTGGATAATAACTGAATGATCAGGGAGGTGCCAGCCTAAGAATCCAGTGTCCATCGGCTGAAGAAGGTGTCAAGTGGAAATAACCAGAGGACCCCACCCGGAGGGCAGACTGGAATCCACCCAACAGCCTCAAGAATGGGAGAACCAAAGAACAAGATAACATCTTGGAGCCGTCAGGAATGTGCTATCTGCTGATTGATTCAGCAACAGCATGATGAAGCAATTCCCATAGACTGGCATAGGAAGAAATTCCTATAAAAATAGACTCTAAAAAGTGAGAACTTTGGGGTCTGATTCTGCAAACCAACTTCCAGGAGCATCAGATGAGCATCTGACAAGGCCCTGCTCCCTCCTCATGTCCAGGCCACCTGGCCAGTGGCTTGGCATGAGCAACTCTAAGGCTGGTAACTATGATAACAACCTTGCAGAACCTGTGTGTGTGGGTGTGTGTATGTTTGTATGAATGAATGTGAGAATAAATTTGAGATTGAATGGAATGTTATAACTATAACTAACTGCTTACTATGATTCTTTCTGTATTCACAATAAATGTGGTATTTTGCCTTTTTCCCTTTAATAAGATCCTGCTGGTTTTTATTTTATTGGTACAACAGTACGCTACCAAGTTACTAAAGTGTTGAGCTTCCTAAATATTTTGAATACACAGATGAACTAAATTACTTAACTCACTATTAAAATAATTTGTATTGACAGTGGTTTAACGGTTTTTAAAGTAAAAATTCACGATACAAACTTTTCACCTGACTTATTTCCTGATATGAGGCTAAAGTAACTAGCTAGTTTAAAATAACAAAAAACAAAAAACACAAACTTATATTAGTTATTGAAGCCTTTCCTTTCTAGAAGAGTATTTACCAAATCAGGCTTACAATTTTTATTATTTGCTCAGAGCTTCTGTTTAAATATGTCCTCAGGCAGGTAATTAAAAGTTTGCTCTCCTGCAGAGGTAATGGAGTAACCATCCATCAGCTTCAGTTAACAGTTGATCCATAAAACTATACTGACTGGAAGTATTACACTAGGCAAGTACAGTGTAAGCCACCCTGCATGTTTGAAAGAAAAGGTTGCCAAGCCTCCCCATTTTGCTGGGAGTCTCCCAGAATCAGGCTCTATCTTCCATAGGCTACTGAAGCCAAACCAGGAGATTTTAAGTGCTAAAAGTCCGGCAGCACAGCGAGGCTAAGGCAGGCTCCCTGCTGCTCCCGGAAGTGCCTGGCACGTCCTTGGGGGTCTCCCCGCGTTGCACCTGCCCCAAGCCACCAACTCCACAGCACCCATTGGCTGGGAACTGTGACCAATGGGAGCTGTGGGGGTGGTACCTGCGGGCAGGGGAAGAGTGCGGAGAGCCCCTGACCCCCCTTGCCTAGGAGCCACTGCCAGAGGGATATGCGGGCTGCTTTCAGAAGCTGCCTAAGATAAGTGCTGCCTGGCTAGAACCTGCACACCCCTTCCCGCACCCCTGCCCCAGCCCAGAGCCCACATCCCCTCCTGCACCCAAACTCGCTCCCAGAGCCTGCACCTCAACCCCTGCCCCAGCCCAGAGCGGGCACCCCCTCCCGCATGCAAACTCCCTCTCAGAGCCCACATCCCGCACTCCCTCCCACGCCCCACCCCCCCTCCAAGGGCCTTCACCCAAACCCACTGCCACAGGCTGGTGAAAGTGAGTGACGGTGGGGGGGAGTGAGCAATAAAGGGAGGGGGTATGGAGGGAGCGGGGGCAGGGCCTCGGAGAAGGGGTGGGGCAGGGATGTTTGGGTTTGTGCCGTTAGACAGTTGCCATATTGAGAGAGGATGACTTAACATCTTGAACACCATTGTGTATCACAGGGAAAAAAAAAATTCTTAGATTGTTACTGAAGATGACAGTTCAAACAAAACTATCAATCTGAAAGCCTCAACAGTTCTCAGAATAAGAGGCAATTATGAGAGAGTAATTAGAATGAGTTTTTAATAGCATATGTATTAAAATGAGTCAAAGCTACAGTTTCTATTACAGAGTTGCAAAATATTATAAACCCATTTTCAATAATGCCCAAGTCACTGTTAAATTTATCTGCAAGCAAAAGGCAAATCTGATCTTAATTAAGTCACACATCTTAATATAAGTAGAACATTTATTTTTAGTTCTAGAATAGCACAAAGTCTGCCTACCCTTGTGGTTTTCGTTATCTCCCACATCTCCCAATAGAATATTTCTATTGATAGAAAACTTCTATACATAATGTTTGAACAGTTTACCAGACACATATTAGCTAGATGCAGATACAAAAAGATCTAGGGGCATGGGGAGACACAACCAAGATCCAGGAACAGTTCTTGGAGAAGGCCAGTTTAGTCCTCGTCCAAGTGCTGAAAAGGGAAAGGGGCTGGCATTTTACCAAGAATCCTGGAACCCCTGCTTGGGAGTTAAATCTATCACTCTGGCAAGATTACATATAATAAAGCTGAATTACAAATATAATCGGCTTCTTAAAAACAGTTAAAGGAACAAACCCACTCACGGTTTGTCAGACGCATGGAAGTGGAAAAGTGTATAATAGATTTAGAAAATTTCTGAAGCAGATTGTAATCTAAACAGAATTTGTACAGAGAAAAGATGACTATAGGGAAATAATTGCATTTTGTCTCCCAAGGATAGAGGGCCAACCTACTCCTCAGTTTCAAGTAAAGAAATGGAAGGTGAATTTTAGAAAAGGAGAGTTATGATTAGTTTATCATGTACTTGGATTCTATAGTGATAATGCTGTACAAATGCCTGTAAGTAAAGAACAGCCATGTGCCTTTTTGACTCTCCTTGCTACCATGTCTCACACACCATTTTTTATTTTATGTATTTGCCATATTCGCAGAATCTCTTATTTCTGTGTATATGCTATTACAAAATCCTCATTTCAATTTCTACCCTTTTAATTTCTCACTCCCTCATTTTTACTTATTCATATTTCCTTTCCCATCCCACACCACATGATGCTGCCACCTCCACCACACTTGTGAATGCTCCAGAAAGAACCAGTAAGTAAATGGAATTTGTGCTCCTAAAGTAAAAGACTTCTGAAAATCCTCCCCTAAAACCTTCAAGTTTTTTGTTGCTTCAGCAACCCTGCAAAACTCTGAAAAAGACAAGGTTCAGAGAGATGGTGAATCAAATGCACGATTCCTAACTTTTCAAGAAACAGCTATTCACCTCTGTTTGTTTATAGACTTACCGTATATACTCGATCATAAGCCGATTTGTTTATAAGCTGACCCCCCCCCAGATGGATAAGTAAAAATGGAAAATGTTTATGACCCCTTCATAAGATGACCCTATAATTCAGCGTCAGCAAACGCTGGCTCCCGGGCCATCAGGATAAGCTGCTGGCAGGCCGAGATGGTTTGTTTACCTCGAGCCAGAGAGGTAAACCTAAGTAAACAAAGTGTCCCGGTGTGCCAGCTGCTTACCCTGACAGGTCAGGACAGCAACTGGTGGGGAATTTTTTTTTGGGGGGGGGGGGGGATGGAGGGGGGGAAGCTGGGGGTCAGGGTAGTAACCCCTGTAACCACCCCCCACATGACCCCACCCCTAGCCCAGGACCTCCATACTCTCCCCATCCCATCCCTTCCCACCTTATCGGGGGAGGGCCGGGGAGGATGTCTCTGGCCTGGCTGAAGCTGCTCCAGCAGGCCAGACTGGGTGGCGCAGCCGCAGCATGTTCCAGTGGGCTGGGCTGGGCGGCATGGCTGCCGCGTGCTCTGGTGGATCGGGCAGCATGGCCACAGACAACTCTGTGGGGCGGGGCTGAGCAGCATGGCTGCAGCCTGCCAGCCGTGGAGCTACAGCTCCTTTGGAGGCTGGAGGGAGAGCAGCATGGCCAGAAGTGGAGAAACTCTGCCACCCGCCCCCCCCCCCGCCCTCCCTTCTGGCTCTGCTGCCTCTCCTTGCTCCCTCCGTTGGGGGGAGGGGCTGTGTCCCATCTCTCCCTCTCTATACCCATTCATAAGCCAACCCCTTCTCTGGTGCTTCCCTTTTTTACTAAAAAAATTCAGCTTATGAACGAGTATATATGGTAAGTACTCTTGGTAGAAAAAAATGTAAATGTTGATTTAATGTTGCTGGACTGTATCAGTCAAGCATAACTTGTATCTTGTATATAAATTTTTGCTAAGCACAGCATGAGGTAAAACCCCATAGTTTAATAAGAGTATTCAGTTGAGTAATCTGATATACTTGAAAAAATGGTAAACAATACAATTCCCTTCATTGTTTTGCTTTGTTCTAAAGTAAGTTTCCAACTTCAATCATTTTAAAAACAGCAACATCACACCAACCATTTGATATTAATTAAAAAAAGGAAGGAGTTGCCTCTGTTAGAATGCTCTCTGTTACCATTTAAGCAATATGCATACTAAGTTTGTGGACTGAAATGTCTCTGGGTTTATCCCAGCTTCTCATTTCACCCTGAAAGTTCAAAAATCAAGGTATTAGTATACGGTGTTCTCTTTTTGCCATCTACCAATCTTAAGACCTATTAATTCATCATAAGCAGAACATTCAGTAATTTTTTTAGAAGGCTCACTATCATCTTTTAGAAGAATTTATCCTACACTTTAGCAATGTTAATTCTACAATTTATTTACAGAACAAAATTTACAGGATTTGTATACAAAAAGGCTGAGTTTAGAATAAAAGTACAGAGTAACTCCTATTAGTGTTACACATAGTTAAGTAGGGCTGTCAAGCACTTAAAAAAATTAATTACAATTAATCGCACTGTTAAACAATACCATTTATTTAAATACTTTTGGATGTTTTCTACATTTTCAAATATATTTATTTCAATTACAACACAGAATACAAAGTGTACAGTGCTCACTTTACATTTATTTTTGATTATAAGTATTTGCACTGTAAAAAACAATAGTATTTTTCAATTCACCTCATACAAGTACTGTAGTACAAGCTCTTTATCATGAAAGTTGAACTTACAAAAGTAGAATTATGTACAAAAAACTGCATTCAAAAATAAAAAGTAAAATTTTAGAGCCTATAAGTCCACTCAGTCCTACTTCTTGTTCAGCCAATCGCTCAGACAAACAAGTTTGTTTACATTTGCAGGAGGTAATGCTGCCCGCTTCTTGTTTACAATGTCACCTGAAAGGGAGAACAAATGTTTTCAGGGCACTGTTGTAGCTGGCCTCGCAAGATTTTTACGTGCCAGATGCGCTAAAGATTCATATCTCACTTCATGCTTCAACCACCATTCCAGAGGACATGCATCCATGCCGATGATGGGTTCTGCTCAATAACAATCCAAAGCAGTGCAGACCAGTGCATGTTCATTTTCATAATCTGAGTCAGATGCCACCAGCAGAAGGTTGATTTTCTTTTTTGGTGGTTTGGTTTCCGTAGTTTCCGCACTAGAGTGTTGCTCTTTTAAGACTTCTGAAAGCATGTGCCACACCTCGTCTCTCTCAAATTTTGGACGGCGCTTCATATTCTTAAACCTGGGATCAAGTGCTGTAGCTATCTTTAGAAATCTCACATTGGTGCTTTCTTTGCGTTTTGTCAAATCTGCAGTGAAAGTGTTCTGAAAAGGAACAGCATGTGCTGGGTCATCATCTGAGACTGCTATAATATGAAATATATGGCAGAATGCGGGTAAAACAGAGCAGGGGACAGACAAGTCTCCCCCAAGGAGTTCAGTCACAAATTTAATTAATGCATTATTTTTTTAACAAGCATCATCAGCATGGAAGCATGTCCTCTGGAATGGTGGCCGAAGCCTGAAGGGGCATACAAATGCTTAGCATATCTGGCATGTAAATACCTTGCAATGCTGGCTTCAAAAGTGCCATGCAAATGCCTGTTCTAAGACTTGTTCGTCTTAGCCATCGGCTGAACAAGAAGTAGGACTGAGTGGAATTATATGCACTAAAGTTTTACATTGTTTTGTTTTTGAGTGTAGATATGTAAGAAAAAAATTTACATTTGTAAATTGCACTTTCACAACAAAGATTGTACTATAGTACTTGTGTGAGGTGAATTAAAAATACTATTTCTTTTATCATTTTTACAGTGAAAATATTTGTAATATACAGTTTGTATTCTGTGTTGTAATTGTAATATATATGAAAAAGATAGAAAAACATCCAAAATAGTTAATACATTTCAATTGGTATTTTATTGTTTAACAGTGCAATTAAAACTGCAATTAATCTAGATTAATTTTTTTAATCGCGATTAAATTTTTTGAGTTAATCGCGTGAGTTAACTGCAATTGACAGCCCTAATAATAAAGAGATCCAGGCTTTCGGTTGGTATGCCACCCCAGGCACATCTTCAAAAGGCCTGCCGAGGGCCCAGCGGTTGTCTCGACGACCCCAACCCCTGGTTGTTAGGGGGTTGAGACTGGCGACACTGATTCTGGTTTCTGCTCATTCTCCTATTGTAGTCCTGCCTAGAATGCCCTTGATACAGCCAAGATATAGGCTGGGGCTTAAAGCGTTTATGCTCAGGGGCTGGTGTATGCCCCAGAGATTTCAGAGTGGCTCGGGAGTCGTTTAAGCTATGCAGCTTCGAGTCCATTTTCTCTGAAAACAAAAGTGGAGCTCTCGAAAGGGAAGTCCTGAATAGTTTGTTGACTCTCCCTCGGGAGGCCAGAGCCTGCAGCCAGGAGCAACGGCGCATTGCAATCCCTGAGGACATGATGCTGGTTGCTGAGCCCGCCATATCCATCGCGGCCTGCAATGAGGTCCTCGCCACCACCTTGCCCTAATCCACCAAAGCGGAGAATTCAGACTTGGAGTCTACTGGGACAAGCTCCATAAATTTAGACATTGCATCCCAGGATTTAAAATTGTAGTAACTGAGAATTACCTGCTGGTTTGCAATACGAAGGTGGAGCCCTCTGGTGGAGTATAACTTCCTCCCAAAGAGATCCAGCTTCTTTGTGTCCTTTGCCCAGGGAGTGGGACCCTCCTGCCTTTGCATCTCCCGCTCGTTGACCACCACCACCGAGTCCAGTGGGGAATGCGTTAAAAGATATTTGCACGCTTTGGAAGGCACAAAAATATTTCCTTTCAACCCCTTTCGCTGTGGGGGTCAGAGAGGCCAGTGTTTGCCACAGGGTATTAGTAGTTTCCTGAATGGTCTTAATCAGGGGAGCGCCACCCTGGTGGGGCCCACGGGGGATAAGATGTCCACCATAGGGTCCAACACCTCGGTGACCTCTTCCATCTGGACACCTAGATTCTGCGCCACCCTTCTCAGAAGTTCCAGGTGGGCTCTACTGTCTGGTGGGGGAGGCCCCAAAGAGGTTCCCGCCACTGCCTCATTGGGCAAAGATGATGAGGAGTCCTGGGCTAGAGGGGGCTTTTCTGCCCATCCAGCTCATCAAAACGGTCCCAGTCATCTGCAGCTGTGCCTGACTTGATTCTGTATGCGGCGCTGGCTGTGGTGATGGTGGCACACGCAGTGGCGGCACTGGTAGTGGTAGCCATAGCGGTGCCACGAGAGAGCTCCCTGGTCCTGGATGCAGCTCGTCCATCAGATGCGGCCAAGAAGGATCATCTGGAAACGGAGCCCTGGGATTGACAGTATGCCTATGGGGTCCAGAAGGGCCACTGCACTGGCCATGGCACAGGTGGAAAGGTCTGTGGCATTTCCGGTCTCTGGGATTGTCACTGTTCCTGGTGCCAGCTCCTCCTTGACACATAGGAGTCCGCCTCAGAGTCAGACACCAAGAAGTTCGAGTGCAGCGACCAAGGTGACATGGTGCCAGGCGGTGCCGGGGAGAGGGCAAGCGACGTCGTGTCATCGCCGGTTTACCCCTGGCCGGCACTGGTGGTCTCTGCAGTGCCAGAGGCTTCAGGGCCAATGATCTCTCACACTGGTCGGGAGAGTGCGGACCTGTCAGGGCTATGAGGTCCCTGGCTGCCTTGAAGGTCTCTGGTGTGGACGGAAGGTCTAAGTCTTCCACTTGACCCTTTTCCATTGGCAGTGGACCCCTCTGTGGGCCTTAAGTCACCAGTGCCAGCTGCTGTACAGGCAAGGAGGAGTGGCCCGGCACAGGTCACACTTTTAGCAAACTCATGCTCAGGCACTCGAGCAGGGGAGAGCCCCCTGTCAGTCTTCCTGTGTTTCTTGCATGGCACCAGTGCCTGAGAGCAGTGCTAAGATTCCGACCGCAAGGCAGTTTTCGGTGCCTGGGAGTGTCAGTGCTCAGGGTCTCTAACCCCAGAGTCCCTCTTCGGCACTGCATCCATGATTGAGGCTGGTGTGCTGCACACGGATGATGAGGAGCCCGGTGCCGGGTCCATGGGGTTTGACTCCAACTGTGGCTATATCAGCCTCCATCAGCAACAGCTTCAGCCTGTGGTCCCTTTACTTCCTAGTGTGAAGGCAGAATCCTCTACAGATTTTACACCTGTCTGTTTGATGGGATTTCCCCAGGCACTTCAGGCAGGATGTGTGGGGGTCATCCCTTGGCATCAGTTTCTGGCAGACCCCACACAGTTTAAATCCCTGGGAAAGAGGCATGCTCCAGCCCTGGGAAAGGGAAGGGAGTGGGGGAGAAACCCTCGCTCACCAAGATTCAAACACTTATAACTAATGGATTAAAGAAAAACTACTAGGGGATCACTCGAAATGAGAGAGAAACAGAACACTCCAAGGACCATCACTGGCGGTAAGAAGGAACTGGAGAGGGGGCAGGTCGGCGGGGCCCTATATGCAGAGCCACGAAGGCACGACTCCAAAGAGTGCCTGGACTGACCCGATGGGTACTGGTAGGAGAAAAACCTTCCAGCGACTGTGCATGCAGAGCGTGCACACCTACTTGGAATCGACATGAGCACACACTCGAAGGAGTATTTTTACAGCTATTTGTAAATTAAAATTTATGTAATTAGGATCTCCTCTGTTATTCTACAATGGGTTGTTTGAGTAAGTATCCTATCATAACAGCACAGCACTACCACATCACAGTGACATGCTGAGGATGCAATCCAAAGAGGCTAAATTAGGAAACTGGCAGAGGAGTACAGGACATGTAGCTTTTCTTGGCATTGCCCCTAAAATGATAGCATTCCTCAAATGGGAATCTGTTTTCACTTGCAGTACCTAAAACATAACAAGGCTCTTATAAAATAGTTTAGAAAGCACTTAAGAGCTGTAACTGTAATCCAGCTTACTCATTTGAACTTTTCAATGAAGAAACTGAGTTTTAATTCTCAAATTGTAATTTAATTAGTAACAAAAAAGCAGATAAAGACATCTGAGCAGTCCCAGTGGTTTAACTGTCAAGACTAATTGTTACAGTGCACAAAAAGCCAACTTCAGAAGCAACTTTCAGAAAGTCAGAAAAACAAAAATATTTGGTCATCTTCCCTAAAATATTAAAGAAGCCTTGAAAAAACATTGTGCTAACATCCCTAACTCAGACAATAATAAAAAACAGTTAATCACCTTGGTAACTGTTGTTCTTTGAGATGTGTTGCTCATATCCATTCCAATTAGGGGTGCGTACGCCATGCGCATGGCCGTCACAAAGTATTTCCCCTAGCAGCATTCGATGGGTCAGCTGTGGAGCCCCCTGGAGTGGCACCTGCATGGCCCTCAATATATGACCCTGCCGACCCAGCGCCCCCTCAGTTCCTTCTTGCTAGCTACTTCGACAGAGGGGAAGGGCGGGACTGGTTTGGAATGGATATGAGCAACACATCTCAAAGAACAGTTGCAAAGATGAGTAACCGTTTTTTCTTCTTCGAGTGCTTCCTCATATTGATTCCAATTAGGTGACTCCCAAGCCTTACCTAGGCAGTGGGGTCGGAGTGAAGGAATGTTGACTATAGTACTGCTCTACCAAAAGTCACGTTGTCTCTGGCATGCCGGACGATGGCGTAGTGCGAGGAAAAAGCATGCACGAGGACCAAGTCACTGCCCTGCAGATTTCTTGGATCTGTACCTTGGCCAGGAACGCTGCTGACAAGGCCTGGCCCCTAGTGGGGTGTGCAATGAGAGCTGGGGTCGGCACACTGGCCAGCTCATAGCAAGCGTGGATGCAGAACGTGATCCAGGAAGAAATTCTTCGAGAGGAGACTAGACTAGGAGGCCCTTCATCTGGTCCGCCACCACAACAAAAAGCCGGGTTGATTTCCTGAATGGCTTTGTGCGCTCCATGTAGAAAGCTAGGGCTCTGAGGACATCAAGACAATGCAGTCACTGTTCCCGTGGACCAGCATGAGGTTTCAAGTAAAAGATGGGCAGGAAAATATCCTGGCTTGTGTGAAAGGCTGACACCACCTTAGGGAGAAAGGCTGGGTGCGGTCTGAGTTGTACCTTATCCTGGTGGAAGACCATGTAAGGCGGTTCCAAGGTGAGGGCCTTCAGCTCAGAGACGTGTCTCACAGACGTAATGGTGACCAGAAAAGTTGGCCACTTTCTCCCTCCTGTATCTTTCCTGGAAGACAACGGTTCGAATGGGGCCCCCCCAGGAGTCACAAAAGACCAGGTTAAGGTCCCATGCAGGGATAGGCTGCCAGATCTGAGGATAGAGATGGTCCATGCCTTTGAGAAAGCGACCAAACCGTCGGGTTGGTGAAGACAGAGTGGCCAGACGCACCCGTGTTGAAGGCCAAGATGGCCGTGAGGTGAACCCTTACGGAGGACACTGCCAGGCCTTGCTGTTTCAGGTGCAAGAGGTACTCCAAAACGAAAGGCACCGGTGCCTGGAGAAGGGGAAGTGTGGCGCTGGTCACACCAACACGAAAATCATTTCCACTGCGTCAGATACGTGGCTCGAGTAGAGGGCTTCCTGCTGCCCAGCAGGACTTGCCTTACTGGGTCCAAACACAGAAGCTCCGTGGGTTTCAGCCATGCAGCTTCCAAGCTGTGAGGTGGAGGGACTGCAGGTTGGGATGACAGAGGCGACAGTGGTCCTGAGTGAGGTCGAGAAGAGGCGGCAACGGGACTGGAACGTCCACTGACAGCTCTAACAGCGTGGTGTACCAGTGTTGGCCTATCAGAATCACCTTTGCCCCTCCCTGCAGATCTTGAGCAGGATGTTGTGCATAAGGGGGAACGG
This sequence comes from Lepidochelys kempii, assembly GCF_965140285.1. Classification (NCBI taxonomy): domain Eukaryota; kingdom Metazoa; phylum Chordata; order Testudines; family Cheloniidae; genus Lepidochelys; species Lepidochelys kempii. The sequence goes on from NC_136382.1 coordinate 167,905,054, forward strand.
AGGAAAGGTGTATAGCAGGTGACCTATCGAGGGAAGCAGGAATGCATCCGTGAGGGAGCTCAGGCTGCGACCGGGGAAGGAGCAGAATGCTGGGCACTTCCTATTGCTGTAAGTGGAAAACAGGTTGACCTGGGGAAACCCCCATCTTTGGGAGATGGGGTGGATGTCATCCACTCCAAGAGACCACTTATGCAAGTGGAAGGACTTGCTGAGGGGGTCCGCCAGCATGTTCTGGATCCTGGGAAGAAAGGATACAACCAAGTGAATGGAGTGGGCTATGCAGAATTCCCACAGCCGAACGGCTTCCTGGCAGAGGGGAGGAACGGGCCCCCCTCACTTGCTTGATGATGTAGAACATGGCCGTGGTGTTGTCCGTGAGAACTGCCACACAACTGCACAGGTGCGCCTGAAAGGCTTGACATGTAAGGCACACCGCCATCAGCTCCCTGATGTTGATATGGAGGGATAGCTTGGACTGAGACCACGGGCCCCAAGTCCGAAGGTTCTCCAGATGAGCGCCCCACCCCACAGCTGACGCATCCATGACCAGGGACGAGGAAGGCTGGGGGCTGTGAAAGGGGACTCCCTTGCACACCACTCAGGGGTCAAGCCACCAGTGGAGGGAGGCAAGGACCCGCTCTGGGACAGTGACCACCGAATTCAGGCTGTTGCGCCCCGGGCAGCAGACCAAGGTGAGCCATGCTTGTAACAGCCGGAGCCTGGTGAGCTGGGTCACGTATATACACGAAGACACATGGCCAAGGAGACTCAAGCATCCCCTTGCTGTTGAGGTTGGGAAGCGCTGAAGGCCTCGAATGATGCCCACGATAGCTTGGAAACGGGAGTCTGGTAGGAGGTCCCAGGCCTGAACTGAGTCCAGGACCGCCCCGATGAACTCTATCCTCTGGGTCGGTTCTAGGGTCGACTTCGCTACGGTGAGGAGGAGACCCAGCCATTGGAACGTATACCTGACCAAGAGAAGGTGGGACTGCACCTGTTTTCTAATGCAGCCCCAAAGCAACCAGTCATCGAGGTAGGGATACACTTGCACCCACTGTCGACGGAGGAAGGCAGCCATGACCAACATACAGTTGGTGAACACCCGGGGGGCTGTGGAAAGGCCGAATGGAAGGGCCATAAACCAGTAATGTTCACAGTTGACCACAAAGCACAGGAAGTGCCTGTGCGCTGGATGAATCACTACGTGGAAGTACATGTCCTTCATGTTGAGGGCAGTATACCAGTCTCCAGCATCCAGGGAAGGGATATTGGTACCCAGGGAGACCATGCAGAACTTCAACTTGGCCACGAATTTGTTGAGCCCACGCAGGTCCAGAATGGGCCGGAAGCCCCCTTTGGCCTTGGAGATGAGGAAATATTGGGAGTAAAACCCCTTGCCCCTTAGCTCCTGTGGAACCTCCTCTACTGCCCCCATGGCGAGGAGCACCTGAACCTCCTGAATAAGTTGCTCATGAGAGGGGTCCCTGAAGAAAGACGGGGAAAAGGGGTGGGAGGGCGGGAAGGAACAAAATTGGAGAGAGTATCCTGCTTCCACCGTGCGAAGGACCCAGTGGTCTGAGGTTATTTGGGACCACACACGGTGGAAGTGAGATAAACGATTCAAAAAGGGTGGGGAAGGATCCGGAGGTAAGTCTGGTACACCATCTTCGGGCGTCCCTTCAAAAGGCCTGCTTGGAACCCAACGATGGTTTGGTCGGGCCCTGGCCTTGCCAAGATGGGGGAGTTGGAGGGCTTCCTATTGCCATTCTGCCCCCGCTGCCTGTAAAAGTCCTGCCTCGGCTGAGGAGGGTAGGAGCACTGCTGCGGCTGTTGGGGCTTGAAGTGCTTCCGCTCGGTTGTTGGAGTGTGCATACCCAGAGACTTCATGGTCGCCCTCAAGTCCTTAAGGCTATGCAGCCTAGAGTCAGTCTGCTCCGTGAACAGGCCCTCCCCGCCAAAGGGCAGGTCCTGCAGCATCTGCTGAACCTTAGGGGGCAGGCCAGAGGCTTGCAGCCAGGAGGTGCGCCTCATGGCAACCCCCGAGGACAAAGTACGCGCAGCCGAGTCTGCAGTGAGGCTTGCAAGGAGGTCTGCGCCACCATCTTGCCCTCGTCAACAACGGCCACAAAGTCCTCCCTGGACTCAGGAGGCACAAGCTCCTTGAACTTCTGCATGGAGTTCCAGGAGTTAAAAGTTGTAGCAGCTCAGAAGTGCCTGTTGATTGGCAATCCAGAGCTGGAACCCACCCATGGAGTACACCTTGCCAAACAAGTCCAGCTGTGTGGCGTCCTTCAACTTGGGCGCTGGGGCCAGATGCCCGTGCCTCTCCTTCTCATTCACAGCCGCAACCACCAGCAAGCAGGGCTGTGGGTACGTGAACAAATAGTCGTACCCCTTTGAGGAGACCAAGTATTTAAGTTCAACCCCCTTGGCCATAGCAGGAATGGAGACCTGGATCTACCAGATGGTTTTGGCATTGGTCCGGATGGTCTTGATGAGGGGCAGGGCCACCATTGACGGACCTTCCGGGGCCAAAATGTCCATCACTGGGTCCTCCGATTTCACCACCTCCTCGGCCTGCAGGTTCATGTTGCGTGCCACCCTGCACAGGAGGTCCTGATGAGCACAGATATGTAAGAGGGGTGGCCCGGAGACGAAGGCGCCCGCCACAGCCTCATCGGGGGAGGACGACAAAGAAGCCATGGGGCAGGGGAAGAGGGTCATCCTGACCCCCATGTGCTATGGGGGCCTGATGCCCTGCATCAATGACCGCAGGCCCAGGCTCCAGAACCAGAGTCGGAGGAGGTCCCAAGCTGGGAAGGGGGCACGATATCTCCTCCATACCCCCAGAAGCAGGCTGACTGGCAGAGGCTTCCGGCACCTGTGGTTCAGGGGGGCCCGACCGGGTAGCACCATACTGTGCACCAAACAACTATCTACCAAAGCTAGGGAAAAGTGGAGAACTTGCAGAACAAGACACTACAGTTCCAACGACCATTACAGGTGGTCAGAAGGAACTGAGGGGGCGCCGGGTCGGCAGGGTCATATATTGAGCACCATGCAGGTGCCACTCCCAGAAGCTCCACAGCTGACCCGATGAATGCTGCTGGGGAAAGACTTTCCAACGGCTGTGCACGTGGCGTGCGCACACCTAATTGGAATCGATATGAGCAAGCACTTGAAGAAGAACCAAGCACTTGACAGCTTGAAATGACCATTATCTGTCCTCACCACCTCTCTAGAGATCTAATATCCCTCACACGTTCTCAACAGAAATTCTTCCCCATATCACACTGAATTCTTCAGTGTTGCCATCAATTAAACAGCAATGCCACTAAAACCAGTGGGAATATTTTCCTTTATGTATTTCCTATGCACACAGTGAAAAATATCATTAAAAACTTTCCCAACTGTTAGAATTTTTTTTAAACTGCAATCACTATAAGTAATATGCTCTTGCGAAGCTAATTCTGCCAAGTCAGCATGCTACCCGCTCCATGACAAGGCCTTTGTGCACAATATATTCCCATTTGACAGAGGGGCTCATTTATCCTGGGTTTGCTATAAGAGGACACCATGGTAGTCACCAAATGGAATTTCAGGAGTCACTGGTTAGACAGTGGGCTTAACTGTATCTAAGGCCTTGTCTATACTTTTTGCAGCTTTAAGTATGCAATTCTAGTTAAAGCAGCAACCCCGCAATGCAGGTACAGTTATACCACTATTCTGAACTTCAAACACTTGGTATACCTGTTAAATTCTTGACGTACAGCTTCATTCAAAAATTCTCAGATTTCTTGAGGGCCATAAAAGAGAGAGAGATTCAGTGTGGAACACAAGTCCTATAGCAATGTAGCGCAGTTGATAGGCCACGTGACTGGGATTAACGAGATCTGGTTCTAGCTCCAGCCCTGTCACTGACTTGCTGTGTGGCACTAGGCAAGTCTCTTAAGTACAACAGGGCAGGTTTTACGGAAATAACTTTAGTAAAGATAATAGAGAATCTGATCAATGTACAGACTGTTTCTAAACAGAAGGTTTTCAAAGTTTGCCATATGGTACCAGGAGATCTTCAATGCAGCTCTGTGCAAGAGTATCTGCTTAAGCAGATGATGCTTTCAGCTACTGTTCATAGGTGGAAAATTTGTAGTTTTCCTTACCTCTTATATTAGGTCTTGGACAAACTAATGTATGAGTCCAGTAAATGAAGTACAATCCTCCCTTGCAGACGTGGAGATTGGAATCAAAATCTTGAAAGACAACACTCCCTGTATAATAGGGCAATGCAATTTTAACTTTGTTCCCTGGAACTCGCATTAGCCACTAGAAATGGTTCAGTGATGGCTCATGACATAATAGACAGGAACAAAGAACGTGCCATCATGTGTATTATGTTTGTCACATTTGAATTACAGCAGCAATCTGTACGCACTCCAGCTGTATTCACTGTGTTTGGTGTATCAGAACGGTGGAGGGATCAGTTAGAGCAGGTTGCCAGAACAGTGATATGAGACAACCATGTACCTTGAGGGATCAAGTATGCCTAATTTTAGCACTGAGCTTTGCAAGATGTGTCAACATGCTGCACAGGGGGTCTTCCTGTCATGGAATTAGCATCAGTCTGATGATGGAGTTGTAACATTTAGCAAGTCTACAGTGGTTTATGTGAAGGTGGCTTAGAGTTTGACCAAGTATAGATAGTTCCTGTTTGCTATGCCTGACCTAAACTTAAGTTTTGCCTTAGCATAGAGAAGGTGTTATACTTTGTCCTGTGGTACTAACGTGTGCTGTAGAGTGCCAGTGCGTGTGTTATGGGTATTTTGGAGCATCGCTAAAAGAGATTAGAGTTATAGTTGCAAGGGGGTGGGAGGGAGTACCCTGCTTACTTTCCTGGGTTTTAGAGGTTTGTGTACAACTGAACCCCACACATTCTGGAAAGGCATGAGGCACCACAAGGAAACCTTAACTCCGCATTAAAGTTTTGTCAGCAAGTTTCCTAGCTTTTTAACAGAAAGGTTTTTTTGGTAGGAGTTAGTGTTAAGTTAGGGAGGTATACTTATGTGGGTTTGCAGGGAATGGAGGACAAGTAAAGGATGCTATGTGGTTTATAGATGGCCCTCCTTCCCAGTCCAACTCTCTCCCCAATACACTTTGTTACAGTCAAATGGTGACAGCATTCATGCTACAGAATGTGTGTGTGTGGAGAAGTTGATAGGGTAAGAAGAGAGAATAGGTTGTTTCACAACATTCTGAAAGTTTTATTCTATGTGGTTAGAGAAACTCTAAACACAAGGAAGACAACTACAGCACTACAGCTACAGCACCACCCTGAACAACATTAGCTATCCTGACAAAAGCACTATTCAGTCAGTTTACTTGGGTCTACACCAAGGTGTTGCTGGCAGAGCTCTGTCAACTAGGACAGGTGATTTCCCCACCCATACTTCTAGCCAACATAGCTAGGCTGGTAAAATGTTTCCGGTTAGACCAATCCTAAATTACCATAATTTAAAAGATGCACTTTTAGCAGTGAAGACAAAGCCTAAAAGTCCTAGGAAAACAAAAATGACACTAGAGCGTCAGACACTCAGTCTCTGAAGGGTTGTATTCAGAAATCACTTAATCCTGTGATTAAGTCCATCCCTATTTAGCGAAGTACTTAAGTACAGGCTTACTTTCAAGCACATGCATAAATCAATGTACTTCAAGCAAAGGTACGTGCATTAATGTTTTGCTGAATCATGGCCTAAGTGAATTGCTCCTTCCTTCGCACCATTTAAGCTTGAAAGAGGGAACTCTTTATATCATCTGAATGTATTCTCTCCATTAAGTCAACTTTAAAACTCCAGTTTGACTGAAATCATAGCACATTTCATAAGGATACTTGTGTTGCCAATGAAACATGCCATAAACAGACCTTTCCAAGTTAAAAGTTGCTTCTGAAAGCCAATATAAACAACAACTGCCCCCACAGTCTAAGAATATAATTAACCTTAAGTAAAATGCAGGAGCAAAATGAAACACTGGAAAATACAAGTCAAGGTCACAATTGCTTAGGTTTTTTTTATTTTCAAATACTATAGAAAACAAAGGGAAGAAATGCTCCTATACTCTTTTCACAAGGCAAAAGGAACCTTTTCTTTTGCAAAGAAGGAGTAGCAGCAACAGAGAACTCACAGAAGTACAGGAAGCTAGGGAAAAATACCACACAGATCTTTAACTCACAGGTACTCTACAAGGATAACTCTGCAATGGGATGAAGACAGCATGTTATTAACATCACTGCTAGCTCTTCTTCTGCCTGCACCTGTTAGCTCTCCCGCTGCCAGACAGGCAGGCTGACCCTGGAGGCTTCACCCATGCCCTGGTCTTGACCAGCGGGGACATGCAGGCCACATTCACAGGAAGTCAAGAAAGCCAGGCACGGGGAAACCACCCCATGTGAGAGAGGTTTCCCGAGGGACTCCACCAACAGAAGCAGGTAAGAGATGCAGGAGAAGGTAGTTTGTCTGCATAGCCTCCAGGAGTATGAGGACTTCATCAACAGGATATACATGGAAACATCCGGCACAGAGAATATTAGCTAAATACTGATAATTATAGCAGTACTAGTGGAGGAAGGGGAATCAGCTGCTCTATAGGGAGGAGATTGGCTGCTGGCCACCTCGAGCAGTAGACAGTGCTCCACCCCCCACCCAGGTTCCCCCATCCATCAAGGTGAAGAACTGGTATGCTGTACTGGCAACAGGAGGTAAAGAGCAGACCTCAATGGCTGAGGAGGAGCCATCTACCCCCAAAGCTGGGAGCTCACAGCCACCACACCCAAGAGGAGGCAGTATAGTGTGCTGGTGGTTGGAGACCCCCTCTGAGGGGTGACAGAGGCATCCACCTGCCAATCTGATAGGATGTCCTGGGAGGTGTGCTGTCTACCTGGAGCCCATGTTCAAGATATTTCAGAAAGGCTGCAAAATGTTCATCCATCCCCCTGACTGCTACTCCATGCTGCTCATCCATGTAGGCACTAGTCATACTGCCAGGTATGACCCTTGGCAGATCAGCAGTGATTATAGGGCTCTGGGAGCAAGAGTGAAGGAATCAGAGGTCCAGGTTGTATTTTTGTCCATCCTCCTGGGTGGGGGGTAAGGGCTAAGGCAAGGGATATGCACATCCTGCAGATGAATGCATGGCTGTGCAGACACAATGTCAATGGAAAAGCTTTGGCTTCCTCAACCACAGGATGATGTTCCAAGAAGATGATCTACTGGGAAGAGACTGGGTCCACCTGACCAAGAAAGGGAAGAGCATCTTCCTACACCAACTCGCCAACCTAGTGAGGAAGGCTTTAAACTAGGTTCAAAGGGGGCAGGTGACAAAACCCCACAGGTAAGTGTAAAATAGATTATCTTAAAGAGGGCTAGATGTTGGGAGGGGAGGCATGTGGAAAATTACAAGAGAGTCATGGGAGCAACAAGAGGGAAATCCATGGAGAACTCTGCTCAACATCTTAGACGTAGTCCTGCCCCAGTGCAGGGGACTGGACTAGGTGACCTATCAAGGTCACTTTGTGTGCTAAATTTCTATGATTCTAGTCTATACATAAATGCAAGTACAAACTAAATTATGACTTAATTGGCATCACAGAGAATTGGTGAGAGAAGTCTCATGACTGGAATATAGGTATAGAGTGGTATACCTTGTTCAGGAAGGACAGGCAGGATAAAAAAAGAGATGCTGTTGCATTATACATCAACAATATATACACTTGTTCTGAGATTCAGAAGGAGGTGAAGAGGCAGACCAGTTGAAAGTCTCTAGGTAAAGATAAAAGGGGTAAAAACTAGGGGTGATGTTATGGTAGGGGGTCTACTACAGACCACCAAATCATGATAAGGAGGTGGATGATGCATTTCTAGAACAAATATCTAAACCTCAAGACCTGGTAGTAATGGGGGAGTTTAACTACCCAGATATCTGCTGGAAAAGTAATATGGCAAAACACAAAATTTCCCATAAGTTCTTGGAACGTATTGGGGACAACTTTTTGTTTCAGAAATTGGAGGAAGTAACATGGGAGACTGCCATTTCAGACTTCATTCCAACCAACAGTGAGAAAGTGGTAGTGAATCTGAAGGTGGAAGGCAATTTGGGTGAAAGTAATCATGAAAGGACAGATTTCATGATTAAGGAAAGGAAGGAGTGAGAGCAGCAGTATAAGGACAATAGACTTCAGATGGTAAATTCAGACAACTGGTAGGTAAGGTCTGCTGGGAAGAAAATACAAGGGGAAAGGGGAGTTCAGGAGAGCTGGCAGTTGGTCAAGGAGACAGTAGGAAAGGCACAGCTGCAAACTATCCTGATGCAAAGGAAAGGTAGGAAGAACAGCAACAGGTCAATATGGGGCCAGCCTGTTTGGGGGGGCACAGCCTTCCCTACCTGTCCCTCCATACAATTTCGCATCCCGATGTGGCCCTCGGGCCAAAAAGTTTGTCCACCCCTGCTTTAGTGGATATATATATGCAAGATTTTTAAATCAGTGCAGGACCTCATTACCAATGGAGCTGAAATTAAACATCCAGTCCTACAACATATTACGTTTGAACTAGTTTTCATCAACACTGAAGTACGCCCTTCCCCTCCCATACTCACAACGGTTCTTCAAAGTAAAGTAGTGATGGATACTGCACTTAAATAAGATTCCAATTTGTAAGGGTAGCTTGCAAAGGGTTTTTTTTTAAATTGGGCCTGTGTCCATTATGCTGTGCAGAGATGACAACTTAGAATTTTTCTTCAAGTAAATTTTCCCTTATTTTTTACCTTAAGGTATTAGCAACATCAAATCTGATCCTCCTACCTTTTTGTTGAGGGACCAGCTAGATGTCTCTGTGCATCTTTATTTTAGACCCTCATATATTAACTGAGAATCTTTGACAAAGCCATCCTTTAATCAGCATTTATAAAGTTGAAATTGACTAAAAATTCCTTCTCTATTTCAATTGCTCAGCTTTTACTCTTGACTTTTGTGATATCTAGTTCTTCTGTCATCAAGATGTTTTAGAGCAGTCAAACCCAAAAGTACAAAACAGGCAGAAAAAAGCATCTTTGAACAACAGTCTTCAAGGCAGCTTGTACACATTGTAGAAAGCAAAAAAGGCACTGTCTCCTCAGCAGTAATGCCATATTCCATTATTTTAAGGTGCCTTATTATTGGTTCATTCCTTTATGCTATAGAAACCTGGAACCTCTTTAGTTTTTCCAATTACATAAGTGATCCAAAGCAAAAAGTTTAGCTATTGACAACCGTAACTCCATCTCAACTATCCAGTTATTAAAGGGAAAACCCCTTGAGAATAATTCAGTCTCAAAAAACACACTAGAAAGGCTGGTTTCAGAGGAACAGCCGTGTTAGTCTGTATTCGCAAAAAGAAAAGGAGTACTTGTGGCACCTTAGAGACTAACCAATTTATTTGAGCATGAGCTTTCGTGAGCTACAGCTCACTTCATCAGATGTTGATGCTGGAAGTTCAAAGCTACAGGAACAAAAACAAAAAAAGTGATGAGTACAGAAATACCCAGTTTAAGTTACAAGAACAACCTGAACTTTGCCCTCTCTTCATTCTCTCCAGTGACTTTTCTCTTCAGTCCGCATGAAAATGCAGACATGGAGACATTCTGGTAAGGATGTTCTGACAATGACATCTTAGTCCATTTTATTTGTGGTTTGCCTGTGGAATCAAGCAACTCTGAAGTACATTACAGCTTTGGTTTTGTACATTCACAAAAGCAATTCCTCAGCACTGCGTTCCTCACACATAAGCAACTTAATTTTTGATCCAACCTTTCTCAGTTTTCTAGCTCCAGGTACAGTAGAGATGTGCCTATGCCAAATCTCACATAAGCAGAAGGCTTTTAGATTTGAAACCCCATATACTTTTGGGGAACTAACAGTTAGCCTGAACGTAATAAATTCTAGCAAAGAGATTTAAAAACCTCCCTCCTTCCCCAATAAAGCTTTCAAGAAGGTAGGAGTAGTTGTCATGAAAGATGCACTTCAGTTTAAATGTAGCAATGTGGTACATTAACAGCAAGAATAAAGTAGCCCAGTTAGATCACATCTCAATTTTCAGTCACTTATGTAATAATGTACAACAGTTTGAAGATAGGTGTATCCCCTGGTTTTCAGCTGTTCTGTGAGCTGTTAGAGGAAAAAGCAAAACTGATCTCTCTTCCTTCTCAGACTAACTGCTGTGTTGTTACTTTCCTCTTCAGACCAGCTTTCCCATCCGATGCAACACCTGTTCCCCTCTGGACCAACCCAACTGCCGCCTCCGTCCCTCCCCCTTCCTCTCACATGTGTATACACACATACATACTTCTCCCAAGCATACCCATAATTTTCTGACTACTACTTTTCCCATCAGGATCATGGTAAGTTTATAAATGCCTCATCAGGACCCACTACTCATGAGGAAATTTTTTTTTAAGTCAACATTCAAACACTCACCCATGACAAATAGAAAACTTCCACCAGTAACTGAAGGAATAGCTCAAATGTAATTTTAAATTCTTCAGAAAAAAGTTACTTTAATTAAAATTAAGTTCTAATCCTTTCGTTTGCAAAGAAAACCTTCCAAATATGAACTGATGCAGTGCAGTCTTCTGAAATCTGCAGTCAACTCTAGTACTTATGCTTGGTACAGATTTCCCTTTCAGCAACAAAGCAAAATGTACATTTTTATTCAATGTGAGGTGAGGGGACTCACCAGAGAAAGACAGAGGCTCAAGAGTGAAAACCCTTTCTTGCTAGAAGCCAGGAGACATAGAATAATTCAACCCTTAACCCTCTGTTCCCCCCCACTTCCAGCATTCATAACAGCATTATGCCCCACTTTTTAGCAGATAGAAGGGTCCCTACAATTCTCATCACCCTGTTGCCCTGGTCATCACTGATATTGGCCCCCATGTCCCTTGCTTTGATAGTGGCCTCTGGCTAGTAGTGACTTAATTTTTAGCTGACTAGGATCTAGCATTTTGGATCTAACTTTCCACCAGCATTCCTCCCATCTCACACACACCACCAGTTATCACTAAAACAAACAGATGAAACCAAATCTGGTGCTCTGAAACCATGATGTTTCTAAGTTATGATGAAACAAAGTTAGAACAATGCCAAGTAAAATCAGCTCATTTCATGAAGGCTTGCATCTCCAAGCACCTTGTTTGATTTGTTTTTAAAGATTTACAGAATTGTACAATGGCATAAGAAAAATGCCTGTGAAATTTTAGACAGATTGGTTTAGCTTTATTAAAAGTCATGGGAAGTTCAAAATCAGACTTATAATGAAAAACGATGCAGAGTCTAACAAAGAGGGAGATGAGAAACACTTTGCCAGAAGGTTTAACGGCTATCTTCTGACAGCAGAGGAATGCTGAAACTCTCAATCCTGGGTCCTATTTCAGGTTCTAGAGGGGAGTATGGGCTAGTAGCAGTGAAACCCTTCTGTCCTTCTCTTCCCCTTCCCTGTCTCCCTCTGCTGCTATCATCCCAACCTGCCTGATTCCCAAACACACTCTACTCTAGCATTTAAGTCAAGCCATTTCCTCCTATTCCTGAGGTCCAGCAGCAGTTAGCAATAAGAGCTCTCTGTTCCAGTGCCCGACCTGTCAGCAGTCCAGAGAAGCAACTGCAGCACCCCTGAGGGGAGGATGACACATGCTCAGTACAGATGGAATCTTTGGATAATTTTGCTGCTAATCTCCAAGAAACCTCTACAAAGCATGTGCAAATGACAATTTTCAGAGTTGTATAATTTGGCCAAATGTGGATTGATTTTCATAGAGCACCTCAAATCCCCTGCCCCCAAATTACAGTGGTGTAGAGCTTCACAACAAAAACAGTTGTAAGCTTTCCAATATTTTTTTTTTTTTAATGTATTGGGAGTCATCAATACAGTGAAGGATCAAAATACCATATAGGAAGAAGAAGACGACCTTGAGGATCAGAATAATAGAAATGGGACTAATAAGAATTTCTGCTATAAGCAGAGGGTTCATCAATGGAAAGCAACAGAGGAGGAAAGAGACCTGTGTTTATGGGCCAATCATTGCCATCCCATGAGCCACCTACGTGATGCAACTGTGATCTGAGGATATATCAGCAGTGGTATTTTCAGCAGCGATAGATTAGGATTAATACCATTGCACAGGGAACTAGTAAGACGTCATTTGGAATAATGTGTACAATTCTGGCCATCCATGTTCAAAAATGATTAATTCTAACTGGAACAGGTGCAGAGAAGGGCTCAAAGGACGATCAGGGGAATGGAGAGCCTGTCTTAAGAGAGGAGACTAAAAGAGGTTGGTTTGTTTAGCCTAGCAAAATGGAGTGAGAGGAGACCTGATTGTACTCTATAAATCTATCGGGGGTAAATACCAAGGAGGGAGAAGAGCTTTTTTGCTGGCACAAAAACAAATAGATATGAACTGGCCACGACTAAATTTAGGCTGGAAATCAGAAGTTTTCTAACAATAGAGTAAGGCTCTCGAACAGCCTCCCAATAGGACCTGTGGGATAAACCTTAAATTTGTCATGCTCTAACTTAAAGGTAATTATAGTGAGATTGTATGACAGGGTTGCCTAAGGTGGCAGGCGCATGGCTCAGCAGCCCGGGAGGGAGCAGGGGTTTCCTCTGGTTCATGTCTTATGTCCTAACATCTCATGATTGAGGGTTTCAGCCAGCCACCTGTAGGGATCAGGAAGGGAATTTTTCCCCATAATGTATTTTGAGTCAGGGTGTTTTGTTGTTTTTTTTTAATCTCCTGCCTTTGAAGGATTGGAGATGGCCATGGCCAGAGATGAGACACTGGACGGGGTGGAACGGTGCTCTGAGGTGATACTGAGAATTCTCTCAGGTGCTTGGCTGGCTAGCTCTTGCTCACATGCTCAAGGTCTAACTAATTGCCATATATGGGGCTTGGACGGAATCTTCTCCCAGGCCAGAGTAGCAGGGACCTTGGGGAAGGGTGGAGAAGGGATTGCCTTCCTCTACAGTGCAAGAAGCAGGTCACTTGTTAGGATCTGGGTATATCTTAAATAATCAACTCCCTGTTATTGCAGAGGCCTTGGCACACCATAGTCCCTTCTATTCTCTACCTGTGGCACACAACAGTTTAGTTTCCTCCAAGATAGTTCCAAGTGGCTTGGTGGCTGGACGGTGTTAGTAGCCTAATATACAAGAGGTCAGACTAGATTGTCTGGTAGACTCCTCTAGCCTTAAACTTTATGACTCTAACTATACCTCATTCTTAGAAACAGCTGAACTGTTACTGTTGAAACGTAGGCTATGTCTACACTACAAAGATAAGTTGACCTATGTTAGGTTGACTTACAGCCACCGCATTAATTACTGCAGTAGCTGATGTCCACGCTACCGTCCTTCTGTCGGTGATGTGTGTCCTCACCAGGAGTACTTCCACTGACTGAAGAAGGGAAGTGGGGGGAGGATTGAGAGCCAAGTCGGGCAACCAACGCTTCTTGACTCTGGTAGGGAGATCTGTGCTGCGAGTCTGGCTGGCATTCATGCTCCCGGTGGGAGCAGGGAGTTCGGATCTGGGGTGGGGGAGCGGGGCAGCAGTGCTCCCAGCAAGGAGCCAAGGGAGCAGCCTGGCCTGGAGCAGAGACCAGGCAGCAGCCAGCCTTCTTGTCAATTTCACAGCTCCAGCAGAGACTTGAAATTGATAAGAACAGTCAATGTAAGGAACACTGTCTACACTGCATCTCCCTAACTACACTGACCTAAGCCCTACACCTCTCGTTAAGGTGGTTTTATGTCGTCGGCATAGAAAGGGAGTTAGATCGGCACTGGTGGAGGAGCATGTCAGTGTACACCTCCACTATTTTGTTGGCAAAAGCTGACATCAACAAAATTGTGTAGTGTTGAAAAGGCCTAAGAAATTTAATCGGAGGCATGGGTCAAAAAGTTTTCCATACTTGGCATGGAAAACTTCAGTCCAAACAGTTCTAGCAAAGTTATAAGCAACTGAAAACTAGAACCTTGTAAAGGAAAGTGTTACACAAACTTTACCATAGGCAGTCCTGCTTGATCTGCATATAGTAAGTCTAGAGGTATTCCACTAGCAATATCCTTAAGACAAACTTCCTTGAACATGAAAAGCAGCAAAACTGAAGGGAAAGGAATAGCCCAAACACACAATCAGTGACAAATATCATTAATTTGCCTATGAAAAACAAGCTGCTGGGTTCAGTCCAGTTCCTAGCAGTTTTTCCCACAATACCACAGAGAAAACTGGCATTATTTAATACTTATTGTCCCAGTGAAGCGATGGCTCCACCCTCTCCTCCACGTCCCTTTTCAAAATTCACTTCCTTCCATTAGGCCTGTAACCTTAGTATTACCTCCCAGTCAAAACAACAGGGTCAAGATTACATGGGCATGAAAGAGGAGCTACATCATCCCCCAATGGCCATTAGGCTCTTTCAAGTCCAGGTTACAAGAATATTAGTGAGGAATCTTGAAAGTTGCTGTGCATCCTATACCTGTTCTGGATAAATAAAAATGGTCTCCCAAGAGCCATTGATATGGCACTGTTCAAAAGCACAGAATTCACTTAAATTTTATTAGAGAGTTCCACATATCCTTCCCAGATTGATGTAATGTTCTTTTGATCAGATAAAGGCAGCATGTCTTGAGCAATAAATAATTTACATTTAGCTTTCTTGACTGGACAGCTAAATTACTTTAAACTCAGCACCTGTACACCCAATATCTGACTAAACTATAAAGCAATGAATATGGAAAGAAATCTGATACTAAGTTGGCACAAAAGATGTGAAAGATTTAAATAGAAAAGTTCTTCACGTGAAGACTGTCAATAGCTCTGTATTTAGGAATTACACTTTATGGAAGGTTTCAGAGTAACAGCCGTGTTAGTCTGTATTTGCAAAAAGAAAAGGAGTACTTGTGGCACCTTATCTAAAAACTAAAAAAATCCAAGTCTAAGGATAACAAAGATCACTTCTTGTAAGAATTAGAGCCCAGACGTTCCACTTGATAAACTAGTAATTCCTTAATTTGGAAGAAATTCAGTTGCTTGGTTTTTTGTACAGCACTCCATATCAATCCAAAAAAAAGAATTCTGTATCAAGTGCTAAAGAACTGTTCTTGCTTCTCTTTCAAAATTATGAACTTCTTGCTAGACTGAAGAGCAATTTTTGCTATATCTGTGTGTATTGTAAATATATTTGTAACTTTTATATAAAAAATCTCACAGATCCTCCACCCAATTAAGAGTTTACTCCCCTCAAAGGAAATCTTATCCACCATACTAGTAGATGTAGGAGATCTTGATAAAAGATATAAAAGAGAGAAGTAATAGGGGTGACCAAGGGTGAATCCCCAGGAATGTAAGTAAACAATTCACCAACCTATGAAAGATACTGCACACTGACATTTCCCTAATGTATAATGGACAGACATTTTTATTAGGTTGACATTACAGTGGATCAGGACAGTATTTTTGATGGATGCTTTCTTTGGGGAAGCACAAGACAACAACATTACAAAGAAACTCAAAACCCTGTGACAGGCTCACTGGTCCTGTAAGGAGAGTTGGGCTCAGCCTTACCTGTGATGGATCAGCCACCCCTCACACATACCCAAATGATCCTAATTAGATGTGGATCAGATGGCTTGGTTAAGTTATCAGACCCAGCTAGAAAGCATCAATTGATGCCCATAAAAGGCTGGGAGACCTCAACCGGTAAAGTTGTCTCCTGTGATTGGTCCTGAAGGGAGAGGATGACACAAGAGAAGGAGGTTCCTACAGCAAGCACTGGAGAGGGCCAAAGCCCAGGCCAATAGCCCGAGGTAGACTGTGAATAAGAATCCAGTCTGTGGAGAACCAGATTGGGGAAGAACTCCAGGAACAAAGCCCTGAGGGTCAATGGCTCAGGTAGGAGCTGGACCTCCAAGGATAGTCTGGAGGGTCAGAACTTTTTGTTTTGTTTTGTTTTTGTTTTTTTAAAATAAAGTAGGATGGAAGACCCTGCTATGTTATGTATGTTTTCCTGGCCTTGCCTGATGATACTGAGACAGATGGTGAGCCACAATGGGGTGCTGTGGAGGCTGACCCTACTACACAACTTTTATAGCTATTTGTTATTCTGAAACAGCCATGGATTACAGATATCCAAAACAAATTTAAGACTCAGTCTGATCTTGATGGATTTAAGTTGTGTACAAATGTAAAACTTTACATTTTTGTAATGTAGCCATTAAAGCTTAGCTGAGGTGCAGCATCTGGAAGCCCAAACTACCTCCCTGGAGGGTTGAGGAGTAAATACTATTGTTGATAGTTTTTACATTCCATATTTGGATGTTTAGTAAGATTTTTCCAGTATAAAAACTTGAAGTCTCTAATTACAGGATTCTCCTCCCACACTGTCATCATCCCTAGCACAGAGACCCTATAGCCTTTCCCAAGCCTTGCAGCTGATGGATTCTTGGACCGGCTTCCAATTCTTCCACTGTAACAGCCAATCTGTTTTGCACCAGGAGCCAGCCTCATTTGGAAACAAATTTAAGTAAACAAAACATATTTGATTTTTAATATTGTTTCCATCCTGCAGGGTTTGAAAATGATTTTTCTAGATTTACAGTTTAAGATTCCAGAAAGCCATCAGGAATTTCTTATTCCTTATAAATACAGTACAAGGTGCGTGTTATATAGGAAATACATACATCTACTTTACTGCCTGTACTTAATCTTAAATAATTTTGCTCTGCAGAAGCAGAGTTGCTTGCTTTGCAAAAAAGCTTGTCTCACTGCTTCTGATGTCTCACCATTTTTTAAAGTCAGTAAAGTTTCCTTGCTTCAATTCATAAACACAAGCTAACATACTATTTTCAAAACTACTCGCATCAGATTTTGAATTACAATAATGCTTTCTAAAGTGAAGTTTAAGAATTCCATGATTGTATATGTTGCTAAACTGCAATGTGTGTGTTAAATATATTCTCAAATACATGCATTGGTTAAACATGTAGTATGTAAATACATACAAGTGTTTCACCCTAACACTATGAGAGATCATACTTAGTTTTTGAATTTTGGTGTTACCCAACATTGTATTTTAGAATTCAAGTACATAATTGACAAATTCCTTGTTTGTCTAAAGTTTCACAAAATCAAAGTGAAAAGCAACAGGAAGACACTTTTAATGTAAAATTTTTTTAAGCCTGCCCCAGCTTTAATCATTTTTAAAGCCTTATCCTGGAACAGTTAGTTTCTTGAGATTTTTAGGTAATATCACAAAGTGGACTCTGCCTGCATCATGTATGTACAAGGAAAACAAAGACAATTTGACCGAAGGAGAGCATAATTTTATTATTTTTATATACCCTGTCACTAGTAAGGCCTTGCTGACCATTTGTTCAAAATGAAAAAAATTGGTTTATTCCAACACGCACACACAATCACAACCTGAAAGAACATCCAAAATGAACCATATTCATAAAAAAAAATAAAGTTAACAGCTGTTTCACAAAGGATGTTCCTGTTATACTTGTAACTAGCACATTACTTAGTACCTGAGTAGATTTCTCCAACTCATGACACACAAATTAATAGATTCTGATACTGCCCAGCCATAGTAGTGTGTTTAACTTCAATATATATTACTCTGGAGGACATTCTGCACCTAAAAGTTACGCATACAATATTTTAAAAATCTGCAAGTTGCATTGGTCAAATAAATGCAGAGACTCCAGCATGGCAGTGGGGAGTAGAGGTCGCTGGTTACACAAAGGTGGAGATCACCCTGCAGCCCCCGCCACCCCAGAGACATGGACTCAGTGGTGAGGCTGCACCCAACCCTGATCCAGCACAAGGCCTGGGCCTGCCCCAGAAACAACCTGGGGCCCTGCCCTTCTGCTTCAGGAGCACCAGGTATGGGGCAGGCAGACTCAACCAGGCAGGATCCAAGGGTGGCGGGATCCAGGTGTGGGGTGAGAGGATTCTGTGTGGAACAATCTGAGGATGGAGTGGAGGTCAAGGATAATCTAGGCATGGCCCAATATCTAAACAAATACTTTGCCTCAGTCTTTAATAAGACTAAAGAGGATCTTAGGGATAATGGTAGCATGATAAATGGGAATGAGGATATGGAGGTAGACATCACCATATCTGAGGTAGAAGCGAAACTCAAACAGCTTAATGGGACTAAATCGGGGGGCCCAGATAATCTTCATCCAAGAATATTAAAAGAATTGGCACAAGAAATTGCAAGTCCATTAGCAAGAATTTTTAATGAATCTGTAAACTCAGGGGTTGTACTGTATGATTGGAGAATTGCTAACTTAGTTCCTATTTTTAAGAAAGGGAAAAAAAGTGATCCAAGTAATTATAGGCCTGTTAGTTTGACATCTGTGGTATGCAAGGTCTTGGAAAAAATTTTGAAGGAGAAGGTAGTTAAGGACATTGAAGTCAATGGTAAATGGGACAAAATACAACATGGTTTTATAAAAGGTAGATCGTGTCAAACCAACCTGATCTCCTTCTTTGAGAGAGTAACAGATTTTTTAGATAAAGGAAACGCAGTGGATCTAATTTACTTAGATTTTAGTAAGGCGTTTGATACTGTGCCACATGGGGAATTATTAGTTAAATTGGATAAGATGGGCATCAATAGGAAAATTGAAAGGTGGATAGGGAATTGGTTAAAGGGGAGACTACAACGGGTCCTACTGAAAGGTGAACTGTCAAGTTGGAGGGAGGTTACCAGTGGAGTTCCTCAAGGATCAGTTTTGGGACCAATCTTATTTAATCTTTTTATTACTGACCTGGGCACAAAAAGTGGGAGTGTGCTAATAAAGTTTGCAGATGATACAAAGCTGGGAGGTATTGCTAATTTAGAGAAGGACAGGGATACCCTACAGGAGGATCTGGATGACCTTGTAAACTGGAGTAATAGGAATAGGATGAAATTTAATAGTGAGAAGTGTAAGGTCATGCATTTAGGGATTAATAACAAGAATTTTAGTTATAAGCTAGGGACGCATCAACTAGAAGTAACGGAGGAGGAAAAGGACCTTGGAGTATTGGTTGATCATAGGATGACTATGAGCTGCCAATGTGATATGGCTGTGAAAAAAGCTAATGTCGTCTTGGGATGCATCAGGAGAGGTATTTCCAGTAGGGATAAGGAGGTTTTAGTACCGTTATATAAGGCACTGGTGAGACCTCACCTGGAATACTGTGTGCAGTTCTGGTCTCCCATGTTTAAGAAGGATGAATTCAAACTGGAACAGGTACAGAGAAGGGCTACTAGGATGATCCGAGGAATGGAAAACTTGTCTTATGAAAGGAGACTCAGGGAGCTTGGCTTGTTTAGCCTAACTAAAAGAAGGTTGAGGGGAGATATGATTGCTCTCTATAAATATATCAGAGGGATAAATACCAGAGAGGGAGAGGAATTATTTAAACTCAGTACCAATGTGGACACAAGAACAAATGGATATAAACTGGCCACTAGGAAATTTAGATTAGAAATTAGACGAAGGTTTCTAACCGTCAGAGGAGTGAAGTTTTGGAATAGCCTTCCGAGGGAAGTAGTGGGGGCAAAAGATCTATCTTGCTTTAAGATTAAACTCGATAAGTTTATGGAGGAGATGGTATGATGGGATAACATGGTTTTGGTAATTAAATATTCATGGTAAATAGGCCCAATGGCCTGTGATGGGTTTTTAGATGGGGTAAGATCCAAGTTACCCGGGAAAGAATTTTCTGTAGTATCTGGCTGATGAATCTTGCCCATATGCTCAGGGTTTAGCTGATCGCCATATTTGGGGTCGGGAAGGAATTTTCCTCCAGGGCAGATTGGAAGGCCCTGGAGGTTTTTCGCCTTCCTCTGTAGCATGGGGCACGGGTCACTTGCTGGAGGATTCTCTGCTCCTTGAGGTCTTCAAACTACAATTTGAGGACTTCAATAGCACAGATATAGGTGTGAGGTCTTTTTTAGGAGTGGTGGGTGAAATTCTGTGGCCTGCATTGTGCAGGAGGTCAGACTAGATGATCATAATGGTCCCTTCTGGCCTAAATATCTATGAATCTATGAATCTGGGTGCATGCAGCTCAGTGGGGGTTCTAGGTGTGGGGGGGGATCTGGATGCTCATTGTGGGGGTTCCAGGTGAAAGTGGTTGGGGCTCAGCCAATGGGTCTAGAGAGCTCAGCAGGGGGGTCTGGGTGCTGGGGGAGTGGGGCTTGATGGGGTGGGGTTCTGGGTGCAGCTAACTGGGTGTCAGTAGCATGGGGGTCTAGCTGTGGGGGCTCAGGGTGGTGGGGCTAGTTAGGGTGGAGGTTTGAGTGCAGGGAGCTCAGTGGGGTTGATTTGGGTGCAGAGGTGGGGGCCCGGAGGCAAGGGGATTCAGATGCAGGGGTTGAGGTTCATTGGAGTGGAGTTCGGGTATGGAAGGATGGGGGGGCGGGTCTGGGTGTACAGGGTGAGGCTTGGCAGGAGTGACTGGGTATGGGAGGTACAGATGCACAATGGTCAGGTGAGCAGCTCCCCATACAGTGACCCCTCCCACCACAGCTGAGGAGCAATGGGGACAGAAAGCTGAACTTCCTGCAGCTGGGGGAGGTTTCTGGGGATGGGTCTGACACAGCTCTAGCCACTCCTTGCAGGAGAAGAGGAAGTCCTGTCCTCTCCTGCCTCCAACCCAGCTGGGACTAGCATCTGATCCCGGATCAGGGTAGGAGCCACTGGCTGGAGCATCCCTAGCCCTGTGGTGATTTACCTCTCCACCAGCTGCTCCAGCAATGTATCTGCACTGCTAGGGAGTGGTGTGTGACTGCTCTTGCAGCTTCCCTTTGCTTCCCTGTCAAAGACTTTTTTTTTTTTCTTTTTTGGCTGGGAAGTAAATAAATCTGCTGGGGACATGAATTCTGCACCTGCGCAGTGGCACAGAATTCCTGCAGGAGTAAATAAAATAAATGTTTACAGGTTTTCATACAGTACTACTTATATCCTTGTATGAGAATTTTTGATTAGGAGGTTCAAATTCCAGTCACCCACCAACATTTCCTAGATTAGTTCCTTTTTAAAATCTTTTACCCAAACAGACATTTATAATAATGACAGGAGCCTGATTATTTTTGATGCATCTCTCCTGCCAGGAAAGGAGTATGAGCATTCTAGACCAGTCAGACAGAAACTTACAGGTTGTTTTGGAATTTTTATGATGTTTGCATTTTCTGTAAAATGATGGAGTAGTTGTGACTAAACTAGGTTACCTATATTTTAGGTATAATAAGTATAATAGTCAATTCTTCCTAACACAGCAGGTTTTAACTTTTCTTTAAAAGCAAAAGCTGTCTGGGAAAACAAAAAAATTAACCTAATGCCCCTAGGCAACCAACATAATGCCATTTTTCTGCTTTATGCAATGACCCAGGATGTACTACAGTCGTAGGATCACACCTACCACAGAACTCTGTTTGGAACTGGTCTTAGAGTGAGGTCAAACTGTATTTTCTCAGGGGGGAAAATGCATGATTGGGAATAAAAGTTCTATGAAACCATACATTTTTGGAGGCCAAGCGTGATGCTACTACTACAGTGTACGCTTCAGGGGAACCACATGGAGCAGGAGCCAGCAATCTGCAGTTTAGACAGATTTCCCAAGAAACATGCAAGTTTTAAGTTACTAGTGTGCCACCTGACTCTCAGATTGGTTATTTGGGACACTCAGCATAGATCAATAGTTTGCAGTTTTGAAAAATAGTTTGACAGGTTTTTTAAAAAGAAACTACATTTGTCAATTATTTTGAAGCAGTTGAGATTATACGTGCTTCTGTAGATCAAAATTAAACTCTGACCACAAATAAATACAGACAATTTCAAACCCTTAATTTAGGTCCCTTCAACCCCAAACAGAGCTCTGTGCGGGTGGTTTGCCCATACAGATTCAGTTTGCAGGTTTAAGGCTTTATAGACCTCTAAACCCCCAAATCTGGCACTTTACGGGGACTGAGATAGTTAAGTGACCTAAACTGCAAGTATAAGTAATTGTGGAGACAAAACTGCACACACAAAATTGAAAGCCTCACTAGTCTGATTGGACAGTTGGCATTAAAGCCCCAATTCAGCAGAGATTTTAAGCATGTACGTAGTTCCACAGACTTCAATGGGACCACACATGCAAGAAGTAAAGCATGTGTTTGAGTCTTTGCAAGATGAGGGCCTAAGATTCCTATAAACAGTAACCATATTGCTGAAAAAGTCACCCATACGTGATCTCTAATGCAAGGGCTCTGGTATCAGCTATTGAGAGCTTTTAATACAGTTTACTAGAGGTATAAAAATCAGAACACATTTGAGCAAAATGTATCAAGTATTGACTATTAAAGCACAATGGAGTTTACACTTATGAAGTGTAGGAACTTAGTTCATGTTTCAAACAATTTTTCCAGTGGTTTTTTTTAAACACTGTCTTACCTGAAAATTATACTAGTTTGCAGAAATATTGCACAGGGGGGAAAGTCACTGATCTGTCAAAGGAATACCAAACTGTTTGAATATATTTTCCCCCTCTTGTTGTTTTATGAGCTGTGATGACTATAACAGATGTGGAGAAAAAAAAATCCCCCACTTTGTTTATTTGCATTTAGCAGCAGTTGGATAGTTTGTTTCACTGTTTCCCCTATACAGTCATTTTCCTCTGAGTGGGTCTGTTAAAAACATTTTTCTCATTGTGTTTTCTTAAAATATATAATCTGACTGAAAAAAATTAACAAATAGGGAGATTCAGGGTGAAACTACTTTGAAACTTTAAGTTAACCATGTTATACTGAACCTTGCAGCAAGTCTAATCATGACAAAGGTGGGATTTTCACAAGAGCTTTTTACTAGTCTGTTTAGAAGACAAGCATGATGCGCTTTTGAAGCTACCATTAAGCTGTATAACTTTTAAAGTAATAAAACTTATCTTTACCTTTAAGGTTCTTTTGAATTTTGTCAAACACTGTCTTAATCACAAATTTGTATTCACCATCTAACCGCCATTTTTGTATTATGGGGGATTTAAAGACCACGCACAACTTTAATTTTATATTTAGATTATGTGCAAGACTGTGGAAATTTAGGTTTATTTTGGTAAGAAACTAGAGCCTGTCCTGCAATATCCTCATCAGTCTAATTTCCCTGTAACATTTAAATGTGATCTAGGACAAAATATAACCTACAAAAATACAAATACTTTGTAATTTGGCCAATTTAGTGTTAGTGCTGCCAGCATCTAAAAATCTTAGTTTGCCACGTGAGACCGTACCAGTGGGAGGAGAACTTTTAATGGTTATTTGTGAACAATTAAACTGAAGCAAGAGAAAGGGTTTACTCGAAATCCTCCAACACAGGTGGGAAGGAGCAATTAGGCCAGAACAAGTGCCCCAGGTCTAGCACACATTTTCTGTGGATAAATTAGATTATATATACTACAAGTACAGCGTTTGCCAGTGTAAAATACACCTCACAGGAAAAGGAAACTCCATTCACTCCAATATTTTAAAAACAGTTTCCTTCCCCCCAGCACAACGAGCAATCACGAAAGAAGGATTTTGAATTTCACTAACTTGCTGGGTCAAAACCACGCATTTAATCCCTAATTACTCAGAAAAAGGGTTGTAATCTTGAGGCACTAGCTGGGTTAATCCTTCAACAGGCAACAAATTGTAACAGAGCTGTTGCACATTTGTTTATATAAGACGAATATGGACCCCCGACGAGACAAGCTCTGGGTCTGAAAGTATTTGTGGTAGGGTTACATCTCCTGACAGTCAGTACTTGAAAAATACAGGGAGAAAAGCGAAAGGAGAATGGTCAAGGAGGACTAAAGGGGCCACCAGAAGACGAGCTCAGGGCTTGGAGATCCAGGAAAGGAAAAAGAGGGAAGACAAGCCTGAGCTAGGGATTGGAGCGGGGAAAAGCCCACAGATGGAGAAACGGGGCAGGCTAGAACGAGCTCAGAATTGGAAAGGTGGTTAGTAGCTCAGCAGTGGGCGACTCAGTGCAGCACCTGTAGCCCAGGGCTGGGGAGTGTCGGGCCGTACCTTTGAGCTGGGGCAGAGGCGAGAGCTCTACCTGGCTGCTCTGACTCCGGAACTGCGAGGAGCCCTGCGAGCGCTTCTGCCTCTGAGCCTTGCGCACCGATTTCCGCGTGAAGCCATCCACCTTCTCCGCTGCAGAGATGGCCGCCGACATGGCTGGGTGGTGAAGAGGGGGGCGCCGCTCCCCAGAAGCATATATCAAAGCGGTGGGGAAGAGGGGCGGGAAAAGGAGCCAAGACCCCCCCCCGCCCAAAAAACGGAGGGGATCCCGACGGCGAGCGGGCAACTTCCCCCGCGCCGCCTCCGAGCGGCCCAATCCCGGCCGGGCTCGCTGACGGAGCCTACTTTATCCAAGCGCTGGGAGACTCCTCAGTCCGAGCCGCGATGTTCCCAAGTTCCTGCTTCGCTCGTAACTTCCTCTCTGCGGAGCCGGCTCCCGAAACTTTCCCTGGCGGAGCCGCGGGGCGGGCACGGCCGCCACACGCTAAACTTTCCGGCGGACGGGACGGGAGCGATCCGCGCGGCTCACGCTCTCCCCGCAGCGAGCGCCGCCCGAGCCGCCAGAGATAGCGCGAGAGCTGGGTTCGCCTATGCCCTCCTCTCCTCAGCCAGGCTCGCCTGTGCCAGTGCGCGCGGAGCTCGCTGTCATGGGCCGAGCTCGCCTGAGAGGCACGTTCCCCCCACCCGCCCCTCAGCCACCGCCGGGAGCCCCCCGCGCCTCTGCTGTCATCATGCTCCCACGCGGCCCGGCCAGCTCAGACCGCGGGTTCCCGAGTGTCTCCGTGTCCCTCCGGGGCCGCAACAGCACCGGCCCGCTCGCGCCGCAAAGCCCCCAGAGCCGGCAAGCGAGAGCGTCCGCGGAACTTGCCAGCGGTAGGAGGTGAGCCCTGAGGGGGAGGGGAAAGAGGCGGGGCATAGGTTGGCGGGGGGTGGTTGGGGTGGCCGTTGCTGCATGCGCGTGAATGATTGACGGGAGAAGAGCAACCAATTAAAAGACCGAGATGGCGGCGGGGGCGCCGATGCCGCGCGACCTCCGGCACGAGTGATTGATAACGGGGTTGGCCAACAGAGCGGGGGAATGTGGGCGGGATGTCTTGTGGCGAGCCGGAGAGTGATCGGAACTGAGTAATGAGGCGGGGTGCGCGAGAGCCAATCCAGAGTGGGGAGCTCTCCGGAGGCGGGACTTTGCATGGCTCGGTCCCTCTGGGCGGGCGGGGCAGGTCTCTTGTCAGGGAGGGAGGCGGCGGAGGCCGCTCTCCGTAGGGAGCGGAGAGGCGCAGGGGGCTGCCGCGTCGCTCCCCTCCGAGGCAGCGCCGTGGGGCCGGGTGTCAGGCACCCGCCCGGCTAACGCACTCCCTCGTGCCAGCTGGAGGGATCGTGCCCCGCGTATCGGCTGCCTCAGGTTGGATCCATGCCAAGTACCTCTCAGGGGTGCTGAGCGAGGGCGAGCGAAGGGCTGCGGCGTGTTGGGAGGTGTCACCAACAGCCGTGCGCGCGGGGATTTCTGTCAGTGAGGTTGCTGGGGTTGACATAAACACGTCGCTTAATAGTCGTTCCAAAAGGGATCCGGGGCCTCCAGCATCAGCCGCACGTGCTGCCTGAGCTACTGAAACGGGTTTTGACCCTGAAGCGTGCACGCTGTTCGTTATGGTAGAAGGGACGAACTGACTTGTGTGTATGTTACTGTTGTCCTCCACTGGCCCCATATCCGATGTTTTCAGGTGTTTCTCAGTTCTCGCTACTGCCAGGAACTGATCTAGAGTAGCTACTCCTGGAGCTCGTGATTCCTGTGCTGTACCTTTTTTTTTTAAAAAAGTGTGACTTTAGTTGATGACCACGGTGACTTAGGCAGTGTGAGTTATTAATTCGTATTAGAGTAGTCCTTAAAGACCCTAACTGAGATGGAGCCCCATGATGTTAGTTGCTGTACACGCATGCTTGACGCTGCGGAGTGCTCAGCACTTTAGCCTGAGTCCAACAAAGCACCTAAGCACATGCTTAACTTTAAGGACATGAAGTACTGGTATCAGTGGTACTACTGACACGCTTAATGCATGCGTTGCTGGGCCAAACTTCTCAGCATCTTGCAGGCTTGACCCCACATGTAGTAAGAGACAGTGTATGGCCTGAAGAGCTTACAGTCTTTAGGTAAAACAGACAAAGGGTGGGAGAAAGGAAGCATTATTCTCCCTTTACAGGTGAACTGAGGATAAGGGATTAAGTAACTTGCCCAATGTCACACAGGAAGTCAGTGACAAACAAGAAACTGAATCCCTGTCATGTCTTAACAACAAAATCTACACTTCTCTCAAAAAGTAGAAATCCTGTGTAATTCACTTTCTAGGAGTTGAACTTGGGCTTCCTAGGTGAAAAACAGCGATCCTAGACTAGACTAAGACTACTAGGAAAGTGTGTGTGCGTACAGTGTACACTCACATTAAAATTTGATTCCACTCCTCACACACACATTGCCCCACATTTGAAACATAAACATTTGGATATCTTAGCTCATGGTCATGTAAATACAGATGATGGACTGGCTATATAGGCATGTGTTTTTCTTATTTTTTTACAGTGTTTTGGCTCTGATTCAGCAAAGAACTTAAGCATCTGCTTAACTTTAAGCATGTACTGAAGTGCCAGTGATTTCAATGGGACTTACATACTTAATGTCTGATGTGTTTAAGTTCTTTGCTGAGTTGTTTCATAGTTTTCATAGATACACAATCCATAACAGCAAAACACAGATTAGGTGATAGGCTTACACAGTTTTGGCGTGCATCTAAATTTACTGTTTTCCAGGTGTCCTGTTGTTGCCATTTGTACATTACCAGATTTTATTATATCACTTCTATTTCCTTATAAACTCCAAGAAAGGACTCAAAGGAAAAAAGAAGCCTGTAACTTCAAAAATCCTACCCACATTTCTCCCCACTGACATGTATTGTGTCAGTGTCATTCCTTCTTTCTTGTTCCTTAAAATGCATTCAGGAATTCATTTCCATATCCCCATCATGTGTTTTTGTTTTGTTCTGCTTTCTTTTAGTGATCTTTATGCAATGTGTATTATGTTCAGAAAAAAAATTATATTGCACCGAACCTGTCCAGCCTCGCTGGTGCTATAAATCAATCTTTCCTAAAGAATGGGGAGCATAAGCTCTTTCTGTTCATTAAGTAAATTCCATGCAGTGTTTTTTTCAGTATTTTAACAAAATTCATTTCCCAAACAAAGTGGCAATGTTTAGCTGCTCATTCCCCTAAATGGCTAACAGGAGATCCTGTTCATGTCTATTAAAGCAAATTCTGGCACCTTTTATCTAGTAGGCCCAAATTTCAATGTATAGAACACAGCACCTTATTCCAGGAGATCATAGGCCAGAATATGTGCCCTCCACTGGTATCGGAGGGAGTATTCCTCTATTCCCACATACTCTCCAATAGCTGTCATTTCCTCCCACACTCATTTTTAGAAAGTGACACTAATCAATGCATTCTATGCACTGTTTTATAGCAACTCAGTCCTTCCCTGATGTTTAGCTGCCTGTTCCCAGTGCAAAACAGTTGATCTTCATCTTAAAATCGAAATCTATGGGTGAAAAGTATTCTATAAATGCTAAGCTCTAAGTTAAATATAATAAACTTTTCTGAGCATTCAACTTCCTTCCCAAGATTTTCTTTAAAGTTAGTAATCTTATTTGGACTGCCAAATTCAAAATAAATAAAATAAAAGTCCACCGCTTGAAGTAACTGAGAAAATGCAAGAAAATGGTTGAGGCTGCTAACTTTCAGAGACCTATCATTAGGTGGAAGTTGTGTTCTGCAGTAATGAAATTAAATCTCTTCAGAAGTCTTGAGTGGGGAACCCACACTGCTACTGAAAATATTTCAGCTAAGAATTTTAGCTTACCTTCATACCTCACCTCTGAAAGAAATATCATTAACAGCTGAGCCAACCCAAGAAAAAAGGAACAATTTACAACTGTTCATTCTGTCAAAAAGTGAGACCTATTTTTTAGTTGGTTTTATTTAACATAATTTTCCTATTTTGGAAAAAATGACAAGACAGCTTCATTGACAAGTTCCTAGAAGACTAAAGTGAAAAGAAAATGTTTGGATCTACGTTCTGCTTTAAGACAGATTCTACTTATGGCTTTTAGGAATGGTGTGCCATTGAGGGGGAGGGGGAAATTACTTTCTATTCAAGATTTTAATATTTAAAGGGACTGTATGAACAAGATTTTTAATTAATTTAAAAAATCCAATTTTTGCTAGCGCTTCCTTTGAATAGTATGTCCTGAATTTTAAAAAAAAATTAATTAAAAAAAAATCTGAAAGGGTTTTTTTGTTCCCCTGTTGATGTTTTTAAAAACAAAATTACTAAGGGTTTGATCCTACAAACAGTTACACAAATAACTTTACAGATGTGAATGGTTCCATTGAAGTCAGTGGGACTACTTGTATGAACCAGGCTAATTGTGCATGCACGTTTAGCGAATTGGGCTACATGAGGGAAACAATGAAACTGACAATACACAAAAATACTGATCCTGCGAAGGCTTATGCATGTGCTTAATTTTACTTACATGAGTAGCCCTATTCTAATGAAGGGATTGTACCCTTAATTCCCAAAGTCAGTCCCAGAGTCAATCACTCTGGAAAGAAGCAGTTCTGTCATGCTCAGTAATAGTCCATCTGGCTCCTTAAGAGATGTAAAGCGTCCCCTTGGGGGCATAAGTTTGCAGCTAACCTTTCCAAGTCACTTAAATGTCTTTGCCAGAAAGACATTCGCTTAGCAAAATTCTGAAGAGCAGGAGTATGTATATAATGAGACAAATCATCAACAGGTTTATTTTATTCAGATTTAACAAATGGTATTTCTGTTAATTGAAATTCAAAACTAAATAAATAGTACATATTTCTATTGCCGTTTCCTAAATGTTTATGTTTGTAGCAAACCAACACTTCATAAATACCAACGAGTGCTATCCTTTACATATTTGTAGTTTTCGGTGATAGAGTTGAACACAGAGACTAGAAAATAAAAAGGAACTATTTCTGTTGGGAAATCTTTGCCTTTTAACTGAAGATTTAGAAACTAGTCCTTTAAGAAATATTTTCTAATGCACAGTGAAGGGAGTAAATCTGTCAATGAGCTGCTAGTCCTGGAACCCACATGAGGAGAGGAAATTCTTGATTTAGTTCTAAGTGGAGCACAGGATCTGGTCCAAGAGGTGAATATAGTTGGACCGCTTGGTAATAGTGACCATAATATAATTAAATTTAACATCCCTGTGGCGGAGAAAACACCACAGCAGCCCAACACTGTAGCATTTAATTTCAGAAAAGGGAACTTCACAAAAATGAGGAGGTTAGTGAAACAGAAATGAAAAGATACAGCGCCAAAAGTGAAATCCCAGCAAGCTGCATGGAAGCTTTTTAAAGACACCATAATAGAGGCTCCACTTAAATGTATACCCCAAATTAAAAAACATAGAAAACCAAAAAAGTGCCACTGTGGCTAAATAGCTAAGTAAAAGAAGCAGTGAGAGACAAAAAGGCATCCTTTAAAAAGTGGAAGTTAAATCCTAGTGAGGAAAATAGAAAGGCGCATAAACTCTGGCAAATGAAGTGCAAAAATATAATTAGGAAGGCTAAAAAAGAATTTGAAGAACAGCTAGCCAAAGACTCAAAAAGTAATAGCAAAAAAAAGTATAAGTACATCCCAGGCAGGAAGCCTGCTAAACAACCAGTGGGGCCACTGGATAATCGAGATGCTAAAGGAGCACTCAAGGATGATAAGGCCATTGAGGATAAACTAAATGAATTTGCTCAATCAGTCTTCACAGCTGAGGATGTGACGGAGCTTCTCAAACCTCAGCCATTCTTTTTAGGTGACAAATCTGAGGAACTGTCCCAGATTGAGGTGTCATTAGAAGAGGTTTTGGAACAAATTGATAAACTAACAGTAATAAGTCACCAGGACCAGATGGTATTCAGCCAAGAGTTCTGAAGGAACTCAAATGTGAAATTGCAGAACTACTAACTTTTGTTTGTAACCTATCATTTAAATCAGCTTCTGTACCAAGTGACTGAAGGATAGCTAATGTGACACCAATTTTTTAAAAGGGTTCCAGAGGTGATCCTGGCAATTACAGGCCAGTAAGCCTGATTTCAGTACCAGACAAACTGATTGAAACTGTAGTAAAGAACAAAATTGTCAGATACATAGATGAACATAATTTATTGGGGAAGAGTCAACATGGTTTTTGTAAAGGGAAATAATGCCTCACCAATCTACTAGAATTCTCTGAGGGGCTCAACAAGCATGTGGACAAGGGGGATCCAGTGGATATAGTGTATTTAGATTTTCAGAAAGCCTTTGACAAGGTCCCTTTGGTGAGCTGTCATGGGATAAG
Source organism: Lepidochelys kempii (assembly GCF_965140285.1). Taxonomy (NCBI): domain Eukaryota; kingdom Metazoa; phylum Chordata; order Testudines; family Cheloniidae; genus Lepidochelys; species Lepidochelys kempii. Next base: position 167,935,591 of record NC_136382.1, read on the forward strand.
AGGGAAGGTCCTCTCATGGATTGGTAACTAGCTAAAGGGTAGGAATAAATGGTCAGTTTTCAGAATGTAGAGAGGTAAATAGTGGTGTCCCGCAGGGGTCTGTACTGGAGCCAATCCTATTCAACATATTCATAAATGGTCTGGAAAAAGGGGTAAACAGTGAGGTGGCAAAATTTGCAGATGATACAAAACTACTCAAGATAGTTCAGTCCCAGACAGACTACGAAGAGCTACAAAAGGATCTCTCAGAACTGGGTGACTGGGCAACAAAAGGGCAGATGAAATTCAATGTTGATAAATGCAAAGCAATGCACACTGGAAAACATAATCCCAACTATATATATAAAATGATGGGGTCTAATTTAGACCCCACTCAAGAAGAGATCTTGGAGTCGTTGTGGATAGTTCTCTGAAAACATCCACTCAGTGTGCATCGGCCAACAAAAAAGCAAACGGAATGTAGGGAATCATTAAGAAAGGGATAGATAATAAGACAGAAAATATCATATTGCCTTTATATAAATCCATGGTACGCCCCCATCTTGAATACTGCATGAAGATGTGGCCGCCCCATCTCAAAAAAGATATATTGGAATTGGAAAAGGTTCAGAAATGGGCAACAACAATTATTAGGAGTATGGAACGGCTTCCGTATGAGGAGAGATTAATAAGACTGGGACTTTTCAGCCTGGAAAAGAGACAACTAAGGGGGGGGGTACGATTGAGGTCTATAAAATAATGACTGGTGTGGAGAAAGTAAATAAGGAAGTGTTATTTACTCCTCATAACTCAAGAACTAGGGGTCACCAAATGAAATTAATGGGCAGCAGATTTAAAACAAACAAAAGGAAGTATTTTTTCACACAGTGCACAATCAGTCTGTGGAACTCTTTGCCAGAGGATGTTGTGAAGGCCAAGGCTATAACAGGGTTCAAAAAAAGAACTAGATAAGTTAATGGAGGATAGGTCCATCAATGGCTATTAGCCAGGATCGGCAGGTATAGCGTTTCTAGTCTCTGTTTGCCAGAAGCTGGGAATGGGCGAAAGGGGATGGATCACTTGATGATTACCTGTTCTGTTCATTTCCTCTGGGGCACATGGCAGTGGCCACTGTCGGAACAGGATATTGGGCTAGATGGACCTTTGGTCTGACTCAGTATGGTCACTCTTATGTTCTTATCAAAAAGCTTACCAATTGGAATTCTGTCTGCCTCTCAGCAGGTTCCTGACATGAGTTAATGCTTGTTAGAAATAAGTTCTGATTGGAAAACTTAGTGATTGTGGCAGCCGATATAAAGCAAAAAATGGCCAAGGCAAATAAAATAGATATCTAGGCCATAACAAAGAGAAACAAACTAGAAGAATGGATATGCTTAGTAAATCCCATGATGGGATGCTAGAAGTCTAGTATACAGGGGTTGCAAATACTTTCATAATGTAGATCATGTATTAATATAGAATTTTTTTGTGGACCACCTCCGATTCCACTGACTGTTCAAGGATGTTTTTGAAACTTTTCTTCAGAAGTAGAATCATAAAAACAAGAAGCAGTGTTGCTAGTCCTGGGTGTTAAAAAATCATGAGTCTGCGCCAAAAAAATCATGAAGTTTTAAAAAACAGTAAGTTTGGATTCCTTTGATGTGCCCTCTAGTGTCTGAGCCTTTAGCATGCGCTTGCTTCACGTTTTCAAGTTTTCCTCCACAACAATGAGAGCTAGAAACATTTATTTTTTAAAGACAGTTGCGATTCTCATGTAACAACATGAGTCAAGGAGCTGAGTCCTAAACTCAAAATATTGTGACACTCATGATAAAATCATGAGAGTTGGGAACTCTTAACCATTGCCATCAAGGTTCTGAGGGATGTCTTTTTGCCTGTTGGTAAGGCTAGGCCTAGTGGATAGAACAGTGGACTGGGATTCATGAAACCTGGGTTCTGTTTGTGGCTTGGCCCTAGGCCTACTGAGTGATTTTGGGCAAGTTACTTCCCGCTCTGTTACTCAGTTTCCCCATCTGTAAAATAGGGATAATGATACTGATCTCCTTTGTAAAGGGCTTTCAGATCAATGGATGAAAAGCGCTTATTAAGAGGCGGGTGATATTATTATTTATTCCAATCAGTCTGTTTGGTTTCTCCTGCATACCATCCATAACACATTCCTTGCAGCAGGTTAAGTAAACATTATTATTGAAGTTACTGGAGAATGTACATTCATGTTAGGGCTGGTCTACACAAGGAAATATGCCAGTATAAGTATAGTAGTATAATTATGCTGGTATAGTAACTCCGTTAAATTTCCCTGTGTAGACAAGCCCTTAGTCATGGTGGTAAAAGCAGCAACGCTTGTTTCTGCCACAGTGAAATGTGACATTATAGCAAAGACTGCGTCCCATATGGTGCTTAATCTGCAGAAGAACCCCAGCATTTCCATCTTGCTGCATGGGGATGGAGCACCTAAAGAGACCCGATCCACCCTCTTTCCAACAGACCCGACACCCCAGTCACTAAGCACAGAGCATGCAGCAAGTTCACTAAATCCTTCCCAGTGAACACATGAGCCACAGTTTGTGTTTCAGTCTGTAAATTGTTTTTTTGTTTTGCAGGCTTTACTGAACACAATTCATGTGACTGTGCTATTTATGGAGGAGTAAATATTGCCCGGGGTCTGCTTAAAAAGGCCAATGACCTGGATTTTTTTCCGTTTGAATTATCTCCACGAGTCAGACATATTTAACCACTGATTTTTTCCCCCCTTGTTGCTGCAGACTGCAGTCATTTTTAACATCTTGGAACAATACTAACTAAAAAGATCAACATCCAAGGAGAAAGAAAGCCTCATATTGTAAATGGCTAATTAGACAGTATGCTACCCTTTCATTTCTGGAAGCAATTAAATCTAATCCAGAATCACCAATGAATGCATCTATGTAGTATGAATTTTACCTCTAAATATAACCCACTCACACCTTTCACAATGTCCCTGTAATTTAGGTTCATAATTCTGGTTTTGTTAGTTATTATTATTTATTATTATTTTACAGACCCTAATATAGAAATGTAATGAATTAAAAAGTAATTACATTTAAATGGATGCTTTGAGGGGAAGGAGACTTAAACATTCTCTTTGCTGTGCTTGCAGTTTGAACAACAGTATTGTATTAATGCATAAGAACCTGAGCGTGTAACTGCCTAGAAAATATACCAGTCTAGTTTCACTGTCCAGAATGAGTGATGTGAAAGTAAATAGGTAGCATAAGTGGTGGGAATACTTAGCACATCTTTATGTATTCTTTAAAAATGTGCCCATCACATTTGTGGAGTAAATAACATTCTTAAGACTATAAAATTAGTTGATCAATGTCAAACTAAATATAATAGATTCAAACCTGACAGTTATGCTGTAAATATACTCCTCTATCGCCACTTACGCAAAAGCTTGAGAGAAGGTGATGTTAGTGTCCTGAAAGACAACAGATCTGTGGTCTGTCAGACCAACGAGGAAATTAATTCCAGAGTCAAGGGCCTTCTTTCACTGAAAACAGCATAACTCTAAGTGTTCAAATCTAAAGCCTGTCTATGCACAAGTTATAGTGATAGAGCTTATACATAGGTAAGTAAACCAGTGTAACCACACCAATTGAAAGCTCTCACTGCTGCATGTACACTCTTTTAAGCTACTTCACTTTGGAAGCCTTGTATCTACACTGCACAGCATTGTGTTAAAGATTGTTTAGATATCTGTTCATAAATTAAGAGCTGCAGAGTTGGTTGAAACAAAGGGATATATTCTGCCTTTTGCTTGAATTGGTTAATTTTTTTTTCAAAAATTAAATTTCAGCATGAATCAGGAACAAAAATGTTTGCAACATTTATCTTCCCCAGCTTTCTACGGCAGCTCTACTTTTGATCTGTGAGCAACTTCTATTTATATCAATAGCAATATATGACCCAAAGGTTATAAATTATGGCCCAGTCTTAGCTTTAAGCATGCATGTAAGTTTTTGCAAAATTGAGGCCTATATTTATATGCTCTAAAGCCCCAAATGCGCAAGCTAATCTGTATATGAGACTTGATGCAGGCATAATGCTCCATCCATAAGGATCAATTTGAAAGGTCTCAAGGGGTCTGTCTAAAGATCTGAGAGTCAAATGCAGGATGAGAATGTAGGGTAGTAAGTAAGTAGTCTAGCTTCTGTACCAAAATATGTCCTCTCTTTGGCATTCAAGTGACAGGATATAATTAAACAAATTACAAATACACTTTCAATGGATTCTTCATTGTTGCTGTGCTGCTGATAAATCAGAAGAAGATTTTGTTAGACCTGTATAGGACTTATTGTCTAATCATCCATTTTTAGTGGTAGAAGGCTTATCTTTAACCAATGTTTCTTTTTTCTTAATTACTAAATTCACACATTGTATTCATGAGGGATGGACAACACGGACTTGAGTTAGACTTAGCAGACACGGGGGAATGAGCATGCTATGCAAGTTTCCCCATGCGCAACTCTGCCACTACTCCTCAGTCCTCCAAGCCAAAACAAGGAACAGTGGCAGAATTATGCCTGGAGAAGCTTTCTTTTCCATTCCTGGGTATCTCCTTAGCAGAGGCAGCAAGTTAGAGTTGTTGGGAGAAATATTCTGCACCACTAATGAAAGTGATGAAATGCATATTTTTACTGTATCGGACAAAACAAATTTGTTTTCCCTCCTAAATCAGAGGGATTTGCACATGTCCCCCCTGATTAGAATTTCTCCATATTTGTCACCTTTTTTGAGGCTTCATAGCTCATCAGTGGGCTGTTCCACACTTATGATGATAGTTTGCCCTGAGTCAAAATTGTTACTGCAATATCTTCAACTGCCAGCAGCCATCAGTGCCACCTGCAGCCTCCATTAATGTTATTTAAAGAAGTGTTGTTTTATCTCATTTGTGAACTAACACATGTTTTTTCATTCAAATTTATATTCCTAATCAAGGGTTTGCACATTCTCACTGAGAGCATTTTTCAAAATTAAATTAAGTGAAGCCTTAATTGGCGTTCAGTTGATCATAACAAATTGCAGTGACCCTATACATACTGCTCCTTTCTCCCTCTTAATAATGGAGCTGCCAACTTTCAATAAAAGGCCACAGGGAAGATTTCATGGACTTTTTCTTTCTGTAATATACTTGAGATTTGTTCTTTTATTTTAATTTTACACTGTATGTTGCCCTCATTATCCTACTATGATTCAGTTGAGTTTTAGGCAGTTCCTCAATTATATGGCATAGAATGTTTTCTTTATGCTATGCTATTTCAACTTTTATAGTATAGAGCATGTGCTGATTCCTTGCAAAGTTCGGTGCTAGGTATTCCAGATGCATAGGACCCTTGAAATAATATCATAAGACTCAATATAAGACAAAAACCTGACAGATTTATTCAATACATCCATTCTGGGTGAATGCATACTTGAAGTTAATTAAATGGTAACTGAGTGTACTATCCCATCGTGGACTGGGTGGCTTGTAAAGTGTGATATGGATTTTACATTGGCTGTGTCAACTTGGTTGTCCTAAAATACTCAAAAGACTAGTCCCATTACATCTCCATGATACACCATTGCACTCTTGGCAAGGTGGAAAATCATTTTCCTCTGAAGCACCAAGTACTAACCAGGAGGCAGATTATCTGGCCAGAAGGGCCAACGGTATTCTCAGATATAGCATTTCCAATGTTCCTTGATTCAGGGTTCAGTTGTGTCATTAAAGGCACAGCCCCAAATGGATGGTAGCATAGTCCCATCATGTGAACAGCCTACTCTGCTGGCCAAGAATGACCCCATCTCCTTCTCATAACTTTTGGGATGCCATGTTCCAGGAAACATCTGGAGGGCCTCTTGGAGCACAGGGCCTCCAACTGCACCTCAGTGCTGCACAATAATGCAAGAGGAGGGTCTCTTTATGCCCTCCCTTATGCATCTATGAAGTAGCAGAGCACAACCTGGCCCGTAAAGGGTTGGCAAGTATGTTGGGTATTTTTCATTCTGGTATCAAGGAAAAAATGTGATGATTTTGTAATTGGATACACTGTTAATGATGTAAATTAAATACATTTTTGCATACAGGTTCCAAACCACATCACAATAGAAGCATCAGTGCATCTGAGCTAGCATTTGGTATATGGTAGGTGAAAAATAATGCAGAAAGAGGTCATACATTCTTTAAAAATATACCCTAACATAGCAGGACCTCCATCAATTCTTGAGATAGTCAGATCTATCAGTGACTTCAACAGGGTAGCCTCCCAGAATAGACTTTATCTTTATTTGACTGAGTAGTGGGGATTTCAAATACCATGAGACTTATTTCTGCAATTTTATTGACATTGCTGACTATCCCTTTCCCAGCAGTAGAAAAAGGTCATGTTTCAAACTTAAGTTTCTGATAACATCGATCCCCCAACCTGTTTTAAACACCAGTTCTAGTTAATTTGGTTTAAACATAGCTTGACCAGCCATTGTACACAAGGCTAAACCAGGTTTAAAACAGTGTTTTGTATTCTGTCTAGATAGGGGACTAAAACACTGTTTCTGAACTTGGTTTAAACACTATTTGATCCCGTGCCCACAAGCTGGACAAAACTTATATAATACAAATGAACTTGAACTGATTTTTAAATGGTTTATATGACATGGTTCCCAGTGGTCCTAGTGTAGCTGAAGCCTTCCTCAAATAAGGTTCTGTTCAACTGATTAGTAGGATAAAACAGTACAGTCCTTAAAATACTGTCATACCAATAGATGATTCAAACTGAAGCTAGTTGCTCATCCTATTGCCATATTTTTGTCAAATCTTCTTTCAGTCCCAATTTAATTTCTAATAAATATTTGGGGCCAGTTCCTCAGCAGATTTAAATTTACATAGCTCCACTGACTTACGTTGGCTGTGGATCTTCACTCTCTCCTTTCGCAGTAAGGGTCTCAAAAAAGGTATTTTCTCCTCAAATCACATTTATTATAATAATTGTATAGTTTTCATTAACCACTGATCTCTTCTCAATGCTAATAGTCTGTAACTTTGGAAATTGAAGTGTTATTTGCTTAAATGTTGCTGTTGACTCTGTAGACCATAAAATGTGGGTATTGTTTTGCCTTAGTATTTCACTGGGCCATATATACTGAATCACTGATCAGCATTTCACATTGTGTAATGTAATAAGAATACTTAGCCTAAGTGTCTGCAAAGGGCTATGTCTACACTCGAAACCTTACAGTGGCACAGCTGTACCGATGCAGCTACGTTGCTGTAAGAGGTCCTATGTAGCCACTGTATGCTGAGGGGAGAGAGCTCTCCTGTCGACATAATTAAACCACCCACAACAAGCAGCTGTGCACACTATCACTTATGTTGGCGAAACCTACGTTGCATAGAGTTATGTGTTTTTTCACACCCCTGAGTAACATAAGTTTTGCTGACATAAGTGGTAGTATAGACATGGCCTAAGTAAGCCTCCCAGCATCCCTCCCAACAAGTAAGTATTTTTATTTCCATTTTACAGGTGGGGAAACTGAGGAAGAAACCGATTAAGTGACTTGGCCAAGATCACCCAGAAAATTGTTCAGTGCTGAGATTAGAAATCAGGAGTTTATGCGCTGCTGCTCTAAAAAGGAGCAGCAGGGATTCCTGGCTGACCTGGATGCTGTTTGCTGCATCATACATGCTAACCAGCTAGAAACTGTATGTGCACATTAGCCAACAGATCATGCTCTCTTGAGGTTGGCATGCCTGGGCTCGTGTGTCACCCTCTTTTTCTCATACTGCTCTCTTAAGCACTAAAGAGGTTGGCTTCTCTGCTTCTTGTGCTAAGGGGAGGGAAGAACAGAATCTGACTCTCAGTACAAGCTGAATTCCACATTACTATATTAGGGTCAAGTGACTGATTTGAGAATACTATGAGTTAGGATATACTTTAATCCATAGGCCTGATTCTCCTCTGCCGTCCTCCTTGTTTAGTCGTTTACATCTATGTAAAGTGGGTGCAAAATGCTATCAAGAAAGAATGGTAGAGTTTTAGCCTCCATTTACACAGGTGTAAATGACTACATCAGGAACAAGATAGGACAGAACCAGGCCTCATGCTATCATCTTATTTGCTTTGAGCTCACTGTAGGTCCCAGTATTGAACTAACAACTCAGTTTCTACTCAGGCAAACTGCCAGTAAGAAAGCAGTGGGAATTTTGCTTAAGTAAGGACTTCAGGATTGGGCCTGACAGTTTGTGTGAATGCCAAAAATTATTTTAAAATAGTTCGTAGAATATCATCATAAGATAATGTAACATCACAGTGGGCGATCTATTTAAACTGTTGCACATTAAAACATGAGTGGGTTCATGACATCACTTTTTTGCAGTCTTGCTCTCTGTTGAGATTATTACAAAAGGCCCTACTGCAGATTGGAAATTTAAGTACAGGAAAAAATAAGTGCCCTCCAATTTCTCTGGAAGGTAATAATACAGTAGTGATTTTAAAGTAAAAGTATGTGTGTCAATGAGAATCTTTCTGAGGTTGAAGTTAAGGTGCATTTGGCTGATGGAGGAATTAGTGGGTACTGTGGATGATTGTATCTGATAACAAAAGGGAGGTGGTGATGAGGAGTATGATTCCATTTGGGTCTTGTGATGTTTATTTGGTAAGGTGTACTGATGCTGGAAAGGAGGTTAATTATGCTAATGATGACTAATCAGAGGATTTCCTTGCCTTTAGTTATTGTGTGGATAAAAAAAAATTTGCTCTACCACTGACTTGCATGAACTTGGTCAAATCATTTAACCTCCCTCTACCTCCATTTTCTCCATGGGGATAATCATATGTGCCTAATTTACTGGGGTATTATAAGGCTTACTGTTTGTGAAATAGGTTGTGATTCTCAAATAAAGGTACTTCAAAGTATAAAGTGTCATTTTTTGATTGAAATATAGTACATGTCAGATTTTATATACTGAAAAACCTTGAAAGCATATTTAACTGGCTTTAATGAATTATAGTTACATTATAAGAACATAAGAATGGCCATACTGGGTCAGACCAAAGGTCCATCTAGCCCAGTATCCTGTCTTCTGACAGTGGCCAATGCCAGGTGCCCCAGAGGGAATGAACAGGTAACATCAGGTGATCCATTCCTTGTCGCCTATTCCTAACTTCTGGCAAACAGAGACTAGGGATCTATTTGTCAGAAGCTGGGAATGGGCAACAAGGAATGGATCACTTGGTGATTACCTGTTCTGTTCAGCCTAAATGAAAACCAAAGAATTCAACTTGTAAATTAATCCTATCTCAGATTACTTAACGCTACCTTAAAGGCACATATTTTGGCTAAGTTGCTGTCATGTCAACTCTTGTCCGTGGACATGAGAAAAATCTACATAACAACTGAAAACAATCCACATAGTAAGAAAACAATTTCATATCTGTGTTTATGGAACATTATACAACCCGCTGATTGTTCAACTACAGTTTAATTTATCAGAGCAGATATGTTTTTTCCAAATTTGCAAACAAGGCTCTTTTGCTCCTTATAAATTCCCATAATTCTTATGCACTAGGCAAAAGTGTGTTTGATTTGTAATATAAATAATCTTCTTACAAGTAAGTTTATCACTGTATAAAACTTATCCAGCATCTAACATTGGATTAGGAAAAGAATGTTTTTATGAGCTAGTAGAGCTCTTATTTCTTACAAGCCAAGAGTTGTAAAAATATAATTGCAATTCCTTCTGGCTGAGATAAGAACGGTCAGTACCAGACAGGGTTTTACTTCACATGCAAGGTAGAGGCACAACACTGTTTTGAAAACAGGACCAAAGTCAAGGATTTGTGCTCTTAAACATGACCTGCTAGTAATTTTGAATAAATCTAGCTATTTTAGGATGATATACTGGATACTCCAAATTACCAAGGCATATAGGGTTAAATTTTAATCTTTGAAAATCTTGATAAGCTTCAGTACACTTTTAGCACATTTGCCTAGTAGGAGATTTTTCAAGTCTAATTAGTGGTACCACAGCCACCTATCCAAAATTGAATCAATTTGTTATTCTTCTAGCTTTAATTAAGTGATATATTCATTTAAGCAGTGTCAGGGTGAGCTCCACCCTGACATCTGGTGGTGAGGTGTGGCAAGTTGTGGAAAAGAACTTTGGGGGCCAATCTCATTTGCATAGGTACACCCACCCCACCTAGAATGAGGTCATAGCTGCCCAAATGGTCACTTTGGCTGCTGTGGGATCCCCAGTGTCTCTGTTATTGGGGCAGGAAGAATAAATTGTTATTACCCTGATTATGGGAACTGTGCTTGGAACTGTACTTGGCCTTTTGTTATGATGGAGGGACTCACCATCAACTAAATAGCACTCGCTAGGCAAGGGTCATGGGTTCCAAAACTCTGTGAATTGAGAGAGGTTGGGGACAAGTATTAATACTTGGTGGTATGGGTCCCTTGGTGAGGGTCTTACATGCTAATTGCACTTCCTCCTCTCTCCACTGTGGAATATCAGAGCTAATTTAATTTCATTAGGAGTCTAGTTACATGCTGCTGAGCTCACTTTGGGCTAATGGTGCACCAGCACTGAGGCTCCTTTACAAGCTGAATTCACTAAAGAGCTGAACTGACTAAGAGCTGAAATCACTGAGCATTGTGTTAAGTAGTGTGGGAGCCTGAAGATATATTGTAGAGAAGTTTGCCGGCTGGAGTGCCTTGTGGACAGGCTGGTGGAGCAGTTCATAGGACGGCGGGAGCTGCTGGTAGGACGCAGAGCAGTTCGTGGGACGGTGGGAGCTGCTTATGGGCCGCGGAGCGGAGCTGAGCGAAGCAGTTCGTGGGGCGGCTGGTGGAGCGGAGCCGAACGAAGGCCTGTGGAGCTGTGGAGCGGTCAGCTTCAGATCATGTAAGGTACCTTTTACCCCCGCCCCCATCTCCACCAAAGCTCTGCAGATAAGCTTTTGAACTCTGGGGCTGCCCTGACCAGGGACAGAGACTTTTGGGTCATTGGACTTTTGGGACTTTGGGTGATTTGGGGTTGCTGGACTCAAGAACCAAAGGGAAAGGGCATGCCCCAATTTGCTTGCGAGAGGGGAAGTATTGCCTCTGGGAGGCGCACAGCGGGGGTGGTATATATTTGTCCCAGGTCACTGGGTGGGGGCTCAAGCCGGTTTGCATTGTGTTACTGGAATGGATCCCCTAGATATTGAACCCGGCCCTTGTTGCTGTCAACTCTGACGGGCAGAAGGGTTACATTCAGTAAACTAGAATTTGATCTCAGATGCTTATCTTTAAAATCTGACATCTGGAACATTAGGGGATGTTTTATGATAAGCAGTAATATGTTGACGTTAGAACCTAGCCTATTATTCTTTTTCCTGTAAGATTTTTCTGGGGCCTGTTGGAGATATGGCTTGTGCTTTGTTCTGCTACCACTGCCCTCAAAAGTAAAAAAACAAAACAAAAAACAAACTTAAGAGCCAGGCTCTTCCTGGTGTCTTGTTAGCTAAAGAGCTAAGACCCAGGAGTAAGAATCCTTCAAGATAACTTCAAAAGGCAAGTAATTTTCTCTCATCTGCCCTTATCTCTGGAGGGCACAAAAGATAAGAGCTTTTGAGATATCAGATAAGTTGCTTATTTGCATGCTGATCCCTGTAAACTAGCAAGAGATAGATCAAATCTGCTTTGAAAGGAGTAGACACTGGTGTCTCTAAAAAGACATCCCACCTGCTATGAACAGCCAGAGTCTTTACACTGAATTGGTTTTAGATTATTAGGATCATTTGTTCCAGGTCCAGAATACTTAAACACAGATAAAAACTGGCTGTACATGTCACTTTAGATCTACATTCATAACGGAGAAACAATGTGCATTTTTGAATTTGTGACCAGACAATGTTACTGTTATGAGGTGCATGAAACCTTGTTAGGGTCGAGTTAAAACCTCGCTGAGACTGATGGGTTTGAACTCACCCTTCAATTAACATAACTGTAAGGATAAATTAATCACAAGCCCCTACCTAAAGATAAAAGGGTTGTGAACCTGCACAGGACTGAGTGAGTGGAGGTTTTTTGGTTATTTTGCTGAGTACTATTTATGTTTTCTGTGGGGGGTGGTTTCAGAGTAACAGCCGTGTTAGTCTGTATTCGCAAAAAGAAAAGGAGTACTTGTGGCACCTTAGAGACTAACCAATTTATTTGAGCATGAGCTTTCGTGAGCTACAGCTCACTTCATCGGATGCATGCCGTGGAAACTGTAGCAGACTTTACATATACACAGAGAATATGAAAAAATACCTCCTCCCACCCCACTGTCCAGCTGGTAATAGCTTATCTAAAGTGATCATCAGGTGGGCCATTTCCAGCACAAATCCAGGTTTTCTCACCCTCCACCCCCCCACACAAATTCACTCTCCTGCTGGTGATAGCCCATCCAGAGTGACAACTCTTTACACAATGTGCATGATAATAAAGTTGGGCCATTTCCTGCACAAATCCAGGTTCTCTCACCCCCCTCCCAAAAACCACACACACAAACTCACTATCCTGCTGGTAATAGCTCATCCAAAGTGACCATTCTCCCTACAATGTGCATAATTAAGGTGGGGAGAACACACAGAAACTGAGAACAGACAGAGGCAAAAAGCAAGAAAGACAAGCAGTAACCTGTGAGCACAATGTGACCCTGGAAAAAGCTAGAGAAAGAAATTTTGGGTCTGGTGTTTGCTAAAGCTTGGCTCTGAGTAAACTTTTGGCGATGATTGGAACTTGGCAAATGCTAGTTAGAAATCTTATGAAAAGAAAGATCCAATTTGCAGGGCACATTTTAAGAGGTTTAATGGGTAGTGCATGTTCACGGGCACTGGAAGGGGAAAAGTTGATAGCAGAAAAACATGAGGTAGAAAAAGATCTTGGATGGATGTTGTGGTATCCCGAGTGGATCAAAAGGACTATTAATCCACAAAGAAATTAGGAGAGGATCATACAGAATGGGCTACCATGGTTGCAGATCTCCAGTCATGAAGATGCCATATAAGAAGAAGTAGTTGGCTGAAGAGGCTTAGGGCTGTAAGCTAAGAAATTGCTCATTTATTTCTTGGTTTCCCCCGTGTTCAGAGAACCAAGACTTTTTACATGCCTTTATAAAGGCAAGGGTAAAAACCTTTAAATCCCTCCTGGCCAGAGGAAAAACCCTTTCACCTGTAAAGGGTTAAGAAGCTAAGATAACCTCGCTGGCACCTGACCAGAATGACCAATGAGGAGACAAGATACTTTCAAAGCTGGAGGGCGGGGGCGGGGAACAAAGGGCTCTCTCTGTCTGTGTGTTGTTTTTGCTGGGACCAGAGCAGGAATGCAGATCAGATCTCCTGTAAAGAGTTAATAAGCAATCTAGTTAGATATGCATTAGATTCTGTTTTTGTTTAAATGGCTGATAAAATAAGTTGTGCTGAATGGAATGTATATTTCTGTTTTTGTGTCTTTTTTGTAACTTAAGGTTTTGCCTAGAGGGATTCTCTATGTTTTGAATCTGATTACCCTGTAAGGTATTTACCATCCTGATTTTACGGAGGTGATTCTTTTACTTTAATTAAAATTCTTCTTTTAAGAACCTGCTTGCTTTTTCATTGTTCTTAAGATCCAAGGGTTTGGGTCTGTGTTCACCTATGCAAATTGGTGAGGATTTTTACCAAGCCTTCCCCAGGAAAGGGGGTGTAGGGCTTGGGGGGATTTTGGGGAGAAAGACGTTTCCAAGTGGGCTCTTTCCCTGTTACTTTTGTTAGACGCTTGGTGGTGGCAGCAATAAGGTCCAGGGACAAAAGGTAACATAGTTTGTACCTTAGGGAAGTTTTAACCTAAGCTGGTAAAAATAAGCTTAGGGGTTTTTTTCATGCAGGTCCCCACATCTGTACCCTAGAGTTCAGAGTGGGCAAGGAACCTTAACACCTTGTAAATAAGCAAGATTGCATCAAAGAAAATATCAGACTCCATCAATTTCTGTTTCCAGCTGGAACATCCCAGAGTCTGAACTTTAACTAGTTGCTTAGATGAAAAAGGAGCAACAGCATTTGTTGAAATCCCATTTCCTTTCCCTTCTTATTTCCATATAGATCTTACTAAAGGATTGGAGTTAATCCTCTGCTACACTTCTTCTCATTCCTTTCTTGATTATGTTGTTGCCTTACTGTAGGCTGTGTGGCCATCCCTTCTTCTCAGTCTCTGAGGGAGGCCATGCCTCCTTGCTGTCACATACCTGCAAAGGTGAGCTCAAAGGGGGGGGGGAATTAGCTACATCTAGTGTTCCAGCCAGGCAGAGCAGGATGGCAGCCAACAGTAGGCTCTGACCTGCAAGCAGGACAGAGTGATTAGGTAGTCCCTGAGCCCCAGGCCGTCAGCCAGAATGGGACAGTCAAGCAATGGGTTGGCTCTGGCCTTCAAGCAGGGCAGAGCAGCCAAGCAGTCTATGAGCCCTAGGCCCAGTCAGGGCAGGGCACCAATAAAGTCTAGGGGCTTAGGTAATGGTTGCCTGAGGAGCGCAGGCCTAAAGATGGGGGAGTACTGCCACCCCACAGGGTAGGGTGGCAGCAGGGATGCAGGCCCGCCCAACTCCACAACATCCCAGCCCAGAGCCCTAACGGTGGCAGAGTGGCCTGCCACTGGGTCAGCAGGGATCCACCCACAACTGTACATACTGACCTTGTATCAGGCTACTTCCCAACCAGACGGTTGCCTGCTTTCTCTGGGATGCTTCCTACTCTCCCCATCAGGTGTATTTGTGTCCATCATCTCGGGGAACGCCAGCCAGGTGGCAGCTCCTCAGCGTCTTGGTCGGCCGGCAGCCCGGGGAAATCTGGCCAGTTCTCAGGCAGCAGCTCCTTGGCGCCTTGGTCGGCCAGTGGTCCTGAGAGCTCTGGCCAGTCCTCAGAAGGCAGCTCGTCTGCTGGCTCTAGCAAAAGGCAGGATGCTTCCATCTCCCATGGCAGCTCTACCACAACTGAGCTGCACGCCCACCTTTTGTACTTCCCCTTCCTGACCCGCCCATCCACTTCCATCGGGACAGACACGGCTCTCCTGGTTCAGCCCACGAAGGGGCTTGTTGTGGTCCCTCCTTCTCACTTTCTGAGGGAGGCCACACCTCCTCACTACACTTGCATACTTTACTTTTACTTTTCACTCTGGCCCACTTTTTGTGTTGTGTAGGCTCTGATATTTGCTGTTTTATGGTTTCTTTCCTGCTAGAATGGACTCGGCCTAAACTTTGTGATATTTATCTAACAGCTGAAAACCAGAGTGTACTTCAAAATCTCAGTGTTGTTGGCAGATCGTAAGCAAATAAGATGTTTGGGGCTGGCTCAATAATGTAGCATGTAATCACTGTAAGGCTACATGAGAGAACCAGGTTTGATTGTCAGGGCTGGGCGTGGAATGGAAGCAGGGCTCTCGACTGTGGTGGGGAAAGTGCCAGAAGATGGTTAATACTAACCTCCCTCCCTTTCCTCAGCTGATAGCACTGACAGTCTACGAAGGGAGTTCCTTCCAACTGAAATGTTCCTTCATTTCATTAGCTCACATTGGAGAATTTAGGCTCTGAGGAGATCCCTGCTGACAACCCAGTAGAGAACTGTTCTTCATGCAGTCTCCAGCCGTACTATGTGGTTTTGAGACGAGATAAGTGTGTAGAAGACACTTGAAAAAAAAAAAACATCTCTCCTACAGAAGCCTGAGAGATTGCACTTCTGTAGGTTATGTACATTTTCTGTGCACCATAATCTTTTTTATTTATATTCCAGTAGCACCTAAATGCCTTGATTGGATCCCCATTATACTGGGACCGCTACAAATGTATAGAAATACAGTAACTGCTCCAGATTACACCCCAATCCTCCAGAGACTTACATATGTCCTTAACTTTAAGCTTGTGAGTTGGCCCCTTGAATTCTCACCGAAGCAGACAAGACAGACAAAGGGTGGGGGAAAGGGATACAACATACAAGAGGTCAGAGTGTCTAGCAAATGTCTTCTTAGGTCTAGAGACGTTTTCTGTTTTCTGTTGTTGTTTTTAATGGGGATAAGCTGGATAACAGGGAAAATGTAGGGAGTGAAAAAGAGAGGGGAGAAGAGAAGGGAGGAAGTGCCAGCAGAAGACTGAAGAGCAGCAGATTGGAACAGAGTTAAAAGTTCAAAAACAGACCTTCTTCTATTTAAACATGATACTATGCTGGAATAGTCACCAGGTCCATAAAATATAAACATAAGAATGGACCTACTAATTCATAAATTCAGTAGTAATCTCTCTTTGCTTAGGTTTGTCATTTTCATTACTCTATCTATACAAACATTTCCTCATTTTGAGTGGGCTTCTTAATAGATGGTGCTGAAGTCCACTGTCACTTGCTGAAAAATGAGATCACATGATTAGAGATTGGTCAAACCCACAAGTTGAATTTCCCCAAGAATCTGGGTTGGATCCATCTCTTTAAATAATTTAGAAAATCTCAATCTTTTTGTCTTCTCTAATTTAAGATCTTGAGTAATGTTCCCTTGGTATCGGTTCTATTAAAGTAAGTTACCCATTTTTCTGGTAAGACAGGAGTACCACGGATGCTACAACTGTTGCTCCACAGACTACAGTGAAGTATTTACGTTAACATGTCTGCTTTTATTTCCCTAAAATCAGTACACTAGATAGTTTATATCATCCTGACAATTTCTTTATCATGTATTTTCTCTCACCTTGAATAACTCTATGGGTGTATCTGTGCTAGTGATTACCACCAGAATGCCATATTATGTTAAAAAATTAACATGAAATTCACCTTGTGCAGAGAGCCAACACAGGACCTATGGAGCACTTAAGTCCCACTTAAGCCCCCAAATTAAGGTTTGTGTGAGAGTGATGCATAGGTCTTGCACACGTCCTCTGCACAGCAGTGAATTTCATCCTTAATAAATAGGGAGTTTTGTTCTTTAAATTCCTTTTACACATTAAAATGCTTACAAAGAAAGCAGCCTGATAGTACTGCTGGCTGGTCAGTACCAGCAAGTTCTGTCTGAGTGGGGGTAAGGAAAAAAGTTTGCTTCTAAAAACTTGGCTCTGATATCTTACTGTGTGTTCTGCTGTAAGTGAAGACTTTTTCACCCCAAATAGTCTTGTATCTCAGATGGTATTCCGGCACTCTGTGAATCTCAACCCTTCTGTCTACTGCATCACTGGTGCACCCATAAATTGGTCTCCAATATCAGTCTCCTCCTTTCTTTGCTGATGTTTGGCCCATGAAGAATCTCTCAAGAGATCCACTGTTAACCACATTTTCAGTTTTCTTTCCAGCTCCCCAACATGATATTTTGATTATAAAAATCTTCTTTCATTGGCGTCACTTGCTGCGACTTGGATTACCATTGATGGGAACTGCCCAGCATCCTTTAGAATAACCGATATCTTTATTGTGAAGGTATTTGTCCTGCCAACTGGGAGGCAACATATCATCCTGTTTTCTGTAGGCCATAGATGTTTTGGACTACATTTCTCACTATGTAGTCACCAATTGGGATTATTAATTTCTGGATCCCTTTAGGTGGTTGCTTTTGGTCAAAAAGTCACAGTACTGATTTTGAGACAATACCTTCATCAGGTGTTGGTGGTGACTGGTACGGAAGGCTCCATATCAAAAAGTGTCCTCTTCCTTCCCTTTCTAGAAGTCAGTTCTGCTTTATGTCCACTCATGCCCATATACAAAAGAGCAGATCTAAGAAATTAATCTGTTTTTCTACCAGTAAAAGCAGTTTTTTCCTAAATGAAATTGTTGCAGAGAAGCCTTCCATTTCAGCCACTACAGCTAGGTTGCTATGAAGAAGCATAAACCTAAACCCACACCACCAAATCCACCTATCCATCATTTACCATATTCTACCTCAGTTGGCAACACTTGGGGCTGGCTGGAATGAGGGCTAGTCTCTGACACCCCCTGGATGTTTGACTTTATTGTCTTAGTCTCTGCAAAAGAGTAATAATAGACCTTATCTCCTACCCCTCTTTCTGGGGTGTATTGTTTTGCTGACAGCCAGGATGGCTCCAGGAGTGGCGTGGCGTGGCATGGCATGGCATGGCATGTCCTGCTGCTGCTTCTTCCTCCTCCGCTAGACTACCTTTGTTACCCTCATTCTTTGGAAGAAGTAGCCTTCATCCAGTTCACCACCCCTTCCTCTGGGAAATTTCCCCTTTTAAGCACCTCTTCCTCCAAGCTGAACATGCCTTGCAGGTGTGCCTTGTTAGCACACTACAGGCCCAGAAGAGCTCATTAGCCTCCTCTAGCCCTGTGTGAGGGTGTAGCTCTTCACAAACACAAACAGAGTTCTTTAAAGGGTGTGGATTATGTCAGACCCCAAATTTACTTAGCCTTTAAAGCTGAACCTTCTTGCAGCAAATTAATTTTGTTTTGAAACTGATCTCTTTGGTCCTGAGTCATTTAAAAAAAAAACCACAATAACATGCTGCTCTTAATGTAGTTAGTGTACAAAAATAGTGGTACCAAGCTGTGCTATCAACACACAGAGGTGAATTACAAATCACCTGGTTGGATGGAACTGTTTTAGAAGATATATTATGCTTATCAGTCTCTCAAAGCACAGTTTCCTCCTTGACTGACCTTTGAGAAACATATTCCTGAGATTGTTGAATTGTTCACAGCGGATTTAGTTCTCTGTATGTAGAATAAAAAGAGAGAAGCTTAATTGCTAAAGAAGAAAGACTTTTGTTCTGTATATGTTGTTAATTTATGTTTCAGGATATTTCTGAATTGGAAATGTGTCAGCTGGTTACTACTTTATCTTGGTTTGCAATTGCTGCTCTCGGGCTTAATTGTCATGTTCATAGCTAGGAGTGTTCTCTTCTTAAAAGTAAAGCCCCAATGGATGGGCAGCTAACCACAGTCTTCAGCATTTTAACCCATAGACTGCCAGTGTTTTCAGGAGTGCCAGCCATATTAATGTCTATGATGTCCAAAGGGGATTTCCCCCAATATTCAGTTTATAATTTGACTTGCTGACTAATTCAAATACATTACACTCCACTTTTTGTCTATTCCTTTGCTTCCAAAGAGTCTAAGCCAAGAAAGAAAACAAACTTTTTTTTTTTTTGCCACACATTAATCTTCTTGAACAGTCTCCCCTGCTGATTGAGGTCCTTTATAGCTTACAAGGGTTGAAAGAAAAATGGAAAGAGGATATAGTAGCTATGACTATGTATCTAATCTCATCTGTCTTTCGTCTAAGCATGTATACCACAGCCATCAACAGAGTATCTGAGTGCTTAACAACTATCGCCTTAAACAGTTTATGCTGGTACTTGCTAGGTGTAGAATTAGAATATTTGATGTGTGGTATACGTTCTTGTCTGCATATATAATACAGAGTACTTGTATGTGGCTTCTTTGTTACCTATATTGCTGTTGGTCACCTATCTGTTCTAGGATGTAGCTGAAAATAGGACCACTGCAGTTCTTAGCCAGTTTTTCCCTGATAATTAACTAATAACCCTTTCTTTATTATTATGTATTTTGCAGTTGCACCTACTGGCCCCATGCAGGACTGGAGCTAGGCATTATACAAACATAAAGGAAGGTGGAGGTCCCTACCCTAAAATGCTTACTACCCTTTGGAAAAATCTGTCTGTCCCTAACTTTGATCACCCCACATGCCATATACTAGCTGAGGTCTAAAACACTGCGTTTACAGAAAAAATACTTTCTTATGTTTGATTTGCCAGATTCAGCTTTTGATCTTTCTTCAATCTGCTGCAACCTAATAACTCAACATTGTGTTTGCTTTCTTTATTGAAGCAGCATGGGGTTGGCACAGGCTCTTCTACAGGGATTTCAAATCTCTTTTCAAATCAATATACTGTTGATGCTGCTGTGGCTTCTCCATTTCACAGCTGTTTCACCTATTTTGCACCTATATTTATTCTACATTTACCACCATCCAAATATAATTGCCCTAATCTAGCTCACTACTTAAGCTGTCTGGGTTTGGGGTTTTTTTTGTGCTGTTCCTCAGCATTTATATTTTTGATCATTTGCATCATCTGTACACTTAGCCCTGGTCTACACTAAGGGGTTAGGTCGAATTTTGCCACATTAGGTCAATTTTAAAATGAATGCATCTACACAACCAACCCCATTCCGTCGACCTAAAGGGCTCTTAAAATTGGCTTCTGTACTCCTCCCCAGTGAGGGGAGTAGCACTAAAATCAACCTTGCTGGGTTGAATTTGGGGTAGTGCAGATGCAATTCAACAGTATTGGCCTCTGGGAGCTATCCCAGAGTGCTCCAGTGCTCTGGACAGTACTTTGAACTCCGATGCACTAGCCAGGTACACAGGAAAAGCCCTGGGAAATTTTGAATTTCATTTCCTCTTTGGTCAGCATGGCGAGCTCAGCAGCACAGGTGACCATGCAGTCCCCCCAGAACTGCAAACGAGCTCCAGCATGGACCAAAAGTGAGACACTGGATCTGATTGCTGTATGGGGAGAAGAATCTGTGCAGGCCAAACTCCGATCAAAAAGAAGAAATGTCAATATATATGCCAAAATCGCACAGGGAATGGTGGAGAGAGGCTACAACAGGGACACACAGCAGTGCCATGTGAAAGTTAAGGAGCTCAGGCAAGCCTACGAAAAGACAAAGGAGGCAGAAGGTCGCTCCGGGTCAGAGCCGTATACATGCTGCTTCTATGATCAGCTGCATGGCATTCTAGGGGGGGGACCCTACCACTACCTCACCACTGTCTGTGGGCACCTGCAAGGGGGAGTCTCACGCAACAGGGAGGAGGATTTTGTGGATAAGGAAGAGGAGGAGGAGACTGTGCAGCAGGCAAGCGGTGAATCTGTTCTCCCCAGCAGCCAGGACCTTTTCATAACCCTGGAGCCAATACCCTCCCAAGGCGGGATCCCCGACCCTGAAGCTGGAGAAGACAGCTCTAGTGAGTACACATTTGTAACTACAGTATAGGGTTTAAAATCAATAGTGTTTAATGTTTGATTTGCCCTGAAGAATTGGGATACATTTGCAGCCAGTACAGCCACTGGAAAAGTCTGTTAACGTGTCTGGGGATGGAGCGGGAATCCTCGAGGGACATCTCAGTAGAGCTCTCCTGGAGGTACTCTGAAAGCCTTTGCAGAAGGTTTCTGGGGAGGGCTGCCTTATTTCGTCCTCCACGGTAGGACACTACCACGCCAAGCCAGTAGCAAGTAGTCTGGAATCATTGCAGCACAAAGCATGGCAGCGAATGGTCCTGGGTTTTGGTCGCATTCAAGCAACATTCGGTCTTTATCTTTCTGTGTTAGCCTCAGGAGAGTGATATCATTCATGGTCACCTGGTTGAAATAGGAGAATTTTTGTAAGGGAACAGTAAAAGGACCCCGTTCATGCTGGGTTGTTTGCGCTTGGCTAAAAGGGATCATCCCGGAGAATAGCCACGCGGTGGGGTGGGGGGAGGTGTGTGCTGCAGATCCACCTGAAAACCGCAGCCCCTCCTTTTAAATGTGAAACTCAACCGGCATTGCTTGCTTGCTATGGGAAAGGATGGTGCTGCAGTTTGAAACCATTCCCACATGTTATGAAGGCGTAAGAAGCCAACCCCAAAAGGCTTACCATGGCTGCCTGGAAACCGAATTCTGTTGCCCAGCTGTTTGTGATGTGTCACCATACCAGCAGGTGCTCAATATAAAAGGCAAAATGTGACCTTGTACCTAAAGCACATGTGCTGTCTGCTGTGAATTGCTTGATTCACTGTAAAAGAGTCTCCCTTTTGTTCTCAGAAATGTATCATCTTAAATTTTACTCTCCCTTTTTATCTTCCCCCTAGGTGCAGATGTTTCTATGCGCTCGCTATCCTCTCCGTCCCTGAGGTTATCGCAGATTAGAGGGCGAAAAAAACGCACTCGCGATGACATGTTTTCTGAGCTCATGCAGTCCTCCCGCACTGATAGGGCACAGCTTAATGCATGGAGGCATTCAGTGGCAGAGGCCAGGAAAGCATTAAGTGAGCACCAAGAGCAGAGGCAGGAGGCGATGCTGAGACTAATGGGGGAGGAAATGGACATGATGAAGCTTCTGTTGTAGCTGCAGGAAAGCCTACAAGATTCCAGACCCCCGCTGCATCCATTGTATAACTGCCTGCCCTCCTCCCCTAGTTCCATATCCTCCTCACCCAGATGGCCAAGAATGCGGCAGGGGGAGGCTCCGGGCACCCAGCCACTCCACTCCAGAGGATGGCCCAAGCAACAGAAGGCTGTCATTCAAACAGTTTTGATTTGTAGTGTGGCTACAATAAGCAATGTGGCCTTGTCCTTCCCTCCTCCCGCACCGCACCCCACCCCACCCCATTTGGGCTACCTTGTCAGTTGTCTCACTTTTTTAAAATTAATAAAGAAAGAATGTATGGTTTCAAAACAATAGTTACTTTATTTCCTTTGCCAGCTGTGATCGAAGGGGGGAGGGTGGTTGGCTTACAGGGAATTAAAATCAACAAAGGGGGTGGGTTTGCAGCAAGGAGAAATACACACAACTGTCACACCGTAGCCTGGCCAGTCATGAAACTGGTTTTCAAAGCCTCTCTGATGCGCAGCGTACCTAGCTGTGCTCTTCTAATCACCCTGGTGTCTGGCTGCTCAAAATCAGCTGCCAGGCGATTTGCCTCAGCCTCCCATTCCGCCATAACCTCTCCCCCTTACTCTCACAGATAGTATGGAGCACACAGCAAGCAGCAATAACCATGGGAATGTTGGTTGCGCTGAGGTCTAACCTAGTCAGCAAACAGCACCACCGAGCGCTTAAAAGTCCAAAGGCACATTCTACCACCATTCTGCACTTGCTCAGCCTATAGTTGAACTGCTCCTTACTACTGTCCAGGCTGCCTGTGTACGGCTTCGTGAGCCATGGGAGTAAGGGGTAGGCTGGGTCCCTAAGGATAACTATTGGCATTTCAACATCCCCAACGGTAATTTTCTGGTCTGGGAAGTAAGTCCCTTCTTGGAACTGCTCGAACAGCCCAGAGTTCCTAAAGATGCAAGTATCATGCACCTTTCCTGGCCATCCCATGTTGATGTCGGTGAAATGTCCCTTGTGATCCACCAGTGTTTGCAGCACCATTGAGAAGTACCCCTTGCGGTTTATGTACTGGTTGGCAAGGTGGTCCAGTCCCAAGATAGGGATATGTGTTCTATCACCCCGCCACAGTTAGGAAAGCCATCCAGTATGACCTGCACATTTCCCAGAGTCACTACTCTTGATAGCAGAATGTCAGTGATTGCATTGGCTACTTGGATCACAGCAGTCCCCACAGTAAACTTGCCCACTCCAAATTGATTCCCAACTGACCGGGAGCAGTCAGGCGTTGCAAGCTTCCACAGGGCTATCGCCACTTGCTTCTCAACTGTCAGGGCAGCTTTCATCTTGGTATTCCTGCGCTTCAGGGCGGGGGAAAGCAACTCACAAAGTTCAAGGAAAGCGGCCTTACAGATGCGAAAGTTTCGCAGCCACTGTGAATCATTCCATACCTGCAACACTATGTGGTCCCATCAGTCTTTGCTTGTTTGCCGGGCCCAGAATCGGCGTTCCACTGTATCAACCAGCCCCACTGCCACCATGATGTCCCAATTGCCACAGCCCGTACTTTCAGGAACGTCTGTGTCCATGTCCTCATCACAATCGTCTTTGTGCTGGCGTCTCTTAGCCTGGTTCTGCACAGACTCCAGGATAATGTGTGAGGTGTTTACAATGCTCACAACAGCAGCGGTGAGCTGAGCAGGCTCCATGCTTGCCATGGTATGGCATCTGCATGGGTAACCCAGGAAAAAATGCGTGAAACAATTGTCTGCCGTTGCTTTCACGGAGGGAGGGAGGGGCGGCTGACGACATGTACCCAAAACCACCCTCGACAATGTTTTTGCCCCATCAGGCATTGGGAGCTTAACCCAGAATTCCAATGGGCAACTGAGACTGCCGGGAACTGTGGGATAGCTACCCACAGTGCACGCTCCGTAAGTCGACGCTAGCCATGGTATTGAGGACACACTCCGCCAACTTAATGTGCTTAGTGGGGACATACACAATCGACTGTATAAAATCGATTTCTAAACATTGACTTCTATTAAATTGACCTAATTTTGTAGTGTAGACATACCCTTAGAAAATATTTTGCATCACTACCATCTGAATCACCTAGAGAATCTGTATCACCAGTATGTTACATGACAGCTTTTGCTTGTAGAAAAGACTACAACACATTTAGGTTGCAAAATGATTTCCATTGTTCCTTATTTGGAGGCACATAATCTTCTGAGAAACCTGTCTGTTGGGCTGATAGTATCTGTTCTTGATCTGAGCTCAAAGGTGAGTTTTTATTTTATTTCAAAAACTTGAGGAAACAGGTACAGTGAAAATGGCTGAAGTGAAGCTTTGTGTATCAGTGGTCCTTAACAAGGAGAAGAGACTTCGCTAGGCCTCTGGGGAGGGGGAAAACTACAAATTGAAAAGTCACTTCAGAACATACTCCATAGATATCTGCTAAGATTATTTTAGCAGTTTAATGAAGCTCCAGTACAAGTTAGTCTCTAGTCCTGCAAAGTTTTATGCATGTGCTGAACTTTACACACTGTGCATAGCCCTGCAGATCACTCACAGTGTATAGAGTTAAGCGTATGCGCAAGTCTGTGCAGAATCAGAGCCTTGGGGTGGTAATGGCTGGTCCCTTCAGGTGAGGTGATCAAGAGGGAAAAGAAGTTAAATAATTAGCCCAATATGCCAGAGGGCTTGTCTTCTTTGCAGAATGTACTCAAGTTATAACTCAAGCATTGTGCCTCACTCGAGTCCTGTCCACACACAAAAACTCTTGACTAAAGTATAGTGGTGCTTTTAACTCGAGTTGGCCGGCAGTTGTGGGGTATAGACTAAAATTTGAGTTAGCACAACATATCAGCTAACTCAACCACTCTGTGTAGCGTGAGTGTTCTCTCACAGTGTGATCATTCTCACTTGAGCTAGGCTACCTCAAGAAGACTTAACTTGAACTTGAGCTGATACTTCAAGTAAAGACATATCTAGGGGTGGCAAGTTTCTTAGTAGTAGCTTGAGAGCACCAGGAAAGTTCACACATCAGTGTCTGGGCTCCCTAACTTTGTGTTCCTCTTCCCGCAAAAAATTACTATTATTGATATTTGGGATTGATTCTTCAAGAATATGTAGGGAAATTGTATTTGCAGTTATTTGGAATGTTTAGAAATAATGGTACCAAATAATAAGAAAACAATAGAAAAGGTAGACATAAGTATGGAGGAAAACTTAGCTGGTTGTGTAGGGTAGGATGGAGGAACAGATCTATATTTGGAGAAACCTCTTTGTATTGAAAAGTAGGCCAGTCAGGTGGCATGATGCTTTTATGACTTTGAAATGCTGAACCCATATAACAGAAGTTACACTCACATTTGAACTAGAGCAATTCTATATACTCTGATAAGGGAAAAGATTGGTACGAACAAGCTGGCAGTGTTGCCTAACAAACATTCACCTTATTAGTAGTGGCTCTGAAGCTGGATAAGCAAGGGTTAACTGAATTTGTGCTGACCCTCTTCTGCAGCTGGCTTGTTAACTCACTTGACTGGAAGAAAGAGAAGGTAGTTCTCAGGAAGAAAACTGGGGTTTGAACAGACTTGTTCGATCTGAGAGGGTTGAGCTGCAATTGTAGTATACTAGTATGGTTGGGACAGGAGCCCTGAGTGGGACCAACCTTGGGGAGAAGGTGTAACAGTGACAGTATAGTGCTCTGGGTAACCAAGAGCTCTAAGGAAGGGCGACTCTGAGAAGAACTTTTGGGAGGACTTTAGTTATAGAAAGTAATTTGGATTAACAGACCATAACCCAGGAGCTGTGATTCTGAGATTGTGGTGTCTTTTGTGAACAAGGACCCAGTTAAGACTTGGGCTTAGTCTACGGTTACAAAGTTTTACTGGCATAACTGTGTCGGTTAGGAGTGTGATGGATATATTTAACCAACATAGTCAAAAGTCCTCTTGTAGAGGCAGTTATACGAATACAATGGTGTTTTGTACGGCTATCCGTTTTTGCTTTGTGAAACTGGAATACGCTATGCTAGCACAACTGCATCCATGCTGGGAGTGGCTGGGTGGAGTTTGCTGCTTTAACTATATCGACACAGTTAGAGCAGCAAAACGGGTAAGTGTAGACACAGTCTTGAAGAACCTGGAGTCTTGTATGGTGTCAGGTGGGAAATAAGACCCTGCTTACACAGTGCTTCTGTCATGATTTTTTTTCATTATTATTATCACACTAAAATGTTTCCTAAGCAAAATACACTCTTCTCTGCAGTATGTGCTTAACTGCAAATGCTGGTTTGTTATTGTAGGGTTGTTGGTGTGCTGGGCTGCTGACGCTTCTTTTAAGAAAGTGCTGACTCAGCTTTTAAAGAGGTGGGGAAAAGATAGGGTAAATTAGGTAAACAACTGACACAACAAGGGGAATAATTAAATCAAAGATTAGCCAGATCCTAACTTTCCTGGGAGTTTTGGATGTGGAGGAATCCAGTAATGGAATCTAAAGAATGGCTTGGAAGCCTGAAGTTCCTGAAGGAAATGCTATCAACAAATACATGGTAAACACTGGCAGTTCCCAAGATCCCAAGCATTATGCTATATCCCTGGCTTCAAAGGAAACATTTAGATGATTCATAATGAAGTTGATAGATATTATAAGACAGTAAAAATCTATCCTAAGGCAAGATATCGTCAAAAATTTTTGTCATAAATAACTTATATAAAATACTATAACTTCAACAAAAAAATGGGGTAAGACTTCCCACTTCCTTTGTGGTCAGTGGGGAAACCTGTTGAAAGAATGACCAGGAGCCATCATGCCTCAACACTTCACTAGATAAGCTAGCTCAAGAAAGTATGACTGGTATTTATTTGTACATCCCTAATGAAGAGGAGACATATTTTTCTCTGAGTCACTTAAGAAATATGTAACCTGTTAAGGAGGAGTTCTAGCAACAGCCACTAATGGGATTTTAGCTAAGGAACCAGTAAGCAGTTGGGAGGATTTTAGAGCAAGAAATGTACTGACTACAGGTAGATATACAGCTCCTAGTGGATAGAATTAGAGCTGCCCAACTCTGTTATAGGCCAGATACTGCTAACAGCTAATGGAGATTTGCCTTTAGGTCAAGTGGTATGGCTTTTGGAGCAAGAAGGGATATGGCTTTTGGAGCAAGAAGATCTTAGTTCTGGCCCCCTGGTGCTGTAAAAGTTTTGCATTCCTATATTATGCTGAGTATGCAAAGGGACATTCGTGGAATGCTAGGTGGCCACAGACTCATTTCAGCGTATGGTACAGCATTCCTTTGGGAGGAAAGGCTCTAGAGAAGTCAGTATTATAATTTAAAGGTAAACTTGCAGGCTTTTTACCTGTCAAGACATGAATTCAGATCCCCAGGTTTCTGTGACTTTTTTTTCCTGCTACAGTTGCATCACTAACACTGGTTTCAGAGTAACAGCCGTGTTAGTCTGTATTCACAAAAAGAAAAGGAGTACTTGTGGTACCTTAGAGACTAACCAATTTATTTGAGCATAAGCTTTCGTGAGCTACAGCTCACTTAATCGGATGCATACTGAGCTGTAGCTCACGAAAGCTTATGCTCAAATAAATTGGTTAGCCTCTAAGGTGCCACAAGTACTCCCTTTCTTTTATCACTAACACTGTAAACTCTCTAGAGTAGGGACCATTTTCTCATTATGTATTCACAGTGCCTGACATATTGGGACCCCAATACCTTATTTGGGCCTCTGACTAATATATAAAGCAAATCAGGAGCAGACTGCCTTCTCTAAATTGCCCTTAAGTATTGTTATAGCCACTGTAGATGTGAAATGCAGAATAGTAAGGGCCTGAACTCTGGTCTTGTGTATGAAGTATAGGAGGAACTAGTTTTAAAATGTACCTGTGATTTATAAGTCTGTGCATTAATTTAGGATTCTGACATTTTTATTTTTAAAGCGTTTTAGTTCACCCTCTGTAGTAATGCTAAGAATGGTTGGATTTTAAGGTAAACATGGGTTGTATCCCTCTGCTCTACTAAGTTCACAGATCAGCACTTTCAACCATGAGCCATACGTTTAGTTTTGCAGTTTAGGAGTCCTGCAAAAAAGTCTGACTACAGAAATTCTTTCACAAGCTCTAGAGCCAGAAAAATATGATAAAAGAAAATTGAGGGATTAAGTAGAAAAAGAAAGAGCAAAAAATAAACCAAACCAAAGCTGCAGGAAACTGAGCTTGAATGTAAGAGCAGCATCTGGACAGAGTGGGAAGTTGGATTTGGCAGGGACTAAAGTGTTGCAAGCACTTCAGGAAGAAATTTAGGTCCTGATCCTATAAAATTCACTCTCATATGAGGAGTTCTTACTCGTGCAAATAACCCCACTTCAGAGGGATTACCAAGGGCTGCAGGATCAAGCTCTTAGAACAAATCAGCTGTTGTTATTGGCAACACCCAGGATGGAAGACAAAGATAGAAGTACTGTAATGTAA
Source organism: Lepidochelys kempii (assembly GCF_965140285.1). Taxonomy (NCBI): domain Eukaryota; kingdom Metazoa; phylum Chordata; order Testudines; family Cheloniidae; genus Lepidochelys; species Lepidochelys kempii. Next base: position 167,964,210 of record NC_136382.1, read on the forward strand.
AAGGTGAAAGGATTGTTCAGCTGTTCTTTAGAGGGTCTTTGGCTAGGTCAACTGAGTCAAGCACACTGGAAATCTAGTAAATATTCTTTTATAAGAGCAATGTGGCTGTTAAGGCAATGATGACTGTAGGAGGGGTGTATTTCAAGTATACATACTTGCCAGATCTCTCTTTCAGCTGGGACACTCCTTGCTTTTTTTGGACTCTTTCCCAGCCTCCTGTAGATTTTGGAAAGCCTCCCAGTCAGCTGCCATGTAACGGGCTTTGAACTTCAAATAGGAACACCCAGCGCTGGAGGGAACACCACCACCCTTCCTCAACTCCTCTGTTGTATTTGGTGTGTGGACATAATGGAATTCTTCCAGACTGCAATTGCCAAAAAACTGGCAAGAATAGTACCAGGGAATCTGAGAGCAGAGTTGGGTTTAAGTCATGGAGAACATACAAGCCTTTGAAAATGGACATTTATATGTTGTAATACAGTGCCTAGTATTACTGTGCAGAGAGAGAGAGAGTGTATGCGTGCCCCTGCTGTAGCTGGGACAGAAATGCCACTTAAGAAATAGGAAAGAAAATACAGAATCTGAATTCTGATGCAACTCTAATTATACCAATTGAATTATACCAATTTTTTAAATCATTTCTGGTTTGTGTGAAGCCAGTTCTGAAAAATGCTGACTGCAGTGGCACAGTTAACAAATAGGAGCAGTTAGTTTATTAACCATCATTCAGGCAAGATTACCTGCTATTAGCTGAAACTCCAGGGGGCAAGGATCAGCGTTCATGTCACATTCCCCATCAGTACCCGGCCCAAGCTGGGGACGCTAGTGATCCAACCAATTTGGTGATGAATCCTGGTCATGTGCCATCTGAGGCATGTTGCGCATATGCTAAAGGAAAAAAGCTGAAATCCCCAGTAGCACTCATGCTTTCATCCCACTACATTAGCGGGTAGTAATATGGGACTTGCATATGGTTCAGATCAACAGACCCTCTAGGTAGGTATGCTGGCTCTAGCCCAGAGGCGGGCAAACTGTGGCCCATGGGACTGTCCTGCCCAGCCCTTGAGCTCTCCGCCGGGGAGGCTTGCCCCCGGCCCCACCCCCGCTGTCCCCCATTCTTCACAGCTGCGCCGCCGCGTGGGCAGCACTCTGGGCGGCAGGGCTGCACGCTCCTGCAGGGCAGTGCGGCAGCATGTCTGGCTCAGCCGGGTGCCACGGCTGCCAGACATGCTGCTCTGAGTGGCATGGTAAGGGGGCTGGGGCCAGTGGGTCCCGGGGGGCAGTTAGGGGACAGGGAGCAGAGGGTGGTTGGATAGGTGTGGGAGTCCCGGGGGCCTGTCAGGGACTGGTTGGATGGGGCAGAGGTTCTGGGTGGGGCAGTCAGGGGATGGGGCACAGAGGGGGGTTGGAAAGGCATGGGAGTCCCAGGAGGCCTGTCAGGGGGCGGGGGTGTGCATAGGGGACAGGGAGTGGGGGGAGCTCCCAGGAGGGGGCGGTCAAGGGACAAGGAACAGGGGGGGTTGAATGGGTGGGGAATTCTGAGGGGAGCAGTCAGGGGGTGGGAAGTGGGAGGGGTCAGATGGGGGCGGGGCCAGGCTGTTTGGGGAGGCAAAGCCTTTCCTACCTGGCCCTCCATACAGTTTTGCAACACCAATGTGGCCCTTGGGGAAAAAGTTTTCCCACCCCTGCTCTAGCTAGTACCATCTGCTTCAGAGGGTGCAAAAATCTCCATAATGGACAAGCATGGAATAATCTGACTTTAGGGGAAGTTTCTTCTTAATCCCAGGCAGTAAGGTCTTGACATATACCCTGAAACATCAGAGTTCATATCCCTTATAACTTTTTTGCCCTATAACTGTGGATGGTGTCATCCTTATAAATGACTGTCCTGTTTTAGAATTCTGCTGACTTATTGGGGACAATGATATGTTGGGGCAGTGAGTTCCACAAATAAGTGGGTTTCTTTTTTTAACAAAACCCAACTTTCTGTCATAAATTGTAATATATTGCCTCAAACTTGTATCATGATAAAGTGTGTAGGAACACCTGGTTTACCTTCTCCGTACCATTTATTATATATACCTAATCAAATCCTCTTTTATTCTTTTCCTCTAAATATTTCTATATGTGGAAGTCATTCTATGCCTCTAGTCATTTTTGTTGTGTACTGTTGACCTCCTGAATTTCTGTTTTCTGGTGGTTTGTTTTTTTGTTTTGTTTTTTAGAGATCTGATTAAAACACAATATTCAAGGTGAGGATGTATATTGACATATAATGGCATTTTAATATTTTCACTTTGTCCTATGATTTATATATTTTTGTTTGCTTCGTGAATGTGGCTGACACTGAGCTGAGATCTTCAGTGAATGATCTACAATGACATCTAAATCTTTTCCCTGAATGATGACAGTTTATTTAGGACCGAGCAGGAATTCCCAGAAGGAATAACTTGAACTACTCATGCACTGTGCATTACCTTGCTGTGAGTGTCATTTCCTCAGCACTGAACTTCATCTACTGCTATGCTGCTCATTCATTAAGCTTTACTAGGCCCTTCTGATGTTTCTCAGTCTTCTCTAGTGTTGACTAAACTAAATTACTTTGTCATCTGAAAATTTTGCCACCTCAGTGTTCATACACCCCCCTGTTTCCTAATCATGAATTAATATGTAATCTCATAAAAGCCAATTAACAGGTTTCTATATTTCATGGCAAAATCAAGAGTGTTGTCTTGCATGTTCTTAAGGTGAGAGAAGTGCGAAGTGAAGCTGAGAGTTTCTGCCACCTGAGGATCACAGTAGATGATGCTCTTGACTTGCCAAGAATAGCAGATTTTGTCTGATGAATATTTCAGCAATCAGTTTAATATATTGAATGTTACATCTCCTCCAAAACCAAGAATAGCTCATCTGCACTCAAGAATGTGTGATTATTCTGCCTCAGCAGAGTGATTTTCAATGATCTGGTTCATTGAGTGCTCAATCAGTACTGTCATTTAAGAGATCTAGGTCTAATTCCTAGTTCTGTGGTCTCAGTCCTTTGGCCTACATCCCAAATTACATGCCAGGGAATTACATGCCAACTCAAAACTGAACCCCTGTTGGCCCCAGAGTCTCACTGTGCCATTCTGGAGTGGCACTGATGGGTTCCAAAAGGTATCCATATCCAGGTTGGGAGTGCTTTTGATACAGATTCATGAGCTATTCTGGGAGTGGGATCCTCAGAGTTTCATAGTGGGTGTAGAAGGCAAGTTATATTCTTGCTTTCCTAGATCACAACATATATATTAGTACTCATACCGAAAATCTCTTCATATAGTTTCATCATAGCAGTGGAGGTTAAATAAAAAGGACTGTGAATCAAAGCTGAGAGGCCAAATTCTGTTTTCAGGTACATCAATGTAAATCTGGAATAACTCCACTGTCTTCAGCAGTTACTCCTCCAGAGCAACACCACTGAAAGGGCAGAATTCAGCCTGAGCTTTACAGTCTTGCCTCAAATGGAGAAAAATTCTAATATGAAGTGGTATCAGGTATATGTGTGGATTTATCATAATGCAACCACAAATCATTTAAAATAATCCTAAATTTAGAAAACTGTTTAAACCCATCCACCAGTAGTTACAACAGCAAGACTGGATTTTATTTTTATGAGACATATCTTTTAAATTATTTTAAAAAGAGGTATTAGTATATTCAGCTGAGCAGATCTATGTGGATGAAAAGGCACAGGAGCTTTACATTGAGGGCTGGAAACAAAAGTGATGACTACACAGAGAAGAATGAGACCTTAAGATGACTTATGCAGAGGCTATTTTACCTTGATAAGAAACTGTTAAGGGTGAGAAATGACTGAATTTTTAGTTTGTTTTGGTGATAGTCATGACAGGAAAGATAATACTAATATTAATGTTTTAGCTGAATCTGGTTTCACTTAAAATGAGTTAAGGACACATCCCAGAAAGCTGTGTTGTTCTGAGCCAGTCCTTTAACCTCTCTCTCTCTCAGGCCCCATGTATACCCAATTTCTGCCATATTATTAAATATACATATATTTTTTTAAAACCATGGATGGGAAATGACTTTGTGTCATGGGGCTGGTACACCCGTCACCCTTTGTGGGGTGGGTGGAGTATTCCGGCCCCATGGTTGTGTCTGTAGGGCTGCCCCCAGTCTCGGGGCTGCGTGGCCTTGTGGCCTTAGTCCGACAACCCTTGTGATCAGGGCAGCACGACCTGACAGCTGGAGTCAATGATACAGTCCCTGTTATCAGGGCAGTCTGGCCTAGTGACCAAAGTCAGTACTATGGCCCCTACTCTCAGGGCAGTGCGGTCCAATGGCCAGAGTCAATGCTAAGTCCTCTATTGTCAGGGCAGGGCAGTGCAGCCTAGCGGCCAGAGTCTGGGTGGCGGCCGGGATAGGGGAACCTAGGCCGTCCCTCTCCACCGGGTCCCAACCCAGGGCCCTATCGGTGGCAGCGTTGCCCCCACCAGCTCTGTGGGGCTCCAACCAAAACACACCGAGCCTTGCTCCAATTCTGTGACCGTTTCCCCACAAAACCTCCCTGGGTTACTTCCTACACGAGTCTCTGGGGTTGTCCGTCTCTGGGATTCTCCGGTCTCTCCACGCCATTCCAAGCCAGTGTGTCGGAATCCATCTCTGACTAGCTGGCCTCCGTACCTGGTTAAAAGTAACGGTGGTAGCCCTGGTTGTTAAATAAAGGCAACCTGGAGGCTTTATTTTTTTGCATGCCACCCCTGGACCACTTTCATTATAACCCTGTAGAGCACAGCCCATGGTTTGGTAAAACTGCCTATTTCTCATCTATAGAAAGGATGTGCAGAAACTTCCTGGAAGCATTTCCCGTTGCTACTTCAGGAAAGGGTGGATATTCTGATCTTTCATTTTTTCCATTTATTTCCAAAAGAGGGAGGGGGTATTTGTTAACAGACTTTCCCATGGCTAATCAGACAACAGAGCTCCTAAAGGTGGGGTTGGCTTTTTTGATGCACACATTCTTGTTTTGTTTTTTTCTCAGGTTGTATATTGCATCCAGTTGGCTTGAGGAGTTTTGTTAACAATCTGTTGGTAATAAAGCATGAAGGTCATTCCTTGATGCTGGCTTTTCAGACTTGTTAACTATAGAGATGATGAGTGTTTAATCCTAATGTTATTCAAAGAAACTGTTAGACAGTAGTTCCTTCTTGATTTAAGACATCTTTAATGACTGCAATGCTGACAAGCCCAGGGGAAAGTAGCATTTCTCGCATTTCATGAACAGTAAAATACTTTGTAGTTTCACCATGAACTTTTGGCTATTTTTTCATAACAACCAAAAGCCATTTAAATACAAAATATTTTTTTTGCAGGCAACAGCCTTTTTTATGCTATGACACTGAGAACATTTTTGTGTGAAAATGGTTCATTGTAACTTGTAGCAGGCAACTAAGTGAGGCACGAATCTTGACATTTTTGTGCAGGTAAAACCGTATCCGTTAGTGAAACTGTTAAACTATCAATTTAACAAAATCTCACTAAATAATATTTTACTACTTGTCTAAAATACTTAACAGACTAAGTACCTACATATAATACTGAATTGCAGCCACCTTTGGGAAGGAGATTGACAAATTAATTGCACAGTATTGAGGAGAGGAAAAATTTTGCTTCAGAGTCTACATTACTTACAAAAAGTGCCTTGAGATCTTAAGGGCCAAACTTTTAAATACAAATGTCCCAAGGCCAATGTGCAAAAACTGTATGCATTTGTGTTGCAGCTGTACACTTGGATTTGTAGCATCCCATTTGTGTGCACAAATGGGTATTGTTATATTTGCCTGTTTACATATGCAGTTGCAATAGTTGTATATTTAAATGTGTATACATCTTTGAACATAGACCTTGGGCTGCATCATTACAAAAAGTTGGTTATAAACACCTACACAGAGCAGACAGCACTACTGAAAGACTTGCACATGTCAAACTGCATGGAATCCATTTCGTATACCAGTGAAGGGACCTGTGCATTCTTGTAGTTTAGGTATTTTAAACGTGATGCTTGGACCTCAAGACACCCATTCCTCCAGTGAAATTCTGAGTTCTATGGAAAAATATGTCTAGAGGAAATAACTAGTTGTGCACTGATCAGCTTCTGATGGAATGACGTCTGCAATGCTTTGTAAAGAGACTTTGGGGAAAGCTCTGAAGATGTGTGTTCCCTCTTGGTCTGAAAACCAGCTTGTAAGTGCAGTTTACCATAGTCTCTCTCTTTAAAAAATGGCACCAAATGCTTCTCCTCAGGAAGCAGATGTGCTAATTATGACTAAATGGCTCCTTCTTAACCTCTTTTCTGAGCAAAAATGCACTTTAAATCAGAAGAAAACCACTACAGTATTTGTCAGGCGCTGCCTCTGATAATCAGGCCTAAGGTTGGAGTGTGGGTCACAGCTAGGCGTAGGTTGGGCCTGGGCCAAGATCCGGGGCAGGCCAGGGTCAAAACCAAGATCAGAGTCTGTAGACAAACCAGGATCAGAATCGTAGCCAGAGTCCAAGAGCTGGCCAGAGGTTGAAGCTGGGTGGTTAGATTGCAAAAACAAGCCAAGTTGGTACCAAAGCCAGGGTCCAGATACGCGAAGAAGGTCCAAACCAGATAGTCGGAGCTTGAGGGTTTGAGGTGGGGTGGGAATCAGGAGGTGGAGGCAAGGCTGGAGTGGGTTGGTGACAAAGCTGGAGTGAGGTAAGGGCAGGAGCAGGCTGTGAGTTGCTGGAGTCTGGGGCACTGTGAAGCAGCAGGAGGATTCCTGGCCAGGTAACACTGTTGCTTAGACTGATCTGCAGCTCTGCTGAGGTTGCAGAAATACCTGACCCTGGGGTCATTTGACCCATGCTCTGCTCAGGGATAGGTGCTGCTGCATGCTGGAGAGCTGACTCACTGCAGCACCTGAGTGAGCAGCCCTGGTTTGGCTGCAAGTTTGCCTCGTGATTTAGCTGATACATATGGCACAGCTGAATTTAGTCCGAGAGGGTGGGTACATCTCCCTTTTACTTCAGTGGGAGTTGTGATTGCTTATGTCATGGATGAATTTGGTCTATGATATAAACACAAGTTCAGGCAGCAGTCTTGCTAGGTACTATCCTGCTGCTTCCCATTCAGCGGCTCAATAAAGGAACTACAAATGATATGCTTTTCTGTCCATGTCTCTGATGTTTGCATACACATCAGCTATACTGAAACCAAATTTAAAGTGTGGCTTAAATCAATAAAGAGAGGAAATTCCTAATTATGGCTGAGAGGCTCCTTAATGTTTTTGATTCATGCTATTCAGTTTAACATAGTATTTTAGCACACATGGTAGAAGACAATTCCTCTTCAAAATGGAGGTCCCCTGGTAAGAGCACCATTACCAGTGCCACACCTAGGTCTGGCAAGAGTACAGTACAGAGTTGCAGCCTGTATTCATTTCCTAGCTTCAGTCAGTTGAAGCCAGACTCTTACCGTTGTTTGTTAATATTTTGTGTTTGAGTTTCCTTTGGATGTTTTTCAATGTTTGTTTAAAAATAAGAGCGCTGAGATGAGTTGCATATTTCAGACCAGTTTTGAAATGCGTTTCAAAGCCAAGCATTAACAACCTGAGATGTTACAGTGGCTTCCTTGAAGTGTTGTGGTCAGCTGTGGAGATCCATTAAAAACACATAATATTTACCTATAATATATAATAATAACAAGATGTTCTAATACTACAGAGTCGTTACTCACTTTCTGTCATGTAAATTTGCAGTGCTTTATACTCAGGCAGATCTGTCATGGCTGTGTTGATAATAATCTTTCTTTGAAAATCTCCCAACTGTACAGATCCACTGGTGGTAACAACAGTGGAAATGCTAGTGTAGACAGGGCAGTGATGTTTTTACCACTTTGTCTTTTAGATCTGCTCAGAGAAGATCTAGAGGATGCAGTGGTAAAAAAACATCATTGGCTCCCTGTGCCTAACTGCTCTTGCACTCCCATATTTACCACCAGAGGAGCTGTAATAGTTGGAGACATACCAGAAAAGGCTAGTATAGATAAAACTATTTAGTTCCTACTGGAAGCAGAACAATGCTAACTACAGGCATGTTCAACGGTGATGATCTTTTTCATATATGGTTGTGGCTAGTGCCATTTTGAGTACAGTTTGACTCTAGAACCTGGATAAGATGGCATTAGAGATTACTGTGCTAGTGGAAATCATGCTCTAATTATCCCAGCATAGTTCTAAACACAGTGTTATTGTGCTGTATATATGGACACACATCCTATTAGAGCAGATCTGTGTTTAAAGTTGTTTCAAACATTGTTACAAGCCATGAGGACAGGGGCTTACTAGCTAAGAGAGTTGTTGGTATGATTTATCTGAGTAAGACAATCCACTTTCTTCACTTCCTTCCTTCAACAGTTGTGTAAAGTTGCTGTGCAGAAAAGATGACTTGCACGGGGGAATGAGATGGTTGAACCATTTTTCCCGCTTTATGATGTCTAAAGCAGTTCTCAAGCATATTCCTTCATAATGCAGCAGGACTGTAGCTGACATCAGTTTCTGAAAACTTGCAGCTTGCATGATCCAGTGTTCCAGGGCAGACAGGGCTTTTGACCTCTGAAGAGCTTTCCAAAATGAAATTGGGGAACATCGCCGTTACACTCAGGAAATTGAAGAGGAATGGAGCTTGTCAGCATACATACTTGTCGTCATCCTCTTTGGAAGGATGGTTAGAATGATGTGCTCCTCCAGAGCTACAACAAACAACATGGGCTTACAGGCACTGCTAGCAGCTTTAAAGAAAATTCAGTGGAATAGAAGAGATTCCGGCAACTACGTGTCTTAACTATTCTTTTATTTAACAATCTACTAGAAAGTTCACATCTTGACAATATAATGATGCAAACTACTGTTAGAAAGCATGGAAAATTGCCAGATTTCAAAGTAGATAATCCTTAGTTTTTTTTTTAAAAAGGATCATTTAAGAACTGTTTAATTGATAATAGAAAATTATGGAACTGCATGTCACCTTTGAAGCTTTCTGAATTTCCCCCTGTGTTGTTTAACCATAAAGCCACTCCTATTGTGGTTTAAACTTGGCTCTGCTGGGAAGCAAAGTGCTGTATCCTTAAAAAGGCAGCACCCACAGAGAGAAAACAGGGACACTGACTTCATGGAGGCACTGAAACAATGATGGGGTCTTTTAAAAACTGCTAAACAAAATCTAAAAAAATAACTTAGAGAAAATCTTACTTTGCTAACTGAAAGCTAGCTCAAGAAAATATCTACCAGATAATGACCAGAGCTTTCCTTCAACAACATGAAAGGGGAGAGTATGTTTCAGTCTGGTCCAATGTCTGTTGATTTACATTTCTTCAGTAATACCCAGAGGATTCTGTGTGAATACCGCTATGACGCAAACAGTCTAACTTGGCAAATGTTGCCATTACTTCAATTGCATTTGTATCTTCCGCTGAGTCACACATGTTCCTGAGTACATGGGCACACTCGTGGCCAAATGCTGCACAACTGAGCTGCCAAAGCACAAGGCTGTCTGGCATCCATTTGGACCGATCCATCATCACAGAGCAAAGGTCTGGGATGCTATCTCTGCCTATTCCTCTGCAGACGCCTGGAAGCATGCAGGATCTTGTTTCACATCAGCCACCTAAAGGAAGTAGTTCTCAAGTATTACAAGGAAGTTAACTTAAAAGAGCTGGGGAACAAAATACCTAATGCTGCAAAGCAAAGAGATTCATCAAGCATTTTTCTGGGGTGGTATCCCCAGGATCTCCTATGTTTGTCACTAGTATTTGTGCTGATAGACAGCATTCTGAAGGAGGAAAAGCTCTCCCCTAAAGGGTAAGTGTACACAGCATAGTTTGGGTCTGTGAGACCCACACCTGCAGACTCAGTGTTTCCAAGCCCATATTTGAGCGTCCACACTGCATGGGAAACCCACACATCCCAACTGTGCCGGGACATCCATGTTGCGCTGTGCAAACCTGAGACAGAACTTCAGCTTCTGTGGGCTTATGCCATTTGCATCCTAGCATTCCTAGCACCCTAGGCAGCTGTAGCTGCTTTAGGGCTTCGTTCATAGTGGGTTGTGGGAACACAAGTCTGTCCATCCTGCATGAGTTGTCTGGAAGTGTTTTGGGTGGTTTTAGCCCATCAACACATGGAAGGGCTGGGAAGCACAGCCCTAGGGGATTGTGAAATAGCGTTGGGAGACTCCACACCTAAATCTGGTGACTCCCACTTGAGCTGCATCCACATGCCTGGGCTTTGACTTGTGTCACAACGGGACTTGGGCTCTTCCCACCCCCTTAGCAGGATCCAGGTCCTGCCCCAAGTCAGACCAATACCTGTGTGGATGGAAGGGAGGCTTGAGCATAAACCTGAGTCAAAGTCCAGGCTTAGAGTGCTGCATAGACATACCCGCAGGGAATGACCACATTGCAATAAAAAACCCACAGCACCAATTCTCAGTCCTGGAGTAAGGTGACTCAGGCTCACAAGGCTCAGGTTGCAGGCTATAAAATTGCAACATAGACATTTGGGCTTGGGCTCCAGCCTGGGCTCTGAGACCCCATGATGGTAAGAGGGTCTCAGAGCCCAAGTGTCTACACTGCAATTTTATAGCCCTGCAAACCCTACTCTGCTGACCTGGGCTAGCTGTGGCCATGCCGCAGGTCTTTTACTGCAGTGTAGACATACATAAAACTACCTCTGAAGCTGACTAGCAGACAGAGTATGTTACTCTGAGTAGTTAATGAGAGCTGTGGCAATGCTGTACACTGATATCTTGGTATTTACATTCCAGTGATTTGTGTGCAGACATAACTGGCTCCTGATAATAGCAATATTAGTTACACAAATATGGGAATTGTTCCAAGAAACTCCATTGGGTGTGTTTTAATATAAACACAATAATGTAACCTAAGAATGCCACAAAGGGGGAAGGAAGGGTGTGATAGATTTAGTAAAGCAAACAATGCAACATTGATATTTGCATTCGATTATCTAATGAGATGAGCCAAATTGTAGCAGGTGTATTAGAGGTTGGAGGAAGCCCCTTTGCCCCATCAGCACATCTGCACAAGAGATAGCCACAACCGTGCAGATGGTGCTGCAGTTGACCCCTTTGATAAAAAATTGACCATCATCAATGTCCACTGCATTTTTGGAGTGGAGCAGTGTCAGTGGACATCTTCCCCAATTAGGGCTCCACTTTTCCCCATCCCTGCAGGGGACATACTTAGTCTGGAGGGTGGTGATGCTGTCTTAGGTGGGGAAAGACATCCCTGCTACACCAATATTCCCAACTCCCCTCTCCTGCCCTTTACTGTTCACAGTCAGCAAGCCAACTATGAGTCACTGTTTGCAAGTATCAGTTTTGTTATTTCTCAAACTTGTTTCAAATCACTACTGTGTGTCTTGATATCAGGCTTTGTTTTAAAACATGTTATTAGTCACATGAGAGATGTCAGTGATGCTTTGGAAAAAAACTACATAGGTACTTTATAAAGCATGTATTATGTCCATTTCAAATATAAAGCTTTCTTTGGAGCTGACAGAATCTGAGAGTTCGGTGGTTAGGGACTTCTGAAAAAAACGTTTTTTACTCTCCTCAATTAACAATCTGTTGTGTCAGTGATTACTTATACTTTACATCAATGTTATTTTTCTACTACAGGAAGAAATATTACAGGGCCAAATCCCGAAGTCCTTACTCAGTTTTCATTCAGGCAAAAGGCTCTTTAAGGCCATTGGGATTTGGCTCAATACTACTCAATAACTACTCATTGCCTCAAAAGAGAACATACTTAGGACAAATAATGGAGGAAGAAATCTCCTTGCTAGTCTTTGAATATGTCGCCATACAATAGGGTGACCAGATGTCCCCATTTTATAGGGATAGTCCTGATTTTGGGGTATTTTTCTCATATAGGCTCCTATTACCCCCCACCCCGTCCCGATTTTTCACACTTGCTGTCTGGTCATCCTACCATGCAATCTTTGTACAGGCACACTAAGCTCACAGAAATCCAAATGGAAAACAAACAGACTGAACTGTAATTCACTCCACTCTCCTGTGCCAAGAGGAGGATCTGCTTAGCCTCTGGTATCCCTTTTGGATCTGAGCGGATAGCCAAAATTTAGGATCTTGCAGTTGCTTTGGTTAGGAGGAGAAATTGATATTGAAATCAGGTATCTCTTTGAGCATTCCCTATTTACAAAGAATGTACAAAGTCCTGTTTCTCTGAATACAGCAGGATCAAATGACAGGAGATATTTTCTTTGCATACAGTCCCACGCCTGTTTCAGCCAGCGCTGAGACCAAAAATGCATTCTCTCCTTTTCTTTTCTTAGGCCCATGCTCCCAATGCTTATTCAGGCCATGTCCTTGGCTTTCTGTTCTTTCTTTGAGTTTCTCTATTCTTTTTGTTTCCTGCCTGCTTCTCTCTCTCACACACACACCCCTCCACTAAATAATAGCCAGTGAAATCCTCTCTGCTTACATGACTCCATTTCTGTGTTGTTGCATGTGCGTGTGTTTTGGCTGGAAGCGCCTATTGTTTTAGCTACCTGATTCTATAAATGAGCTTAATGACTTCTTACAGCTATCTTATTTGAAGGGCAATAGTTATACCCTCCCACTTCTGTGAGGTTTTGCCCAACTCATTAAAGGCCCGTTTATGTTGATGGAATAGTGCTGTGTAAAGGACATGCCTGGGCAACTTGCCTTATTTTTGCATCAATTTCTCCAGATATAAGAAGTGGGAGTACACTCCTTGCCTACCTCACAAGGGCTGATATGAGGCTTAGGGCTCGTCTACACTTACAGTGCTACAGTGGCACAGCTTCGCTGCTGTAGTGCTTCAGTGTAGACAGTACCTAAGCTGACAGGACAGAGTCTCCTGTCCATGTAGGTAATGCACCTCCCCAGGAGGTGGTAGGTTGGTTGACGGAGGAATTCTTTTGTTGACCTAGCGCTGTCTACATGGGGACTTAGTTTGGCTTCTCTACATTGCATAGGGATTTCAGACTTTTCACACACTGACCGACCTAGTTAAACTGAACTACTTTTCTAGTATAGACCATGCTTTAGTACATTAACATTTGAAAAGATCTCTGGGTGCTGTATAGTTAAAACGTACTGTATGCAGAGAGCAATCAGACTGCATTGTCACTGAACATATGCTATTGTTACTTGGGGAGCATGGGATAAAAACAAACAGCATGTAGATTTCAAAATAGCCAATGGGTTACAGAAACAAATTGAGGGAACATAGAAGCCTGACAGTATGTTTCACGTATACTATACATGCATATCCCTGCTTAAGCCAAATAAATGTACTATATCAATATGAAATCAAAGGAACTGGGTAATTTCACAGGTAGGTCTAGAAGTTTATTGACTGGTGTTAAAATAAGTGGTTTATTATAAACGAGTGATGTGATCTCTTGATGTATTGAGGCAATATATAATATTCAGTGATTTTTAGCAAACCTTGAATGTAATTTCTTAGGGGGAGGGAGTATGTCTGCCACTGTGATGAAGTCAGCACCCACATGCTGATGGCGATTAATAATTTAATAGGGCACATAGGAAGAGCTTAAAACAGCTGTGATTCAGTAAACTAGCCTTCAAATGTATATTATTTGATTTTCTGAAGGGTCTTTAATCTGCTTCTATAGATTGAACCAACAGTAGCTCTCTGTGTACTGAATGGCTCCAAGTTTTCAAACTGATCAGCCTCCAACATTGTGCTTTCACTATTTAAGTGTCCCCACCCTGTAGTCTTAAGAAAAGATCTTTCCTACTATGAGTAAAGAGTGCACATAAAGCTGAACAATGAGATGATTCTCTGTACAAAATATGAGCTAGTGTGCTTGAGAAATTTTGTTTATATCTGGGGGAAAAAAACCAGTACATTACTCTTAAAAAAAATTCACCTACGCACAGTCTGACAAATCTGAGTTCTCAAGCAGCACATGGGCTGGCTTATGCAATCTCTAAATTATTTTCAGCATGTGTACACTTAGTGCTGATAAAAGTAAAGCAATAAAGTGCTGAATGAGGAATAGTTTAGGAAGGAACTGTGTAAGCTTCCCTCACTTACCTCTGTCAATGCACCTCGCTATTGATTAGCCACAACATTACTGGCCAGTCCCAGGCTTCACTTTAGCAAAGACTGCTAATTACAGCACGGATTTTTCTGAGGTGCACAAATCAGGACTAGAATGAGGCTATCCAACTTATTTTCACATGTAAACACATTCAGGATTTTGAACCCAGACAATTATCTCCAACAGTAGAAATCGAATAGAAAAAACTAGTGCATTGTTCCACAGTGCACACTTCCTAATGAGACAACTGGTACCTTTACTGACAGTCTCAACAGGTACATCGGGAATAAATGGGTCTAGAGACTAAACTTTCCCCACACTTAGAGCTAATCCTAGCACATCAGAGTTGAGGTGCATTGGTGAGGTGGTAAACTTACAAGTAACCTCATTAATTTGCATAAAACGTGACAGCTGCACGAAGCTCAGCAGCTATGCTTGGGAGAGGATTACTCTTCTCCCATCTTCCCACCTCCACCCCTAGTAAAGCCGCTAAGTTACCTAGGTTGGACAATGGATTTACTCCTAAATCATATAGTCCAGCACCCCTTTTATAGTTCAGAACCAAAATAAAGAAATGTTCCATTAACAACAGGGTCAAAAATGGAATAAACATTCTAGAATAGAGGTTGAGTAGTAGTTACATTTTAATGTTCCTTTAACATTTTTATATGTAATATATACTATAGTTAAAATAATATTAAAGTTACAATGTTAAGCGCTCAGAAGTGAGGAAATGCCAGGATTATGGTTGCCTGTGAATCCATAATTCTGCCTCTTTCTGTGTATTATCTCACAGCCTCTAGTGACATGATCACATACTACTTTTTCCCCACAGGGATCATCTGTAGTGTTTGAACCCAGGCATGACCTTTAGACGCATGCAACAGACCTGTTCCACTTGAGCTAATGAAACAGCTTGCAGCAGAAGTAGACTGTTCTTCTCTGAGTGGACCACGTCTAAAGGGGAATAAGGCATTTTGCCACAGGGCTGCACCATAATTTCTGAGACAGGAGTGGAATGTTGGGCACCAGGATTCCTGGGTTCTGTTCCTGGCTGTGAGTGTAGAGTGTAGTCTAGTCATTATATCACTGGTTAGAGACAAGATAGCCAAGTCCATAGATTTGAGTCTGAAGGTCAGTGACTGAGTGAATGAGACTTGGCTTTGTCATATTGGAGAGCTCGATTTTATTCCCAGCTGTGCCTGAAGTGACCTTGTGCAAGCTCACTTGCCTTATTTGTAAAATGGGAAAAATGATATTTGTTTGCCCACCTCTTGGAGTATGGGTATGAGTCGGTTAGCAGTAATGATTGTCGGCTGGTTCCCAGCCCAGTGTACCTTCCTGTAGGCCAAAAGATGCTCTGAGCTGGAAGATCTCTCTGTCTTATGCCCTCTGATCTGAGTGCAGGCAGGTGTGACAGGACTGCCAAATATATGAGTGTCACGCAGGTCTACACAAGGCATTTAGCTTTGCTCCCAAGCATCCCGCATGTGACTCCCTTACTCCCCTACCTCTACCTATCTGCAGTGCAAAACTCTACTGGTTTCACTTTCAAGGGCCTCTGCACTCATACATGGAGAGGTAAGATTTAGCCCTAAACTCTCATTTCTTCAGTGCAATTTCAGTTGACGTTTCCAGCCTATCAGTGTTGTAGTTTTTCTTTCTCTCTAAACACCTATAACATCCAGTCCAATCCATTAGAATAAGTTTGAAGTTTTTGTAATGTTATATCTTGCTTGATCTAAACTAATGCAAGTCTAGCAACAAAGAAAGACTTATGAGACCCACTTTCAGGACCCACTTCTACTGTGCTACTTACAGGGAGACTTGAATAGACTTGTCTATAAGTTGCCTGGTGGTGTGTCCATTCCCGAATTTCTGTCTGTTTGTCTGTCTAGTCTGAGAAAGTAAGTTCCTGGGAGCAGCAACCATCCTCCTTGTTTGGAAAGCATGTAATGGGCACCATTGTAAATAAATCATGTTGTCCACATGTTGCAGTTTCTATTCCTGTGTTGCTTTTTAAGCAAATACATTGTTTGCAAATGCATAATGTGAACAACATCCAGGCAGTGCAAGAGGAGACAGGAAATGTTATTGTGAGAATCTCTTACTGTGAGCTCTGACAACATGAACCTGGAGTACCATTTAGGTGCAGCGTTCTGCAAAGTAATTCCAGGAAGAGGCTTATTTATGTTTGAGGGTTTGTTTAAAACCTGATGCATTTAATAAAATGCAATTGCTCACGGTGTTGGTTTTTTAAAAACACATCTCCATGTTTTTCCGGGATGTGGGGGGGAGGAGGGAAACATCCTATTTTGGCAATGTGTAGATTCTCATTATAAAAAAAGCAGAACAGCAAAGGTTGCATAACATCCAAGCACAACAGTGCTAATACTGTTGCCTGGCAACCAGCAGGAAGTGTGTTGGAGAGCAAGCCTGCTCAGATGAATGAACTCTGTTTTCAGCTGGCAAAAGTAGCTCTGCTATTAAACATGCTTGGCCTGCTTGTATGAAACTTTGTGCTGAAGAGAGGCAAAGGAAGCACAGTTAGGGAAGGACAAGATTTACTGGTAATAGTGGCAGGGCTGGGGATTCCCTATCCATACAGCAGAATCACCTAGCCGCTTCCTGCAGTCAAACAATGCCGGAGTAGGCAGCTAGCAGGGCTGGTACACAGTTCAGATTAACCTGTTTTCAACACATTACTAACCATGTGGACACAAATTGTGGTGTTAGCTGGTTATGTCTCTAAGCAGTTAGAGCCACAGCACACAGCTGAATGGTGAAGACCTAAGAGGAGCAGCTTGGGGAAACTGACCCTGCTATCACAGATGAGAGGATCAAATCAGCAAGTGTTCTTCTATCTAAGCAGGCCAAAGAGCAGGGAATTCCATTGTTGCTCCAGAAGTTAACTTTCCTATGGAATATAGTAAAACATGGCACCTATCCACTGACTAGGCAGAGTTGGCATTTTGACTGTAAGATTTTGCTGGATAATTTAACAGCAAAAAAATGTATATCTTCACTATAAAGAAATTGTACAATAAATTAATCTCCTTTTTACTATCTTAAAATATCACATATCAACTGAAATCAATCTACGTATGAAGGGATCCATTGTAATGACCTATCCCGTCTCTATTAGCTGGGGTGCAGGCTGGGGAAATGGGAATTGAAACAGTGTTCTTTTGGCATCCCCAGCTCTAAGGGAGGCAGGCGCTGACAGTTTGTTAGATTTTTAGATAATGTGATTTTGCCTCAGTCCTTTGGATGTCACACTATCTACCCATATAGAATAACTGTACATTTATAGCTCTTCCTGTACAAAGATCTTAACGCACTTTACAAATATTGGGTTCAAGGACAGCGTGATCTTCATTTTACAAATAGGGAAGCAGGTACAGGGAAATTAACTACTTTGCTGAAGGTCACAGAGTTAAGCATTTGCTAGAGCCAGGAATAGCACCTAGAGCTCCTAGCTTTCATACCTGTACCTTATCTACACAACCATCCTTCCTCTCCATGGTTCCTGAAGATGAGAGACCAGCAGGATTTAAAGAAGTGCAATACATATTCCCTTGAACTAGTTAATTTAATTACTCACCAGCAGGCAGGCTAACAAGGAAGAATATCTACCATAAATGCAAATATGGGCCGTGGCCTCCTGCTTTGTGAGTGAGTGGGAGAGAAATTTAATAGACAAATAGAGCCTGGAGGAAAATCACGAGAGGAGAAATTGTGTTATATCAGACCTAATTTAACACACACTTTTTGGTAGGTGTTGAAGTCTCTGTTTCAAGGTGGGGTTTGAAATACCACAGAACTGCACTTCCTTTTTAGCTGCCTGCAGTGTGATTATCTCAAGGCTGCACAGATAAAACAGAACTGCAGCTGACATGAGATAGAGTTTGAAATGTTAAACTGTGCCTTTTGTTCACGTGGGTTTTTTCCCTTTCCATTGAGTTTCCCAACATGTCTTTGATACACTTTGGAACAAGTAAACCTTTTGAAATTATTCTCTTTAACACAAAGAGAAATATCCTCTTCTTCCCCCCCCCCCCCAGTTGTCTTTTAAAAGCTGGGCTCAATTTAAGCAGAGGCATACTGACAAGAAAGAACAAAGGTGAAGCTTTTTGCCATGAAAAACGGGAACTCTGTTGATAGAATCTTATAGCTTGTACAGCAAAGGTGGTATAAATAAAGTCACATACAGTACCATAAAAGGCATTCAAACTATGTTGGCAGCAGCTCTCTTTCGTGCTAATGATGTGCTACAAAAGATTTGAGCTTTAAATCAAACAAAGAAAAGACAGGGAAATTCATCTTCAACTCTGGACTAATCTATTGTGTTTACACAGCACTGCCGTCATCACTGCTCTGTGCCTCACTTCCTCTCTCTGTAACATGTAGCTAATCCTTCCCACCTTAGTAAAGCACTTTGAGATTCTCAGATGAAAAGTGAAGTGATTGCAAATTACCAGTCTATTTGTTCTTTGTTTTGTATGTATGAATCTAGTAAATAGTCATTGTGGAAGCATCCAAATTATACGGCAGTACTTCACATATGTTTGAAAGAGACACCGCTAAGGTATCATTTCTCTATGGGAAAAATGTCACACTCTCACAGACAAATGTTTGATTTGCAAACCAACAACTGCAGTGATGAAAAATTAGCAAAATGCAGGGCATAGATAAATCAAAATCAGAGGGGAGCAAATGCTTTCATGCATGTAATCTGTGTGCTGTTCCACTATTGCATCAGAGTTCAATAGCTTTCACCTTTAAAATAACCCAGAAAAATTGCAGATGTTTTTATGTGAAGACACTAGCCTTTTGCTTCCTGCAGATCTGCTGAGGTAAGATTTGTATTTTTATTGAGAAAACAAGATAAATAACAACATAATTTATTATTGTGAAAAAAGTTTCCATGGTTCAGTTATGGCGAGGCTGCATAGGCCAGAGGCTTAGCAAATAAGACAGGTGACTGCAATGGAGCATGAAAGCATAGCTTAATTTAAACTAAGAACTGCCATCTGGTGGTGTTTGGTCTTACTAAAAATCTGAAATGACAATTCATTGCACTGAACTCTGAACCTATTTGAAAACAAAAATATGCAAAACAAACAAACATGGTCATGGTATGATTGGATGGAAAAGCTTCATCTCTTGACAACTCTTAGATTGCCAGCCTATAGTAGCATTGTAAGTATTTTTACGGAGGATTAAGCTTTATTATGTATTTTGAATAAATGCCATAGTTTGAAAGGACTAAGTAAATATGGCTTTTACTTCTTTAAAGGAGATAGGAGGTAATCTTGAAGAGCTCTATTCAAATAGATTGGAATTAAATAGATTGTGGCTCATGGGACTGCAGCCAGTGATGGAATTTAGAATCCAAACTTTGTATGCAGCATGCCACATCCTCAACTGGTGTAAATTGGTGTAACTCCTATGACCAGAGGAGATATGCTGATTTACACCAGCTGAGAATCTGGCCCTTTGCTTGTGGAATTCACACACCAGGCTTGGGCAACAACTCATAGCAGAGCAGAATGCTAAGTCTCATCTTCTATCCCTGGAAAGAAAATTGCCCCCTCCTCCCCAATTATGTACAAGGTGCCAGACAAGCGCTAATGTACAAGGGGAACACTCTCCAGTCGTGTCTGACAGCAGGAAGTTGCCTGGACATGAAAACATGCATGTTTTTTGTGCCTGCAGGAGATCTGCACAGAGGCACTTGCAGGTTGTCCCCAACCTTATGACTTTAGTGTTGATTGGGGACAAAATTTTCAAAAGTGAGTTAAGAGCCTAAGTTTCATTTTAAAAAAATCAATAAGATTTAAGCTTCTAAATAACTTGGGAGTTTTAAAAAAGTGACTCTGTGTAGCTAAGAGCAAAATGATCTGTTTTCTGATCTTGCATACACTAAAAGCCCATACAATCATGGACATGCCTCAGACAGAATCAACATCTGTACCTTTTTTTCCCTCGTTGCTTCTGCCCCAGTGCACAATCTGTGTCATGAGCTTTCAGCTGGTTGCTTACTATTTAGAAAGCAGAGGCTTGTGTCAATTAGTTTACAAACCATAGTGGCATGATGATTCATGGACCTGGTCACTGTAACACTGAATGAACCTCTCTGCTATAGGAATGATTTGTTGCCCCTCAGTGTCATTGAATAATGAAACAGCTTGGGGGTGATCTGGTAGCAGGATTTTCTACAAATGAAAGATTGCTAGCAGCATTATAAAGCGATTATTTAGCAAACAGGCCAAAAGTTCAAAGCCTGGAGATACCACTATAACTCTTGGACATGAGTGGAGGTTGCTACAGAAATGAATGTGTAATGTTACCTTATGCTATTAAACAGTAGCTACATTTCAGTCCCGAGGTAGTCGCCCTTCAGTAGTGAGTGAACCATTTCATATATATAGTATATACACACACAGCTTGTAAGGGATCTCAAAGAACATATTGTCAATGAGAGCAACATCTGATTACTAAGAGTTGGGGTCCTGGCCTGGTACAGCAAGCCTTCAAGTCTGTGCCCTACTTATCACAGGATAATCTACTGCTAATCCAGTTTTTAGATAGAGTAACTGGAAAAATGAAGTTTTGTGGGCAGCAGAGGCTGCACTT
Source organism: Lepidochelys kempii (assembly GCF_965140285.1). NCBI lineage: Eukaryota > Metazoa > Chordata > Testudines > Cheloniidae > Lepidochelys > Lepidochelys kempii. Next base: position 167,985,002 of record NC_136382.1, read on the forward strand.
TGTTCTACAGAAGGCTGCATTTTGCCATATGTAGATGTGAAAGGATGCACTCTCACAGTCTCCATCACTTTAATTATTCAATAGAATACACACAAGTGGCCAGACTTTCTGATGAAAGGGTTGAAAGGGTGTGGGAACATGTTCTCGTACTTCCCACGCACCTACATTATACTGATACGCAGCAATGGGGCAGGGTATGTATCATTTCTGCTGAATAGGACCTTAGAGAATACAGTCAAGTCTTCACCTAAATCTTGTTTGCATTGTGTCTTCTAGCTAGCATAATTTTGCCTCCAGGACCTGCAATAATTTCATTGCTAATTCTGAGCTGCTCTTGTCTATAGTATATACTGGGGAATTTCTGTGTTGTAAAACCTTTCTCCTATGTATATACAGGAAAGGAGCTCTAGTATATTATGAAATGTAAATGTGGTATTTGTAAACTTGATTGAATTTGAACTTATCATAAAGTTGGCCCAGTTAGAAAGTGTAGTAAAGAAGCATTTCAGCATGGCAGCAACGCCGTGGGGGCTGAAACTGGATAGTGCTCTGTTGAAAGCCTTGTTTAAAATTTGAAGATGTTAGGAAACTAGGTGCCCCAAGGGAACTGGGACAAGTGACCATCTGCTGGCCACATGAGCTACGTGAAGTGAGATTGGTCTTAGGCTAGGCTAGGCGCCATGCGTCCACCTCACAAAAAACAAACCAATCACAGTGCCACAATTGATCAAGGAGCAGCTTTGTTGGCAGAGATGCCAAGGAATGAGTAAGCTTGAATACTAGACCTCTTTGCTCTAGAAATGGTCTCTTCACATAACGGTAGTTTGAGGAAGCTTTTGCCCCTGGTGTATCTGTACTATGGCTAAGCAGAGCTCCAGGATCCAGGGCTGTCAAGCACGCTCTTCTGACAAGCACTAACTTCAAAAGAGTGCTTTTCAAATGAACACCTCTTCTCCCCACCCCTAAGAAAATTAAAGTAGAAAGATATCAGGAATGGAAATGTGGTAGCAAGACAGCGAGTGCTTAGCTGCTGCAGGAATGCACATGATAGGACAGAGTGTAATGTTATTTACATAAATCCAAAAGTGAGATAGGCCCTTCTCAGCCAATGAGGAAGAAAAGGTCACTGCCACAAGGTGCACATATTTAGTCACTATAACCTGAAGAAGAGCTCTGTGGAGCTTGAAAGCTTGTCTCTCCCACCAACAGAAGTTGGTCCAATAAAAGACATTACTTCACGCACCTTGTCTCTCTAATATCTTGGGGCCAAAACAGCTACAACATTGCAAACAACTAAGACCTAGACATGAGACTTAACATTTAACTGCCCAAGTCCATGCTATACAACATCAAGCCATTTTTATTGCTACTATTTCCTTTCTGATATACAACAGTGTTTCCATGATGGTTCCTGGGTACTGCTCCAGAGTCTGTCAGGGACTAATTGTCATGTCTTAGCAAATTCCTTTTAGGTTAGGAGGAAGTTTTCCTAATGCCTTGTTTCTCCGAATTGTACTTCGATACTTTACACTTACATAGTACCTTTCACCTAACAGTCTCAAGCCATGTTACTTAGGTGAATAACCATTATTGCCATTTCACAGGTGGGGAAGCCAAATTACAGAAATCAGTACGTAGACCTCTTGGCTCCCACTCCCTTGCTCTTACTGTTAACTAATGCAGCCTCCCTGGAGTAAGTATCTGAAAGGGAATTTTATTGTCTACTTTCTTACCTGTGTCTTGCATAGAGTTTGTTGTTGACTTTAGTTTGATTCTTGCATGGCCAGGCATCTTTCTTGTCTACTTCACATGAATGTCAGTTACCCCCTAACTGCTTCATTACTCCTGTCTTAAAATGATTGCACTTTAAGCTTCTCATGATGCAACTTTTCTAACTTTGTTACCTACCCACCCGTGACTACACACAAGTGCACCTACAGCAAAATGCAGAGCCTGCTCAAGCATATCAGGGCTTGTTTTATTTTGTATCTGTCACATGGTGTTTTTGGAATCCATTGGATTTCATAATCACACTTGATAAACGCTCTCCCCCTCTTCCCTCAGTATATCCAAGTAAGTTGGTGACATAGAAAATAATGGTGACACTGAATAATTCAAGAATGTGGTGTGACAATATTTGCTAAACTCATGTCAACACAGAAAGGCCTCCTGGCCTACTTTGTCATTGCTGTAACATACAGAATGAGCCTGGTTTAGAGTACTACAGGGAGGTGGGGGGTTATTTGATTACTATTAAATGATTTTATAGATGCAAGTTAAAATACTTCTGCAAGAACAATAATAGAAAAATAAACTGAAGTGAGGCTTTTTCGCAAGGATGAAACAATTGGGAGGGTGAGAGCAATGAATAACAGGAATGTCTTGTTGTGTAGGCATAGGTATTGCAACAGAAGAATTCTATATTCTGCTAGGTCAATTTGGCCTTTACTTATTTAGATATATACAAACTAAAGGGCATACTTATCCCTGTGCTCAGAGCACCCTCAGCATTAAATACATGGGCAATAGACCTCCCATGCAACTAGGCAGCAGCTATGCGCTCTGTGATCCAAACCAAAAATCCTGGATAACTAAAGCTTCACGACCTAACTATTCACCTCCTGCACTTTTTCAGACCAACATTGGGGAAGCAATTCCCAAGCTGTAGGACCCCCCAGGTGACCTGCCAGCAGCTCCTTCTCATTTATACCAGTGGCACCCAGCCGTGGTATTATGGCAGGGGGAAAGGGGTGGCCCTCAGGTACTTCATTTAGGCCTTTAAACTGCTAAATACTGAAATATCCTCAAACTATTTAGTTCAAAGAGAAGGTTAAGAGGTGATTTGATCACAGTCTACAAGTACCTACATAAGGAAGAGATTTTCTGACAGACAGTTCTTCAACCTAGTAGGAAAAGGCAGAATGATACTGAGTGGCTGGAAGCTGAAGTCAGACAATTTCAGACTAGAAATAAGGTACAGCTGTTTTAACAGCAAAGGTAATTACCCATGGGAACAACTTACCTAGGGATGTGGTGAGTTCTGCACCACTTGCAGTCTTTACATCAAGACTGTATATCTTTCTAGAAGAGGTACTACAGCTCAAGCAGAAGTTACCGGTTTGATGCAGAAATTATTGGGTTCTGTGTTATGCAGGTGGTCAGATTCGATGGTCATAATGGTCCCTCCTGGCCTTCAGAATCTATGAATATCTGCAGAAGCTTGGGCTAGCAGGATCTTTCAATAGTAATCTATTCATGGCATCAGACTGAGAATTGTTTCCTTAACTTGAAAAAGCAAAAAAAAAGTTTGCATAATTTTAATAGATTTTTGTTCTCTTTAAAAACAACCAGGTGGAAGTTTAGAAATGAAATGTAGTTCCCAAGCAGAATTTTGGTTTCATCTCCCTAGGTTCGTGCTGCTTTAGTATTGTAGCACTCATTGCTACAAAGCTACTGGCATTACTCCTCACCCCACCTCCCCTTTTCAAAGAAAAAAAATCCCCTAAGTGAGTTTTGGGTCTATTCCCTTTAAGCATCCCTTTAGACAAACTACTTTAAAATAAACTATGGAGGTGTGCCCCCTCCCATCCTTGGGACTGGCTTTATTCGGTCACTTTTTTCTACAATCTCTGGCTTTTTCCACTGTCTAAACAGAGCACTGGTTATGGTCAAAACTACTCTATGGCTATTCCAACCCCATGAAAGAGATTACTGAGTAGCAAAACACCTTCTATGCCCAAAATCTGATATTTGATCTATCTTGCAGGCTGGGAAGTCAAAGAAATCCAAAGGAGGTCAATGAGCAATAGTTTTCTGCATGATGGCACAAAAATGCTACACTGGGGTAAGAAGTCATTCATTTATTTTACTGAGTGATTGAAAAGAATTAGAGGCTGACAATTTACCTCTCATATAGACAAGTGCTCAAGTCAGCATTAAAGTGTCTTGAGCACAATAGACCTGGGGACAGAAAGACTCCCAAGCACTGCTTCCCACCTAGTGCCAATGGAATCTACAAGTCTTTCTAAGGCTTTATCTTGAGAAATATTGAAAGATCAGAAACTTTTGGAAGAGACCTCAGAATGCATGTGACTGCAACAAAGGGACCTCTCAACATGGTGGCATATGTGGGTGTCTAATGGATTCTCATGGCAAATTCCTGGTTGGAGAATGCTTGTTTCCAAAGTAAAACTGTATCATACAATTAAATTCCCAAATACAGAACAGGATAGATAAAATATGAAATCCTAGGTTCAACAATTCAAAACATTCATATGGGAACAAATTAATATAACCAGCCAGAAGAATCTGACACAAACATTAACAGGAAAATGGACACTAGTTCCAACAGTTGCAATAAGTAGGGAGTCTTAAGAGGGGATGCGCATCTGAAACACAAAATCATTGCCAGCACAATTATGGGTCACGTGTTAAAAAAAAAAAGCCAAAATGATTTAGGCTTTTAAGTCCCATTTTAAAAAGTGATTTAGGTGGCACTTGAAAATTTTACCTATCGTCTCACTTAGGCATTTCTGAAAAAGTTCTAGTTTCCCAATGATGCAGGAAGCACATCACAACCTAAATTCTTGCAAATATCTTTGCCGCATTCAATAAAATAGGGGTGCAAATATTCACCAATACTACAACAGTATAGTTCTGAGAGGTGACTTACAGAAATCAATCTCTAGGGAAAAGGAAGATACAAGGAGGACTGACCAAGGTATAATTAAGAGGCCAGACAGCTCTGACTGGACGTATGACATCTGCAGCAGAATTCCCAGCATGAAAAAAATGGCAAAGACTGTAAGCACACCCCATAAGACTGTTGGGAAGAGAATCAGCACTCCTGTAGGGAATGGAGGAGAGCTAGAATACTAGGATTTTGGAATTATTTATTATGGAGAATTTTTAATTTTTTTTTTTTTGTGAAGTCTGAGGCTAGAGAGTATTTGGGGATCATGTAGGAGAAAACCTGTTTTCGAAATACATTTGGTTCTGTCAAGACAAGCAGGTGGGTTCAGTTGCTTGGGGACATACATATTAAATGCTTGAGCAGATGCCCCAGGTAAAGACATTACTAGTTGTCTTAAACCACATTATGCAATTCTCCGCAGTCTGAAAACAAGAGACTGTCACATCACAAACCAAGTGATTCATATGAACGATTCCTTTCTTATTCCCCTGGAGCCAAGCTTTTTGTCAGGATCAGACTGTGTCACTTTGACTACATAAGAATAAGGGATTGAGTTATGTTTTGTGTCTTCATAGTGTTAGCCAAATTGATTTTATGTGCTTGAGGTAAGAAGCTGTGCAGAGCTGCTATGAAAGGAGAAGGGTTCTCACATTCCCACTGAAGATTATCTGACCAGGTATTTTGCCCATTTACACTTCTAAACCCCTGAATAATCAGCTGAGGAGTAGAGATGAGTAAGGATTCAGGTGTGGGAGTTAGTCCCAGAAGTAGAAGATATTATGAAAAGTATGAGAGGGATTCACTTCAAGAGGACCAAAATTTCACCCTCACCATCCTATCCCCTCACAACTGTAACCTCACAAAGCTGGGGTTGGGGGGGGACACCCATGGAATTTCTGTGAGGGTTTATACTTGTTATGCAGCCTCCCTGAAACCACTGGTAATACAGAGTACAAATCAGCAGAGTTTGGTTACAAGTGTGTAAGATACTTAGCAGAACATTAAACTGTCCTATTGCCTTTAGTTTGCCCTCTATGTTAAGTTTCAATTCCTCCCACCCTTTAAGGTCAAGTTTAATGGTGACCTACTTTTGAACATCAAAGTGTCAGGTTTTTTTAGTCTTAGTTAGCTCAAGATATTGGATTGACTCAGTTACCACTTAAAGATCTCAATTTTTGAAGCAAGGTTTCATATATGGCTGAAATACATTTTACTTGTCCCGTTTAATGTTAGTTTGATATTTCTCCAAAGCTAGATGGCTGCTGTCAACTTGAAACTGAGTCAATGTTACAAAAATTAGAAAGTAATTTCAGGTTCTATACCTGCCTTTGAGTCCTCCTGCCAACAGCGCAGTTTTACCATCACAATTTTTTTTTAAAAACATAGTGTATTTCTCTCCCTCTTTGCTGTGTAAAGAGAAACTGGCGATACAGGGCTCAATGAAACAGAGTACTCAAAAAGAAAAGGGGTACTTGTGGCACCTTAGAGCCTGACACATTTATTTGAGCATAAGCTTTCGTGAGCTACCACATCGGATGAAGTGAGCAGTAGCTCTCAAAAGCTTATGCTCAAATAAATTTGTTAGGCTCTGAGGTGCCACAAGTACTCCTTTTCTTTTTGCGGATACAGACTAACACGGCTGCTACTCTGAAACCTGTCATTACGTCAGACTACATAAAGTGCTTTCCAATGCACACAGTAAAATATAATTTTTTTTCCTCTAATCCATTTCAGTTATAGAAATATATCACTTAACATTAGTAGATGCAAAAGTTTCAGACAGAAGTGTGACTTAATTCTATTGTGTTCCTTTAAATAACATTCAGTAGGTCTGCAATCCTGAGGCTTGAAACAGACAGACTTTCATAGATTTTTAAGGCCAGAAGGGACCACTGGATCATTTAGTCTGACCTCCTGTGAAATACAGACCTTAGAATTTCAGCCAGTTACTCCTGTATTGAACCAGTAACTTGTGAGTTAGTCATCATTAGCGTAACATATCTATTTGAATTCTATCTGGCTCATTACACCTCAGTGTCCCTTCATTACGTTTTAGCACCAGCAAGAGGTTTCAGTCTGAACAACCAGCAGTAATGACAAAGAGCTTTAGCTGCAGAATCCTGACCTCTTTTGGGACAGCCTACCATAATCACACTACCCAATTATATACATTATTCTCCAATCCAAGCCTTTTAAGCATTAATATTAATATTACAACCTTAACTCTGTAAAGTGGATTTTTTTTTTCCTGCCTCCAACATCAAGACAGTTATGCTACAATTTACATCCATAAAAGGTCAATAAGCTAGTATGGACTGCTTTCTTCTAAAGCCAATTTTGTTTGGGATAGACTATAATCTGATAACTTCTAACCGACCTTGACGATATTTGATTTAAAAGGGGCGATCAGGCTTCCAGCCTCGACAGCCATGATCTCCATGGTTACAAGACTACCATGGGTGTCCTTGGGCTAGCAGAGGCAGGAGTATGGAAAGCAGTAAACTTGGGAGGTGGCAGGAGAGGGGAATTTTTTTAAAAAGGAGGCAAAAATGCCCTTAGCTATGCTGTATTTTTTCCTCACACAGCAAGCACCACATGCAACACTGGAACAGTAAGACAGACACTCTGGAACATTAAAATGTTTTGTATTTACAGGCAGTTAAGTCGAATTTACAAGCTTCTTTGCCGAAATGGGAGAGTCATTGTTATACAAGAGGAACAAGCTGTAGAAATATCCTTTAGCAGAAATGGTGGCTCCCGTCTATCTGCAACAACAGTTTCTCCACAGCCATCTCTATTCAGCTGCTATCAAAAAGAGATGGTATGTGTTTTGCCAAGATGTGATTTTGAAACAAAAGTTTCAAGATCAGACATAATGAAACAAATATCAACTGACAAGTTGTATTTGACAATGTTAATAACACACATCAAAGGTCTCTTTCCAGAGATAACTAGAGCATTTCACAGATGCCATGTGCAAAAGAACTCATGGGAGAACATTTAACTGAGTGACGTATTAAAAGCAAACATATATTTTAAAATCCATCACCTACTTCATGTTAATGGCATGTGAGTCTCCATTAATTAGCATCCTACATGTTTCATGTTCAAATAACTTGAGGCTACAGAGTGTAATAGATTTTATAAAAGAATTTAAAGAACAAGAGAATAAAAAAATCCAGCTTTATTAAGAGCCAACAATGCATTGGCTAATCCTAGTGTCTTCCTCCTTTTGTGTTGCTAAATCCACTCTTGGTAGCATCAGTGGTGTGTCAACATCCAGGGCTACGGTTTCTTTCAAATGCAGCATACTGCACTAGTCATCTTGTGACTTTCGATGGAAGTACGTGCAGATCTTCCTCATGGAAACTGAAGTGACTGCAACCTGGAAGAGATTCAAGTCAAGTATAAACATATGTATTTGACAGTAGATGCCCCATCTAGTTCTTCCAGGTTAAACTCTGCACACACCGTAGAAGTCTTTTAAGCTTCTCCCCTCCATAACTGCGACAGCTTGCATATGTTGAGGAGCTGCCAAGTTACATACTGTTAAAAGGACAACCATTATGTTCTTTGGAATAATTTGTATGGCTTCTGGGACATTCAGATCCTATTTGGAGACAGGAAACATTTGCTAAAATCCTGGCGTTACCCTACTGCTCTATGAGAAGAGCTAGGGGCTCTAGTTCTTACCCTGTCTCCACCAGATACAAAATTTCATAGATTTTAAGACCAGAAGGCATCATTATGATCATCTAGTCTGACCTGCGTAACACAGGCCACAGATTTTTCATTTGCATCAAGACCAATCTGTGGTAGAGCTGGAGAATGTTGTTTAGAAAGACATTCAATCATGAAAGGACTAAGCCTCTGAAGTGCATTACTGAATAGCCTGTATTGTTAGCACTCTATGAACCCAAGTGCTGGTGTGAGACAAAATTTAGGTCAATAGGAAGCAATTTTACCAAGATAAGCCCCAGTCATGATGACAGTTTCAAAGATTATTTGTAGCCCAAATTATATTCTCCCATCAAATTTCAAATTCTGGTGTAACTAAAGATTGTAATAATCATACCTCAGTTATCAGTTTTATAAACAAAGCTCAGTGGTCCTCTGAAAACTAACTTTGGAAGTTACGGGCATCATGGGATTCCATGTGTATTGATTCAATGACAACATGCAAATTGAGAATTTGCTCTAAAGCACAAAAAACTCCTCATCTGCCAACCATTTTAACCGCTCTGCAAACTCACCCTAGGATCTGAAAGTCAGGCTGGGTTCCTGCTTTCTTGCACAACACAAGTAGTAAGGAGTCTGCAGGCCAAGTTCTGCCCTCTGACAGTTGTGCAATCCCTTTGTTTTCAATGGTTTTTCCACAGATGTAACCGAGGGTAGAATTTAGTCCCACAATTGTTACAGACGTACAAATTCTGTTGATACAAGAGCTAGAATAAAATTCAGCTCATTTTCTCCAAAAGCTGGGTTGGGTCTGCAGTGCTAGTGGGGGCCAATCTATGTCACCTAAGTGGGCAGATATGGCTGTGAATACATGTAAGCAGCAGATCTGTCAAGTAAGTGCTGCTGTTATTTTCAGAGTAGAACTGCGTTGTAAGTGCCAGTGTCATAGACAATGAACGTTTTCCAGTACTCTGTTCTAAATCATTTTCAGATGAGCAACATCAGTTCTGCTTCTCTCTCCCAAGACTATAACATCATTACCCTGTATGGCAGAGATACTGGGGCTTGTTATATCAGATTTCCCTTCCTTCCCCACCCCCTCCTCCCCCAAGCAATGAGGTCTGATGATCCTTTTGATACACAAGTTAACTGCTTGCAAATGGGAGTTGTGCAACACAGCAAGAAGAGAACAGAACCCAGAGTTCAACCCTTTCTCTGCTGTTGTAACCATGCCTAATCTACTTACAGGTCCCGATGGACTGGCTGCAGTTGCTGCCTCTTGTCTTGTGCTGGGACTCCGAGAGGACTGGGGGCTGTTACCTGACGCCTTTTGGCTACTGGCCTTGCTAGTCTTCAGCTTCTCTCCCATTGCAGACAGCCAGTTTTTTCCCCCAGGTGAACTGTTCTCTTTGTCCAGCACATCAGCCCCTTTCCTGCAGGAGTTCTTTAAAGGAAAAGGGGGAGTCTGGAAGCCTGCCTGATTAAGAGGGCTTTCAGGAAGGGATGGCTCCTTTGGACTTTGGCCACCTCCTTCAGTTCCATTATTCAACTCAGCAAGGCTCAGACAGTCTTCATTACCGGCCTTTTGGTCTGCTGCCAAAAAGCACAAATCCAGCCTGGATTTTTTAGCCACTGGGTCCAGCTCAGTCACACAACTGCAGCTTTTCAGACACTTCTGCCCCATGTGATTTCCCTTGCTGGACTCCAGCCTCCTTTTGGCTCGCTTCTCAAACCGTGAATGTGGTTCTACGGGAGTGCCAACTGCCACTGGAAGACCCTGTGTGACCTCTGCCAGAGCTTTTCTTGGAGAAGGCGTCTTTGTTCCCATTCCAGGTGGAGAGGCGTACGGAGTCCTGGTAACCCAGTGTTTAATGGACATCTTGGTGGAAGATGTTGGTTTGGGAGAAGGGCCTAATATGGCTTCACTTTGCTTCGCTGGAGTGTGGGCCTTGACTGTTGGGGTTTTGAGAGAGAATGTTGGAGTGTTGGTAGAAAGAGGAAGGTCCCCGGTATAGTTGGGAGCACAAGCTGCTGGCCGTGGTGAGGAAATGCATGGGCTGCCCACCATGGAGACTTTTGCAGGAGTACTCTGAGTGCTGACTGGTAGTACTGATGGAAGAGAAACAAAACCGTCACGTGAATTACACAGTACAGCAACAGCAAGTGAAGAGAGACAGATTAAAGATAGGCCTTAAAGAAGCTCCCAAAACTCTGGGACATTCAGAATCTGAATTTAGCAGCTTACCTATTTGTCTAATGCTCCCCATCCCAGATCTAAACACCTCTAAGATCCCAGTGATTTCAACAGCAGCAGAGTTAGGCCAATACTGAGCATTTTTGAAAACTCTACAGAACACAGGATGCTTATTTGATGGCACTCGTCTACCTCAGTTGTAACTGGCACCTCTTAAAAGAACTGCAATCAGAGGACTAAAATGGACAGAAGGATCAAGACGTATTTTAGTCATTGACCTTGTCCAGTGTAATCTGGCCTCCTAGGATAGCCGCAATGGGAAGAGAGGGAAGCATATTTTAGAAAGTGCCTCAGCCCAGTTATTTTTTTTCCTGAGGACCAATCTGTACAATAGCTATAACTGCGTCAGGATTTAGTGCACTTAGAAGTTTTGTAGATGTGACCTGTATCCCTGTCGCTCACTTAAAACCCAGAACTGTCCAAAGCTTTAGTTCAGTTATGGGGACATCATCAGATCCCATCTACACTACCATTTATAAGTGGTTTTTAACCAGGTCAGGAAACATTGTAACCCAGTCCCACAACTAGTTGTCAGGTAGATGAAGCCTTAGATTAGAATGCTCTCCATTATGGATAATTGTCCCAACTAGGCTTTGACATTCGTACACCAATAAGATAGTTAAGGTGGGAGCTAAGAAAGGTTTCACTTTACTCCTACTATCCTTTTGCTGGAAAATATTCTGCAAGGAATAGATTACTGGGTAGAGGTCAGTTATTTACAGTGCAAAGGGACAGGCTAGAAATTCCCCGCATCTTGTACGAGGTCTTAGATTCCAAGGAAGTAACTGATGGATTGGTTGCCATGACAAATAAGTGATTTTTTTTTAATAAGCAATTTCCATGTACATATAGCACAGTGGCTATTGAAATCATCAGCATGTTATGAAATAAACTGCATATAAATCCATCTACTCAATTGCGTGCCCACTTCTTACATTGTAAAGCAAAGCATAGTCATCAGTGTTTATAAGCTGTACACTAGAAATCCCACAATAAATCTGAGGGCAGCACGCATTTAAGCTACATCTCAGGCCAAAACAAATCATTAATTAAGTTGTTTTTTAAAGAGATATTTTACTTTGAAGAGAGAGGATGTACTAATGTGTGTCCAATGCCTGCTTTTCAGATGCTGGAATGTCATGTATCTGAAGGAACCTTTTTAGCCTTAAACTTGAGGTGGTACAATTAAATAAGGCAGCACGTTAGCCACCTTAAGCACACTGTTTCACCAAGGAGCAAAAGGGCTCTAAACATTTGCTGCATACCAGGGATTTAGTCTGAAACTCTTAATTCTCAGCATTAGCTGTTATGTGGTAAAGTACTTAATTAGGATGCTGAAGTCTTGTGTGAATGAAATGCCATTTTTTTTAGAATCTTGTACTTACTTGTGAGATGTGCATAGTGTAAACACCTACATAACTTCTCAATAACACACTATACATAAGCTTTTTTTGATCCTTATCCTTCCTGAAGACTCTCATATTATATTGCCCAATACTGTCTCTGCACCTTTAAATTCATGTGCTGAGCAAACAGAGTAGAATACAAATGTCAACCACTTTAAAGCACAAGGTGGAGTTAATTATTCCTTCCCCAATGATATTTATTAGTCTAGACTGAAGCAAGTTATTATGAACTCATAGCAGGGTCACTGCTAAGATTTGGTCTTTTAATCTTGGCCTTAATGAGCACTTACTTACAGGACTATATTATCTCAGCTGGAGAATTAATTGTACTTAAAATGTAAGCTCTTAGATGTGGAAGAAGGGTAGTAGTGATCTCAGCAACCCTCTCTCACTAGTGATTAGCTACAAATTTCATACATGAGAAATGTGGGGTGATGAGCTGGAAAGAGGATGTGGCTGCCCACAACCGTGGCAGACTTAAAAATATATTCTGGAGTCACTACCTCTAGAAAAGTGGAAGCTATCTTGATTTAGATGCTGTATTGATGGGGATGATGAAAGGTAGCCTGTAATTCAAATGCCTGTGTTCCAGTGCTGGGAAACAGAACAGAAGCAGCAAGCTTTTTTGTAGCAGTTTGTGCACCAGTCAAACATTCAGACCTCAAATTCTGTTAACAAGTCAAGTCTATTGCCATTGATACCACTTACTGACATTCTGCAAGGCTGTTATTTTTAACACTGAGTGCAAGCCTCTACCAAGCTACCAGTCAAATGATGTATGTATCTGTAGGACTCAGAGAGATAAATGCACAATGTATACGAACAGTGGGGATTTCTCTCTCTCTTGCCCTCACCCTATCAAATTTTTACAGCAACATTATGGACTTCAAGAATCAAAAAAATCACAAATTCAAGGTACAGCCCAGGTCTAGCGATTCTGGTTACATGAAGTGCAGAGAAATTAATATCACTTAGCAAATTGACATACATAATTTCTCAAGGGAAGGAAGCTGTGCTTGCTGCATGCCACAGTGCAGGTCAACAGTCAACGCACAGCCACAACTTCACAATTTGTTCCATTTAAATGGGTAGGATGCAATCTAGATTTCATCTAAGCAGTCCTGAAATGCTGTTTGGTTAGCCAACTATGAATCAGTTTGCAGATAGCTCCCGTATTCTAACAGCATGTGTTTTGTGTTCAAAGAGCCAAGGTCAGCAGGAAGCCTGCTGTTGCATACACAAGGTCTGTGTGCTTCCTCTTCCCTCCTGGGTTGTTTTAATGCATAGAAAACAAGGAGAAATGATATTTTATCTAGTGTAATTGCCAAATTCGATTTGTAAAGATCCAGGGTACAGGCAGCTTTGGGTTTTCAAGCTTCTTGACAAGACTAATGTCCATATTTATTTCTCAGGGAATAGAATGTGAAATAGTTTCTCAGCAGCTCACTGAAACGAAGTGCATGAATGTGTGTCGTGAGCAACTACGGAAGAGAGCTGGCACTTACCCACCTATTGTCCCGCAAGTTTCCTGCAAGACAGTTACGCACTGGCAAAAAGTTAATTTTTATGTTATCCTAGTATGGGGGATTACAAAACCTTCCACTTGTATTTACAACAATGAAGGTGAAGCACATTTCGAAAGTCAATGGAGGGAGATGGACCAACACAGGAAATGACACCAAACAGCCACTACCAACTCAGTTTTGGTCCAAATTTTAAATATTTCTGTATTTCTGATACAGTTATCTTCATATTCCACTTTGCTGAGGGGTTTATTCCCCTTCCCTTTTCATTTCAACCATACACTAATGTGACACTTGATGCATGTTCAACACAAACTAAGTTAGCTCTCTGATCCAAGACTTCTCACACATGGTTTGGGACGTGCCAAGAGACTGCCTATCCTTCTATGGTCCTGCAGCAGTTTGGATCAGCACTGCAGCTAATGGACCCTTCGTTTCCTTGGTGAGGACTCTGGCAGGGTGTTTACAATTAAGTTCTAGACCAAAACATGACATGCTTGGTCTCACAGAACCCAAGTCTGTTGACATTCAGGGGATACTGCAAAGCCTATCTGATCTCCCAGGCTTTCCAGAAGGGGACGGCATTTATTAACTAATCCTAACAAGTTGATGGGCGAGGAGTCTCCATGATTTATTATTGGTTTATTTTATAATATTTGTGAATAGATTTCCATGTACACACATCAGTGGTGAAAGAATTGGTGCATTTTAGAAAGCCATCACTGAACTGCACATGTCTGGGTCTTACAGTAAGTACTACTGTATTGTGCTGGAACAATAATTTACAGCAAGACAGAGTCAAATGAAGATTACATTTCTAATGGAATGTAAGAGTTTAGAAGCAGGTGTGTATAGTTCTGGAATGTTGAAAAGGCACCTTGTCCTGTAGAAAGTGAGTGCTTTGTTTTGTTTAAAAGCAAAAAGAGAGGAAGTCAGTGTTATTTAATTGAATTCATCTGCTGGGCAAGAGGAAAATTTCAAAGCTCCAGGGCTGCATATGCAGTACCAGCCCTTTACTGGATGGTGCGTCAGGCCTGGGAAAATGCATGAATTCACATTTCTAAAGAAATGAAGAGCAATAGCCAAGGGGAAAGCTTTTCCTGAACCAGTAAATACACAGAATTCTGAAGTCCTCTTCCTATGTTGTGGGACAAAATACCCCTAAGGGCCTTACCTATTCCATTTTGCTCTTCTGGTTTCTTCTGACAGACCCAGCCTACCAAGTTGACTTTGCCTGATGTCAGTCTCTCCTTATCATAGTCACGCCGTAAGCGCCAAATCCTCACAGTGTTGTCATCAGAACATGTGGCGATCTACAGCATAAGTCAGTAGGTTAGGCCACTGTGAAGCCAGGTCCCACTGTCCCTGGCAAATCAATCCAAGAGAGTTGGTACTCTCAGCACTCCGTGCCAATAAGTGTTCTGCCTGGAGTCCTCCTTGCCCACTAACAAATAGGTAAAGGAACTGCCAGCGAAAAACAAATGCTGTCTAATTACTGTACCAGAGGAAAAAGCTATCTATTTCCCTTGAATGTGATCTGACAGGAGAAAGCCTCCATCTATCCCTTTTATGGCAAAGAAATCGCAGCCTCCCCATTTGCTTTGTGAAGATTCTGTGGCAGGCAGCCATTTGCTCCACAAGTGCCAATATATACAGTATTTGTTTATTGACATTTCAGTAACTCAGTAAATAATAGCAGAAACCCAAACACAATCCAAAGCTCATGTTCCAAGAGGAAACAGACAGCAGAAGATAAGAATTCAACGTTTTGCATCAATGTCCAATGCTCTTTCTCTCACTCCTCACCTTTCCTTGTTTGGGGACAAACATTTGCCGTGTTCTAAATAGGTAATGTTGGAACAAGGACAAATGCTGGAATTGCGTCACTAAGCAGTCTTTGCAGACTTTGCCATCATCCAATGTCAGCAGCACTTGGTACAGAAAAGCAAGAGACAGGACTAAAGTTTAGGTACAGCAGATCCCTATATAATGGCAAGTTGCTCTTCCAAATAATCAATGGAACCTGCCCAGCAAGCATCAGAACTTTTATTAATCTCCCTTTGTGCTGTGTACACAGTGATGCACCTGGGAATTAGTGAAAACAAAAAAGAAAGAAAGAAAGTAAGAAAGAAAGAAGAGCTAAGGCCTATGTGCACAGTAATCAAGACGTCTTTCCTCTGGCCTCCCCAACACCAACATCAGCTCTACAAAACACTGCTGGTAGGCTTGTCTTCCTTGCCTGGGGTTCAGACCACATCACTCGCCTCTTCCAGTCTTTCCATTGGCTCCTCATCTCCTCTGCATCAACTTTAAGCTTCTTGTCCTTGCATTTGAGGACCTGCCTAACCACCACTCCTTTCTGAACTGCCTTTGACTCCTTTTACATTGGCCCAGATTTTAATGCCCTGTTTGTTTTCTTCTCCCATGCTACCATGGCCAGGATACTGGACCTGATGGATCAGAGGTCTCATCCAGCACAGCAATTCCTATGCCACCCCTACAACTGGAAAGTACTTCTTGAGCTTGTCTGCAAAGCCACTACCCGATCCTAATTCAAATCCCTCCTGAGGGCCTACTGTGATGCCTAGAGAAAGTAGCTGATTAACAATGGTGGGCAGAGGGGCAACTGAAACTGCCAGCAAGAAACTCTATGGGACTCCTCGGATATCATAGCTGTGGGAGGGCTTATTCCTGATTTGGAGATAGACTGGTCCCTTAACCCTACTCTCCATGCCAACAATTCCCTCCCCTCCAGTGATGGCCATATGGGGGAACCACTAATGCTGACCCTTGCATTTTCATTAAGATATGGTTCAGGACAGTGAGGCTCTTGGATTTAGCATTGAATTAGAAGTCATGTTGACAGACTCCATATGGCTTATTGAAAGAACAGACATTAATGTTCTTTCCATCCTCCCACTAAAGCTCTCAGCGCACTAGATTTGCAAACATACCAGTGGACAGACAGCAGACGACATCAACAAAACTCATAAGCATATGAAGACCTTGAAGAAATGGCTTCAAATTTTGCCAGTATAACATTTAGATTAATCAATAATCAACAAATTTGTTAGCATAACAATTTCCATCAGGAAAGGCCTTCATACATTTCCAGGAACAGACTTTTCCAAGTTACTAATAGTTATCAAAGGACTCAAATTACTTGAAAAAATTCAGTACAGCATCATATTGAATTCACTTGAGGATTTGGTTGAAAATGTAGTGCGGGCAATGTGGGTTGATGCCACAAAAAATGGCCTCCCTCCCAAAAATTAAACATTTTCGCAAAAAACATTTTTATTTTCTTGAAATTTTCCATTTCTTACTCAAAACTTTTGTTTACCGTTTATTGCTTTTTTGTAGCAGAATTTTTTTTTAAAGTAATCACCAGTTTTGACTGGTTGGCTTAGTCATTTGGTAGCTTTTATCAAAATAGAAAACTTTTTTAAAATGAAAAAATAATTGAAAATTCTGATTTTTTTTAAAAAAAAATTTATGGAATATTTCAAAAAATGAAAAAATAATCTAGACTTTAAACTCACAGCACTAAACCGTCTTAGGAATTTTCATGAAAACATTTTGGATTAGCTCTAACTCTATGTGAAGGGAAGAGTGTAGCAAGCCAGCTCATCTATGCCATTTTCTTTTCAACAAGGCTTTCTGTACAGAGAAGATTCCACCCCCGGTCAAAATACCCCCTCAAGTTTTGTAAAACAAACACTACCGTGGTCACATCTGGTCCTTCATTCATTGGTTTCACAGGACATTCCAAAACAGTTTTTCTAGAAACTAACCTTAGTGAAGTCTGAAGGACACCAGGCAATGGAGGTAACCTCTTGAGAATGGCCAAGGAGCATCATGGGAGGAAGATGGGGCTCAGAAATCTAAAAAAACAATCCACAATTTAAAATCAGTTGGATTTCTGCATCAAAAGCATCACCAAGGAAGGCTCCACTCTGCTGAAGTAGAATACTATGGTGTGTTTCATCAAGGATCTCAAAGCACTCTACAGTGAAATAAGCTTCCCAACACCCCTCCGAGGTATGCAAATATTTTCCCCGTTTTGTATAGCTCTCAGGCACAAAGAGATTAGAATTGCCTGCTTAAGGTCATGCTTGAACGTCTGTGGCAGAGTTGAGAAGAGAACACCGATCTCCTTAATGCCTGTACTTTAGTCACAAGCTTATCCTTCATGCCTAGGTACAGTAGAACTTCAGAGTTACGAACACCAGAGTTATGAACTGACTGGTCAACCATACACCTCATTTGGAACCAGAAGTACACAATCAGGCAGCAGCAGAGACCAAAAAAAAAAAAAGAAAAAAGAAAAAAAAAGGAAATACAGTACAGAACTCTGTTAAAAATAAACTACAAAATATAAAGGGAAAATTTAACAAAAGATTTGACAAGGTAAGGAAACTGTTTCTGTGCTTGTTTCATTTAAATTCAGAGGATTAAACGCAGCATAGTAAAGTTTCAAAGCTGTATTAAGTAATGTTCAGTTGTAAACTTTTGAAAGAACAACCATAATGTTTTGTTCAGAGTTATGAATGTTTCAGAGTTACGAACACCCTCCATTCCCAAGGTGTTTGTAACTCTGAGGTTCTACTGTATCTTGGAAAGTATCACTTATTCCCAAGAATTCAGCACAGTCTCTCTGGATTTATTGAAAACAATGCTCCACATAGAACTGAATGGCTCAAAGCAGGGGAGAAATCAATTTCACACCAATGACATGAGTAAAAGTAGTTACTGGCAGTTACTTAGTAGCCTATGTGAAATAAGTTGGTGGCCTCAGTCCAGTTCCTCATGGACTTGACAGCCACATCTAAAAAACACACCCTCACAATTAGTACCCTATTGGCAGTCTTGGCAGAAAGGCAAGGGACTGAATAAGCTCTAAGAACAAATTAGCATTTTGCTCCTAGAGGTGAAGCAGCTGGGTCAGGGTGGAGTGTATTGACAGTGCCTGGGAAAACTTGCTTAGGACTTTCTGCTATACATAGGACTTGTCTCCAGGGATGCACAAGCACATTGCTACATTGAATAGCACGGTCCATTTAAGGTTCCAGAAGCTCCTATTGGGAGCAAGTTTGCCTACTCAGATTCTATGCTGAGTAGAAGGTGACATTTATAAAGCAACAGGAAGACTTAAACCCAAGACCTATTTCAAAAAGGAGCTGAATTTGGTAGTTTTCTACTTGCTTCAGAGCTAGTAGTTCATGTAGTTGGCAAGTTCCAGTGTGTCTTCCAGCCAGCTAACCTATAATTAACTTTACAATAAGATAGCAACACAGTCAAGGTTCCTTGGAAAAAAAAAAAGGTTATGAGTCCATACAGTACACACACTGATTAAACTGAACCCCAATCTGATACACCTTTCTCCTGACCTACAACAGCACCAATCTTTATCACAGCTCATGAGACCAGCGATTAAACAGAGACTGACTTAGCTGAGGCTAATATTAGCCCTGCCACAACCAAGCAAGAGCAAGAAATCAGATTTAAGGTTCTTTTTATTTTGCAGACTTTCAGCAGGTTTCCTGAAGTTATGAGTCACCAGTAGCAATGTGACATTAGATGTGGGATTTGCTCTGATGACTAAGTAAATTTAATAGATTCTTTAGCAAGTGGGAAAAGGCGGTTTTATTCACAGATTTACAAGGATACATGCAAAATATCAGGGAGGGCTTCTTGTTTCTTGATCCATTTCCTTTTCTTGTCAAACTTTGATTTCTTGCCATGGCAGCCTGAAAAGCTGTAGTTAAGATTCTTAAGCAGAGTATTTAAAGTTTGTCTGAACTAAAGTAGTTCATAACAGGCTTTTTTTTTTTTTAGTATGTGTATGGCATGCTGGAGGCAACCACTTGACTAAATATCTATTAAATGCCCTGTTGAGAATATAACCTTCTCTGCCAAAACATGCAATACCATGGAAACTAAAATCCCATTTAAGGAATAAACTGAAGGAGTTCTTAGTACAGAGAACACCTTAGTTTACATTTAATAGATTTTTACTGCGTGTAGCAAGACATTTAATAATCCTTGATTACTGACAAGAGGGTAGAAGGAGAGAGTTATTCTCCCTGGCCAGATTCTGCTTCTGTACTGTTTTCACACTGATATAATTTAACTGACATTGATGAAGCTATACATAAATTCCACCAGTGTGAGTGAGATGAGGATCAAGGCATTTGTATCTGAATGGTTCTGAGGGGGGAGGGAGGAACAGTGCACAAACTAGGTTGCTGATGCTTTATCCTCTGGGTTCTGGTAAAATCAGCATCACAGGTGCTTTGTTCCCCATATGTTATTATGTCATTAGGATGCCAAAATGTACATATAGGTATAAAAACAGATAGGCAAGTAGCTATCTATTGGGATTCAGGATATGTCTTATATTATGTACACATCAAACTGCACAGGAACATATGAAGCGTGACACTAAGTCAGACCAAGGGTCCTCCTAATCTGGTATCCTGTCTGCTCTGACAGTGGCCAGTACCATATGGTTCAAAGAAAAGTACAGTTATGGAACCACCTGGCTGTAAAGGAAGTTTCTTCCTGTTCCTGGTCAGTTAGTGGTTCAAAGTAAGATGTCCATTTTAAAATAAATACTTTCCACCCCTACCCTTAATGCTAAGCTGAATGCAAGGATTCTTACAGATGCAACTTATTACTGGGCCAGCAGTTACTTTTCTTGAAGTGCTTACTACATGCAAGTGATGTCACATGCTGAAACGTGGAACCACAAGATGCTCCTTGTCTGGTCAGCAATAACCTCTGTCCATGGCATTTCCTGACCTAGGTACAACATCCCACTCCTGATCAAGAGTCTCCTGGAAATGTCTTGGGTGGACAATGTCCTCATTAAATTACCTTTTACCTACCTCTGAATTTGCACAGACAGTGCCTCTTCTCAGAACACCCTCCCAGTTTGAAAATATGAGGCTAGCCTTTGTCTCTTTTGGCAGCTCACCTGTATGCTTCTCAGAGCAGCTGGTCATATATTTTCTACAGCACTGATCATCTCAGTAGTATGTTTACATCAAAATCAATAAAGTCTGGCAGCCTTCAGGGCACAGGAAGGAATCTGAGTAGGTAGAATTTGTGATAAGTTTTCGATTGTCGGAGTAGAGAATGCTACCACTACATAAAGTAGCCACAGGGTTAACATAATAATGGTCATCTGACCATCCTTCATATATTTGTTTTAATTAATGTTTGGCATCCACATGCTACAGCACTGGGAATTTTATAAAAATAAACAGATGGATTTTAAATCCATTTTTTCTGAATTTTATGAAGCCCTTAAATATTCCTGTGCTGTTCCCAGCATAGTTTCCAGGGAACCTTTATAAAAACATGGACTTGAAAATGTGCAATGCAAGATGACACAGCCTGTTCGCTGGATAAGCCTGGTACGTTATGAACCACTGAAGGGCCTGGTGTGGATAAGCCTAAGTGGATACCTATTAGTTTTGCTATGAAAGCAAACACATCACTGTGGCGCTGCTACTCCCAAATAAGCAGCCACGAACCTTACAAGAACGCTTCTCTCAGACCCAAAATGGCTACGAGCCTGAGCCAAGACTGCAGTTGTACATACTCTGAACTCCTAACTTTGCTTTTATTTCCAAACCCATCATGAAAAGAGACCAGGCCGGGAAAGCAGGTCAGATTCGATTTTAGAACAACTGACTTTGCCAGCGCCTGATATTAGAAGGTACATACTGAGTTAGGCGTGGGCAGGAGTGAAAGCATCACATCAAATACATCATTTGGTAGTGAATATGAGTAAACCAAGGAATTCAGAAGTGCTCGTGCAAGTGTGTTTGAAGCCAATTGGCTGACTGGATATAGGTCAGGCGGGTCACATTTAAATAGCTCTCTCTTATCCCCTGTAAGGAGATGAATTTTGCCTCTGAGGAACAGAAGACAGTGTAGAGGTTGCACAGTGCCATGAAAGGGTTACTTGGGGGAGGGGAGCTGGCAAAGGGTTTGGACACGGACCACAATATTAGAGATGAAAGTGACGATTCATCCTAATGTGGATTAAGTTGTGGTTGGTACTTACATAGGTTCCTATCTATTGAAATCCACCACCACAGGGCAGCTGCCAGGATAAGAAAATCCAAGTAAGAGAACTATAACTATACAGAGAGGGAGGGAGGTAGGTAGGGGTGTGTGTGTGTGTGCGCAATATTGATCAGGGACGGCAGGAGCTTCCTGCATGAGAGTGGCTGCGTTTAGGCCAATGGTGCTAATGTAAAATGGAGACAGCAATAACAATTCTAAGATTGAGAAAAAAAGAGTCTCATGGCCAGTTAAGACGCAGGATTCCAAATTCACTGATTTCCTGCTCTTACAATCAATATGCTTCTAACTTTACCCCAGGAACACTAGTATGGTATTGAAAGACATCCCAGCCAGAATTCATTGCAGCATTAAACAGCATAATCTGAAGAGTTACACAAAAAACTTACACAAACAGTCACCTAAAGATTCTACCCATTTGTCTCTTTGTCTGAGAATGCCTCTCTTATCCACGTTCCTGTGTGGATGAAACCCCACAATCCCTCCCCACACGACACAGCGAGGAACAGAACTTCTCTCATTTTGAAGGCCCTGCTATTAACATGACATTTGCATTTCCTACACATCAGCTAGAGATGCCAAGTGACTAAGCTCCTCAGCTGTCAGCCAACATTTCAGAATTTTGCTGAAGGCTCTGGCTGAGCCCTTGCCATAATACAAAGGTTTTAACTATTGCAAATTAAGCATGAGAAAAAGCTATGTCTGAAGCAAGAGCTTATGAACTGGAAAACAAAAGTGCCCCTTAAAACAATTAAGCAGTTAGACTCCACTAATGTGTACCACTGCTAAATATGAACCAAGAACCTTCTACCTGTCATAGCTGCTGAATAAACAGAAAGAAGATTTTAATGCCCATTAAAGCCAGATTAAGATCAGCAACTTGCAATAATCAGCAGTGATGAGAGACATAGTGGTGGCGGGCGGTTAGCTCTGTTTTACATTAATAGTTACATTCAAGTTTGACAGCTGTATACTCTGGGCACAACATGCAAGAAACTAAGCCTGTGCTGCTTTAAATGGGACCCCTCCTCCCCACTCATCTCCATTCGCTATGTGAATGTGGAGAGCAAACAAAAGGAGAAAAGGGAACAGTTCTGGGCCATCAGGTTGGGGCTTTGTGTCTGGGTTTCTTTCAAGTGTCTCACCTTCCAGATGTAGGCACTCTGGTCGCTTGAGCCACTAACCAGGAACTGGTCATCTGGGCTAGTGCTGGACTTGACATAAAAGGTGGAATTCTGGTGTCCACTGAAGACTGCCACTGAGACAAAAAAAAAGTAATAAAAATAAATAAACTCAGAACAGAATTCTGGAGTTCACCTGGTTACACAACTAGGGCTGACATTACAGGCTTTTCCTGCCTGTTCACATAGCTCAAAAGGCAGTGGTTATACAGACTCCCTTGCTTTAGGGCCTGAAGTTTCATCTACTAGCTAGCAGAGGGCACCATTCCCTTTTGTTATAAACTGACCCCTCCACAGCACAGTGGTGCAGTCATCTAATAGCTTTGTTAAATCCTCTCCTTCCCGTGTGACAGCTCCAGGCAAAGACCTCCTCTGGGCCAAGCCCAGGCCCCTCAGTCAGCCTCTTTGTCTCCTATTCTCAGGGCCACGAGTGCAGCTCTCTGCACCACCCCCAAAAGAATGGGGAACCCAGTAATTGTTGTTAGCTAAAGACCTGGCTTCTACTGAAACAGTGGAGGAGGCATTTGCTCCTCCCCCTTCTTCCTGCCAGTGCTTTATTTCTTAAGGAGAATATGTGCTGGCTCAGAGACAACGGTCACTTGCCTATTTTTAAAGTCTCAGTAACACCTCGCCTGAACTATTAAGCCTTGAAACTACTGCTCTGAATAGCTGCAATCCTTGGTATGCCAAGAACCGGAAGTTCCAGCAGCCAACACGGGAGCAGCACACAGATCTAGAGCACTCGGCCACTCTGCACACGGGCTTCTTATCAAGGTAGAAAGGGCAAGTTACCCAATTTAGCATGATGTGTGACTGAGGCCCTCTGCCAACACTGGCATACGGAGCTAGGAAGCGAACTGTGAACGTCGTGGTGTCCGATTTACAGCAATACAGTAAGAACTTAGAGTAGCAGTTTAGCAGGTGTTTAGTTACCATGAAACTAACAAGCTTTTCAATTAATTGACCAAAGCACTTACAAATACAAACAAATAGAAAGGTATTTGTTTGTATTTGGAGTATTTCATGAACTTGCATTTACAAAGGTCACCACACCTCGCTGGATCCTGTGGCTCTTGCTAGCTTTTGGTTCAATGCAGTATACAGAGTGACAGGCTGCGGCATGAGCTTGCATGCTGGCCACAGGGACAGATCCCACTGAAGAGCCATTTCCCTACTTCCTCCTCCAAATTAAAAGGGAACAGAATTGATTCAGACAGAGCTACAAAAAGAAAAGCAACAGCAGATCCTGCTGGTTTTCTAATTATTGAAGTGAATCTGCAAGAGTCTGCTGCCCTCTGCAGGGCTCAGAATAGGATCGACATATTCTGTTGGGCTGAGAATTCTTTGAAACAAAAGTGAAATGTTTTGCAACCAATAATATGAAATCAAGATTTGCCTCCTAATGAATACAAGTTAATAGAAGCTACTGACTAAATTCAAAAGCCAGACTGGAGACTGTCCTGTCCCTCTAGGACTAGCACTGAGTGCATAATTGATTTTGTGGCTGAACTGAAAAATGCCCCAAAAATGTGTTTAATTTCACACCAAAACTGATTTTTTTCAGATTGTTACCAAAACATACAAACCAAACAAATTTTGTTCAGCTTGACTGGAACCATTATTTCAAAACAAAATGTCAGTTTGAACCAGTTCATTCTGAAATGAAATCTTTAAAGGAAGAGCTGACTTTTCCCATTTCCCACCCCTCATTTTTTACGTGGCCGAAACTATTTGCTGAATTCTACACCAATTCAGGAATAGTCTCCCTGAAACTGCATTTGTCTGGGAATTTACTATTCAACTGAAGAAATCTGCCCAGCTCTATTTATAAACCTTATACAGGAATTATAAATTATTTAGTTTTTGTATAGAATAGGTAAGTTCAAGGCTCTATATAGACATTATCTAATTAATCTTCCTTGGGGATAGTCATCAGTGTCAACATCTCCATTTTAAATACAGGGAAATGGAGACAGAAAAATGGAATGACTTGCCTAGGGCTGCACAGCAAGTATTACTAGAACTCAGACTTTCTGTTCATAGTGCAGGGGTCGAAAATGATCCAGTGTAGGAAAAAAAATATAAAAGATCCTTCTAGACACCTCCTCACCCAGCCTCCCAATCTTATGCCCTCTCTACAGAAATGACTACTATTTAAACAAAACTATACCTAAGGATGGTTGTATGGAGACAAGCTGAAGATAAATTAACATGATGGTGCTGTTGCTGGTTAGTTAACACTCTCCCCCTCCCCCCGCAGTCTGTACGTTCATTAGCACAGAAATCTGATGCGTGATTTTTCTTCTCCGAGTGGCCAGGTTTGCCATTCTTATGTTTCCCCTGTGTTGTGCTGTTGAAGAGGCAGGATTTAGGTATTCCCTAAATAGCTAGGGAAGGGAATTTCCTTCAGGAGGGCAGCCTGGTGAAAATGCTTCCAGAACTGAGAAATAGCATATCTGACATCAACAGCTAATCTGGTAATATTGAGAACTGCCACTACTGCTCAGTTCTGGAAGCATTCTCACTGGGCTGTCTTCCTGAAGAGGGTACAGAGTGGGGCCTTGTTCTTTTGAGTTCTGTTGGCAGAGTGACTAAGAAAAGTCTCTGGAAAGTCTCTAAAACAATGCCATTGACTGGGCTACATCTAGTAAGAAGTGTCACTGCTTATTGCGGTGAAGCATTTGTCAGTCTCTTACAGAAGCAGCTCTGTGCATCACAATTCATTAATCACTGTGTTAGCATAAAGGTCACAGAGGCACAGCCAAAGCCATCTGAAAAGATAGTCTGGATCCCTGCTGAAGACCTCATATAGTGTAGGAGTGTTCTGGGGACTGTTATAAAAACTCAGAATGGTGATGTCTTAAGATCTTTTGAGACAATTTATCATCAGACCACATGCATTTCTGTAGAACTGATCAATGAAATTGTTTTTAATTGTTCACTTTATTAATATAACTTCATAAGTAAAGTTTTATGAATGAAACTACATTCATTCATAAACCCAGGTACCCCAATAACTGGCTAATTGAGTTTCACTTTCAATCCAATTGCTGCTTAAATCGCTGAAACTTACACTGTTTCAACATTGTAACTTCTGCTCACTGTTTGCCATTCGTTATACTTGTCTCTATTGTAACTCAAACTCCATTTTAAAATGCTCACTCCATTTTGCAAAAGCTTGCTGCAACCTTTATTTTTGCAAAACCCTGCTGTAATCTTATTAGTTTAGATATGTGAATGAGGTATGTATAGATGATGGAATCAACCTCCAGGCCCAGCCTTTCCTGATGAAATGAAGTGTAAACACCCAACAGCTGAAGATGCAGACAACAGCCCTGACAAAGTAAGAGGAATCCACCCTCAAAAGAAAAGAACAAAAGTACATTGAAGAAACATCAAAGCCAGGTCCTAGGCTGAAAGTCATGTCTGCAATTGACGGGTGATCAATCACATGGAACCCAGAAGCAGGGTGACACAGCAAGACCTATTGACTCTGGATTCAAACTAAAGCCTACAAAGAGGATGGGTGAGATGGAAGACTTAGAGGTTAACATTCTGCTGCCAACATGAAAGGGCATCGGTGCATGTCCAACAGAGACCCAGCTCTTCCTTGTGCCCGGCTTTCCTGGCCAGTTAGCCGCCACAAGCTACGAATCCAAGCCACGAACTCAAGCTACATTCAGGACTGGGAACTATACAGCAGCTGCAGAACCTGTGTGTGTGTGTGTATGAACGAACGTGTGAATGAATGTGAAACTTAATGAAATGTTATAGCTATAACTGACTGCCTATGATTCTTTTTGTATTCACAATAAATGTGACATTTTGTCTTATCCCCTTTAATAAGACCCTTCTGGTTTTTATTTTATTGGTATAACATTTCTTGTCCTCATACATTAAGTCTTAATGAAACTTTAGAGTTCAGAGATGGCACTAGAGCGTGGGACATTTCAACCCTGAGTTCACTGGTTAAAGTGTGCTTTACAGGGGTAATGACCAGAAGCTAAACATTCCTAATCTGGTAGCTGTGGTCTCTGAGGCCTTGTCTACACTACCGCTGTAAATTGACCTAAGTTACACTACTCCAGCTACATGAATAATGTAACTGGAGCCGAGGTAGCTTCAGTCAACTTATTCTGGTGTCTACACTACGCTGCATTGACGGGAGACACTCTCGCGTCCCATCGACTTACCTTACTCTTCTCATTCTGGTGGAGTACCAGAGTCGACCAGAGAGCACTCTACCGTCAATTTAGCGGGACTTCACCAGACCTGCTAAATCAACCCCCACTGCATCGATTACAGCAGCGTTGATCTCCAGTAAGTGTAGACATGGCCTGAGTGAGCTAGTGGCCCTAGTTCAGTTCCTAATTTTTATCCCAACTCCATCACAACGGATCTGAGCACATCACAAGAACAGATATTGTAACAGATGCTCTTTGTGGGCAGTCTCAGAAGATACAAAGGAATAAGTAGGCTTCTCGTTCCTTCAGGCAGTCCCTCCAAAACAGGGCACAAGTGATGGGGAAAGCTTGCATTGCTACTATCCACATTGTGCCTGGTAGATAGACAAATGGCACTTCAGTCTTCAAGGGTTAAAAGACAGAATAAACTTTGCACATCCTTGCACTCTCTACCAAAACTGCTAACAAAGGGTTCCAGTTAGTGCCAGTTGTAATGGTGGTTTGTGTGGTGTGGATATCCAGGCTGAGACCAAACTAATTTCATACAGGCCACCAAATCATCATCCGTTTGCATCAACTTTACTTTCATTAC
Organism: Lepidochelys kempii; assembly: GCF_965140285.1. Classification (NCBI taxonomy): domain Eukaryota; kingdom Metazoa; phylum Chordata; order Testudines; family Cheloniidae; genus Lepidochelys; species Lepidochelys kempii. The sequence continues at coordinate 168,012,610 of NC_136382.1, forward strand.
TGACCTGGACCCAACTTGAACTAGATTTGCAAGAAGAGGTCTGTACTCCTTTAACAATGCCCTGAGCCATCCTGACCCCAGATTTTAGGAGGTGCCTAACTTGTGGCTGAAGCTTAGAAGCTGCATTTTACAGTGTCAGTCTATCCATTTGGCAGCTGTTTCCATGGGTATCATTCTTACCTGGAGTGGTCTTTAAACTTGTCATACTGAACATGTAAATATTGTCATCTGTGCAGTTAGCAAACAGACTGGTACCAGTGGAGTCCAAAACCAGACTAGAATATCCTGGAGACAGAAAACGAAGGTCTGCATAACCAGTAATTCCAAGAAAACAAACAGAAGGCTTCTGGGCACAATTCTGGGCATCTCTATTACATGTGACGTTACTGGGATGTTCTCACCCCTGAACTCTCCCAAGACTTTAAGGAGAAGTTTAGAAACCATCCATCTCACTTATATAAACTGGACTTTCAAAAGCAGCAATCTCACTGGCATTTGTAAAATTGGATTTACATGGGTAACAAGAACATCCAGATATATAAACAGTAAAAGATTAAATAAATAACCACCAAGAGTTTTGGAAGGAACATAAAACTTCATGCTGCAGGGCATAAGCCAACCTCTAACTGATTAGTTAGGGTTCCAGGGGAGGGAAAGCGTTCCCTGTGTGCACACCTGCTGCAGAATTTCTTTCATCTTTTCTGGAAGCAGCTGGTACTGGACCCATACTGTCAGAGACAAGATACTGAACTAGATGGAGCACTGATCCGATCCAGTATGCTATTCTTGTGGAGTTAGGATACAAGGATTTTAATCAGCGTAAGTGCAGAGCAACAGAAACAAAATAAAGATTGTTTATAATAAGCTGGGCCTTAAAGTGCGGTTCTAGTGAAGAAAGCTACCATGTAAAAATAGCAACTTCTTACTCAGTAGATCTGCTCCCTATGTGTATTCAGAATTAGAGCTGCTTACTTTTCTGACCAATAGAAGTTTTACTGTGTTTACAGAGCTCACACAGCAAAGAAAGAAGGAGCTGAATTTGGTTTTAGCTCATTCATCATCACCAAGTTAGCTAAGTTCAGATTGCAGGGCCATGTTCTCCACCCAGTTGCTTTTGTGCAACCCCATTGGAAAGGCCCACAGGAGTTATTATTACTGGTTTGGTGATACAGAAGCAGGAGAAAAAGCTTGACTTTCTGGTGCTGGCTGTTTGAAAAAAAAAAAAAGCCCTACTAAAACAGGCCAGTCAGATCTGGAAATCACTGACACAAGACATGAGCCCCCTCCAAGTCATCTTCTTTCACATCATTTTTCAGATCAACCTGCAACTTTGAGGAGTAACATCATTCAGTTGCTTACCCAGTTTGCGAGTGCTGATCCCAGGGTAGCAGAATGACTTGAACGGCACCGGATCCTGCCGATACATGGTGTAGTTCTTGCGCAGGTCCCATACTTTGATTACACTGAAATTCAAGATACAAGCATCTTCAGCTTCTACACCTGCTACACAGAGCTGATAAAAGCATTCTACAGCAATCAGAGGATGGCTCCCCACCGCTTGTACCCAGTGAATCTAGAAATGCAGCATGACTGAAGCAAACCAGAGCAAAAGCCTGCTGAGAGAATGACAACTGAGATTGCTGGGCTAGGCAGTGGAGTCACTGACTGCTTTTCACCTTCCAGAATGTTCTATTTTTGCAACCAACAGAATATATTTAAGGCTAAAGCATGGAAGTTTTTCAGTCCAAGAATTAGGTTTCAGAGAGAACTGAGATGTAATTTGACCCAATGAAATAACAAACTAAGTTAATTTTCTCAGATGAAAACTAAAATAAAGAGGATGCACTGATATTTTGACAGTCATACTGAAAAAGCTCTTCAAGCTTCTTCCTTGCTCTCCAGGAGCAAGCCTCTGTCATGAAGGCCCTCACCCAGCAATGAGCTCCATGCAGGTGGGCCCCAGCCCTGTTGACTTCAGTAGCACTCGGCTTGTGTTCAGGGATCTGGCCACATGGAGGTGGTTGCAGGATCAGAGCCTGAGAAGGTGATCTCCACATTAACCAGAAGGACAGTTTATTGGCACTCCAAGATATACCAACAGACCTGGCGCCCCAAAAATGCACCCTCTGTAACTCAACAATTTTTTTATCCCGCGCAGCTCATTAGCTGAAGAATAAGATTTCCACTCAGTAGTCTGACAGCTTTCCCTAAACAAAAATGGAGGTGCTAGAACAATTAAAACAGCATCCATCTAGTACTTGGTTATGAAGCTTAAAAGAAAACTCAATCACTTGTCATGAAAGGCAGCGATACCTTGGGTTCACCATCACAACCCGTTTTAGGACACCAGGCTTTTAAGGAGATTAGTCACATAAGGACCATAATTTTAACATACCTTTACAGGAGTGCTCTTTCCAAGCCAAGTTTTTTTAAAAAATTCATGGCTTGCCCTACTAATTAAAACCCCAGTAAGGAGGCGTAAGAAACACATTCAGAAGTCATAATGCAATCCAGCAGATTCAGCACTGGTCTGGATCGGAAGGCCTCCTAGGGTTTGTCTACACTGCAATTAGACACCTGTGGCTGGCCCACATCAGCTGGCTCAGGCTCACGGGGCTATAAAATTGTTGTGTAAATGTTCAGGCTCAGACAGGAGCCTGCGCTTTGGGACCCTCCAGCCTGAGCCATCTACACCACAATTTTACACTCTCACAGCCTGCGCCCAAGTTAGCTGGCATGGGCCAGCCACAGGTGTTTAATTGCAGTGTAGACATACCCTAAGTGATTTTGGGAAAGCCACCAAGCTGCTCTTTGCCTCGGTTTCCCTACCTGTAACATGGGGGAAATGCCTGCCCACCTTTGTGAAGAATTTTAAACTCTACAGATGAAAAATTGCTATTATAGTGCATTGCTTCCTTAAAAGTGATGCTATCAAGTTGCATTTAGACGTAAAATTAATATGGTTAGAGACCTTTCTAATTGGCAAGTAGAGTGAATTTCCCTAGGCAGTTAAACAAGGCATCTCATCTGCCCATGTGCCAGAATACCAGAGCGTGAGCTTGCCTCCTGTTAGAACCATTCATGGCTCTTATTGTCTACTCTAGATTTTGTTAGATGGACAGTCAGTAACACTTGAGATGTTCACCAGCAATTTACTGCGATTCAAGCAATATGTAAAATCTACTGGGACCCCTACAATTTCTGTTCAGTTTCTGCCTGTGACACTGAGAGGAAAATTCAGATTAGCTCAGAAAAACATCCATTCTCTCTCTCCTTACCCATCGACAGCTCCTGCAGAGATAAGTGTGTGTTCATCTTGAAGCAGCACCACTGTCACACTCTGCTGGAAATCCTAAAAGGAAAAGAAAGCTATTTGTTTTCTGTCACAGTCAGTAGAGATTCTCTGCAAAGTTCAAGGCCAGCATGAATGTTTGGGAAATCAGTTCACTCTTCCTCCCAGACAGATTCATTCTGAGTTCTGCCAAACTGTTAACCAGCCAGAGTCCTGCTTTAGTAGTGGCTCAGTCCTTGGATTCCACCACGGTCACAAAGTTTTTGTTGCCCAGCAAGTTAGTCACCATAGGCAGGAGGCCCAGGAGTGCTAGTTGCAATTTAGGACACTGGGTTCAAGCCCCTCTGCAAATAGAATTCCCACAGAGGTCAATGGGATTGGGCTCAGATTTGAAAACACTCCTCGCAGATTAGACGTAGTAGAGCTCTCGCACCATTGCATTTAGTGGATGAAACAGGCACAACTCTTACTCCCATGAGTTATAAATATAAAAGCACGACTGTGTCAATAGCTTCCTGAAAAATCTTAGAAGCCTAGGAATGGAGTAATGCTGGGCACTGATCCCTCCAAAGTAAAAACACAAGCACATACCCGGGGAAGAAAGGACATATGATTTGCTCAAGGATAACTGGATCTCATATTTAATTTCCAACACAGGTGAGCCAAATTGATCACAGTGTCTGGTTATAAAACAACAATAGAGATCAGGCTTTGAAGAAGATAAGCTTATCAGCATTTCTATCCCATTCAAACTAGATAGCTCTCCCCAGTCGAGATGCTCTCTTGTTCATTAGTTTGCAAAGCTACCACAACACAAAATGCTATCTTGGGAAGTAGAGTCCTAGATTTCTTTCACCTTCCAAATTCTTACCACTGAAGGGGCAAGTCCTCTGAGATTCTGCTTTTTCTTCTTGGGTTTGGAGAGTATCTGCTTGTCTACTATGTTGTGGGCTCCTCCAATTTGATTCACCTGCCTGTAAAATCCATCTGAAAGACAGTTCCAGGAAGCTTCACTTATTACTGCTAGATTAGCTCCCATTTACAGCCACAGTTTTAATAAAAATAGACACAGAGTGGAAATACATTCTAGGAATTGACTGAGAGTGACCTTTAGTTTCATTCATATACTCTGCAAACAAGCATTTTCAGTTATTTTAAACACTGAATAGAAGCAGGAAATAAAGAACATGAGCATATATTGCAATAGCTGCCATTCAGTCAGGACTCTTCAATAGGTTAAATTCTTCCTGATTAAGTGAAGTGCAAACCATGGTTAGCCCTTTAGGACAGTGAGTTCTACAATTAATTTCACTGAAGTATCAGTTTAATACATTTAAATCCTGTTGATTTAACAACATGCAGTCATGAGGTTTATTAAATACAGTGTGTGTCAAGTTTCTAAAAGTTAGCACTTACATAGCACTTCATTAATGTTAGCTACATTGTGAAGGGAAATACATATGATCATCTAGTCCAGTGCAGGATTTCTCCCACAGTACGTTTGTAGTGCTTTCTCCAGTCTGGTTCCAAGTACAATGAAGCTGATAAATTTCATTGAGGAGACTCAGTTTTTTGTTCATTCATCACTCCTGCACCTATCATCGTGGTGTCTGAGCACCTTACAAAGCCATCTGACTGGTCTACAACTAACCTGAGTTCTGTCACATATGGTGCAGCTTAGTGAGGGTGCCTTGCCCATGTGTCAATGCTGAACAGGTTTAAAACCAATGTTATGGCATCATTTCTTGCATGAGAGTCAGACAACTGTAAAGTAAAATCTCGGGCAGCTAGTTCTTGGATCAGATCTTTCCTCTTTTGATAGTATTCACTGAAATCACAGCAGTTAGGCCATCTATGAGCTCACAGCCCTAACCCTCACACACTCTCCTTTCTGGTTGGTCTTGGACATTTCTCTAATAATTTTTTTTTCCCCTGCCTGATCCGGTGAGTTGAAGTCCCCAACTGATTGGCAAGAGCAAAGGCACAGTGGAAGAGTGGAGAACAGCATGCACCAAGAGCTGTTTCCTCCAGATGGGCCTCTTGAGAGTCTGGACAGCAAAAGCACTGATCAGCAGCTGAGAACAATTTGTAGCAACTCTAACTGTGAACAACAGACCAATTATTAAACCATCTATTTGTAATCACCTAGAGGATAACAGGGTTCATAGAATCATAGAAGGTTAGGGTTGGAAGGAACCTCAGGAGGTCATCTAGTCCAACCCCCTGCTTGAAGCAGGACCAATCCCCAATTTTTGCCCCAGAGTTATCGAGAATAACTAGCACAGATTTGTGTAAGAACAAATCAGGCCAAATCAATCTTATTTTCCTCTCTGATATGGTTTCATGGTTTCTGACATGGATGGGGGGAAGCAAGACAAGCGATTTCATATTAGTAAGGTTTTTGACACAGTCCCACATGACATTCTCATAAGCAAAGTAGGGAAACGTGACCTAGATGTAATTACCATAAAGGTGGGTGTACAACTGGTTGAAAGACACTAAGCAGGGAGAGGTTGCAAACACTTTGGAGGACAGGATTAGAATTCAAAATAACCTTGAAAAATTGGAGAATTGGTCTGAAATCATCAAGATGAAATTCAATAAAGAGAAGTACAAAGTACTGCACTTAGGAAAGAAAAAAAAAATCAAATACACAACTACAAAATGGGGGGTCAAGTGAAGGCAGGACAAGAAGTAATGGGCTTAATCTGAAACAAGGGGGCTTTAGGTTAGATAGTAGGAAAAACTTTCTAACAATAAGGGTAGTTACACTATCAAACAGGCTTCCAAGAGAGGTTGTGGAATCCCACTCACTGGAGGTTTTTAAGAATTGCTGGATAAACACCTGTCAGGGATAAGGCTTATTTGGTCCAACCTCATCTTAGGGGTGGGACTTGATGACCTCTCAAGGTCCCTTTCAAGCCCTACATTTCTGTAATTATGGCCCACAAAACATATCAATACAGAGACTTAGGTAAATCTGAGAGTGCCATGAAAGTGGTAATACCCATTAAATACAGAAAAATCAGATCCTTGGCTTTCTCCCACTAAAGCAGCTTTTCCCCCAAATAATTCATGTCCTGTTTAAGGGGCTTTGCCTGTATTGCAATAAACTGCATCAACCCCAAAGAATAAGCTCCAATACACACCACCAGCCCCATTACACACTTCTGAAAGCTCACCTACCTTTTTTGTTGCACCTGGTGTCCCAGAGCATGACGTTTCCATCTCTGCCTCCAGTACAGAAGACAGCTGAGGGAAACATATTTATTAGCTTCAAAAAGTTACAAGTGTTCATTTTAGAAGATTAACTGAAGCCAGGGTGGCACCATCTCTGTGACAATGCCCTGCGTCATCTGCCTGTCCTAGCCCTAAACCTGGCAACCACATCTCAAGGCTGCAGGCTCACTGCTAAGGTGGTAGATTTAGAATCTGAGGAAAGGCAGCCTGCTGCTTGGTACTGTTTGGCAAAGGAGATTGGTGGGTTTTTCCTTATTACAACTGACCCACAGGCAACAACTGAAGATAGTAGCATATGAATGTTCAAGGAGAATTGAATGACTCAGGGAACCTCCAACTTTAATAGCTTAAATTTGGCTCAGGTTAGTGATCACAAGAAGTTACCAGCATTAAATAGCTTTCTGGTGTCCCATGCAGGAGTAGCTAATATTATTATAGTTCAGGGGTGGCCAAACTTACTGATCCTCTGAGCTGCATAGGACAATCTTCAGAAGTTCAAGAGCCAAGCTCGCCTGCCGGTTTCAGGGCTTCAGCCCTGCAGGAGGCACCGCCTGAAGCCCCAAGCCCTGGCAGGTGCTCCCTGGAGGGCTGAAACCCCGAGACCCCCCTCCCCTCAGAGCAGAAGCCCCTAGCCCCACCACCTTGCCAAAGGGCAGAAGCCCCTAGCTCCACCCCACCCCCCAGTCTGGTGGACAGAGAAGCAGGGGGAAGCGCGATGGAGGCACCACGAGCCGCACTTTAACTGTAAAAAAGCCACGTGCTGCTCATAAACTGTGGTTTGGCCACCCTTGCTACAGTTCCTTACGTATAACTACATAGCACAGACACCCTTGTTGACAACTTCAGCCCAGAGACCACTAAAACTGAGTGGTCCTGGAAACTTAACCAGCCTTTCACCCCAGAGAAGGTCTCTACTGGACACAGTTGAGCCACATTGGAAGGGCAGTGTGAGGAAGCCTACTCGGGCACTGCCTGTGCTACAAACAGTGGGCTTTGGCCTCCAGAGATCTCATCAGTACTAAGATTTACTTTAAAAAAAAAAATGGGGAGAGAAACATGAACATTTACCTTTCTCAAATTTAGAGAAAGCAACTGACTTGAGGCTGCACTGATGACCTTTACATATGCCAAGCAGCTCACCAGCCCTCACATCCCAGACTTTGGCTGTCTGGTCTCCTGAAGCTGTAACCTTGAGGGGAAGAAATGAAAAGATTTAGACATTCTTTGCATCGTTCACCAGAGCACTAAAAATAAAGTCAGAGAGCACAAGTCATCTTACAATCCTGTGTTCCCCAGGCACCCAGGCAAGGTCGAAGACCGCATTTGAGTGAGCCAGCCACTCTGAAGGAAAAACAAAGGCTAAGATTAGTTCAGACCATGCAAAAAGTAGGCATCTTGGAAACGCATTGAAGCGTGACATTCACTTGTAGAGAACTATGAACATTTTTTTAATCCAACATTCAAATGACTACATTTTGTGGCTTGTCAACAACAGCTTTTCACGGGTGCTAAAAGCAACATAGGACAATTTGTTTAGAAGACCAATACTGGGGACATGTTCACACTACTGCTTTAAAAACAGAAGCCATGAAATTACAAAGAAGGAATGCAAGTACTGCCCATATTTAAGTATTAGTCAACACAGCAAAAGCGCTTTTTGCTTCTAACAAATCATGCCCATTTTTTACATCAAGTTCAGATCTTGCTCTGAGTTACATTTACCTCTAAAGATCTGCTTGCCACTGTTTTGGGTTTCAGTATCATAAAGTCTAACAAAGCCTTCTTCATTTGCAACTGCAAGTACATGCTGCAGATCTGAAGCTGAAAGACAAATGATTGGAAGTTATGTTTTTTGTATATTAAATAGCTACCTCAATGTTTCCCTCCCAAAAGAGAACTGCAAACAAATTACTTAAATAGAATATACAGCAATTGCACAACTTTGGAAAAAGTAATTAGCACTTACATAGCAATTTACATCTTCAAAGCACTATATAAACATTAATGCTCTATAACAGAATATGAATAGCCCACTTTACCAAAGGGAAAACAGAAAGCTTACATGACTTGCCAAATGTTACAGTGAGATGGTGGCAGAGCTACAATTAGAACTCAGATATCCCTAATTACTAGTCCCCTGCTGCCTCAGTAGTTTATAAAGAATATCAGAATGGACAAATTAGAGAACTGGTCTGATATCAGTAAGATGAAATTCAATAAAGACAAGTGCAAAGTACTACACTTAGGAAGGAAAAAATCAAATGCAAAAAAAGTCAACAAAATGAGGAATAACTGGCTAGATGGTAGTACTGCTGCGAAGGATCTGGGGGTTGTAGTGGACCACAAATTGAGTATCAGTAAACAATGTGATGTAGTTGCAAAAAAGGCTAATATTCTGGGGGGTATTAAGAGGAGTGTTGTATGTAAGACATGGGATATAATTGTTCTGCTCTACTTGGTAATGGAGAAGCCTCAGCAGGAGTGCTGTGTCCAGTTCTGGGCGACACACTTTAGGAAAGATGTAGATAAACTGAAAAGAATCCAGAGGACAGCAACAAAAATAATAAAAGATTAAACAAACTTGACTTATGAAGAAAGGTTAAAAAAACTGGGCATGTTTTGACTTGAGAAAAGAAGACTGAAGGGGGACTTGATAAAAGTCTTCAAATATGTTAAGGAGTGTTATAAAGAGGATGATGACCAATTGTTTTCCATATCCAGTGAAGCTAGGACAAGAAGTAATGGGCTTAATCTGCAGCAAGGGGGATTTAGGTTACATCAGCAGTTCTCAATCGAGGGTCTGTAGCCCCTGGGTGGCCTTGAGCCCTTTCTGGGGGGCTGTGGGACCCCATGGCTGGAACCCAGAACTCCCCTGCCGTGGGGCTGAAGCCAGAAGCCCTGGCGCCCTCCACCGTGGGGCTGGAGCCAGGAGTCATGGGGCTGAAGCCCCAAGCACTGGTTGCTTCCCCTCCCCACAGTGCCAGAGCGGAGCAGTCCCAAGGACAGCTCCACACACCCCCACTTCCTCCTCTCCCTGCCCCTTGGTCAGGTCAGAGGCGGGAAGCCGGAGCCTGGCTGCTGCTGCTCTGGCTGGTGCCATGGAGTGGGCAGCCGCGGCATTCCGTCTCCCGTTGCTGGTGCCTGGGGTTGCAGCTGCTCCTCAGCTCATGCAGCCAGTAAGAGCCACCTAGGCAGGGGGACCCGGATCTGTGGCTGGCAGAGCCCTTGGCGAGCAGTGACCACAGGGGAGCCCTCCTGGTGCACAGCCCCTAGCTACCCCCTTCCTGCACCCTAAGCTACTCCCCTGACCACACACAGCCCCTAGCTACCCCCATACCTGCACACAGTCCCTAACTACCTCTGTATCCTGAGAGGTTTTCAAACTTTTTGAGCTGAACTCCCATCACACACAACTCAGACAGGCTGGGTGGTCTACTGAGGTGAGTCAGGGGGTGGAGGTGACGCTGCCACCATGTACCCTTATGCGGAGCTGGCCCAAGCCGCCGCAGCGCCTGCCCCCACAAATAGAAGTCAAACTATGCCTATGTCCAAGGGCTCACCCCCTGCCACGCTGGGCCTTGGAGTTTTTATAGCATGTTGAAGGGGGCCTTAGAAAGGAAAATGGTGAGAACCCCTGGGTTAAATTGTAGGAAAAACTTTCTAATGATAAGGTAGTTAAATTCTCAAATAGGCTTTCAAGGCACGTTTTGGGATCCCAGTCATTGCCCAGAACAGGTTGGGCAAACACTTATTAGGGTGATCTAGGTTTATTTGGTCCTACATCAGTGCAGGGGGCTGGAGTTGACCTCTAACGGTCCCTTTCTGCCCTACATTTCTAGGATTCTATTGACTTATTTTATCCCATAATTTTACAGATTCTAAATGCAAAGTGAGCCTTTAATTTCTCCTTAACTTTTATGAGTCAAATGTTTTAGAAAGAGTTTCTTCCCTAGATTCACAGTAAGGTCTTGGATTTGATCAGTTAACTCAATGTCACAGTAATTTGGGTTCTTTAATATATTTGTTCCTTGAATAAATCTGTTAGTGGAAATATTACTTTTACGCAAAATGGTTTGATAGTGCAGACAGAATAACAAATTCCGAAGCGCAGAGGAAACAGATATCCTATCATTATTTGATGCTGTGAGGTTTTTAGCATGACCTCTGGATTTGGAAAGTAGCATATAAGGGGGACTGGATTGCTCAGGGAACTAGTAATGAGCTGCCAAAGTCTCCTCTCAAGGATGATGGTACAAATCCAACCCAAATGTGTAGTGGTCAAGAGCCAGGGCCATCTGATAGCTGCCCAATGGTCCATGGAAAATTAGTTGACTTAGTTCATTTCTCATGGACAGGTATGCTCATCACCAAAGCCAGCACCCAACCACTCTTACTACTGACTGTCACCTTATTCACAGTGTTGAATAAATATAAAAAATGAACTATCCTCTACACCCTTTGGTGGTCCCTCCAGGCCAGGGTTGAGACTGGGGCAGAAGGAGCAGTGTGGAAAAACTTGCACACCTAATGTCAGTGCTATACCAGCAGATAGGGATTTCAGTATCCAGAGCTGTCAAATAAGCCAGCAACTTTCACCTATGCTACACTCACAGAAAGACTTAAAAGGTTTTTTATTTAGTAAGAAGGGATACATATGGGATTTTAGTAGCACATCTTCCTCCTCACCAGTTTCTATTTACTACTACTCACTCTGTTCCAGGTTCTAGTTACTTATGAACCAAGACCAACTGGCCTAATTTTAAACCTGCAAACATCTTAGCTCCACATTAATGAGACATACTTTGCCTTAGACAAGGCTGAAATCAAAAGCTGTTGAAGTGTGTAAATGCATTTAAATTCTTTAACTGAGCACACTTTATTAAAATGCATAGAAATCCCATGATTCTTCCCACAGTCCATTGTGCTGCATAGCTCTAGTATACCAAAGTAAATCATAGTGTTACTCAGTTCACCTTATTGGTTGCTCTAATAGATGTGTCATTAACTGTCATCTACTTTGTCCTTGATATAAAATAAGGAACTCTTTATGAAACTTAATATTCAAAATAAATGGTTACAATATCTGTCCATATGCACAGCTTTGGCTCTAGCATAGTATTTTGATTGCAGAAAAGAACACTTACCTGTAGAAAAGGTGCAACCAAAAGGTGGAACTGGCATTCCCATCTCTCCATAAGAAAGGTGGTCATCTTGCTGACTACACTGATAGCAATCCAAGAGGTGTTGTAGGGGATATTGCAAGGACAGACCTAAAAATAAGAAAAAGATTGATATGAATCAGGATTTTGAGTGGCTGAAATGAAACCCACCCACTTCCTTGGGTCAGAGGTCTTGTCCACATTTTGTGGACTCATCCACGTTGATGGGGTTCTGCACTTGGTCATGGAGCCGAAGTACTCGTCATAATTTGAACACTAAACAGAAGAATCCACGACCTGTGCGGGGCGGCATTTGCTATACCATTCGCTACACCCCCCGCGTTAGAAACGTCTTATCGAGATGCGCCAGAGCTGTAGCTCACGAAAGCTCATGCTCAAATAAATTGGTTAGTCTCTAAGGTGCCACAAGTCCTCCTTTTCTTTTTGCGAATACAGACTAACACGGCTGTTACTCTGAAACCCATCATCACAGGTAGCTGCGAGCCCCTCCCCGGGCTGGACAGAGCCACCCATGGGGTGATCTCTCCAGAGAGGGGGCGCCCCAGCAGTGGGGCTGTCCAAGCAAGGACAGAGCACCAGGGGCGGCACTGCAAGGGACACACACCCCGTGCATCGGTCCCGCTCGCCGCGGAGAGAACAGGCACCTGCCTTCCCTCCCCGCGGCCCTGGCACCCACCCCCCGGCGTCGGGGCCGAAGCCGGGCAGGCGGTGTCCGGCGGAGCGGGTGGGGAATCCCAGGAGCTGCGGGCTCACGCAGCGGGAGACAGGGATCCGGATCCCGGGGAGCGGAGGGTCGGGCCCGTGGATCGCGGTCCGTTACTCACGCTGCGGCCCGGCCTGGGCCCGGTGGAGGAGCGAGCGGCAGAGCATGACCCGTTACACAAGCAGCGGCGGGGACACGAACGAACACAGCACCGACCATCCACTCCCGCCACCCGAACTACCCGCCAATTCGCCAAACTCCATTCCCGCTCCCCATTGGACAGAACGACGGGGACGGGGCTACAGGCCACACCCGCTACCTCCCATTGGGCGGTGGCTCCGGGGCGGGGCCACGAGACCACACCTATTTCCACTCTGCCCATGGTAGATGCTGCCGGCGCTACGGTGAAGGCGGTGGGTAGTGGCACGTCACTGCACAGGGGCACCTATCGGAGCGCGCTGCGCATGTGCGAGAGACCCAGTGGCGGGAGTATGAGGCTCGCTGGGTCCGCACGTGCGGTGTGCAGCTGGTGACAGCGCATGCGTCCCCAAACGCGGTGGCGGGAACGTGACAGTGCGTGCGCACGCTGTAAACCCGTCGGTGGTGTGGCGAATCGCGCATGCGCAGCCGCAGGAGACGGTTAGGGGCGCTGGTAGCTGCGCACTGAGTTTACGAATCGTGCTGTGAGCTAGTACCGGGAGCGGGGAGCGCTATGGCCTCCGGCGCTAAGTCCTTCCTGGCGGACGCGGGCTACGGCGAGCAAGAGCTGGACGCCAACTCCGCCCTCATGGAGCTGGACAAAGGTAGGGAGAAGCCGCCCACCGCCCTGCTGTGGCAGCGCAGCGCGCATGCGCCGGCACGTAGTGGCCGCCCCGCCTCATCGAGGGGCTGGGCCGCGCGGGGTGTCTCTCCCGGGCCCCGCTCTGGGCCAGCCCAGGGGAGGACGAGGCCGGCCGCAGAGACACGCCGCCCTGTGCCCCCTCCCTCGGTCCGGCTGCGGCCCCTCCTTCGCGGAGCCGGTGCCCTGCAGCCAGCGGCCGGGCTGAGCGGCTCCTTCCCCTGGTACTGTTCGTGTTGCGATCGGGTCCTTTGTGCCGCCCCAGCATAGAGCGCCCAGACGGCGCCCGGCCGGGGCGTTTACAACCCCCACCGCCTCTTGCCGCTCCCCGGGTGTGACCGAGCCCTCTGGGCAGCGGCGGGAAGTCTGGCCCGGGTGGGTTCTCCTGCTCTTCCCGCCCCTGCCCCCCGCAACATCCGAGCGCCTTCCAGCCGTGCGTCCCACTGGCCGGCTAGCCTCTGCCCCCTGCGCGTTCTCTCGTCCCCGGCCCGTGTGCCAGAGAGGCTCCTGGGTGGGACTTCATTTTAATCAGATGTGTGTAGCTGTATGGTCATGTTAGTGACGGCAGGGTCAGAGAAACGTGCCTTGGACTGACAACAGAAGGTGGCTTGTGGTGGACCTTAGCTCCTGTGAAAGTTCATTGCACAGTCTTGTTGGGCCGGCCCTTGAGCAAACTGCGGAAAAGGATTGCTCAGTGGTTTGAGCATTGGCCTGGTAAACCCAGGGTTGGGAGTTCAATCCTTGACGGGGCCATTTAGGGATCTGGGGCAAAAATTGGGGATTGGTCTTGCTTTTTGAGCAGGGGGTTGGACTAGATGACCTCCTGAGGTCCCTTCCAACCCTGATATTCTATGATTCTGTGATTCCTGTACAGATTAGCTTTACCCTTATTGTGCCAGGGAAGAGAAGTTGTTAATCACAGTCTTCATCCTAGAGCTTTGGCAGATCTCACAGGGCAGGTCTACACTAAAAACACTGCATCAGATGCTCGAAAGTGAGGGGAGAGCCCTCACCTTCTCATCGTTAATCCACCACTGCAAGAGGCAGTAGCTATATTGGTGGGAAAACCCTCCCACCAGCATACCCCTGTATACATTGGCACTGAGGTTGGCATAACTAAGTGGTTCCAGAGTGTGAATTGTTTACTGAGTGACATAGATATATCAAAGTAATTCTGGAGTGGAGACCTACCCTTAGATATTTAGGTCTAGATCAGGGGTAATCAATATATTTTTCATAAAGGTATAACTTTCTTGGTCAAGGTCCAGACTCCAGAGAAAATAATATAAAAAAACCAACAATAATAAGTAAATAAAAGATTTTGCAGTCTCTTCAAAAGTGTCTCGCGGTGTCGATTTGGCACATGATCCACCTATTGACTATCTCTGGTCTAGGCCATTGAGTACCTGTGTAGGGAGTGGAAGACAGGTCTGATTTGTTTGTGGTAGCCACTGTTGCTGACAAAACGTTCTGCAGCATTCTGTACCAATTGGAGTTTCCTAAGCACTGAATGTATCACGTCTATCTATGTTGCATTGCTGTAGTCCAACTAAGAGTTGATGAAGGCATTAATAACTGAGGCCAGGTTATCTTTGCCAGGATGTGACAGATCTTCTAACCAACTGGAAATGATAGAAAGTGGTGAACTTGGATGCTGATATGAGAGCTTAGTGTTGGTGAGGAATCCAAGAGCACTTCTAAGCTATGGACTGGATAGAATTATTTGTTTTTGGGAAAAAATAATTAATGTGAAGAGCTTGTCAAGTACTACATGACCCAAACTAGTTGTAGCCTTCTCATGCTACTGCAATATACATGCATCCGATTAAGTGAGCTGTAGCTCACGAAAGCTTATGCTCAAATAAATTGGTTAGTCTCTAAGGTGCCACAAGTACTCCTTTTCTTTTTATGTTTAATAATAACTGTTAACTAAAGTGAATGTGGATTGAAGTCTGTAGGAGAGCTGACAGAATGCCAGGGTCTGGAATTCGCAAGATTGTGCTCTGTGCTTGCTTTGTTGCCCTTATTCTGTGTATCTAATACCTCAGTAATATTTGTCAAGTGCATTCCTTAAGTGACTTCTGTAGTACCAAAAAGGAAACAAAAAGTAGTTCAGTTAATGACTCAGTAGTGCTAATCATGAGTATATTTGTATTTTGTTTGAAAGTTATCCTGCTCACTAGTTAATGATGGAAGACTGATGATGACTCAGTTTTCAATTGATAGGGACCAAAAGAGACATTAGACACTGCATAAAAGTATCAAAAACGTCAGTTTTAAATATTCTCTGCAGAAAGAATGTTTAACTTCCTTTACACTTTCAGAAAAATCAAAATTACCCTGACTTTACATATTTTAATGTATGTAAATTTTATCCTATCCAAGACCCTAATCTTACACACTTAAGCATGTGTGTCACTTTGCTCCTGTGAGTAGTCCTATAGTCTTCAATGGGACTACTCATGTGAGTAAAGTTAAATGTGTGTTTGGGTGTTTTCAGGGTCAGGGCCAACTGTATAGATGTTCTCATTATTCATATAAATGTCTAATCCTTTCTAAAATATCCAGCTAAGCTTTCTGCCTCAATGGTATCTTGTGGCAATGAGTTCTGTGGGTTAATTACATTGTGCCTGTGTGTGGAGTGTGTCTTTTTTATTAGTTGCAGATTTGTTACCTTTCAGTTACATTAACTTTGCCCTTAAGTTTTACTTGAGAGGGTAAATAGCCCATTTTACCTCCTATATTAGATTTGTCATGCTCCATCTTATTTCCACTCTAGATAATCTTGAGTTTTTCGGTCTTCCGTCAGGGAAAACCATAGCTATACTGCTAGAAAATAATTGTTGTTTTTCACATAGGCCTCAGGTCTGGAAAACTTGGGGAGCAATGTGAAGCTGTTGTCCGTTTTCCCAGACTCTTTCAGAAATATCCATTCCCGATTCTCATTAATTCTGCATTCCTAAAGCTGGCTGATGTTTTCAGAGTTGGGTAAGTATTGTGCTGCTTCACATCCCTGATCCTCAAGTAATTTTCTCTGATCCATGGTCCTTTGAAGCCTAGATAATCTTCCTGCTTTCCCTACTTCACAGCTACTATCCTGTCTAAGGGCATGGCTACACTTGCAAGTGTAGAGCGCTTTGAGTTAAACCAGCCTTCATAGAGCACAGTAGGGAAAGCACTGCAGTTTGTCCACACTAACAGCTTCAAGTGCACTGGCATGGCCACGTTAGCTGTTCTTGCAACGGCCACAGAGAGCAGTGCATTGTGGTAGCTATCCCAGCATGCAAGTGGCTGCAATGTGCTTTTCAAATAGGGGTGGGGGGTGGAGTGTGACAGGGAGTGTGTTTTGTGTATGTGGGGGGGGGGAGAGTGGGTTTTTGGGGGGCTGAGAGCATGTTGGCATGCTGTATTGTAAGTTCAGACAACAGCAGACCCCCTCCTCCCCCCTACCCGTTTCTCTCTCTCTCACACACACAGCATTCCACAGTAATCGTTTGCTTTGTCTCAGAGCAGATAAGCTGTCAGAACAGATAAGGCTGTCAGAAACGGAGCTTTCAAAGGGCATTCCTGTAGCGATTCCAAAACAATGATGAGTGGCCACTTGACTTAAGGGGATTATGGGATGTTTCCGGTGGCTGATCAGAGCGCAGTAATGCGACACCTTGTTCACACTGATGCCTGGGCGTTTCAGCCAAGACGCACCAAGTGTTAATCTTCTCACTGAGGTGGAGTACCAGGAGCGCTCTAGCCACAGAGTCAGAGCGCTCTACGTGACTTGTCAGTGTGGACAGGTAGTGAGCTAGGGCACCCGGGGCTGCTTTAATGCACGCTAACTTGCAAATGTAGCCAAGCCCTAAGGAGGGTTGGATGGACTCTGTTTGGAGCCAGCTGACATCCTGCGTGGTTTGGAGTGATAACGAACAATTGAAGGCATTGTTATTCTGTCCTTCTAAAGTAATGGTTCTCAAACTGTTGTACTGGTGACCCCTTTCACATAGCAAGCCTCTGAGTGTGACCTGACCCCCCACTCCCTAAATTGAAAACACTTGTTTATATATTTATCACCATTATAAATGCTGGAGGCAAAGCGGGGTTTAGGGTGGAGGCTGACAGCTTGCGACCCCTGATGGGTCCTGACCCCCATTTTGAGAACCCCTGTTCTAAAGTTTTGTCTGCAGTGGGAATTTGCCCCAGTTACAGCCATTGTTGATCAGCCAGCAATGTAGATGCAAACATAGGTCCCACTGACACCTGCATCCACTCGGACCTCTTTGCAGTACTACCACTCCCAAAAAAGGATTGAGCCCAAAACATATACTAATCCTAGTACAAAACAAATGTAAAATAGGGTGTTTTGTAGTGGTCTGTAAATTTAATTTATTAATTTAAATCAGTTATAATCATTATTCTGATTCCCAGCCTGTTTGTGAATTTCCATTACACAGAAGTGTGTGTGTAATGTACTGTGTACATCTTCCAATAGAAACAACTTCTTGAGGCTATGTGTCCTGAAAGTCACTCAGCAGAGTGAAAAGCACTTAGAGAAGATCCTGAATGTGGATGAGTTTGTGAAAAGAGTTTTCTCTGTGATTCATAGCAATGATCCGGTTGCTCGAGCAATCACACTCAGGTATGTCTTCCTAATTTAAAACTACTTAGCCTAAGGCTTTATGTGACGGCTGTTTAGTTAGAAAAGTAATGTTCATTAATTATTTAGAGTCTTTAAAAACTGGAATTAATTCTGCAACATTAAGAATGAATATCGGGCTGTTTCCTCTTATCCAAAGGAAAGTACAAGACAGCTGTTTTTAAAGGGAATAAGGTAACATATTTGTGACCTGAATAAGGAGGATACTAGATATCTGTTTGATGTGGTCAGAGTTGCCCAGAGTTGCCTAGATGTATCAGAGAGCAAAACTGCATCTTACATATGCAGTATTGGTGGGTTGCATGCACAAGTACCTTAACTTGTGTTTTGTGCCTCCTGGAATGTATAAAACGTGTATGTTATGTTACCACTCTTGCATTTGATATATTGAGATCACAAACTGTACATAAATTTCCATTATGGTTCCACTACTGCTTGTACAGAACCGGAATAATTTGACTTTTTACAACATTTTTTTTTTTTGTATCTGACTTATTTTCACCATTTCTACTGATCATTATAGATTTTTTTTTCCTCTACCTCTGCCCTTGAAACTTTCGGCTCATTGCATGATATGTGAACTTGGAGGAGGTTTCCCTGCATTGTCCAAGTAGTGCACAAGGTGTAAACTCCTAGGAAAGCCAATGAGAAATGCACAGTCAAAACTTTTGTGTAACTTTAATAATGTTAGCGGTAACAGACTGGATTCACTCAAACATCATGGGATAAATTGCACCTCCCTGGCCAGCGTGGGTGCTCTGCCAAGGGTGAGAGACCTCACCCTGAAAGAGGACTTGTGGTGGTAACGCTGCTTTCCTCCCTTACATTTTCTGGAACTTTAACTGAGCCCTGTTGGTACAGGCTTCTCAGGTGATGTCTTGGGTCAGCACAAGTCATGATCACATCTTGATAGATTATAATTGCTTGCTGGTTCAGCAGTTAAAAAATCTACAGTTGGTTAGTTTTGACCTCAGTAAGCAGTTGTGAGGAGAAGGAAGGCACAGAGTTTTGTGGTTAGGTAGGAAGCTTTTGACCATATATTATGTATGTCTGAGCTTTCTTAAAGGAATTACTGCAGATCTAATTCTTCAAAGTTTATGTTCATTTTGGTTCACATTTCCCTACACACTGAATTAGTTGCTTTCTGATGCCCCTGTGATTTATTTCTGTAGGATGTTGGGGAGTATGGCATCCATAATCCCAGAAAGGAAGAATGCACATCACAGTATTCGCCAGAGCCTGGATTCCCATGATAATGTTGAGGTCGAAGCTGCTATATTTGCTGCTGCTAACTTTTCTGCACAGTCAAAGTAAGCTGTAAATTCTTCTGTGCTCTTATTGTTTGTATTTTAAGGAGTGGAAGCACTATTAATACAGTAGGACTCTTCACTGTCCTTCAGTAAATTTGGGATCACCTTCTGCAGTACTTGCCATGCCATATGTGGGGAGATACAAAAGAGATCTGTACCATTTATAATGTACAGCATGAATGTTGCAGGAAACTTGAAATCCTATTTAAAACCACACCCAGCAGGGGCATTTGAAACTCATTGAAATTTGCTTTCATTTTTTAAAAGCTGTGAGGAAAAGTTAAGAAATATAAGGGGGAAAAAACTTTAATTAAATAAACATGGTAACTTAAAAATCACACTCTTATCTAAATTTTTTCTTTACTTTTTAAATGTAATCCCTAAAATTTCTTTAATTTAAAGGGATTCAAGGGGAATTTTTTCCATGTTTTTCCTTTATAGTCAGTTTTTGTGAATTCTTTCACCGAGGTGAAGACCATTTAAAAAATACGAAAACCCAAAAAATGGAAGTGAGATTATAAAGTGGTAAACATGGGCAAGGGGAATCCATGGCAGAAATAGTGTCTGAAATTACTTTCAACTTTTTTTTTTAAAATTTGTCTATTTCACGTTGGTGGTGTTGCTCTAAATTTCCTACAACCTACTCTTAAAATGTTAAGAATGTCTGGAAAGTGAGTGAATCTGGCAACTACAATTGTATTTTTAAAGTGAGAAAAATTCAGTGGACTCCATTTAAGATGGGTGTCAACATTTTTCCAAACCAAACTGCCATTTTATATAGTTCCTGTGGTCACTAATGGTGAACTGTATAGGTTGTGGGGTTTTATTAAAAGAATCCCCAAAACCTTCTTGTGCAATTTTAAGAGGAAAATATTCTGTAACATTACATTACCTGTTTCAGAGTAACAGCTGTGTTAGTCTGTATTCACAAAAAGAAAAGGAGGACTTGTGGCACCTTAAACTAATAAATTTATTTGAGCATAAGCTTTTGTGAGCTACAGCTCACTTCATCGGATGCATTCAGTGCCACAAGTACTCCTTTTCTTTTTGCAATTACATTACCTGTGTTTTAACCAAATCTGAGTCAATTTCTATCTCCTTGGAATCTGCACTGCAGATTCCCTGATTTCTCTGAGGGGGACTAAGTGACAATAAACTGTCCTAAACAAAGGTTTGAACGAACCATCACTTCTGTTTATGGAGAGTTTCATAAAAATCACAATAATCTTAGTAACTCATTTTAATAGAACATGTGCCTAAAACTCCTTTATCCTGCAGGTTCAGTAATCAACCCCATTAACATATTTTTTTAAAATCAATTGTCTACACCTGGAGCACCCTATATTTTGTTCTACAAATAAAGACTGAGTCAAATAAAACTTCTTGCTGTTGTTCAAATAGCATTACACAAGGTTAGGGAAAGCTTTTGGTTGTAGCAGTCTTTCCCTAGAATCTTAAGTCTCTACAAAAGAGCACTTGTAGCAAATTACATTGTTTAACACATAATGTAGTGATCTTACAAGAGTGTTAGCATTGGAGCAAATGTTCCTGCTTGTGTTGGTGCGGATAAAGATGGGCAAGAGACTCAATTCTTTAGTTAGGCTAAGTGATAGACTTGGTAGATCTGTAATCTCAGGTTGAAAGTCTAGATTAATGGAAACTAATTATGTAACAAGTGTCTAAATGTGGCATTATTCTGTGATGTTGACTAGTAGCAGCAAATTTCAGTCAAGCAAACAAAAATGTCTTTCTGGATTTGCAAAATTACTCTTAAATCTTGAAGTTCACAAGCACAATCCTGCTTTTTATAGTCCCTCTTAATTTCTTGGATCATTATTAAACCATAACAGTCACAATTTGAAGTTCAGTTGTGTCTTTTCTCTTCGCAGGGATTTTGCTGGAGGAATATGTAACAAAATCAGTGAAATGATTCAGGGTATGTAGGTGTATTGAATAACGGGAAGAAAATGAAAAGGTTTTAGTATTGTCCCTCCTAATGTTTAAATGTTACCAGAATCCATTGCTCCCTCATCCCTATACTTCCCTGAAACATTCCAGTTGCCTGAAGTTAAGTGAGCTAACGAATGATGCCGGGCAGGGCTCTGGACTACAGCTTGAATGTCTTCAAAAATGTAAATATCCAAAGCATGTTCTAATGTATCTGGTAAACTGAATCCATGTGTGTCATAGCATGTCCAAATACTATGTAATGTGGGTTTTTATGTTGACTTAGAATCTCTAGGTTTCTCTCTTTGCCTCTAGTCTCTGACAAGGCTGCCCTTCTGTCTTGAGCCTTTTGCAGTGACTTAATGTTATAACATGGGTCTCTTTTCCTTTATTATAATTGGAATAATGTAATGTAATTTGAAGGATGACTATTAATATAATTGAGGCACACCCAAAGGAGGAGTAATTGTTTCCCAGCCACTTTACCCATCCATTCTTAAGGCCATTCTAATTGAGAAAGGCTGGGTCCCAGTCTCCTTGGAAACTGACAATACTGCTCTTTAATGGGCTGGTGGAGTCTGTTTAGCACTGAGACCTGCTGTTTCAGGAATTGCGTCCTGCCTCCAGCACTTCTAGCTGCTGCTGCCCACAACTGGCGTTTACTTTGTCTTTCTGTGTTTTTTTGTCTGTCACCAATGTCATTTAAATGTAGTATTTGAAAAGTTCAGGGTTCATTGAGATCTGCTCTGGCACCTAAATACCTCTTTCCATGCACTAGGCTTAGCCACGCCAGTGGACTTGAAGCTGAAGTTGATCCCCATACTACAGCACATGCACCATGATGCCAGCCTGGCATCTAGCTCCCGTCAACTTCTCCAACAGCTGGTAACATCCTATCCTTCCACCAAGATGGTCATTGTTACTCTCCACACCTTTACTTTGCTTGCTGCTTCCTCTTTGGTGGACATACCCAAACAGGTAACACGTAATTGCTCTAAAGGTAATCCCTTATTTGAAAGTGCAAAACCGCTTAAACATCTCAGTTCCTTTCTGATAGTGAAAATAGTTAGATCATAGTCTGTGTTCCTATCCCTATTGCAGATGAGAAGTATCCTAGAAACTGCATTTATTTATTTATTCTTTATTTATATACTATTTGTCTCTTCAACCCCGTCCCCCGTCCAAACAATCTCCTCCTTAAAAGGGGCAATAACATTTGATACCCTGCTTCTCTTGGAGCTCTTACATCTTGCTTCTTGTATGCAGGCCCCTGCACTTGCTTCTCACTCTGTTGCCTTCTCTGATTAGTTGGGATCCTTTCCTTCCACCAAACCCAATCTCTTATCTGCAAACTAGAAAAATGAACATACATTTAAGGTCTTTGTATGTAAAGAGGCACTTGAACCCACTGATGTAAATTACAAATATCAGTCAAGACATGGAACTATAGTGACATTCTCAGCTTAAAGGGGGAATGTTTTCCTCTTATGTAATTGTAACTCTGTGGGCCCAGACAAGTGATGAGCACACAGTAAATCCATATATAAATGAAGTGTGGTATTGGGTTAACTCATTCTTATTTAAAAAAAAAAAAAAATCATGAAAATCTGTTGGTCCACTCTTAGCCTCTTGTAGCCACACTAGACTACAAGATCTATCACTGGCAGCCTTTAGCCTAACAGAACAACTATGTCTGAGATGGCTTGGGTAAGTGCTACTCCAGTTCAGAAGCCACTGTTGATGGTATTAGATATAGGCAACCTGAAACATGATAGGATACCTGGTGTGCTCCATTTTTATGGAAATATGTAGACTGCTCTCCCAGCCCTTGGGTGTTTAGCAGCAATGCTGTCTGAGCTCTGAACAGTCCTGAATGCTTTGAATATACATGTGAATCGTATACAGTTACCTTGTGAGCTTTTTTTTTTTTAAAGGATTTCTCTGTTGCAACCTCTGCTTACGTGTGTGGTTTTTTTAACTAATTTAACTACAGAATCCTACTTAATATTTTAAGCACTGTTTATTGTTGCAGATTCAGCTTTTGCTGCAATACTTGAAAAATGACCCCAGGAAAGCTGTGAAAAGACTTGCTATCCAAGATCTAAAGTTATTGGCAAACAAAACTCCACATACATGGAGCAGAGAAAACATTCAGGTTTGCAATCTTTAAGAAACATTTTTATTGTAAAATTTTTCAACTAAATGCAGTCTTTTTTTTACAAATGAGTATAGAAGTATAGATGTCCCTGTTAAACATGGAAGACTAAGCTTGTCCATTTTAGGAAGAAATGTTAGTTAAAAGTAGCAGCAGTGCTCTTTTTAAGCAATTCTTGCCTTATGACAGGCTTTGCAAGACAAACTCACAT
Organism: Lepidochelys kempii; assembly: GCF_965140285.1. Lineage (NCBI taxonomy): Eukaryota > Metazoa > Chordata > Testudines > Cheloniidae > Lepidochelys > Lepidochelys kempii. Next base: position 168,036,134 of record NC_136382.1, read on the forward strand.
CAAGCTTCTCTCAGCAACACTAAGCACTTTCATATTGGGCTCATATTAATGAGTTAGATGACAGAGTGGGATGTTCTTCTACCTCAGATTAATGAGTTTGGTTTTCTTGCCAAACTGACATGTCATTTCTCATTGTAAATGTGCCTACAGGGTATCAGATGCATTTCAGGTTTTTCTTAATTTTAATCGCCCTCAACTGTCCACTAACAGCTGCTTGACAGAGTAGCTTAATTTAAAAAAGTCTTTGGTTTGTGCATTGGCTGTGTTAATACATAGTTTGAGTTGCCCTCCCATACCCCAGTTAAAATGCTTGGACCACTATATTTAAATTTTTTTTTTTAAAAGGATAAAATCTAATACTTTACAAGCCAGCACAGAAAAGGCCGTACTACTAATGCAGGTGGGAGTTGATGGGGAAACTTCATGAGAAGGACATTGCATAGTTTTTCTTGGCCCACCTGGCAGGGGTGAGTACTTAGACATGTGAAGAGATCGCTTGAAGAGGAGGTCTCGAATAAAGCTAGATTTATCTTCATGTACAGTTTTAAATACCAGAAGTGGCAGCCTGTAAAATTAATGAGGGCTGTCAAACTATTACTATTAAAAAAAATAATTGTGATTAATTGCAGTTTTAAGCACACTGTTAAACACTAATAGAATACCACTTTAAATTTATTAGTTTTTGATGTTTTCTACATGTTTCAAATGTTTTGATTTCAGTTACAATACAGAATACAAAGTGTACAGTGCTCACTTTATATTTTTTATTACAAATATTTGCACTGTAAAAAATAAAAGAAATAGTATATTTCAATTCATTTCATACAACTACTATATTAATACTCATCCAAAAATATAATTTCAATTGGTATTCTATTAGTGTTTAACGGTACGATTAAAACTGAGATTCATTTTTTAATTGAGTTAATTTATTTTAATTGCTTGAGTTAATTGCGATTAATTGACAGCCCTAAAATTAATATGTTCTCTCCTTAGCTGAGAGATCAGACAGGCCTGTGGTAGGACTGCAAACTTATCAAGGCAAGCAGTGCTAAGACCAATGGGATTCGGACTTCCAGAAGCTACCATAACACAAATAGATGATGATGATCAAGAAAATTCAGTGTTTATTATCAGCAAGCTTAGAATCTTTATTCTTTTCCATTGGATAATTTTTTTTTATTTAAAAACACTTTTTTGTAAGTGGTGTTGCAGGAAGTGACACTTGAAACTGTTTACAGACAGTTCTCCTTGAAACAAGGACCTTCACGGATTGTAATAAGTTGAATATTGTATGCACTATCTGTGGAATGGTGGATAACTCTGTCTCCAAATTCTACAGAGGTTTTATTATTGAGAAATGTCAGGTGAAAAGTTAGTGATCATTTAACAAACATAATATATTTTATTGATAACTTGTGAAAGCCATGTCACTTTGAGGACAAGACTTGTACACAGTCTATTAAAATTGCTTTAGGACAGTGGCAAGTGAGGAAATATATTTGCAAGATCTGAATTTGATGTCGATAGTGATTTTTTTTTCCTATACAGTTTTACCTGTATTAAAATTAACTACAAAGTTTAAAAAAAAAAAAAGAGCAAACATTTTTGAAGACGGTGAGTTTGTAAGATTTTTTTCCCCCCCCATATTCTTTTCTCTTTGGTTTTTAGGCACTCTGTGAATGTGCTCTTCAAACTCCTTATGACAGCTTGAAACTAGGCATGCTATCTGTCCTTGCCACGCTGTCAGGAACTATTGCCATCAAACAGTACTTCAGCATAGCTCCAGGTAAGAAGAGCAGATTAAATCAGCCAAATTTTAGCCCTTTTATTGTAGGGGTTTGATAAGTGTTGATCTTCAGCCACTTTATTATTGTTAATAATACCTTACATAACACTTCCCTGAAGGCTCCTAAAGCACTTCCTAAACCATGAACTTTAATCTGCCCCCATTAAAGTCCATGCAAGCAAGCTTTTATAAAGAATATAAAAATTATAATTGGGATGGAGTGTAGTATATTAGAGCAGATCTCAGACATACTATGCCATGCTCTGGCTTCAATTTGTTGTGGGACTTTGGGTAAGCCATTTACTCCTATGCCTCAGTGTCTCTGTTAGTAAAGTGGGGCTATTAATATTTACCTAGCCTATCGGTATTGTGAGGCTTAAATCATGTTTATAGGGTGCTTTGAGATCATAGGATGAAAAAATCCATAGATGTGCAAAATGCTTCAGAGAGAGTGAATACATGGAGTGATGTAGTTTAGGCTTTATTGGCATGAGGCTGGAACAGTTGTATTCTCCAGGAAAGGCAAAGCCACTGAACAGTTATGTGAGGATGATGCACATGAGTGTCAATAAAACCTTTTTTTGACACAACTGTGTATTCTGGATGTGTTGTATATTATACTGAATAACTTGGGAAATATTTCAGGGATCTCTTAAAATGCTCCTGAGTGGTATTGGTTTTTTTACTCCTTATTTCTGAGGCCATACTGCCTTAGTTGCTGGGAATCCAACTGCATAGGCCATGGAGGCAGAGAAAAATAACCAATAAATTTTAAAAAACCTGTAAATGACTTGTAGCCTAATGCATAATGAAGGTTTGAATTTGGTGCAAAGGTCACAGTGTTCTCGAAATCGTGAGTGTGACCCTGCAGCAACAGCCTCTGTTCTACAGGGCTGGGCCTGGCTCCCTGCTCTGGGTGTTGTGATCTGTCCCACGCGGTTGCAGCACCACTCAGTTTTGGCACATCCACCCCTCTGTAGATGGAGACAGAGGTATGAATGTACTAAACCTGAGCAGTGTTGTGACCAGGGAGCCAGGCTCAGCCCCGTGGGACAGGAGCCACTGCTGCAGGGTGAATGTAGAGTTGGCTCACTCTCCGCTCCCAGGCTTCCCACTTCCCCTGTTTGTGATTTTACTGGGGTTATTTGCACCTCTGCTGTGAAATTTATTAAAAATTTGAGACACAATCATAGCTTGCTTATGTGTAATAATGATCCTATGTTAAATATTCATTACCTTCTTGCAAATGCCGTGTCCCATTGGAAAGTTTCATTCACAAATATTAGGTAGTCTTCAGGTTTAAGGGCTATCAGAGACATCCAGCCTTTGTAGCATATGTGCATGCATGCGGACAGCGAGAGGGAATTCCACATGTGGGGGAGGAAACATTTGAGACTGGGATGGGGAATGGGAAATTGAACTAGAGAAACAGTCAGCCAAGCGGAATTGAACTTAAAACTGTGGAAAAGATCTTGTGACATAATTATGGATTATGTTGCTGTACTATCCTTCTTTTGTCTCCTTATTTAGGAACAGCAACAACAGCAAGATCATTTGACTTAGTAAAGCTGGCACAGGAATGCTGTTACCATAATAACCGTGGCATTGCTGCTCATGGTGTGAGAGTTCTGACTAATATATCTGCTTCTTGCCAAGAAAAAGGTAACTCACAAAGTGGGTGGTGGAACAATTCAGCTCATGATCAGGTTTTTGTGCACTTTCTCTTGTTGCCGGGAGGCTTGCCCTGTCCCCGAGTTTCTTGGCTTTCTTTGGAATTGTTCCTCCTCAGATTTGTGGACAGTGGAGAATGCAGACTTATAACCAATTATAAATATTTTAGAGTTTCATGAAGATTCTCCCCACTGTTTAATCCCAGGATCCCTCTGAAGAGGGTTTCTATTTGAATGGGTGCTGATCTCCTCTGTAGCAGCCTCTGTACCATTACCAGAAGTTCATTGGTAATTCATTCATTGGTAATTCATTCAGTGTTCATTACCAGAAGCTAGAACACTGCCCTTCCCCTCTGGAGAGCTGTTGGTACAAACCCAGTGTAAACGATTGTCATAATGTTCAGTAGTTTTGCCCTACTCCAGGCTTGTGCACATCATAAAACCGTAGCCTGTACTAAATAGTTTCCTGAGACTTGTAAAAGCGGACTTGTTGCTGATCAGAATTGAGGTGGTGTGGCAGAAGCGTGGGGAAAGTTTGCATTATCCTGCTGTTGCACCCTCAGTCATGAGCACTAGGTTCACAATCGTGTTCAAAAATAAGTAGAACAGAACTGAATGCTTTACTCTGTTCCTTTCTCCTAGATCTCCTGGTTTTGGAGCAAGATGCGGTCTTTGGCCTTGAGTCTCTTTTAGTTCTTTGTAGCCAAGATAGCAGTCCTGGTGCTCAAGCAACCTTAAAGGTGAAGAGAGTCATAATATCTGTTTCTTTGTTTTGTTTTTGTTTATCATGGAAATGTAGGGCTGGATGGGACCTTGAAGTTATCAAGTCCAGCTCCCTGTGTTGAGGCAGGACCAAGTAAACCTTATAATTCAACTGTCATTCATATTACATCTTCTACACTAGAAAGATCTTAGTCTGGCTGGTGTTCTAGTAGGAGTACAGTGTACTGCCAGGGAGGAGCTTCAAGTTCCCCAGTGCTTTGATCCCAAGATGATAAAGGGTAAGGAGCACAATGAAGCCAGAGGAGTGGAGAAGCCATGCCTCCTATAGCAGCAACTCCTGTCAATTCAGAAGTAGAACTGATGGCCTCAGAGAGTTAAGTCCTGCTCTTTTCAACTAGAGCGACAATTGTTGTAAAGCAGGGATTTGTAGATGAGGGGAGGAAAAGGGATTCTTGCTACTCCAGGGGGATCTCGGAGAGCACTTGGTTTCGCTGGTGGAAGAACGAAACTAACATAAGTGACCACCACACTTTTGTGAACAGTTACCCTTTGGTCCCAAGCTATTACCGAGCAAATAATTTTATAATAATACGTTGACTAAACCAGTAAGAAAAGAAAATATTACACTGCTGTGTCTTGTACTTGTGTGTGGTTTTAAACTGTACTCTTCTGGACAGAGATGTGGTGGTTTGGCAGAGTACACCTCTAGTACAGGTTTATAAATACGTCTTGTTTTCCATTAGCTCTGTAATTTAATTTATAGTCTGAATATTGTGATAATTTCTTTATATTTTTAAGTGAATTTAATGTTGGACAGTGCTTGATGGTGGAACATTGTGATGTTTGCACATTGCAGATTGCACTAACTTGTATGGTGAAGCTGGCCAAGTGTCGTCCCCATCTGAGCCAATCAGTGGTTGAGTCCTTGCTGACACAGTTGCACAGTGCTCAGGATGCTGCTAGAATTCTCATGTGCCACTGTTTAGCGGCAATTGCAATGCAGCTGCCTGTTTTAGGAGATGGCATGCTGGGAGACCTAATGGACCTCTATAAAGTGATTGGACGATCTGCTACAGATAAACAACAGGAACTTTTGGTAAGAAACTGCTGTTCTGGAGAACTGTCCTTGATGGAACAAAGTCCGTCCACATAGAATTACAATGGAAACTAATTGATATTTCATGAACTGGTTTAGCTAATTGTTACACTGGTGACAGAAAATGCTAATCTGTTGCCTCAACAGGAATATATCAGTTCTCTATGAACTATATACTTGCAGAATGGGAAATAATAGTACTCTCAATACGCAGCATCAAAGCCACAGACTGATGTTTGCTTAGCTAGAAGAGAACCGAAATGCTTGATCCAGTCTGATCTGTATTCTGTCCAGTAGATGGCACCAGTTACACATAGGCAAACCAGATCATAACAATGCACTGCTAGAACTCTTGGGGACACACTGGGTCTTTTGCAGAAGTGCTTCTAGGCAAGAAAGATGGCAGTTCAGAAGTAGATACCCCAATTATACATGGACCTTCAAATGTGTATGGTTTAGAGGGTTCTAAAAGAGACAAACCTGTTGAGAGGATTTTAATTGGAAATGAGAGCTTAAGCCCGGATTTGAAAGGCTGCACTCAGTGTAGCTTCAGCTAAGACCCATTAACAATCATGGGTTTTAGGTTCCTAAGTGCCTAAATCTCTTTTGAAATTGAGACTTAGGCTGCTAAATCAGTTAGACACAACACTGAGTACAGCAATGCCTAAATACATTTAAAAATCTGGGCCTTAGTCTTCAAGAAAGTCTGTTACTCTTCATTTCATGTAATTGTGTATTTTTACAGTGCTTTACTATGACTGTTAGCTTGGATGTATTTCTGCTTTAACAATCTAATTGAAAGTGTAAGCTTTTGACAAACTTCAGTGATGAAAAAGCCCTTTCATTGCCTTTTTGTTTGAAATCCTGAACGAAGAAGTTCTCCAGTTCAGAATCAAATTTTGTCTTGTGTTTTTTTTCAGGAAGTCCAATATTGTATAAAATCTTACTTGACACAATCACTGCTTCTGATGCTTTCTAAAAACATACAAATGGAAATGTTTCTTCAATATTAACGGTTGTTTTCCATTAGGTATCCCTCGCTACGGTGATATTTGTTGCCAGTCAAAAAGCTTTATCTTCTGAAGTTAAAAATGTTATCAAACAACAGCTTGAGAATGTCTCCAACGGATGGACAGCATACAGGATAGCCAGGCAGGCATCCAGAATGGTATGTGCAAGTTTCTAGAAAGACGTCCTCAGTAGAAAGTATAGTCAGCCACACTCTGACTTCAGAGTGGAGAGTTAAGTAGGCACTCAGAGGGAGGAAGAAGGTGGGGGAAGGAAAATAGAATTTTCTCCTTTTTATTTCACTGTAACACTGGTTCAGGTTGGTGAAACAGGAGTTGTATCATAAATCAGCATTGGAGGCTGTCATCCCATCTCTCACTGGCAGAGGTGTCTGTAAGCATGTGATGACCAGTGAGTACTGCAGCTTGAAGAAAGGCATGGTCTGATGATTAGGAATCAAGGATGTCCCACCAAACTCTACTGACTAGTTTCCTTTTTGGCCTGGTAAAGTCATGTAGCCTCTGCTGTGTGTATTTCTCTATCTGTATAACTGGTATAATGACTCTTTACTACCCTGAAGTGAAGAATGATTAATGTTAAACACTGAGAAGATGGGAGATGGAAAAAGTAATGCAAAATTCTGTATTGTCTTTAGAGCTGAATCTCTGAGCTGTCTTGTTTAAACAGTAGTACTTCCTACAAGATTATGTATGCCAGACATAAGTAACTGTTACATCTCAGCAGGGTTGACTTGATCAAATGTTGAAGATGTCTCTCACTATTTATTTTTAAAGAGTAGTTTTTGAGGGCTTGGGGTGTTTGGTTTTGTTTTATTTGTTACTATGTCAGTTAAGTGCAAGATCTTTATTTATTTAGTTTACTTGTTGCCCTTTCTTAGGGTAATCATGACATGGCCAGAGAGCTGTATCAAAGCCTGCTGACTCAAGTTGCTTCAGAACACTTCTACTTTTGGCTGAACAGTTTGAAGGAATTTTCCCATGCAGAGCAGTGTCTGACAGGGCTTCAAGAGGAAGATTATAGTTCAGCACTCTCTTGCATTGCTGAGTCTTTAAAATCTTATCACAAAGGGATAGCATCACTCACGGTTAGTATACATCCTCTACTCTAGCAATGGTGAGTCTGTAGGTTGTAGCAGTTGTGCTTGGTTTGATTTTTGTTAACAAGACTTTTTTCAAAGGCTTAGAGAAATTGTTCTTATTTAGGCCTGCAGGAACTATAATTTTTGGAACAGCATATAGGGAAAAGTCAGTTGTAACTAACTGCTGGTTGAGAGAGGAAGCAAAGTCTGTTAAGGCACTGTACTGGGACTCAAGAAAACGGAGTTCAATTCTCAGCTCTGTCACTGACTTCCTGTGCATGACTTTGAACAAGTCACTTAACCTCTGCTGGAATTGCCCATCTATAAAATCAAGATATTTCCTTTCTTCCATTCTCTCTTTATTTAGATAGCCCCTGCCGAAAAAGTTTACAGTCTATCACTATTAGTTTGTAGAAGGCCTCGGTAACAGGGCCTTGATTTTTGTTTGGACCTTTAGATGTTACCATAATATTAAAAATGATTGTGGGGTATGGCATATCTTCCAAGATGGCCATTGGTTTGAAATAGCTGTGGGAAGGGATTAAATAAGCCTGTCCAGTTGACTATTCAAGGCAAGCAGGATTAAGATGGTGTCCAATTTATATGGAGCAGAAAATTACTTCATTGTGTAACATGATGAAAATAGTGAGAAGTTATAAATAGCCAAGCATTGTTGCAGCTGAAAAAATGTTTGTTTATAAATCCTAACTGCCCACTGTCCATTCACTTTAGTTTTATCATAGCCTTTGGTGAAGTTTGAACATTCCTCTTTACATATTTTGTCCTTCCCATTAGTCAGACATAGATGTGGATTTTCCTGTGCCTTTTTAATGGAGCTGAAACTAACAGGACTCCTATTTACTTGTTTGTGCATTAGCATTCTCAGTGTCAGCACAGCTCTGG